>NC_090826.1:129678978-131046692 GCF_028021215.1 Eschrichtius robustus | reverse complement strand
TTGTAGAAATAGATGATGAAAGAAATGAAGGTTGTTTTCCTTTTCAGTACAAAAACTTCCCGGTCTTCGCTTCGTGATCGATATGAACATTTACATAATTTCTGGGTAAGCTTACCTCTTCTCTACTGGTTTCTTTCGATGCTCCTATCCCACCTCCACTCTTTTCCCCCTTTTTAAAGGTCGACTGTTTTGGATCTTAAATTCCTGAATCAAGAGACACCGTTTCCAAACTGCTTCCGCTCCTGCCATAGTTGGCGCTTATGACGTCTCAAGAAACGCCTTTTGTTGGTGACAATGACTGTAAACCATAGGAGAAAGATCCTCAGTAGACTAGAAAATTAAGCAAGTTGTCCGTTTTATATTTACAATCTTCCGTTGTTTTAGAATGCATCCTCATATTTCCTGAAAATTCTTTCGTTTAAAGGCCAAACGTCTAAGACTGGCCGGCAACCAATATACACACCTTATTTTTAAATTTTATTTTTTAAATTTGTAAAATAAATATGGACCATATTACTGAAAACTTACAAAACAATGAAAAAACTAGCACGCCACCGTCCAAACACAGCAATTTAAATCATTTTGACGAACTCCTCCCCGCCTTCGGCCTCTCGCTTCCTGCACCTTGTACCCTTGACGTTTGCGCGCAGCCGGAGCCGCCGCGCTCGGGGTGGCGCTGCCGCGCTCGGGGTGGCGCTGCCGGGCTCGGCGTGGCGCTGCCGCGCGCCGGTGCGCCGTCGCCATGGTAACCGCAGAAGCCCGGGGCCTAGGGAGCGGTGAGTCC
Organism: Eschrichtius robustus; assembly: GCF_028021215.1. NCBI lineage: Eukaryota > Metazoa > Chordata > Mammalia > Artiodactyla > Eschrichtiidae > Eschrichtius > Eschrichtius robustus. The sequence goes on along the minus strand of NC_090826.1, from coordinate 131,045,908 downwards.
GGGTCGGAGGGTCGCGGGTCCGGGGTCCGAGGGGCCTGGGGTGGGCGCTCCGCGTGGGCGTGGAAGAGAATGGGCATCTCCCCTCCACGCTGCTCGGCAGGGGCTGGAGGGGAGTGGGCTTCAACCGCGGCGTCCTCAGTCTTGGCCTTTGCCCCGAGCTTTGCGTAGCCGGTCACGCTCCGCGGGCGGTCCCTCGGGCTTCAGGCGGAAAGGCGAACTATGGTTCCCAGAAATGACCGGTATCCCCTCCGCCCCACCTCCGTGTTCTCGCGCTGGGGCTGCCACTGTCTGTATCCTCGGGTCTTCCCTTTGTTTAATCCTGGGAGCCCAGGGCTGCCCTTTGAGGCCTTTCCATTGAGCTGGGACTTAAAATCCTTAAGGGACTACACTTTTTGAAGAAAAAATTCAATTGGCTTAAAAGGCCCTTAAGATCTATTCCTCTCCCACAACTTCATAGTGTCTTGTCTGCCTTCCTTGCCCTTTGTTTATGCTAATCCCATTACTTGGATTGTGCTTTTCTCCTCCTTTTAAGACTCCTGCTCTTCCATACTGAAGGGTCACCTCTTCTAAGAAGCCTTTCCGGGACCTCCCCACTCGGGAGTCTAATTTAGAGGTCCAGCCTCTTTACTCTCCAAGCCCCCTTTGCTTATGTCCATTATGCCCCTTATCTCACTCTGTCATTGCTGATTTACTTGTCTCTTTCCCACCAGACTGGGATGCCTGTGGAGTAGAGACCTATGTGATTTTCTATTATTAGTGCCTTAGCAGCCTCAAAAGAATTCACACTTAATAGTTAAAATTCACACCAATTCAGTAAAGCAGAACTATTCTCAATTCACAATTGAGGAGAGTAAGTTCAGAAAAGTCGCATAATTAATAAAATAAATACAAGAATCAGGACTAAAGCATGGGTCTTCTGACTCACAGTCATTCTGCCTTCAGAGTTCCAGCCCTCCCTCTCCCCTCCCCACGCTCATTTTCTATGTGAACTGTTGGTTATATGTAGTGGGGTTGCAATTTTGATTCATGTTATAACTTTTCTGGGCAAAGAAAGTATCTATCCATACAGTAAATATTATAGGTATAGTAAGAATTAGAACTTAAAACTGAGAATTAAAAAAAGTTTATTGTTTTAACAATAACACAAATAACCCACTATATATTGAACATAAGTTACATATTTCTCATGGGAAAAACTGTTTTCTAAAACAAAAATATTAGTGAGTTAAGTTTTTTCAGTATCTACAATGTTGATAAAAGGAAGAAAGGAAAAGCTATGTTAGTATGATCACCCTGTTACAACTTATATTCACAGTAAAAATACTTTAAAATATTCTAAATCTTCTATGTTATAAGAAGAAAAAACCCATAGAAAATAGAATTCTTTGCTCTGTCTTCAAAGGACAATATGATGAAGGGCATAGTCAACAATAGACCACCAAACACATGAGAGTTATTCTCCTAATTAGATATTGTCTTTCAAAAGTCAGGCCTAAGGATAAATGGCGTATAAGACTTCACTTTGTCCTTTTATTACAGAAAGGCTGATCCTAGTTCAGTCTAGATTTGGATTAGAACAGTCTTGGGAGCTTGCCTATAGACTGGAGTGGCTTGAGGGTTAGTCTTAGTGCAGTGGTTCTCAGAGTATGGTCTGAGAATCCCTGGGGATCACTAAGACATTTTCAGGGAGTCTGCCAGTCAAACTGTCTTCATATTAATTCTTCGATGTTTTTTGCCGTTGCACTCTCATTCTCTCACATGTCACAGTGGTTTGCTAGAGGCCACATGGCATGTGGTATCACAATATCACACATCATTGCAGAGAATGCAGAAACAGATATGAGAATCCATCTGTCTTCTAATAAGCCAGACATTAAAGAGATGTGCAAAAATGTAAAATAATGCCACTCATCAATTTTTTGTCTTTATATAGTTATTTTTTATAAGCTATACTTTTATGTTAACATGTAATTGTTTTAAGATGAATTAGTTAATATTTTAAAGGTTTCTCAGTTTTAATTTCTAATATGATAAATACAGATAGATATAACCCTCATAAACAAAAACTTTTGGTGTTCTCAATTTCTAAGAGTGTGAAGAGCCCTTAGATCATAGAATTTGAGAACTGCTGCCCTAATCATATTACTTCCGGATTGGTATGGAAATTACACTCTATTCAAGGGTGTACCAAGGGTAGCTTTTAGTATTCTGGCCTGAATCATATTGCTAGATTTGATCTAATTTATCTCCAAATCTCTGAATTAACCTGGGATTAGATTGATATCTAGATGCAGAATAATCTGTCTGTAATCAAGTGTTCGGCGGTCATAGAGTAGAAAGTCATTTACTCAAACGCTATGTAGGAAAACTGTGTATTAAAAAAAAAAAGAACTAATAGAATTACTATCTTGTCTTTTGCTTCATGGATGCTTTTGCTCTAGGAATGACGGTACAATGATGATGATAGGGTCCGCATACCAAGTGCTCACCATGTGCTTAGCACATGCATCATCTGATTTATTTTAAGTCTCAGAATAATCATATAAACTAGGTTCTAGTGTTATTTCTAGCAGAGATTAGGTAAACTTCCCAGTATTATGTAGCTAATAAGTTGCAGGGTTGCATTGTGAACTCAAGTCTTTCTAACTCCAAAATCCATTGCTCTTGGCTGTGAAGAAAAGCAGGGGGAATTGCAAGCCTGATGTTAAGAGTTATTGAATGCATACAACAAGCCAGGAATTGTGGTCAGTCTGAAAGTGACACAAGAGAAACATAAAGCTTGATACTTGCTCCTATCCAGTTTACAGTCAAATTGAGTTGGTGTCTTAAGTACTTGAAACAAATAGAAAATAATATAATACCATATTTGGTAGGTTGTATGGTACAGAATATATATAATGACCTTTGAAGTTCAGAGGAGGGAGAGGCCTGGGTACATTCTAGAGAGGAGTGAAGAAACGTTTTAGGAAGAAGGTAGGTTTATAGCTTGGCCTACATAGGATTTGGCTAGTAGGAGTGGAGGAGGAAAAAAAGCTATTCTAGGCCTAGCAGGAATACATATGAAAAACAAATAGAATTTTCTCAGTATCTTCAAGGTCTCATGTCTGGGCCCCTGATGGGCCAGTGAGGAAAGGCATTTCAAACACATCCTGCCTCTATTCTCTAAGGTTTGAATATGGATATCTTTAGTAGAGTGTTCCAGAATATCACATTATTAGTAAGGTAACAAAATAATTTATTGTGTAGTAGTAATGGATGTTTTGAGGGTGAAAGAGGATGCTATTAAAAATCACACCAGGGCTGGGGCTTCCCTGGTGGCGCAGTGGTTAAGAATCCGCCTGCCGATGCAGGGGACACAGGTTGGAGCCCTGGTCTGGGAAGATCCCACATGCCGCGGAGCAACTAAGCCTGTGTGCCACAACTGCTGAGCCTGCGCTCTAGAGCCCATGCTCCGCAACAAGAGAAGCCACTGCAATGAGAAGCCCACCCACTGCAACGAAGAGTAGCCCCCACTCACAGCAACTAGAGAAAGCCTGTGTGCAGCAACGAAGACCCAATGCAGCTAAAAATAAATTTAAAAAAAAATCACACCAGGGGAAGAGATGTCACTGGAACTGTCCTGGGTGCATGAGGACATATGTCACCTAAGCTATAAACCACAAGCACATGCTGTCTAACTTCTGTTAGAGTCTCTCTTGTTGATTTCATGGTAGAGTTTCCTTGGTGGTTATTCAAGACTAATATTTTTTCACACTGTGGGTTGCACCCCATTAGTGGGTCATGAAATCAGTTTAGTGGGTGGCACCCAGCCTTAAAAAATAGATGGGATTAAAAACATCAGTATGTTACATGTAGTAAGGATAAATGATATTTTGTTTAATTATATGTATGCAAATATACCCATAAATGCAATGTGCCCAAGATAAAAATGTCCATTACTACTGAACAATTAATTCTTTGGTTACCCTATTAATAGATGTTATATATGTTTACATGTATAATTAAAACAAGATATGACAAACTACTATATGCTATGTATTATAATTGAAGTAATATGTATGTATTTGGACAGGACATCTACCTCATGGTCTAAATGAGCTGTGCAAGCTCTAGGTATCAGGCTTGCAATCCAGTGAGAAGGAAGTACACTTTTCTAGAAGTTACATACTATCAATACATATCTACTTACATCTTATTGTTTACTACTTGGACATATGGCCACACCATATTACAAGAGTGCCTGGGAAATAGTTTTATTCCAATATAAATATTGGTTAAAAAAAGTATGGTTAAAAGAAAAGAGGGAGAGAGATTAGATTTTGAGAAAGAACTAATGTCTAAGTGCTATACTTACCAGGGGCCCACATGATTAGGGAGGCTGGATGAGCAGGAACCAAGGGAGCTCTGGGGGGCTCAGACCACAGGAACCACAGCATGTTCTCATAGCAGGAAGTTCGATCAGTACACTGTTGCTGTCACTTGTGTTGAATGTCCTTCAAATAGCCTCATGTCCTTGTGGCCCATGTTCAAGAGTCAAGATCCTGTTTTTTATATGTAGAAGCTAAAACTCAAACTCATAGATGCAGAGAACAGATTGGTAGTTGCCAGAGGCAGGTGTAGGGGGTGGGTGAAATAAATAAAGGTGGTCAAAAGGACTTCCAGTTACAAGATAAACTTCTGGGGAAGTACTGTACAGCATAGTGACTATAGTTAACAATATTGTATTGAATTGAATACAATATTGTAGTTGAAAGTTGCTAAGAGATTAGATCTTAAATGTTTTCGTCACAGGAAAAAAATTTTTGTAACTATGCGAGGTGATGGATATTAACTAAACGTATTGTGGTAATCATTTTGCAATATATACATATATCAAATCATTATGTTGTACACCTTAAACTAATACAGTGTTATATGTCAACAACAACAAAAATAATACAATGATTAACAACAACAACAAAAAAAGGTCAAGATCCTGGGACTTAGTAGCTGATTGGCCGAGCCTAACTTATGTGCCTGCTCCCAAGCTTTTGCTGAGATGGAGAGAAGGAGGATCGTGCCTCTCTGGCTTCTGTAGTGGGAAGTTAGCTTTATCTCCCGTTAGAAGAATTTTTTAAAATGGAGATTGGGATTCTTTAAGGAAGCGAGTGTGTGTGTGTTTATGTGTACAGCGATGTGTGTTGGGAGGGTGGATAGTGGATGTCAGGCACTCAAAGGATTATAAGTTTCCTCTATATTCATTCTGTAAAATGAAGGAATTGAATAAAACAGTCTCAAAGATAAGATTTGGACCAAATTTTATGGTGGAGTCATGATTGATTGGCTAACTCAACTCCCATCCCCAACCCCATCTACCTTGCTTGCTTCTGTTATTGAGGCAGGAAAATCAAGAAACTTTTTTTTTTTCCTTCTCGTAAATACAAGGAAACAATCTGGCCTTTGAGATATAACTGGAAGTTTGTTGGGTCTTGTTAGGAAAGATTTTTTTTTGCCTTCCTCTCAAAAGGGATGAATGCCACTAGTGTCCTCAGGGGGATTCCCCTTTTTTACTGCCATAAATGCAGACGTGATGCCAGGAATTATGACAGTCATCTTGTCACCATTAGGCAACAGCCATGATGATGAAAGTCTTATGAACTGTGATAGACTAGAAAAATAGAGCTTAGATCTATATTTTTGAGCTGCTGAACCATCTCCACCTTTAAACTTCCTGCTATGTGAGAAAATCATCTCCTACTTTTAAAAGTCAATCCTATTATTTTTCTATTATTTGCAATCAGAGAATTCCTAACTTCAACAGATTACAAGTATTATACACATTTAGTGACGCTAGAGATTAATATAGGACTATGGTATAAAGAGATGTTATTCTGTCTAACTAGATTTCCCTTCCTTCTGACTTGTGAATGACCAAATCTTGCCCATTCTTTATGGCACAGCTTAAATGCCATATTCTTTACTAGAAATGTGATTCCCTTTATCCCATTTCCTGCATCTTTACTCACCCCCTCAACACTGTCCTGAATCTTGTGTTCAATCTTGCTTTTCTTCTTCTTTTTAGAATAGTGTTATTGTACCTACTTATATTCCTAAAAAGTCTATTTTAACTTAATTTAATTTTTATTATTTTAATTTTTTTCCTTGTTGGTTATTTATTTTAAATATAGCAGTGTGTACATGTCAATCGCAAACTCCCTAACTGTCCCTCCCCCCATCCTTCCCCCTTGGTAACCATAATTTTAATTGCTTTGAACTTTACAAAAATATATCTTGGTATGTTTAATCTTTTGGATTTACTTTTTTCATCTAATACTGTATTGCTAATATTCATTCATATCATTGTGTGCCTTAGTTATTCATAGCTGTATAACAAATTATCCTCAAAGTTGGTAGCTTAAAATAGCACATTCAGTATCTCACAGTTTCTCTGGGTTAAGAATCAGGGCACAGCTTAGCTGGATCTTTTACTTCAGGGTCTCTCACGAGGCTGCAGTCAAGGCGTTGCCTGGGACCACAGTCATCTCAAAGTTCATCTGGAGCAGATCCACTTCCAAACTCATTCAGTGGTTGGTGGCAGAATTAAATTCCTCACTGGCTATTGTACCAAGGGCCTTGGTTCCCTCTGGCTGTTGGCCGGAGGTTACCAGGAGGTGGGGTAGGGTCATGGGAGCCATATCAGAAACTGCCTTCCACATAGTGTATTACTGTAATTTCTTCATTTTAACTACCATATACAATTTTGTGTGAATATGCCACAGTTTAGGCTCCTGTTCATAGGCATTGGGTTTTTTTTCCTGCCCAGGATTTTTGCTTTTATGAACAGTGATGCTGCAAACATTTTTGTACACATGAGGTAACCATGCTGCTCTTCTCTGAATCATCCCCAATTTAATATGTGTTCTGACAGAGTGAGTACTATTAAGACTTACTTGATTAACTTTACCAGGACTTAATCTGGTCCCTTCTAAACTCCCATAGCACTTCATCTTTTATGATTCTTAGCACTTGTCACCATTTATTACACTTATTTTGTACATGTCATATTTTCTCCTTTGAAATAGTAAGTTGATAAGGGCAGGAAATAAATTTGATTCTTCTTTGTAATTTACATAGTGCCTATACAGCACTTAGTATATTAGTAGGCTTTCAGTAAATATTACTGAGTGAATGAATTCTGTCTAAATGTCAGTGCCTGATTTTTAAGTTCTTAATAATCTGGCTTCAATGATCCAACTGTATTTCTCACTTCTCCCCACCAGGGACCCTTGTTTAGGCAGGTGAGCCTCTTTAACATTCTCTTTCAATCTTTTCCTAATGAATCTCACTCACATTGATATTTCTTCTCCTGTTCCTACTGAATTTACTGTTTACATCACACATTCAGCATTTTAGTATATATTCAGGCAGTGTGTTGGTGCACAATAAACTTTATTGATTGAATGGATGAAGTATCTTATTTTATAACTGGTTTATTTTGAACCAGTTAAGTACTTTCATTTCATTCATTTGACTGAATGTCAGTTGACTGATCAAACAAATAAATAAAGAAATACTGATTTGTTTGAGTAGATTTCTGTTACTTTTTTTGGTCTCAGGTATTTTTGCAGTTAATGGAGTCAGAAGGACCCCCAGAGTCAGACAGTTCAGAAAAATCAATATTTCTCTCACAGCAAGAAGAAGAGGAAGAAGATGATAATGAAGAAGAAGAATCCAAAGAAGCAGAGGAAACTGCCACCATTAATCCCCTCTTACCACCTGCTCTCACAGGGGATGTAGAAGGTTTGCAGAAGATTTTTGAGGATCCTGAGAACCCTCACCATGAACAGGCCATGCAGCTACTCTTGGAAGAAGACATCGTTGGGAGAAATTTGTTGTATGCAGCTTGCATGGCTGGGCAAAGTGATGTGATTAGAGCTTTAGCCAAATATGGTGTGAATCTGAATGAAAAAACCACCAGAGGTATTTTGTCTTTTTTCTCTTATCAGTATTACTTATGACTACCTAAAGATGCTATGTATTATCTTTAAATTTGGATAAATTTGATGTGCCTGCTTTATATTTTGCATATGTTGTGTGTGTGTGTGTGTGTGTATATATATGTGTGTGTGTATATATATACACACATATGAGTGTGTGTGTATGCATGTTGATGTATTTAGTATAGCATAGTAGTTAAGAACACAGAATTCACTATTTATTAGCTGTGTGACTAGGGCAAGTTACTTAATCTTTTTGTGTCTCTGTTTCATCTACAAAATGGGGATGATTGTATTTTCTTTATAGGGTTTTCCTTATAGGTTATGAGGATTAAATATGATAATAAATATAAAGTTGGTATACAGTAAATGCTCAATAATATTATTATCTCTTTCCTTTGAAGATTTGTTTTTGCAGTCATTATCCAATTAACTCTTTAAATTCAGTCACTTGTTTTTTTCAGATTGCAAATATAAAACATGGTCATTGTAGAAAATAAAACAATGATCTTTAGCAAATAGGGACTATACATTTTCTTCATGCTCACATGGAACATTTTAAAAAATTGATATGTTAGGCCATAAAGGAAGTGTCTACAAATATCAAAGAATCCGTAGCATGCAGTCTGTGGTCTCTGACAACAATAAAATAAAATTAGAAAATAGTAACAAAAAGATAACTGAAAATCCCTATAATTTTGGAAACAAAAACACACTTTAAATTATCTGTTGGTGACAAAAGATATAATAGAAATTATGAAATATTTAAGTGGCAACAGGATCTAGTTATGTCAGAACCTGTGGAATAAAACTAAAAATTCTAATTTAATGCATATATTAGAATATAAGAAATATTGAAAATTAGAAAGCAGAGTATTTAACTCAAGGAGTTAGAAAAAGAACAACTGAAAATCCAAAGAAAGAAGAAGAGAAAATAATAGAGTAAAATAATGACATTGAAAATAAAGAAACAGTAGAGAGGGAATTCCCTGGTGGTCCAGTGGTTAGTACTCCACTCTTCCACTGCAGGTGTCCCAGGTTCAGTCCGATCCCTTGTTGACTAAGATCCCTGATCCTGCAAGCTGTACAGTGCAGCCAAAAAAACCCACCAAAAGACAAACAAACAAACAAAAAACACAGTAGAATCAATAAAACCAAAATCTGGTTTAATGAAAAAGAGTTGAAAAACCTTTGATAATACTGATAGTTTTTGATACGTGATATAAGAAAGAGAGAGCATAAACAATATTTGGAATTTTAAAAATGAAGCATTCACATAGGAAAAACTAAGATTTAAAAAATTACTAGAAAGTATCATAAACAACTTCATGACAGTACATTTGAAAACTTGGATGAAATGGACAATTTTCCAATAAAATATAAATTACCAAAATTGATTCAAGAAAAAACTAGGAACTTGACTAGAACAATAGTTATTTAAAAAAATTGAATAAGTAATCAAAATCTGCCTCATTGTCCCACCTAATTCCAAACTCAAATGTTTTAAAAGGTAAGGTTTACTACACTTGTAGGGAAAAAGTAATCTCTAGCTGATACAAAGGTTCCAGAGAATGTAAAGAGAGTTGGAAAACTACTTAACTTATTTTATGAGAGATAACTTTTATAGCAAAACTAGTTAAGGACAGCACTAGAAAGGAAAATTATAGGCCAGTCATTTAATAACAGATGCAAACATCTTAAATAAAATATTAACAAATTGAATCTAAGATTGTGTGTTAAAACATTTATTGGACTAGGTTGGGTTTATCCCATTAATGCAGGATGGTTTTAACATTAGAAAAAAATGTTAGTATAATTCACTACCTTAAAAGATTAAATAAACAAAACCACATGATCATATCAATAGATGTAGAAAAGACTTTTGAAAGAAAATGCAGCACTCGTTCATGATGGAAGCTTTTAGGGAAATAGGAACAGAAGAAACCTTCCTTAAGGCTATTGAAAACCTGAAGCAAACTTACCTAGTATTGAATCTTAGCTATGACTTGGGCAAATTATATAACCTTTGCATGCTACAGTTTCTTCACCCCAAAAATGGGACTAATAGTAATATCTAAAATCATACTACATAAAAGAAAATGAGAGCCCCAAATCAATATCTGATGGTGTGCCTCTAATACTATTCAAGGAAGGTGGTGTTCTGACTAATTGATATGAGTATTGCCATCCTCTTGTTAGGTATTTTCCAGTGTGTGGATATAGGTGTACAGTCTTTCAAGTTTGATGATGTGCTCTAAGATAATCCATTTCTTCATTCTGATACCATGCTTGCCATGAAATCTTGTTTAGCGGAGGTTGAAGGTGCATCCTGCTTGCTTCTTGCTGCTTATAGTAAAATGGAGAGGAGAGAAATTGAGAGAACTGGTAAATTAAAAGGAACCAGGACTTGATGATTTGGGAAATTCTAAGCTTATTTGGCATTCCATGAAGATGATTTTATAATGGAAAGTATGGATGAACTGGCCAACCTAATTGTACCAATTTGGCAATTATTATTTTAATCATTATAAAATAATGAATTACATTACAGTTTACCAGTAAATTTCTTGTTTGGTTGGTATTGACTCAGTTCCCATGAGCTTGTTCATGTGGGAGAACAGATCAATTCAGGGTTTTTTGCATTTTTTTGTGTGAGAACATTTACGTTCTACTCTCAGCAAATTTCAGTTATACAATATAGTTATTACCTATAGTCATCATGTTATAAATTAGGTCCTCAGACATTTTTCATCTTATAACTGAAAGTTTGTACCCTTTTACCAACCCCTCCCTGTTTCCCCCACCCATCAAGCCCCTGGTAACCACTTTTCTACTCTGTTTCCATGGGTTTAACTTTTAATTTTTATTTTAGATTCCACATATAAGTGATACCATGCAGTATTTGGCTTTTTCTCTCTGGCTTATTTCACTTAGTATAATGCCCTTGAGGTTCATCCACGTTGTCACAAATGACAGAATTTTTTTTTTAAAGGATGAATAATTGTGTGCGTATATGTGAACACTATTAATTTTTGGAACATAAGAAGCCATTGGCCTAAAATTAAGGGACTTTTGGGTGAAGAACTGCAGGTAGATATCTCTAAAGTAAGAAGATGTATGCCATTTATTTGTGGATGATACTCAGATGGATAGGAAGGAAAATGACTTTCCAGGTGATTGATGGATCACATTTACGTTCAGGATTTCCTTTCCTTTTAAATACTGAAGAATTGGACACTTTTGATCCAAAGGGAGGAGAATGAAACAGTTCTTACAGTCTCAGCTCTCTGTACTAGTGACTTCTGGTGAATTGGGAAGTGCCTTGTTTTCTGTTTGAGCCAAGGACAGGTGTGTGCAGTTTGCAGTTTATTGATGGTGGAACCTCCTCTGGTTCTGGCAAGGCTTTGGTCTCTAAACCTGGCCATACTCAAACAGGCATGATCGGAACTAATTACTGTTTTAAACTCTGTCTTTCCATACAATCAGCAAACATTTGTTAAGGATGGAGGACTAGCCAGGTCTTGTGCTGGGAACTGGGGAAAGATGAATGAATTCAACAAACTTGGACAAGTTCACAGTTTAGCAGAAAACAGATGTGTAAATAGATAATTAATATACAGTGGGACAAGGTACAGTGATAGCTCAGAGGAGAGATTAGTCAACTTTACGTGGAAGTGTTGGACATGGTCAAGGAAGGCTTCACAGAGGAGGCGATATATTGAATCTTTTTTTTTTGGCTGCACCGCGCAGCATGCGGGATCTTAGTTGCCTGACTAGGGATCGAACCTGCGCCCCCTGCAGTGGAAGCGCGGAATCTTAACCACTGGACTGCCACGGAAGTCCAATATATTGAATCTTGAAGAATGACCAAGAGTTTACCAGACAAAGGAGGTTGAAGGATTGGTCATGGCAGGCAATATAGTAACTGTAGTACCAGATTTTAGTGTTACAATATTGTTGTTATTCTGGTATACTTACCCACTATTTTAGGTAATGAAACACTGGCCTTTTTATAGGTATAATAGTTTTATTTGGTATTAAAAGAATATGAAATCAGAGTCATTTATGGGTTGAGAACAATTTCAATGATTTAATTGCTCAGTGTATATAAAAAGACAAACTGAAGATTACAAACTTAAACGGTCCATATTGTGGTATTACAAAATTTCTACTGTAAGAATAATTTTTAAGTTCACAAACTTCCCAAACAAGTAGAATGTGAATCTCATAGTTTTGAAATTGATCAGGAAACTGAAATGGAATCTCTCTCTGTATATGTGGAAACTAAAAAAGACAAATATGAACCAGCAATGTTTTCTTTGGCGATAAAGATTACAGCTTACTCTCAATAAAAAGATTGCAGTTCTATCAAAAAAGCAAAAAGCTGTTCGGAGATATCTCTCTCTTTTAAAATTAGAGTTGAGGTAATTTGAAGGAAAATATTTGGTATTGGTTTATAACTACTTCCAACTAATGTTGAGTGAGAAAAACTTCAGTAGCTGAAAAAATTTGTACAGAAATATCCTGTTGATACCATTGACACACTTAAAAAATCAAATAATGTGTTTTTTGCAATTTTCATGATTATAGTTTCTTCATTTTTATAGTATTTGTGTTTTTTAAAAATTAATTAATTATTTAATTAATTAATTTTTGGCTGCATTGGGTCTTTGTCGCCGCGTGGGCTTTCTCTTGTTGTGGTGAGTGGGGGCTACTCTTCGTTGTGGTGCGTGGGCTTCACATTGCGGTGGCTTCTCTTGTTGCAGAGCACGGGCTCTAGGCACACGGGCTTCAGTAGTTGTGGCACGTGGGCTCAGTAGTTGTGGCGCACAGGCTTAGTTGCTTCGCAGCACGTGGGATCTTCCCGGACCAGGGCTTGAACCCGTGTCCCCTGCATTGGCAGGTGGATTCTTAACCACAGTACCACCAGGGAAGTCCCTAGTATTTGTTTTTTAATCTTTAATTTTGATTTGTTTTATCTGACAATTTATATTGCTAATAGAATGACAATATATACTTAATATTCCTATTTGATAGTTATGCTTTTATCTGATATTTTATGCTTATACATTTTCGTATTTAAAGTGTATTAGTGGGCTTCCCTGGTGGTGCCACGGTTAAGTGTATTAGTTACGCTAATTAAAAAAATGAATTCTGAACTCTGAGTTTTACAAAATACCAGTATTAATGCTAAGTAAATATAAAATTTATACTTCTATTTTTTATTTTGCTACTGTAATTACTGTATCAGTCAGAAAAAAGCAGCATATGCAAAGTTACAGAGGCATGAAACAACATGATTTGGGGAATTCAAAGAGTCTGGTACTGCTGGTGGTAGGCAGATTGTGAAAAATATTCTAGGTAGGGGAGTATTTTGCTCCATGGCCTATTACTTGTTTGTGACTATCATCATTGGAGTTTTTGGATTTTGACCTTATTAATGACCTTCATCAATTTATAGGAACCTTGAGAAAAGTACTTATCCTCTCCATGCTTTTGTTTCCTCATCTATAAATGAGAAAAATACTCGTGCCTACGTCATAGGATTGTAGTGAGGATTAAATGAGTTGATACTTGTGAAGCACACAGAACAATGCCTGCATAGAGGAAAAAGATTACTTTTCTTCTTGTCTGATCTTTTGCCTTACTGTGAACTACCTGCTCAATTGACTCTCTCTATTTAGTAACCAGTAGTCTTCCACAAAGAAATTATTTTTGTCTTAGAACCAATCCCAATTTTTCAGAATTCCATTTATGGTCCCTTTCTTCCTGCTGGGATTTCTAAATGTAACCTTCTGTATCTCCCTTCTGGGATCAAATACTCATTGCCAATATTATGGGAGAACTTTAGGAAAATCCCCTTCTTGTCTGGATGCTTTTGAAATCATCTTATTTAAATGTTCTTCTTTTCCTGGGAAGGCTGTGGGGTTCATATAGTACAAATATCTGTGTGTTTTCTTCTAGAAAACACACCATCTCTCACAAGGGGAAAAAGAAAACATACAATGGTTTTTTTAAACCCATGGTTTAAACCCATAGGTTTTAAATTCCTTGGTCAAAGCCTGTCTCTGTTTAGAAATCATGTTTTCTTGTTTTTAAACTATGTATATTAAAAAATAGGAAAAAAATTTAGATGTTACTGCTGGCCTGGCCTGTAACTTCAGCCTTGAGAAAAGCAATATCAGGACCCAGAATATCTCATTTGGAATGGCCTCCTGCTCCTGCTACTGCAGTGTCTTTTCCGTAGATAGTGTCCCCCTCTCCCAGCAAACCAGGGGCCCTGGGCCGTTTGGCTGAAGAAATGCATCTTCGGAAGGCAGGAACAATGAGGGTTGGTATCTGGGTATTTCTTGGCCCCCCATTTTGTAGGGGCTAAAGCCATGATCACATTCTTGGGCCAGTCTTTATCTCTTGGTGTTCTGAAATGTCTCACTGTTGTAACATTAAAAAAAAGAGTTGGGCCAAAGAGGGGAGGTAATTCCACTTTTGGCTGATCGTGGAGTAGCTTACTTCATGCTCCTTTTGATTCCTTATTAATTCTTTATTATCCCTTCTGGTTATGATAGCCTCAAGACAAAGATAGTTTACAACTTGGTCTGAGACCCAGGACTGTGGGAATGTGGTAAATAGGGAGCCAAGGGAGAGGTTTCTGGAAGAAAGTGGAGGAGTCCTTGTTCTCTCTTTCCCTACTCTAACCAGTGGCAAACATTTGAGTGCTATTTCCTTTTCCTTATAAACCTTTTATGTGGCAACAGATCTGGGTTGGATTTTGCTTTGGCTGCTTACTACCAGTGTGGCCTTGGGCAAGGTATAGTCTTTCTGATCTGCACTTTCCTCTGTATCCTTTAATGGGGCTGATAATACCTACCTCATAGTGTTAGTGGAAGGATTAAATGAAGTAGTAGCCCATAAAGTACCTAGTACTTAATACATTTAATACATGCTAGTTCATTCTTTTGCTCAACTCTTCTTGTAGTACTACATGCCTCTTTGGCCAGTTAAGTGAATCACAAATGTATCCTCGTGGGTAAGTTAAAACAATCAGTCTTGACTTGATTTTTTTAAACCAGTCTGAAAAAATTTTAAAGATGCTGCCCATGTTTTTCACCTTTACAATTATACCTCATGGTAGTTGCCTCAGTAAATCTAAGAAATAACTTTCTGATTTGATAGGTCATAATTTCCATTTTAATTCAAATGATTAATTTCCAAACCAAAGGCATACCAGTTGTAGTAATTTGTACGATTGTGTTAACAATAATAGAGTAATTAGAGTTGATGCAGATTCCTTAGACTAAAGTCATAGGTCTAATTGTGTTCCAGTAGATGACTGTTAGGGAGATTGCCATCTTCCTTAGAAGATGTTGAAGAGCTCAGGCTTCAGACTGCCTGTGTTGGTGCCTTGTGTTCATCATTTACTGGCTGTGTTCCTTGGGCAAGTTTAGCTTCTCTGGACCTCTGTTTCCTTATCTGTAAAATAGGGATTATAATAGTTCCTACCTCATAGGGTTTTTTATGAACTAAATGAATTTACTGTATGTGAAGCACTTAGAATAGTGCCTAGCCTGTAGTAATTGTTCAATACCTGATTGCCATTGTGATCTTCTAGTCCATAAAATAGCCTAAAGCAGTGCAGTCTTCTTGACCTGACCATCCTCATTCTGTTTGTTAGGTTACACGCTCCTACACTGTGCTGCAGCCTGGGGTCGTTTGGAAACTTTGAAAGCACTGGTGGAATTGGATGTTGATATAGAATCTCTGAACTTCCAGGAAGAGCGAGCTCGAGATGTTGCTGCTCGGTATTCCCAGACTGAGTGTGTTGAGTTCCTGGACTGGGCAGGTAAGGAAGCTCACAAGGTAGTAGCAAACTGACTCAAGTTACAGGGTTATAGGCTGTGCATTTAACAAAGCAAAGAGGTGATTAACATTTTCACCTTCTATCAAGATGTTTTATTTGTAGACCTAACCATAGTCACTGGTGGTGATAATACGTGAAATCTGCATTTTTTTGTTGTTGCTATTTTGCTATTGGCCTAAAACATTGTACTTAATAGAAACTATATTGGTTGGAAGCTGGTTGATTTATCACCTTCTAACAATTTCACCAATAATTTTCTGTAAGAATATACGTATAAAATATGTTCAAGGCCATTTTCTGAGAGACCTAGGCAGAGTGGACCATTCCTTAAATGTTTAAAAAAAATGACATACTTGAGGAATATATTTGATTCCCCAGGTAGAAACAATTGTAATAATTTAAAATGGTTTGCTAGGCAAAATTAATCTATGGTGGTAGAAGTCAGAATAGCAGGTATCATTATGGCATGAGGGGGACTTCTGGGGCATAATATTTTTTTCTTAATTTGGTTGCTGTTTCCAAGGTTGTGCTCATGTGTGAAAATTCATTGAGCTGTACACTTATAAATTTTGCACTTTTCTATATGTATGTGATGCTTTAATCAAAGGTCAAAAAACTATGTACTATTTTGAGTTTCACTAATATTTTTCTTGCATCATTTCTGTAATCCTGTAGAATAGAGCTTAGAGATTTCACAAAGATATACCTGTGTAATTATGTATGCATACAAACATTGGTTAAAAAACTAGTACTAAGGAAGTTCATGGCATTCATTTTATATAGTTATCTGCATTTGTGTTTTTTTAGCAAGCATTTATTAAATGCCCACTATGCGCATAACACCGTTGTGGTACAATTAATTGTTCCTGCCCTCTGGACATTTGTTAGGCGAGGGATGATAACCTATAGACACACTCCAGAGTTAAGTAACAATATCAGAAAGACTATAATTAAGGGTTAAAAGAGGCAGAGCAGGTGGTACATGCTGTGGGGTGGTCAGAGAACATGAAGTCAGAGCATGGTGGAGTTGAGGTGGGCCTTGAAGAAAGGGTGGGATTTACATACACAGTGTAAGGGGAAAGGGTGTGAGCAAAATCTTATGAATGAAAGTGACACATTGGGGAAAAAGTGATGAGATTGCCTTACTAGAATAGCAAGTCATAATTTACACAGCTAGGCTACAGCACAGGCAGAAGTAAGTACATGGGCTTTTGAATCAGATTGCTTGAGTTTAAATAGTGGTGTCTCTACGTGAAACCTATGTGACCTTGGACAAGATACTTAAATTCTTTATACTTCAGTCTTAATTTCCAGATAAGGGAGCCAATAATAGTTCTTACCTCTTGGGGGCGTTGTTGTGAGAATGAGATGAGATGATATAAAGCACTTAGCACAACGCCTGGTGTGTGATCACACTCGAAGAATGGTGCTACCATTATTACAGTCAGATTATACTCCCAAATGTCAGGCTAAGGTGATTTCATTTCTGTAGCCTTTGGAAGCCACTGAAAGATTTTACGTAGACGAGGGAGAGGATTAGAGTGATATTTAGGAAGATTCATATGGAAACCATAACGAGCTTGCTTATTAGTAAAATGAGAAGGGTACTGGGAGAATTAATAGAAGTAAGGAAATTGAGGGAAGGTAACATATTTGGGAAGAAAAAGATGAGTTATACTTTTTAGATTATTTTATACGTAATTGTCCACTTGTACTGAATATTTTCTAGGGGCATTATTTCTGTCAATACCTTTGATTTTGTGATTTTATATATATATATATATATATATATATATATATATATATATAAGCAAAAAGAAAATAGCAAAGAATTTAATTGATCCCTTCATGAATAGTTATTGTAGGTGAAATTCACATTATATAATTTAAAATCCGTTTTTGAAGAATGACCCATGGTGCTTAAAAAACACAATCCAGGAACAAATTTTGCTGTAACTTTTCTGAAAGCCTGGGGCTTACGGTGTTGAGTTTCATTGGTTTTGTTACCAAATGCAAGTCCATGTGCCTGACATTCAGTGAGGCCAAACAATACCAAAACGTTGGAGTTTGGAGCAGAGAAAGGTTTATTGCAGGACCATGCAAGGAGATGGGTGGCTCATACCTTAAAAACCCCGAACTCCCTGAAAGCTTTCAGCAAAACCCTTTTATAGGAAAGGTGAGGGAGGGTCATGGTTAGTTGTTGCAAACGTCTTGGTGTCAGATTCTTTGTTCTTGAGGTCAGGTCATGGTCAGGTCACGATGCTCCTGTAAACCTCCACCAAAATAAATGTTATTCTTTGTTCTGACAAGAAAGGGCAAGGTCCCAAGGCTCTACTTTCATCCTCTGAGGTCCAGGCCTGGCCAAAAGGAGGGGTCCCTGCAAGGGCCGGTTACCCTGCTGGGGAGCGTTTGTCCAGCACCCAGTCTGGGTCCTCCTGCCAGTGCCCAGCCCCGGCTGAGGAGGCAGATCTCAGCTGGTGGCACCCTCAGGGCCAGACCCTGCCCAGCCATCATCACTGAGGAAGCCAGGCTCCCAGGACCCAGCTGGCCCTCTGACTCCTCAGGGCACCCAAACAGTGGCCGGGACCCATGGAGACAGCCACCGCCCTTTGGTCGAGGAGGTGGGGATGGGGGAGAGGTTCGCTGCTGCTTCCAGGCCTGGGCCTGGCCAGTGGGCGGCTGTGGAGAGGGCTCTAGAGCTCTGCGGGACACAGCCCTCAGCCTGTCCCTGGGCCCCCCAGCTCACCCGCCAGGCCCGAAGCCAGAGGGCCTGGAGGGCCCGGGGGAGAAGGACGTGA
The DNA here is from genome assembly GCF_028021215.1 of Eschrichtius robustus. NCBI lineage: Eukaryota > Metazoa > Chordata > Mammalia > Artiodactyla > Eschrichtiidae > Eschrichtius > Eschrichtius robustus. Next base: position 131,027,276 of record NC_090826.1, on the reverse strand, counting down.
TCCACCTCTCACTGCACTCTCTGCCATGAGGACCACTGTGAGGCTGACTGTTGGCAGAGCAGGACCTCTAAGTGCCAAGCCAATGGTCATGCTAAAGGCTGCGTGCCCACCCCACTTTCCATCTCCCTAATGTCCGTCTGTTTAGTTTGGGTCCTTACAGTCTTAGGGGAATTAGACCTACCATTTCCTAGTGATGAAGATAAGAAGACTATAATACTATAAACTAGTCTTCTGTTTCCAGATCAATGATGGGATTGCAAGGATTGGCGCTTCATGGTAATGTAGCTGTGAAATGTCAAAACTCAACATAAAATGTAACGTTTGTTTAATTCATACTGAACAAGAGTATAAACCACTTCCATTTCTTGCTCCAATGATGAGAGGTTTACGGGGCTGAGGACTCCCTACACCCCAGAGACTCCTCTATACTACTGAAAATTTGACTATTAGAGATAAATTTCATTGGGTCTTCAAGGTTTGTAGACTTTTGAAGTGTTCAAGGGTCCTCCATTAATAGAGATACATATCAGTGTTCTCTAGAAGGAATTAGTTGACAGTTCAGAACTCTGAAGGTGCGGAGCAGACATTCATGGAAATGTGGGAGTAGGGTTGTGGTTAGGGAAGAGTGGAAGTAAGGAGGGGAGTGGAAAGTGGAACCATAAACAAACTTTTAATAATCCACAATAACCCAAGGCAGGCACTGTTCTCTTCTGTTATTTATAAAGACTGTAGCATTATCTATTACTGTACAAAGGATTGTTTTTTTAAAAGTTTTTTCCCCCTTATATTGATGGGAGGTATATTATAGATCTGGCATATTTTTCTGGGATTCTTCAACATGTTGTTAAGAAAATCTGTCCTAGTCTCAGACCAGTCTCTCAGTTTTTGTTTGGAAAATATGGAAACCATACTTTAAAAAATTGAGGTGACTGATAAACAAAAGTGTGGAATATTTTAAAAACCTGAGGCATCTTATCAACAAAAGTTTGAAATTAAAAAAGTGTTGATACTTAATTCCTCATTTATTTTACTGAAAATGGAAACATTTATACTTTAAAAAATTAATCTGTTCCTTAGTATTTCCATACCATTTTTTCAATATGAGATTGGAAATTAAATGTCTCAGTGTGGCCATAAAATTTGCTCAGGAAACCAAGAAAAATCACAAATATTATTTAAGTCAGAGATTTACTGAAACACTAAATGAAGATTCTGTTCTACAGATTGCTTAATGATTAGTAATCTAACGCATTAAAAAGAACAAAACACTTAAACATGAAGCAGTGATCGTATACAGTCTTTCCCCAGTACTTTTAGTGAGTATGGAGCCGTTTTAGCTGAATAGAAATAACTGTTCAATCCAGACTTTGTTGGAAAGTTTCAGTAAAGAATGTGGCAAAAAATTTACAAAGCATCCCAAAGAACCATTTTTGTCCTTACATGAGTTCTTGCAATAGATTTCTTGTGTAGTCTCCATAATGGACTGAGCTATATTTGCATATGGATATGTCTTGTATCCTCTGGCTCCTTTTCCTTCACTCTCTTCCCCTTTAGTTTTTGGTGCTTGACTTTCTTAGCTGGAGGATGATGGGACACCTGATTCAGGTACTTGGTGATCATTGATGTTGTGGCCACCAGTCTGCAGAGTATTTGGTCAGCGTCATAGATGGACTGGCTTTCTAGATCATTACCAGCTGTATCTAAGGAGGCTTGTTTCTTCAGCTAAAAGGAGAAAAAAAATATTAGAGATTTTTTTATTACTGTAGTTCAAATTAAATTTGTTTTCTGGATATATACACTTAAACTCCAAATACCACATGTTACTTATTTATACAAAGAAAAAGTTACTGTAGATGAAAGGTATAAATGCAGAAGAAATGCTCTTTTGTATATGCCCTTGTGTAAGGTTATAACAATCATTATCACCATCGGCAAACATTTAATAAGTACTTTCTGTGATTAGAGCATTCTGCTGGGAGAAATTATTTGAATATTAGTAAAATATTTTCCTTTACTAAACAGCCTTAAGGTATAATGTGATAAAATCATAGTCATTTTGTAAATATCTAATTGTTGTGAAGGTCAATGAACTTTTAAGATTGCCTCAAAATATGGTGTCACTGGCAAAGTGGGAAATTAGTTTAAGAGTGCTGTTTTCCAGAAAGTTATACTAAAATTAGAAATTAGTTTACAGTCCATTAAAAAAATACATGCCGACTTTTGTATACTTAGCTTTCTTAGATAGATCGGGAAGGGATCTAACAAGATGTCGTTCCATATCCTTAATTTTATGGATCAGGCAGCTGAGAAAGATACAATGACTTACCTAAGGGCCCAGACAGATACCTTCACTTCCTATGCATTCTATTCATTGTAGCTCACTACTTTCTTGGTGTGTTTTGTAACTTGAAATAATCTATCTAAAATTAATAGGTTATTTTAAGGACCTTCTAATTGAGTACACCTTTGCTGAACACCCGACATATGCAAGAAACTGCTACATGCTGGGGATGAATGGTGGAAATTGGGGAGGTTATGAAGAAGAATAAGACATGGTTCTTTCTCTCAAAGAAGATGATAATCTTATCTTTTAAACTCTTTGATATTCTGTAACTATTACTATTTGCATCACTAATTCACCTTTTTTTGGTGTTTCTTCCATTTCACCCACAGGTAATGAGCAGATAAAACAGACAGGATTAAAAAGAGAGCTTGTACTAAAATATAAATAAGATGTAAACAACTCTGAAATATATCCATACTAGCAGAATTGCAGCATAGTTTGTCCAGAGGGTAAGGTAGACAGTGAGATGGAGAAGGCTTAACTTTCAAATAATGCGTTTCTTCTGGAAAAATCTCCCATCCAACCTTTGTCCAGGTAGTACCATCACAAATGCAGAAGCTCTCCCTGAAGAAGCAGATAAACAACAGAGGAAAAATCAGGGATAGTCCTTGAGAAGGCATCTTTCTCTCTCAAATGGAAAATGCGTTTATAGTCAAAAATTGGTTAGAGACAGAGCAGAAATGCCCTGAGTACTAGTTAATATGGTGCTCCAGTCAAAGCACTGAAGATACTTTTCCTAGTCAGCAAAATATACACTGATGATCACTGTAACATCATCAGTCATAGTGATTCAGGGATAAATTCAGTGATGTCATAAAGAACCACACTGGACTGAAAAGGTGTTGCCTAGCCAATCACCTTGGATTTCTTAGGAACACTTTTTCTTGTCTTTTTCCAGAATAGTTTGAGCCTCTTCAGTTCTCTGAAAAACAAATACTTTACTAATATTTTGCTAGCTAATAAATTTAAATTGTAATTATATTAATAGAATTTCATGGAAACAACTTACCTATATCCTTTCCAACCCTTTTTTTTTTACATCTTTATTGGACTATAATTGCTTTACAATGGTGTGTTAGTTTCTGCTGTATAACAAAGTGAATCGGCTATATGTATACATATATCCTCCCAAATCCCCTCCCTCTGCGTCTCCCTCCCACCCTCCCTATCCCACCCCTCTAGGAGGTCACAGAGCACGGAGCTGATCTCCCTGTGCTATGCGGCTGCTTCCCACTAGCTATCTATTTTATATTTGGTAGTGTATATATGTCCATGCCACTCTCTCACTTCGTCCCAGCCTACTTTTCCCCTCCCAGTGTCCTAAAGTTCATTCTCTACGTCTGTGTCTTTATTCCTGTCCTGCCCCTAGGTTCTTCAGCACCATTTTTTTTTTTAAGATTCCATATATATGTGTTAGCATACAGTATTTGTTTTTCTCTTTCTGACTTACTTCATTCTGTATGACGGACTCTAGGTCCATCCACCTCACTACAAATAACTGAATTTCATTTCTTTTTGTGGCTGAGCAAAATTCCATTGTATATATGTGCCACATCTTCTTTATCCATTCATCTTTTGATGGACACTTAGGTTGCTTCCATGTCCTGGCTATTATAAATAGCACTGCAATGGACATTGTGGTACATGACTCTTTTTGAATTGTGATTTTCTCAGGGTATATGCCCAGTAGTGGGACTGCTTGGTCGTATGGTAGTTCTATTTTTAGTTTTTTAAGGAACCTCCATACTGTACTCCATAGTGGCTGTATCAATTTACATTCCCACCAACAGTGCAAGAGGGTTCCCTTTTCTCCACACCCTCTCCAGTATTTATTGTTTGTAGATTTTTTGATGATGGCCATTCTGACTGGTGTGAGGTGATACCTCATTGTAGTTTTGATTTGCATTTCTCCAATGATTACTGATGTTGAGCATCTTTTCATGTGTTTGTTAGCAATCTGTATATCTTCTTTGGAGAAATGTCTATTTAGGTCTTCTGCCCATTTTTGGATTGGGTTGTTTGTTTTTTTGATATTGAGCTGCATGAGTGCTTGTATATTTTGGAGATTAATCCTTTGTCAGTTGCTTCGTTTGCAAATATTTTCTTCCATTCTGAGGGTCGTCTTTTCGGCTTGTTTATGGTTTCCTTTGCTGTGCAAAGGCTTTGAAGTTTCGTTAGGTCCATTTGTTTATTTTTGTTTTTATTTCCGTTTCTCTAGGAGGTGTGTCAAAAAAGATCTGCTGTGATTTTTGTCATAGAGTGTTCTGCCTATGTTTTCCTCTAAGAGTTTTATAGTCTCTGGCCTTACATTTAGATCTTTAATCCATTTTGAGTTTATTTTTGTGTATGGTGTTAGGGAGTGCTCTAATTTCATTCCTTTACATGTAGCTGTCCAGTTTTCCCAGCACCACTTATTGAAGAGGCTGTCTTTTCTCCATTGTATATTCTTGCCTCCTTTATCAAGATAAGGTGACCACATGTGCGTAGGTTTATCTCTCGGCTTTCTATCCTGTTCCATTGATCTATATTTCTGTTTTTGTGCCAGTACTATACTGTCTTAATTACTGTAGCTTTGTAGTATAGTCTGAAGTCAGGGAGCCTGATTCCTCCAGCTCCATTTTTCTTTTTCTTTTAAATTAATTTATTTAATTTATTTATTTTTGGCTGTGTTGGGTCTTTGTTGCTGCGCATGGGCTTTCTCTAGTTGTGGCGAGCAGGGGCTACTCTTCGTTGCGGTGCACGGGCTTCTCATTGTGGTGGCTCCTCTTGTGGAGCATGGGCTCTAAGCGGGCGGGCTTCAGTAGTTGTGGCACGTGGGCTTCAGTAGTTGTCTCACGTGGACTCAGTAGTTGTGGCTTGCAGACTCTAGAGCACAGGCTCAGTAGTTGTGGCACACGGGCTTAGTTGCTCCGCGGCATGTGGGATCTTCCCGGACCAGGGCTTGAACCCGTGTCCCCTGCGTTGGCAGGTGGATTCTTAACCACTGCACCACCAGGGAAGCCCTGCTCCATTTTTCTTTATCAAGATTGCTTGGGCTATTTGGGATCTTTTCTGTTTCCTTTCAAATTGTGAAATTTTTTGTACTAGTTCTGTGAAAAATGCCATTGGTAGTTTGATAGGGATTGCACTGAATCTGTAGATTGCTTTGGGTAGTATAGTCATTTTCACAATGTTGATTGTTCCAATCCAAGAACATGGTATATTTCTCCATCTGTTTGTATCATCTTTAATTTCTTTCATCAGTGTCTTATAGTTTTCTGCATACAGGTCTTTTGTCTCCTTGTGTAGGTTTATTCCTAGGTATTTTATTCTTTTTGTTGCAATGGTAAATGGAAGTGTTGCCTTAATTTCTCTTTCAGATTTTTCATCGTTAGTGTATAGGAATGCAAGAGATTTCTGTGCATTAATTTTGTATCCTGTTACTTTACCAAATTCATTGATTAGCTCTAGTAGTTTTCTGGTAACATCTTTAGGATTCTCTATGTATAGTATCATGTTATCTGCAAACAGTGACAGTTTTATTTCTTCTTTTCCGATTTGGATTCCTTTTATTTCTTTTTCTTCTCTGATTGCTATGGCTAAAAATTCCAAAACTGTGTTGAATAATAGTGGTGAGAGTGGGCAACCTTGTCTTGTCCCTGGTCTTAGTGGAAATGGTGTCAGTTTTTCACCATTGAGAATGATGTTGGCTGTAGGTTTGTCGTATATGGCCTTTATTATGTTTAGGTAAGTTCCGTCTATGCCTACTGGAGGGTTTTTATCATAAATGAGTGTTGAATTTTGTCAAAAGCTTTTTCTGCATCTATTGAGATTCTCATATGGTTTTTCTCCTTCAATTTGTTAATATGGTGTATCACATTGATTGATTTGCATATGTTGAAGAATCCTTGCATTCCTGGGATAAACCCCACTTGATCATGAATTATGATCCTTTTAATGTACTGTTGGATTCTGTTTGCTAGTATTTTGTTGAGGATTTTTGCATTTATGTTCATCAGTGATATTGGTCTGTAGTTTTCTTTCTTTGTAACATCTTTGTCTGGTTTTGGTATCAGGGTGATGGTGGCCTCGTAGAATGAGTTTGGGAGTGTTCCTCCCTCTGCAATATTTTGGAAGAGTTTGAGAAGGATAGGTGTTAGCTCTTCTCTAAATGTTTGATAGAATTCACCTGTGAAGCCATCTGGTCCTGGGCTTTTGTTTGTTGGAAGATATTTAATCACAGTTTCAATTTCATTACTTGTGATTGGTCTGTTTTTATTTTCTATTTCTTCCTAGTTTAGTTTCGGAAGGTTGTGCTTTTCTAATAATTTGTCCACTTCTTCCAGATATGCATTTTATTGGCATATAGCTGCTTCTAGTAATCTCTCATGATCCTTTGTATTTCTGCAGTGTCAGTTGTTACTTCTTTTTTTTAAAAATTTATTTATTTTATTTTATTTATTTTATTTTTGGCTGCATTGGGTCTTCGTTGCTGCACGCGGGCTTTTCTCTGGTTGTGGCGAGCGGGGGCTACTCTTCGTTGTGGTGCGTAGGCTTCTCATTGTGGTGGCTTCTCTTGTTGGGAGCACGGGCTCTAGGCACGCAGGCTCAGTAGTTGTGGCTCACGGGCTCTAGAGCGCAGGCTCTGTAGTTGCTCCACGGCATGTGGGATCTTCCCGGACCAGGGCTCGAACCCGTGTCTCCTGCATTGGCAGGGGGATTTTTAACCACTGTGCCACCAGGGAAGCCCCTGTTACTTCTTTTTCATTTCTAATTCTGTTGATCTGAGTCTTCTCCCCTTTTTTCTTGATGAGTCTGGCTACCAGTTTATCAATTTTGTTTATCTTCTCAAAGAACCAGCTTTTAGTTTTATTGATGTTTGCTATTGTGTCCTTCATTTATTTTTTTATTTATTTCTGATCTGATTTTTATCATTGTTTTCCTTCTGCTAACTTTGGGTTTTTTTTGTCCTTCTTTCTCTAATTGCTTTAGGTGTAAGGTTAGGTTGTTTATTTGAGATTTTTCTTGTTTCTTGAGATAGGATTGTATTGCTATAAACTCCCCTCTTAGAACTGCCTTTGCTGTATCCCATAGGTTTTGGGTGGTCGTGTTTTCATTGTCATTTGTTTCTAGGTATTTTTTGATTTCCTCTTTGATTTCTTCAGTGATCTCTTGGTTATTTAGTAGTGTGTATTGGGGTGTCTGTGAACTTATTATGCTTTTAGGCAGCCTCTCAGCTAATGGGTGGGGTTGTTTTCCTGTCTTGCTAGTTGTTTGGCATGGGGTGTCCAGCAGTGGAGCTTGCTGGTCACTGAGCGGAGCTGGGTCTTAGCGTTGAGACGGAGATCTCTGGGAGAGCTCTCGCCGATTGATATTACATGAGGCCGGGAGGTCTCTGGTGGCCCAATGTCCTGAACTCGGCTCTCCCACCTCAGAGGCTCAGGCCTGACACCCGGCTGGAGCACCAAGACCCTGTCAGCCATACAGCTCAGAAGAAAAGGTAGGAAAAAAAAGAAAGAAAAATAAAATAAAATAAAGTTATTAAAATAAAAAAATTTAAAAACTAATTAAAAAAAAGGAGAGCAACCAAACCAATAAACAAATCCACCAATGATAACAAGTGCTGAAAACTATACTAAGATAAACATAAAAATCAGAAACTAGTCTGTTGCATACAGCAAACCCCAAGTCTACAGTTGCTCCCAAAGTTCATGGCCTCAATTTTGGGACGATTTGTTGTCTATTCAGGTACTCCAGAGATGCAGGGTACATCAAGTTGATTGTGGAGATTTAGTCCGCTGCTCCTGAGGCTGCTGGGAGACATTTCCCTTTCTCTTCTTTGTTCACATGGCTCCTGGGGTTCAGCTTTGGATTTGACCCTGCCTCTGCATGTAGGTCGCCTCAGGGCGTCTGTTCTTTGCCCAGACAAGAGGGGGTTAAAGGAGCAGCTGATTTGGGGGCTCTGGCTCACTCAGGCTGGGGGCAGGGAGGGGTACGGTAGTTATAATTCGAATGCGGGGTGAGCCTGTAGCAGAGGCTGGCGTGACGTTGCAACAGCCTGAGGTGCGCCGTGTGTTCTCCCGGGGAAGTTGTCCCTGATCCCAGGACCCTGGCAGTGGCGGGCTGCACAGGCTCCCAGGAGGGGAGGTGTGGAGAGTGACCTGTGCTTGCACACCAGATTTTTGGTGGCTGCAGTAGCATCCTTAGCATTTAATGCCTGTCTCAGGTGTCCGCGCTGGTAGCCGTGGCTTGCACCTGTCTCTGGAGCTCGTTTAGGCAGTGCTCTGAATCCCCTCTCCTTGTGCACCCCGAAGCAATAGTCTCTTGCCTCTTAGGCAGGTCCAGACTTTTTCCTGGCCTCCCTCCCAGCTAGCTGTGGTGCACTAGCCCCCTTCAGGCTGTGTTCACAGAGCCAACCCCAGTCCTCTCCCTGGGATCCGACCTCCGAAGCCCGAGCGTCAACTCCCAGCCCCCACCAGTCCCGGCCGGCAGGTGAGCAGACAAGCCTCTCAGGCTGGTGATTGCTAGTTGACAGCGATCCTTTGTGCGGGAATCTCTCCGCTTTGCCCTCTGCACCCCTGTTGCTGCGCTGTCCTCTGTGGCTCCAAAGCTTACCACACACCCACCCCCCGTCTCCACCAGTGAAGGGGCTTCCTAGTGTGTGGAAACTTTTCCTTCTTCACAGTTCCCTCCCAGAGGTGCAGGTCCCGTCCCTATTCTTTTGTCTCTGTTTTTTCTTTTTTCTTTTGCCGTACCCAGGTACGTGGGGATTTTCTTGCCTTTTGGGAAGTCTGAGGTCTTCTGCCAGCATTCAGGAGGTGTTCTGTAGGAGCTGTTCCACTTCTAGATGTATTTCCGATGTATTTGTGGGGAGGAAGGTGATCTCCGCATCTTACTCCTCTGCCATCTTGAAGATCCTCCCCAACCCTTTTGAAGTATGGTACTTTCACATCTACTTACAAAGTAGCTATAGCTGTATCATTTCATACAACCTAGCATCTGCTTCTGTTTTTTTCATTCTGGAATGTCCTTCCCTTCAAATACTCAAGCAAATACTGAGTCCCTCCCCCTTTCGACCTATGTCTTTTTGGTGGCAATGTGGTACTATCAGGTAGTGGGTGAGGGGTGGGGAATTTGGCTTGGTAAGTGAAAAAGAGATGGTGAGGTAGAATGGTATATGATAAGAAGGTGATACAGACTCTGCCTTTAAGGAACTTATAGTCTAGAGGTAGAAGCAAAAAACAGGATAACAAAAAATTACAAGACAGATTAAATTCAGAGCTAAATCAAATGATAATCACGTCACAGTTGATAGAACAATGAGATCTACCTGGGGGAATTAGGAGTTTCACAGAAGTGCATTTTTTTTTAAAAAATTATTTATTTATTTATGGCTGTGTTGGGTCTTCGTTTCTGTGCGAGGGCTTTCTCCAGTTGCGGCAAGCGGGGGCCACTCTTCATCGCGGTGCGCGGGCCTCTCACTATCGCGGCCTCTCTTGTTGCGGAGCACAGGCTCCAGACGCGCAGGCTCAGTAATTGTGGCTCACGGGCTTAGTTGCTCCGCAGCATGTGGGATCTTCCCAGACCAGGGCTCGAACCCGTGTCCCCTACATTGGCAGGCAGACTCTCAACCACTGCGCCACCAGGGAAGCCCCCCAGAAGTGCATTTTAAAGTAAGCTTTGAAGAATGAGTAGAATTTTGGTGGGTGGCAATGCAGAGAGGGCATCTTAGGTTGAGGAAACATAATAAGCAAAGAAATTCTGTGTAAACCTTTAGACAACCATTTATAAATATTTATTGAGCACCTCCTATGTGCTAAATACTGTTCTAGGAGCTGAGAATACATACACAACTAGGCATAAAACAATCTTTATGTTTATGGAGTTTACTTTCTAGTAGGGAGACACAGAAAATAAAATTATCTAAATCTATGTATCTATGCAGTGTTACAGAGAAAAATAGAGTGGTAACGGGGTTATGAAGTTGCCAGCAAGCGAGTGAGAGTGTTATTTTATAGAGGGCAATCAGGAGAGGCTTCTCTATTAAGGTGATGCTCGAGCAGAGACCTGAGGAACGAAGGAGTGAGCCCTGTTGTCATCTGGGAGCAGAGGGAACAGGGAGTAAATAATGGATAGGGTCTCTGGATGAATGTTGCAAGGGATGAAGCTGGAAAGATAGTTTGTGGCTAGATAGATCTTGGAAGGCCCTGCATTTTATTCAGTAGTCAATAGGGAGTCATTTACAGAGCTTTGGGGAGAGGAGTGACATAATAATAAACTTATTGAGGGCTTTACTGTGTGACAGGCACTGTGTCAAGACATCTGCATGCATTATCCTATAATACATTGTGTTTAATTCTTACAACAACCCTATGAGGATGGTACTATAATACTTCCATTTTCTAGATGGAGAAACTGAGGTTAGTGGGGTTAAGATATTACTATGGTCTGAAAGTTTGTGTTCCCCCCAAGTTCATATGTTGAAATCCTAATGCCCAATGTGATGGTATTAGGAAGTGGGGCCTTTGGGAGATGCTTAGGACATGAAGGTGGAGCCCTCATGAATGGGATTAGTGTTCTTATAAAAGAGTCCCCACAGAGTTCCCTAGCCCCATCCACTATGTGAGGGCACAGTGAGAAGGTGCTGGCAATGAAGGAAGAGGGTTGTCACTAGACTGCAACCATGTTGACAGCTTGATCTTGGACTTCCCAGCCTCCAGAACTGTGAAAAATAAGTTTCTGTTGTTTATAAACTACGTAGTCTGTGGTATTTTGCAGACTGAATGCAGTAAGACAGGTATGATGGCATTAAGAGGATGCTTGCAGTAAGCTCCTTTCTCTACCAAGCCACCCAAAATAAATATATGCTGTTAGTAAAATCAGTGTGCTTATTATATAAATGCAGTTCTATGACAAGTCCCTTAGTCCCCTCTTCCAGCTAATTCCTCTGCTAAACTTCATCCTGTATTGAAATTCTGGAGCCACTACTGACTCCAGGTCACCCAGCTAGTGGAGCCAAAACCTAAACCTTGGATTCCAGTTTAGGGAATTAATTCTGCTTGCAACATGAATGGTGGGTTTGAAGCTGTGACTGACAAAACTATTCAGCTGCAAAAACGTGCTATCTTTCATGAAAAAGGAAGGATGACTCAGGCTGGAGCTGAAGGCCAAGAGGATGGAGCCTTACACCACAGATGATTATCCCCAGGCTTTGATACCTAATAGAATTTGCCCTGTGGGATTTCAAAATTACTTGGGAGTGTGGTGACTCCTTTTTTCCTCTAATTTCTCTCTTTTTGAATGGCATTATCTATAACTGTTGCTCTGTGCCTGTTCCACAACTGTATTTTGGGAGCAGAGAACTTTGTTTTCTAGTTTCACAGGTCTACAGATGGAGAGGAATTTTACCCCAGGATAGATGGATCATACTAATGTCTCATGCATACCTTGTTTAGATGATGAGATGAGACTTTTGAGCTGATGATATTTTAGATGAGCATTTGGACATGAGTTGATGTTGTAATGGGTTGAAACTTTTGGATGTTGGCATGGGGTAAATGTATTTTGCATGTGGGATAGGTGTGAGTTTTGGGATGTCAGAGGGCCGACTGTGGTAGGCTGGAAAAAGTCTGCCAAAGCTATCTAGGTTCTAATCCCTGGAACCTGTGAATGTTACCTCATATGGGATTTTGCAGATCCTTAAATTAAGGATCTTCCGATGGGGAGATTATCCTGGATTATCCAGGTGGGACCTAGATGTAATTACAAGTGTCCTTATTATAAGTGAGAGGCAGGAGATTTGACACAGAAGAGGAGAAGGTGATTTGATGATGGAACTAGACATTGGAGTGGTGTAGTTTGATTGAAGATGGAGGAAGGAGCCACAGCCAAGGGGTACAGGCTGCCACTAGAGGTTGAAAACAGCAAGAAAATAGATTCTCCCTTCAGAGCCCCCAGAAGGAATCTTCCCTGCCAACACAATCAGCTAAACTGATTTCAGGCTTTTCGCCTCTAGAATTGTAAGAGGATAAACTATAAACTTGAGTTGCTTTAAGCCACCAAATTTATGGCAATTTGTTATAGCAGCCACAGGAAATGAATACATCAATTGTTAAATTAATTTGAGGCTAATCTACCATTTACTATATTCAGTTGTTCCGTCTAGGAATATGGTAAATCTTCCCATTTATTTGAGTCTTTTATTTCTCTCAAAGTGTTGTAATTTTGTTTAACAGGTCTTGCAAATTTTGTGACGGGTGCTATAGAGAATGGAATTATTTTAAACACTTTTTTTTTTTTAAAGAGGGAAGCTATTTGAATTTATTTTGTAGGATAAAGAAGGGTAAAGCAAGTGACAGTTTTTCTCTTGGAAATGTTTTTTGTTCCTTTCCCCAGAGTAGATATTTTGATAGACTATAGTCTCTGTGGTATCAGGTATCACATTTTATATTTATTTGCTCTTTAAAAATTTTAGCGCAATTCTAGGAATACAGTGAGTGCCCCAAAGTGCTGTGCTAGTTGAATGTTATCCTTTTGAAGTTCCCCAAGGAAAACAACTGCAACAAATCTCCTATGCAGTCTTTATAAAGCTCTGGAGATATAAATGTACATTACAAACATGTAATGTTTGTAATGCATATTTTTTGGTCTTTGTCTTATTATTATGCACTTTACTGTTCTGTTCTTTCAGATGCAAGGCTGGCGCTGAAAAAATATATTGCAAAGGTCTCTGCAATTGTTACAGATACAGCAAAGGGACCAGGGAAGCTTTTTAAGGAAGACAAGGTACTGCATTGTGATTATAGTTTGCTCTGAAGTCTTCTGAGATTTTTGCCTTGTATCTTTAATTTCTACACTAATGCACTAGAGGTAGATAGCAGTCCTCACTGCTCTCCTCTCCCTCCCTTCCTTCATTTTTTCCTTTCTTAATAAACTGCTGTATAGGGGAGGGGCACAGGAACAGCATTAATAGTACTGGCAGTGTTCTTGTTCCTCTGTTGATTAGTGGGATCCGCTGATACTCATTTCATTATTTTGCTTTAAAACTTAGATATACATCATGTATTTTTGTAAATATGTATATACACAGTACATATTTTTTAACATATCAAATTTAACATAATGGTGAAAAAAGATACACAGATGTAAAGATAGCTAATTGTAAAGCCAGCTTGCCACATTTACTATATACTAAGTACTGCATGTGAACTAGTTTATTACTTTGGATGTACACTAAAAAAAAGATACACTCAAGGTGTTAGAAATGTGTTTGGGTTTTAAATTATTTCCTGCATTTCTGTACTGGAAGTTCTATGAATTTTCTGTGACTTATAATTCTGATGAAAAAGAATAGCTATTGCTAAAAGTATAAGACATCATCAAGTCTGAGAACATGCTAAGTTACACATTTCACTTGTTTGTAAAACACTTTACAAAATCTCTTATGAAACAAAATATAGGCAGAATTCTATTAGAATAGCTATTGCAGCTATTAGATCTGCAAAACAATCTTTCTGGCATGGACAGTGCTTTGTCAAACTAGTCACTATAAAAGCCTTTTTAATTTCAGTTTTCAAATATTTGGTTATTTGAGCTAGAAAATATAGTAATGATTAGAATAAAATAAAAATAAAACATCTAAAGCAAACTTAATAGTTTTCTCTTTTCCCTTTGCAGTCTTATTACCGTGTGGTTCTAATAACAATTTTGTGTTAATCTCATCATGCTTTCCCTTCACTTATATAAACATATGTATGCACACAGAGTTTTATAAGAGATTTTGCTTTTATAAAAATAGGATCATACTATACAAATTGTTCTTTAATTTTTTTTTCCTTTAAAGAATATATTATGGATATCTTTATAAATACACTTTATTCTATATACTTCTGTATATACTACTGCTTATTTAATAATATGGACAGGACATATAATACATTTATTCATGTCTCTTTATTATTACAAACCATAGAGTAATGAACATCTTAAATCAGATATCAGCAGTTTGCTGCTCATGTACAAAGAGATGGTTTTGCAATGCAAACTGAGAGGTTTTCAGTGAGGTGGAGCTCTTTTTGCATTTCTTGCACTTTCTTCTCCTGTGAACCACCTGAGAAGGAATAAAATATCCTTGGCATTGTCCGTTGAGTTGCATGTAGCTCATACCATCCACCCATTTTTTTCCAACCTTTGCAAACACTTTTCTTTATCACAGGGCTCACTGAAAATAAAGAATTAGGGAGAAGGTGTAGACTGGCCCAAGGCTTCATGACTCTAGATTATGAGTTTCTTTATACGCACATTCCACTAATGTTAGAGCTGCACTGTCAGATATAGTAGCCCCTAGCCATATGAGATTATTTAAATTAGAATTAATTAAACTTAAAAATTCAGTTCCTCAGCCACTTTTCTAGTGCTCACTGGCTATGTACGTCTAATGGTGACTGTATTGGACAATGCAGATACAGAACATTTCCATCATCACAGAAAGTTCTGTTGCACAGTGCTGGTTTAGAGATACTATAGAGTTTTATTTTTAAATAAACAAGTGGAAAGTAAATTCTTTGTTTCTGTCTCTAGAATACCATCCTCAGTGCATGCCGTATAAAAAATGAATGGCTGGAAACCCATTTAGAAGCTTCCATTAATGAGCTTTTTGAGCAGAAACAGCAATTGGAAGATATTGTGACTCCTATCTTCACAAAAATGGCTACACCACGTAAGTTTTGGATAAAAATGGTTTGAATGTCAGAAAAGGTGAAAATTAGGTTCAATGTTGTTATTTCTGAGATAATCTGATTTCAGCACTCTTCATTAAGTAGCCATTAACCTTGTTACAGGCACTAATCTGTAACTCAGTTTCATTGGGTTACAATATTAATAATAACTAAAAATAATGAGAGTTATTTCTACAGAGAATGTCTAGTACTAATCTTATTACCATCATTAATCATTTAATTTTATGTAATTTACTATGGTTTTGACCAGTGATTTTCAACCAGGAAGACATGTCCTTCAAGGAGATAGAGCGGCAGAATTTGAAAAAAACATTTTCAGTAATGTAACTCTATAGTTTGAAAAACCTATTGTGAGAATACTGTCCTGTCAGTGGAGAAGGTGCACCGTCAGAATCTTGGTGGCAGGTGTACCTAAGATTTAAAAAATATCAGCTTTATTAAGATAGAATTCTCATACCATAAAATTCACCATTTAAAAAATGAAAAATTCAGTGGTTTTCAGTATATTTTCAGAGTTATATAATCATCACCACTGTCTAATTTTAGAACATTTTACCAGCCTGAAGAGACACACCACATCTATTAGTAGTCACTGCCCATTCCTCCCTTCCACAAGTCCCTGGCAACTACTGATCTACTTTTTATCTCTATGGATTACCTGTTCTGAACATTTCAGAGATAGATCATATAGTCTGTTGCCTTTTGGGTCTGGCTTCTTTCGCTTTGCGTAATGTTTTTAAGGTTCATCCATGTTGTAATATGTGTCAGTATTCCTTTTTATCACTGAACAATAGTCCATTGTATGGATTCAAATTTATCCATTCATTAATTGATGGACACTTGAGTTTCTACTCATTTGACTATTATAAATAATGCTGCTATGAATTTTTGTGTACAAATTTTTGTGTGGCCACATGCTTTCATTTCTCTTGGGTATATATTTAGGAGTAGAATTGCTGGGGTCATATGGTACCTCTATTTCTGACCTTTTGAGGAATTGCCAAACTGTTTCCAAATTTCCATTCCCATAAGCAATATATATGAGGATTCCAATTTCTCCACATTGTTATCAACATTTATTATTATCTTAAAAATATTTTTTTAGCTGTTCTAGTGGGTATGAAGTATCTTAATGTAGTTCTGATTTGCATTTCCTTAATTACTGGTGATGTTAAACATTTTTTCAAGTGCTTACTGGCCATTTGTATATTTTCTTTGGAGAAATGTCTCTGAATCTTTTGCCCATTTTTAAGTTGAGTTGTCTTCTTATTTTTTAATTGAAGTATAGGTGATTTATAATATTATATTAGTTTCAGGTGTACAGCATAGTAATTCAATATTTTAATAGAATTTAAAGTTACTACAAAATAATGGGTACACTTCCCTGTGCTGTTCAATATATCCTTGTTGCTTATTTATTTTATGTGTAGTGGTTTATATCTCTTAATCCCCTACCCCTATCTTGCCCCTCCCGTCTTCTCTCTCCCACTGGTAACCACTAGTTTGTTCTCTGTATCTGTGGGTCTGTTTGTTTTGTTATATTCATTTGTTTTATAAAAAATTTTTTAGACTCCACATGTAAGTGATAACATAGAGTATTTGACTTTCTCTGACTTATTTCACTAAGCATAATACCCTCTAGGTCCATCCATGTTGTTGCAAATGGCAGAATTTCATTCTTTTTTATGGCTGAGTAAACATACATATATAAACACACACACACACACACACACACACACATACACACACACACACACACACGACACATCTTCTTTATCCATTCATCTCTTTGTTTTGTTTTATTTTTTCTGGTTTTTTTTTTTGGCCACGTCAGTCAGCTTGTGGGATCTTAGTTCTGCAATCAGGGATTGAACCTGGGCCCCGGCAGTGAAAGCACCAAGTCCTAACCACTGGACTGCCAGGGAGTTCCATATCCATTTATCTCTTGAGGGACACTTAGGTTGCTTTTATATCTTGGCTATTGTAAACTGATGCTGCTATGAAAATTGGGATGCATGTTTCTTTTTGAATTAGTGTTTTCATTTTCTTCAGATATACACTCAGGAGTGGAATTGTTGGAGCATATGGTAGTTCTATTTTTAGTTTTTTGAGGAATCTCCATACTGTTTCCACAGTGGCTGCACCAATTTACATTCCCACCAACAATGCAAGAGGGTTCCCTTTTCGCTGTATCCTCGCCAACATTTGTTATTTGTGGACTTTTTGAAGATGGCCATTTTGACAGGTGTGGGGGGATAACTCATTGTGGTTTTGATTTGCATTTCTCTGATGATTAGTGATGTTGAGTGTCTATTTGTATGCCTGTTGACCATCTGTATGTCTTCTTCGGAAAAATATCTGAATTTTGAAAAATTCAGATCTTCTGCCCATTTTTTAATCGGACTTTTTGGTTTTTTGATATTGAGTTGTATGAGCTGTTTGTATATTTTGCATAAAAACCCCTTGTTGGTTTCATCATTTGCAGATATTCTGTAGGTTGTCTTTCCGTTTTGACCACGGTTTCCTTTGCTGTGCAAAAGCTTTTAAGTTTAATTAGGTCCCCTTTGTTTATCTTTGCTTTTGTTTCTTTTGCCTTTGGAGACAGATCCAAAAAATTATTGCTATGATTTATGCCAAACAGTGTTCTGCCTATGCTGTGTTATAGGAGTTTTATCATTTCAGGTCTTACATTTAGATCTTTAATCCATTTTGAGTTTATTTTTATATATGGTGTGAGAAAATGTTCTGATTTCATTCTTTTACATGTAGCTGTCCAGTTTTCCCAGCACCACTTATTGAAGAGACCATCTTTTCTCCATTGTATAGTCTTGCCTCCTTTGTCATAGATTAATTGACCATAAGTGTGTGGGTTTATTTCTGGGCTCTTTGTTCTGTTCTCTTGATCTAATTATCTGTTCTTGTGCCAGCACCATGTGGTTTTGATTACTGTAGCTTTGTAGTATACTCTGAAGTCAGGGCATGTGATACCTCCAGCTTTGTTCTTTTTCCTCAAGATTGCATTGGCAAATTGGGGTCTTTTGTGGTTACATATAAATTTTAGTATGATTTGTTCTAGTTCTGTGGAAAATGCCATTGGTATTTTGAGAGCGATTGCATTAAGTCTGTAGATTGCTTTGTGTAGTGTGGACATTTTAACAATATTAATTCTTCTAATCCAGGAACATAGGATGTCTTTCCATTTCCTTTTATTATCTTCAAATTCTTTCATTCACGTTTTATAGTTTTCAGAGTATAGGTTTTTCACCTCTGAGGTTACAGTTATTCCTAGGTTTTTTAAATGCGATTTTGAATAGAATTTTAAACAGGCTTGTTTTCTTGCTTTCTCTTTCTGATAGTTCATTATTAATGTATGGAAAAGCAACAGATTTTTGTATATTAATCTTGTATCCTGCAACTTTACTGAATTCATTTATTAGTTCTAATAGTTTTTTGGTGGAGAATTTAGGGTTTTCTATATAGAGTATCATGTCATATGCAAATAGTGACAGTTTTACTTCTTCCTTTCCAATTTAGATGCCGTTTGTTTCTTTTTCTTCTCTGACTGCTGTGGCTAGGACTTCCAAAACTGTGTTGAATAAAAGTGGCGTGAGTGGTCATCCTTGTCTTGTTCCTGATCTTAGAGGAAATGCTTTAAGCTTTTCACTGTTGAGTATGATGTTAGCTGTGGGTTTGTTGTAAACGACCTTTATTATGTTGAGATATGTTCCTCATTACCAACTTTGACGAGAGTTTTTATCATGAATGCATGTTGAATTTTATCAGATGTTTTTTCTGTGTCTTTTGAGATGACCATGTGATTTTTATTCATGTTTTATGAATGTGGTAGATCACATTGATTGATTTGCAGATACTGAACCATCCTTGCATCTCTGGGATAAGTCCCACTTGATCATGGTATATGATCCTTTTAATGTATTTTTGAATTCGGTTTGCTAAAATTTTGTTGAGAATTTTTGCATCTATAGTCATCAGAGTTATTGGCCTGTAATTTTCTCTTTTTGTAGTGTCTTTGACTCATTTTTTTTTTTGCTTTTTAAAAAAATTTTAATAGATATTTATTGGAGTATAATTGCTTCACAATACTGTGTTAGTTTCTTTTGTACACCAAAGTGAATCAGCCATATGCATACATATGTCCCCATATCCCCACCCTCTTGAGCCTCCCTACCATCCTCCCTATCCCACCCTTCTAGGTTATCGCAAAACACCAAGCCGATCTCCCTGTGCTATGCTGCTGCTTCCCACTAGCTAACTGTTTTACATTTGGTAATGTATATATGTCGATGCTACTCTCACTTCGCCCCAGCTTCCCCCTCCCACCCCATGTCCTCAAGTCTGTTCTCTACGTCTACCTCTTTATTTCTGCCCTGCAACTAGGTTCATCAGTATCATTTTTTTTTTTTAGGTTCCATATATATGTGTTAGCATGCGGTATTTGTTTTTCTCTTTCTTACTTCACTCTGTATGCCAGACTCTAGGTCCATCCACCTCACTACAAATAACTCAACTTCATTTCTTTTTATGGCTGAGTAATATTTCATTGTATATATGTGCCACCTCTTCTTTATCCATTCATCTTTTGATGGACATTTAGGTTGGTTCCGTGTCCTGGCTATTGTAAATAGTGCTGCAGTGAACATTGTGGTACTTGTCTCTTTTTGAAGTATGGTTTTCTCAGGGTATATGCCCAGTAGTGGGATTGCTGGGTCATATGGTAGTTCTATTTTTAGTTTTTTAAGGACCTCCATACTGTTTTCCATAGTGGTTGTATCAATTTACATTCCCACCAACAGTGCAAGAGGGTTCTGTTTCACCACAGTCTTTCCAGCATTTATTGTTTCTACATTTTTTGATAGTGGCCATTCTGACCAGTGTGAGGTGAATAGTTTTGATTTGCATTTCTCTAATGATTAGTGATGTTGAGTATCTTTTCATGTGCCTCTTGGCCATCTGTATGTCTTCCTTGGTGAAATGTCTATTTAGGTCTTCTGCCCATTTTTTAATTGGATTGTTTGCTTTTTTGATATTGAGCTCCATGAGCTGTTTGTATGTTTTTGAGATTAATCCTTTGTCTGATTTGCAGTATTTTCTCCCATTCTGAGGGTTGTCTTTTTGTCTTGTTTATGGTTTCCTTTACTGTGCAAAAGCTTTGAAGTTTAATTAAATACCGTTTGTTTATTTTTGTTTTTATTTCCGTTGCTCTAGGAGGTGGGTCAAAAAAGATCTTGCTGTGGTTTACGTCAAAGAGTGTTTTTCTTATGTTTTCCTCTAAGAGTTTTATAGTGTCTGGTTTTACATTCAGGTCTTTAATCCATTTGAAGTTTATTTTTGTGTATGGTGTTAGAGAGTGTTCTAATTTCATTCTTTTACATGTAGCTGTCCAGTTTTCCCAACACCACTTATTGAAGAGGCTGTCTTTTCTCCACTGTATGTTCTTGCCTCCTTTGTTGTAAATTAGGTGCCCATATGTGTGTGGGTTTATCTCTGGGCATTCTATCCTGTACCATTGATCTATACTGTTTTTGTGCCAGTACCATACTGTCTTGATTACTGTAGCTTTGTGGTATAGTTTGAAGTGGGTGAGCCTGATTCCTCCAACTGCATTTTTCTTTCTCAAGATTGCTTTGGCTATTTGGGGTCTTTTGTGTTTCCATATGAGTTGTAAAATTTTTTGTTCTAATTCTGTGAAGAATGCCATTGGTAGTTTGATAGGGATTGCATTGATACCGTAGATTGCTTTGGGTAGTATAGTCATTTTCACAATATTGATTCTTCCAATCCAAGAACATGGTATATTTTTCCATCTGTTTTTGTCATCTTTGATTTCCTTCATCAGTGTTTTATAGTTTTCTGAGTACAGGTCTTTTGCCTCCTAGGGCAGGTTTATTCCTAGGTATTTTATTCTTGTTGTTGCGATGGTAAGTGGGATTGTTTCCTTATTTTCTCTTTCTGATTTTATGTTGTTGATGTATAGGAATGCCAGAGATTTCTGTGCATTAATTTTGTATCCTGCAACCTTACCAAATTCATTTATTAGTTCTAGTAGTTTTCTGGTGACATCTTTAGGATTTTCTAGGTATAGTATCATGTCATCTGCAAACAGTGACAGTTTTACTCCTTCTCTTCCAATTTGGATTCCTTTTATTGCTTTGTCTTCTCTGATTGCCATGGCTAGGACTTCCAAAACTATGTTGAATAATAGTGGCAAGAGTGGACATCCTTGTCTTGTTCCTGATCTTAGTGGAAATGCTTTCAGTTCTTCACCATTGAGGATGATGCTTGCTGTGGGTTTGTTGTATATGGCCTTTATTATGTTGAGGTAGTTTCCCTCTATGCCCATTTTCTGGAGAGTTTTTATCATAAATGGGTGTTGAATTTTGTCAAAAGCTTTTTCTGCATCTATTGAGGTGATCATATGGTTTTTATTCCTTAATTTGTTAATATGGTGTATCGCATTGATTGATTTGCGTATATTGAAGAATCCTTGCATCCCTGGGATAAATCTCCCGTGATCATGGTGTATGATCCTTTTAATGTGTTGTTGGATTCTGTTTGCTAGTATTTTGTTCTGGATTTTTGCATCTATGTTCATCAGTGATATTGGTCTACAATTTTCTTTTTTTGTGATATTTTTTCTGGTTTAGGTATCAGGGTGATGGTGGCTTTGTAGAATGAATTTGGGAGTATTTCTCCCTCTGCAATTTTTTGGAAGAGTTTGAGAAGGATGGGTGTTAGTGCTTCTCTAAATGTTTGATAGAATTCACCTGTGAAGCCATCTGGTCCTGGAGTTTTGTTGGTTGGAAGATTTTTAATTATAGTTTCAATTTCATTACTTGTGATAGGTCTGTTTATATTTTCTAATTCTTCCTAGTTCAGTCTTGGAAAATTGTACCTTTCCAAGAATTTGTCCATTTCTTCGTGGTTGTCCATTTGATTGGCATATAGTTGTTTGTAGTAGTCTCCTATAATCCTTTGTATTTCTGCGGTGTCATTTGTGAGTTCTCCTTTTTCATTTGTAATTTTATTGATTTGAGTCCTCTCCCTCTTTTTCTTGAGGAGTCTGGCTAATGGTTTATCAATATTGTTTATCTTCTCAAAGAACCAGCTTTTAGTTTTATTGATCTTTGCTATTGTTTTCTTTGTTTCTATTTCATTTATTTCTGCTCTGATCTTTATGATTTCTTTCCTTCTACTGACTTTGGGTTTTCCTCATTCTTCTTTCTCTGCTTGTTTTAAGTGTAGGGTTAGATTGTTTATTTGAGATTTTTCTTGTTTCTTGAGGTAGACTTGTATTGCTATAAACTTCATTCTTAGGACTGCTTTTGCTGCATCCCATAGGTTTTGGGTCGTCATGTTTTCGTTGTAATTTGTCTGTAGGTATTTTTTGATTTCCTCTTTGATTTCTTCAGTGATCTCTTGGTTATTTAGTAACGTATTGTTTAGCCTCCATGTGTTTGTATTTTTTATGTTTTTTCCCTGTAATTGATTTCTAATCTCATAACGTTGTGGTCAGAAAAGATGCTTGATATGATTTGAATTTTCTTAAATTTACTGAGGCTTGATTTGTGACCCAAGATGTGATCTATCCTGGAGAATGTTCTGTGTGCACTTGAGAAGAAAGTGTAATCTGCTGTTTTTGGATGGAATGTCCTGTAAGTATCAATTAAATCTATCTGGTCTGTTGTGTCATTTAAAGCTTGTGTTTCCTTATTAATTTTCTGTCTGGATGATCTGTCCATTGGTGTAAGTGAGGTGTTAAAGTCCACCACTATTATTGTGTTACTGTCAATTTCCTCTTTTATAGCTGTTAGCAGTTGCCTTATGTAGTGAGGTGCTTGTGTGTTGGGTGCATAAATATTTATAATTGTTAACTCTTCTTCTTGGATTGATCCTTTGATCAGTATGTGGTGTCCCTCCTTATCTCTTGTAACAGTCTTTATTTTAAAGTCTATTTTGTCTGATACGAGTATTGCTACTCCAGCTTTCTTTTGATTTCCATTTGCATGGAATATCTTTTTCCATCTCTTCACTTTCAGTCTGTGTGTGTCCCTAGGTCTGAAGTGGGTCTCTTGTAGACAGCATATATATGGGTCTTGTTTTTGTATCCATTCAGCCAGTCTGTGTCTTTTGGTTGGGACATTTAATCCATTTACATTCAAGGTTATTATCGATATGTATGTTCTGATTACCATTTTCTTAATTGTTTTGGGTTTGTTTTTGTGGGTCATTTTGTTCTCTTGTGTTCCCACCTAGAGAAGTTTCTTTAGCATTTGTTGTAAAGCTGGTTTGGTGGTGCTGAATTCTCTTAGCTTTTGCTTGTCTGAGAAGCTTTTGATTTCTCTGTTGAATCTCAATTAGATCCTTGCTGGGTAGAGTAATGTTGGTTGTAGGTTTTTCTGTTTCATCACTTTAAGTATATCCTGCCACTCCCTTCTGGCCTGCAGAGTTTCTGCTGAAAAATCAGCTGATAACCTTATGGGGATTACTTTGTATGTTATTTTTTGTTTTTCTCTTGCTGCTTTTAATATTTTTTCTTTGAATTTAATTTTTGTTAGTTTGAGTAATATGTGTCTTGGTGTGTTTTTCTTAGGGTTTATCCTGTATGGGACTCTCTGCACTTCCTGGACTTGGGTGACTATTTCCTTTCCCATGTTTGGGAAGTTTTCACCTATAATCTTTTCAGATATTTTCTCAGACCCTTTCTTTTTCTCTTCATCTTCTGGGACCCCTATAATTCAAACATTGGTGCGTTTAGTGTTGTCCCAGAGATCTCTGAGATTGTCTTCAATTCTTTTCATTCTTTTTTCTTTATTCTGCTCCTTGGCAGTTATTTGCACCATTTTGTTTTCCAGCTCACTTATTAGTTCTTCTGCCTCAGTTATTGTGTCATTGATTCCGTCTAGTGTATTTTTCATTTCAGTTATTTGTTTGTTCTTTAGTTCTTCTAGATCTTTGTTAAACATTTTTTAATTTTCTCAATCCATGCCTCCATTCTATTTCTGAGATTCTGGATCATGTTTACTATCATTACAATGAATTCTCTTTCAGGTAGATTGCCTATTTCCTCCTCATTTGTTTGGTTTTGTAGGTTTTTACCTTGTTCCTTCATCTGTGACATATTTTTTTGCTGTCTCATTTTTTTCTCTTTTTTTAATGCGTGGGATTGTGTTCCTGTCTTGGTGATTGTTTGGCCTGAGGCTTTCAGCACTGGAATTTGTAGGCTGTTGGGTAGAGGTGGGTCTTGGTGCTGAGATGAGGACCTCCATGAGACCTCACTCCAATGAATATTCCCTGAGGACTGAGGTTCTCTGTTAGTCCAGTGGTTCGGACTCGGAGCTCCCACTGCAGGAGCTTCGGCCTGACCCCCGGCTCGTGAACCAAGATACTGCAAGCCACATGGGGTTGCAAAAAAAAAAAAAGAGAACCATAACAAAGTGAAAAATAGAATTAAACTAGTAAACTAACAGATATATGAGAAAGAATATAAAAATAAAAAAGTAGATAAATAAACAACCAGAATTTACAACTGTACCACAATACTAAAAAAGAGGAGGGAAAAAAAAAAAAGAAAAAAGAAAAAAGGTGGGGGGGAGGCCTTAGCTCTGGAGAGCGGGGCCTAAGCAAGGGCAAGGTTTGGGTGGTGGGCGTGGCCTATGCTCAGGACCCACAGGGCTGGAAAAGGCCCTGGGGGCTGTGGGGGGCAGGGCTTAGCCTCAACGCAAAAGAAGGGGCTCAGGCTTGCCCACCACCCCTGGTCTCAGAGGGTGGGGGACCTCACCTGGGAGTCCAGGAGGCTTCCTGGGCTCGAATGGGTGGGGCAAATGCCCTCTGCTCCTCTCCCACTCCTCTCAGAGGACCCCTCCTGCCTGCCTCTCCTGATCTCCCTGGTGTCCCCCCCATGCCCCCAGTACCAATGCGGCCATGGGGAAGGGGAGCCCTGGAGGGTAGGAGACCACCCTGGGAGCTCAGCAGGCTCCCTGGGCCCGAGTGGGTGGGGCAGTTGCCCTCCGCTGCTTTCCCACTCCTCCTGGAAGGCTCTTCCCACCTGCCTCTTCTGATCTCCCGGCCTCAAGGGTGCTGATCCTGTCTGGCCTCCACTTCTCTTCCCCGCTCAGTCCCACCATTTCACTTGGGGGTTCCTCCCGTCTCCTTGGGCCTCAGGGTTTCCCACCAGCGGCTGGCAGGTGCCCTAGTTGTGGGGAGACGCTAACTTGGAGTCTTCCCACACCTCCATCCTGACTCATTTTGGTATTAGGGTAATGGTGGCCTCATAGAATGCATTTGGGAGTGTTCTGCCATCTTAAAAATTTTTCAGAATAGTTTGAGAAGGTTAGGTATTAACTCTTCTTTGTATGTTTGGTACAATTCTTCTGTGAAGCCATTCAATCATGTCTTTTGCTTTCTGGAAGTTTTTAAAATTACAATTTCCATTTCACAGGTAGTGATTGGTCTGTTCAGATTGTCTATTTCTTCTTGATTTAGTCTTTGAAAGTTGTATTTTTCTAGAAATTTGACCATTTCTTCTAGGTTGTTCAATTTGTTGGCATGTAGCTGTTCATAATATTCTCTTATGATTTTTTTGTATCTCTGTGATAGCAGTTGTTATTTCTCCTCTTTCATTTCTTATTTTGTTTATTTGGGTCTTCTCTCTTTTTTTTCCTTGATGAGCCTGGCTAAAGGTTTATCAATTTTATTTACGTTTTCAAAAAAACAGTTCTTGGTTTCATTGATCTTTTCTATTGTTTTTTGGTCTCTATTATATTTGTTTTCACTCTGATACTTATTTTTTTCTTTCCATCTGCTAACTTTGGGCTTTGTTTGTTTTTCTTTTTCTAATTCCTTTTTTTAAAATGACAGTACTTTAAATTTATTATTTATTTTATTTATTTATTTTGGCTGTGCTGGGTCTTAGTTGTGGCATGTGGGATCTTCATTGTGGTATGTGGGATCTTTAGTTCTGGCATGCGGACATCTTATTTGTGGCATGCGGACTTCTTAGTTGTGGCATGTGAACTCTTAGTTGTGGCATGCAGGCTTCTTAGTAGCAGCATGTGGGCTTCTTAGTTGCGGCACACAGGCTTCTTAGTTGCAGTATGTGAACTCTTAGTTGTGGCATGCATGTGGGATCTAGTTCCCCGACAGGGATCAAACCCCGGCCCCCTGCATTGGGAGCACGGATTCTTACCCACTGGACCACCAGGGAAGTTCTTCTAATTCCTTTACATGGAAGGTTAGGTTGTTTATTTGAGATATTTTTATTTCTTGAGGTATACCTATATTGCTATAAACTTTCCTCTTAGAACTGCCTTTTCTACATCCTCTGTAGATTTTGGAAAGTTGTGTTTACATTTTCGTTTGTCTTGAGGTATTTTCTGTTTTTCTCTTTGATTTATTTTTTGACTCATTGGTTTTTTTAGTAGCATGTTGTTTAGTCTCCACATGTATGTATTTTTCTTCTTATTGTTGAATTGTAAAGGTTTTTATGTATCTTGGGTTCAAGTCTCTTATCAGATATATGACTTGCAAATATTTTCTCCCATTATGTGGATTATCTTTTCATTTTCTTAATTGTGTTCTTTGAAGCACAAAAGACTTTAAGTTTGATGAAGTCTAATTTATCTATTTTTCCTTTTGTTGATTGTGCTTTGTGTCATATCTAAGAAACATTGCCTTATCTAAGGTCACCAATATTTACTTTTTTGTTTTTCTGTAAGAGTTTTGTAGTTTTTTTAGCCCTTATGTCTAAACATGTCTGTGATCCATTTTAAGTTAATTTTTGTATATGGTGTGAGGTAGGGGGTCCAGCTTCATTCTTTTGTATGTGGATACCCAGTACTTAAGATCTTTATGTTTATCAAAAGGGACCATGGTTTTTTAAAGGTTGAGGCACTGAATCTGTTCTAGGTAGTATGACAAACTGTCCCTTGCCAACTGTACCTAACATCAAATGAGCATACACATAGCACTCTCCTAGGTCCCCTGAAGGGAAATAGATGCCCTTGCACCATCCTTGTCTTTAAGGAGTCCACCAACCACTTTGTGAGTAAACTACCTACTTGAAAAGATAAACTAAGAGCTGTGTATGTTCAGGGAAGCCTAAGCATAAAGAGAAGGCATCATGAAGAAAGAGGAATTGCCTGAAAGGATAGGTAACCAAGGTGGAATATGTAGGGAATTCTGGAATGAAAGCACAACATAATGATGAAAAGTTGAAATATGGGACTAGGGAAGTGGTCAGTATCCATTTGGCTGATTGTAGTTGAGTACGCATTAAGGAAGAGTAGAAAATAAGGTTGGAAAGTTAGCTTGTGATCATTTCATTAAAAGTACTGAATTAGGGACTTCCCTGGTGGTGCAGTGGTTAAGAATCCGTCTGCCAATGCAGGGGACACAGGTTCGATCCCTGGTCCGGGGAGATCCCACATGCCATGGAGCAGCTAAGCCCGTGTGCCACAACTACTGAGCCTGCGCTCTAGAGCCCGCGAGCCACAGCTACTGAGCCCACACGATGCAACTACTGAAGCCCGCGTACCTAGAGCCTGTGCTCTGCAACAAGAGATGCCTC
The DNA here is from genome assembly GCF_028021215.1 of Eschrichtius robustus. Taxonomy (NCBI): domain Eukaryota; kingdom Metazoa; phylum Chordata; class Mammalia; order Artiodactyla; family Eschrichtiidae; genus Eschrichtius; species Eschrichtius robustus. Next base: position 130,999,630 of record NC_090826.1, on the reverse strand, counting down.
TGCAATGAGAAGCCCATGCACTGCTATGAAGAGTAGCCCCTGCTCGTTGCAACTAGAGAAAGCCCGTGCATAGCAACAAAGACCTAACACAGCCAAAAATAAAATAAATAAATTTTAAAAAAGTACTGAATTATAAGCTTCAAAGTTTGGACTTTACTTTCAGTGCAGTGGGTTGCCATTAAAGGCTTTGTTTGGGGTAGGAGAGCTGAGGGATTAAGTAGTGGAGAATAATCTGGCTGTCCTTGCAAAATGGATTGGAGGGAGAAGAGACCAGAGGGAGTGAGACCAGTATAGTCCAGGAATGAGATGGTTAAGACGAGTTGTTGGTTATACAGTTCAATTCCCACCTTTCCCCCACAAACCACCACTATTGTTAGTCTGGCCCAACAACCCTCCCTCCTTCCCTTCTCACCTCTGAGGAAGAATTGCAGAGGCTCCAATCAAGATGGTGGAATAGAACGATGTAGAGCTCACCTTTTCCCACAAATACATAATGAATACATCTACATGGGGAACAGTTATCACAGAATACCTATTGAATTCTGGCAGAAAATCTCAGACACGCAGAAGTGCGAGGAAGATATCCATGTAACCGGTAGGATGGAAGAAAAAAAAAAAAAAGGAAGCAAGCAGGATAGGACCTGTGCCCCTGGGAGAGAGCTATGAAAGAGGAAAGGTTCTCGTACCCTGGGAAGCCCCCAGGTGGGGAGATCACCTGGGACAGAAAGGGAGCTTCAGAGGCTTGGAGGGGAGCGTAGAAGCTGGTTTGCAGCAGGCAGAACAGAGAGAGACCGGCACAGAGGATCCGTGCTACCTTGCTGTAGTCCCCAGTCCGAGACGTGGACCTGCTAGTAATACATGCGAGGGCTGGTTGCTAAAACTCGGGCTTCAGAGGACAGACCTGGGGAGAGGACTGGGGTTAGCCCTGCGGAAACAGCCTGAAGGGCCTGGAGTGTGGTAAGGGCTGCAACCAGGAGTGTATGTGGAAGAAGCCTGGCCCACCATAGAAGTGAAGTGCCATTGTTAAGAGGCACTCGAAGAGAAGGGCAGGACCCGCCATTGCAGCCTCACTTTTGGCATGCTTACGGCCAGTGTGTGCCGCCATTGTAACCCCATTGTTAATGCATGAGTGAAGTGGGGGGTGGGTCTTGCCATAGCAGCCTCTTTCTCATTGCCATCTCTACGAGCTCTGGGAGCATGCAAGCACCAGCAGGTTGCCCACATGTGGAGGCGGGGCTGAAAGCAGAGCCTTCCCCCCATGGCATGTGATCCACAGCACTGCCACTTGCTTTGTAAACTCAGTGCCTGTGGGACATCCGAGTGGAAAACGGGTGCTCCTATGGCTGGGACGGGTCTGACCTTAGCAGCTGTGGGCTTTGTGGGTGCATGCACGTGGAGGTGGGGCCAGAGTCTGGGCTGCTTCCCTAGCTCCCATGGCAGGTCAAGGTACGCAACTGCTGTGGTCCTGGTACCTGATTTCAGTGGATTGACGCCTATGGATCTGTGCTGGTGGCTTTGTGATCACAGTGCCTGAGGGGCACCAGGGCTGATAGCCTGCATTCCCACAGTGGAGGCGGGGCCGAGGGTAGTGTGCACAACATTGTACTTTGTGTGCTCACGCAATGGGTGACAGGTGACACCACAGAGTGCACTCCCCGATGGACAGCTCCGGTGGAGGAATACTCAGTGGCTTCTCTTCCAGTGGGAGCGCTCCAATCCTGCCTACGTCACACTGCAGCTTAGAAATGGATCTGGGGGCTTCTATGCCAACAACTAGGGAGCAGACCCTGCCCCCAGCAGGGCTGTAACAACACAGAGCAAAGAGGAGGCCCCGTTCAACATCCAGCACCTGCTCCATTCACCACAACATCAGTCATACCCCCATCAATGGGATAACAGCCAGCAGACACTGAGGAAAGATGCGGCAGCCATCCATACTAAAAAACAGCCCTTGCACCAAAAATATTAAACCCACACAAGCTACACAGGGACACTTCTACATAAAAATAGCCCTCCAAGACCACAGTAGATAATTGTTTCTACTAAACTCATAGAGTAAGAGAAATATAAGTAAAATGAAGAATGAGAGGAACCACTCCCAAATAAAAGATCAAGAGAATTCCCCTGAAAGAACAAATAATGAAACAGACCTCTTCAGTCTAATAGACACCGAGTTTAAAAAGGAGATACTGAAAATACTGAAGGAATTAAGAAGGGCTATTGATAGAAATGCAGATTACTGTAAAAAGGACCAGGAACTATAAAGAGGAACCAAGACAAATTAAAAGACTTACTTGTTGAGACGAAAGCTGAGTTTAAGTTAATAAGTAGCAGATTGCATAATGTAGAAGAACGAATAAGTGATCTGCAAGTTAGAATAATGGAAATCACCCAATCAGAACAGCAGACAGAAAGCCAAATGAAAAAAAAAGAAAGCAATATAAGAGACCTATGGGATAATATAAAGCACGCCAGTCTACACATAATAAGGATCCCAGAAGGAGAAGAAAGAGAAAAGGGAATCAAAAATGTATTTGAAGAAATTATGGCTGAAAACCCCCCAAACCTAAAGAAGGAAACATCCAGGTACAGGAAGCACAGAGGGTCCCAAACATGATGAACCCAAACAGACCTACACCAAGATATACTATAATTAATATGGCAAAAGTGAAAGATAAAGAGAGGATTCTAAAGGCAGCAAGAGGAAAACAAGGAGTTAATTACAAGGGAACCCCCATAAGACTATCAGCTGATTTCTCTACAGAAATGTTGCAAGCCAGAAGGGAGTGGCAAGATATATTCAAAGTCCTGAAGGGAAAAATCTGCAGTGTAGGAAACTCTACCCTGCAAGATTATCATTTAAAATAGGAGAGATAAAGAATTTCTCAGACAAGCACAAGCTAAAAGAATACAGCAATACCAAACCTGTTCTAAAGGAAATATTGAAAGGTCTTCTCTAAATAGAAAAGAAGCAAGAATCTATAGGAAAGAGAAAATCACAATTGGAAAGTAAATTACTTAAATAAATCAGTACACAGATTTTTTTTTTTTGGCCAAGTTTCATGGTTTTATTAACACAAACACAATGTGCCCACGAGCAATCTATTCATTTTCTTTGCTGCATAGCCTGGTGTTGGGATTGGTGACTGTGATAGCCAGCTGGGATGCTCTTTCCACAATGGCTTTGTGGTTCTTGGAGGAGATGTTGTGAGCAATCTCAGCACAGTAAGATTTGTTGCACAACAGCGGCACTTCAAGCTCCTTGACGCTGTGGACCAGGAACTTCCAGATGCTGCTGGGCAGCATGTGCTTTGTTTTCTTGTTGCTCCCATAACCAATGTTGGGCATCAAGATCTGGCCCTTGAACCTCCTGTGCATCCTGTTGTCAATGCTTCTGGATTTCTGTCAGTTCTGCTTAATTTTTTTTTAAATTTTTATTTATTTGTTTATTTATTTATGGCTTGTGTTGGGTCTTCATTTCTGTGCGAGGGCTTTCTCTAGTTGCAGCAAGTGGGGGCCACTCTTCATCGCGGTGCGCGGGCCTCTCACCATCGCGCCCTCTCCTGTTGCGGAGCACAGGCTCCAGACAGTTCTGCTTAATTTTGACATATTGATCTGACTGGTGCTGGATGACCTTCTTGGTCCTCTTTTTGACAACCTTGGGCTTTATGAGGAGTCTGAGGGCAGCCATCATGCTGAGTGGGAGATGGCTGCCACTTCCATAGGCCGTGCTGAAGAAGAGAGCAATACACAGATTTTAAAAAATAAAATAAAAAAGATTTTTCTGTGAAAATGATGATAAGCACAATGAACAGCAAAAGAATAAACATGAAGATGCAAAATAGGACATCAAAATCATACAGTGTAGGGGAGGAGAGTAAGAACATGTTGATTTTTTTTTCAGAATGTGTTTGAGCCTATTTGACTACCAGTCTAAAGAAAGTAGATATAGGAAGGCGTTAACATACTTCAAAAACAGGGTAACCACAAATCAAAAACATACAGTAGATTCATAAAAACCAAAAAGAAGAGAACACAAGCATAATATAAAAGAAATCATTAAAGCACAAAAGGAAAAACAAAAAGAAAGGAACAAAGAAGAAATACAGAATCAACAGGAAAACAAGGTTTAAAGTGGCAATAAATACATATCTATCAATAATTACCTTAAAAGTCAATGGACTAAGTGCTCCAATCAAAAGTCATCAAGTGGCAGATTGAATAAAAAACCAAGAGCCTACAATATGCTGCCTACAAGAGACCCACTTTAGGACAAAGGACACATATAGATTGAAAGTGAGGGTGTGGAAAAAGATAATTCACGCAAACGGAAATGACAAGAAAGCAGTTGTAGCAATACTCATGTCAGACAAAACAGACTTTAAAACAAAGGCCATAAAGAAAGATGAAGGAGGACACTATATAATGATAAAAGGATCAATACAAGAAGATGATATTACACTCATCAACATATATGTACCCAAATACATAAAACAAATACTAACAGACAAAAAGGGAGAAATTGATGGGAATACATCAATGGTAGGAGACTTTAACATACCACTCACACCAATGGACAGATCTTACAGACAAAAAAATCACTAAGGCAACAGGGATCCTAAATGATACAATATAACAGTTAGACCTAATTGATATTTTCAGGACAACACATCCAAAAAAACCCCCTAGAATACACATTCTTTTTAAGTGCACATGGAATATTCTATAGAATTGACCACACTCTAGGGTACAAAACAAGCCTCAACAAATTTAAGAGTACAGAAATTATTCCAAGCATCTTTTCTGACCACAATTGCATGAAACTAGAAATCAACCGCAGAAAAAGAAAAGAGAAAAAAAGTCAATTGCAATTTTTTTCTCTTTTCAGTCAAAAAGAAAAGAGAAAAAAAAATCAATTACTAAAAAAAAACCAATGGGTCAACGATGAAATCAAAGAGAAAACTAAAAATATACCTTGAGACAAATGACAGTGAAATTCTATGGGATGCAGCAAAAACAGTTCTCAGAGGGAATTTCACAGTGATACACACCTTCTTCAAGAAACAAGAAAAATCTCAAATAAACAAACTAACCCACCACCTAAAAGAATTAGAAAAAGAAGAACAAACAAAACCTAAAGTCAGCAGAAGAAAGGAAATAGTAAAGATCAGAGAGGAAATAAATAAAATAGAGATTAAAAAACAATAGAAAAAATCAATAAAATCAAGAGCTGTTTGTCTGAAAGGGTAAACAAAATTGACAAACCTCTGGCCAGGCTCACCAAGAAGAAAAGAGAGAGGACCCAAACAAATAAAATAAGAAATGAAAGATGAGAAAGCACAACTGATAACTGCAGAAACACAAAAAAACCATAAGAGAATACTATAAACAATTATATGCCAACAAATTGGGCAACTTAGAAGAAATGGACACATTTCTATAAACACACAGCCTACCAAAACTGAATCAAGAAGATATAGATAATTTGAATAGACTGATCTCTAGAAGTGAAATAGAATCTGTTATAAAAAAAATTCCCTACAAACAAAAGTCCAGGACCAGATGGCTTCACAGGAGAATTCTACCAAACATACAAAGAAGAACTTATACCAATCCTTCTTAAACTCTTCCAAAAGATTGAAGAGGAGGGAACACTCCTACCGTCACCCTGATACCAAAACCAGACAAAGACACCACCAAAAAAGAAAATTACAGGCCAATGTCTTTGATGAATATAGATGCAAAAATTCTCAACAAAATACTAGCAAAATGAATCCAACAACATATAAAAAAGATCATACACCATGACCAAGTTGGATTTATCCCAGTGTCACAAGGATGGTTCAACATATGCAAGTCAGTCAGTGTGATACACCACATCAATAACAGACAAAAGCCACATGTTCCTCTCATTAGATGCAGAAAAAGCATTTGATAAAATTCAACATCCATTCATGATAAAAACTCTTATGAAAGTGGGTATAGAGGGAATATTATCTCAACATAATAAAAGCTATTTATGACAAACCCACAGCCAATACAGTACTCAACAGTAAAAAGCTGAAAGCCTTCCCGCTAAAATCTGGAACAAGACAAGGATGCCCACTCTCACCACCTCTATTCAACATAGTATTGGAAGTCCTAGCCACAGCAATCAGACAAGAAAAAGAAATAAAAGATATCCATATTGGGAGGGAAGAGATAAAATTGTCATTGTATGCAGATGACATGATACTATATGTTGAAAACCATAAAGACTCCACACAAAAACTATCAGAACTGATAATTGCATTCAGGAAGGTAGCAGGATACAAGATTAACATACAGAAATCGGTTGTATTTCTTTACACGAACAAAGAAATATCAGAAAGGGAATGTAAAAAGAAAATCCCTTTTAAAATTGCATCCAAAAAATACTTAAGAATAAACCTGACCAAGGAGATGAAAGACTTATATGCTGAGAACTATAAAACATGAATAAAGGAAATTGAAGATGATTCAAAGAAATGGAAAGATATCCCATGCTCTTGGATTGGAAGAATTAATATTGTTAAGATGGCCATACTGCTCAAAGCAATCTACAGATTTAATGCGATCCCTATCAAATTGCCCATGACATTTTTCACAGAACTAGAACAAATAAGCCTAAAGTTTATATGGAACCATAAAAGACCCAGAATTGCCAAAGCAATCCTGAGGAAAAAGAACAAAGTAGGAGACATAACCCTCCCAGACTTCAGATAATACTGCAAAACTACAGTAATCAAAACAGCGTGGTATTGGCACAAAAACAGACATATGGATCAGTGGAACAGAACAGAGGGCCCCAAAATAAACCCACACACCTGTGGTCGATTAATCTTTGACAGAGGAGGCAAGAATACACAATAGGGAAAAGACAGTCTCTTCAGCAAGTGGTGCTGGGAGTTGGACAGCCACATGTAAATCCATGAAGTTAGAACACACCCTCACACCATACACAAAAATAAACTCAAAATGGCTTAAAGACTTAAATGTAAGACATGACACCATAAAACTCCTAGAAGAGAACATAGGAATAACATTCTCAGACATAAATCGTAGCAATGTTTTCTTAGGTCAGTCTCCCAAGGCAGTAGAAATAAAAGCAAAAATAAACCAATGGACCTAATCAAACTTACAAGCTTTGAGAAAATATTTGCAAATGATGCCACCGACAAGGGCTTAATTTCCAAAATATAGAAATGGCTCATACAATTCAATAACAAAAAAACAACCCAATCAAAATATGGGCAGAAGACCTAAATAGACATTTCTTCAAAGAAGACATACAAATGGCCAATAAACACATGAAAAGGTGTTTATCATCATTAATTATTAGAGAAATGCAAATCAAAACTACAGTGAGGTGCAACCTCACACCAGTCAGAATGGCCATCATTAAAAAGTCTACAAGAAACAAATGCTGGAGAGGGTGTGGAGAAAAGGGAACCCTCTTGTGCTGTTGGTAGGAATGTAAATTGCTGCAGCCTCTGTGGAAAACAGTATGTAGGTTCCTCAAAAAACTAAAAATAGAGTTGCCATGTGATCCAGCAATCCCACTCCTGGGCATATATCCAGAAACAATTGTAATTCGAAAAGATACAGGCACCCTTATGTTCATAGCAGCACTATTAACAATAGCCAAGACATGGAAACAACCTAGATGTCCCTCAACAGATGAATGGATAAAGGTGTGGTACATATATACAACAGAATGCTACTCAGCTGTAAAAAAGAATGAAATAATGCCATTTGCAGCAATATGGATGGACCTAGAGAAAGAGAAAGGCAAATACGATGATATCATGTATATGTGGAATCTAAAATATGACACAAATGAACTTATCTACGAAACAGAAACAGACTCACAGACATAGAGAACAGGCTTGTGTTTGCCAAGGGGAGGGGCGTGGGGGAGGGATGGATTGGGAGTTTGTAATTAGCAGATGCAAACTATTATATATAGAATGGATAAACAACAAGGTTCTACTGTATAGCAGAGGGAACTATAGTCAATATTCTGTAATAAACCATAATGGAAAAGAATATGAAAAAGAATATAAATGTGTATATATACATATGTATGTATAACTGAATCACTTTCTGTACAGCAGAAATTAACACAACATTGTAAATATACTATACTTCAATTAAAAAAAATTGCCTCTTTACCCAAGTCCTCTCTGTCCCCTCCAAGCACCCCAGTATCTTGCATGTTCATATTATAGAAATGTTAGATCTTGATGGAACCTCTGAAACGACCCCCTTGTTTTACAATGAAGAAAGTGCAGGCACATGAGGTTAAGCAGTTTATTCACATGGCTGAATTAGGAACAGTAATACTGATTATGTAAGTGTGATCTCACAGCTTTAAATATTAAAACAAAAAGGTGGGAATACTTGAATTGACATACAAACATCAAGGTTTCATTAATGACTGGTTCAGCCTTGGACGTTATGATTTATTTCATGCCCATTGTTTTTAAAAACTGGCTTCATTTTTGTTTTCTGTAGCAAGCTAATTAAATGTAATTTAAAAATCTGCTTCCTTTCAGGTCAAGTGAAAAGTGCCAAATCTGTATTCTAAGCCATGGTCAGAAAAGAAGTCTTATAAAAGGCCGCATCTTCTTCTATATCTATAAAGGCAAACCTATTCATGCCGACTGAAGTTAAATAGATGTGGGGTTTTATAAAAATGTTTAAGTATGAAGTTAAATCACCCTCGTTTTGTTTTACCCCATTCAGCATGCTTATGTCCAGACTCTCTGGCCTTGCCTCTGCCTCTGCAAGTCAGTTTCATGTGAGTTCCACGTGCTCCTTCCAGAGAGCACTTGGCTGTGAGTCACTCACAAAGACCATATGGAAGCTTTAAAAGCTACTTAGAGAATCTAACAATTTTCTGTGTAACTGAGGCAGGAAATTTCTGTTCAAGTGAGGAATTCTATTAAAAAAAAAAAAGACATATTGGCCATTTCCAGAAGGAAAATTTGTTCTCCCTCTCTCAGAAGGAAAGCTATGGGATGACATTCTGGAGCAAGGAAATATTAAGGATGGTTTGGATCAGGGTCCTCTGCTTATACAACTATTACTTTTTTATGTCCAAATTAAAATTCACCTTTAAGGTGGGATATAGTCTCTTAGTAAATCTTCCTGTTTCTTTATCTTTAACACCCTTGTCTTTAAATTAATAAATACAAATCTGTTTAGTTTTATATTTAGATTTCCCCTACTCAGTAGGTTTAGCAATATAGTTATTATATCTGTACTACATGCCATTTTCCTTTTGTTTTATATTACCTACATTTTAGGTATCATTGTTGGTTTCATATTAGTGATTTGGAATGTCCTTTTTTCTACTTTGTCTAAGAGTCCCTGAACCTTCTACTACTCTGTGACTTTCCGGAAAAGTTTTATAGAAAGAAAATTATTCTCTTCTTTGTCCCATCCTGAAAGCTAGTTTTTCGTTGTTGAGGGGAAGGAAAAGAAATGAGCAATTCAGTAATTCCTTGTCAGTTGGCATTTTCTCAACCATGATTTTGAGGTAACACTGTCTCACAAATTTAAAAGTTTTGAGATCTTTTTTTAATGTATGAGCAATTCAGTTTCAGTTGCCTTAAGCAGAAGAAAAGGGCAATGACTCTCACTCCCCTCTCTGGTAGATCCAGTGGGTGTTTATGGAGTAGTGCAAAGAAGACCTTTGTTTGCTCCATTCTCTTAATATTGTAGATTGTGAGAAGTCTATTATCTTTAAGCATCGCAATAATTTGGGAAAAGGCCAGGTGCCGTTTTTGTCATTTCTACTCTAATTCTACATTTTCTGAGCCTTGATCTCGAATATGACAATATTCAATTATATTGTCAATTATACCTCAATAAAGCTGAAAAAAAAGTCAATTCTGACCCTTGGCGAGGCAATCTGTAATTTTCCATTCCATGACCTCTATCCCCAATGTTAGGAAGAATTAATCCCTCCTGCTTTGGGGCACACATAGCATTAATAGCTTCATACTGTATTCTATTTAATTGTTCACATGTGAACTACGAGCTTTTTGAGGGTAGGGGCTTTGTCTTGTTTTTCTTCATTCCTAAAGAACCTATAACATAGTAAGCTAGTAAATAATAGTTGAATGAATTCTCTTTCGGTGCCACGTTTTTCATAGAACTCAGTAGTCTTCATTCATTTATAAAGCTTGTTCACCTTTATAGAAATGAATCCTGAATCCTTTTCTCCATATTTTGCTAGTGCCAGTGCCCCATTTCAACTCCTGCTCCTCCAGAAGACAAGCCACACACACGTCTAGCATTATGACTGTATATCTAGTTTCTTCTCTAATTGTCTATTTTTAAACTTTCTTCTTGAATGCCACCTTACTTTTTAGGCATATGAACCTGGTGATTACCAAGGAATTCCTGGATCTCATTTCAAAGATTTCATTGATGTGACAGTCTGAATATACATTTATATCTATAGATCTATTACTTTAGTATGTTTTGAGAGATACGATATGTCTTGTGACCTATTGTTGCATTGAATTATAAGTATATTCACAGGAGTGTGAAAGGTCCTTATACTTTGAGTTTTAGCTATTACTCGAGTAGCTGCATGACTTTTTCCACACACCCACAGAGTAATTAATTACTATTTCAAGGTGCATACTAGTAAATTAAATCACATTATTTGAGAGGTAGTAAAGCAAAGGCTACATTAAGTGTTCTGATAACTTCTAGATAGTGGTTCCTTAGGCTTTTGTATTTTTTTTCATTGACTGGAAAACTGTAAAGAAAAAAAAAAAAGGGAGGAGATCGGTATGACATCATTAAGAAAACAGCTATTGTCTGTTATCGCTATCATTTAATAAAAGAAAAGACATATTAACACCAAAAACGGGGAAGATATGATCTCAGTATAAGGCTCTACTCTTTAAGTTGAATAAATTAAGTTTTATTATAGACTTCTATGTTTTCATTTTGCTATATATGATGGAACTTTTGTCATGAATCACAACTGGCATATGGTCTACCCTTTGAAAACTACTGCTCTAGACTGAGCTAAAGCAGTCAGACTGCTACTTAGGTTACCATGATGCCCCAAATTATAAAGGGCTGATAATCCATCCCAATGTTTCACCTAATTTGTGATAGGTTGTATTTTCCAAGATGGTCACATCTCCCATCCCACGGTCATGACATTCTTCACATAGGGAGGTGGGTCTCTGTTCTCTCATCATGAACCTGGGCAGGCCTGTGATTACAGTAGAAGTAATACTATGTGATTTCCATAGATCATAAAAGATAAAAGGTGATACAGTTTCTACCTAGTTCTCTTGAGATGCTGCCTTGGAGAGAGCCATATGGACAGGCACTGAGGCCCTGGCTGAGCTCCAGCCAGCAGTCATCAGTGATACGGGTGAGTCATCTTGGAAGTGGATCCTCCAGTGGAGCCACCACAGCCGATGCTGTATGGAGCAGAGACAAGCCTCTGTTGAGCCCTGACGAAATTGTTGATCTCAGCCAAATAAATGATTGTTGTTCTAAACTACTAAGGTTTGTGTCTGTTTGTTATGCAGCAATGTATAGCATAAAAATTTTGGAACCAGGAAGTGAGAAATTGACATAACAAACCCAAAAATGTGGCGTTGCCATTTTGGGACTGGGTAGTAGGCAGATGCTGGAAGGGGCCAGAGGAGAGTCTTAGTGAAAGCCTGCAGGGCCTTAGATTATTAGCAGAATCTTTAAGGCTGTCTAGGAGGCTATTAGTGGGAATTTACAGGAGAGAGAGGAAAATGTTATTAGAAGCTGGAGAAAAGGGGCCCTTGTTATGTGATGGTGGTAAGTTTGGCCACACTTTTGTCTAAGTAATGAACTCAGTGATCCTGCTAAGGACTTTTCCAGTGTTCAACTGCCACCTGGATTCTCTTACTAAAATATGAGAGGAGAGAGATGAGCTGAAAAGGAACAGTTCAGTTTTCAAATAAAATATAAAAGAAATATAAAGGATTCAGTACGTGCTAGGTTTGAAAATAAAATTAGTTCTCATTTCTAGCCTTTCTAGATGGCAAAAAATTCTCAAACTAAGAAATGGCTTCAGAGAAAAGATAAAATCTCAGGCAGGATTGTGAGGTCATTTTTTTAAGACCTCAGAGATATCCAGATGGTATGTCATGGAAACTTTCAGACTCAGAAAGGCTTTTCTCAGCCTCAGGCTTGAGGTGGGCTTTCTCAGTGCAGCTGGGAAGGTGGCCTCTAGCTGTTCTAGGCAGTCATCACCACAACTAAACTCAAATGGAAAGAGAACAGCTCTCTCCCAATAATGGTATATATATCAAGGCATCATCTGATTGGTCTTGTCTGAGTCCCATGCTCTGAACCAATCACAGTGTTAGGGGGATGGAGAACTATGACTAATCAACCTGTCATGTGCCTGTCTCAGTCAGACAGTATAGTCTATCATCAAAAGATGGAGTTTGGGGGAAACACACTGGAAAGCCTCTCACCTCTCAACATTCAAAGCCACCAAAGTCTATTCAACTGGCTCTACCAAAAATGGTGAAATATACATTTATTATTGCTTTCTTTTTTACTCTATGGGAAATACTGTTATGTAGAAAAATGTGATCATCTCTGTGTATTTTAGTTATGTGCTATCTGTAGCTCTCAGAACTATATGTAATCTAGAGCCGACTCTATGAATTTTGTTCAAGTTTTCTTGAGGTATGAGTATTTTTCCAAAAGCCATGGAGAATCTGACTTTTGAAATGTAAAACTGCATGAGTCTTACCTGGAGGGTCTAGGTGACCCAGGTGAGCCTGAGAGGACAGCATTGGGATAGGAACTAGATAGAACTGGAAGGACATGACTCAGAGTGACCTGAGGCATTGCAGTGGAGGAGAGAAATCAAGGTGACAAGCAATGTAGATAAGGTTAAGATGAAAATGGGAGAAAGGGTAGTGAACTTGGTAACCAGAAGAGTTCAGTAAGGGCAGGATGGGAATGAGTAAGGAATGGGTCTCTCAGGAGACAGCCTGAGAATAAGACAAATTTTTTTTCCAACATGGTCCTTGGGATTTATGGTAGAGAGGGACCCAGTGGCTTAAAAGAAGCATACCAGATGACAGCAACAAAATGCTGTCAAGCATCTATTTTAGGGGAATGGCGTGTGAGTGCCAGTGGTGGTTGCTGCAGTCAGAGGGAGACATAGAGCTGTTGACTGATACTACTTAGTCTCAAGTAGGAATTGGGACTTCTGTTTGTTCACGTTTCCTTAATATAGTGACGGAGAAGATTGACGATAGAGTTAGTAATCTCACTGCTGTGGTATTATCCTTGGTGCCCAAGGGAAGAGGATTTGATTAGTGTGGCACAGGGATGAAAGGGTAGAATTTCATTGTCACAAAATAACTTTCTTGAAAGTAAACTACAAATTAATAACTTGTTCATTTGTTTAAATTTATGCTGTATTTGTTTTTAATGATTAGATTTGAGGTAAAAATATCACATGTTAGGCATCACAGAATTTGGGATGCATTTGTCCTGTGAAGAATGGGTGATATTGTTTCTTCAAGGACCAAAAGCCAATGACAAATAGGAGTTAAGGAGGAAAAGGCGAAACTCCACTGAAAAGAAAAGAGAGATGGAAAAAAGAGAAAACAGAAAAGGATGAATGAAAAAAAGGGGAGACAAATCAGTGTTGAAAAGGGTTAGGGTTGAAGAAAGAAAGACAGTATATATTAAAAAACCGTATAGGAGGAGGTTCCGTCTACATGGTCCATGACCATTTCAGCCATTACATCAGGCAGAGAAAATCAGTTAAAACAGTTGTAAATATAGACATAGCTTAAGCATTAAGAAATGCAAACTTCCCTGGAACTGGGATCACTTAGCTTCTTCTGGATTGGGGGTGGGGATAATGTGTGTAACCAATCAGAATGAAAGTAAGTTGGCAAGAAACCAATAGGAATTAGGCGTGGAAACGGCTTTCATGTGAAATCAGTTGGCAGTACCGTCTGTGGCAAACAGACACAGAGCTGAGCATTTTTTGTGATTTTCGAGTGCCTTCATCTTGATTTCAACTCTGAACCTGCTTAGCTTTGGCAGAAGGTATTGCTGGTCTTAATAGCTTAGAGAACTTGATTTGAGAGTGATGCTGTAATGATAAGTGGGCTGTGAAGGTGCCAAGGATGTGAAGTGCTACTTGAGGGACAGGTTTGAAGATACGACGTTTTGAATCCCATCTCTGGCCCACCCTCTGCTTCACACCAGAATCGTTGTGGCTTGCAGACCAAACAAATGCAAGATAAATATCCAGAGATGAGCTCCAGATATTATTGGGGATACTTCAGGAGCCTCCAGGAATTTTAGGTTAAGTCTAGCTGCAAGGAAAAGAAAAAGAGAATGAGCCCTTCTCAGGACCCCACATAGATTTGTGCAAGCCATGTCCTACACAAAGGTGGCAGCTGAGGTGGGGTGGGTATTGGGGCTGAAGTCCAGCCTGTTATTCATGTGCCAAGCCATGTGCCCTGTTGTTAGCAAGGGAGACTTTTTCTAATTCACTCAAAGCTACCATATGAGCAGACCTCGACTTTGGTCTCTTCCTTTGTTTTGAGGTTATTCACATCCTTCCCCATCCCGGACATTAACTGGTGTGACTCAGCTTTGACCTTGTTTCTCATTTGCCATTTTGGATTTGGAGGGGCCTGAGAGAGGAAAAAAGGGACAAGGGATTGCAGTAGTAAAAGAAAATTCTAGAATGATTTGTACCCGTGGAGAAAGAATTCCCCCTCAAAGAGTTCAGTTCATCAAATATTTATGGAGAGCCTATTGTGTGCCACATACTGTGTGCACAGCCTTAAGGAAAATCAATAGTCAGCCCTGACCCTCAAGAAACTCACTGTGCAATGGGGAAGGCAAACATTACCATATCATACAATAAATGGTACGTGCAAAAATCAATACAATCCCTCCCCCATACACACGGAGCAGTATGAGGAAGAAACACTGACACTGCTGTTAATGTTCTTAGAGCGAAGGTGTAACAGGCAGTATTAACATGTACCTTGTGGCAAGAAGAAATGTGCTCAGATCTGAGTATGGTATAATCTTAGGTAGAAAGAATATGGATGGATTGGGTCCTGGCAAGTCTCATTTTCTCCTTTTTTGTGTATCATAACGGATTAGTCTGTACTAGTGAAAGTGTCAACAGTAACTCTCATCCAGGTTCATCAGTTGGGACTGAAAAAGCAATGGCAAAAGCAAACGTGTCCTTTTGGGTGCAAAAAGAAGGTAACCAGCCTGATTTACTCTGTGGACGGTCAGCTGACTACATGCCAACAAAGGGGCATTTCCCAATTCTTGTATGTTCCACTGTTGTTTTGGGAGGTAGGTGGTCGTTTTTATACCTCATCTCTCCTCTGCCCTCTGAACCTTTCTTACTGCAGAATGTAATCACAACTATAACAAAAGAAGGGGACCAGTGAAATTATAAGATGTTAGTGAATGCTATTAGTCTTGTTTCATTTATTTGTAAGTATCACCTTTACTGTGCTCCTTCATTCAGTGACATTTGCTGGGCACAGCAGTGTGGAGAATAAGATAGTCCTTAAGCTCAAGGAGACCTCTCGTGGGGGAGACAGGCAGACAGATAATTACAATGCAGTGTTGTTAGTGTAACTATAAAAGTATGGTCCAGAATCTCTGGGAACAAGGGAGAGGGAGAGCCTTACACTGCTTGGCTGCCTGATTCCCTGGCCAGGCCTAACGTGACCAAAATATCTGGGCTGAGGGGACGGCAAATGGGGCAAATAGAACTCAGATATATGGTTTACAATTTGCTTAGTTAACATCATCAATTTTGTCCATTCTAGTATCGCTTTTATGTGATTTTTCTTTAGGGAGGATGCACCACCCACCCCACCCCCTAGTGGGGAATTAGGAAAAGCTTCACCTGTAAGGTCTCTTAAACAATGATTAAGAATTCAATAGGTATGGTGAATGATACTCATGCCGATAAAATAACGTATTAAAAAACACAGATGCGTTATTCCATAATTCAATGCTGGCGGTTAGAGAAAATTTTCTAGTCCCCTTAAAAATTTTTTTATTTGGGAAAAATGTCAGCTGCTTTAAAATCCTTTCTGGAACTAGGAAGACTATAAAGAGACAAACAACGAAGCACACACGCATGAAGAACTTCAATTTTACTCATTTCAGGGAATGAAATTGCTTTCTCTGGGGTCTTTAAAACACTCATTAGTGACCTTGGTCCCTTTTGGTACTAGGAGGTGCTGTTGACCATGAATTTCGCTAGCTTTGGATCCTTTATGATTACCTAGAGACAAGTGCTCCAGCAGTAAAGGGCATTGCAGAAATAGCTTGAGAAACATTTCTTTGGCTAGCCTTATGCATAAGAAGTATTCAAAAAATATTTACTGATTTGTCATGACCTCTGGCTGGAAGGAAGGAAATGCAGACTCTGAGATGCCAATGAGTCTTGCCTTAGGCATAACTTAATTGGATTGTAGTCGATATATTGCCTCAGGAGGTAATGAGCTGATTAATCTTAGAGTAGGGAGTTTTAAGGCAAGAAAATGCATATAAATAGGATAGCTAGTGTCTTTTGACACTTGCTGGTGAAGGCAGTTTTCCCTATGGTTAGATCTCAGTTAAAAGTATTTCTGGGGCTTCCCTGGTGGCGCAGTGGTTGAGAATCTGCCTGCCAATGCAGGGGACACGGGTTCGAGCCCTGGTCTGGGAAAATCCCACATGCCGCGGAGCAACTGGCCCCGTGAGCCACAATTACTGAGCCTGCGCGTCTGGAGCCTGTGCTCCGCAACAAGAGAGGCCGCGATAGTGAGAGGCCCGCGCACCGCGATGAGGAGAAGAGTGGCCCCCACTTGCCGCAACTAGAGAAAGCCCTCGCAGAGAAATGAAGACCCAACACAGCCATAGATAAATAAATAAATAAATAAATTAATTAAAAAAAAAAAAGTATTTCTGGCTTTTAAGAAAACTATAGAATATATGTTACTGTAGCTTAGGAGGAGTAATGATTAATATAAGGCATACTTTGTAGATATGAAATTTGGTTTTTCATAATTTCTCATCATCAGATCCATAGGCAAGATACCCATACAGTGATCCTAACGTGCCACTGGGTGGGCAAATGGGAGGTTGTTGAAACTTCAGTATTTTCCAAACTCACCTATGAGTGATGCCTCATTATGTGTGTCTTATACTAAGAGACAGCATTTCTAACAGCTGTCAGTTATTTATTCATGATGATATGACATTCAGAGGAAGTTTAAAATCAAATACCTAGAGAGAGGTAATATTAAATTGTTTTTAAACCATACCTTATGTCTAAATAACACATACATGTCTTTTTTTTTTTTTTTTAGGACTTCTGAGGGCATTTTTAAAGAATTCTGAAGTCATTGTCTTGACGATTCTTTCTCTTGTTGGATTTTTGATAGGACAACTGGCCTACAATTTTGTTGAGGTGACGTACATACGAAAAATTAGAGGATAGATTAAAGAACAAAGACCAAAAACAAGGTCAACTCCCATCCCCATCCCTGAATGAGTGGAATTATTTTTTTTTTATGTGAGGAGCTACTGAG
This sequence comes from Eschrichtius robustus, assembly GCF_028021215.1. Classification (NCBI taxonomy): domain Eukaryota; kingdom Metazoa; phylum Chordata; class Mammalia; order Artiodactyla; family Eschrichtiidae; genus Eschrichtius; species Eschrichtius robustus. The sequence continues at coordinate 130,981,994 of NC_090826.1, read as the reverse complement.
AAAAATTTATCTGGTGTTAAATTTTTGAAAATGAAAAACCATCCAAGAAAGGAAACAAATTAGAGAGGCTTAAAATAAAGCAGTAATTTGGAAGTGAGTAAAATGTGATTGCATTCTTGGGTTCTTCGTCACCTGCCTTTGGTCCTTACTCTTGTTTCCTTCCCCTGTACATACGCTGGACTCTCCCCTGCTATTGTCTTCAGCACCCTCGGAGACTCTAGTTACAAAAGGCAGCAGTTACTGTCATGGTGAAGCAAGGTTACTATTTTCTAACTGCCAGATTAAATGCAAAGCGTGTATCATATGAAACATAATATAGATCCAAGAAAAACTTCATTAATTTAATTTATTGACATGATTTCAAATGTATAGCTGTGTGATCAACAACAGTTTGTCTCCACTCATTCTTTTATTTAAAAAAAAATGGAGACAATGCTTGTACCTATTTAGGATTGTAAAAGCCTTCTTGTTATTCTTCTGAAACACCACACAACTAACATCTTTTGAGTGTTAACTATGTGCCAGGCTCCCTTTTAAGTTCTTTGTTTTTTTTTAAATAAATGTATTAACTTATTATTAACTCTTGAGTTAATTCATTCATCCTCACAGCAACCCAATGGAATTAGGTACTCTGTTCCCATTTTACTGATGAGGAAACTGAGGCACAGAGATGTTAAGCAGTGAAGATTAAACTATTAATTGGGCCAAAGACTTTTAAGGAGGGAATATTTACAGCACTTCAGTTGTTGTTGTTAGTGTTTTCCATTCATCTGTGTATAACCTTCATGATTTATGTCCTATATACACGATCTGTACTATTATCTAGGTATTATTTTTCTCTACTTGACTCACTGAAAGATTTTAAAATCCTAAGCAAATATCTGTGAAATCCCAAGTATCCATGCAAAGTTCTTTTTTTCCTCTTATGCAAATTAAAATAATTATCTAACAGTCAAATAAAAAATACCTATCTGTGAACCACCTAAAATCCCCTCAGGGATCACCGATGGTGAAGTACGACTTTTGAAAATACTGATTACTTACCACAAGCAATGTTTGTGTAGCCTAAACTCACATACGTTTCTGGTGAATAGAGGACTATGCATTTAACTCATGTGGATGGTTAGTTAGATGGAGAAATCTACCACAAGACCCCCAGGACTGGCCTTGTAGATAATTTCTCATTAGTTGCAAATTGGAATGTTATAAAATTTATATTGATTGACAGAGCATCAACTTAATTTCTAATACTTCAGAATGGTAGCAAACTAACTTCTTGTTTGCCTTTGTTACTTTAGATGCACCAAGTCGTCTACCCTCTTCTAAGAACACCAAGTTTTTCACTTTATTGTTATTTTTCACCTTTAATTATATTTATGGCTGCTTTGGATGTGGACTTCTATATACTCAAGAATGTGTTTTGGCAGGTAAGAACACATTTTAAGACAAATTATGGTCCATTCTTGCTTATTCATGTTGACAGAGAATCTGTCTCTCTAGAAAGAAGATTAATAATTCATAAATCTCACATTTTTAGTTGTTTTATCCTGTTCATTCTGCAGAACCACTAATTAAAGAAGTTGAGGGGAGGGAGAAAGAATGAATATTTGCTGAGTGACCACTGGGACTAGGCACTGAGTTATTATCTCCATTTCACATATAAGCAGAGTGTAGTTCAGAGGTCACAAGACTGATAAACGGCAGAACCTGGATCCTAATCCCACCTCTGACTTCATCTCAGCTGTCTATCTGTAGATTTGTCCGTTTTCACTGCTCTGGTTGTTTTATTTATGCTTTCTCTCTCTCTTTCTTTTCTTAATCATGCTTGCCAGATTATTTTATGTTTCTTTTCAAAATATTTTATTTTCTTTGATTTTATTCTGTACTTTTTCTAACATCTTGAGCTAGGTATTAGTTGATTGACTTTTAGCTTTTTTATTTTTGCATTTTGTACATTTAAGGTTTTAAGTTTTCCTCTAACAACTCTTTTAGATTCACCTCAAATGTTTAGATTTAAGTGTTTTCATTTTTATCCCTCCTACCTAAATTTTATTATACTTTTTTCTTTGACCTGTTAATTATTTAAAAGTCGTTTTTAAATGTCCAAATACGGCTTTTAAATTATCATTTCTCTTGTCACATTGTGATCAGAGAATGTGCTTTGTATATCAACTCTTTGATTTTTGTGGAAGTATTGTTATTTTCCTAATTTTTTCCTCATTATTTAGTTACCCTTTTGTCCCAAATAATGCCTTTGCCTTAAGTCAGTTTCATCTGGTATTATTATAGTTATACTAGCTTTCTTTTGGTTAGTATTTGCCTGCTAAAAATTTTCCATTCTTTTACTTTCAAGATTTTGATGCCCTTATACTTAGATGTCTTTTTGATAATGTACAGTTGGATTTTGTTATTTTATCCAGGTTGAGAATCTCTGCTGGGCTTTTTTTGGATTTTGGGGGTAATATTTGTTGTGATTAAAAATAGATTTAGAAGGGAAGAAGATTTTAGCAGATTTGAAACACCAAGGAAGATATGTAGATGTCTTGGAAAGATGCTCAACATCTTAAATGTTATTAGGGAAATATAAATTAAAACCATACTGAGATACCACTGACATTCCTATTAGAATGGCAACAGCAGCAAAAATAACAAACCTGATTAATACCAAGTGGTGGTAAGAATGCAGAGAACCTAGAACTCTCATACATTGCTGGTGAGATTGCACAATGGTACAGTCACTTTGGGAAACAGTCTGGGAGTTTCTTTTTTTTTTTTTTTTTTAATAAATTTATTTATTTATTTATTTATTTTTGGCTGTGTTGGGTCTTCGTTTCTGTGCGAGGGCTTTCTCCAGCTGTGGCGAGCGGGGGCCACTCTTCATTGCAGTGCGCGGGCCTCTCACTGTCGCGGCCTCTCCCGTTGCGGAGCACAGGCTCCAGCCGCGCACGCTCAGTAATTGTGGCTCACGGGCCCATTTGCTCCACGGCATGTGGGATCTTCCCAGACCAGGGCTCGAACCCGTGTCCCCTGCATTGGCAGGCAGATTCTTAAACACTGCGCCACCAGGGAAGCCCAGGGAGTTTCTTATATAGTTAAATATACACTTGCCTTATGACCCAGCAATTCCACTCTTATGTATTTATCCAAGAGAAATGAAAACTTAATTTACACTAAAACCTCTGTGTGAATCTTTATGGCAGCTTTATTCATAATCTCAAAAGTCTGGGGAATTCCCTGGTGGTCCAGTGGTTAGGGCTCCGTGCTTCCACTGCAGAAGGCGTGGATTTGATCCCTGGTCAGGAAACTAAGATCCTGCAAGCTGTGCAGTGCAGCCAAAAAAGAAAGAAGAAAAAAAAAAAAAATCTCAAAAGCCTGGAAACAGCTCAAATGTTATTCAGCCAGTGATGAATAAAGAAATTGTGGCACATCTTACAATGGAATACTATTGATAGGCACAATATGGAAGAATTTCAAATGCATTATGCTAAGAGAAAGCAACCAGACTCGAAAGGGTACATATTGTATAATTCCATTCATCCATTCGTAGACCTTCCTTCTAGCAAAGGCAAAGCTATAGCTTTGGAAAACAGATCATTGTTTGCCAGAGAGTGGGAATGAGGGAAGAAATTGACTACAAAGGGACAGCATGAAAAAATTTTTTGGGGTGATGGATCTGCTTTGTGTTTTCATTGTGGTCATGTTTACATGACTGTATGCATTTGTCAAAACTCATATAACTATACATCAGAAGAGTGAATTTTACTGTATGTAAATTAAAGATAAATTTAAAAAAATCAATTGATTCAGTTTTCTTTATCCTTTTTGTTCCTTCTGCTTGTTTAAAAGTTTTGCATTCTGTTGCTGTTTTTAAGGCAGGCATTGCTGATTGCCTATTCCTTTCTTTCTCACTAACAGAGTGACTTACTGTATTTTGTATAGAATGGTAGTGGGCCTAGTGTAAAATAGTGCTACATTTCCCAGCATCCCTGACAGATGTGGTAGTGTTAGAAAACCGTTGGGCAATGAAATGTATACAAAAGTTTGCTGACCATGGCTTCTTCCAGAAAGCACTTAACAAGGGAGCCAAATCAGCTGGCATGTGCTTTTTGCCCACTGTTTTACCTTTTTTTCTGCCTGGAGCCCTGCAGATCATCACTTCAGAAACACCAGGAAATGTTTTACACAGAAGCAAGAAAAATTTGCATTCCATTTTAGAACATTTTGATGTGGAGAACTATTAAGCTGGAATAGCAACAAGAAAGATGGGTGAATTGGTCTTTTTATAGTCAGGTAGAATTTCATTTGTTTGGAAGGGATGGTTTCTTTGAGGCAGGTAAACTAGAATACCTTTTACATTTATCTTCCCGAGTAATTGTATAAAATATATAACGAGATCTGATTCTTACAAGAGTAAATGCAGTCATACCATGTTTAGGTGTTAAATCTAATACTGTGTTATGAATTTGTTTCACAGGTTGTGTTAACCGGATTAATTAGCTTCTCTATGGCATTCATCGTAATTGGATATGTGGTTCTGAAATTCAATAAAGATTCATGGGATTTGCAATCTTGCCTCCTCTTTAGCATGACCCTTGGCATTACAGATCCTGTTCATTCTGTGAATTCACTGAAAACTATTGGTATGTCAGATTTATTTCTCTCTCTTATTTTGAAGATATGAGGATAAATTATTTCCTTTTGATAATATTTTTCTTGCATGAATTGTGCATCCAGCAGAGTAGATATTTGTGCTTTTTCTCCTTGGAGATGAGCATTGATTGAAGTATGCAAAGTGAATAAGGCAACCTGGGATCTGGGATAAATAATCTCAAATAATTTTTTTCAAGAGAAAATGTTATCTTTCTAGAAGGTGATAAAAGTAAGCATTCTACTCCATTCCACTGAGTTTTAAGCCACAAGGTAGGGACTCGGCTCTACCTCTAATGGCACTTTTCCGAGGCCTAGGTACCTCTTGTTAGAACTGCCTTTATTTTGGAGCAGCTAACCTTGGGCATGTGGGAGAGGGAGTTGTAGTTTATTTAAAAGAAATGGGGTGAAAGTATATAGTCTGGCAAATATGATATTCAATAAAAGCTTATTCCCAAGAGGGTTAGGGGTTCTCACTACTTCCCATCTTATTTGGTAAAAGGTAATTGCACTCTGAAATATCCTGTTTTTTAACACAGCAGTAATTTCACTGTGAAATATCCTGTTTTATTAACACAGCAGTAAAAACATAAAATGGTTAGATGCTATGATTTCTGTTTTTGACTCAGAAATATTTAACCAATTTTAAGGTTTCAGTTATATTTAGTGGAAAAATGTTGCCTTACAACTGGGGTGGGACAACCCACCAGACAGGTGATAGTCCCATTTTTACACCCATTTATACTTACAGTTGAGAAAACATAAGAGGTATTGACACTTTTGCTGGTGATATTCTAAATTGTGCCAGATATTTCTCAGAGAGTCTGATCCTGTCCTCTTTCTCTCTTTTTTTCCCCATAGGTACAGTTTTTTCTATCTTTTCTTCATCTCTTTTTCTCTTTTAGCCATTTGTATTTGCCACTTGTTTTATTCCCTTCATTATCTTCCTGCTCCCTTTTCTGCAATCTCTTGAGCGTAAGAGGCTCTAATAAACTATAAACTTTAGTTATTGCAGTTTCCACATTCAAAATTTTTTTTCAGAAAAGGAGTAGAAGTCTTCTATCTCTTTAAAAGAAAACTAGTAAAGGTATTTGACTTAGTTGATATTTTCTTTATGTCAATAATACTAAGGTCGTGCATGGTTCTGGATTCAGTGACATCCTTACCTAGTGACATCTTTACCTAGTGACATCTTTACCTTTGTGTGAATTAGATAAAAAATGATCCTTTCTAATTGTCCTAATACATTACTTTTTTAAGGAAAAATATTTTTTGCCATATGCCTAAAATTACCATAATCATATACAAAACTGCAGTTCCTACAGTGTGACTGGTGTTTCATTTGATGTGGCACCCTTGTGCACTACAAAACCTGCACAAGCTAAGTCTGAGGTGGCCTGACCCACTGAAAAAAGTAGTGGATGTTCACATGCAAGTTAAAAGGAACTTGTCTATTCACTACCTATTTTAAAAGAATGCACAGGGCTCAAACAATTTTTACTTTAAAACAAATCTGGAATGGGAGCTTGTAAAGGAATAAAATACAAAGTTTTAGTATGACCTCAATTAAGTAAAAGGAATTATATGCTTTGAAAAAGACTTCAACATTCAAATGGTTTTATCTGGGTCGTGGAATTACAGATGATTTTTGTTTCATTCTTTCCTTTTCCAAATTTTACAGTGAATTAGTGAATATAAGTTAGTTCACATTAAGCCAATAAAAAATGTGGGGAGTAATTCTTGTGGTGTTTTACTATTAAAAATAACTATACATCAAATTCAAAACTTCATACAACAAACATTATGCTTTACTTGCTCCTGGTTGACTCACTGAATCTGAGGGAAGAATTAAAGCGTTTCTTGACCAGCTAAGTCAGATGTGCTAATAATAATCTTCCAACCTGTGTAACCAGTATTTTTTGTCTTCTGTCATAGTCAAAGTTAGTAACAAGTAGTAATATAAGATGATTATAACTTACCTTGCCTTTTATTTTCAGTTCTCTTGGGTATATGTCTAGGAGTAGAATTACTAGCTCATATTTTGTACTTATTTCTAAAATGTGATTCTTTGGAGTCTAACGATTCATATTTATTCAAGCTAAATGTAGTGACCTGAGAAGTGTTTTGTCTCATTGTGAAGCTCTATCATACTTTGAGGCAATGGACACTTCAAGAAGTGCTATTGCCATGTTCCTTTGCCATTGGAGATATAGAAGGCATAATGGAAAAATTAAAAAATGATCGTGATTGTCATATGGTCCCATCCCATTATGATCTCCTTTTTTTCTAGCATATTCCTTCTCTTCTATTTTTGTGTTTCCTGTGAAAGAGCATCATTTTCATGTATTATATTAAATTATATTTTATATTTCCTTTTCCAGGCATTTCTAAAATGTATACTGATATCATTAGAGGAGAATCAATGATTATCTGTGGCTTCACATCCATTTTTTTTGGAGTTTTTCGGAGCAACATACTTAGCATTTCCAATTTTAGGGGTAAGAGCATTATTTTCTCTGTATATTTTCTAAAATCATTCTTATATGGTACATTTCAATTCATACTGAAATTAAAATATATTCAAGATGTCTTAACTTTACTGCTTTCCCTATACTTTACTCATGGACCAATTAAAATAGTATATCAGGTAACAAGAAAATAATTACCATCTATGTGTTTTCTCAGAGATTATGGGTGAAAAATTGTTAAAGAAATGATTTCATCTCCCCCAGTATGCATGCACACACACACACACACACACACACACACACACACAATTGTGTCATCTAGCTTAGATTTACTCCTTTCCTAGACCAATATGGATCTCAATGAGTGCATGTTAAGAACTGGCTTGGTCCTGGATTTGAGTCTGAGGGTGAAAGCAGAATGGTTCAAGCAGTTCTGGAGAGTCAGGTCCTAGAAGTGATAATAGTCAGACTCATGTGGTTAAAGTTTGCTGGGATGTGGACTAGGTTGATATCCTGGGTTTCCAGATGTGGTACTAAGGAGAGAAGAAAGGAGGGAAAATCACAGCATGAAGAGGGAAAATGTGTCTTCCTGATACATTTATGAAATACTAGTAGGAGGAGAGAGGTGCTACAAGGAGAAAGAAATTTTGGTAATAGAGGTTTGCAGTGCTTCTCAGTGGGGGAGCTAAAGGCATTTGGGGTGGAACAATCTTTGTTATTTAGGACTACCCTCAGCTTTGTCTGGTATCTGCTCACTAACTGCCACTATTGCCCCCAGTTACTGTGACAATGGAAAAATTTCCTTCTCCATTTCCCAAATATCCCCTGGGATGGAGGCAGGAGTCACAAATAGACTGCAGGTTGGTGGGGATCCTGGACGTGGTGTGCTTGACCCTGCCACAGTTTGTAAAAAAAAATTGAATTTGAATGTCTTTTGGTTGATCATTCACTGTCCAGCTTGTCATAGCTTTTTCACATTTATGCTCCTTGCCTGACTCCTGAGGGCATTTGAGTCTGCTGTCCCCAGGTAAGCAAACCTCAAGCTGCAGACTGTAAGGGAAATATATCCCCAGAAAGCCTCTTTTGCCAGGCTTCCATGGGAAACTCCCATCTGCTGAAGAACAAGGTCCCCACTCAGAATCTCAAGAGCAAACCAAAGTGCATAGACCCAAATGCCATTAATGAAAGAAAAAATATTATAGCTCAACTTTTTTTTTTCTTATTTTCTTTTTCTAGAGTTACATGTAATCATGGGCCTCAGCTTGGACATCTTGGGAAGCATAATATGTGGATATTGGTGTGCAAGGATCATTCAGTTTATATTGACTGACCTGTTTAGCAATACACTGACCAATATCGTTCTTTGTATCTCAATGGTGTACTTGACTTTCTACATTGGTAAGGAAGAAACAAATATGAAAAATGCCGTCCTTAAAGTGAACTTTATGCATTTAAAGTTTTTCTTCTTCTTGAATCCAGTTGCTTCTTCCCAACCGCTTTCCCCTTGATGTGGCTTCTCTGTGTGTCTTGTCATATTATCTTGCTGCCACCTCTAGCTCTTTCCTGGTCTCTCTTAACATCCCCTCAATTTCAACTCCATGTCCCTTCCCTTTGCATTCCTCCTCCATGTGGTAACTCTCTTACTCTTTTTTAACTCCACCCTTTGATCTTACATTTATTCACTGGCAGTCCCCTGGAAGAGGAATCAGACCGGAGCTGATTTCTGCTCTGACCCTTAGCAACCCATCTCTAAAATGAGAAGGGTGGGAGACATGCTCCTGAGGTCTTTTTCCAGCTCAACAGTACCCATTCAATGGGTACCAAACTGAGGGGACTGTAGAAATGGCAGCCCTTACCTGAGGCTGGGAGGTAGGAAACAGAGAAATCAGGTATATCTACATCTGGGAGAGAAGCAGGAGAGTGGAATGATCGCAGGAGTCAGAGTGCCTAGCACTGGTAGACCTTTAACAGTCATTTCCTAGTTGAGTCCAGTGAGATTGGGAGCTAAAGTTTTTACCCCCCTGATTGGGGTAACCAGTCCCCCAAAGCCGTAGTAACCGTGGTAAAAACATGGCCCAATTCTGCTTCTGCTCTTACCTCACACAGTGGAGCAACTTCCATCCATGAAAGCCCTCAGGTATCAGGAGGTTAATTACTCCTCTTTTCACCTCCAGTGACCAAACAGAACTGCTTCCTCTACAGATAAATTGCTACCTATTGTTGCTCACTACCCCAAATCAGTAAAATACAGAAAACATTCACTGAAGAGTCATTTCTTTCAACTTTCTTCATTTTTCCCCTCCCTCATGTACCTATTATGAATGCCTTAAGTGTCCGAAGAAAAAAAATTAATTTAATATTTCCTTTTTTTCCCATTAGATCCTAAGTTCCTTGAGGTGGAGGCTCTTATTCATCTGTATATTTATTCTGTTGTCTGTGTCCCCCAGCCAAGCCCAATGCTTGCCATATGCCCAACAGTAAATTAACACATGTTGGTTGAATAAACTGTTAGTCCTTAGAGAGCTCGGAAGTTAGGCAGAGCTAACTTGAAATCCAATCTTTATAATTTATTAGCTCGGTAACCTTGGAGTATTACTTAACCTCTCTAAGCTTTAGTTAGTTTCCTCATCTCTAAAAGTGATATAACCTAATTTAGAGGGGCGTTACAGGCACTAGTGAGGTAACTTGTGTTGGGTGACTCCCTCATGCTGGTGTCCTGGAGGTAGCTCTTGCTGGCTCATGAGAGCTGATGGTCCACATCTCTTCCCAGCGCTCTATTCAAGTGACATAATGTTGGTAGCTTGAAATTGGCCATAGTGGGACCATGGAAATTGGCATTCACTACCAACCGGGGCTTTTTTTTTTTTTTTTTTTTACCCCCCAGATTGCCACTTTTAAACATTTACCAGCATACCACTGGGCTCAAGGTAGGGCAGCCAATAAATGTTGGTTCCTTTCCCCTTTCCTCCTAATTCATGGAGGTGCTCCCAGTCTGTGCTTGGGAGGTCTGGAATAGATTCTCCCTCGCAGCCCTCAGAAGGAATCACTACTGCAAAGCCTTGGTCTTGGAAATCTAGCCTCCAGACTATGAGACACTAAATTCCTGTTGTTTATGACACTTAGTTTGTGGCCCTCTGTTACAACAGCCCCAGGAAATGAATATCCCTCCCTCATCCATTACACTTTCCTCTGCTTCAGGAATTAAAAACAATTTCGGGCAGTTCTTTCCTCTTATACTTAATCAGATCCTGACAACAAAAGTCAGCAATAGACAGTTATAAGGAGAAGTTCCATTGCCAGAAAGATAAACATAGGTAAAATTTTCATTTACACATTCTCTAATGTTACACTTCTGTCATGTTATCTAATTTTATTTTTTTCCTTCATTAATGAACACACTGTTAACTGGCTTAAATCCAGGGAGTGTCTGATTGAGGTTAGAGAGTCACCTCTTTGAGCACATTTTTGTCTCTACTGTATTAAATTCACAATACTTGGGCTTTTAGAAATCACTTGTATCAACACATTCATTCTTTTTCATAAAATAAAATAGTCAAGATATTGCACAGACATTGCCGCACAGAAAAAAGACATATTGAAGCATTGTTGGTTGACAGGTAGTACAGCTAGAAATATTAATATATCAGCCCATGGAAGAAAATGTGAATTTAGTGTATAAAAGGCAGTGTATAATTCATGAAAGATGGTGGGTTATATAAAAGTCTAGCCCAGAGGTACAGCAAGAGAGGTGGTGGGAGAGGTCTGTCCTAGCAGAAGGAATATTTTATCCAGTGACATTGGTCAGAATTTCTGGTGAATGGAGATAATAAAAAGTAGACAGCTTTTAGTCAGTTTTATTGTTTTAAAACTCTCTACAAACAATGCATTCCTTTCTTACCTGTGCCAGGGCTGATTGCTCTCACTCTTTCTTGTTATGTCATTGGTCTAGGCTATAAATGTCAAAGGGCTTCAGTCATCACCCAAATATTTTCTAGTTAGGAAATGTCCATTCCTGAATCCTGTTGTTTTTTGTAGACAGAATCCCTTTGATTCTCCTAGTAGGAGGACCTTCACTTTTTCTCAGCCAGAGAAGGAGGGAGAGAGAGTTTGATGGAGAGAGCCACTTTCCTGTGGCATCACTTTTCTGTGATGGTTTCTTTCCATTGAATCAGAAAAATTTTACAACTCTGTTTTTAACTACTTGGGTTTATGCTGATGAAAATTACTTCCTTTATTACATGTTCTATGACTTTTTTCCCCCTTCTTGAACATTTAAAACACCATTTAATGTAATAGCGTTTGTAATTTTTAAAAGACTTTGTTTTTCTAATTATAAAAGTAATACATGTTCATGTAGAGTTTTGGAAAAATTCCGAAAAGTCAAAGAAGAAATCACCTATAAACCTATGTCATAAATTTAACCACTGATACATTTTGTTAAATGTACTCAATCTTTAAAAAATACATATAAATGTACATACATGTATTAATGTATGCATTCACACCATATGTTCTTGTAACATTGGGATTATACTAAATAATATCAGTTTTAAAATAAAGTTATTTAATGGTTTCCTCATAGCAAATATTGTCTCTAAGTAGTGACTGTTACTAAAAAAGACTATAAGCTTTAAAATCCCATACTACGAGTCACAGGGAATTGGAAATAATACTTTAAGAAACAGTTTCCCTATTATCACAGTTCCCAGTACCACTGGTTTTATTGCCATTTGTTATTTATATTAAATTCAGTTAAATAAGTAGGTTAAAAGAACTCTAAAGTGGATTTAAGTGATTAGATAAACCAAAAGAATAATAAAATCCTCTTCAAATGAATAAATAGTATAAATTTACTAAGCAGTAAGGTGAACATATAAAAATAATTAATAGCGTAATAATAATGATGATCATTTATTCCTTGTTCTAAAAGTGTGCCAAGCACTTTTCATGTTATCTAATTTTATCCTCACAACAACTCTGTGAGGCATTATTCTTTTACACCCATTTTACAGATGCAGGGGCACTAATAGAGAAAGGGGAGGTCACATTCCCAGGGCAACTAGCTCTGCCTTGCTCCAAAGGGCTTCCACTCCTACCTTGCACGTACTTTCCCTTCCGTCTGACATTTATAATCTGCTATTTGAAGGTTCTGCAGCTAGGACTGTTGGTATTTATGGTGTTCAAACGTTCTTCATAGTTGGTTTACCTGCCTCAGACTACATTTACACATTTGTTTAGAGCCCAGAGAATTACAGTTTTAGGGGAGCCTGTATCATGCAAAAGAACCGTAGGCTTCAGGACCTGCAGTCACCAAGGAAGCACTGAGCTTGGACCACAACCCCTAGGACATGCAGCACAGTGTCCTTGAGGTGCTGGGCAGAGGTTGTTAAACTTACTTTTCATTAGCTCTATCCTCAAGAATGGTCTATGGCAGGGGTTGGCAAACTATAGCCTGTGGGCCAAATATGCCTATTTTTTGTATAGCCCATGAGCTAAGAATGGTTTTTACATTTTAAAATGGTTTAAAAAAACCCCCAAAGAAGAATATTTTGCAGCATGCAAAAATTATGTGCAATTCAAATTTCAGTGTCTATTATTTATTGGGCACTCATTAGTTATGTATCATCTACGGCTGCTTATGCACTAGAACAGCTGAGTTGAGTAGTTAACTGAGTAGCGACTGGGACCATATGGTCCACAAAGACTAAATATTTGCCATATGATCCTTAACAGAAAAAGTTTGTCAACCCCTGATCCTAAGGATTAGGCCAATCCCTTTAAGCAACTTTCCAAGAAATACTACTACCCTTTTAAGTTTCCCAGCAATTCTTCACTGAAGATAAAGTAGCTCAGATTTGAATGCAACTAATTTTATTCATTTTTTTTCTCCCCAGTGGAATTTTTGGGAATGTCAGGTATGGTTGCTTTAGTCGCTGTAGGACTAAATTTAGATTCCTTAAGCTTTAAACCGAGGATCGAGTTAATAATTACTAAGTAAGTCTATTGTGTACTTTATATAGATCTCATAGAAATTAAGTGCTTAAGTGGTCCTGCCTTCATGAACACTAATAAAATTTTTTTATAACTTTTTTCTATGTTTTAATTTTTAATTTTACTGCCAATTATATTTGAAAAGAACTTAAGCTACCAACAATTATTAACATTAATTGGTATTCCTATTATGAATAATGTATCAGTGGCTCAGAGATCATAGTACTTTCCATACATAACTCTTTGATAAAAAATTTACTTTGAATTGTGGGAAGTTTAAAAAATACTTTATTCCTTTGTTTCCTTCATAACTTACCTGAATGACAGTATCCAAGTATGGGAAGAGCTGGAAAAGAAAGGTAGCAGAAAGATGCAACACCAGCACACTCTTGTCTAGCCTTTACATCTGGTGTCATATGGACATCTGTGGACAGAGGGAAAGCCATTTGTCTTTTCAGACAAATGAGTTAGCCGTTCTATGAGCGACTACGCTAAATTATAGAATTGTTTCAGAATTATCTCACACCAAATCATAGTCTAGTGTAGAAATTCTCATATCGGATGAAAGCAAATGTTGAAATGAGAAAAATAAGCATTATCCTGAGTTTTCCCATGAAGATTCATTGCTTTAATATAAAGGACTATTCTTTGTTCTGAAATTATGTTCTTCCTACTTTTTTGGTGTTTAATATGTAATTTCTCTCATGAAATTCCACTCATAGAAGATGGTACTTTTTTTTTTTTTAACTCTACTTGGCAAAATTTTTAAAAAAATGGCACCTGTAACTTATTCTAGTTTTGTGTATATGTGAATGATACTTTACCGGTTTTTAAAAGCCAGAAGCTTAGGAATAACTAGTTCTTGGAACACATACTTTTTGTCTGTATTTGGACAGTTTTCTGAGCTCAGTCATGCTGTCTGTCAGCATCATTATAAATTACTCATTCTATTCATTCAATTGTTTATTCTTTTAGCTATTCAACCAATCCTTTCTTAATATCTCCTGTGGCCTGGACATTGTATCCTAGGTTTGGGGATATGAAAATAAGTCCCTTCTCAGAAGACACTCATGTTAAGTGGTGGACATGTTTATGTAAGAAACTAATAATAAGTGTAAATAATTATATGTTTACTGGGATCTTACTATATGTAAGGCATTTTTTAAGGTCCTGTGGAGACATTTTAAAAAGTATTCTACTCAGTCAGTTATTCCATCATTTCTGACTTTTTATAAAACTAAGCTTTGGGGTTTGAGGTCCCACTCATACCGTTTTCTTCTAGGAGTTCTGAATCAATTGAATCAAGAGACAGGGATCGGATAGAGAATTGGACTATCTGCTTGATTGGAGTAATGCTGTATCAGAGAACATGGTTTATATCTGTAGCTAAAATGAGGCTTCCTAATGCTTCCTTCCCAGTGTAGATCTTGAGACCTACCTATAGGGAGACTGGTTTGTGGGACAGACACAGTCACCCAGTCCTCTGAAAGGGAAGGTCTGAATAGAGGGGACTAAGAAGAGACAGGACTTGAGATCTGCTCATGGAAGTCAGACCTGGCCCAGACCCAGATGTGTTACCACATGGAATCAGAACAGCTCCATGCCCTAAGCACTGTGCTCTGGTCTTGCATTAGGAATCTCTGGGGGTGAGGCTAGACGTGTAGATTTAAAAAACACATCCCTTAAAATGTGATTTCCTTTCCATTTATCCTAGGTTTCTAATAATGTTTTCATGTGTATACCAACATTTAATATACACTTTCTTTGGCATTGTCATTGGATGTGGAGAAATCAAGTATTTTCAGTTTCACACTTTAGTTTTCATGTTCATCTTATTTGCAACAGTGAATTTTGTAAGGTAAGAATTATAATTTAAAGTTTGCTTATTAGACTTAGGTTCTCAAGCCCAGAATTAGAATTGAGAAGAAGTGGGTTATAGCAAGAAGAGCTGTGGACATGCAGTCAGGAAACCTGTATTGTTGTCAAGGTCCTGACAATAGCTTGCTGCACAACTGAGGGAAAGTCTGTTTACTCTTCAAGCTTTCATTGTAAAATGAGAAGGCGCAGAACAACAGCATCAGCATAACCCATGAGCTTGACAGAAATGCAAATTCACGGGCCCATCCCATTTTACTGAATTGAATCTCTGAAGTTGAGATCCAGGAAACTGTTTCAACATGCTTGTTAAAGTCTGAGCACCACTGGACCAGATTAATAGCTCCTAACATTTTGTTGACTTTCATCATCATTTATTATCATCATAACTATGATAAAGCCATTTGTTAAACATTAACCATGTACACTATGCCATTAGTATTAATGCAACCCTATGCGGTAGGTGTTACTGCATCATTTCACAGAGGAAGCCCCAGAGAGGTTAAAAACTTGCCCGGAGTCACCCAGATTGTGAGGACAGAGTTGGGATTTAAACTTGACTCCCAAGAGCGTGCTATTTCTAGAATGACATTGCCCACACGTGGCAGTTGTGTCTTCCATAAGAATTCGTGACAGGGTCTCTGAAAGTATTGTCATTTCCACTCAGGTTAAGCCTGGCTGAGTGAGCTTACTTTATAAGATGTTCTCATGAAACATTGCTTTTGCTGACTCTGAAGGCACTGCAGGCAACTCGGATAGGCACTGTCACACAGAAGGGTGGGTGTACAATTTATGTTTCTTTCCACCATGGGAGCACAATTGCAAGGTGAGGTTGGTCTCAGTGTACGCAGAAAGATACATGGCTTTTTGCACAGATCCATTATCTCATTTCATCTGCATAATGACACTGGGAGATAAGAATTATTATCTCCATTTTATAGATAAAATAACTGTCCAAGGGACTTCGCTGGTGGTACAGTGGGTAAGACTCCGCACTCCCAGTGCAGGAGGCTGGGGTTCCATGACTTTCCGTAAGAGACTTGTTGAGAAAAATGTTTCAGAGACGATGAGCCAAACAAAGGCCTGGACATCATAATCATTGCTAACGTGTGTTAAGTGCTGACCACATTCTAAACATCATGCTAAGCCCTGTGAATTTTATTTATAGCCCTCATTTTATTGAATCTTCATAAGAGTCCTTTGAGGCAAGTTCAATGACTATTATTTCTCCATTTTGCAGATGAAGAAATTGAAGCTTGGAGAGGTTAAATAACTTGCCTAAGGTTACACAGTAAAAGACATCTAAATTTGAACCCAGGTAGACTGACTCCAGAGCCTTTGCTATACTGCCTCCCTGTTTTTGATATCAGGAAATGACATAAATTGTTCTATTTTGGCTGGAGTCAGTGGTATTTTAGAGAAAGATCATTTAGTAAGGCTGAAAAGGTTGATAAGAATTACTTTGCAAAAGGCTTTAAATGCAAGGTGGAGGAGTTTGCCCAAATTAATTATATATATTATAGATGGCAAATTGTAGATTTTCTGTTTCTCAATGACAGGAATTCCCTAAATTGTCATATGAATTTCCCGGTTAAGTGACTGATACACAGTATCTTTTTTGAGGCTGAGAACATGTCAATTATATTTCTGCTGAAATTTCACTTGAAGGACAGTACTGATATTTTTTTGGTGCAAGTCTGCTATAGATAGAATCTAGATTTTGGCATAGGGTCCTATAGCAAAATGATCTGTAGAGAAAGGAGGCACAAGTTGAAATTATTTACGTGGCGTTTAGTGTATGATTCTTGTGGAAGCTCAAGAAAAATTTGGTTGAGCTAAATTTATTAAAGTGTCTACAGTAATTTTACTTTTTCGGCATGATCTACAAGGTCCTTGTGGTCTAATTTCTGCATCTAGTCATGGCCTTCCAGGGAGCTTGTTAATGTTATTTGAAGAAGTTTCCCTGCAGGAATTTACTACGAAGATCCTAAACACTACACCCTAGTGTTAATGATAATTTCTTATATTTGTATAGAATTTCCAGCATTATTTTTCAAGATCTGAGTGTTATATGCGAAATTTAGATCGTAGGTTTGGTTAGTCTCAGAAAGTTTGAACAACCTATCAATAAACTAGATCGTCTTCTCTTTTCTGAAAAAATTGTACATGAAATTTAGTATTTACTAGCTAGTATCATCCATAAATAACATTAATACATAAGATGCGATATAAAAATAAATGTTTTTCTCTCCACAGGTTACTTACTGTTGTATTAGTGAGCCCTATTCTGAGGCATTCAAATTATGAGTATAATTGGAGATGGGGAATTGTTATAGCATGGTCTGGAATTAAAGGAGTTTTTAGCTTACTCTTGGCTCCTGATATTCATAATCTGGCTGAACAAAAAGTAGAGTCACCACAGCTGGTAAGAAAAATCATATCCCATGATTATTCATATTTACTCATTTTAGTTTTGTGGCACTTGTCATAGTACCCAATAATAAAGCTAACCATTTAAAAAATTAGGTTTGAATGCAGTCTTCTAAGTAGGAAGGAACTTTTGGGGGAAAGTTTATTTATGTTGACAGTGTGAAAGGGACCAAAAATCAAATAACAGTTCCAGATGTGGGAGTTGGGTGCACTTGGGATTGAACCCTGGCTGCACCATTCACAGGCTGAGTGGCCTTGGGTAAGTTCCCCAGACTTGTGGCACTTCAGTTTCCAGTGGAGGATCGAAATGATGCTTAGCAAAGTACCTGACACTTAGTAAATGTTCAACATATGTTGTTGAATGTATAAATGCTGTTTTTCAAGAGCTGTCAGAAGGTATGAAAAAAATAATTCCTTATCTAGAGCATTCCAATTCCTATAGCTATTAGAGCAAAAACTGAAATGCTCATTAAATATGCTAAGGAAAGAAAGATTTTGTAAATTTTCAAATTAAGGATCTAGTCATATTTATGTCTTTTAGGGCTAAATAAAAAATTAATTTCTTGAAAAATTTTGGCTGAAGACTATATTATACATAGTGAAAGACAAATCTCGGTTTCCTTTCTACTCTCTCTCAAAGCCTTTTCCCCATGGGCCAGCCAGTGGATTTCTGGGCAGTCTGGTGGTGGCAGCATTGGTGAGACTCCAGGGAAGGTCCAGAGAGCCCAGAGCATCTGTGGACAGCATGAGGGTAACTCGTCATTCGTGACAGTACTCTGTGAGCTAGCTGGAGAAGTTGTGAGAAGTTTCTAGAAATCCCCAGGACACCCCCACCACTTCCCAGTCAGATGAACCCCAAACCTGCTCCTGGGAGGGAGAACACTTGAATAATGTAAATTAAGAACATTACCCACCTCCCAAGGAACTTTAATCTGGAGGTAGATGTACAGAGTTTCTTGATAGTATCCAACTTCAAGTTCAGAATTTTCTCTTCTTTGCTATTTTACTCCTGTCCTAGAAGACCCTAGGAGCCCAGTATTTTTCAGATATCTTTGTTGGGGGGAGCAACTATCACCCTCTCTATCTTGTATGTAGGGAAACCAAAATAAAGAGAATAGCATGTTAGTGAAAGAACTCAGGCACCCTAACTCCCCAAAGAGAAAGAGTTTATTTTTTTTAATTTATTTTTATTTTTTAAGAAATTCATGTTCTTTTATTTATTTATTTATTTTATTTATGACTGTGTTGAGTCTTCGTTTCTGTGCGAGGGCTTTCTCCAGTTGCGGCAAGTGGGGACCACTCTTCATCGCGGTGCGCGGGCCTCTCACCATCGCGGCCTCTCTTGTTGCGGAGCACAGGCTCCAGATGCGCAGGCTCAGTAGTTGTGGCTCACGGGCCCAGTTGCTCCGTGGCATGTGGGATCTTCCCAGACCAGGGCTCGAACCCGTGTCCCCTGCATTGGCAGGCAGATTCTCAACCACTGCGCCACCAGGGAAGCCCGAAAGAGTTTATTTTTAATGTTGCTTTTTAAAAAGTGGAGTATCATAGTCCTCACCATCTTTCCTGAGGATTTACACTTCATATCTGTGGGCATGGTCTGGGCATTAATTTGGAGTTCAAACACACCTGTGGTTTTGCAGGGACTTTGGGTCCTTCCATGTTCCAGAGGAAAAGAATAATGAGCTCCTTCAGTTTTCTTTTGTGCAAGGAATTGGCCTAAAACCAAGTCAAAGAAATGTTAACTAACATTTGAGTATCATTTTTCAGTGTTTCCCAAATCTGTTTGATGTTAAGAATCCCTTTGATGCCACCCCAGACCTACAGAATCAGAATCTGCAGGGAATAAGCCTGGGAGTCAGTATCTTTAAGAAGCATTTCAGGTGCTTATTGTGATCAGTCATTTGGGAAATACTCTCTGAAGACATACTGCTATTAACTCCATTTTTCAGTAAAGGACATTGAGACTCAGAGTGGTAAACTGGCCTCAAATTACATGGCTAGTAAATGGCAGAGCCAAGACCTACAAATGTGGTTCTGCTTCTGCCTCTGCACGGTGCCTCTCCTGACCCCAGCGCAGTTCCTGTCTGCTTCTTCAGAGCTTCTCGTGTGGCTGTAGTAAATGCTTGTGGCAGGTGTACTTCCCTGTCACCACTGCCTGCCATTGCCGGGGTTGCTCCCCAGCCCCACAGGTTCCACAGCAACGTCTGAGAATCAACCACCGTGCTGGCTTTGCAGGCTTTGCATGGCCAGTGTTGACGGCAGCGACCATGGAGAGCTCCTCTCTCAGTGTCCTTATCCCTCCCAGAAACTACAAAAGCTATTTTTTTCTCACTGATTGAAAACTGATTTCTACCCCAGTGGATTATATTCAAGCAGTGTCCACAAAATAACTCTTTTGCCTCTTCTTATCAGAGGCAGGATTTTAAAATGTGGATTAAGGTAGAATTTTGTTGGTGGTTAATTGAACAATGATTCCCCTTGGAGAACTTATTAATGTTTTGACTCTGTGTGTTTTGTTTTTCAGTTTATATTGTATGTACAAGTAATATCATTAATGACTATGGGAATAAATTCATACATGATGACTTATTCAGCCAGGACATTAGGTAAAGTCTAATTAATTGGGGAGAGTAATGCAAAGGGATTATTGTTGGGGGGTGGTGGAGACATTTCTTATGGGGCTCAAGGAATTGATTATGAAATCACTCATTTTCATTCACTCCCTATTTATAGATGATGTATGAATTGGGATATTGATTCAGCCAGTTTAACAGAACCCACATTTAACAGTGGCTTAAACAAGACAGAAGTTTTTTTGTTTGTTTGTTTGTTTGTTTCCCCTCCACCAGAAAGTCCAGAAAAGTGGGATGGTTCTGTTCCACAAGGTTGTCCAAAGATCTCAGGTCCTTCTCTTTTGTTGTTCCTCAGCTTCCCAGGGTGTTGCTTTTTTTTTTTTTTTAATTTATTTTTATTTATTTATTTATCTATTTATGGCTGTGTTGGGTCTTCGTTTCCTTGCGAGGGCTTTCTCCAGTTGTGGCGAGCGGGGGCCACTCCTCATCGCGGTGCGCGGGCCTCTCACCATCGCGGCCTCTCTTGTTGCGGAGCACAGGCTCCAGACGCGCAGGCTCAGTAGTCGTGGCTCACGGGCCTAGTTGCTCCGCGGCATGTGGGATCTTCCCAGACCAGGGCTCGAAC
Source organism: Eschrichtius robustus (assembly GCF_028021215.1). Classification (NCBI taxonomy): domain Eukaryota; kingdom Metazoa; phylum Chordata; class Mammalia; order Artiodactyla; family Eschrichtiidae; genus Eschrichtius; species Eschrichtius robustus. The sequence goes on along the minus strand of NC_090826.1, from coordinate 130,961,385 downwards.
CCGTGTCTCCTGCACTGGCAGGCAGACTCCCAACCACTGCGCCACCGGGGAAGCCCCAGGGTGTTGCTTTTGTCTGCAGGGTAGATGCTGGCTCACTGCCACTGTATCTTCAATCCAATCAACTAGAAAGGGAAGATAGGGCGGGGGTGATGGTGGTGGTGATGGTGTTAATGGAGGGTAAGCCGCTTCCTTTTAAGGGCACAATCCAGAATTTGTACATATCATTACCACTCACAGCACTGGCCAGAACTTAGTCACATGGGCACACATGGGCAAAGGAAGCTGGGGAATATTATCTTAACTGACTGGCCATGTGCTTAGCCAAAACTCAGAGATTCTATTGTTAAAGGAAGAAGGGGAGAATGAATATTGGGAGCAGTCAGCAGGCTCTGCCACAGTTGCCTATTTCTGGAAAAAAACTGAAGCTGTTGATAATAAAATACATGAATATAATAAAATCACAAATAGACCGATGATCAGTAGAGAAATCAGGGTAAGATAATCAGTGGCAGTGGAGTCAAGGGGGAGAGAAAGGGCAGGGTGGGATTGCACAAAGGTTTAGAGTAGGGCCTTAGTATCCTCCAGTGTCCCGTGGCCTGGTCCTCAGCTTTGCTGTTGCAGAGACCTGATTTTGTCAGGGTATCTAGAATTAATCAAAAGGCTGGAAATTTACATATATCGCACTCACAGGAGAATATAGATGCAGCAGAAAATCAATTTATTAATTTATAATGAGGATGATTTCTTTCTATGTCAGAAATAATCGTGATCATTATTCAGGGTATTCACCTCTAAATACCAATTTCCTTGATAAATCAAATTAGTAATCAGAAGATTTCTTGGAAAGCGTGGAACTGGTGAGAGGTCAAGGAAGGGTAATGCTGAAGGAGAGTTCTTATAAACAGGGAAGTAGCCCGGTGAATTTAACCCCTCTGCTTGTGTCTTTTCACAGTTCTGCCCACTCCTGAAACTGTGCCCCATCCACACTATTGCAGAACTTCCTGTGATAGCTTACCTCAAAGTCCATGGCCCCAGTATGCAAATAGGACTAGTAAATGGGGCAGATTTTTGGCAGCTCTCCTTCTCCCCACGTCATGGGTTTGCTCTTGTTTGCAGTGGAAAGTAGAGCTTGGATCAGCAAAAGCCTACACTGGAGCATGACTAAAGTTAACTCGATCCGTGAAGGTTTGCTCACACCTCCCTTCCCACCAGTTTTCTTTGGCTTTCAGGGATCCAGACCCACTCTGCTCTCTTTGCTTATGATATAACATCTGGTTTTCTCCCATGCTTGCTTTCTTGACATTGCTCTTACTCTGATACTCAAAGGCAAGAGCAAGAGGTTTTACTATCATGGAAGTATTTTTTTCTTCTCCTTTTCTTCCCATACAATTTTTTTTTTAATTGTATTAACTGAACGTCAGAATTTTCATTGTGAAACAAACATGTATGGCAAGTACTTTATCCTCAGAATCAGTGCTCATCCTTTCTAGAAACACTCGCATGTTAACAGGTAATTGACAAAATTGAGTTTTATCAGGAAGAGTTTCAGACCAACTTCTTCCATAGGGTCTAATGCTTTTAAGAGATTCATCCTCTGGACCTAGAGATTATCATACTAAGTGAAGTAAGTCAGAAGGAGAAAGACAAATTCTGTATGATATCACTTATATGTGGAATCTAAAATATGACACAAATGAACCTATCTACAAAACAAAAACAGATTGACAGATATAGAGAACAGACTTGTGGTTGCCAAGGGGGAAGGGAGTAGGGGAGAGGACTGGGAGTTTGGGATTAGCAGATGCAAACCATTACATATAGGATGGATAAACAAGGTCCTACTGTATAGCACAGGGAACTGTATTCAATATCCTGTGATAAACCATAATGGAAAAGAATATGAAGAATATATATATGTGTGTGTGGGTGTGTGTATATATATATATATATATATATATATATATATATATATATATATATATATATATATATATATATCACTGAGTCACTTTGGTGTACTGTAGAAATTAAACACAACATTGTAAATGAACTCTACTTCAATAATATTTTTTAAAAAAAGAGAGAGAGAGAGATCCATCCTCATATTCTTCCAGGATCATCTTAAACACAGGAGTTTGTTCAAATGTACTGGTGCCATCGAGTGGTCCACTTATACCCGTGTTTCCCCAGAGCAACTGGAAAGTGGCCGTTGCTCCATCCTAATGGGTGGGATGTAATTAGGCAAATGAATAAACTTTCTCCTTGTGTGCTCTCAGCCATGGAAATTTTAAATCCAAAGCTGACACATTCTAACTCTTTAGCATGGCAGTCAGATGCATCTTTGCTCTGGACCATAGAGAACCGAGAGGGATATGATTACAAACCTTTTTGAATCCCTGAAAATTTGAAATACAGTGCACCAGTGTCCTGTAGAGAATGCAATAAAGTTAAACTGAAACATTTAGAAACATTTAAAACTCTTTATGAGACATCTCATATGCAATTATGAAGAGAGAACAGTTTTGTTATTTATTTATTTATCTATTTAATTGACGTGTAGTTGATTTACAATGTTTTGTTAGTTTCTGCTGTACAGCAGTGATTCAGTTATACATATGTATACATTCTTTTTTTCTCTTCTATTCCATTATGGTTTATCACAGGATATTGAATATATTTCCCTGTGCTATACAGTAGAACCTTGTTGTTTATTGAGAACAGTTTTATTGAGATGGAATTCTGAATGAGTAGGCTAAGCTCATTCACTAATTAAATTCTTCTTTTTGGTAAGCAAGCCTCATATCTATAACTTCAAAGTGATACTTCAAGATGATACAAACTGCTACAAGTTTTGGACATGTAGATTTGCTGGCCAGGAAACAGATGTTGAATTTGAGGGATCTCTTTTGCAGTGGCCATTAAATTTTATTATGTATAAGAATCAGTTGGAGAAGTTGTTAAAATGCAAATTCCCAGGCCACTCTGATTCTCCAGACATGGCGTAAAGCTCAGGAATTTGCATAATTTAATAGGCAGCTCCTTTACCTGTAGACACAGGTAGCTTTCCATACTTGGAGAAATACTGATTGGATGCCTTTAAATAGTCACATTTCTAGCTATAGGGAACAAAAAGAAACTAAGAAGATATTCTTTAGCACTTGAGTCAGAAAAAGTTGAGCTGTACACCCAAAAGGAAATGGATAGTTGGGTAATTTTCTGGAAAATTTTGGACAAATAGTTGTCCTTGCTCTAAGCACTCTGGTTTGGCTATGCAAGTGATGCCAAGATTTCACTACATTATGCAACATTTCGCTTCCGTGTGCAATCTTCACTGTATTTTATTAAGGCCCTTCCTTTTCTTTGTCACAGGTTTGTGTGCCATCTCCCTTCCAAGACAAATGGCCATGCAAAATGCCATTAAGCACATCCAGGAGATAATACAGAACAGAATAACTTTGTTTAAAACAGAAAAAATTTTGACAAATGTTAACTGGACCTTAGTAGAAGAAAAAACAAAGATTGAATACATCATTCCTGTGAGTTGATACCTGGCAAAAAATAGTCCTTTCCCTTTCTGGCCTGCCTCTTTCTTTAGTTTATTATAAAAAACTTGATTCTGCTAGTTATGTGTCAGGATACTGAAGGGAGATGCATTTACTAGCTTTGCTATATTGGCAAAAATAGTTTGAATTCTGTCTCTAAAGAGAAGGTGTTGGTGATCTAGCCTTATTTGCCAAATACAGGAGAACTGGTGTTTTTACAAACTGGCTGATTGAGTAACTATGAATGACCTCTGCCAGGGTGACGTTTCCAACTGGTTGAGGAAGTGAGAGATCTCTCCTTGTATAAGTACTATCAAAAGCAGAAAACATAGGCTGCTCCGGAGAGCAGTCAAGCATACACTAGCTTGGGGAAGAATTTGGCTTCTAAATCTCCCCAAATGAATAGTTACTTCGCCACAATTGAAAGCAACATTTCTAATATGGAGAACGTTTTTCACTTATACACCCCTTCATTTTAGCGATTCTGATTTGAGTTATTGGAATCTTGGTTGAGCGAAGTATTTGACAGCTCCTAATCATTTTTACTTATTTGTAACTTTATCTCTGTATGTTTTTAAACTTAGTCTGATACTGTTCAGTTTCCTCATGTTTCATGTGATAAAAAAGTGAAGGAGGAGTCCCCAACAGATGAAGTTTTAATAGAAGAGGCCAGATTGCATGTAGCTATAATACAAATGGTTGGTACCCTTCACATAATCTGCTTTTTATTTATTTATTATTCTTGCAATGCTTTTAATTCTTACGTATGGTTTTCAGGTGACTAGAAGATTTTTTTTCATCTTTTGATTGGTTGTTAAAATTTATGTTTGATTTATGAAAGTTAAAAAATAAAAGAAAGAAATCTCTTAGGATTTAAATTCAAGTCACAAATGTTATTATTCTATTTCTAAGTCTAGCTAATTTTAGCAGTTCACTTTTGGGGAGTCTTTGAATAATGTTTGGTGCCATTTATGTACTTAATTAAAATCTTCAAATATTTGAAACTGCTTTTATAAATTTAACATATTTGAGTTCCTTTTATACAAAATTCTCTCAAGTGCTTATTTAACTCTTGTAAATCTAATAAGTTAAAATAAATCTAATGAAACAAAATTCTCTTAAAATATTTATGATTTAATATTTAAATGTTATAAACATAGGAAGATTACTAGGTAAAATCAAGTTTAAATCAACTTATCAAATTGCACATTTAAAATTGGGGTTTTATTCTAATAGTACAAATTTTATTCAATTTTAAAAGTATATAAAATACTCGTTATGCCCAGAATCCTTTTTACTTTCATTTTAGAACTTATTATTATGAAGAATTTCTAAAATATACAAAAGTAGATAAAATAGTGTAATGAACTCCCAAGTACCCATCACTCAGCCTTAAAAACCATCCACACATGACCAACTGTGCCCCATCTGCACCCTCATTCACTCCTCCATCTTCCATATTATTTAGAAACAAATCCCAGATATTATATCATTTCATCTGCAAATATTTCAGTATGTATCTCTAAATTTTGGTCTTTTAAAAAACATAGTAAAATACTAATATTGCACCTAAAAATTAATAATTCCTTAATAACATCAAATATTGGGTCAATGATCAAATTTCCAATTATCTCATAAATGTGATCAAGGCGTATTTTCACAGTTTATATTTTTAAATTGCATTTCATTAAAATCACGTATTGCAATGAATGAATATGTACTTTGTCTCTTTTAATCTATAAATTCCTCCTTTTATTTTTTCTGTTGAAGAACATATTTCTTCTTAATATAAAAAGATTAACACTATATTTTCATTTTAAAAACATTTCTATACTTAATTTAAAATGTTCTCAGAATTTGAAAAGTTCTTACCCAGAGAGGTAAAGTATGGTCACAAATTCTTTGTAAGACCTCCTATTAAGAGGTGGTGTCTATATCCCTCCCCACCATTAAATTTGGGCTGTTCTTGTGACTTGTTTTGACCAGTACAATGTAGCAAAAGGACTTTGGGAATGTACTGGAGTCCAGGCCTTGAGGAGATTTGCAATTTCCCCCTTCTTCCACTTTGAATACCACCCTGAGATTGTCATGTGAGGAAGCTGGCCTAGCCTCTGACGAATGAGAGGCCACATAGAAGTAACCTGAGGCATACAGCCGAGAGTCAGTACCCTACTACCAGACTTGGGAATGGAGCCACTTTAATTTGAGGCTTGGGACAGTAGATTCAACCTCACGATGGTAAGAGATGCAAAGAATTTGTCACCATATTTAATGTACCACGTTCCACTCACTGGCCACAAATATTTTTACCCCTCCTACGAAGCAAAACACATTCATCTTTTTCTAAGACACTGCACGCCCGCCCCGAACCCTGGCAAGCCTTCATCCTATTATGGTATCAGATTCAAAGTCCAGTATCTCATGATGTGCATTTAGTCTAGGTCTGCTGAGGCCTCTGGGTTTTATCTCCTGAAGTATGATTCCTCTTGATCCAGAGACCTGTGGACTAAAAAGAGAAGTTATCTGTCTCCCCCACCTCCACCCACAACATTCAGTGGTGATCAATAGACACGTCTGTTCAAGAAGGGGAAGAACAGGAAGCACTGATTAATCACTGGTCCTTGGCAATTCTGAAATCCAGCTGGGCATATGTCCCAGTTCTCCCCATTCTCTACATTTTCGTAGGAAATAATCCATGTTTGTGGCTGAGTAACCTTCTCAGACTGATTTCTGCCAGTAGAAATGGAAATTCCTATTTATTTAGAACCCTTTCTGTCTTTTTTAGTCCAATCTGATAGTTTCCTTAAAAACTCATGTGTTTTCAATGAGTCTGATTGTAGGCCACTCTACTCTGTAATTCCTTTTCATGCAGGCCACATGTCAGACAATATGAGTCTGAGAAAGCCTTTAGTCTGCTTGAGAGGGTAGGCTAAGGACCACCTTTAACCTTTCAGTGGTCTTAGCCAAGGGTCTTGAGCCACACCCTTGATTTGATCTTGAGCCTGAGGCCATATTTTACTGGCAGAACTCTAGATTTGATTTTTACTCCCAGATCTTTTGCCACCTGGAGAGACTTGCAGATGAGAAGTAGGTTTGGTTTTCAACCTGGCAAATCATGGCCTCTTTATATTTTCTGTAATACCTGCTTGCAGATTGAACTGTTGCCCTTCGGTTTATCTCTCTCTTCCCACACCTTATCATATGCAGCTAAAAAGGTTGACACTTTAATATTTCTAGAATATTAGAAGCCAGATTCATAAATTCATTAGGTACATCCTCTACTTTCCAAGTTTGCCTTAGGTGACAGTATTGCCAATTGTGCTGTCTCTTCATAGCACAGCTGCCTCCCTCCAGCCTTCTACATCAGTTTTCTCACTGCTCTTCCAGCTTCCACTAACAGTCTAGCCTCTCCTTCTAGCCTCTGCTCACCACCTCGTCCCAAAGCTAATGATACGTGGTTTAGCGTTTTGTTATGGAAGCTCTGCACAGTTGGTACTGATTTCTGTTTTGGTTAGCCTTTGCTGTATTACAAACCTTAGTGGCTGAAAACAACAATGATTTGGTATTTCTCACAGTTCTGTGGGTTGGCAACCTGGATGATTCTGTTGTCGGTCTTGCCTGGGACCACTCAGATGTCTGCCACCATCTTAGCTCAACTGGGGTTGGAGGGTCCAGCATGTCCTCACTCGCAGATTTGGCAGTTGACTCTGGTTGTCTTTCAGGGCACTTTGGTTCTCCTCCACATGGCCTCCTATCTTCCAGTAGAGTGAACTGGGCTTCTTTACTACATGGTGGTCTCTGGGTTCCAACAGGGTGAGAGGACAAGGTGCAAGCCCTCTGTATCTCCTAGGCTCTGGAAGTTGAATAACATCACTTTTACCCCCATTCTATTAGTTAAAGTAAATCACAAAGCTAGCCCAGATTCAATGAGTGAAGAAGACCCCACCTTTGAAGGAAGGAGCAGCAGTGTTAGTTACAAAGAGGCATGGGACAGGCATGCTACATTGGGACCATTGTTATAATGACCTACCACATTTACTTTTTAAACCAACAATCCCATGTAATGACCCACTCCATGTTATCTTTTCTAAAAAAATTGAAATATATTTGATTTACAATATTGTGTTAGTTTCAGGCATACAGCATAGTGATTCAGTTTTTTTTTTTTTCAGATTATATTCCATTGTAGGTTATTATAAGATGTTAACTATAATTCCCTTTGCTATACAGTAAATCCTTATTGTGTATCTATTTTATGTATAGTAGTTTGTATCTGTTAATCCCATACCCCTAATTTGTCCTCCCCACCTTTCCTTTTTGGTAACCATAAGTTTGTTTTCTATGTCTGTGAGTCTGTTTCCATTTTGTGTATAGATTCATTTGTATTATTTTTTAGATTCCACATATAAGTGATATAATATTTGTCTTTGTCTGACTTCACTTAGTATGGTAATCTCTAGGTCCATCCATGTTGCTGCAAATGGCATATTTCTTTCTTTTTAATGGCTGAGTAATACATATATATATATATATATATATATATATATATATATATATATATATATATATATATATATATATATGCCACATCTTCTTAAGCCAATTGTCTGTTGATGGGCACTTGGGTTGTTTCTATGTCTTGGCAATTGTAAATAGTGCTGCTATGAACGTTGAGGTGCATGTATCTTTTTGAATTAGAGTTTTGGGGGTTTTTTTTTGATATATACCCAGAAGTAGGATTGCTAGATCATATGGTAGCTCTATTTTTAGTTTTTTAAGGAACCTCATACTGTTCTCACTAGTGGATGCACCAGTTTACATTTCCTACCAACAGTGTACAAGGGTTCTGTTTTCTCCACACTCTCTCCAGCATTTATTATTTGTAGCCTTTTTGATGATAGCTATTCTGACCAGTATGAGGGGATACTTCATTGTGGTTTAGATTTGCATTTCTCTAATAATTAGTGATGTTGAACATCTGAAGTAAACTCTTTGAGTTGTATAGATTTTGAGTTTCCTGAAGCCAGAAGTCTTTGTATCTTTTATAACATCCAAGAGAGTACTTTGCAAAAATGGAATATTCTGTAAATATTTAAATTGAATGAAATTTATTTCTTGCTCTAGAAGTTTTTGAATAGTATATTTTCATATATTGAGTTCAATAATAATAGTGAGGGGTATGTAAAGGTCAAGCAGAGTATGTTACATTAATGTTTTGGTCCTTTGTAATTTTTATTTAAAATTGTATGTTTAGAGTAGCTTTGAAAAACAGTGTAACGATGGAGTCCTCAGTGTAGAGGCAGCCCGGACATTAATTGGTGCAACCAAAAGCTATTGCCACATCCAAGGAAAGTAAGTGTAATACTTCTTTAATTGATATTTCCAAAATTGAATGGGTATGTGATAGAGAATGAACAAACTGAGAGTTCATTGTCCAGATTGATCAATCTTTTTATCTTATCTATCTGTCTGTCCGTCCATCCATCCATCCATCCATCTACTTCCTATTTTACTTTACTTTACTTTTCTATTTTACTTCCTATTTTTCTTGTTTATACTTTTCTCCCTGAAAATTCATAACTTTGATGACATTGGGAGTTTCTGGAGGAAGATTTGACTACAGAGCAATTATATGAGAGACAGGGGAGCCATGAAAAAGAACCCATATAGTTTTAATTATGATGATAATTATTTTGTCTTTATATCATATTCACTAAATTACTGCATAGGGGAAGTAAGGAGGCCTGGAGCCTGCCATTAAACTGCTCTCTGGGGTGGAATAGGATCATAGTTTCTGGAGGAATTGATCCAACCCATGGAACTGATAGATGCAATTAAATATGATGGGAAGAGCTCAGTATCTTAGAGATATATTGATATCTGGTTACAGTCCTGAAACATTAGATAGTGGATGGTCTAAGACAAACCTGTGGGGCAACAGTGACAGGAGATTCTGTCTGGGTGATAGTTAACATTTCAGCAGCCTGGTAATATATCTGGGAGATGTAGCATCAATTCCTAAATAAAGTTTGGGAAGGACAGGGACTTCAGGGCCTTGGAGAATCTTGGGCTAGGCAAGGCGTGACAAAAGGAAGCTTGATTCTGAACCCCAAAGAGTTGGATTCTGAAGTTTTAATTTTGTTCTACCTCAGGTCACGGATAGTTCCAGGAACATGGACAGCAGGAGTCTCCCACTAAAAATGTTTCTGTTCCATGACCATGGGTGGGTAGGTGGATGGATACAGAGGCATATTTAATGAACCCATATTACATTTATAGTTAGTATAACTTTCTGTTTTATATTACCCAAAGGTATAGCATTTGCTTTTCATTATAACATGTATGTATATTTTTCTCTATTAGATTCATGAGTATTTATGATGTTTCAACTTATGTAAGAGCTAGAAGTTGGCTTATGAAGTTTAAAAACATATTAACTTTCTTGGAATATCATAAGGATAAGGCACCTCTTTCTCTATATGGGTAAGTACTGTGAACCTTTAATAGCAATGTACTTGAAAATATGACCTTTTCTACATTGTCAGAATAGATTACTTTGATTTTCCCTAAACAAACAAACAAACAAACAAAAAACCCAACTAATATTATAGCCAAGTCTTATTGATTGAGTGTGGAAGGAACAAAGTGCTTGCTTCTCTTTCTCCATTCTGTTTTACCAATTTCCTTGGCACCTCTATTAGAGAGTGGGTAGAAAAAAGATGAAAAGGATGGTCATATTTGAATTCTTCAAGTTTTAATTACCTTGTCTTAGGGTCACATTACATGTTGGACTTCTTTCATATTCTTCTGGTATTCTTCTGGGATGAGCAGGGGTGAGAAAGAGCAAACTCAAAGACTAAATCTAGCTCTCAACTTAATTTCATCTGTGCCATGGGATGGTTCTGTTGATGTCTGTAATTAGGAAAAACACAGCATGGCCTTAATAATACTTATAACCAACGTCCAAAATATCACAAGATACAGATTTTTCTTAAGTTGCGTAGACTCTTTGTTGTATAAGTTGTGAGCTTATATACTTTTTAGAGCAGAAAGACAAGGTTTTTCTACTAACAAAAGATGTCAAATGAGAAAATACTGGGACCATTAATGCTAATAAATTTTAAGTGGGTGTTAACATACTTTTCATAACAAATTATGATAATTTTTTACTTTCTTCCATTTATTAAGTTTACAGAAAAATATAAAAATTTAAAACCCTAGGATCTTGACATATATCCATGTAACCTCTTTTTGTCAGCTTCTACTTTAGATGAATAGAAAAAATTTTTTTAAATGTCATAGTAATATTGAATAGAATATTTCATTCTGTTCCTAATTTTAAGCAGTGTTGATGTTTTTCTCTAAATTAATTTGTTTCTTGCTTTTGATGTATGAATTTTTACATTGTTCCTATGTGCGATTAGCCTTGATTTTAAAAAATGCTCTCCAGACAAATCTCAAACAAACAATCCAACCTTACACCTAAAGGAGCTAGAAAAAGAAGAACAACACAACAAAAAAAACCCTTAGTTAATAGAAAGGAAGAAATCATAAATATCAGAGCAGAAATAAGTGAAATAGAGACTAAAAAACAGTAGAATAGATAAATGAAACTAAGAGCTGGTTCTTTGAAAAAATAAACAAAATTGATAAACCTTCAGCCCAACTCACCAAGAAAAAGAGAGGGCCCAAATCAATAAAATCAGATGAAAAAGAAGTTACAACTGAAATCACCGAAATACAAAGGATCACAAGAGAGTACTACAAACAGTTATATGCCCATAAGATGGAAACCTAGAAGAAATGGACAAATTCTTAGAAAGGTACAGTCTCCCAAGACTGTAGCAGGAAGAAGTAGAAAATATGAACAGACCAATTACCAGTATTGAAATTGAATCAGTAATTTAAAAACTCCCAACAAACAAAATTCCAGGACCAGATGGCTTCACAGATGAATTCTACCAAACATTTAGAGAAGAGTTAACACATATCCTTATCAAATTATTCCAAAAAATTGCAGAGGAAGGAACGCTTCTGAAATCATTCTATAAAGCCAGCATTACCCTGATACCAAAACCAGACAAAGATATCACAAAAAAAGGGAATTACAGGCCAATATCACTGATGAGCATATCAATAGATGCAAAAATCCTCAACAAAATATTAGCAAACCAAATTCAGCAATACATTGAAAGGATCATACACCATGATCAAGTGGGATTTGTCCCAAGGATGCAAGGATGGTTCAATATGTATGTATATATTCCATATATATAATGGAATATTACTCAGCCCTAAAAAAGAATGAAATCTTGCCATTTGCCATGTGGATGGATTTAGATGGTATTAGGCTAAGTGAAGTAAGTCAGACAGAGAAAGTCAAATACTGTATGATTTCACTTATATGTGGATTCTAAAAAACAAAACAAATGAATAAACTTAACAAAAGAGAAACAGAGTCATAGATACAGAGAACAAACAGGTGGTGTCGAGAAGGGAGGGGTCGGGGGAGGAAAGAAATAGTGAGGGAAATTAAAAGGTACAAACTTCCAGTTGCAAAATAAATGAGTAACCAGTATGAAATGTACAGTGTGGGGAATATAGTCAGTAACTATGTAGTATCTTTGTATGATGACGTATCATAACTAGACTTATTGTGGTTATCATTTTAAAAGGTCTAGAAATATTGAATCAGTGTGTTGTGTAACAGGACCTAACATAGTGTTCTAGGTCAATCATACTTCAAAAACAAAGTAACAAATCCATAGAAAAGAAGATCAGATTTGTGGTTACCAGAGGTGGGGGATGGGAGAGGGGGAAGTGAATGAAAACAGTCACCAGGTACAATTTCCATTTATCAGATAAATAAGTACCAGGGAGGTAATGTACTACACCATGATGAATATAGTTAACACTGCTGCATGTTACATATGAAAGCTGTTAAGGGAGTGAGTCCTAAGGGTTCTCATCACAAGGAGAAATTTTCTATCTGTTTAATGTTGCATCTATATGAGATAACGGATGTTCACTACACTTACCGTGATAATCAGTTTGTGATGTACGTAAGCCAAACCATTATGTTGTATACCTTAAAACTTACACAGTGCTGTATGTCAATTATATCTTAAGAAAACTGGAAGAAAAAAACACGCCCCCCCCCCCAAAAGCCACCCTCCCAAATGAATATGTATTTACAGTACCTAATGTTTTGGCAAAGGTTAATGAAAATGTTTCTTCTACCTGGGTGCATAATAAGCATAAGACATTAACTTAAATAAAAAGGTCCTCAGCCCTGATCTAGATTACCAAGAGCCATATTTTTATCTTTTTCCCTTATGATTTTTATGTATAGAAAGTATGGTTTAGATTTTTGCTTAGCTATTGTTTCATATTATTTGTATCTTTCTTCAAATTAATGTTAATATTTATTTAAACAAATGAACTTCAGATTTTAATTCTTATACTTTTAAAGTGATCTGACATTTTATTTGATCTCTTTTTTTTCAGGAATAATAAATTTCTGATTTTTATATATCGCATTGCATTTTCAGAAGAATTTGAATATGCAGGACATATTATAGGAATAATGTACATTTATCCTATGATAATGCATCTATGGCCAATGGCAAGAGAATTAAATGTGTCAGCACTGATATTAGTAAACTACTATTTTGTATTTTTATATCTGTTAGAATCAGCATTGAAGGTACTGTTTAAAATAGAAATGTATCCTATAAAAAGAACAGTTTAGATAATTTGAATCTATTTTTGTCATTTTTTTGAAATAATTGATACTAGAAGCCTTTTGCTGTAACAGTTGATAGGATCCTGGAATTTTAGTAATCTTTTTGAATTTTCTGAGTTCAATAATGAAATCAGTAAAACAGTTAGTCTTGGATATCAGATAAGAGAAGTATCATAAAAGTGGAGAGAATCTCAAAGATCAGGCAAAAAAGAATTGAAAATCTAGACATTTGCTGTTTCCCTCAAATACTCCCTGTAACGAAGCAAAGAATAAATAAGTGAATTAAACAAAAATGGTTTGCTAGTTACTTGTCATAATGTAAGATGAGAACTACTTTTTAGGATAAATGCTTCAAAGATGATTTATCAGCATTACTATTTTCATACTTTAATTATAATTAATAGTGTTGCAATGAATCTGTTTAGTACTTTTCATTGCTTTTCTTTGGCATTACAGCTTCATAATAGATTATGTATATTTGGAATCAAATTATAATTTTTGATGTAGGATTTTTTTGAATTTCAAATGAATGACTTAAAACCCAACTTTTGGAATATAACTCATTTGTAGGTGAGGATTTAACTGTTAATTTTTAAGAATCCCCTCCCCATATCATTGTATAGTGCTATGAAATGATGTACATTCTATATGTTTTCTAAACAGATAACAATTTTGAAAAGCAGATATTTTCATCAACATTGGAATACTTTGGAGTTTTTTATCGTGCTTATTGGAATCGTTGATGTATTTTGTATATACTTTGTCAGATTGAGACCAGACCACTTGGTTCTTATTCAATTTACAGTAATAATAGGTTATTTCAGAATAATTAGATTTATTCCTCTTATCAAGGTAAAACTTCACATTTTAAAATACTGATTTTTTTCTATACTATTTGTCGAATGAATTAAGAAACCTCACTATTTTGAAAGAAATGAAGGAGGGAGCTGTCTTTTCTCCTGGAACCCTCTCTTTATAGGTATCTGCATGGTTCACTCTCTCACTCCCTTCAAGTCATTGCTCAAATCTCACCTTCTCATGGAGAAGGTCTTCCCTGACCTTCTTTTATGCTACGTAAAATGGCAACCTGCCCTCCATACTCCCAGCGTGTTCCACCCATCTCCCTGATCCCCCTCCACTTGCTTAAATTTTAATTTTTCTGCGTAGCACTTTTCACCTTTTTACTGTATGTTATATGTGCTTTCCACGAGGTAGGATCTTTGTTTTGGTCACTGATGTAACCTATGGCTCCAGAATGGTACCTGGTATATAGTAAGTACTTAATAAATTATTTATTGAATGAATAAATGAAAACAGTGGTGCCCCTTGCAGCAGGATAACCCAGAAACAAGTTCTCCAAGTTTTAGTAAAATTTGCTCATAAAGCCCTAACTGTGCAGAAGCATAAAAATATTTACCCTAGAGCCCACACTACTTACATAGCCCACTGCCTATGAAGTTCAGTTTTACTGTGGCCTTCAATCTCCTTAACAATGACCATTTCTTCTTTTCGTGGCTCTGGTTTTGATCCTGAAGGTAGATATTCAGATTTTCAGTCTCCATTCTTAAGCCTCCTTTCTCTTAATGCAGTTGCATTATATAAGCTTTTAACTTGGGCGCTTTAGATGATTTCACTTGCCACTCCATATTTTTGAGTTGCTTAATTCTTATTACATCAAATAAGTCTGTTAGTATGTATTGAAGTTATAGAGGCTTAATATTAAAAAGCATTGCTGTAAACCCTGACGGCAAAAGGCATACGTTAGAATCCTCCAGCTAGTCCCCATTCTCCAGGCAATTTAATAATGATCTTAAAGGCAGAATCGTCTGAATGCCCAGACTTGTGCGTGTTGACTTCCTTTTTTTGTTCCTTCCTTGATTCTATATTAATGTTACCAAACTTTTAGTGTTCATAAGAATGACTCTACAGAGTTGTATACACAATTTATTTATGATTTTTTCCCTATGAGCTGAGTTTAGAGCAAAGTGCCCACATAAGGTATAACCCACCATAATACAAACGACTCTAGAAATGAGGATATGTAGAATGAGGCTAAGTCTTAATGTGGAAGGTAGAGGCGTCCTTAGATAATCAATTTTTATACAGGGATCTTATGCAGATGAATGTAAAATAATTATTTTAGAAGGAATACTTTGCAAAAAGTCTCTCTGAGTGAAATAAAGATTTAAAGATGTGTTATTGTGGAAGTCAACCCTATTTAAAGTGTGAACTAGTTGCTATTTCTGTTTAACATGCTCTGAGAAGTCCCAGTGGAGTGTATTTAAGTAAATATAGTCATGATTAGCTTTTGTTTACTGAGCAGTTACTATGTTCCAGGAACTGTGCAGACCACTTTACTTACATTATCTAGTTAAATTGTTATAAGGGCCCTGTGAAGTAGGTGTCACCACTTTATCAAGTTAGGTGTCCTAATACCCAGTCTCAGCAGAGTGTGGCTTTCAAAAGAAATCTGTATTAGAAAACTTTGAAGAATATTGGAGACCTTTATTTCAGATCGGCCCAGGGGGTGCCAGCGCATCCTGGAATAAAACTTTATAAAAATCCTCTTTAATATCTCTCCCTCTGCCCCAAGTTTCACAACCAGAATAACAGTTTTAAAAAAATCTGTCCCTTTTCTGCTCTTGTGACTCCTTCTCTGTGATGTTCTTTTCCTGGTCACATCTTCCTCTTGGTGAGGATGGCCCCTCACCATCCTCCCTGTGCTCTGATGTGCATCTGTCTCTGTGGTTCACTGCATTGCTCGTGAGGGCCACTCCACTGGAGTTCTGGTACTTAGGTATCATTATCCTCATTGAACAGATGAGGACCCTGAGTCCTTGGAGTCACTAAGTAACTTGCTCAAGGTCACAGAGCTGGTGAGTAGCAGAGCTGGTATTTGAACCCAGGCAGGTTTATATTTAAAAGTCCCACTCTCCTCAGTCACTGCACTCTCCTTCCTCAGCTTATGATTTGAGAAATTTAGAGCTAAGGAGGATCTTAGATACCCTAAGGTCCTTATCTTACAAGTGGAGAAACTGAGGTGTAGAGAGAAGATTTATTCGGTTGGTTACTATCACCACCAGGTTATTGGGGTGACCTCTCTTGTCTCCTGAAAACTGGTGATATGGAGAATGAGGGAAAGCGCAGGGTAGGGATTTCCCCTTAAAGCTACAGAACAGTTATTCATTGAGCTTTCATTTCTTTAGAGTGGCTCTCAAACTTGAGTGCGCATAGAATCACCTGGAGGACTTGTTAAAGCACCGATTTTGGGGCCCATCCCCAGAGTTTCTGATTCAGCAGGTCTGGAGTGGGGCCTGAGAATTTGTGTTTCAGCAATGGCATCGCATGTGTGTTTCTAACAAGCTTGTGAGAAAAGACACTTTGAGAACATCTGCCTTAGAGGGTGCTTTTCCTCATTAAATTTTCAGTTTTTTTCTCTCCGTTATTCCAGGTACTAATACCACTGCTGATGAATATTGTAGATGTGCAGATCAAAAAGCGCCTCAGCTTGATGTATAGTATTACAAAAGGCTATGTCAAAAGTCAAGAGGATACCAAGTTTTTAATAAAACAAATTTCTAGCCGAGAATCAATAAATCAGGTGAGAGACAAGCACTGGTCATTTGGGGAAAACATCACTTAGGTGTCTTGATTTCTTTGAAGACCATTTCTGCATGTATCTGACCCAACAGATAAATTATATCAAGTGAAAGGGATTCAGTTTTTTATTATGTGATACGAGGTGCTGCAGAGAACAGTCTCTGCTCTTTAAATTTCAGCTATGATTATCACACTCATTTATGATCTTCAGAGAAGAAAATCTATTCGTTTTTATTTTCTGAGTGCTGAGCAGAGATTCTGTCTGTCTCTGTAACACTATGGAAGGGTAGGACACTTGAAATAGGCTTCATGTAGGAAATGAGACATGAACAAGGCTTTAAGGAAAGGGTAGGTCTGAAGTGGCGGGCGAGAGAGGGAAAGAGCACAAAGATTTGACAGTGAAAACTTCAAATGCTGGTACTGAGGAGTGCATGAGTGGTAGTGTTTATTATTATTATTTTTTATCATTCAAGATCCTCCTCATTTCTAGGCAGGATGAGGTAAGTACCAAATGGGAGATGAGGACGTAAGCACATTAGGAACTCATAGGTGGAATGAATCACCTCCTAACCAGGTTCCGTCACACCGGTCTGTCCACTTCAGGCCCCTCTGCAATTTAGCAGAGTCACGTTCCTAAAAGGGCTATTTTAACTTTCATATGTGATTTTCTGCTTCAGAGTATTCAATGCCATGGCCTAAGAGGTAAGGTCTTTGAATATACACACACAGACACACACACACACACACAGAACACTTATGGTAAAAAATATTCATGCATAATTTTGCAACTTGAAAATAATATAATAAAAGAAATAAAATTATCCCTCTCAGCCCTCCACTCTACCATCTCCCAGAGACAGCCCCAAAGCCACCATTCCTGGGTTAAGTTCCTCTACTATTTGCCAATAATAATTTAAATAATATGCATATGTATTTAATTTTTTTTTTGAATTTTATTTATTTTTTATACAGCAGGTTCTTATTAGTCATCAGTTTTATACACATCAGTGTAAACATGTCAATCCCAATCGCCCAATTCATCACACCACCCCCCGTCCCCCGCCACTTTCCCCCCTTGGTGTCCATACATTTGTTCTCTACATCTGTGTCTCAATTTCTGCCCTGCAAACCGGTTCATCTGTACCATTTTTCTAGGTTCCACATATATGCGTTAATATACGATATTTGTTTTTCTCTTTCTGACTTCACTCTGTATGACAGTCTCTAGATGCATCCACGTCTCTACAAATGACCCAATTTCATTCCTTTTTATGGCAGAGTAATATTCCATTGTATATATGTACCACATCTTCTTAATCCATTCATCTGTCGATGGGCATTTAGGTTGCTTCCATGACCTGGCTATTGTAAATAGCGCTGCAATGAACATTAGGGTGCATGTGTCTTTGTGAATTATGGTTTTCTCTGGGTGCATGCACAGTAGTGAGATTGCTGGATCATACGGTAATTCTATTTTTAGTTCTTTAAGGAACCTCCATACTGTTCTCCATAGTGGCTGTATCCATTTACATTCCCACCAACAGTGCAACAGGATTCCCTTTTCCCCACACCTTCTCCAGGATTTGTTGTTTGTAGATTTTCTGATGATGCCCATTCTAACTGGTGTGAGGTGATGCCTCATTGTAGTTTTGATTTGCATTTCTCTAATAATTAGTGATGTTGAGCAGCTTTTCGTGTGCTTCTTGGCCATCTGTATGTCTTCTGTGGAGAAATGTCTATTTAGGTCTTCTGCCCATTTTTGGATTGGGTTCTTTGTTTCTTTAATATTGAGCTGAATGAGCTGTTTATATATTTTGGAGATTAATCCTTTGTACATTGATTCATTTGCAAATATTTTCTCCCATTCTGAGGGTTGTCTTTTCGTCATGTTTATGGTTTCCTTTGCTGTGCAAAAGCTTTGAAGTTTCATTAGGTCCCATTTGTTTATTTTTGTTTTTATTTCCATTACTCTAGGAGGTGGATCAAAAAAGATCTTGCTGTGATTTATGTCAAAGAGTGTTCTTCCTATGTATTCCTCTAAGAGTTTTATAGTGTCCAGTCTTACATTTAGGTTTCTAATCCATTTTGAGTTTATTTTTGTGTATGGTGTTAGGGAGTGTTCTAATTTCATTCTTTTACATGTAGCTGTCCAGTTTTCCCAGCACCACTTATTGAAGAGACTGTCTTTTCTCCATTGTATATCCTTGCCTCCTTTGTCATAGATTAGTTAACCATAGGTGCATGGGTTTATCTCTGGGCTTTCTATCTTGTTCCATTGATTCTATGTTTCTGTTTTTGTGCCAGTACCATATTGTCTTGATTACTGTAGCTTTGTAGTATAGTCTGAAGTCAGGGAGTCTGATTCCTCCAGCTCCATTTTTTCCTCTCAAGACTGCTTTGGCTATTCGGGGTCTTTTGTGTCTCCATACAAATTTTAATATTTTTTGTTCTACTTCCGTAAAAAATGCCATTGGTAATTTGATAGGGATTGCATTGAATCTGTAGATTGCTTTGGGTAGTATAGTCATTTTCAAAATATTGATTATTCTAATCCAAGAACATGGTATATCTCTCCATCTGTTGGTATCATCTTTAATTTCTTTCATCAGTGTCTTACAGATTTCTGCATACAGGTCTTTTGTCTCCTTAAGTAGGTTTATTCCTAGGTATTTTATTCTTTTTGTTGCAATGGTAAATGGGAGTGTTGCCTTAATTTCTCTTTCAGGTTTTTCAGCGTTAGTGTATAGGAATGCAAGAGATTTCTGTGCATTAATTTTGTATCCTGCTACTTTACCAAATTCATTGATTAGCTCTAGTAGTTTTCTGGTGGAATCTTTAGGATTCTCTATGTATAGTATCATGTCATCTGCAAACAGTGACAGTTTTACTACTTCTTTTCCAATTTGGATTCCTTTTATTTCTTTTTCTTCTCTGATTGCTGTGGCTAGGACTTCCAAAACTATGTTGAATAATAGTGGTGAGAGTGGACATCCTTGTCTCGTTCCTGATCTTAGAGGAAATGCTTTCAGTTTTTCACCATTGCGAATGATGTTTGCTGTGGGTTTGTCATATATGGCCTTTATTATGTTGAGGTAGGTTCCCTCTATGCCCACTTTCTGGAGAGTTTTTTTTATCATAAATGGGTGTTGAATTTTGTCAAAAGCTTTTTCTGCATCTGTTGAGATGATCATATCGTTTTTATTCTTCAGTTTGTTAATATGGTGTATCACATTGATTGATTTGCATATATTGAAGAATCCTTGCATCCCTGGGATAAATCCCACTTGATCATGGTGTGTGATCCTTTTCATGTGTTGTTGGATTCTGTTTGCTAGTATTTTGTTGAGGATTTTTGCATCTATATTCATCAGTGATATTGGTCTGTAATTTTCTTTTTTTGTAATATCTTTGTCTGGTTTTGGTATCAGGGTGATGGTGGCCTCATAGAATGAGTATGGGAGTGCTCCTTATTCCACAATTTTTTGGAAGAGTTTGAGAAGGATGGGTGTCAGCTCTTCTCTAAATGTTTGATAGAATTCACCTGTGAAGCCATCTGGTCCTGGACTTTTGTTTGTTGGAAGATTTTTAATCACAGTTTCCATTTCATTACTTGTGATTGGTGTGTTCATATTTTCTATTTCTTCCTGGTTCAGTCTTGGAAGGTTATACCTTTCTAAGAATTTGTCCATTTCTTCCAGGCTGTCCATTTTATAGGCATAGAGTTGCTTGTAGTAGTCTCTTAGGATGCTTTGTATTTCTGCGGTGTCTGTTGTAACTTCTCCTTTTTCATTTGTAATTTTATTGATTTGAGTCCTCTCCCTCTTTTTCTTGATGAGTCTGGCTAATGGTTCATCAATTTTGTTTATCTTCTCAAAGAAGCAGTTTTTAGTTTTATTCATCTTTGCTATTGTTTTCTTAGTTTCTATTTCATTTATTTCTGCTCTGATTTTTATGATTTCTTTCCTTCTGCTAACTTTGGGTTTTGTTTGTTCTTCTTTCTCTAGTTCCTTTAGGTGTAAGATTAGATTGTTTATTTGAGATTTTTCTTGTTTCTTGAGGTAGGCTTGTATAGCTATAAACTTCCCTCTTAGAACTGCTTTTGCTGCATCCTGCCGGTTTTGGATCATCGTGTTTTCATTGTCATTTGTCTCTAGGTATGTTTTGATTTCCTCTTTGATTTCTTCAGTGATCTCTTGGTTATTTAGTAACGTATTGTTTAATCTCCATGTGTTTGTGTTTTTTACGTTTTTTCCCCTGTAATTCATTTCTAATCTCATAGCGTTGTGGTCAGAAAAGATGCTTGATATGATTTCAATTTTCTTAAAATTACTCAGGCTTGATTTGTGACCCAAGATGTGATCTATCCTGGAGAATGTTCTGAGAGAAGAAAGTGTAATCTGCTGTTTTTGGGTGGGATGTCCTATAAATATCAATTAAATCTATCTGGTCTATTGTGTCATTTAAAGCTTCTGTTTCCTTATTTATTTTCATTTTGGATGATCTGTCCATTGGTGTAAGTGAGGTGTTAAAGTCCCCCACTGTTATTGTGTTACTGTCGATTTCCTCTTTTATAGCTGTTAGCAGTTGCCTTATGTATTGAGGTGCTCCTATGTTGGGTGCATATATATTTATAATTGTTATATCTTCTTCTTGGATTGATTTCTTGATCATTATGTAGTGTCCTTCCTTGTCTCTTGTAACATTCTTTATTTTAATGTATATTTTATCTGATATGAGTATAGCTACTCCAGCTTTCTTTTGATTTCCGTTTGCATGGAATACCTTTTTCCATCCCCTCACTTTCAGTCTGTTTGTGTCCCTAGGTCTGAAGTGGGTCTCTTGTAGACAGCATATATATGAGTCTTGTTTTTGTATCCATTCAGCAAGCCTGTGTCTTTTGGTTGGAGCATCTCATCCATTCATGTTTAAGGTAATTATCGATATGTATGTTCCTATGACCATTTTCTTAGTTGTTTTGGGTTTGTTTTTGTAGGTCCTTTTCTTCTCTTGTGTTTCCCACTTATAGAAGTTCCTTTAGCATTTGTTGTAGAGCTGGTTTGGTGGTGCTGAATTCTCTTAGCTTTTGCTTGCCTGTAAAGCTTTTGATTTCTCCATCGAATCTGAATGAGATCCTTGCTGGGTAGAGTAATCTTGGTTGTAGGTTCTTTCCCCTCATCACTTTAAGTATATCATGCCACTTCCTTCTGACTTGTAGAGTTTCTGCTGAGAAATCAGCTGTTAACCTTATGGGAGTTCCCTTGTATGTTATTTGTCTTTTTTCCCTTGCTGCTTTCAATAAGTTTTCTTTGTCTTTAATTTTTGCCAGTTTGATTACTATGTGTCTCGGTGTGTTTCTCCTTGGGTTTATCCTGTATGGGACTCTCTGCGCTTCCTGGACTTGGTTGGCTATTTCCTTTCCCATGTTAGGGAAGTTTTCGACTGTAATCTCTTCAAATATTTTCTCGGGTCCTTTCTCTCTCTCTTCTCCTTCTGGGACCCCTATAATGCGAATGTTGTTGTGTTTAATGTCGTCCCAGAGGTCTCTTAGGCTGTCTTCATTTCTTTTCATTCTTTTTTCTTTATTCTGTTCCACAGCAGTGAATTCCACCATTCTTTCTTCCAGGTCATTTATCTGTTCTTCTGCCTCAGTTATTCTGCTATTGATTCTTTGTAGTGTAGTTTTCATTTCAGTTATTGTATTGTTCATCTCTGTTTGTTTGTTCTTTAATTCTTCTAGGTCTTTGTTAAACATTTCTTGCATCTTCTCGATCTTTGCCTCCGTTCTTTTTCCGAGTTCCTGGATCATCTTCACTATCATTATTCTGAATTCTTTTTTTGGAAGGTTGCCTATCTCCACATCATTTAGTTGTTTTTCTGGGGTTTTATCTTGTTCCTTCATCTGGTACATAGCCCTCTGCCTTTTCATCTCGGCTATCTTTCTGTGAATGTGGTTTTTGTTCCACAGGCTGCAGGATTGTAGTTCTTCTTGCTTCTGCTCTCTGCCCTCTGGTGGATCTAATTCTTGATTTATTATTTCTAAACAGCCTTTATATACTCTTTGCCGTGAAATATAAGGAGATTAAACATTCATCTCCTTTAACCTTTTCTTTTTATCTCTTAAATTTTTGGAGCTCTTATTTTTTACAGGGAAACGGTTTATAACATTTACATTCTATGCTGTAAGTATAATTGTCTTCATTCTTTTCAGTAAATGACTCTATACTTGGAAAACGAAAAAACAACCTCTACTTTATGATTATATAAATATTATGATTGTATAAATGTTATTCACTCTAGAACCTATCATTTGATTGAATCCATAACAAAGGAAATATGATCCAATGTCATTAAACCTTTCGTACTTGAAGGAGACTCGTCTCTATGAAACAGGAAATGAATTAATTTTTTTTAACAATACCTTTCTTCTCTTCCTTTAGGTTATATTCCTCAGCCACTCTTTCTGGAGTCTCATGTGAGCTCCCTTTTTACTTTCCTTTCTATTATGCCAGATTATGTCCGTAAGAAAATTTTTCCATATGTCCAGAATTTTTCTGTAAGTCCAAAATTCTTTTTGTTTTGATTTTTATTTTAATAGTTTGACTCTCCAAAACCATTTTCCTGAAGTCATTGCCCCTCTGTCTTCAGCATTGCTTGTAGAAGACTGATTTTACTTTTGCTTTTTAAAAAAAATTTATTTATTTATTTATTTATTTATTTTTGGCTGTGTTGGGTCTTCGTTTCTGTGCAAGGGCTTTCTCTAGTTGTGGCAAGCGGGGGCCACTCTTCATCGCGGTGCGCGGGCCTCTCACTATCGCGGCCTCTCTTGTTGTGGAGCACAGGCTCGAGACGCGCAGGCTCAGTAATTGTGGCTCACGGGCCTAGTTGCTCCGCGGCATGTGGGATCTTCCCAGACCAGGGCTCGAACCGTGTCCCCTGCATTAGCAGGCAGATTCTCAACCACTGTGCCACCAGGGGGAAGCCCTTACTTTTGCTTTTGTAGGTGACTTTTCCCCTCAGTATTTAAAATCTTTGGGATTTTCTTTTTATCCTTGGAGTTCTGAAATTTCACCAAGATGTGTCTACGTGTGATTTTTTTTTTTTTAATTTGTCCCATTCAGCATGTGGTGGAGCCTTTATAATCTGAAGATTACCATCCTCCTTCCATTACTTCTTGGATTATTTTCTCCCCTCTGTGGTTTCTGTTTTCTCCTTTTGGCACTCTTTTAAAGAGAGTTTTGAATATCTGTGTTTAGTCCCTCTTTCAACTTTCCTCATAACTTTCAACTCTTTCCTCTTTGCATTGAGAACCCCCAGTTTGATTTTCAGGTTCCTAAGTCAGTCTTTAGCTGTGTCTATTCTGTTATTCAGCCCATCTGTTAATTTTTTTTTTTTGACAAATACTTTTTGTCAAGCAATCAAGAACTTTGATTGCTTCTTTTTCATAGTAACTGTTTCTTTTTTGTTTTTAAATGAATGTGATATTCTCTTGAATCTCTTTATTTTAAGAATTTCTGCTTCCTGTATCAATTCTGGTTCTTTGAGGTTCATTGTTCTATTTGTTGTGTTTGGTTCTTATCTTTCATTCAATTTTTCACCCAGTGTTTGGTGATTTTGGGTTATATTTTCATATATGTAGATGAAAGTCTAAATTGAGTAGTAGCAATAGCTAAGGGGTGTTTTCTCAGCCCAAGTGAGACTCCTGAGTTTTAATCCAAGAATGAATTTAAATCCTAATTACTGAAGCCCTAGATCTTATAATTGTGTGCATAAAAACAAAATCAGGATGGGCTGGGGGTTATGTTTTCCAGTTGTTATGCCTATTTTTTTGTGATGACTGTTGGTTGCCTCAGGTTCTCAGCCAAGAAAGAGAGCCTCTTTCTTTATCAAATTCAGGAGAGGGAGAGGTTGTGAAGACACCTAATTTAATGTTTTAATTTTTAATTTCTAAAATACATAAAAGATATATTGTTAAATATCTTTAGCATTTAAGATTTCTTTTTTTATAATCAGGTACCACTATAGGAAGAGTATACCTAAATTTTAGGAAGGCATCTGACATCTTTTACGATATCCTTATAGACTGGATAGAGAAATATTGTCTAGATTTATCACAGGAGTATTGATTATTGGATCAAATATTAATGTGCAACAGAATTCTATCCTGTTGATTTACTTAGAATATTGGAGAAGAAAATTAAAAGAACTACTGAAAGTTTAGGTTGATCTATATTAGAAAGAACATAAAGCTATTCATAGGAGAAAATATTTCAGAAACAGGAAGAGGAGAGAAGAAAAACAAGAGCCAGTGGGGGAAGTTAAGAATGTGTTTTGAGGAGTTTGGGTGAAGGCGTAGCGATTTGGGGGCAGAGATTTGCCTGGAAGTGTAAGACATGAAAAGAATTCCCCTTTGGCATTTTTAAAGGAGACTTCAGTAAACATTTAAATGTCTTATTGAGATGTGTTTAGATATCAAACTGGTGTTTATTCTGAAAGTGACACGGTTCAAGAATCTGGTCAGTGGCACCTCACCTTTAGAGAAGTCACATGTATGTCCAGGCTTTCATGATTTTCTCTTTGTGGGGGGAGTCGGTTCCTATTGGTGTCTTATGCAACGTTATTCTGTGGCAGTTTTACAGAGCTGGTAGTATGAAGGGGTCTTAGCTGCTGTCTGTGAACCGTTGCAAGCAGGGCTGGAGCACAGTATGTGGGTGTCATGTGCAGGCTAATAATTTGGTACCTTCCCATTGCTGATTCAGTGTTATCAAGTGAGAAGAAACAATTTAATAAAAATTGTATACTCAGGGAATTCCCTGGTGGTCCAGTAGTTAGGACTTCGTGCTTTCACTGCCAAGGGCACGGGTTCCATCCCTGGTCAGGGAACTAAGATCCCGCAAGATGTGTGGTGGCAAAAAAAAAGAAAAAAAATTGTATACTTCATTCCTATATCCAAAATGAGTGATTAATGTGACTTCTCTAAACCAAAAACAACACACACTTAACTTTAATTGCTTAAACTTTAGATAACAAACCAGTTGTTCCTTGTAAATAGGAAGATACCATGCATGATTTGGGTGCAGAATTTCAGCCATCTGTACCTGACCATCCTAGAGAACTTTCAGTTGTTTAGTCCCAGGGCTGTTGATGTGGCCAAGTGGAAGCTCCAGAAGGACTCAAACCTAGAGGACAAGCTCCATGTAGAGCCATGCCTGGGACATGGTGGGAATTGGACAAATACCTATTGCATGAATGAACAGAGATTGGTTAGCCCAGAGTGGACCTCTTTCTTCAGTTATGTCAGGAGTTATCTGTAGGAAACATGACCTACTTGACACCATATTTTTTCATTATTCCACTTGTTTTTGCACTCCCGATAGACTGGCTCCCCAAACAGCTTCTCTGTTGGCCAACCTCTAGTGGCACGCTATCTATGAGAATTCTCCTTGATGCACAGTGAAGTGTACACTAGTGTTTTCTAAGAAATATTAGGCACAGTAGTTATGTAAGCTACTACACAGCATCCATTGCACTATGAGTGTGAGCCTGGGGAAAGCAGCAGAATTGACAGGGAAGATTTGAGCTAAATATCTCCCCCAAATGCTAATCTAAGTGAGATTTCTTCTACCGTACTTCTTTTTTAAAAAATTTTATTTATTTAATTTATTTATTTTTGGCTGGGTTGGGTCTTCGTTGCTGCACGCGGGCTTTCTCTAGTTGCGGCGAGCGGGGGCTACTCTTTGTTGTGGTGCGCAGGCTTCTCATTGCGGTGGCTTCTTTTGTCGTGGAGCACAGGCTCTAGGCACACGGGCTTCAGTAGTTGTGGCTTACGAGATCTATAGCACAGGCTCAGTAGTTGTGGCGCACGGGCTTAGTTGCTCCGTGGCATGTGGGATCTTCCTGGACCAGGGCCCAAACCTGTGTCCCCTGCATCGGCAGGCAGATTCTTTTTTTTTTTTTAATTAATTAATTAATTAATTTATATTTTTGTCCGTGTTGGGTCTTCGTTTCTGTGCGAGGGCTTTCTCCAGTTGCGGCAAGCGGGGGCCACTCTTCATCGCGGTGCGCGGGCCTCTCACTATCGCGGCCTCTCTTGTTGCAGAGCACAGGCTCCAGACGCGCAGGCTCAGTAGTTGTGGCTCATGGGCCTAGTTGCTCCGTGACATGTGGGATCTTCCCAGACCAGGGCTCGAACCCGTGTCCCCTGCATTGGCAGGCGGATTCTCAACCACTGTGCCACCAGGGAAGCCCCTACCATACTTCTTTCTCTCAGATTTTAAAGCCAGTAATGCACTTGGTGTAATTAGAAATTAATGTGTTTCTTAACTTCTCACAGAAATTATATGAAATTTTGGAAACCAACAAACGAGATGCTGTCAAAGAACTAGGTAAGTAGTTGGAATATCTAATTTCCTGAAATCACACCTTATCATCCCGTAATTTAACCAAAGGAAGACAAGTTCATGTTTTCATTCAATCATTGACTCATTCGTTTATTCATTCAATAAGCATTTATTGAACCCATTTAATAGGCCAGGTGTACATAAAGTGTAGATCCTAGTGGGAAGTGTGAGCATGTCAATAGATAATTGCAGAAAGAGGAGTTCTATTATTTGCTATGGAAGCATAAAAGAAAAAATGAAGAGTGCAGAAAGTGTATTAAGGTGGCAAGATCAGATTCCTTAAGGCAGAGGTCCCCAACCTTTTTGGCACCAGGGACCAGTTTCTTGGAAAACAATTTTTCCACAGATGGGGGGATGGTTTTGGGATGATTCAAGCACATTACATTTATTGTGCACTTTATTTCTATTATTATTACATTGTGTTGCTTATGTCCAGTCTACTCCGTAATCTCGTTTTGGTGGCTGTCACTGCAGAAAACCCTGCTTCACAAAGATAGGATGTTGGAAATGGAAGCAGCCTTTTCAGTGCTTTTGTGGCAATCTCAGGGTATTCCGCCTTGACTTTAATCCAGAACATATGGAGATTTGAAGTTGTCTCAAACATACTTTTAAGGCCACCGTCATTTGCGACCTCAAGCAGTTGATCCTCTTCTAGCACAGACAAAGTCGATTCACCTGGCTTATTCACAAATGGGTCGCAGATCCATTCCTTCCCAGTTTGGGGGTCTTTTGTGGTTGGGAAGTAATGCTCAAACTCTTTTGAAAGCTGAGGTAGGTGATCATGCACCAGCTGGGAGAGAGAAGGCCCTGGCTCAGTCTCTTTCAAAATCTCTGCTAATGTTTAAAACATGTCAAAAATCCCAGTGTTCCCTCGTCGTCCCCATAATTCCAGTTTGGCTTTGAATGCAGCCACTTTATCTGCCGACTTGAACACAGTTGTCGTTCTCCCCTGAAGTGACAGATTGAGTTCGTTGAGCAGGTTGAATATGTCACACAAGTAAGCAAGTTTTGCGACCCATTCTGTGTCACTGAAATATGCTGCCAGTGGTGACTGTTTTTCTAAAAGAAATCTCTGGAGTGGCTCTCGTAACTCAAAAACCCTGGCCAGTGATCTACCTTTAGAAAGACATCTCACTTCTGTGTATAAGAGAAGACTTGTGTGCTCTGCGTCCATCTCCTCACAGAGCTGCGCGAACAGACGTGAGTTAAGGACATGTACTTTAAATTTAGTTGATAATTTTAATCATATCCTGCAAAACGTTGTTAAGTTCAGGTGACATTTTTCGGCTAGCCAGCATTTCTCTGTGGATGACACAGTGCGCAGACTCGCATTCAGAAGCGACCTCTTTGACCCGAGTAGTGAAACCAGAAAGATGTCTAGTCATGGCAGCCGTTCCATCCATGCATATACCGACACAAAATGACCAATTCAGTTTTCCTGATATGTAATCATTCAGAGACTTGAATAGTTCTGCAGCTGTGGTGTTGGTTGGCAACAAAAGTGCACATAACATATCCTCATGCACATCCTCCTGAAATATATATCGCACAAAAACAAGCATTGTTGCCTTGATGTCAACATCAGTAGACTCGTCAACCGGGATTGTGTACCACGGTGACTCATTAATCCTCTCTAACAGTTGTGCCTCACTAACCTCTGCTATTTCACCAATTCATCTAGTTTCACCAATTCATCTAGCCGAAAGAGGAACACGTGTCACCTTTTGAACTGCAGCCTCTCCTAAAAGTTCATGACAAATGTCCTTAGCAGCAGGCAGGATCAACTCTTCACCAATAGTAAAGGGCTTCTTAGCTTTAGCAATACGGTTAGCCACTAAGAATGATACTTTCAGTGCAGACACATTTGATGAAATGGTGGCCTTCAATAATTGCTTCTGTTCTTCGTGTTCACACTTTTTTCTTTTGAAAACTCCAAAGGCTTGTCTTTTAATGCAGCGTGCTTGGTCTCCATGTGGCAAAGCAGTTTTGAAGGTTTCATAGTTCCATTGGATAGCAGGTCGCCACATATTATACAAAGTGGGCTTGGAGAATGTGAATCACCTGTTGCAATGAACCTATAATTTAAGTAAGACTCTTGGTATTTTCTTTTCTTTCTTTTTTAATTAATTTTTAAATTTTTATTGGAGTATAATTGCTTTACAATGTTGTGTTAGTTTCTGCTGTACAATGAAGTGAATCAGCTATATGTATACATGTATCCCCTCCCTCTTGGTCCTCCTCCCACTGCCCCCATTCCACCCATCTAGGTTGTCACAGAGCACCGAGCTGAGCTCCCTGTACTATACAGCAGGTTCCCACTAGCAATCTGTTTTACACATGGTAGTGTATTTATGTCAAACCTAATCTCCCAATTCGTCCCACCCTCCCCTCCCCCCCCCCGTGTCCATATGTCTGTTCTCTACGTCTACATCTATATTCCTGCCCTGCAGATAGGTTCATCTGTACCATTTTTCTAGAATCCACATATATGCGTTACTATACAATATTTGTTTTTCTCTTTCTGGCTTACTTCACTCTGTATGACAGACTCTAGGTCCATCCACATCTCTACAAATGACCCAATTTCGTTCCTTTTTATGGCTGAGTAATATTCCATTGTATATATATACCGCATCTTCTTTATTCATTCATTTGTTGTTGGACATTTAGGTAGTTTCCATGTCCTGGCTATTATAAATAGTGCTGCAATGAACATTGGGGTACATGTGTCCTTTTTTTAAAAATTTTATTTAAATTTATTTATTTTTGACTGCGTTGGGTCTTTGTTGCTGCATGCAGTCTTTTCTCTAGTTGCGGTGAGTGGGGGCTACTCTTCGTTGCGGTGCGCGGGTTTCTCATTGTGGTGGCTTCTCTTGTTGCGGAGCATGGGCTCTAGGCGCATGGGCTTCAGTAGTTGTAGCACGTAGGATTCAGTAGTTGTGGCATATGGGATGCAGTAGTTGTGGCACATGGGCTCCAGAGCACAGGCTCAGGAGTTGTGGCACACAGGCTTAGTTGCTCTGTGGCATGTCAGTTCTTCCCGGACCAGGACTTGAACCCTTGTCCCCTGCATTGGCAGGTGGATACTTAACCACTGTGCCACCTAGGAAGCCCCCATGTGTCGTTTTGAATTATGGTGTTCTCAGGGTATATGCCCAGTAGTGGGATTGCTGGGTCATATGGTAGTTCCATTTTTAGTTTTTTAAGGAACCTGCATATTGCTCTCCACAGTGGCTGTATCAATGTACATTCCCACCAACAGTGCAAAAGTGTTCCCTTTTCTCCACACCCTCTCCAGCATTTATTGTGTGTAGATATTTTGATGATGGCCATTCTGACCAGTGTGAGGTGATACTTCATTGTAGTTTTGATTTGCATTTCTCTAATAATTAGTGATGTTGAGATCTTTTCATGTGCCTCTTGGCCATCTGTATGTCTTCTTTGGAGAAATGTCTATTTAGGTCTTCCACCCAGTTTTTAGTTGAATTGTTTGTTTTTTTGATATTGAGCTCCATGAGCTCTTTGTATATTTTGGAGATGAATCCTTTGTCCATTGCTTCGTTTGCAAATATTTTCTCCCATTCTGAGGGTTGTCTTTTCATTTTGTTTATGGCTTCCTTTGCTGTGCAAAAGCTTTTAAGTTTAATTAGGTCCCATTTGTTTATTTTTGTTTTTATTTTCATTACTCTCGGAGGTGGATCAAAAAAGATCTTGCTGTGGTTTATCTCAGAGTGTTTTTCCTATGTTTTCCTCTAAGAGTTTTATAGTGTCCAGTCTTACATTTAGTTCTTTAATCGATTTTGAGTTTATTTTTGTGTATGGTGGTGGGGAGTGTTCTAATTTCATTCTTTTACATGTAGCTGTCCAGTTTTCCCAGCATCACTTATTGAAGAGGCTGTGTTTTCTCCATTGTATGTTCTTGCCTCCTTTTTCATAAATTAGGTGACCATAGGTGTGTGGGTTTATCTCTGGACTTTCTGTCCTGTACCACTGATATATATTTCTGTTTTTGTGCCAGTACCATACTGTCTTGATTGCTGTAGCTTTGTAGTATAGTCTGAAGTCGGGGAGCCTGATTCCTCCAGCTGCATTTTTCGTTCTCAAGATTACTTTGGCTATTCGGGGTCTTTTGTCTTTCTATATAAACTGTAAAATTTTTTGTTCTAATTCTGTGAAGAATGCCATTGATAGTTTGATAGGGATTGCATTGAATCTGTAGATTTCTTTCAGTAGTATAGTCATCTTCACAATATTGATTCTTCCAATCCGAGAACATGGTATATTTCTCCATCTGTTTATGTCATCGTTGTTTTCTTTCATCAGTGTTTTATAGTTTTCTGAGTACAAGTCTTTTGCCTCCTTAGGTAGGTTTATTCCTAGGTATTTTATTCTTTTTGTTGCGATGGCAAATGGGATTG
Organism: Eschrichtius robustus; assembly: GCF_028021215.1. Classification (NCBI taxonomy): domain Eukaryota; kingdom Metazoa; phylum Chordata; class Mammalia; order Artiodactyla; family Eschrichtiidae; genus Eschrichtius; species Eschrichtius robustus. Next base: position 130,929,683 of record NC_090826.1, on the reverse strand, counting down.
TTTCCTTAATTTCTCTTTCAGATTTTTTGTTGCTAGTGTATAGGAATGCCAGAGATTTCTGTGCATTAATTTTGTATCCTGCAACCTTACCAAATTCATTGATTAGTTCTAGTAGTTTTCTGGTGGCATCTTTAGGATTTTCTATGTATTGTATTATGTGATCTGAAAACAGTGACAGTTTTACTTCTTCTTTTCCAATTTGGATTCCTTTTATTTTTCTTCTCTGATTGCCATGGCTAGGACTTCCAAAACTATGTTGAATAAGAGTGGCGACAGTGGACATCCTTGTCTTCTTCCTGATCTTAGAGGAAATGCTTTCAGTTTTTCACCATTAAGAATGATGTTTGCTGTGGGTTTGTTGTATATGGCCTTTATTATGTTGAGGTAAGTTCCCTCTATGCCCATTTTCTAGAGAGTTTTATCATAAATGGGTGTTGAATTTTGGCAAAAGCTTTTTCTGCCTTTATTGAGATGATCATATGGTTTTTATTCCTTAATTTGTTAATATGGTGTATCGCATTGATTGATTTGCATATATTGAAGAATCCTCACATCCCTGGGATAAATCCCACTTGATCATGGTGTATGATCCTTTTAATGTGTTGTTGGATTCTGTTTGCTAGTATTTTGTTGAGGATTTTTGCATCTATGTTCATCAGTGATATTGGTCTCTAATTTTCTTTTTTTGTGATATCTTTGTCTGGTTTTGGTTATCAGGGTGATGGTGGCCTTGTAGAACGAATTTGGGAGTGTTCCTCCCTCTGCAGTCTTTTGGAAGAGTTTGAGAAGGATAGGTGTTAGCTCTTCTCTAAATGTTTGATAGAATTCGCCTGTGAAGCCATCTGGTCCTGGACTTTTGTTGTTTGTTGGAAGATTTTTAATTACAGTTTCAATTTCTTTACTAGTGAAAGGTCTGTTTATATTTTCTAATTCTTCCTGGTTCAGTCTTGGAAAATTGTACCTTTCCAAGAATTTGTCCATTTCTTCGTGGTTGTCCATTTGATTGGCATACAGTTGTTTGTACTAGTCTCTTATAATCCTTTGTATTTCTGCAGTGTCAGTTGTGATTTCTCCTTTTTCATTTCTAATTTTATTGATTTGTGTCCACTCCCTTTTTTTCTTGTTGAGTCTGGCTAAAGGTTTATCAGTTTTGTTTACCTTCTCAAAGATCCAACTTTCAGTTTTATTGATCTTTGCTATTGTTTTCTTCATTTCTATTTCATTTATTTCTGCTCTGATCTTTATGATTTCTTTCCATCTACTGACTTTGGGTTTTGTTTGTTCTCCTTTCTCTAGTTCCTTTAGGTGTAAGGTTAGATTGTTTATTTGAGATTTTTCTTGTTTCTTGAGGTGAGGTTGAATTGCTATAAACTTTCCTCTTAGAACTGCTTTTGCTGCATCCCATAGGTTTTGGGTGGTCCTCTTTTCGTTGTCATTTGTTTCTATGTATTTTTTAATTTCTTCTGTGATCTCTTGATTATGTACTAGTGCATGTTTAGCCTCCATATATTTGTGTTTTTTACAGTTTTTTTTCCCTGTAATTGATATCTAATCTCATAGCATTGTGGTAAGAAAAGATGCTTCATATCGACATATATACACTACCGAGTGTAAAATAATTAGCTAGTGGGAAGCAGCATGGTATAGGGAGATCAGCTCAGTGCTTTCTGATGACCTAGAGAGGTGGGGTAAGGAGAGTGGGAGGGAGGCTCAAGAGGGAGGGGATATGGGGATATATGTATGCATATGGCTGATTCACTTTGTTGTACAACAGAAACTAACACAGTATTGTGAAGCAATTATACTCCAATAAAGATCTATTAAAAAAAAAAAGAAAGAAACGATGCTTGATACGCTTTCAATTATCTTAAATTTTCCGAGGCTTTATTTGTGACCCAAGACATGATCTGTCCTGGAGAATCTTCCATGTGCACTTGAGAAGAAAGTGTATTCTGCCACTTTCAGGTGGAATGTCATATAAATATCAGTTAAATCTTTCTGGTCTGTTGTGTCATTTGAAGCTTGTGTTTCCTTATTTATTTTCTGTTTGGATGGTCTGTCCATTGGTGTAAGTGTGGTGTTAAAGTCCCCTACTATTATTGTGTTACTGTCGATTTCCCCTTTTATGGCTGTTAACATTTGCCTTATGTATTGAGGTGCTCCTATGTTGGGTGCATAAGTATTTATAACCGTCATATCTTCGTCTTGGATTGATCCCTTGATCATTATGTAGTGTCCTTCCTTATCTCTTCTAACAGTCTTTATTTTAAAGTCTATTTTATCTGATATGAGTATTGCTACTCCAGCTTTCTTTTGATTTCCATTTTCATGGACTATCTTTTTCCATCCCTTCACTTTGAGTCTGTATGTGTCCCTAGGTCTGAAGTGGGTTTCTTATAGACAGCATATATATGCGTCTTGTTTTTGTATCCATTCAGCGAGCCTGTGTCTTTTGGTTGGAGCATTTAATCCATTTACATTCAAGGTTATTATCGATATGTATGTTCCTATCACCATTTTCTTAATTGTTTTGGGTTTGTTTTTGTGGGTCATTTTCTTCTCTTGTGTTTCCCACCTAGTGAAGTTTCTTTAGCATTTGTTGTAAAGCTGGTTTGGTGGTGCTGAATTCTCTTAGCTTTTGCTTATCTGTAAAGCTTTTGATTTCTCCATCGAATCTGAATGAGATCCTTGCTGGGTAGAGTAATCTTGGTTGTAGGTTTTTCTCTTTCATCACTTTTAGTATATCCTGCCACTCCCTTCTGGCCTGCAGAGTGTCTGCTGAAAAATCAGCTGATAACCTTATGGGGATTCCTTTGTATGTTATTTTTGGTTTTTCTCTTGCTGCTCTTAATATTTTTTCTTTGAATTTAATTTTTGTTAGTTTGAGTAATATGTGTCTTGCTGTGTTTTTCTTAGGGTTTGTCCTGTATGGGACTCTCTGCACTTCCTGGACTTGGGTGACTATTTCCTTTCCCATGTTTGGGAAGTTTTCGCCTATAATCTCTTCAAATATTTTCTGACTCTTTCTTTTTCTCTTCTTCTTATGGGACCCCTATAATCTGAATGTTGGTGAGTTTAGTGTTGTCCCAGCGGTCTCTGAGATTGTCTTCAATTCTTTTCATTGTTTTTTCTTTATTCTGCTCCTTGGCAGTTTTTTCCACCATTCTGTCTTACAGCTCACTTATTCATTCTTCTGCCTCATTTATTCTGCTCTTGATTCCCTCTAGTGTATTTTTCATTTCAATTATTATGCTGTTCATCTCTGTTTGTTCTTTAGTTCTTCTAGATCTTTGTTAAACATTTCTCTTATTTTCTCGATCTGTGCCTCCATTCTATTTCCAAGATTTTGGATCAGCTTTACTATCATTACTCTGAATTCTTTTTCAGGTAGATTACCTATTTCCTCTTCATTTATTTGGTCTTGTAGGTTTTTACCTTGGTCCTTCATCTGTGACATATATTTTTGTCGTCTCATTGTTTTTTTTCCTGATGGGTGGGATTTTGTTCCTGTCTTACTGGTTGTTTGGCCTGAGGCTTCCAGCACTGGAGTTTGTAGGCTGTTAGCTAGAGCTGGGTCTTGTTGCCAAGATGAGAACCTCTGGGAGACCTCACTCTGATGAATATTCCCTGGGGTCTGAGGTTCTCTGTTAGTCCCGTGGTTTAGACTCAGAGTTCCCACTGCAGGAGCTCAGGCCCGACCCCTGGCTCATGAATCAAGATCCTGCAAGCCTTGCAGGGCAGAAAAAGAAAAAAAAAAAGGAGCAGAACAATAACAAAGAGTAAAACAGAAAATAAGATTAGAAAACTAACAGATATGTTAGAAAAAATAAAAATATAGATGAAACAACAACTGGAAGGTGAAACAGAATCACAATAGCGAAAAAGAGGAGAAAAAAAAGGGGAAAAGGCCTTGGCTGTTGGGGGTGGGGCTTAGGCAGGGGCGGGGTTTAGGTGGTTGGCGGGGCCTATGCTTAGGACCCACAGGGCCTGAAAAGGCCCTAGGGGGATGGGGGGTGAGGGTTAGGCTCAATGTGGCAAGAGGGGCCCAGGAGTGCCTCGGGCCTCAGAGGGCAGAGGACCAGGTCCAGGACCCCAGCAGGCTCCCTGGGCACCAGTGGGTGGGGGAAATACTAGGCATGTCCCCCTGATCCTCCGATCCCAGAGGGTCCCTTCCCATTGGCCTCTCTTCTTCTGCCCCCCACCCCATGCCCCTAGGACCCCTGCAGATGGAGGGAGCCTTGGAGGCGGAGGATTAGGCCCAGGAGCAGACTTCCCAGGGCCCGAGTGTGTGGGGAAAACACCCACGGAACTTCCCCTGCTCCTCCAATCCCAGAGGGCCCCTCCCTGTCCGCTTCTCCTTTTTGTCCCCCCTCCCCAGGACCAGCATCATTCAGAGGGGGCCTTGGAGGGTGAAAGACTCAGCCTGGAAGCCCAGCAGGCTACTTGCAGGCCGATTGGGCAGGGAAAACACTAGGTGTGGTTCCCTCTGATCCTCTGCATCCCTGAGGGTCCCTGCAGGCATGGGAACCCCTCCCCTCTCCCAGCCACCCCTCAGCGGTGCTGGTCCTGTCCGGCCTCCACTTCTCCTTCCCCCTCACTCCCCCCACGTCCTATCCAGTCGCTCAGGGGTTCCTCCCGCCTCCTTGGGCATCGAGTTCCCCCACCAGTGTCCGGCAGGTGCCCTAGTTGTGGGGCAACGTGAACTCCGCATCCTCCCATGCTGCCATCTTGACTCCGCACCCCCCCCCCCGTATTTTCTTTTAAGTACAGCTTTCTTTTTGTTGGCAGTCTTAGAGTCTTCTGCTGTATCATCATTGGGTCTTAACCCCTTTTCAAAGAATCTCTCCAGTGATGCTTGTTTTTTATTCATTTTGGCTAGGGTTAGCTTGTGGGCTTACCAAAACTGTGATTGAGACAAGTGCAGAGTGCAGGAAAGAGGTGCAGATGGAGGTGGAGAATAAAATAATGGGCAAAAAAAAATAAAATAACGGGTGGGCCATGCACGGCCTAAAATAACTGTCGGATTCTGACTTAAAGCCTGCCCCCAGATGCAGCTGTACAATTGAAGTACCTGAACTCACTTGCCACTATAAAGCCTGCCACCAGGTGCAGCTTAATTGTCACTTGCCACTCACTGATAGGGTTTTGATATGAGTCTGCAAGCAATTGATTTATTATGGTCTCTGTGCAGTCAAACCTCTCTGCTAATGATAATCTGTATTTACAGCCGCTCCCCAGCACTAGCGTTACCGCCTCAGCTCTACCTCAGATCATCAGGCATTGGATTCTCATAAGGAGCACGCAACCTAGATCCGTTGCATGCGTTGTTCACAGGAGGGTTCACACTTGTATGAGAATCTAATGCCACTACTGATCTGACAGGAGATGGAGCTCAGGCGGTAATGCAAGTGATGGGGAATGGCTGTAAATGTAGATGAAACTTTGCTCGCTCGCCTGCCGCTCACCTCCTGCTGCGTGGACTGGTTCCTAACAGGCCACGGATTGGTACTTTTCCATGGCCCGGGGCTTGGGGACCCCTGCCTTAAGGTTGTAAGAAAAAGACACATGAAGATTACCTTTGACAGAGGGTGTTGTTTTTGTTTTGCTTTACTTTGCAAAGGAATGTGGAGCTGCAAGGGATGTCATTTCTTGAGCATCTACAGTCACTCTGCTGGAGTTGAAACGTACAGGGGAGTCCTAAGATTTTATACAAAACTTCTCGGGTCTTTTTTTCTCATATGTGGGCTGTGGGCCAAGCTCTCAGTGTGTGCAGAAGTATCTAATAGAGAGCCTGGCATATGGTAACATCCTAACAAATGGACGTTATTGTAAAAGAAATAAAGCAAAACCACTTTGTATTCATAACCACGTTGTAAGATGCCATATGGATTTATGAGGATCATACTTTCCACATCAAAACTGAAAGAACATGGTCTAATAAACGAAATTGTAAGTTTGGAGACAATAGGTCAGAATATTTTGGCAGCGTCTCAGAAAATCCAGGACCCCTTGTTTCCATTTACGTATTAAGCAGATTTTTATTTCCGTGCTTTTAAAGATTAGGGGCCTAGGAGTTGCTGTTTTATGTTTTAGACCACTATGGAATATTACGAAGTTTTCTTGATTCAGTCATGTGAAAGGGAGTGCCTGTTCCTATGTGGTTACTGCAACCTATTACTGAATGCTAATTATATCAGGAATTGTGTTAATGGCTTTATATGCATTATTTCATTTAATCTGTATAATTGCTCCATGAGGCAAATACCATTATCATCTTCATTTTATAGATAATGAAACTGAGGCTTAGAAAGGTTAACTCCCCTGAGGTCCTATGGATGGTAAGTGGTGAGCTAGATCTCAAGCCCAGGTGTATCAGACACTAAAACCTATGTTCTCCACCATGGTGTCCTTCATTTCACTGCTCAGCTCATTTCAGTTAAAAAATGATTGAGTACCTTCCAGATGTCAGGCGTTGTGCTCAAGGTTAGGATTACAAGGATGAAACAGATGCAGTTTAAGCCTTGACTCCCAGTCAGTCCCTTGACTTCTCATGCTTGTTGAGGAGGAAAAATATGAGATTTGATCTCAGAAAGACCCACCAGCGAAAGTCCAGGGGCACTTTTATTCAGTCATTTGTTCATCCACCCACCAAAAATTATATAATATGGAGGATGAGACAAATAAGGAAAAATAATAATATTACAATGTAGTGAGTTCATAATGTAGATATGTAGGAGATGCCATGGGAATAAGATGGAGTGATTTTCTCTTAGCTGGTGAAGGAAGTCTTTTTTCAATTCTCTCATCCGTAAAATAAAGATGAAAATAACTTTAGTCCTACTGGTCTCACAAGTTCTATATGAGACAAGAATGAAAGGATATTGTATAAATACTTTGGAAATTATAAACTATTATGCAAATATTTGTTATTATTGTGGTTATTGAATTGTTTGCTTACTGATAATTTTATTTGCTTCAGGACTCATAGAGCATGATGGTCGTGATGTTGTCATTGCTTTGAAGACTAAGCAGGCAATCCGGAACGTGATTGCTAAAGCTCTGAAAAGCCTCACCTTCCTTTGGTCAAGAGGCATTATTGATAAACATGAGGGCATTGAGATGAATAAGGTAAGAAAGCAATTTTCCATATTGCTGGATTCCATAAGCCGAACACTCAAGCCTGCAGTGCTACTCTAGCAGAGTGTAATTAGTGAGGGAGATTGGGAAAAGGGTGAGTCATGACAGTTGTAAACTTTGTAATTGCCTAAGTCTTTGTTAATGCCAATGGCAACTAGTGCCAGCACTACCTGGTTCACTCCATGTCAAAACCACTTGGTTGCAAGTAACAGAACCAATCTGAGCTAGGTTTAGCAAAGAAATGGAGTTGGAGGATTTATTATAAGGACACAGAGCACTTTACAGATCCCATGGTAACCAGACCACATGGCCAGACCTCAGGAAGGGACTTGAACAATGACCTAGAAAGCTTTCAGATTCTGCATTTCTTATCAGGGTTGCCCCTCTGTGGAATGTTCTTTTGGCTCCCTCTACAAAGTCATTAGATTTTTCTGCCTGTCTGTCCATTGGTGGAATATGTAATGCCCAGGCCCACCAGCTGTGGCAAGGGAGGTGGTAATTTCATAATGTTAACATAGACAGGAGGGGACTATCGTGTGTGTGTGTGTGTGTGTGTGTGTGTGTTGGTGAAGATCAGGGAGGGGACAGTTCTGAGAGGAACAGGGAAGACACCCTAAGTGGTTAGCTGATAAATGGACTTTTGAAACATTATAAATTTGCAAAAAAAAATTAGGAACATAAGACAGAGGAAAAAATGTTTAATGTTTAATCCTACCACTCTATCACTTCTACCATCTAGACTGCAAATTGTGAAAATAGGAAAGTTTTTTTCTATTCTGTACAATGGTGTATCGGCTTCCTAGCATAAAAAAGAAAAACGGAAGTTCTGGTCCCACATTCTGCCTGTGTATTCCCAAGGATAAGCTGCTCCTGGGTGTCACATGCTTTTCCTTGTCACTGGTCCCTTTCAGCCACAGGCCACATGGACTGTGCTTCTGGATATTTCCTGCACATAGTCCCTCTCCTTGGCCCCAGAAGGGAAGTGGGTGTGGGACAGGCCAGCTTTCCCTGTTATAGCTCTACCTCATTAGTCTATAAGGTCATGGCACAGGACTAAATGGGTAATATGATTTCTCCTTAGTGTCTGTCAAAGGGACGAAAAAGACCGCTTTACAGTATTCTTCAAGTTACACCTCTGTGCACATTGTGTTTTGTATTTTTGTATATTGTTCCCTTCTTACTTTGGATATTGTATAAGATTCAATTGAATGCTTGATACCCATTAGTTAAAATAAATAAATAATAGCCCTTATGAAGAGAGAGTCTTATTTTTTCCTATAGGTTTATTTAGAAAGGTAATGGGTAAATCAATCATTCAACAGTTATTTATTGAATGCCTACTAACTGCCTAATTGTCAGCTAAAGAGATATAATTATCAATCCCAGGTCATAAAGAGCTAGGTAAATCTAGCCAGTTTAATTGAGTAAATATTTGTTGAACACCTACTACATGCCATGGGGTCTTGAAAAGTCCATGGACTCTTCCTCTTTTTTTCATTTAGTCACTTATTCAGCCAATCAACAAAAGTTACATGTAACAGATAAGTAGAAATAATAATACTACAATGTAATGAGTTCCATAAGGGAGATTTGTAAGAGATACCATGGGAATAAGGCAGGTAAGTGATTATCTCTTACCCGGCGGGGGGAATCAGAGAAGGCTTCTAAGAGGCTACAAAACTAGAAATATATCCTCCAAAATTAGAAGAACTTAGAGAAGCAAATTATTCACATGAAAAAAAATTTGAGAGAAAGTGGCATTAAATCATATGGTAATCAACTGTGAATTTTAGATAATTTGAGTTTAAGATAGGGTAGACTACAACTGTTAATTGGATTATAAAAATGATAAATTCAATATGAGTTAATATACCAGTGGAAATAGTAATAAAGATAGTAATAAGGGGGAGAATAGGGACAAAAAAAAAAGGTTAGAGGACAATTTAAATAGGGTGAGAGAAGCTCTGAGTCAAAATCATGGTTAGATTTGCATAACAGTATTTTATTTAGATTTCCTTCATTTTTACTTAATGTCCCTTTTCTGTTACAGGATCTGATCACCATTATTTTGATTGTTTCTTTTAGGTGCTTCTTGCAAAAATAAAATCACTGAATAACTTTCCAATGGCAATTCCGCCCCCTACTCCTGAGAAATATCTTCATAATATCATTTGGCTAGAAAATAAAGATGTTCTCATTGAGTTCTTCAAGGTAAAGATTCTGTCTTCTATTCTAGCTCAGGTTCAATGATAATTGTTTTTCATTTTTTCCACTCCCAATGCAAGATTAACAAAAAAACTTATCCAAAGCAAGAATCCTTTAATGACCAGTGAAGGGTAAGTCAAAACAGAGGCCTAGAAAACCCCAGAAGAGTAGATTTCATTTTGAGCCTAAAGGGCAAAGATATTTTTTATAATTGCTTATCTGCTTAGGGTGAGTTATCTATGTTACCTGATTATTACCAATTCCATCTTAGCCTCTGTACCAGAGACTGTTCTAGGTTTGGGGATATGGCAGTGAACAAAATAAATAAGTCCCTGCTTTCATGGACTTTGTATTTTATGGATAGAGATTGACAATAAACACACCCACGAGTAAATGTATAGTCTGTCAGATGGTGACAAATGCTATATGGAGAAAAGGTGAAAAAAGGGAATATAGCTAGACAGCTATTTTATATGGGTGGTTAGGGAAGACTGATCTAATAAGTTTCCTTTGGAAAAAGATCTGAAATAAGTGTGGGAGCATACCATATAGATACCCAGGAGAAGGCAAGTGCAATGCCCTGAGGTGTGTTGTGTTCAAGGAACATCACAAAGGCCCCTGTGGTCGGAACAATGATGGAGGGATGAGATGAAGCCTGAGCAGTTGTGGAGAGCCTGAGTTTGTAGAACTTTGTAGGTCATTGTAAGGACTTTGGCTTTTACTCTGAATTAAATGGAAACAGATTGAAAGGTTTTGAAGAGAGAAGAGACATGATCTAACTTATACTTAGAAATGATCATCTGTTGATGTGTTGAGAACAGGCTGTAAGGGGTCAAAAGCAAGCCAGGGAATCCAGTTAGGAGGTGATTACAATAATGTAGGCAAGAGATGACAGTGGCTTGGATGAGTGAAAGTGGTGAGAAATGGTCAGACTCTTGATAGGTTTTGAAGAGAGAGCATATAGATGTTGATGGAGTGAATGTTAGAGAGAAGGAGTGACTTCTAGGATTTTAGTCTGAAATTAGAAAATAGTCTGAAAATAGAGTAACCATTTACTTGGATGGGGAAGAGAAGATTTATATGGGGAGGGACAAGAAGTTGCTTCTGAAGAGGTTAAATTTGAGCAAGCTATTAGACATCCAAGTGGAACTGCTAAGTAGGCAGTTAGATGCATGACTGGAAGGCAGGTGGGAGGCCAAACCGGAGAAAGACATTTCAGAGCTGTCAGCCTAGAGCTGATATTTAAGGTCTTGAAACTTGATAATTTAAGGAATTATTATAGACAACCAAGGATCGAGTCTTGAGCTATCCAACATTTAGAGGTGGGGAGATGAGGAAGAATTAGCAAAAAGAATTGAGGATAGAAAAAGTGATCAGATTGATGGTTACCGGAGGTGGGGAGAGGAAGCTGGGTGAATTGAAGTGGGTCAAAGGGTACAAACGTCCAAGTTATAAGATAAATACTGGGTATACAACATGATGACTGTAGTTATATAGTCATATATTTATAGTATGTTTGAAAGCTGCTAAGAGAGTAGATTCTAAAAGTGCTTATCACAAGGAAAAAAATTTTTTTTGTAACTATATGAGGTGATGTATGTTAACTAAACTTATTGTAGTAATCATTTTGCAATATGTGTATGTCAAGTCATTATGCTGTACACCTTAAACTTATATAGTGCTGTACGTCAATTATATCTCAATAAAACTGGGAAAAAAAGAATTGAGTTATCTATCACATAGGAGGAAAATAAAAAAGAATGGTGTCCCAGAGCCAAGTGAAGAAAATATTTCAAGAAGGAGAAAGTGATCAACTATGTCAAATGAGGCTGAGAGATCAAATAAGATGAAGACTGAAAATTAACTATTAGATTTAATAATGTAGAGGTCAGTTTTTTAAAAAAGAGGATCTGTAAATCTGAATTTTTAGGTGAAAATTCCAAAATTTTAAAACTTGGTAACAAGTTCAGAATTTTAAAAATACAGTGCAAGCCAAACAAAATATATCTGTGGATTGGGTGTGACTCACAGACCACCAGTTTGTGGCTTTAGTTTTAAATGGCTATTATATGAATTATAGGGATAATAACTTTTTTGTCAACTTGTTAAAACCTGTTAGATTTTTGGAATCAGGAAAACTCTTTGACGAAGAACAGTACTTGCTTTACTACAAATTTGGTTGTACTGTACCTTGTTGTCTAGTCATGGAGATATATGTCATCTGTTTATCCATAATGAGGGGACATTTTCCTTGTTTTCTAGAAAGACAGTGATCATAGTGGAGTTTCTACTGAGCTTTGAATGTCTGATTTCATTTAGGCCATACTAATGTTTTCTTCATGCCAGAAATATTTGAATTTTTCTTTTGAAATTGATTTCATATTTTGAATTGAGTTAAATTAAGACTTCTTTGGTTGAAAGTAACAAAACCCTACTTGAGCTAGTTTAAGCAAAAGGGGAGCTTACTGAAAATATATTGTGGTGGTATACAGAAGCTAAGAAACAGTTGACAAACTAACCTTGAGCAGGGTGGGAATCAGGCCAGCTCTGGGATGTCAGTGGTAGGAATTTGTGGACCCTTCCTGTAGCACTTGGCTATGATGACTCAGTTCTCAACTCCCAGGCTCTTTGTCCCTCAGTTCAAATTCTTGAGAGAGAAATCCAACTGGCTTAGCTTGAACCAGATCTCCAGCTTTGGGAAGGACAAGTGTGGCTGTGAGGGGGAGGAAACCTGATGGGCAGGGGCCATTGGGGGTAGTTTGGAAAACAGACCTCAAATAAACGAGGGTGGGAGGTGAGGGATGGGCCTGGACTGGAAAGAAGGTATCTAAAGGGTGTTTATTACAATCTGCATCCTGTTCAGTTTTTTAAAATATCCAACTTGAAAATAAAATTTGAATTTGGGGTTCTTTATAGGTAATACTTTCACAAGTATAATTAATGGACCATCCTGCAGTGAATGGGGGAGGAATGGGAAAAACAATGACAGAGAACTCCAGACATTAATGGTTTCCATACACCTGAGGTGACTCTATAACCAGGGCACAACCTTCTTCTCCTCCTTAACCTGCCATGCCAATGCAAAGCTGCCGGACCCTCTCCACCCACTTACAGATACGGCTCACTCTTTAAGTGGCCCTTTTCCTTAATATGTTGGTTCTTGATAGCCATTTAAGTCAGATTTCATTAGGGTAAAGAAAAATGTGATGAATTGGGAGCACGTGGGCATTATTCTCTTTAGGAACAGCCCAGGGATTGCGTGGATAACTAAAATTCCTATAATAAACAAAACAAACACCCCTCATTGTAGACATTGATTTCAGTCTTGGTCTCCATCACAGCAACAATAGTTAATTTTCACTACTCCTCCCTTCTTTCACCCTCCAACTGGTGTGGTTAATTAAAAAAGTAATAGTATATGAAGATAAGCCTAAAGACAACAGTTGGAAAAAAAAGGTCCAAAAGAGCTAGAGGGAGGATTTCAGAATGGCACCTGGGAGATTGGTTCAAGATGGCAGAGTAGAAGGATGTCCACTCACTCCCTCCTGCAAGAGCACCAGAATCACAACTAACTACTGAACAATCATCGACAGGAAGACACTGGAACTCACCAAAAAAGATACCCCACATCCAAAGACAAAGGAGAAGCTGCAACAAGACGGTAGGAGGGGCACAATCACAATAAAATCAAATCCCATAATTGCTGGGTGGGTGACTCACAAACCAGAGAACAATTATACCACAGAAGTCCACCCACTGGAGTGAAGGTTCTGAGTCCCACGTCAGGCTTCCCAACCTGAGGGTCCAGCAACAGGAGGAGGAATTCCCAGAGAATCAGACTTTGAAGGCTAGTGGGATTGGATTGCAGGACTTTGACGGGACTGGGGGAAACAAAGACTCCACTCTAGAAGGGCACACACAAAGTAGTGTGCACATCAGGACCCAGGGGAAGGAGCAGTGACCCCATAGGAGACTGAACCAGACCTACCTGCTAGTGTTGGAGGGTCTCCTGCAGAGGCGGGGGGTGGCTGTGGCACACTGCTGGGACAAGGACACTGACAGCAGAAGTTCCGGGATGTACTCCTTGGCGTGAGCCCTCTCAGAGTCTGCCATTAGCCCCACCAAAGAGCCTGTAGGCTCCAGTGTTGGGTTGCCTCAGGCCAAACAACCAACAGGGAGGGAACTCAGCCCCATCAGCAGACAAGCAGATTAAAGTTTTACTGAGCTCTGCCCACCAGAACAACACCCAGCTCTACCCACCATCAGTCCCTCCCATCAGGAAGCTTGCACAAGTCTCTTAGGTAGCCTCATCCACCAGAGGACAGACAGCAGAAGCAAGAAGAACTACAGTCCTACAGCCTATGGAACAAAAACCACATTCACAGTAAGATAGACAAAATGAAAAGGCAGAGGACTATGTACCAGATGAAGGAACAAGATAAAACCCCAGAAAAACAACTAAATGAAGTGGAGGTAGGCAACCTTCCAGAAAAAGAATTCAGAATAATGATAGTGAAGATGATCCAGGACCTCAGAAAAAGAATGGTGGCAAAGATCGAGAAGATGCAAGAAATGTTTAACAAAGACCTAGAAGAATTAGAGAACAAACACCTAGAAGAATTAAAGAACAAACAAAGAGAGATGAACAATACAATAACTGAAATGAAAAATACACTAGAAGGAATCAATAGCAGAATAACTGAGGCGGATAAGTGACCTGGAAGACAGAATGGTGGAATTCACTGCCACAGAACAGAATAAAGAATAAAGAATGAAAATAAATGAAGACAGCCTAAGAGACCTCTGGGACAACATTAAACGCACCAACATTTGCATTATAGGGGTCCCAGAAGGAGTAGAGAGAAAGGACCTGGGAAAATATTTGAAGAGATTATGGTCAAAAACTTCCCGAACATTGGAAAGGAAAGAGGCACCCAAGTACAGGAAGTGCAGAGAGTCCCAGGCAGGATAAACCCAAGGAGAAACATGCTGAGACACATAGTAATCAAACTGACAAAAATTAAAGACAAAGCAAAATTATTAAAAGCCACAAGGGAAGAACGACAAATAACATACAAGGGAACTCCCATAAGGTTAACAGCTGATTTCTCAGCAGAAACTCTACAAACGAGAAGGGAGTGGCGTGATATATTTAAAGTGATGAAAGGGAAGAACCTACAACTGAGATTACTCTGCCTGGCAAAAATCTCATTCAGATTCGATGGAGAAATCAAAAGCTTTACAGGCAAGCAAAAGCTAAGAGAATTCAGCACCACCAAACCAATTCTACAACAAATGCTAAAGGAACTTCTTAGTGGGAAACACAAGAGAAGAAAAGGACCTACAAAAACAAACCCAAAACAATGAAGAAAATGGTAACAGGAACATACATATTGATAATTACCTTAAATGTGAATGGATTAAATGCTCCAACCAAAAGACACAGGCTTGCTGAATGGATACAAAAACAAGACCCATATATATGCCATCTACAAGAAACCCACTTCAGACCTAGGGACACATACAGACTGAAAGTGAAGGGATGGAAAAAGATATTCCATGCAAATGGAAGTCAAAAGAAAGCTGGAGTAGCAATTCTCATATCAGACAAAATAGACTTTAAAATAAAGACTATTACAAGAGAAAAAGAAGGACACTACATAATGATCAAGGAATCAATCCATGAAGAAGTTATAACAATTGTAAATATTTATGCAGCCAACATAGGAGCATCTCAATATATAAGGCAAATGCTAACAGCCATAAAAGGGGAAATCAACAGTAACACAGTAATAGTAGGGGACTTTCACACCCCACTTTCACCAATGGACAGATCATCCAAAATGAAAATAAATAAGGAAATACAAGCTTTAAATGAGACATTAAACAAGATGGACTTAATTGATACTTATAGGACATTCCATTGGGAAACAACAGAATACACTTTCTTCTCAAATGCTCATGGAACATTCTCCAGGATAGACCATATCTTGGGTCACAAATCAAGCCTTGGTAAATTTAAGAAAATTGAAATCATATCAAGTATCTTTTCCGATCACAACGCTATGAGACTAGATGTCAATTACAGGAAAAAAACTGTAAAAAATACAAACACATGGAGGCTAAATAATATGCTCCTAAATAACCAAGGGATCACTGAGGAAATCAAAGAAAAATAAAAAAATACCTAGAAACAAATGACAATGGAAACACGATGACCCAAAACCTATGGGATGCAGCAAAAGCAGTTCTAAGAGGGAAGTTTATAGAAATACAATCCTACCTCAAGAAACAAGAAACATCTCAAATAAACAACCTAACCTTACACCTAAAGCAATTAGAGAAAGAAGAAAAAAAAAAAACCCAAAGTTAGCAGAAGGAAAGAAATCATAAAGATCAGATCAGATGTAAATGAAAAAGAAATGAAGGAAACAATAGCAAAGATCAACAAAACTAAAAGCTGGTTCTTGGAGAAGATAAACAAAATTGATAAGCCATTAGCCAGACTCATCAAGAAAAAAAGGGAGAAGACTCAAATCAACAGAATTAGAAATGAAAAATGAGAAGTAACAGCTGCACTGCAGAAATACAAAGGATCATGAGAGATTGCTACAAGCAACAATATGCCAATAAAATGGACAACCTGAAAGAAATAGACAAATTCTTAGAAAAGCACAACCTTCCAAGACTGAACCAGGAAGAAATAGAAAATATAAACAGACCAATCACAAGCACTGAAATTGAAACTGTGATTAAAAATCTTCCAACAAACAAATGCCCAGGACCAGATGGCTTCACAGGCGAATTCTATCAAACATTTAGAGAAGAGCTGACACCTATCCTTCTGAAACTATTCCAAAGTATAGCAGAGGGATGAACACTCGCAAACTCATTCTATGAGGCCACCATCACCCTGATACCGAAACCAGACAGAGATGTCACAAAAAAAGAAAACTACAGGCCAATATCAGTGTTGAACATAGACGCAAAAATCCTTAACAAAATACTAGCAAACAGAATCCAACAGGACATTAAAAGGATCATACACCATGATCAAGTGGGGTTTAACCCAGGAATGCAAGGATTCTTTAACGTACGCAAATCAATCAATGTGATATACCATATTAACAAATTGAAGAATAAAAACCATATGATCATCTCAACAGATGCAGAAAAAGCTTTTGAGAAAATTCAACACCATTTATGATAAAAAAAACTCTCCAGAAAGTGGGCATAGAGGGAACCTACCTCAACATAATAAAGGCCATATATGACAAACCCACAGCAAACATCATTCTCAATGGTGAAAATCTGAAAGCATTTCCTCTAAGATCAGGAACAAGACAAAGATGTCCACTCTCACCACTATTATTCAACATAGTTTTGGAAGTCGTAGCCACGGCAATTAGAGAAGAAAAAGAAATAAAAGGAATACAAATTGGAAAAGAAGAAGTAAAACTGTCACTGTTTGCAGATAACATGATACTATACATAGAGAATCCTAAAGATGCTACCAGAAAACTACTAGAGCTAATCAATGAATTTGGTAAAGTAGCAGGATACAAAATTAATGCACAGAAATCTCTTGCATTCCTATACACTAATGATGAAAAATCTGAAAGTGAACTTAAGGAAACACTCCCATTTACCATTGCAACAAAAAGATTAAAATACCTAGGAATAAACCTACCCAAGGAGACAAAAGACCTGTATGCAGAAAACTGTAAGACACTGATGAAAGAAATTAAAGATGATACCAACAGATGGAGAGATATACCATGTTCTTGGATTGTAAGAATCAACATTGTGAAAATGACTATACTACCCAAAGAAATCTACAGATTCAATGCAATCCCTATCAAACTACCAATGGCATTTTTCACAGAACTAGAACAAAAAATTGCACAATTTGTATGGAAATGCAAAAGACCCCGAATAGCCAAAGCAATCTTGAGAAAGAAAAACGGAGCTGGAGGAATCAGACTCCCTGACTTCAGACTATACTACAAAGCTACAGTAATCAAGACAGTATGGTACTGGCGCAAAAACAGAAATATAGATCAATGGAACAGGATAGAAACCCAGAGATAAACCCACGCATATATGGTCACCTTATCTTTGATAAAGGAGGCAAGAGTATACAATGGAGAAAAGAAAGCCTGTTCAGTAAGTGGTGCTGGGAAAACTGGACAGCTACATGTAAAAGAATGAAATTAGAACACTTCCTAACACCATACACAAAAATAAACTCAAAATGGATTAAAGACCTAAAGGAAAGGCCAGACACTATAAAACTCTTAGAGGAAAACATAGGCAGAACACTCTGTGACATAAATCACAGCAAGATTCTTTTTGACCCACCTCCCAGAGAAATGAAAATAAAAACAAAAATAAACAAATGGGGCCTAATGAAACTTCAAAGCTTTTGCACAGCAAAGAAACCATAAACAAGACGAAAAGACAACCCTCAGAATGGGAGAAAATATTTGCAAATGAAGCAACTGACAAAGGATTAATCTCCAAAATATACAAGCAGCTTATGCAGCTCAATGTCAAAAAAACAAACAACCCAATCCAAAAATGGGCAGAAGACCTAAATAGACATTTCTCCAAAGAAGATATACAGATTGCCAACAAACACATGAAAAGATGCTCAACATCACTAATCATTAGAGAAATGCAAATCAAAACTACAGTGAGGTGTCACCTCCCACCAGTCAGAATGGCCATCATCAAAAAATCTACAAACAGTAAATTCTGAAGAGAGTGTGGAGAAAAGGGAATCCTCTTGCACTGTTGGTGGGAATGTAAATTGATACAACCACTATGGAAAACAGTATGGAGGTTCCTTAAAAAACTAAAAATAGAACTACCATATGACCCAGCAATCCCACCGCTGGGCA
This sequence comes from Eschrichtius robustus, assembly GCF_028021215.1. Lineage (NCBI taxonomy): Eukaryota > Metazoa > Chordata > Mammalia > Artiodactyla > Eschrichtiidae > Eschrichtius > Eschrichtius robustus. Next base: position 130,911,438 of record NC_090826.1, on the reverse strand, counting down.
TATACCCTGAGAAAACCATAATTATAATGGGCCATGCCACGTAGAGGGGTGGGATAGGGAGCGTAGGAAGAAGACACAAGAGGGAGGAGATATGGGGATATATGTATATGTATAGCTGATTCACTTTGTTATAACAGCAGAAACTAACACACCATTGTAAAGCAATTATACTCCAATAAAGATGTTAATAAATACATTTTAAAAAAAAGGGTCATGTACCACAGTGTTCATTGCAGCACTATTTACATTAGCCAGGACATGGAAGGAACCTAAGTGTCCATTGACAGATGAATGGATAAAGAAGATGTGGCACATATATACAATGGAATATTACTCAGCCATAAAAAGAAACCAAATTGAGTTATTTGTAGTGAGGTGGATGGACCTAGAGTCTGTCATACAGAGTGAAGTAAGTCAGAAAGAGAAAAACAAATACCATATGCTAACACATATGTATGGAATCTAAAAAAAAAAAGTTCTACTGAACCCAGGGGCAGGACAGGTGTAAAGACACAGACATAGAGAATGGACCTGAGGACAGTGGGAGGGGGTAGGGTAAGCTGGGACGAAGTGAGAGAGTAGCATTGACATATATACACTACCAAATGTGAAATAGATAGCTAGTGGGAAGCAGCTGCATTGCACAGGGAGATCAGCTCAGTGCTTTGTGACCACCTAGAGGGGTGGGATAAGGAGGGTGGGAGGGAGATGCAAGAGGGAGGGGTATGGGGATATATGTATGCATATTACTGATTCCCTTTGTTATACAGCAGAAACTAACACAACACTGTAAAGCAATTATACTCCAATAAAGATGTTAAAAATAAAAGATAACTAATAAAAACTTGCTGTATTTAAAAAAAAAAAAAAGAATGGCACCTGCCAAAAAAAAAAAAGAAAAAGAAAAAACAAGGTCTGAATAATACATAAGGGGGATAATTGGCTTTAGGTGAGCTTTTAAAAAAATATTGTGAAGTCATCCATGTTTATTTCTACACTGTAAAATAAATCAGAAATGAAAAGTGAAAACCTTTCACTGCCCACCCCTCACTTCAAGATAACTACTATGCGTGACTTAAAAGTATGTTTCCCACACATCTTTGTAAAATGCAAATCTGTCACCATAATTCTCCTGTTACAAATCTTTTAGTGGCTACCCCCTGGTTTTGGGAAAAGCCCAGACTTTTTACCGTGCCTGTGAGCCCCTTGGAGACCTGGCTTCGGCTCACCTCTCCAGTCCTGCCTCCACCTGGGCTACAATATGACTTTCCTGGGCCCCAGGCACTTCTGCCTTTTCCTCCATAAAAAAGCACCAAAAAATTATACTTTATGATCATGTTAGTATAAAGATGAATATATTAGTATTAGATGTTTTAGTATTAAGACATTTTACTCTACCTAAAAGTTCTTTTATTTTCTTTTGATTTTAAAAGAAACTAAAACATTGTTGTAAATCCCGAAAAGTATTGTGAACCCTGGACACTGTGCCTATTGATGCCTAATGGATAACTCAGCCCTGGTCTCCACCCCTCCTTGCCTGCCTGAGATGTACTGAATCTTCTGTGGTTACCCCCAGTGCAGTTATTCTGTTTGCTTCTGGGTCTTTGCATAAACTGAATCCTCTGCCGTAAATGGTCGTCAACTCATCGTATCCTGGTTATCTGTTACTCTTCCTTCAGGTCTCAGCTTAGCTGTTCCTTCCTCTGTGAAGTCTCCCCTGGACACCCAAGACAGAACCCTGTGGCCTTTCTGAATTTTTTTCCCAGAGTGCCATGCCCCTGTCTCCGGATCAGAATTATTACACTTTATTGTAAACATTTATCCAACCTAGCATTTATTGGGTGTTTCTACCACTCTGCTAGGTCCTAAGCACAAAGTCTACAATTTGCTTGCTTGTCCCTTTTTTACCTAAAAGTTAATGAGGTATGCAAAAATGGTGTAATTCATTAAGAAACTGAAGAATATAGTTTGTTTTTATGCTTTAAAATCTTATTTCTATTTACAGAAGTAGACTGTAAAGATTTGTGTTAATTCTCTTTTCCTTTCCTTTTCTTTTCTTCTTCTTTTTTGTTTCTTTCAGGAGAGAGCCAAACTTGCCTATTTTGACTATGGAGATGTCATTTGTAAAGAAGGTGAAATGCCACAAGGAATCTACTTAATTATTTCAGGAATGGCGATCGTAAGGGACTATTTATTTTTTACTGAAAATGTATTTTGAAATATGTAATTATCACATAAGGAGAAATTTAGGAACTAAGATATTTTGAAATTTTTAACATAATTTGTTTTCCAGATGAAACCATTTCTGTTCAGAGTGAACACTACAGCTGAGAGATAATTATAATACCCACCATCCGAAAGGTGCTTCCCATCTTACAAAATGCTTTCATAATTATTACTTATTCCTCACAACAGTCCTGGGAGGAACAGTCTTTTCCGTGATGTTCAGATAAGGAACCCAGTACTTAGAGTGGTTGGGTTACTCACCTAAAGGAAATGAGTGTCAAGAATGAGGGAATAGACCACAACATCAGATTCTCCCAGAGGTCAGATAGGATGAAAATCATACAATTTTTAACCTGTAGGAGGCTTTTGGTGTCAGTAGAATGATAGGGACAATAATCCTTTAGAAACTGAATACTAGTAGCTGAATCCATGGGTGAGCCCCAGCTATGACCAACGTAATTCCTAGATGACATTTACAAGTGACAAACCCTTATTATAGTGCAAATAATATATTTGGCTTTCTATTTTTGGAATGGGTGTTTCAGACCTTAAAAATACCAAAATTAATCATGGAAATAAACTATTATAGTAAATCCTAACTAACACATGTATAGCATTTATTAAGTGTCAGGCACTTTTCATTCATCCGTTCACTCATTCATTCAACAAATATTTACTTCATTACTATCATGCAGCAGGCACTGCTCATTCTAGGCATAGAATCGACAAAAACAAAAATCGCTGTCTTCTTAGAGTTTAATTTCTAGTAGAGGCATAGAAGGAGATGGGACAATGGACAAAATACATAAGTTAAATATATAGTATGTTAGCGGTGATGGAGAGATGAAGGTGGCTAATTGTGACATTTAAAAGGATGGTCGAGAATGGCAATATGTTATGACATTTAATCCTTACACCAACCTCATGTAAGGTGGAAAACTGATGGACAGAGAAATCAATTCATTTGTCCCCCCGCCACCAATCTTTGACAACTATTTCCTCTTCTACTTTTGAGGGCTCATGTGATTACATTGGGCCCAACAGGATAATCCAGAATCATCTCTTTAAGTTTAGCTGATTAGCAGTAACCTGAATTCTATTTGCACAATCCCTTCACAGCAGTTCATAGATTAATGTTTGATTGAATAGCAAGGAGACAGGAATCTTGGAAGGATTTCTTTAGAATTCTGCTTACCACAGATGTTATCCCCTTTCCTTGGTTTGCAAAAAAGCAGAGACATTCTTGATTACTCAGAAGGCCTTTGAACTGCATTCAAAATTAAATTAAAAAAATATCAAGTCCTTTGGAAGCATGAATGCCTCTAAACGTTTGAATGATAATCACTAGGAGAGGGTACAGTTTTCATAGCAACTCCTTCAGTGACCTTTTTTTCCGTTTCCTGTGTCTTGAACAATAGCTTTCCTCTTTGATATTTACAGCTAAACTTTCTGGAAAGTTGTGTAATCCTTCTGGTTGATTCCTGCATCTTCATCCTGAAATCTGATACCTTTCTTTACCCCCACCCACACCTACCAGTTCTTTTCCTGAAGTAACCCAACCTTCCTGTGTTCATCCTAAAACCTTTTCCTGTTAATGTCTCATGGTAATTATTCTTAAGCATCTTACGGGAAGCAAGGCTTCTACTGAAATCACGGCTTGGTTTGGAGGCATATTAATTCATGATATCCGATTTATGCATCCATGCAACCAGAAGTTTTTTCCACCTGAGACACTAGCCTATTACGCTAAGAATATCTAATAGACTTAGAGTGGGTGCTTGCATTAGTGGCAGACTGCAGTGACTACTTTTGGTGGAATTTTTATACAAGGAAGGTAAATAGGGGTCATCTGTAAAGCTAAAGATTAGAAACAATATTGCCTTGGAGAGTTGAAGTGTGAAAGAAACCATGATTCTTGTGAAGCCTAATTCCTCCTTTACACCTGAAAGGATTCATAAAGAATCTTTTCCTTCCACTGTAATAATTGCAAGAAAAACTGGGAGCTCCTGGGGTTTGGTCAAGGGCTTTTAATTTTATATTTCCCTTGGCACAGTTTTTTCCCCCTTGCAGTTGCAGAGTTCACCTCCTACCTTTGGAATAGACAGGAGCCTAAGCGCTGATAGAGAGTCCACGACCAGGTTTACAGAGTACTGTACTAGTGGAGACATAATTGGAGAGTTGAGCTGTCTGCTTAAGCGTGAAATTGAATATACTGCCATCTGTGAAACTATTTTACAGGTAAGAAACTGGTTCCGTCTATATTGTGGGTTGTTAGTTAATTCTTCCTCAAGTCAATAAGGAGTGCCAGTATCTTTGCTTCCTCTGGGTTCTGATATCTTACTTAGTCACCCAACCAGCTACTGTGAAGCAGTGTAGACTAGCTGAGAGAGGCCAATTTAGTGTCTCACATCTGCTATGGGATCTGGAGGGTGATATTTTAATCAAGGAGACTACGTCAGTTTTTTTTATTAAGAGAGAAAGTATCTAACTTTTGATGTTATGAGGATAAGGAAAAAATATATGTAAAGTGCCTGGCATGTTTAGGTGCTCAATAAATGGCCACCATAATGAGAGTGGTGTTTTTAAAGTATACTTGTGTTTCAACCCTCTTTCTTCCATTTTTCCCTTGCTAAGTAAGAAGTTTATTTAACAAATAAATGGCCTGATATTGCACTAGCTGTGGGCGATTCAAATTGAAATTAGTGAAAGTTCCCACTTACAAAGAATTTTCAAGCTTTTGGGACTGTTAGATGCAACAGAGCAGGGTCCAGAGTCTTAGGAGTGTGACAAACAGAAAGGAATGTCGCCTTATCGGTTTCATACCATTTCATTTTTGGAAGAGGATAGAAGGCATAAATGTATTCACAAGGCTGAATTGAATTCACTGAAGTTCAGGTAATTGAACTTCAGTGAATTCTGAAAGAGTTGTCTTCCTTATTTGGATTGGCACTTTGCTGGAGACAAATACTATGAATGAGCCAACGTGACCTACTGTGACCATAAAGATAGATAAGTTTATGTGGCTTAGTTCCTTAATCTTGGGCTCATGATTATCCTACCTATTGACTGGTGTAAAATTTCCTGGCCTGTTTTTAAGTTTATAGCTTTAATTGGACTGTACATTTTATCATCTTATGCTTAAACGGCAGAGTATCATAATTACTATACTAGAGTTGATAGTTCTTTCTAGGAGGTTAGGTGAAGATGAAATCTACAGGCATTTTTTTTTCTGATGGTCTTGTAATTTAGTTTCAAGTCAAGCATACTGTTCGATACCTTGTCATTTCAGGCTTGCTTTATCTCCCTGGAGGATTTATATGAAGGCTTTGATGTCTTCTGGCCATCCCTGGAATATAAAATATGGCTGAAGCTTGCTCTCAGTATTGCCTATCAGTATTTTGAATCAAGTCTCATTGATGAGGTAAGTTGCATGATTAAAATATGAATGAAATTTTATTTACTGTATTTTTTACAAAATGCATTTCATATTTTGGAGACAAAGAAAGGAAGGTGTGTCTGATCTTTCAAAGTAATATTTCACAGTCCTCATCACTCACTTATCCTGACTTCCTATAGGTCATCAGTCCCCTTGTGACAGCTGATTTTCCCAGGCTACCTGCAGTCATCCCTTAAAAATAATAAAGTCAGCAAATCTTAAATAGGTAGATCCCCAAGAATCAAGCATAGCATTAATTAGAATGAGTTAATGAGCATTCAGTCTGGTGTTTATTATAGTCTACTCTATCTACCTACGTTAATATAAATCTCCTGCCTTTTCAAATTTTTACTGAGTTTACTAAGCCTCATCTATGAACTTTCTCTCCAAAAAGTAGTGGTTCAAGTCTGTTCTTGGACTGGCACAATGTACAACCCCATATTTACGTCCCATTTAGTAATTTTTTGAGCCCCTATCATGAGTCAGCAACTGGAGAAGTGACAGACCTTAAGTTCAACAATATTCATTGAATTGTGAGATATATATATATCTGAATATAAATATTGGGTTAAAAAATTAGCATGTCTCAGGAGAATGAGAAGAGAAGCCACAGACTGAGAGAAAATATTTGCAAAAGACACATCAGATAAGGAACTATTATCCAGAATATACGAAGAGCTTTTAAAACTCAACAGTAGGAAAAAAAACCAGCCTGATTAAAAAATGGGCCAAAGATCATAACAGACACCTTATCAAAGAAGATATACGAATGGCAAATAAACATAGGAAAAGATGCTCCACATCCTATGTCATCAGGGAAATGCAAATTAAAACAACAATATGATACCACTACAAACCTATTAATTGGCCAATATTTGGAACACTGACAACACCAGTTGCTGGCAAGGGTATGGAGCAACAGGAACTCTCATTCATTGCTGGTGAGAATGCGAAATGGTACATAGCCACTTTGGAAGACAGTTTGGCGGTTTCTTACAAAACTAACATACTCTTGCCATATGACCCAGTAATCACTCTCTTTGATATTTATCCAAAGGAGTTCAAAACTTATGTCCACACAAAAACCTACACATGGATTTTTTAAAAAAATTGAAGTATATTTGATTTACAGTGTTCTCTTAGTTTCAGGTATACAGCAAAGTGATTCTGTTATATACATATATACATACACATATATATACTTTTTCCTTATATATTATTATAATATATTGAGTATAGTTCCCTGTGCTATACAGTAGGTCCTTGTTGGCTGTCTGTTTTATATATAGTAGTGTGTATTTTATATATATTAGTGTGTATATGTTTATTCCTCCCTTCTCTTTCCCCTTTGGTAACCATAAGTTTGTTTTCTATGTCTGTGGGTCTATTTCTGTTTTGTATATAAGTTTATTTGTATCATTTTTTTTTAGATCCCACATATAAGTGATGTCATATGATATTTGTCTTTCTCTGTCTGACTTACTTCACTTAGTATGATAATCTCTAGGTCAATCCATGTTGGTGCAAATGGCATTATTTCATTCTTTTTTATGGCTGAATAATATTCCATTGAATATATATACCACATCTTCTTTATCCATTCATCTGTTGATGGACATTTACGTTGCTTCCATGTCTTGGCTATTGTAAATAGTGCTGCAATGAACGTTGGGGTGCATATGTCTTTTCAAGTTATGGTATTCTCTGGATATATGCCCAAGGATGGGATTGCAGGATCATATGGTAGCTCATTTTTAGTTTTTTAAGGAACCTCCATACTGTTCTCCACAGTGACTGCACCAATTTACATTCCCACCAACAGCATAGGAGGGTTCCCTTTTCTCCACACCCTCTCCAGCATTTATTATTTGTAGACTTTTTGAGGATGGCCATTCTGACCAGTGTGAGGTGATACCTCATGGTAGTTTTGATTTGCATTTCTCTAATAATTAGTGATGTTGAGCATCTTTTCACGTGCCTTTTGGCCATCTGCATGTTTTCTTTGGAGAAATGTCTGTTTAGATCTTCTGCCCATTTTTTGATTTGTTTGTTTGTTTTTTTGATATTGAGCTGTATGAACTGTTTGTATATTTTGGAGATTAATCCCTTGTTGGTTGCATCATTTGCAAATATTTTCTCCCATTCTGTAGGTTTTCTGTTTGTTTTGTTTATGAAAAACCTACACACAAATGTTTATAATACCTTATTCATAATTGCCAAAACTTGGAAGCAGTCAACCAAGATGTTTTTCAGTAGATGAATGGATAAACTGTGATACTTCCAGACAATGGAATATTATTCAGTGCTAAAAAGAAATGAGTTATTAAGCCATGAAAAAGACATGGAAGAAACTTAAATGCATATTACTAAGTGAAAGAAGCCATCTGAAAAGGCTACATACTCTATGGTTCCAACAATAGGACTTTCTGGAAAAGGCAAAACTATGAAGACAATAAAAAGACCAATGGTTGCTAGGAGTTGGGGTGACGAGGCATGAACAGGTAGAGCACAGAGGATCTTTAGGGCAATGAAAATACTCTACGATACATGTATGATGGATACCTGTCTTTGTACATTAGTCCAAACCCATAGAATGTACAACACCAACAGTGAAACCTAATGTAAACTAAGGACTTTGGGTGATTATGTGTATCAGTGTAGATTCAGTGGTTGTAATAAATGTACCACTCTGGTGGAGAATGTTGATAATAGGGGAGGCTCTGCATGTATAAGGGCAGGGGGTTATGAGAAATCTCTGTACCTTCTTCTCAGTTTTGCTGTGAATCTAAAACTACTCTAAAAAATTGTCTTAAAAAATTAGCACATCATGCTAAGGCAGTCATGTTTCTTTTACTATGTGGCAATAATAATTTTCAGAAAAATTTTAACAGAAGGGTAAGGAGATTTAGATTCTTTTCCTTTTGCTTTGCCTCTTCATGAGCAGTAGGACAAGTTTAGAGTCTACTATGAAACTCCAGAGGAGAGAATTGGGACCCAAAAGTTGAAACTCTATGGAGTGAGACTTAACTCCATACTAAGGTGAATGTCCTTTCATTTTTAAAAAATTCACAAGCAACACATATTCATTATATAAATTAAAAAAACACAGTTACAAAACATAAGAAGATAATAATAATTTTCTACCCCAATTTACTTCCCAGAAAATCTCTGTTTAACAATTTGGCTTATTTCCTTCTAGTCTTTTTCCAGTAAAGAACTAACCAATTAAGACTTTTTAGAACCCCCAAGGACTAATAAGATTATGCTGAACCCGCTCCTCTAGACCACACAACTCAAAATTTATATGCATTTAAAAACCAAAATAGCTTTTTAAGAGATTTTTCTGGTTGTAAAGTTCTAGATAAGTTTGCTAATTTTCTTATGTTTTTGGTGCCCCAGCTATGCTGGTGCCCTCAGCAATTAAGTGTTTGATTTGCATGTCAGGGACCAAGATCTGAGGGCTGAATCATGTAGCTGTGTACTTCCTGTGGCTGGAAATGTTCAGAATGAGCTGATGGCCGCTGTCAGGGCACCGTCCAGGAGATTACTACTGTTGGACTGACCTCTAAGCTCCTATATTAGTTTGCTGGGGCTTCTGTCACAAGGTGCTGCAAACTGGGTGACTTAAACGACAGAAATTTATTGTCTCACAGTTCTCAAGGCTAGAAATCTGAAATCAAGGTCCTGGCAGTACTGGTTCCTACTGAGGGCTATGGGGGAGAATCTAGTCTAGGCCTCCCTCCTTGGCCTGTAGATGGCTGTCTTCATCTTCACATGGAATTCCCCCTGTATGTATGTCTGTGTCTAAATTTCCCCTTTTCATAAGGACACCAGTCATATTGGATTAGGTGTCCACCCTGTTCCAGTTTGACCTCATCTTATCTTAAACAATTACATCTGCAATGACCCTATTTCCAAATAAGGTAACATTCTGAGGTACTGGGGTTTAAGACTTCATTATATGAATTTTGGAGGGACACAATTCAATCCATAACAGCTCTCTTCTAGCTCTAAAATCTATGATTCTGAGCCTTGGCATATGCTTAAGTTTTGTTTTGTTTTGTTTGTTCCCTTGTCAAGTGGGACGTTTGCTTACTGCAAGGTAAAACCTGTGCATATTTAGGACTCTGGTTCTTGTGCGAATAGAAATCCAAGAGGCATAGCTGACTGCCCTGCTGTGGCTGATTATAAATAAATCAGGGCTGGGCAACCACATTCAGGGCCACTAAACAGTAGCAATATAAAAGCTCTGAATTCAGAATCTTGTCAATATAAAAGTTCTGAATTCAGAATCTTGTCAGAAGTCATTCTGCACTCCAGATAAATTCTATCTGTTGGCCCCAGGGTCTGTTTGCCCTTTGGCACCCTCAAAGAACTCAGCTAAATCAGTGAATTTGCTTTCTTCTTCTTTTTTTAAACTTTTGATCTTTCCTTTATTTTAGTCATTTTTTAAATTGAAATATAGTTGATGTACAATGTTATCTTAGTTTCAGGTATACAACATAATGATTTGACATTTGCATACGTAATGCAATGATCACCATGATAAGTCTAGTAACCACCTGCTCCAAAGTTATTACAATGTTATTGACCATATTCCTTATGCTGTATATTACATTCCCGTGACTTATTTATTGTGTAACTGGAGGTTACTACCTCTTAATCCTCTTCACCTATTTTATCCAACCTCCCACCTCCCCTCTCCTCTGGCAACCACCATTTTGCTCTCTGTATCTGTAAGTCTGTGTCTGTTCTGTTTTGTTTGTTCATTTGTTTTGTTTTTTAGATTGCACATGTAAGTGAGATCATATGGTATTTGTCTTTCTCTATCTGACTTATTTCACTTAGCATAATACTCTCTAGGTTCATCTATGTTGTCGCAAATGGCAAGATTTCATTCTTTTTTATGACGGAGTAATATCCATTCCATATATATATACTGACTTAGAGGTCAGTCCAACAGTCCAACAGTATATATATATATATACCACATCTTCTTTATCCATTCATCTATCAATGACATTTAGGTTGCTTTCATATCTTGGCTCTTGTAAATCATGTTGCAGTGAGCATAGGGGTGCATATATCTTTTCAAATTAGTGTTTTTATTTTCTTTGGGTAAATACCCAGAAGTGGGATTGCTGGATCATATGGTAGTTTTATTGTTAATTTTTTGAGGAACCTCCTACTATTTCCCATAGTGGCTGCACCAGTTGACAATCCCAGCAACAGTGCACGAAGCTTCCCTTTTCTCCACATCCTTGCCAACACTTATTTGTTGTCTTTTTGATGATAGCCATTCTGATAAGTGTGAACTGGTTTCCATTTCCTTATGATTAATGATGTCGAGCATCTTTTCATGTGGAATATGCTTTCTTCTTGATACCGTGTATCATTTTGTATGATTTATAGGACAAAATCTCATTTTATTTTAGGACTTAAAGTTTCAGAAGTGCGTGGCCCTCCATCATGCATATGTGGAGACTTTATCAAGCTATAACGAAATGACTGTTGATAATGTGAACATGAAATTCGTTATTCTTGTATACGGCAGTGTTATTGATACTAAGACAGAGGTACCATATCTTGCACCTTGCATTTTACCTAAAACCTGTGAACAGGTAAGGAGGATCATTTCTAAAGAGTCATTTGCTTTTCATGGTGCCCCGTAAGTGACTTTAAAACTCAACCAACCACCTTAAAGAGAAATTTAACCTAGAAAGACCCTACAGTTCTCACCTGCCCTTAACAAAACAGTCAAAATGTACCCAGGGCTTCTGTGTACTGTTGTACAAGTTGTGCCCTGCACAAGAGTGTCACTGAGGGACAAGGGGGGCAGGCATCTGCCTGCTCTCTGCTTGCCAAGCTGTTTGCCCTGGCATGGGCTGTGCCTCCCCAGAGGAAGGACGGGGTACATTTTTCCTAGTTCATGCCAAGGCAATGACACTGCTTGCTAGCATGGCTCTGGAAGTTATCTGCACTGGTTGATAAGAAGGGAGATGCGTTGGGGCCATGTCACTTTGTTGACACATTAGGGTCTAGGGGCACAACTTGATAGACGGCCCTGGGCCTCATCATTCCACACCTCTGTAAGGAAGGGGGAAGTGTGAACACCTAGGACAAAACAGGGGATGGGAAGAGTAGAAGCCAGGTCCCTACTGGGCCAAGCCATCTGCCGTCGGACCACAGGAGTGATGTGAGGACAGAGCCCAAGAATGAAGAGGATCAAGAGGCCAGGAGAAGAGCTGACATCTCTTTAATCTGGTAACAAGTTTGGGAGAGACGCTTTCTGCTTATTCAGGCCAGGAACGTTCACTAATTTAATGAAATTTTATGTCCTGGAAAAGTTGGTAAACCTCCTAAAAAGTGCATTTGCCACTTTCCTAACTAATGTTCTTATTTTGTCAACCTCTCAACAATTCAGAGGGTGAAGGTAATTTAAATGTTTTTTTTAAATAGAAAATGAAAATCACTTTAGCTTTGAAACAAGGGGTGGGGGACAGTGGGAGCAATCCCACAGTTTAGTTTGTTAAGACACCAGAGTTTGGAGTCAGGCATACTTGGATTTAAAACCTGACCCCTGTGCTCACTAGGTGTGTGAGCGGAGGAAAGGTGCCTTCTGACCCTCAGTTTCCTCTTAGTAAGATGAGGATAACAGCAGCAGTCGTCTCCTAAGGTTCTTGTGGGGATTAAATGAGATAATACGTGATAATATCTAGAAATGATAGTTCTAATTGTTACTTATGTATGCTCCTTGCATTCTGGGAGGGCAGATTTTGCGGCACATGGGGCAAAAGCTTGAGGAAGAGAGCTCTTTTTCCTATCTGGGAAGGCTGGGGCCTGAGCCCTTGAATGTCAATGTCGGAATAAAAGTAACTCAGTGGATGCTGGGGATTGCATTTTCCAAATTCGTTCCAAGTAAGGTGTAGAAATTTCCTTTCTGATGTTTATAAATATCCAAAAGATAACCTCCTGGTCCAAGACTTTTTGAAACAAGGTTAAAGAGGATGTGAAATGAAAAAGATAGCGCTTAGGTTGGAGGCCGAGTTCTAGGTTTTGGCTTATTTCTTATATCCTTTGGAAAGGTTAGGAAGCAGCCATCTTAGAGATCAAAGAATGCTCTTTTGACTAATTTTGACTTTTCTCCTTTAGGTGCAGGGAACTTCAGATTTAAGCAAGCTGCTGGTTATCCAAGCACCTGCACCTGCCAAAAATAATAATAATGCCAAGGTCATGGGTAAGGGGTAGCCCTTTAGTGGTAAGAAAACCACTGAGAAGGAATTTTGTTACATATGAGATTCATTTTATTCTAAGAAAATGGTTTGAGGGCCTTGTGTGGGTTTATCATCCATCTCCATTCTTGGGCCCACCCTGGCTGCCACATTGCTTCTGGGAGGTCACATATCAGAGACTTCCAGACACTGAAATCCAGGTGGCTCTTGCTCTCTCTCATGCCTTTCCCTCCACAACCTTGTGGGAGGACAGCAGCTTCTACCTTGTACTCTGATCCTATAGGCTGGAGCTCCGTAGTGCTGTTGGGGGCCGAGCAGGCATGGGGAGGGGATAGACTCACACAGCAGACCCAGGTGTGGGAGCCGGTTTTCTCTCAACGACCAAAGGGAATATAGGATCTGACCCATGCTCATTGAAAGCCACGGTCATAGCCACAACTCAAGTGACTTGCTTTGAGGTGCACTTTGATAGTCACTAAGTAATTATTGTCACTAAATGCATATTAGTACCCAATTGCTTATATCATGGTGCTGAGCATACTATAAAGAAGACTAGATAGGAAGGCCTTGCTGTAGGGAAAATATGTTCAAGATCTTTCACTCAGTGCTCAGCATCCTGCCTTACCAAACCCAGTGTCACCATTTTCCCAGCTACCCCAGCTTGAAAACACAATCAACCTTGATTTGCTCCGCTAATTAGCACCATCCCAGTGCTTGCGATTCATGTAACCTGCTAGCTCAGGCAGGTTCAATTCTTAATGAATTGTTAATTTGTGGGAGAGGGGGTTACGTGATTTCAAACTGTGTGCATAAAGGGCACATTTTATCAATAGTTTACATCTCAGTGTTCCTCATTTGCATAATTCTTATAAAATGCAACCCCACAGTATGCTGGGCACTGTGCAAAGCACTAGTTGGTGAGTGAGCGAACAAGGCCTCTGCCCTTGTCAGAGATATTCAAGAAGTAATTTCACTTCTCCCCTAGAAGCAAATTCAACCTCAGACATTCTTACAGCTCACTTTGCATGCCCTGTTCTGGGGTCATATGCAGCACCATGATATTGGGAGCTCCCTGTGCTCCTGGGTCTCCTGTCCAAGTTGGCTAACACTGAGATGACCATTACCCCAGCCTTCACACTGTCTTTAGGTCTGCCACTCTGCTACTTCCCCAGCACTCTTGGGGCACAGGAGTGTATGGCAAGGCTGGGAGCTCAGGGTCTAATGTCAGCCCCCTTAGGGCACCCTGAGGGCTATTTTAGAGTGAGGGAAATATATCACTCTGCATTCCCCGATGTGTTTGGGAGGAAGGTCACAAATGGTAGGCCCATGGACTTGATCCAGCCGGTACACTGGATTTGGCCCACATACATGTTTTCTTTAAAAATTTTAAAATTGTCAAGTATGTAAACATCCAGAAATTCACATTTTAAAAAAATCCAGATTTTGAGCTTTACTTGAAAAAAAAATCAGAAAGTCTGCCAACCCTCGGTCCTCATATCTATGTGTGGCAACAATCAGAGCTGAGCATCTCTGGCTCCTACAGGGGAAGCAGATGCTCTACGGTTTGCCTCAGTCCACTCCCTCTTGTGTTATATCCAAACCATTTTGTTTGTGTGAACTGCCTCTTCTCATTTGGGTTTGCCAGCCCTTGTATTGGACTTTTGGGAGCCTAGTAACAAATGTCCTTGAGGGAAAAAAGTAAAAAGCCTATCTGAAAGGGGAGAAGAGAAAGGCGACACTTACAGGGAGGAAGTAAGTTGAAATTTCAAAATATCCTCCTGCTACCTATACTCTTAAATTCCTAATTTAGTTTTTCTGTTTAATGCATTTATTTGGATTGGCTCAGTCAACACCAGTCTTGGAATGACCAGGAGAGACTATCACTGGAAGAGAAAAAATGAGGTAATAAACTTGACACTTTGATTAGATTTTTCTTACTGTGAATATTAAACTACACAGTGAAAATAAATTGTAAAGTCAAGTAGCAACATGTAGGTGGTGAGAAAAATGGCAGCTCGTTAATATGGGAAAATTGGGATTAAAGTTCACCTGAATTACTTAACAATTAAAATTATAGGATATTTTTGAAAACTGTAATTTTGCCCTAGCCCCCCTCTCCCAATTTCCCCCCCCCCCAACTCCCTTCCCCCCTGATATTTAGTTCAAAAGTAGGGCTATCTGGGATTAAGGATGGGGAGGGCCATTCACCATACACACAGTTAGACATTAGTATGTAAATATGGATGCTTCTCTCTTTGGAGTGCGCGTTCCCATGGATGTGTGGGTCTCTCTGGTGGGGGGTGTGTGGCGCACAGGTAGATCACGGACATCTTCCTAGGGTATCAATTTTTCTTGACAGTCTTTCAAAGGGAGAAGTTAACTCATTTTACGGTTAGGTTACTTAAAATATTTTATATGGAAACAAACATACTATGGAGTAGGATGACAAATTTGCACGAATTTAAGATGAAACAAGAGACCTCAAAATATTTTATTATGGAGAGTCACTTATGTGTTGCGCTGACATTTTGTCCTAGTTTCCTCAGTAATCAGAGCTAATTTAGAAAAGTTTGAGAAGTGCTGGAAGCCAGGCCTAGAGTTGGGGAGGGAGAGGGCTGGTAGAGGCAAATCTGGTGGGGAGAAGGGTAGCCTGCAAGGGGGTGTCTCTGTGAGGGCCCCTAACAGAGTTCCCTTGGGCCAGAGCCCACTGCTGAGTGGAGGGGAGGAGAAGACAGCTCTGACAGAGCAATAGGGCGACAGGCAAATGCAGAAGTGGGCCAGGTAGCAGTAACGGTGCCAAGAATGGGCTTCAGGAGCCTTCAGCACCCTTCCTCCGCCAGTTGCCAAGTCCCTCCAAATACACGTCTTCTAAGGAAAAATGATGTGCTGTGTAAATGCAGCTTCATGAGAAGTCCCTTGGCCCATCACATCCCCAACCAGATAGCCACCCTAAGACCCTCCTAATAGAAATTCTGGTCCTGCCACTATTATTTATGACAATCACGGTGGTTTGCAGTGTGTTTCTTGGGGGAAGGACAGTGGCATTGACCAAACTGGCAGTTCTTTGTTCTTTTAAACAAAGCAATTTAAATCTTTTCAGGCGGTCTTCCTAGGTCATCCTCTCCTTTCTTAAAGGGACCCTATTTCACAAATGGGGAAACCTAACTGGGAGTCTAGTGATTTGGTTCCGCACTTGCCACTGTCTTTTCCAGGCCCCATTATTAAAAAAATTCTCATTCCAACTTAGGAAAAAAGTTTCCAGCTTACCTTGCAATCAGTCACAAAGATAACTGGAATTCAACTCTCCTAACATTTCTCTTTAAGTGCGCCTTTGATACACTACTCTAATTGAATTAATGTATCTCTCTTTACAAGATGATGTTTGATGGTATAGAGATGCACATGTACTTACTCAAAGTCCTTAATATGTAAGATGTTTTAAAGGCAGTGTTCCAGATAATGGAAGCTTTTCAGTAAGTTTTCTGATTGCACTTGAGTTTTTTTCTGAAATGCTCATAGTCAAATATTTTACTTTTGACTTTCTTTTACAGTTGGAAACTGGATCCCATTTTAGAAAAGGACATTAATGGCACTTATGTGATACGTGGAGTCAGGTTAAAGACCGAGCTAATATCCTGACTCAAGTGCTGAAAGACTGTCTGGCAAGGAGTTTACTTAGAAGTTGCTAAAACAATTTACTGCTGCATTTATTTTACAAGCAATTGATGGACTGCTGCAAAAGCTCTAATTTTAAGTAGTTGCATTATACTTAAGATATTCAAAATCCCTCAGGATAATATAAGATATCCTAAAGCTTATGGCCTAGCAAATGAAATCCTGCATCCAGCTGAGAGCAAGTTATAATAGAGCAGGAGTTATCAAAAGCACTGTACAGTTAACATACTACTGTCTAAAGCATAGGACCTATAATTTTGATTTGTGATATTGCTACAATTAGTGCCTCCCTAATGTTTTTCAGAGTAAAATCATTTCCCCCATCCCCAGTTTAGTAAATATTGAAAAACGGAATAGGTTCCATAACTTTAGTTATTGAAAGCACAGTTTAGGAGAAATTAACAATCTTACATTGCATAGTACTGTTTGATATCACTTTTCATTTTCTTTTAAAAAGTCAAATAAAATAGAAGTTTATGATCTGATTATTATTTAGAATCTATTGTTCCTTTTATTATTATTATTACTTTTACTATTATTCTCTACTCCAGGGAAAACCATAATGGAAGTAAGAATAGAAGGAAACACAAGAGAAAAAGTCAAGCCTTTTACGAACCTTCTGGATACCTAGAATAGGGCAGTATTTCTCAGAGTGGCCTGCGGAGCACCTGTGTTTCAACAAGTGCCAGGTGTGGCTGCACGTTACACACCCACAGGACCGCCTGGCAGTTTAAGGAAGTTATCACAGACCCAGTCTCATTTTAGCCTCCTTCTCCTTCAGCTTTGGCTTGTGACTTTTATCCTCAGGGTGGCAAAATGACATCTGTAACTTGGGCATCCCATTTGCTTTTCAGTGAGGCAAGGTGCTTTCTCTTTATTAGGCTTTACCTTTTAGTCAGGAAGGGACCCCCACCCCAGGCCAGCACTATCACATGACCACACTGATCTGTCATCTTAAGATGAATTTTAACTGGCACCTCAACTTGCCACCATTCATACAATCTGGGTATTTTTCGTAAAGAATAAGGGGAAATGGATACTGGGTGAACTACAGTGTCTGCTGTACTCTGCATCACAATCCCATACCTGTTATAGATAGGGTTGTTACAGATGAAGAACTTCTGGCCATCTGTAGAATCCATCTCTGGGGGTAGGCCCCTGGCCTGCACATTTTAACCCATTCCTCATGTGATTTAATGCATACTGAAGCTTGAGATGCCTAAGGTAAGGGATAAAGAAGTAGCAGAAAACAGATGTCTGCTCTACAGTCTTGCTTACAAGGCACACTGCCATGTATTTGAAACAGCTGGAGGATACTTCATTCCATGCATATCAGTTAGGATGCTTTTGGCTGCAGGTACCAGAAAACCCAACTCGAAAAGGCTTAAACACTAAGGTTATTTATTATTTTATGTAATAGAAGTCCAGAGGTAGGACAGGTTCGCAGTTGGTAGATTCAGTGAAGATCATAAAGAATCAGATGTTTTTCTTTCTCTCCACTTGGCTGTTGACCTTTACAGCCTCATTCTATGGCTGGATCCCTGCTCCCAGGTTGTAACTTGGCTGCCAGCAGCAGTTTAATGTTTTCTTGTTCATATTCAGTGTGAGAGAGAAAAGTGCCTCCCAGTTGCTCTCGTGTGAGAAAGAATTCTTGTAGAAACTCTGATGGTCTTCTATTTGTGTCTCAATGCCCATTTCTGAACCAATCACTGAGAAGGTGGCAATGACCTTTTAACTAGTTAATGCACCCTTTAAGCTTGAATCAAAGCTGTACTTCCTCAATTTGCATTGCCCCAAAGTGGAGGGGTCAAATGGAGTAAATCACTGTGCCAGTTCACTGCATCCAATTGGCATCTTGACTTGGCCCTTTAGACACAGCCATTCTGGCTCCTTACCCTTTCCTGAGCTTCTTAATGCATATTCCTACCCTTAGGGTAGAGGTTGGAGGGGAGGTCAGACTTCTGGCAAGACCACACAGGAGCCTCAAGTTGATCACTTTGCTAATCTTAGATGACTGTCTCTTCTAGCCAGAGCATTTGCTGATTGTCTGAGAAGGCGCATGGTGGACTGCCTCTCAAATTCCTATGCTTGTCTCATAGCCACAGTGGCCGTATAATTCACTTACAGTTAATAAATCTTTGGATTTATTAAATCTGTTCTCCCTATGAAAACTGAGAGCAACAATCCTGGAAAGGGGAACTCTCCTCTCCAAGCCCCATAGTATATTAAAAAGTGTACTTAGGATCACTTCTACCCTGGCAATGCATATTCATTATGTAACATTTTATATTTGGAGAAGAATACTTTCACAGTCTCATGGCTTCATGGCTGCTTCATGATAGAACCAGAAATCATTTTGCGGGTACATGACCTCCCTTTTCCTTGAGCTTTTCAGCGTTTTCACACTGGCAGCATCTATGTGGGTCGAGTAGATATAGCCCACCAAAGTTTGGGTGCCTGAGTGAGTGATAAAAGGGGCAATAGATTTATTGGGGGAAGAACTGATAATTTGATTTTGAATTTATAGATTCAATGGCCAATGTTCCATCGATCAGTAAAGATAAGACTCAAGTTTGATTAATGTTGGAGATTTAGACTTTGAATTGTCACCATAAAAGA
Source organism: Eschrichtius robustus (assembly GCF_028021215.1). Taxonomy (NCBI): domain Eukaryota; kingdom Metazoa; phylum Chordata; class Mammalia; order Artiodactyla; family Eschrichtiidae; genus Eschrichtius; species Eschrichtius robustus. The sequence goes on along the minus strand of NC_090826.1, from coordinate 130,892,250 downwards.
AAGTTGAAGCGAGACTCTCCGAGAGACAAGGACTGAAGAAGCAAATAGCCAAGGGAAGACAGCAGTGTGGAACCTCACAGTTAGGGAGGTGACAAAATGCGAGGACTCAGGGATTAGTTCAGAAGAGATGTGCTAAGGAGGACCAGATAGTCTTAGTTCTTTTTTTTTTTTTTTTTTTAAGTATTTATTTATTATTTATGGCTGTGTTGGGTCTTAGTTTCTGTGCGAGGGCTTTCTCTAGTTGCGGCGAGCGGGGGCCACTCTTCATCGCGGTGCGCGGGCCTCTCACTATCGCGGCCTCTCTTGTTGCGGAGCACAGGCTCCAGACGCGCAGGCTCAGCAGTTGTGGCTCACGGGCCTAGTTGCTCCGCGGCATGTGGGATCTTCCCAGACCAGGGCTCGAACCCGTGTCCCCTGCATTGGCAGGCAGATTCTCAACCACTGCGCCACCAGGGAAGCCCCAAGATTCATATTGTTAAATCTAGGAATCCCATTAAGGTATCAGGTTAGGAGAGTTCTTTGTAGCGGGGGTCACAGATTCCACAGGACCCAGGCAAGTAACATGAAGGAGCAAAGTAGGCCAAGAGATGTGGTGGAATACATTTTATTTTATTTTTTTTTCAAAGCAAAGGAAACACATTTTATTTTATTTTATTTTTGGCCGCACTGGGCAGCATGTGAGATTTAGTTCCCCGACCCGGGATCAAACCCATGCCCCCTGCAGTGGAAGCATGGAGTCTTAACCACTGGACCACCAGGGAAGTCCCTGGAATCACATCTTCATCAGCCGCTCCTCCATTTTCATTATATGAAATTTTATGTATCTGTCTTTGGAGAAAAGCATCAGTGTCAAATCTAGCAAGGAAACATTTGCCCTCAGGACATGAGTCTGAACTAGTACTTGAAAATGTGACAACAGAATTTTCTGATCACGTTTTAACAAAGGATTTACTTGCTGATCACTAAGAAGTAAAATTCAGAAAATAGTCCCCCTCCCCCACCGCAAGAATAAATCTATAATAAAACATTTTCAGTCATCCTCTCCCCTCTTCCCAAGGTGTGCCCTTTCATGTGCACTTCATCGTAGAGCCAACTGACATCTAGAAATACTCTGAAAGGCACCTGGCACTGTCGTGTTGCTCATGCCTCTGGTACACCTCCCTGGCAGGCAAGTGGAACCTTTTCTGTAGCTTCTCACTTTCAATAGAAATTTATTGAAAAATTTTCTTGATAGCAAAATACTTAAAGATTCCTTCCCCCTGCTTATCCTTCAGTTATCTACTGGAAAATTACAGAATTGAAAAGGTTTTGCCCCCAGTTGTGATCAAAACATGGAATACTGAAGAACATCTGGGTTACTCTAAGTTCTTAGGTTACACACGTAGATATGTACAGAGGAAGTTGAACCCCAAGTTCTATTCCTTCCCAAAATGGGTAACAGAAGAGAGGATTTGATTAGAACAGCTGAAAAAACCTGATACTCTTCTATGATGGAGCAAAGCAGGCTTTTTCAACCATAAACTGATACCACCTTGTTGGTCATAAACCCTGCAGAGATCCAACAAGATGAGCCTCAAATTTCAAAGAGAGTCAGCAGAGAATGCTAAGATATATGAACAGAAGAGAATGCTGCTAAAGGCACAGAGCAAAGAATCCCAAGGAATTTTCAGTGCCATTTTCATTTAATAAGCCAGTAGTAGAGCAACCTAAAGACCTTGGCTGTGATCACACCAGGATGTTTTTATGGTACTGCTTCAGGAAAACATGATGGGCAGCTGGCATCCTCTGGCTCACGGTGCTCAGTGAGCAGCTCCAGCACCAACTCCGTGGAGAGCCTATGGCTGGGGGGTGTAGCGGAGGTATTTCTTGCCAGATGGGAGCTCTTTGGTGAAGACTCCTTTAGGGAAAAGTTTTTTGGCTTCCTCTTCAGGGATGGTTGGAAGGACCATCACGCTGTCTCCATTCTATTGAAAAGACATTGTGAATGGTGAAATTCAATCTTATAGTGAAGGCTAAAGGCAATAATTAACTTTAGAAAAGTAGCTACAGTTGCTGATGAGAATAATCAAATCTCCTCTGCTCTATCCCCTCTGAGGAATTTTGTTTTCACAAGTTGATCTTTGACACTTTTGGGAAGGGAAGTATTTCCCCACCTTAACAAGAAATAGTCCTGTTTTAAATCTAGTAATGGCTTGCCACCTAAGTCCTTATCATTGCCCTGCGTGACTGAATCCGGCTTCCTCTCCCATCCCCCCCGGCCTCTCCCCACACCTCCTGCTGCTGCTTTTCCAGCATGGTGGCTCTCCCATTCCTTGAACATGCCAAGCTCACTATTAGAAAAGCTTCTTAGCTGTTCCTTCAAGCCTGCCGTGCTCTTCCCTCCTAAATATGCGTGACTTGGTCTCTCACTTTCTTCATGTCCTTCCCAAAGGTCCCTTCAGAGAAGGGCCTTTCTTGACAGCCAAATATAAAACCAACCCTCCCACCTGTGCTCCCCTTCGCCCCACCTCTGCTTGATTACTCTCTGTCGCACTTATCGTTACCTAATATACTATGAACTTGTTTATTGTTTGTCTCTACCGACTGGAATTTAAGTTCTATGAGGGCAGGGACTTTACACTGATTGTTCATTGCTGCATCCCAGTGTCTATTGTCTGGGCTCAATAAACATATGATCAAAGAATGGATACAGAATATAAATTGTTTGCCTGTCAGAAGAAACAAAATAACAAAACCAGGTGTTCAGGTTAGCATATTAAAAAAATGTAGCAATGGTAAGACACTCTTGTGATATTATCCATGTCCTACATATGGCAGGAATCTTAGAGATTAAAATTTCATGAACAGGTTTCAGAGAATTCTACATAGGTGTAAAAGACTGAAGCTTAAGAGAAATGAAATGTTTCAAGACATTAATGTACCACATAGGTTTATACCCATGACTTAAGTGGCCAGTCTAAGTTCTGCTATAAATATTTTGCCATCAGGGAAGAGTTAAAGGTTTTTTAAAAAATCCTTTTATTAGGAAAAGGAATCATTCTGACCAATTAATTTGTCCAAATAATCTAAAAGTTAGAAATACAGGGAGTTTTTGTATAAAAGGGGTTAAAGACCCTGAAAATGGCCTCTCAGCAAATCTTAAACTCAGCCAGGAGGAAAAGCCCTCCCAGTGTACTTGCATGCCAGAAACAAGAGCCCCACGTAACACTGACCCTGGAGGTAGCCACTGAGAGTCTGGCCCCACAGGCCTTCCAGGCAAGTTGGGTATCTGCCCTTTTAACATCTTTACCTTCCAATCAACTGGGGTGGCAACCCTCTTTTCTGCTGTCAGCTGGAGAGAGATAATTACTCGGAGAATCTCATCAAAGTTCCTGCCAGTGGTAGCCGGGTAGAGGATGGACAGTTTTAGCTTCTTATCAGGACCAAAAATAAATACCTGCAAAGCACACAGACATATAAACAGGAAGAACTCTTTGAATGTTTTTGATACTAAAGCCTCTTAGAAGGCTCTTAAGTCATTAAAAATGTTCAAGGGTATAACAAAACAAAACAACAACAAAAATCTGCAAATATCTAGAAAGATACACCAAACAAACTGGGTGGCTGGAGTAGATATGATTTTCTTCTCCATGTTATATTTCTAAACTTGAAGGAAATTATATTTGGCTCTGGCTGTCTCAGTAAGAAAAACTGACTTGCGAACTGAATCCAGGAAAGGCCTCAGGAAGGTACTATGTTAACTACGGAAGATTATCATAAAAATAATACTAATGGGAGTTGATCCCGGTCCTCAAATTGTTGTATATTTCTGCAGATGTGAGAATAAGTTTGTTCTCTAGCGGGTACGGACAGAACAAATAAGAATTCAAAACCAGGGATGCCTTATGAAGAAGGCTATGAGCCACCGCCTTAAAGAGTGGGCCGTCAGGAGGACTACAGAAAAAGATTTCTCAATTCCAGGTGACATCCTAGGATAACTATTTTTATGTATTTTCAAAAGCTGTGAATTAAGCAGTTTAAAAGTTTAGCTGAAAAATTTTACTTTGTACCAGCATTTAGATAAAAAGTGAGAGTGCCACCAGGACACTTATATCCTAATTGGACATAGTCCCCCATTTCCTTTAGTTGGTCCAAGCATTTACTTGGACATATGTAGCCTGGTCAGTCACGATGACTATGTAATGGACGTATACAACTCACCACACGAGCTGTTACAGGCATGCCCTTTTCGTCCTTCTCTGCTGGGTCCAGCATGCCCAACTGGATGGCAAGGTCCCGATTCTTATCATCAATGATGGGAAAAGGTAACTTTTCTGTGGGCTCGTCACCATTGTAAGCATTGATATCCTGAAATGCAGGGGAAAGAGAAAAGAGAAATCTAAACCAGGCATATCCTCTGAATTCAATCAGTTAACAGTCATCATCTTGTAAGACAGGGAAGAGAGGACCATAATCATCATAATTTCTCTAAGCAATTTTAATAAGAAAATTAATGAATGAACACTCCTCATCCCAACTGTTCATTGACAGGAATAATGGTAGGGTGTAGTACTTAGGTTATAACCTAGAGCCTTCTCATGCCCAAGTCTCTTAAAATTCAGCAGGCGTTTACTCCTCTGAGAAAGCAGCATTAAACTCTTTAAAAGTTGAATAATATAGAGTTAGACTTCAATCCAGAGTACCTCTGAGTACCCAAACACTATAAAAACCATCAGTAACGATGAGTTCACATCCAGAAATTATAGCACGTACAAAGATAATTTTATAGATCTGGCCCCTGCCTCAAAAGCACCCTGACTCAGACATTAAGCTACTGTAACAAAGATATTAAGACATGAAAACACAAAACTTAAAGCAAACACAAGAATGGAGAGTTGAATATTCACTTCAAGGACAAGTCAAAGGTAAAAATGGGTGAAAAGGCAGAGGTGAATTTACACTAGGGTGAAATCCACATAAAAACAAAGCATTTCAAGTCTGAACTAAAGGACAATAATGTACTTGCTTCCACTCTCCATCCCTTCCTCCCCTAGTTAAAAACTTCATTCATTTTTCTATCCTGGGAAGTTTTTGGGAGAAAAAAAAATCTAGCTTCGTTATTTGATCTGGTGTTGACATTGCACTTAAGGTGGGCTAAGCATTATGGTAAGTACGTGTGGGATACAGATGAGGAAGACACGGTTCCTGCCTTTAAAGGAACTTCTAATTTAGTTGGATGATTGCCGTAAGAAGTAGCAACAAACGCCAAGATGGTAATATGTAAATGGCAAATGCTGAAGTACACCAGCATCCCCATTTGTAAGACTGCTGAGTTAGGAGAGGCTTCAAGAAAGGCGTATGACTTTTACCTGGGCCTTTGAAGGGTGGATAAGATTTTCACAGGGCAAAAAAAGGCATTCTAGGGAGGGGGAGCAAAATTAACGAAACATGTAGGCAAGTCTGAGCATAAACTATTGACTAGCGAAAGAGGAATTTATCTGGGTAGAGTTTTAGGAAGTAGTGAAAAAGAGGCGTTAAAGCTGGAATAAGGTCTATTTATTATGTGGAGCCTTGAAAGTAAAACAGGAGTTGATGGCATAGCAGATATAGAACCTTGGTGGATTTCTCAACAGAGATGCCATAGGATAAAAGTGGCATTCATGAACTTTGAAATGGATGACAACAAATTTTAACATGTTTCTTAATTTTATTAGCTTAACTTCCCTTCTGCTGTCACTGGCGGTCTATCAGGTCGCCACAGCTAAAATAACAATCAATATGGTTTCATGCTAGAGGCACCTTGAGGTTTCCTGCGTAACCAGTTGTGTGTCAAAGTTTGGATACTGCTTCTGAAAGTTGGGACTTGTTTCCTATTTAATGCAATCACAATTTTGAAAATTCTAAGGCACAAGCTCACCCGTGAAAATGAACCTGGGTGTGTTCCTATACTTTAAAGGGTATTATATAATTGGCTATAAACTCTTCCTTCAGCCACCTGTACCTTCAATGATTGCTCTGCAGTAATTCTCAGCCCTGCCATTCGCATGATAGGCATTACATTACACCCATGAAAAGCAAAGCACAATATGCTTTGGCTTTATCCTAAAATCAAGCAAATTCCTACTCTCTATCATTTAGTATCAACGAGAGTATTGGTTTGGGGTTCAAATCCCACTGCCACCATTTTCTTGCAGGGAAATCTTTAGTGTGTCCTTCCAGCTGCCTGGGTGAAAAAAGTATTCTCATCTGAAAAGCTGGGAGCAGGAACCATATATCTCCCCTGAAGGGCTGCTCCCAGAAACTAATGAGAAACTGCCTGTGAGAATACTGTGGAAATGCCAGTGACCATTCACAGCCAAGTGTAAGGAATGAAAACAGTCCACCTCAAGAAAGAGAAATGCCTTCCCTTTTCTCCTATACATGATTCTTCTAATCTCAGACACTTAGAATTAACTGGTATAAAGTGGCCATGGGATGCAGCCCCAGGTGGCCAGCTCACAAGTCAGCACTACATCGTATATTCAGTTGCATGTGAAGTGCCTGACATAGTGCCTAGTGCACAGTAAGCATCCTTTGAAAGTTCCCTATCATTATTTAGTAGACACTGTAGCAAAGTCATTAAAATGCTCTCAAGTTAAATCTAGGCCACCACATTTATTATCCAAGTAAATCCTTTGGTTGGGAGTAGACAGTTCCTTCAGTTCCTTCATTTGACAAATACAGACTGCCTGCCTGCCTAGGAGGTCCTGAGTACTGAGGACTGTTCCAGCAGTGCAAGTAACAGGAGTCTGCCCTGCTGAGCCTCCACTCTGGTGGGGAGAAACAAACGAAATCAGCAACGTGCAGAGTATTTTAGACGGTGACAAGTGCTAAGGAGACAAATCAGGGGAGGATGGGGAGTACAGAGGGGAGTTATAATTTTAGACAAGGAGGCCAAGGGTGGCCTTAATGAGTATCATTTGAATTGAGACCTGAAAGATGTGAGGGCAAGCCACAAAGATACCTGGGGAAAGAGTCTTCCAAACAGGATTCTGGATATATTTTGAAGGTAGAGCAGGCAAGTTAGCTGATGAATCAGACATGTGAAGTGAAAAAACCAGAGGAATTAAGGATGACTCCTGGATTTTTGGCCTGAGCAACTACAAAAATGCAGATGCCATTAGCTGAGATGAGTAAGACCCTGGGATTAAGAACAGGAGCCCCGTTTTAGACATGCTGGATTTGAGATGATAGGAGATCCCAGGGGAGATGCTGTAGGCGGTGGTTTCACCAATCTGGAAGCCAGGAGAGTCTGGCCTAGAGATGGAAATTTGGGAATCATAGCATATAGATGTGGGTGGATGAGTTTACCAAGGTGAAGAGTGTAGATAAAAAGAGAAGAGGTCCAGGAAGTGAGTCCAGGGCAACTCCAGCATATATTCAGTATTAGGAGTTGGGAGATGAGGCAGCTCATGCCGCACACGAGCAGGAACAGCTAGAGAAGTGGTGTCCTGGAAGCCAAGAAAGAAGGGGGCTGAGAACTGACCACTGGATTTAGCAAGGTGGAGGTCACTGTGCAGTCCAAGTCAGACTTTCAAATAATCAGTGAAGTCTGAATCTGAGCCTTTCTTGTAGCTTCACCTCAAAAAACCAAGCTACTCTATAAAATTTATAGCTTAATCTGTAACCTCAAAGCATATGCCAATGGGTACTGTACCTTGCTCCAGGCAAGATGGTCTTCAACACTGTCTATTGAAAGGGCAATCATCTTAACGTTCCTCTTGGCAAATTCTGGTGCCAGCTTTGCTGCTCTGCCAAGCTCCGTGGTACACACTGGGGTAAAGTCCCGAGGGTGGGAGAAGAGAATGCCCCATCTGAATGAAGGAAAAGAAGGTCACAGTTGAATGAAGAGATTATCACCAGCATCATGTACAATGAAAAATCACAAATCCTAGATCAAAAATGACTTTCTTTTTCAAATGAATGCTTATGAAGACAATTACTTTTAAACTTTTCTGTTGAGGAATGCTTTTTGATCTTATCTCCAGAAAAGCCTATGTTTAAAGCCCAATTCAATCAAAGATATGAAATTCAACATGATAAATATTTAAAGAGACTGTGAGGATGTTGCCTCCTTTAATAACTCTAGAGCCACCCTGAGTCCTTTTCAGCTAATGAAATCTGTGCTACGTAAACCAAGTACTTATTGAAATAATTTTTTTTTTCTTTTTACCCTTTCTACATTTTTTTCTAAGCACAGATATGCTGACATTCACCTCCAATAATGGATGTTCCAATATGCCCTGAATCTAGACCAATGCCTGACTACAATAATAAACAGATTATGTAATCTGAAATAAAGAGGCTTCTATCCTCTATTTATATGTAAAATGAAAGCTGACACTTGGTTCTTTGAAGTGAACAGATATAAAAACTTTTGTAAAACTAGTTTACTGATCTAACCTGCTAAACAGGACACCCAATATTTGTACCCTGACCAAACAACAGTATTTTAAGAGTTTTACTTATCTCTTCATTTGCAGTTTATTCTTCTTTTTGCATTAGACTAAGTGGGTAGAAAAATGATAGCCTCCAATGTCGATTTCTACAACTACAGATTCTTAGGGAAATACTACTATCTAAATCATCATTGCCTAAGGTTAAACTGGTGTAAGTTTTAAGCACATTTCAAGCTAAAAGTCACCAAGAACTTTGGAGTACTGTTTCCTTCTCCTGGGCAACAGAAACTACTCTTTCGACTGAAAAGGAAAACCTAACACGCAGTTTCCACACTCCTGTTGACTTAACAACGTTAAAGCAGGATCCTAAACTAGTAGATGACTAACTGTAGCCTAGAGGCCAAGCTGACCTCCCTAAAGTTTGCCAAGTTTCCTGAAGCACAAAGAAGAAAGCAGAGACAAGGTACCTAATTCAAGGTACCTAATTCCCAGCTACATCTGCCACTCAACTCCCAAGGTTTCAGGAAAGGAAAAGACCTTCTTACAAAAAGGATGGATGGCCCTATGGCAAGACTGGAAAGAGAGAGGTAATATTTTTACGGTTGTGGAGGGGTGTGGTATGTTTACTTTTGATAAAGGGCAATAAGACATACGTATATTTTGAAATAAGCTAGCTATGAGTAAAATTTAGGCCTTAGAGTCTGTGGTAAAGGATCTGTTTAAGGGTCAGATGAGACTTAAGGAAAGTCTCCAGAACTTGAGAAAAAATAAGCAGGGCACGTCTTCCTGTATTGTTAAAGAGGTGATTAATTAGAAAAATCAGGCATTCTCTTTCCATTGTGAGTCAAGAGACTGTATTGCTGAATCACGTTAAGGAACTTGTTTGAGGCCACTTCACATCCTCCCCTCTCCCAGAAGCCAAAACTCTATAGTTTGCCACATGGCTAGGAACAGGATAAACTCTGGGAATGTCTTACTATGGCCTGCCTCCCCTCTAAGTCTCCCTACTGCTGCTCTTCAGAGGAATACAATTACATTATCCCCTTTCCTTTTTCCTCATTTTCAAAAGACAAAAGGTTTCTTCATTTAAGGGAGGGGTCCCCACTCACTAACCCCCAGAAAACCCAAGGAAAACCCATGTTTTGTTTGGTGAAGATGTACTGTGAGGAAGCTGCTTATACCACACACATACAGAAACAGTGACTGGCCTCAATAAACTCACTAAATGCAGCACCCAAGCCCCTTAGTTGTTTCCAGCTGTCAGGGGCAGGGTAGAACCTGTAACGTTTGAAATTAATTTTCTCCAAAACACACCTGGATCAAAAATTGATAGTATGAATTGAAATCACATTAAGAATGGAGTTTGATAAAATTATATCGGGCAAAAATCCATGTATTACAATGATATAAAGGGCTCAAACTTATTTTCGGGGTAGGGCGGGGAATAGTACTATCCCATGCCTGACCCAAGGCAGACTTGTATATTTTTGTTTATAGATGCAGATAGTTTTCTCATCTTCCTACTTATGGCTCCCTGAGAAGGTACCACTTTTAATCAAATTAAGATAGATCGAGGACAATAAATGACAACAAAAAAATCCCAAACGAATAGGGTTAGCTTAAATAGTGACATCATTTATAACTATTGCTACAGTAAATATGCTTTATATTAATATTTATCTACAACCTAAGAGTTCTGGGAAAATTTTGTTTTATGAGGGTGAGGGCTGTAGGTAGGAATGGGAAGGAACATTATCTGAAAATCCCATGGAGTTCTGGAGAAATACCAATACCTAAATTCCGAGTATGAGACTGGACGTAGTCTGTATTTCTGAAGTCTTTCCCTGCCTTTATTGGCTGAATGTACCATTTCTCATCCTTTCTCTAGCCTAGTCCTCTCTTGCAAAAAACTTAGCTCTTCCCTTAATCAGTAGCTGGAAAGTGGATTTAAGGGACTGTAAGGGGTTGGTTAGGCCTAAGGTATAAGAATCTCTCCCAGGTGCTCTGCACAGGCCTGTCCAATCCTTGATTAATCTCATAAACTGCACCCTCTGTCTGTAATATATGTACCTGGACACTGTATATAAAAGGGATACAAAGCAAGAAGGAATTCTAACACCTTAGACCACAGTGTAGTGGGGCCACTGGAACTCCAGAACCATAATATAACTAGACACACCTGGAATGTTTCACATTAAATCTAATCAACTTAAAGTTTGCCGATTCAGGAGCTGTAAAACCACAGTAACGCCAATATACTCCTAGTCATAAAGGTATGATTGCCAGGCTAGATCATGGGTCACCAATTTGGCAAGTCTCCCTGCGGCTGGAAGCGAGGCAGAAGGGGGAAGGGGCAGTGAGAGGCACTCTGCAGTGAAACAAAAGGGTCTCAAAGGGGGAAGGTACGGATGTCCAGGTGCTTGGCTACCCATGGCCACTGCAACTGAACAACCTCAGAAAGCCCTTCCCTCAAGGTGTTGCAAGTTCTGGAATGAAGGACACACACACAGAGTGTTCTGGGTTCCTCCCAAAGCTGTTATCAAATCACAATCTAGCAGCTGGGGGAGGTTCTGGACAAAAAGTCTTTCAGCCACTATCTGGCAGCTGGTGGTTTCAAATTTTTTGTGCTGAGAAGCCTGCAAATACCACTGCAGCAAGTAGAACCCTCACATAACACGCTGGGCCCTTCCTGAACCTTCAGCCAGTAGCAGTGTCCTCTGACTCTGGCCTTGGACACCAACCTTCCCCAGGGAGCAAATTCCATAACGGAGGGAGGGAGGGAGGAGGTGCGACCCTGGGCACGAGTACCGGGGAATTGACCGCCGATGCTACCCTCTCCGGCCCTCGGCTGGACCATACTACTTGCACAGTTTACCAAACAGAGGCAAACAGACAACGAACTCTCCTCCGCACCGGCCTCCCGAACCCGGGACCTGCGCGATCCCAATTTTGTTCCCCTCCCCCTTCCTCACCCCGGAGCCGGCCCAACCACGCGGGGGACGGAAGGCGAGAGAGGATCCAATGGCCGGCGCAGGGCGGGCCGGAGGGTCGCGGCCAGCCAGCAGCGCTCGGCCGCCGCGGGGCAGGGGCCACACGACGAGAGGCACGTGCAGGAACCGGTGCGGGGAGGAGGCGGGCGGCGAGCAGGGGGCTGAGCGGTGAGGAGGACGGAAGGGAGAAACAAGGGAAGGCACCTCTGAGTCCGGGCGTAACCCGAGGTCAGGGCAGGGTGAAGAGGTGGCCACTTACGAGTCTCCCAGATAGTCATGGAAACGGATGCGGCCGATGGTAGTATTGGCCTCGAAGTTGGGAGCCTCGTCCCCGAGAAGGAGCCCTCCAGGCATGGCGGCAGCGGTGACACGGAAGGAGGACTAGGTGCAACGGCGACAACCACCAGCGGGCTGGTTCCGGCGTGTGTGCTGCGGGGAGGAATAAATGGGGCTTCCAGGGGCGGAACGGGAGGGGGCGGGGTGGGCGGGACCAAAGCAAAGCCTAGATAGATGGAGTCGCGGCGGGAGCGATGGGCGGGATAAGGGGCGGGGCCAGGCCGTGGGCGGGGCGGGCGGGGCCGCGGCTGGCGTGGGCGCGAGCGAGAGTCCGGAACCGGCGGGAGTCTGGGGCTGGGCTAGGGGAGGGCAGACCTGGGCCGGGTCCGGCACCCCGCCAGGCCTCTGCCCTGCCGGGAGCCTGTGGACATTATCGCGCTCTCCTCACGTAACAGGGGACTCAATGACGTCGCCCTTTGGGGGGTTGGGGGTGCATTCTGGGCTTTGGAGGTAAAGGAAGCGGAACGCAGTAGGAATGGGAGCCCCACGGCGGACAGCCGCCCTGAGGAGCCGCACGAATCCGCTGCTACCCTCCTGCACACCCACTCACGGCCGACTCCTGGCAGAGGGTTCTGGCGACCCCTGCACTCCCCGCTCTGTTAGTGTGAGCGTCTGGCATCGTGAGCGCCCCAGCCAGACTAGCCATCCTGATTTCTGTATCAGAGGATGTGGCAAGACCCAAGCATGTGGGGCACCTTGCGTCAGAGGAAGTGGCTTTCTTGTTGCAGCAAAAATTCCAGCACCCATATCAGTAAGTGCTTGGGGGAATGTGACCAAACTTTTATTTTTATTCCACTCCCAGAGTTCATTATGAACCATAAGGTATTCAACACAATTATCCTGAAGTTTAAATATAAATTTTAAAACATACTTATTGTGATCTATTGTGTGCAAGTCCACTCTGCCACCCAAGGAAGTGGGAAGTTTAGATTCATTTACTTTCTATGTGCCAAGCACAAGGTAGCCAAGATGACTGTTCTCTTGGAGCTTTCATTATAGTGAGGGATACATTTTTTAAAAAAATATTTTATTTGTTTATTTATGGCTGTGTTGGGTCTTCATTTCTGCGCGAGGGCTTTCTCTAAGTTGCGGCAAGCGGGGGCCACTCTTCATCGCGGTGCGCGGGCCTCTCACTATCGCGGCCTCTCTTGTTGCAGAGCACAGGCTCCAGACGCGCAGGCTCAGTAGTTGTGGCTTACGGGCCCAGTTGCTCCGCGGCATGTGGGATCTTCCCAGACCAGGGCTCGAACCTGTGTCCCCTGCATTGGCAGGCAGATTCTCAACCACTGCGCCACCAGGGAAGCCCAGGGATACATGTTTAACCAAGAATATATTAGACAACAGTAAATCCTATTCAGAGAAAATAAGATTATGTGCTAGAGGGTAACTGAGGTGCTGCTTGGATTGGGTGGTCTGGTCTGGGAAAGCCTCCAGGGTAATGCAGGTAAACTATAAGTAGTTACTGCCGCCATTGTGCCTGGAGTGTTCCTTTTTGCGGATGAGCTCCCAACTTCGAGGCCAAAACAACCAGTTATCAGCTGCATCTGTTTCCACAACTATTTTAGTTTACATAGTAAGTGCTCTGGAAATGGTAGCTATTATTTGGATGATGATAGTAGGTTATGCAATAACCCTTGCTTTGCCAACTGTTTGCTAGGCACTGTGCCAGACCTGGTGATACAGAGAAGAGATACAGTCTTTGCTCATACAGGGAAAGCAGATGTACATACAGTTACGATAAAAACGTAAATGCTGATGCAGGGTTGTGGGGAGGGGTGGGTGCCAGACTGTTAAGAGTCCCACGGTATGAAAAATTCTCTGGGTGGGGCTCCTCAGGCTTAAAAAAGGCACAGGGCAGTGTGAAGAGAAGTGACTCACATACTAAGATTTGTTTTCATCATAGTGATGTTTTTGTGTGTGGGCATGCTAATCATACTTTCTCAGTTCTCCTCTGAACAAGGACTTGTTGTAAGATTACTGGAAAAATTTCTTAGCCACTCTGGAAAACTCTGTGAAGCTACTATATAAGTTAATCTGTAAACTAATATGACTCCAAGCTTTGGTTTTAAAAGTGCTATGTTTTAACTCCTTTTGTAGGGGAGAAAGAGAAGAAGAGGAAAAGGAGGGTAATTTGAACTTAAGGCACTATTAATAATGTTGTGGAGATAGGCTGGAAAATACAGGTATACCACAAATATGGAGAATGAACACAGAAACAGATTACGGATCTCTAGAAAAGGCATAGTTATCAAACTGTCTGTTGTACAATAAATTAACCAACTGTGATAAAATAAATGTCTGTTCCAGAGACTGCACGCTGGCAGTCCTCTTGTCGACTGCAGACTTGTTTGCTTTAGCCTTTCTAGCATTTTTAATTCTTTTGAGTTAGCCGTCAACATCTAAAAAACGCGATTTTCCACAAAAATATCTGGATTTCTATCTCCTCAAAAGTCAGAAGAGCTGGCCACACTGGGCTCATGTTGCACCTGGCAAACAGTGACTGGAGAGTAGCCTTCTAAGAGCGCATATATTTCCTATTTATTCAGAAGACGCCCCACCACTTACTGACATTGTCTATTGGCAGTTTAACCACACTCTTGCCCTGTTATTTTTCTTAGGTTAGAATTAGGAGGAAAATGAGTCCCATCCTAATGTAACCCTATCTCTGGCAAAAATTGTAAAAGTGAAAGGTTGACTAAGGACCATATGTTTCAAGGTGGAACAAGGTAGAGCATATTTCTTTGTAAAAGCAGAGAATGTTCCCATATACTTAATATGCAGACAAAGTCAAAAGAACACCAACTGTCCTGCCTGACTCTTGTAGGTAGTTGAGTTTAACCTCTGTACTACACTGAAGGAAGATGTAGTAGCCAGGAGAAGAGTGGAGAGTGGCAGGAACTCGAGAAGCAGAGCAGCAGGTGACTGATGCTGAAGGGTGCAGGATAACCTATCTAGTCATTAAAGGATACTTTACACAGGATACTAATAGCCTGCTAGCTTCCAGACTTAAACTACAGTGGGCTAAGCCCCACTGTAGAGGGAAAAGCAAGAAGTGCCATGAGAAAGGAGGAGGGGCCAGGGAGGCATCCCAGGGAGAGACCAGAATGTGGAAAAGGGAGAGTTAGGCTAAGGGGAAGGATTTACTTTGCAGAGAGGGTGGAGGCTTTATCAGAAAAAAATGTCTTCTGACAGCTGGCAGGGTTGGGGAGAACTTGAAGTCCTTAGAATTAACTCCTGATTGACAGGAAGGAAGGGTTTGCAGGGGTTTTCAGAGGGCTCTGACTCTTGGCTGATTGATAGTCTCTTCTGTCCTTACTGCTTTGAACAGACTGAAGGAAAAGGTGAAGGGATTGGCAATGGCCATTTGGAAGAACAACAGTACATTAGGATGTCTCCTCTCTCACTAGGTTGTGAACTCCTAAAGGTTAGACCGTATGTTATTGATAAATATTTGTGACCTGTTAGACATAGTGGTGTGGAGCTAGATTGCACAAAGTATTGAAGAAGCGTTTGGGCACCTTCCTACAGGCACACAGCAAAGCTTCTTGCCCACCTTCTGCTGGAAATAAAAGAGCAATATGTCCCTAGTTATAATTGTAGCTAGGTAAAAATTCTTATGCATGTGGGAGGAGATATATAAAATTTGAAATTAATTTTAGGAAGGTGGGATGATTTTTTAAAACAATTCTTATAAAGCTTTCTTGTTAAATTTGATTTTCTTTTCAGAAAAAAAAAAATAGAAAGAGGGCTGGAGTACAGGAAACTCTACTGATCAGGGCAGTGCTATCAACCTGCTGTGTGAGTGGGGCTGATAATCTCTCCACTGCTCTTCTTTATCATGTTTTATGTGGGTACTCCTCCCTATCATATCCTACAATCTGGAAAGAAAGCAAAGTATTGGGCTGGCCAAAAAGTTCATTCAGGTTTTCCTATAAGATCGTACGAAAAACCTGAACGAATTTTTTGGCCAACCCAATAGGATACGTAGGAGTAAAAATGAAAACAAAACAGCTTTTAAAATGCTAAAACGATGAATCGTTCTCAGAGGGGCTTTGGAGCAGTAAGTTCTGACACTTCTTTTCTCAAATAAAGCACTTTTCCTGAAAGTTTACTCCTTACACTGAAAGAGACTGTTTAGTAAGTTTCACAAATTATGATTTTTTTGGGGGGAAAAATTTATTCATAAATGGTTAAAGGATTAGATTTTAAAACATGATATAATAAAGACCAAAAGCCAATTTGGAATTGCTTAAAGGATGTTGAGTTAACCAATTTTTTTCTGCTTTTACTTAAGCATAAAAGGCCTGATGCTCTAAAGGAAAAAAATTAAGATTTTTACAGAGTGGGCAGTGAATATCAATTCGTGAAGCTTCATATCTGTGTGTGTGTGTGAATATGTATATATATATATGTATATATATGTATATATATATATATAGAGAGAGAGAGAGAGAGAGAGAAAGAGATTGTCATAGAGAGGAAGGAGGGGAAAGGTAAAGAGAGAAAGCAGAGAGCAAAGAAGTCATAGGAGCTGGGAAAGGGAAGAAGAAAGAAAAAGGGGAAAAAAAAGAAGTGTTTTGGAGAGGAACCAATCTGAATGCCTGCCTTGCCCAGACTCCTCCTAAGGAAAACTGACCACATGGCCCTGCCACTCTTGCCATCAGTGGTTGCACAGGACTGGGTGTCTGGCTCAAAGGCAATCAACCTACAGACTGCCTAACAGCTTGTAGGGAGGGGCCTGGTACAAAATGCGTTATTATTGGATCTTCTTTTGGTGGCTGGAATGCAAGAAAACAGATTCAGGCAGCAGTTCACAGTAGGGGTAGAAGCTGAAAGATGGTCAGGTAAGGTAGTAAGCAGAAGCCATGAGACAGCCAGGAGAAGAGTAGAGAGTGGCAGGAACTCTAGAAGCAGAGCAGCAGCTGACTGATGCTGAAGGGTGCAAGATAACCTATCTAGTCATTAAAGGATACTTTACACAGGATACTAATAGCCTGCTAGCTCCCAAACTTAAATTCTTTGAGGCCTAGTGCCAGGGTGAACTAAAGCTGGGTGGTGAGAGAAGCCCTCCCCAGGTACAGGCAATCAAGCTATGGATTTTCTGAGAATTTAGAGATGATGACAATGATAATAATAATATTAACCTGCTTGCTATTATCACCAAGATCTGGCTGTTCCAAGCAATGTTAGTGATACAGTACTCTTAGACAAATCTTGATGCTGGTCTAAATCATAAACAATTGCTGCAGTCACTGTTGAGTTTTAATAATGTATATACTTTAGCTGCAGATTGGCACTTTTTAATTACTTATCCTTTATTTTTAAAAAGGTCTTCTACATAGAAGTTAATTTGGAGAATTCTCCATTATATAATCAGCTCTGTCTGTATATAGACCTCATTTATTTCAAGAGTGAATTGGTTGTGGTTCAAGCTGTCTTCTAGCACAGTTTCTGTCTCCAACTCCTGTGGTAATAATTCCTGCATTTAAACAACAGATTTGAAGTAAGCAACAATAACTCAATGATTATAAAGTTAAAGTAACAGAACTCAAGTTACTTTATTACGAGTGACCACTTGGAATTTTTGTGTTTAAAATTTAAAACATGTACGTACTATCGTGTCATCTGCAAACAGTGACGGTTTTACTTCTTCCTTTCCTATTTAGATTCCTTTTATTTCTTTTTCTTCTCTGATTGCTGTGGCTAAAACTTCCAAAACTATGTTGAATAAAAATGGCGAGAGTGGGCATCCTTGTCTTATTTCTGATCTTAGAGGAAATGCTTTCAGCTTTTCACTGTTGAAAAGCTGTGAGGTTTTCATATATGGAATTTATTTTGTTGAGGTGTGTTCCCTCTATGCCCGCTTTCTGAGGAGTTTTTATCATAAAAGGATGTTGAATTTTGTCAAAAGCTTTTTATGTATCTATTGAGATGAACATATGGTTTTTATTCTTCAGTTTGTTAATGTGATGTATCACATTGATTGATTTGCAGATACTGAAGAATTCTTGCATTCCTGGGATAAATCCCACTTGATCATGGTGTGTGATCTTTTTAATATAAAGAAATAAAATATTTATTTAATAAAGAAATAAAATGAATCCAAATAGGAAAGGAAGAAGTAAAACTGTCACTGTTTGCAGATGACATGATACTATACATAGAAAATCCTAAGATGCCACCAGAAAACTACTAGAGCTCATCAGTGAATTCAGTAAAGTTGCAGGATAGAAAATTAATATACATAAATCTGTTGCATTTCTATACACTAACAACACGTATCAGAAAGAGGAATTAAGGAAACAATCCCATTTACCATCGCACCAAAGAAAATAAAATACCTAGAAGTAAACCTACCTAAGGAGGCAAAAGACCTGTACTCTGAAAACTGTAAGACACTGATGAAAGAAATTGAAGATGACACAAACAGATGGAAAGGTACACTGTATTCTTGGATTGGAAGAATGAGTATTGTCAAAATGACCATACTAACCAAGGCAATCTACAGATTTAATGCAATCCTTATCAAAATACCAATGACATTTTTTACAGAACTAGTACAAAAAAATTTAAAATTTGTATGGAGACCCAAAGACCCCAAGTAGCCAAAGCTACTTTGGCTACTTGGGGTAGCCAAATCTTGAGAAAGGACAATGGAGCTGGAAGAATCAGGCTCCCTGACTTCAGACTATACTACAAAGCTATAGTAATCAAACAGTGTGGTACTGGCACAAAAACAGATACATAGATCAATAGAACAGGATAGAGAGGCCAGAAATAAACTCACACACTTATGGTCAGTTAATCTACAACAAAGGAGGCAAGAATATACAATGGAGAAAAGGTAGTCTCTTCAATAAGTGGTGCTGAGAAAACTGGACAGCTATATGTAAAAGAATGAAATTAGAACATTCTCTAACACCATATACAAAAATAAACTCAAAGTGGATTAAAGATCTAAATGTAAGACTGGATACTACAAAACTCCTAGAGGAAAACATAGGCAGACACTCTTGACATAAATGTAGCAATATTTTTTTGGGATCCATCTCCTAAAGTAAAGGAAATAAAAGCAAAAATAAACAAATGGGACCTAATTAAACTTAAAAGCTTTTGCACAGCAAAGGAAATCAATGACAAAATGAAAAGACAACCTACTGAATGAGAGAAAATATTTGCAAATGATATGACCTGTAAGGGATTAATACCCAACATATATAAACAGCTCATACAACTCAACATAAAAGAAAACAAACAAACAACCCAATTAAAAAATGGGCAGAAGAACTGAAGAGACATTTTTCTAAAGAGGAAATGCAGATGGCCAATAGGCACGTGAAAAGATGCTCAGCATCACTAATCATCAGGGAAATGCAAATCAAAACCACAAAGAGATGTCACCTCACACCTGTCAGAATGGCTATTATCAAAAAGAACACAAATAACCAGTGTTGGCAAGGATGTGGAGAAAAGGGAATCCTTGTACACTGTTGGTGGGAATGTAAATTGGTGCAGCCACTGTGGAAAACAGTATGGAGGTTTCTCAAAAAACTTAAAAATAGAACTACCATAGGACCCAGCAGTTCCACTCCTGGGTATATATCCCCAAATCCCTAAAACAGTAATTTGAAAAGATACATGCACCCCAATGTTCATAGCAGCATTATTTACAATTGTCAAGGTATGGAAGCAATCTAAGTGTCCCTCAACAGGTGACTGGATAAAGAAGATGTGGTATATATGTACAGTGGAATACTACTGAGCCATAAAAAATAATGAAATTTTACCATTTGCAGCAACATGGATGGACTTGGAGGGTATTATGCTAAGCTAGACAGAGAAAGACAAATATTGTATGATATCACTTATATGTGGAATCTAAAAAATACAACAAACTAGTGAATATAACAAAAAGGAAGCAGACTCACAGATATAGAGAACAAACTAGTGGTTACCAGTGTGTGTGGGGAGGGGCAGTATAGGAGTGAGGGAGTGGGAAGCACAGCTTCCCATTGCGTGTAAGATAGGCTCAAGGATGTATTGTACAAATGGGGAATATAGCCAATATTTTGTTATAACTGTAAATGGAAAGTAACCTTTAAAAATTGTATACAAATAAAAAATTTAAAACATGTCTACACTGAAAACTACAAAGCATTGCTAAAAGAAATTAAAGAAGATACAAATTAATGGAAAGACATCCCATGTTCATGGGTTGGATGACTTAAGATGGCAATACTACCCAAAGCAATTTACAGATTCAGTGCAATTCCTATCAAATTCCCAAAGTTATTTTTTTCAGAAATGAAAAAATCCATCCTAAACTTCATATGGAATTCTAAGGGATGTTGATTAGACAAAATAATCTTGAAAAAGAAGGACAAATTTGGAGGTCTTATTTCTTTTTTATTTCAAAACATGTTACAAACCTATAGTTATCAAAATAGTGTGTTACTGGCAAAGACAGACAAATAGACCAATGGAATAGAATAGACAACCCAGAATAAACCGTTACATATATTGTCAAATAATCTTTGACAAGGGTGCCAAGGCCGCTTGATGAGGAAAGATAGTCTCTTCAACAAGTGGTGTAGGGAAAATTGGACATCCACATGCAAAAGGATGAAGTTGGACTCTTACCTTAGACTATATACAAAAAAAAGTAAAAAGGAAAAAGAAGCTTTTTTAAAAAATGAACTGCTATGGAAGCTTCCTTGACCAAAATCTAGCCCATAACCTCCGTAAGATTACCTACCAAGGGCAAATGCAAATGCTAAAAGTCTTTTCCACAAATATTAGTAAAAAATCTTTAGTGATCTGAGTGGGTAACCTTAACTTGTTCCATCTGCCAGAAACACAATTTGGATCCAACTTTTCTTTTATAAACTAGTGAGTTTTGTGTTCTCGTACATGTCTTATGGCCAACATTTGCAAATGAAAACGGTAAGATTTCTCTTTGCGTCTGTATCTTTATGTATGTCTGTGTATGTATGCTATGTATATGTGATACTTTTCTACCTTCAGATGGTATTGCCAAAAGTAACTTGTAACAGAGCTCTATTTAATTTGCTTTAAAAAAGTGCTTATATAAATTAAGACTAGTCAAATGGGCTTATGTTGTCTCTATTACATATTTAGTTATAAAATTATGAATTCATAATCTAAGAACAAAAATATAATAAAAAGAAATTGCTTAATGTTTGTAAAGCACAGAAGTAAAAAGAGAGAGAGAGAAAAGCCACATGTTTAACTTTTTAGATGCTTTGTTTCCGTGATGTTTGCGGTTTTTTATATATATATTCATTTTATATGTGTGATTCATTTTCAACAATGATTGTTTTATAAAATATGTCTGCTTAAACGTAGTTTCCAAAATATTTTTGGTAACTGGAATCCTTAAATTTACAATAAATTAAATTAAATGATGGATATTCATTGAATATCTATGTCATTTCCAAGTAAGATAAAATACTGAAATATTAAATGCTAAACATAAATGTATCTAATTTTAGCTTCTTATTACAGAGAGAGAAGAGATAGTTAGGTCTGTTAATAACATATTCTTCTAGCCACACTGAAAAAAAAGTCTATTAAAAAAGTCATATGTGTCTAGAAATTATGAAATGATGTATTTATAAATTTGCCAATCTACTACAGAAGTTAGTATGTGACAAACAGTTCACAATTGCCTGATTCTTAGTTTTCACTGAAAATTAGCATTACTAAGAGTTAAATATTTAGATCAATACATGTAACTAAAAGTACTAGAAATAATAAGAACAAAAACTATGCATGCAAGTATACAAGTAAAATAGGATATGATTTTGGTAAAAAAAAAAAAAGATATGAGGTATAAAGTTCTGTTTTTGTTAAGGAAAATGGAAAGAAATTTTGTCCTAGTTTAGAGGTTATTTAAAGTTGGTTCAGAATTTTTTAAAAAAGAGGAGAATAAAGGACAAAAACTAAATGGATATAGAAAGTTGGGAAGAAGAGAAAGAAGGAGAGAGAAAATTTTATCTTATGTAATCAAGCTGGCTAAAAATTAAATGAAATTATTATAAGGATTTAAAAAATAAGCTTCACAATCAATAGTGTCCCTATGCAAAACTAAAATTTAATTTTATTTCTCTGTTAAAATGACAAAGTTTTCTTGAATTATTGGTCTGCTCTTAATAAGAGACTATAAAAGTTTTCTTTACCTTTTAAGTAATCCTACCTAGGATACCATGTTTTGTTTTTTAGATTGTTTTGGTCTTATCTAATTATTTTCTGTGCTTTATTGTTGTCTTTAACAGGGCTTTGATTACTTAACAAAAACTGAATTTTCTCAATATTAAAAGAGCTAAGGATTTTTGTTCATTTATTTTTAACAGCTATGTAACGTTCTGTATTTGCCTTCAAAATCTTTAGTTGTCACTTTGGTTAATCATGTCACAATTACCTGTGATCCTATTTAATGCTGTGTTTTAAACCTTTGACATTTTTGACAAACTTCCCAAAATCAAGTTCTAAATGAAGTCTGTTGACCCTGATCTAACTTTGGGAATTTTTTGGAGAGCCCCAGAATATCTCAAGAGATTTGTTCTCTCTCCTTATAAAAAGAGAGATATTAAATTATTTAGGCTTATTTGATATGTCAAATTACATGGGAAGCATAGTCAAGTAAGAAGTGATGTTTGGCCTTTTTGGGTTATATTTGTGTGGATATATATTATTAATGTAAGTGTTCCAGAAATTGTATGAAATTCTTAGAAATCTGAAATGTCCTGGTATAATGTTATAGTCAAATTCCAGTTATCATCTTAAAATGTATGTCACAGAAATAACAAAATTTTCTTGTCTATTGTATATAAACTCTTATTAGATCCTTAACCATGGCTATTTTTAAGTCTCTTGCCATTCACAGTTATTGTTTTACTCTGATGCTTTCCCGAAAGCTTTTGCAAGCAGCTAGGATCCAAAATTGCTTGTCCTCAAAGAGATTAATGGAAAGGACCCTGACAGATACTCTAGAATACAGAATTCTGATAACTTTTAAGATCATACCATTGTACTGGGTATGAATTTTCAGAACTCTAATGGAAAAATTGGTGGATTCATAAAACTGCAAACCCAATATTAAACATAATAACAATTAATTACATGGCACTGAATGAACTGATGAGGATGATTATAATTTTTATGAGTTTTTGTTTGAAACATTGCTGGTTCTGTAATATTTTGTTTTTCAGATTTAAGAAAATGTTTTCCTCTTTTCTCTTAGCTATCTCTAACTTACAGCAACTTGGTAAGTTAGGAAAAGGTGTGGACAAAGGTGAAACAATGACTTTTTCTCCCTACCTGATCCCTCCAGAATTTGGAAAAGCTTGTTGAATATTCTTATTTTTGTGACAGTGTAATTAATTATTTTTATAAATTCAATAAGAATCTGTTCTCCTTATAACAGGACACAATTGGAAGCATTGGTTATATTACTGAGGCTTTGACGGGAATGTCATATTTGAGAATGATGCATAGAATCAGATTTGACCAGATAGCTTTAAGGAAGTAAGGTTCACTTTAGTGAGCTAATAAAGACCACTTTGAAAAACCAACTTGTGTCTCGCTTATAGTGTTCTCACCTCACAGTGAGTAAGGGAGATCACTACCTGGCAGGGCCAGGAACCTCAGAATATTTTGGGGACCTTAAGAAGAGAGGAATTCACCCAAATCCATAGGTGTTACAGGCGAAGTCTTGTGGTGACTCCTTGGCTTGGCTTCCTAGCCTTGAGATGCTTTTTAAAAGCCCAAATCTGAGATTCCTTATGAAAAGTTCCAGCAAAGCAAACTCAAAAGACCCTTGGTCAGTCACTATTCTTGCTGCACTTACGTAAGTAATCAGGCCAAATTTAATGAGATTAGACTTATTTTGAAAACAAATTTGTCATTGTAGACAGAAAAATTATCAGTGCTAGAAAAAGTGGCACACTCTTGTGGATATTAGATTCTAGCCCTGTTCATTGTCTTTGAGATTTTACTATTTACCTATAAACTGTACTGGATCCTGAATTCTTCAAGCTTCCTCCAGCACCTGGCTACAGCTCTCCAAATTATTGTTTTCAATTTTTCTCCCAACCTTCTGAACTTGGAATCACTAAGAACTACAACTGCCCTTTATCCAAAGCACTGCAAGTTGCAGCTGGATGAATTGATATGAACTTCAGAGAGATCACCCCAACAAATGTGATATATGGACATCCTTCATGCCTGCTGCTATGTAGGCCACTCAGAAAGTTTGCCAGAACACCCAACACCAACATTATAGGCATTCAAACTACAAACCAGGAAATTCATCAAAGACTGCCACTGCCATCCTCACTCCGCCATCAAATGAAGCCCCATATCTAGATATGGTCTTTACTGGCTGCCCTCCAGACTAAAAAATTTAGTTTATAATTCACTCCTATCATTAAAATTTGTTTTTAAAAACATTTCCATAGGAATGCCTCATTAAATACCTGATTGCTTGCACATACAGAGGCCGAATTTAGGTGGAAGCCCACCTGCAACACTGACTCCTTAAATGAAACACAACTGTTTAACTGGACTGACCTATTCCCAAGACTAAGAGACTAATTAAGATATGGGACAGTGTAATTAGATTTGTTCTTTTCTGCTTGTTCCAATTTATGGTTTTCTTCTCCTTGGCTTGATCTCTTATCTCACAACATCTAACTCGTCTTTCTGCAGTGACCAACTCAGCCTTTAATATATGAAAATTTCCAGGACTTCCCTGGTAGCGCAGTGGTTAAGAATCCACCTGCCAATGCAGGAAACGTGGGTTCGATCCCTGGTCCGGGAAGATCCCACATGTCGCGGAGCAACTAAGCCCGTGCACCACAACTACTGAGCCTGCACTCTAGAACACGTGAGCCACAACTACTCAGCCTGTGTGCCACAACCACTGAAGCCCACGCACCTAGAGCCCATGCTCTGCAACAAGAGAAGCCACTGCAACGAGAAGCCTGTGCACTGCAATGAAGAGTAGCCCCCGTTCACCGCAACTAGAGAAAGCCCGTGTGCAGCAATGAAGACCCAACACAGCCAAAAATAAATATAAAATAAATTTATTAAAAAAAATATATGTATGAAATTTTCCGAAAATAAAGTGTCAAATGGGAAACTGAAGGAAACCAGAATGTCACCTCAAAATATGCCTCTTTCTTTGACATAAAAATTATTTTGAGCTGAAGGTAATTAAGGAGCATCAAAGTCAGAAAAACCTGCCTCTTTCTTCCTAAAGGCAGTATATAAATTCTCCTTTTGCTGGAGACGGACTCTTAGCTCAGAGATGGCACCAGAGAAATCTGCAAGCAAACTTTACTCCATTAGTTTCCTCACATATATTTACCTTCCCACAGCTCACCACTCTTGGAAGCCTAAAACAACTTTCCTCTGTCCAGCCATTTCTGTACTAATTTATTTCTCCTTGTTGAAGATGCTATGTAAGCCACAGTTCTAAGCGGGTATCTATCCATCTTCCATCCAGCCAGGTGCCTCGGGGAAGCTGACCTTACCTCCAGCTCCAGAGGTAGTCCTAATTGGTCCAAGATAATCCAGCATGACCTGGGAACTTATTAGAAATGCAGATTATCAGGCCCCACACCAGACCTACTGAATCAGAAACTGGGGATTGGACCCTGTGATAATGTGTTTTAATAAGTCTTCCAGGTGATTCTGATGCTACAGACTAAAACAAAACCATACCATTAATCGGGATTGGTTCAGGGATAGGCATTTGATCTAACTCTTTCTAATGAGATATGCCATCCACTAGGGCAACTTCTGGGAAAAGTGTCCTTGCTCCTAAGTGAAAACCAAAGGGAGTCATTTTTTCATCTTCCTCTGAGAATTGTGCCTGGCTGCTTGGAAATATTGCAGTCATGTTTATAAAAGACCAGGAATGACATAACACCAAGAGTGGCAGAGCAGAAAGATGGAAAAAAAATCTGGATTCTTAATAACACGATTGAACTACAACCCATCCTGAAACTTATTCTACCTCTAGCCTTCCTGCTGAGTCAAGAAATACCCATATTGTTAAAGATAATTTGAATCAGGGTTTCTGTTACTTGCTGTCAAAAGTATCCTATAGTCTGATAAATTAGACTTACTAATATTTTACTTTGGATTTAAAAATTTTTATTCATCAGTGAAAATGACCCAAGATTTATTTTATTTTTGCTAACATTGATAGTCAGGATAAACTTCTTAATAAAGTAAATTGGGAAGCTTGTCCTAATTTTTATTATCTGAATAGTTTAAATAGCTCAGGAATTATCTGTTCTTTAAGATATGTTGGACTTTCTGGTAAAACAGTCTGGAACTAGTGCTTGTTTTGAAGTTAGAACTTTTGGTACATTTTCAAGTTCTTCTCTGATTATTGGGCTAATTTTCTCTCTTCAAGAGTCAATATTAGTAATTTATATCTTCCAAAATGTGTCTATTTCATGTAGATTTTCTAAGTTATTGGCGTATGTTGGAAATTTTATAATTTAAATCTATTTTTGGTTATATTCCCTTTCTCATTTAATGTGTTTTTATTTCCTCTCCCTTTTTCTTGGTTCTACTTACTAATGGTTTTTATGTTGTAGTATTCAAAGACAAAACAAGAACAAAACTATTGTTTTATTTATCAGGTCTATTCAGTTTTGCTATGCTTTCTAGTTCATTAATTTCTACTTTTATTTTACTTAGTTTCTTTCTCCTATTCTCTGTTGGTTTATTTTGATGTTCTCTTTCTAGTTTCTTGAATTGAATGCTTAAATCATTTACTTTGTCTTCTATATGTTAATCAGATAACTAAAAATTCTGAATTTTTCTTTCAGTTAAGCTTTGGTGGTATCCCATAAGTTCTGAAATGTAGTATGTTTTTCAATTTCTAAACATTCTGTATTTTAGCACTGATTTCTACTTTAACCCAAGAGTTATTAGAAAACTGTTTTATAATGTTCATGGGATTAGATTGGGTTTGCTACCTTTTTCTTATTAATTTCTTGTTTTCTTGCAATATGATCTGTACCTTTGGAAGCATATTGAGATTTTATTTGCAACCTAGACCTTGATAAGTGTTTATCAATGCTTCATGGCCATTTAAAAAGAATGAATAGTCTCTGTTTAAAGACTCTGACAAATATTTGCCTGTGTACATCTGTCTTTCTGTCTGTCCATCAATCTATTATTGTTTCCCCATTCCTCCCTATCTACTAAAACTTATTAATGTCTTCCTTCTTTTCCTTACTCTTTCTCTTTCTACAGCATCAATCTCTGCTTCTCCACTGCTCATTCTATTAGCATACAAACATGCCCTCGTACAGTTCTGTCTAATAGGGATATAAGGTGAGCCACATATGTAATTTAAAATTTTATGATAGACACCTTAAAAAAGTGAAAAGAAATAAGTAAAACTAATGGTAATATATTTTATTTAACCCAATATATATAAAATATTATCATTTTAACATGCAATCAACATAAAAATTATTAACAAGATATTTTATACTTTTTTGTACTAAGTTTTAAAAATCTGATACATTATTTACACCTATAGCACATCTCAGTTTGCAATAGTCACATTTCAAGTGTTCAATAACTACCTGTGACTAGTGGCTCCCATATTAGACAGCTCAGTTTAAAAGTCCTACCTTGACCCAACATTTCCTCCTGCTACAACTCACTTCTCTGTTCCTTTCTCTTTTTCTTCCTCTACCCATTAAAACTCATCTCGTTAAATCCAATGGAATTGCTGTTTGACAGAACTGACTACTTTTTGGGGAAACGCTTCTTACTCTGCTTCCATAACAACAAACTCTCCTGATTATTTTTTCCTCTCTCACTGGTTAATCTGTCTCCTTTACTGACTCCTCGTCTTTTCCCTGATTTCTAAGTGTTGGAGCTTCACAGGCACATTCCTTGACCCTTTTATCTAACTACAGTTTCTCTGTAAGTGATGTCATCTAGTCCTATGACCTTAAATAACAACCACATGCTGATGCCCATTTTTATCTTCAGCCAACCTCAAGATTTGCATTGCCATCTATCTGCCATTTGACATTTTGACCTCTGTCACAAACATATGAAATATGTCCAAGATTTAATTCTTAATTCCCCACCTCCCCCACCAAACAAACTCATCTGATACAAGACTGAATATCCCCAGTTTTCCCCTTCTCTCTTAAGAGAAAGTCATCCTGAGTCCTCCTTTAACGCACCTCCAAAAGGACTCGACATCAAGTACAAGTGATTCTGCCTCCCAAGTATATCTTGTAATTGTTTATCTCTCTCCATCTTTACTCCTAGTCTCTGTATTCAGGTGTTCCAGTTATTAATTTATTTTCCTTAAGCTCCAAATCTACCTTTCTTTGTCCTGCTTTATGACCCGCGAGCTATACTCTGCAAACTACATTTTTTTCTCTGCCAGATGTTGGGTTTGGCCAGTTGGGGGTGAAGAGTGTGCTGAAGGGATTCTCAAAGCTGGAGAAGGAGGCACTTATCTTGATTTTTTTTCTCCACATGACAGTGAATGAATCAGCATACAGCTGGCCCTGGCGGTATTCCTTGTGGTGGTGGATTGCTCCCGTGGTTCCAGCTAGTAAATGTCCTCCAGAAGCTTTCTTCTTCATCCTAGCGGTGGGTGACATGTTTCTGAGCCATCCCCCTTAGAGGCCTGAATCTTAGCCTGGTACAGCCCTTCTCTACATTTTGACGTTTCCTCCTTGTTTACCTTTCCCTTGGCCTTAAGAGTGATAGCTGTAGTCTGTGTTTGCTGCCTCTATTCCCATAAAATTCTCTTCTGCTCTTTTAGTAGCTAACCACCTTTTCACCAAGTGAACAATTCTTTATATTATGCTCCCTCTGTTTGAATTGCTGTGTGGTTTCTGTGTCTTGACTGGACCCTAACTGAAATAGAAATTGGTACTAGGAGTAGTCCTAGGAGAAAAACTCTCAAAGATTGCTTTCTGTTGTTGGTTTGGTCTGAGCCCCTTGCCAAGGGGAGATGCAGTGCTAGTTATACATGACATTCAGTGGCATCACAATCAAATAATCACACGTGTTGACTGTGATGAAATGCATGTGCTTTGGGGGCTCAAGTGGCTGCTGCACCTGACTCAAGTGGCAGTAGTGATCACTGCAATGACCTTGCTGCAGGTTAGATATTTCTGAGTACAGTGAGTCCTTACAGAAAGAAAATGAAAATCTCAGGACCTTAAACTCTTGGTTCAATTCTTGGTCTGAGAACCAGAGAGCTTCCACAGCAGCCCTAAAATGATCTTTTTTTTATAGTCACAGGGCTGATATTATTGAAAATCAAATGCAAAATTTAGTTGTGCAGATTGCAGAATTACATCAGTTGAATTCACAGCCTTGCAAAGTGTTCCATGTGAAAGTTAGGTCATTAGTCAGAAAGGAATGACCTCCTAAAACTTGAAATGAGGAGTTTTGGTTGGACTCAAATAAAACTGAGAATATTGAGTCACTCTTAGTCCCCCTTGCCTGTACCTCTGTATCTGAGGAGTCTTTTTCTCCCTCAAAAACCTACAATTACCTCACCTGGAGCAGATACCTCACAAAAGAGGGGATGCCCATCCTCCTAAAAACCTACCCCAAACACTCCTATTGTCATTAGACCCATAACTAGGGTTAAGTTTCAGCATGGTTCTGGTGGCCTGGAAGTGGTAGCAGGTCCCTGAGTATAACTGGTGCTGAGTCCAGATTCCCAGATTTGCCCCTTCTTCCAGGAATCACTATTTGCTCTGTAGAGTGAGTTTGGACTAAGATAAGCTCAATAAACACTTGGCTCCAGATTCTCAGCCAATGTCTTTCAACACCATCGCTTCAAAAACTATTTGAGAGGTAATTTTCAGGCTCTTCAATGGAAGAATTCTCCTTAAACATATATGGTAACTATTGTTCGATTCTGGACCTGTCAGCATTGTTTCTCTTTGATAGCTTTCAGACCACATGGGTGATACTTAGGTGGCATATAGATATTGGTGGGAGAAATGAGGCATTGGCAGAGGCAGTTTCTCTTTCTCTGAGACTTTTTCTCCTGAACTTCCTGGGCACTGAGTCATCTTTAGCAAATGGCTGGGATTTAGCCATTGAAATAAAGGATCTCTATGTTCCAAGGAGAAGGAAAGCAGTCCTTAGGTACTGAGCTCAAGTGTCTCTGAACTAAATTCCTTCATTTTTCAGGAAGCCAGACAATTAAGGTTATATAAACAAAGTATTTACATGTATTATGCAGTCAGTGACACTCTTTCCCAAGGGTCCTCGTGGGCAGATAGGTTTATTTTGCAATTAACAATCAAAACCTTTTGTGAAATTTAGATTTGTGGATTGGAAGCGCAGAATTTCATCTTATACCTCTGGTTTATTTTTTTTGTGTACCCACTAAGGTATGTAGTCAGTTATTGTCAATAAGTATTCAGCCTTCATTTCCATCTTAGGTTGGTTGAGAGTACAGTTCCACCGAAAACCAAACCGTGGGTTTGGGCCTAATGGACATCTCTTAATCTTGCTCTGTTCCATGGCCCTATCTCTGGGATCAACATCCTGGTCATAAAGGGAGCTGGGTAGGCTATATGGCTGATTTATATTAATAGAGGATAAACAATAGAAAGTACACATTTCTGATTAGAGGAGCTGGGAAGGAGTATCATTGGTGTTGTCTTTTTATATAAAAACAGATTTGCTTAATAGTTAAAGAGCTAAAGCTATTTACAAGTTAAAACTTATTCATATATCTCGTTTCTCTCCCCTTTTTCCTGTTCATTCATTCATTCATTCATTGAATAAGCATTTCCCTCTCTAAGTGCAAGGAACTGTACAAGGTATTGGTATATGGCCTCAATGAGCTTATAGTGTAATGTTCTCTTTCCTAATCTCTTCTCTACTTTTTCATCCCTTTGTCCTCCTCTTTCCCCTAAACATTTCTTCTTTGTCCTCCTCTTTCCCATCCCCTTTTTCTTTTATACATTATTATTTAAGCATATGATAATTTTTTTTTTTTTTTTTTGCTTAAAGAAACAGCTAACTCATATCAGGAAAGTTTGAGGAGTTCTTACAGCAATGATGGGCTGCAATCCTGCATTTTACCTTTGTCACCAACAATACCTGCTAGTGAGACAGTTGGAGACTTGGGGTAGTACAAGCAATGAGACCCTTACCTTACTGAGATCAGTTCCATGATGATGGACTCTAAGCTCTAACCATGTGCTATTTCAAAGTCTATCTCCTCCAGCATAAGTACAACCCCTACTTCCCTTAGAAATAATTTGAGTTTTAGGGGATTCTCTCTGCCCAGCTACCTTGCCCATATGGAGCCTAGAAAATTTAGTCACACAGAGGCGTGTCGCCCAATGAAGAGAGTTTGGAATTGCTACATAAACACACTCTGTGAAAACATAAAGGTGTATGTTTACTCTTCATCTAGAATGGACTATGTAGGATTGGGGACTCTGGTTTTGTGTCTTCTCATGGTTGCATAGCACATGACCTGCTTTACTTGTCCAATAAATCTGTTTTAATTACTTAATAAATATTTACTGATAGCAATGAATAAAAATTAAGAATCTAGGCTGGTTATTTCAGTGGTCAAGGGGACAAATTCTGTGAGAACAAACTTTTCCACCTTCCCTTCCAAGCTGGAGTTTGTTTTTGTACTTCAGCTTTGGGTCCTCAACTGGAGCCAGAAACTGTGGGTCAAAGGATTATATAACCACTGATAATAAACAAGGCCAGAGATGGGAATTATGCATACCCCAGCCTGTTTTATAGTAGGTGTTTAGTGAAGACATAATATATAGATTATCTTGGTCCATACTCACTCTGAAGAGCAAGTAGTGTTTCCCTGGAAGAAGGGGCAAATCTGGGAACCTGGACTCAGCACCAGTTATATGCAGAGAACTGCTACCACTTCCAGGCCACCAGAACATGCTGAGAGTTAACCCTCGTTATGGGTCTAATGGCAATAGGGGGTGTTTGGGGTAGGTTTTAAGGAGGATGGGCATCCTCTCTTTTGTGAGGTATCTGCTCCAGGTAAGGTAATTATAAGGTTTTTGTGTATTGGGGAAGGCTCCTCAGATCCTCAGATACAGAAGAGCAAGCTCCTTTTTTTTTTTTAAAAAAAAAAAATTGAGGTATAATTGACACACAACATTATATTAGTTTCAGGTGTACAGTGTAAGTATTTGATAATTATATATATTGCAAAATGGTCACCACAATAAGTCTAGTAAACATTGTCACTGGACATAGAGAATTTTTTTCTTGTGATGAGACTGCAAGCTACCTTTTTTTCTAGAATCTTATTAGTTTTAGATTTTACATTTAGGTCTGTGAGTTGATTTTGTATAAGGTGTGGGGTATTGGTCAAGATCTATATTTCTTATGTATGTGTATACATATACATATATATATGAAATACATATATTAGTTGCTTTTAAATGTCCAAATGTTCCAGCACCATTTGTTAAAAGTACCATAATTTCTCTGCTGAACTCTTTTGTAGCCTTGTCAATAATCCACTGACCATAAATACAAGGATTTATTTCTAGACTCTCAATTCTATTTCATTGATCTATATTCCTATCTTTTTGACATTATCGTACTGTCTATAAGTCTTGAAATTAGGTGGTGTGAGATCTCCAACTCTGTTCTTTTTCTATTTGTGTGTGTGTGTGTGTGTGTTTAAACTATTCTGGTTCCTTTGGCTTTCCATATAAAATTTTAAATCAGATTGTCTGTATCTATAAAAAAAAGTCCTGCTGGAATTTTGATGGGGATGGCCTTGACTCTATACGTTGGTTTGGGGAGAAACAATTTCTTAATAATATTGAATCTTCCAATTCATGAATACTGTATGTGTCTGCATTTTTTAAAGATCTTTTGTTTCTCTCATCAGTCTTTTGTAGTTTTTAGCATATAGATTCTGCACATATTTTGTTAGGTTTATACCTAAGTACTTCACTTATTTTTGGTACTATTGTAGACGGTATTTTAAAAATTTCAAATTTCAATTGTTGTATATAGCAATAAGATTGATTTGTATATTGATATGTATCCTGCTACCTTGCTAACTGATTTATTAGTTTTAGGATTTTTTTGTAGATTCTTTGAAATTTTCGACATTGCCAATTTTGTTATCTATAAGTAAAGATATTTTTGTTTCATACCTTCTAATCTATTGGGTGGGGCAAAAAGTGCCTTCAGTTTTTAAGTAAAAATAAAAGACACATTATTCATTTTCACCAAGAACTTTACTGAGCAACATATTCACCCTTTTGTTCTACTACCTTCTGCCATTTTCCAGGCAACTTCATAATTCAGTCTTCCCAAAACTTTTTATCTTTTTGAGCAAAGAACCGTTCCAGGTGCCTTTAACAGTCGTCCAGGGAATTGAATTTTTTTCCATTAGGAGAATTTTGTAAAGACCTAAATAAGTGGAAATCCGAAGGTGCGATGTCTGGTGATTACGAAGGATGAATCAGAACTTCCCAGCCAAGCTGTAACAGTTTTTGCCTGGTCATCAAAGAAACATGCGGTGTTGCCGTTATCCTGATAGAAGATTATGTGTTTTCTGTTGACTAATTCTGGATGCTTTTTGTCGAGTGCTGCTTTCAGTTGGTCTAATTGGGAGCAGTACTTGTTGGAATTAATCGTTTCGTTTTCTGGAAGGAGCTCATAGTAGAGGACTCTCTTCCAATCCCACCAGATACACAACATCACATTCTTTGGATGAAGACAGACCTTTGGCGTGGCTGGTGGTGGTTCATTTCACTTGCCCCACAATCTCTTCCATTCCACATTATTGTACAGTATCCACTTTTCATCGTCCGTCACAATTTGTTTTAAAAACAGAACGTTTTCATTATGTTTCAGTAGAAAATCACATGTGGAAATATGGTCAAGAAGGTTTTTTTCGCTTAACTTATGTGGAACCCAAACATCAAAGCAATTCACGTAACCAAGCTGGTGCAAATTATTTTCAAAGCGTGATTTGGATATTTTGAGTATGTCAGCTATCTCCCGCGTGGCATGACGTTGATTGTTCTCAATTATTGTTTCGATTTGATCACTATCAACTTCAACTGGTCTACCCGACTGTGGAGCATCGTCCAGCAAGAAATCTCCAGCACGAAACTTTGCAAACCACTTTTGACACATTCGATCAGTCACAGAACCTTCTCCATACATTGCACAAATCTTCTTGTGCATTTCAGTTGCATTTTTACCCTTCTTGAAATAATAAAGCATAATATCCTGAAAATGTTGCTTTTTTTCTTCCATCTTCAATATTAAAATAGCTATACAGGGCTTCCCTGGTGCCGCAGTGGTTAAGAATCCGCCTGCCAATGCAGGGGACACGGGTTTGAGCCCTGGTCCAGGAAGATCCCACATGCTGTGGAGCAACTAAGCCCGTGTGCCACAGCTACTGAGCCTGTGCTCTAGAGCCTGCGAGCCACAACTACTGAGCCCATGTGCCACAACTACTGAGCCCATGCGCCACAACTACTGAAACCCACGCACCTAGAGCCTGTGCTCCGCAACAAGAGAAGCCACTGCAGTGAGAAGCCCGTGCACTGCAACAAAGAGTAGCCCCCACTCGCCACAACTACAGAAAGCCCATGCACAGCAACGAAGACCCAATGCAGCCAAAAATAAATAAAATAAATAAATTAAAAAAAACTGGCTATACAAAAATTCACCAATTCTGATAAGTCTTTTTTTAAATGCACACTGGTATGACAGCTGTCACATACTATCTAATAAAATTGTTTCGAATGAAGTTAAAGACAACTAAGTGCTACTAGAACCATCTTACAGAAAAAAACCAAACGAACATTTTGACCCACCCGGTATATGTCTTTTACCTCTTTTTATTGCATTATTATACTGGCTAGGACTTTCAGTACCATTTGACTAGGAGTAGTAAGAGAGGGCATTCCTCCCCTGTTCTCAGTTTTAGGGGGAAGGCATTTAGTCTCATCATTAAGTGTGAAGTTCCTTGTAGGCTTTTCATAGATACCTCC
Source organism: Eschrichtius robustus (assembly GCF_028021215.1). Taxonomy (NCBI): domain Eukaryota; kingdom Metazoa; phylum Chordata; class Mammalia; order Artiodactyla; family Eschrichtiidae; genus Eschrichtius; species Eschrichtius robustus. Next base: position 130,857,435 of record NC_090826.1, on the reverse strand, counting down.
CTTTAGATTAAGGAAGTTCCTTCTATTCCTAGTCTGCTGAGATTTTTTATTATAAATGGATATTGAATTTATTCTAATGCTTTTTCTGCATCCAGTAAGATGTTTATGTGATTATTCTTCTTTAGACTGTTGATATGGTAAATTACATCGATTGCTTTTCAAATGTTGAACACACCTTGCGTTCCTTGGAGCAACCCCACTTTGTTGTGACGTATCCCTCTTATAGACTGTTGGATTCAATTTGTTAATATTTTGTAATATTTTTGTATCTATGTTCATGAGGGATATTGGTTTGAAATTTTCTTAATTGTAATGTCTTTATCTGGTTTTATCGTTTAATGCCAACCTCATAAAATGAGGTGAGAAGTATTGCCTCCCCTTCTTTCTGGGGAAGAGATTGTGTAGAATTGTTATTTCTTCTATCAGTGTTTGATAGACTTCACCATCTGGCCTGGAGTATCCTTTATGGAAGGCTTAAAACTACAAATTCAATTTCTTTAATAGATACAATATATATAAAAAATAAATAGATTTATTTAATAGAAATATATCCATTTCTTCCTGTGTGGGTTTGATAGTTTGTTCATCAAAGAATTGGTTCATTTCATATACATTATCAAATTTATAGACATAGAGTTTTCCCTAGAATTCCGTTATTATCTTTTCAATGTCTGTGGGGTCAGTAGTGATGTCCCTTCTTTCATTCCTGTTGTTAGTAACTCATGTTCTTTCTATTACTCTTGTTTAGTTTGACTAGAGGTTTATCAATTTTACTGAACATTTCAAAGCACCAGCTTTTGGTTTCATTAATTTTCTCTATTATTTGTTTTCTTCCTGTGAAAAATGCCATTGGAATTTTGATAGGAATTGAATTGAATCTGTATATTGCTTTGAGTAGTATGGAAATTTTAACAATATTAATTCTTCTGATTAATTCCACGATCATGCAATATCTTTCCATTTATTTGTATCTTCTTCAGTTTTTTTCATCAGTGTCTTGTAGTTTTCTGTATACAGGTCTTTCACCTCCTTGGTTAAATTTATTACTAGGTAGTTTATTCTTTTTGATGTAATTGTAAATGGAATTGTTTTCTTAATTTCTCTTTCTGATAGTTCATTATTAGTGTATAGAAACACAACAGATTTTTATGCATTGATTTTGTATCCTGCAACTTGACTGAATTTGAGTAATATCATGTCATTTGCAAATAGTGACAGTTTTACTTCTTCCTTTCCAATTTGGATGCATTTATTTCTTTTTTCTTGCTTAATTGCTCTGGCTAGGACTTCCAATATTATGTTGAATAAAAATGGTGAGAGTGAGCACCCTTGTCTTGCTCCTGATTTAGAGGAAAAGCTTTTAGCTTTTCACTCTTGAGTATGATTTTTTTTTTTTTAGTCTCAATTTTAATTGATTTCTGCTCTTACCTTAATAATTTCCTTCCTTCTACTTGCTTTGGGTTTATTTTGCTCTTCTTTTTCTAGTTTTTAAAGGTGTACAATTATATTATTGATTTGAGACATTCTTCTTTTCCAATATAATCATTTAATGGTATAAATTCCATTTGAACCACTGTTTTAATTGCCTCCCACAAAATTTGATATGTTGTAGTTTTATTTTCATTTCATTTCCCCCTAGTTTCCTTTGTGGCTTTTTCTTTGACCCATGGGTAATTTAGAAGTGTGTTGTTTGATTTCCAAATATTTGTAGATTTACTAGATATCTTTCTTGTATTAACTTCTAATTTAATTCCATTATGATCCAACAAGATATTTTATGTGATTTCAATTATTATAAGTTTGTTAAGATTTGTTTAATGGCCCAGAATTTGGTGTATCATGGTGAATATCCCATGTGCACTTAAAAAAATTGTTTTCTACTGTTGTTAGGTAGAGTGTTCTGTTCAGGTGAATTATGTCAACTGGTTTATAATGGTGTTTAGGTTTTCTGTGTTGGTACTGATTTTTTGTCTACTTCTATCAATTACTGTGAGAGAAATGTTGAAATCTCTAAGTATAATCGTGGATTTATCTACTTCTCATTTCAGTTCTATCTGTGTTTTTAAGTTTTTGGAAGTTGTCTTGTTAGGTGCATACACATTTAAGATTTTTATTTTTTTTGGTGAATTCACTCTTTTCTTATTATATAATATCTTTTTTTCCCCCACGCCTGGTAGTAGTCCTTGAAGTCTATTCTGTCTGATATTAATATAGCCACTCCATATTTCTTTTGATTAGTGTTTGCATACTATTTTTCCATCCTTTAACTTTTGACCCATTTATGTCTCTATTTTAAAAGAGATAGCATATGTTGAATTGTTTGATTGTTTTAACAGATAATCCACTCGGTTTGCTTCAGACTGTCTATGTTCTGTGAGTGATAGTTCCAATAGCACCTCAGTTTTTGGAACCTTTGCTAGGCTGCTTTGAATATGTTGTGTGCTTGTGCAGTTCAGGGTTAAGCATCTTCTTTATCCATTCATCTGGTGATGGAAGCTTTTATTCTTTTTTTTGTTGTTGTTAATTGGCGTATAGTTGTTTTACACTGTTGTGTTAGTTTCTACTGTACAGTGAAGTGGAGTTCCCTGTGCTATACAGCAGGTTCTTATTAGTTATCTATTTTATACAGATTAGTGTATATATGTGAATCCCAATCTCCCAATTCATCCCACCCCCCAGAAGCTTTTATTCTTATTTTCCACTTTATTGTTTATTTTTGACAATGAGAGTATTTTCTCATGGAATTTTGAACATCTTTACCTTGTGGCAAAATTATTTAGAATTTAAGATTTTAGTAGTTTATATTAGATCATGTAAATATAGCCTGTATTTTGCTTTGATGGCTTTTAAACTTGACAGATTGTATTATTTTAAGAGAGATTTAAAATGCCTCATCTCACAGTGTGTATAGATTATACCTGGAAACAATGTTTATTTAAAAATGAATCTGTTTTTGGTCTATTTAGGACTTGGTATGAAGAACATACAATGCAAACAAATATAAATGAGAAAAGATATTTCAACAGGAGGCTTCACTGATTTATTGTTTATTTAACTGCTTTGAGCAAAATGCTTGGTTCTTACTTGAGTGAGAAAGTGAATGAGGCCCAGTCATCTACAAGGATGAAAATTAGATTCTGATTGAGGCTTCTGCTGTAAGACAACACTGTCTCCTCTAGCATGGAAGAACAGTATCATCTTCAAGCTCTTGGAATTAAGAATGTACAGAACTGGGTTTCCCACCTGTGAGGAGGGTATATTTGAGAGATTATTTACAAGTTGTGTATTTGATGGTGGTGGTAGGGGCAGGGGTCATGTTTGCCTCTTGGTCACAAGCGAGTCTGCAGAATCATTCAGCAGCTTTTCTGGCAGACTTAGCCTGTGTCCCAGTGTCACTGACTGTCACCTAAAGCAGGGGTCTCCAACCCCTGGATCGCAGACTGGTACCCATCTGCAGCCTGGTAGGAACAAGGCTGCACAGCAGGAGGTGAGTGGCAGGCAAGCGAAGCTTCACCTGCCGCTCCCCATCGCTCGTATTACCGCCTGAACCATCCCCCTGCCCCCATCCGTGGAAAAATTGTCTTCCACGAAACCAGTTCCTGGTGCCAAAAAGGTTGGGGACTGTTGACCTAAAGCAATAATTGGTGGCCCTTAACTTCTCATCACATACAACTTTCCTCTCCTACTCCTCTCTTCTCTTGCTCCTTCTTTCCTTGACTTCTGTGAGGGATAGTGGGATTGTGGCCACTGGCTGCCACTCAGTGTGCATGAAAGTGATGCCCAGGGGTGGCATGGCATCCACTCTTTGAGGAGATCGGGTAGATGGAGGCCACTGGTACCCCTATTTTCACAAGCTGTAGACAGTCGGAGATTGAAAGGAAGGCAGCTGTGATCAGAAATGGTGGGGTCTCACTATGGAGATGGTAGAGGATTCTGGAGAAGAAAAACGTTGTCTGGTGCTGAGTCAATAGGAATTGAATGTTGTAGGTAGAAACTGGCAGAGCAGAAAACAGAAACAAGAGGATGTGAGACTGATCAGGGAATAATTGGAGTGAGAAGAGTCCTAGTGGCTGTAACATTGTCAGATATTTGCATGTACAGCATGTTGTTGATTAGAAAAGAGGCTCTTTGCTCTGAAATGTCTTCATCAGTGAAAGTCAAGGAAATGAGCTCAGCAGGGGCACAGTGAACTCAAGTCTACTCCTCTGCATTAACAGGGCATTAGGACTGGTCTGAAGAACTCAAACTTACCTTCTGTAACAGCTTCTCCTGGCTCTCAGCCTACACACTCTCTGTCTCCGAGTTCCTACAGCCTGTCAGCTCAACATGCATTGTTGATTGATGGTGGGAGCAGTCTCAAATTGTTTTGCAAGTTTTTTAACTCTGTTAGGTCAAGGATTATGCTTTATATTTCCCATATACCCCCCTTTATTTGTCACATAGTAGGTGCACAAACATACATTCTAAATGGAAATAGAGAATGCAAAGAGTTCTGAACTTGGAGGCAGATGACCTCAACTTTAATTCGGTTTTGTACTTGTCAACTTTCTCATTTCTATGCAGGGAAGAGCGATCTCTGCTCTGCCTACTTCACTGGGTTAATGTAAGAATTCATGAAAAATGCTGTTGGTTCACAAACTCCTCCCTGTACGTGAAGGGCAAGGAGAGACTGACGAAAGAGTCAGAACACTCCAGATGGGCAGGTGATGGTTTTAATAAGCAAGGGAACTTACTTGCAAGGCTTGCCTTGGGGGGAGGGCACAAGATGAGTAGATCTCGGTACCTGCTCACCAAAATCTTAAAAGTTTATATACAGCTGGGTTCAATCACGTGAACTGTCCAGATGGTCTCAACAACACCTTACTCCTTCAAGGCTATGTCTTTGAAAATGGTTCCCAAGTGTGAGTTGGTGCAGGGAACGTACATTCTAAGGACAAGGGGTGCTAATGAGGCACCTCCGATTGCCTGGGTCCAGCTCTAGGGTCAACCTGCGGTCACACCTTCTGAACAACTTTTATCCAACAAATGTGAATCTCCTTTTGTGAGCTTGGAACTACTATAGAAATGTAATACACCCATCCTTTAAGTCTTTATTCAGCTGTCACCTTCACTGTGAGAACTTCCCAGTTCTTTAGCCAGATCTAGACTTGGGGAAGTCCCAAGCCTAGACTTGCCCTTGCCTGTCACACCCTGCCCTGTGGATGGGTTACTTGCAGAGTCTCAACTGTTTTTCTAAATACAGATTTTTTATTGCGGGTGCTTAGAGGTCTACGCTGCAGAGGTGGTACAACATTGGTCTCTTGTCTATAGGCTGCTGGCAGGCTATTTTTCTTGCTTACTTATTTATTTGGCAAATTGTGTTAGATGCTGAAGAATCAGAGATCAATTTAAAAAAGAAGCTTACAGTTCAGTGAGGGAGACAGAACACAAACAAGTAGTCATAAAAATATATGATTATAAATTGTGATAAGTGCCAGGAAGGAAAATAACAGGGAGGGTATGGTTGGAGGGAGAAGGTGTCCTCTATTAGCAGGGACCTGAGGAAGAAAACAAGCCAGCCATGCAGAGAGCTGTGATAAGAACATTCTGGGCTGAGGGAACAGTATGAAGGAAGGCCCGGAGGCTAAACAAATTTTCTAAATGAAGAACTGAAAGGTGGCTGGTGGGGCTGGAGTCTAGGGCAGAGAGGAAGAGAATAATGCCCAGGATGAGTTGGGAGGGTGGACTGGGGCCAGGTCATGAGTGACTGAAAACTGTGGAGTGTGTAGTTCTAAAATCACCTCATTGTCTGAGTCCAGGACATTCCCTGTCTCAAAGTCAGACTCAAAACATTGCCTTTGATGCTCACACTTACATACTCACTAAAGCCTGGGAGGTATTCTTATCTCTCCCCTCTCCGTGACCACCCCATCCCATATCCAATCCGTCAGCACATTCTGCTAATTCCATCTGCAAATAGCTTTCCAAATCCATCCACTTCCCTCACCTCCACTGTCACCAACCTGGATCAAACTGCCCTTCTTGCCTGGTCTCCTGTAGAAAACTTCTAGGCAGTACTGTGCTGGTAAGCTGGCTCTTGAGAACAGGAAGGTAGGAAAGCCCTGATTTGTAGCATTTGCAAGTTTTCTTGGTATAAGGAAACTTATACCATGGCCTAGTTCAGTCTACTAACCTGATGGCACTAGATGTGGCCTTGGGAAGATACGGACACAGTCAAGTTTCTTGAGCCAGAGCAAGCCAGCAGCTGTACACCACGGCTTAGGGGTTCCTGCTCCCTTCTTGCAGTGTTCCCCTCTGTTGTTTCTACAGCAACCAGAGTTCTCTTTTTTTTTTTTTTTAATGGAAGTAGAGTTGATTTACCATGTTGTGTTAGTTTCAGGTGTAAAGCAAAGTGATTCAGTTATATATATATATTTTTTCAGATTATTTTCCATTATAGGTTATTACAAGATATTGAATGTAGTTCCCTGTGCTATACAGTAGGTCCTTGTTGTTTATCTATTTTATACATAGTATTGTGTGCCTGTTAATCCCAAACTCTTAATTTGTCCCTTCCCCTATGGTAACCATAAGTTTTTTTCTCTGTTTGTGAGTCTGTTTCTATTTTGTAAATAAGTTCATCAGTATCATTATTTTTTTAGATTCCACATATAAGTGATATCATATGATATTTGTTTTTCTCTGTCTGACTTACTTCACTTAGTATGGTAATCTCTTGGTCCATCCATGTTGCTACAAATGGCATTATTTCATTCTTTTTTATGGCTGAAAAATATTCTATTGTATATATATATATATATATATATATATATATATATATATATATATATACACACCATATCTTCTTTATCCGTTCATCTGTCAATGGACATTTAGGTTGCTCCCATGTCTTGGCTAAATAGTGCTGCTATGAACATTGGGGTGCATGATCTTTTCGAATTAGGGTTTTGTCTGGAAATATGCCCAGGAGTAGGATTGCTGGATCATATGATAACTCTATTTTTAGTTTTTTGAGGAATCTCCATACTGTTCTCCATAGTGGCTACACCAGTTTACATCCCCACCAACAGTGTAGGAGGGTTCCCTTTTCTCCATACCCTCTCCAGCATTTGTTATTTGCAGACTTTTTGATAATGGCCATTCTGATCGGTATGAGGTGATAACTCGTAACCAGAGTACTCTGTTTAAAGCACAGATCTGATCATGCCCTTCCCCTCCTCAATGCCTTCCCATTATGTTTTGACTTTATCATGACTTGGGCAGTTTTCTTGAAAGAAGAGCCCAGACTTGGTCCTGGTGCATGTCAAGAATTTTAGACCTAATTCTTACAGATGCACAAACACATCTTTGAGCTAACTAAGCTTTTAAACCATTTTACAAGTATTCCATTGACTCCACCCAACTTGCATGTAAATTTCTCTCTCTTTCCCAGTCCTAATACTGCCCAAGGGTGGAAATGTAGTTCGTACTTGCAAACACCCTCTGGCCTGTGATATATGTTGGATCATTATGGACCTCATGAGTCTGGTACAGCTGAAAATTAAAGCAAAAAGTGACAGGACTGTACTCACTCATCTCTATTTTGCTGGCATATCTTTCAGTGCTCCACACATGGTAGGTGTTCAGTAAATGTTATTCCTCTTTTGCCTGCCTAGATGCAGTGCTTACTTTCTTGAAGGCCCTAGGCTTAAGCTAATGTATATGTCTGTCCTGGGAAGTGTTGCTGGCAGGAAGCATGCGTGGTTCAGAAGTGGGGCATGATTGGAGGGGAGGTAGCGGGCGTCCAGGTAGCGTTTCCCCAGGACAGGATGAACAGGCCACGGACAGCAGGTGCTACCTTCTCCTCTTCAGTTAGAGAAGTAGAATAAGTTCAATTACAGGCTAATTAATAACTACAAATATTTTGACCAGTGCTTTACAGTTTACACAACACATTCATATAAATTTTCTCATTTAGTTTTTGCTACAGTCCTATGAGGTCACCGATTTCATAAGAGAGGAAATTGACACCCATTAAAGTGACTTACAAAGATCAAATCATTGGTGTTGGAACAAGGACTTCAGGTTTTCAGATATTCAATATAATATTCTTGTACTGTACCGTATTTGATTTCGGGAGAGGTTTCTGCTGCTCCTTAGCTTTGCTGTGTAGATAGTACATTGCTGGAAATCTTGGATCAGGTCTGCCAAACACATCTGATTTCTCAGAGGGTTATGTTTCCCATTGTTTGAGCAGCTTTCTGTTAAGAATGCCAAACTTGTGACTGTAAATTAATTCTTTATACCCTTGGGGGATTGAGCCTTCCAAGTGAATTGTAGAAACACATTTTTATAGAAAGTGCTGGTAAAATAACCTTTTTAACTCTTTGCAGCCTTTCAGAGGACTCACAAAAGCCCCAGTGGAATGGCAGCTGGCAGTTGAATGATATTCCACATTCTTTAAGCTAAAAGGTACCTTGTTAGATACACTAGTAAGAAGGCTTCAGATTTAATTGCTTAAATTCCTTTCATAATGAGAACATTTTATTACTCCACTGAAGAGTGTGTGCCAAGAAATTCTGTACTTAAAAATTACTAAGTAAACCAAATAACTTTGACACAGAATAACTTCTGAAAAGAAAATGACCATGGTTCAATATACAGACTCAAACAAACCAACCCTTAAAACTCAAAATGAAACCCAATCTTTATTTCATTTATATCATAAACTGATATGAATCCAATGTGGATATGGGAATTAAAATTTAAACAAATAGAAGAACATATAAATGACTAGAAGAAAATTTACACAAATATATGATCTTTGAATTGGAGGACTTCTAAATATAAATGAAGAAACCATAAAGAATAGATTTGCATAGATGGAAAATTTTAAAATTCTATATATCAGAAAATGTAATAAACAAAATTAAGAGGCAAATAATGTACTGGGAAAAATACTTCTACTTTGTAAGTCAAAGTGTTATTCTTCTTAATATAGAAAATAGGCAAAAGTTCACAAAGAAAGAAATACAACTAATCAATAAATACAATCAGAATCATTCAACCTCACGAAAAGTCAAAGAAGTGCACATTAAATCTATAGTGAGATACTTTTTTTACCTGCTCAGACTGGCAAGGGGACATTTTTAATCTTATATTTTGTGAAAATTTTCTAGAGATATAATATAACAATGTGCATTAAGAGCCATAAAAATTCTTATTTCCTTGAGGTTAACAAGAAACCTGCTAGACCTGTATAAAGAATATCAACTTAAACATTTTTTTAATGTATTTATTTTTACTGTGGGACATATATTTCTGCATGGAAAGCATCAGCCTTATAAATACATATATCAATTTTCCCCAAATTTTTAAGTTTAATGCAATTCCAGTGAAAAACTCTATTAGTATTTTATTTTGGGAGGTTGATGGGAATTGACAAAGTGATTTAAATTTTTCTTTTATGTTCTGAGTAAAGTATTTTCTTGGGGCACAGAAAAATTTATTAGGAAAGAATAAATAGGAAAGTAAGCCAAGAAGATTTTAAATAGGAACAATATAAATAGGAAAGATGCCTGCAGTGGGATATTAATATGTGTTGTAAATCCAAGAAAACTAAAGGCAGGGTAGTTGAAAGACAGCCATGTAGATCCAACAGAATAGAGTGACCACATATAAACCCTAGTATGTGTGAGAATTTAGCATGTGATAACAAAGTAGAAAAATATGATCATTCAATAGATAGTGCTGGGTCAACTGAGAAACTATTTCGAAAAAAATAACAATAGATTTTTACCTAGTAGCATATAACAAAACAAATCCCAAATGGAATTAGTTAAATAAAGAGAAATGACACTTAAAAAACTAGAAAATAAAGATGAATGCCTATATCATTTTCTAGTGAGAAAGGCCTTTTTTTTTTTTTTTTTCACACACACACACTGTATTTTATTTTTACAAGAGATAAATAGACTGACACCAAGCATTGTACATGGATGACCACAACAAAAGCAACAATGATTGCAATTACCAAACATGAAACACACTCATACTATGTCATAATATTGACATTCAGTCCAGTAATCCTCCACTGTAACAGCTCCTTTACTTTGCAGTGAAAATTGATTTGTATATTCTTTGCCTCTGAGTCCTTGTGGGATTTTTTTTTTTTTAATTCAGACAGAAAGTCACAAAAATTATACTCATCCTCATCAGTTCACTCAGTCCCATGTAATTAATTTTTTTTTTCATCTTGATCTTTTGTTAGCACTTTTATGAGTTCATCAGTTTTTCATTAGAGTTCTGAAAATGCTTATTCATTCAGTTCAGCAGTACAGTCAGTTACCAGAAACCTGTACTTGTCAGAGTCTTTTCCATGAATTTCTTGAAGATGAAACCCTTTTATAGGAACATATTTGCAAAATCATCAGAGTACACCCAGAACTGTCTGTAAATGACAAAAGACTTAAAAATGACCACGGTTAAAGATTTGATGAAAGTTCATAATAATGCAGTTGACAAGAAAATTAGTTATTTCTGAGATATACATTTTAAAGTAATAACTAGGATTATTACTTATAACATTATACCAGAACATATAAGATTTTTAGAAATTTCATGTAATGTCTGAAACATTTATATTAACATATTTCCATACATATTTCCATACAAATACAAATATAAGATTTTTAGAAATTTCATGTAATGTCTGAAACATTTATATTAACATATTTCCATACAAATAACCCAATGAAAGTTTAGTATTAGTTGTTTTGTTTGTTTTTTTATACTGCAGGTTCTTATTAGGCATCAATTTTATACACATCAGTGTATACATGTCAATCACAATCGCCCAATTCAGCACACCACCATCCCCACCTCACCGCAGTTTTCCCCCCTTGGTGTCCATATGTCCATTGTCTACATCTGTGTCTCAGCTTCTGCCCTGCAAACTGGCTCATCTGTACCATTTTTCTAGGTTCCACATACATGCATTAATATACGATATTTGTTTTTCTCTTTCTGACTTACTTCACTCTGTATGAGTCTCTAGATCCATCCACGTCTCAACAAATGACTCAATTTCGTTCCTTTTTATGGCTGAGTAATATTCCATTGTATATACGTACCACACTTCTTTATCCATTCGTCTGTTGATGGGCATTTAGGTTGCTTCCATGACCTGGCTATTGTAAATAGTGCTGCAATGAACATTCGGGTGCATATGTCTTTTTGAATTACGGTTTTCTCTGGGTATATGCCCAGTAGTGGGATTGCTGGGTCATATGGTAATTCTATTTTTAGTTTTTTAAGGAACCTCCATATTGTTCTCCATAGTGGCTGTATCAATTTACATTCCCACCAACAGTGCAAGAGGTTTCCCTTTTCTCCACACCCTCTCCAGCATTTGTTGTTTGTAGATTTTCTGATGATGCCCATTCTAACAGGAGTGAGGTGATACCTCATTGTAGTTTTGATTTGCATTTCTCTAATAATTAGTGATGTTGAGCAGCTTTTCATGTGCTTTGTGGCCGTCTGTATGTCTTCTTTGGAGAAATGTCTATTTAGGTCTTCTGCCCATTTTTGGATTGGGGTGTTTGTTTCCTTAATATTGAGCTGAATGAGCTGTTTATATATTTTGGAGATTAATCCTTTGTCCGTTGATTCGTTTGCAAATATTTTCTCCCATTCTGAGGGTTGTCTTTTCGTCTTGTTTATGGTTTCCTTTGCTGTGCAAAAGCTTTGAAGTTTCATTAGGTCCCACTTGTTTATTTTTGTTTTTATTTCCATTACTCTAGGAGGTGGATCAAAAAAGATCTTGCTGTGATTTATGTCAAAGAGTGTTCTTCCTATGTTTTCCTCTAAGAGTTTTATAGTGTCCAGTCTTATATTTAGGTCTCTAATCCATTTTGAGTTTATTTTTGTGTATGGTGTTAGGGAGTATTCTAATTTCATTCTTTTACATGTAGCTGTCCAGTTTTCCCAGCACCACTTATTGAAGAGACTGTCTTTTCTCCATTGTATATCTTTGCCTCCTTTGTCATAGATTAGTTGACCATAGGTGCGTGGGTTAATCTCTGGGCTTTCTATCTTCTTCCATTGATCTATGTTTCTGTTTTTGTGCCAGTACCATATTGTCTTGATTACTGTAGCTTTGTAGTATAGTCTGAAGTCAGGGAGTCTGATTCCTCCAGCTCCATTTTTTTCCCTCAAGACTGCTTTGGCTATTCGGGGTCTTTTGTGTCTCCATACAAATTTTAAGATGATTTGTTCTAGCTCTGTAAAAAATGCCATTGGTAATTTGATAGGGATTGCATTGAATCTGTAGATTGCTTTGGGTAGTATACTCATTTTCACAATGTTGATTCTTCCAATCCAAGAACATGGTATATCTCTCCATCTGTTGGTATCATCTTTAATTTCTTTCATCAGTGTCTTATAGTTTTCTGCATACAGGTCTTTTGTCTCCCTAGGTAGGTTTATTCCTAGGTATTTTATTCTTTTTGTTGCAATGTTATATGGGAGTGTTTCCATAATTTCCCTTTCAGATTTTTCATCATTAGTGTATAGGAATGCGAGAGATTTCTGTGCATTAATTTTGTATCCTGCAACTTTACCATATTCATTAATTAGCTCTAGCAGTTTTCTGGTGGCAGTTTTAGGATTCTCTATGTATAGTATCATGTCATCCGCAAACAGTGACAGTTTTACTTCTTCTTTTCCAATTTGGATTCCTTTTATTTCTTTTTCTTCTCTGATTGCCGTGGCTAGGACTTCCAGAACTATGTTGAATAATAGTGGTGAGAGTGGACATCCTTGTCTCGTTCCTGATCTTAGAGGAAATGCTTTCAGTTTTTCACCATTGAGAATGATGTTTGCTGTGGTTTTGTCATATATGGCCTTTATTATGTTGAGGTAGGTTCCCTCTATGCCCACTTTCTGGAGAGTTTTTATCAGAAATGGGTGTTGAATTTTGTCAAAAGCTTTTTCTGCATCTATTGAGATGATCATATGGTTTTTATTCTTCAATTTGTTAATATGGTGTATCACATTGATTGATTTGCGTATATTGAAGAATCCTTGCATCCCTGGGATAAATCCCACTTGATCGTGGTGTATGATCCTTTTAATGTGTTGTTGGATTCTGTTTGCTAGTATTTTGTTGAGGATTTTTGCATCTATATTCATCAGTGATATTGGTCTGTAATTTTCTTTTTTTGTAGTGTCTTTGTCTGGTTTTGGTATCAGGGTGATGGTGGCCTCATAGAATGAGTTTGGGAGTGTTCCTTCCTCTGCAATTTTTTGGAAGACTTTGAGAAGGATGGGTGTTAGTTCTTCTCTAAATGTTTGATAGAATTCACCTGTGAAGCCATCTGGTCCTGGACTTTTGTTTGTTGGAAGATTTTTAATCACAGTTTCAATTTCATTACTTGTGATTGGTCTGTTCATATTTTCTGTTTCTTCCTGGTTCAGTCTTGGAAGGTTATACCTTTCTAAGAATTTGTCCAGTTCTTCCAGGTTGTCCATTTTATTGGCATAAAGTTGCTTGTAGTAGTCTCTTAGGATGCTTTGTATTTCTGCGGTGTCTGTTGTAACTTCTCCTTTTTCATTTCTGATTTTATTGATTTCAGTCCTCTCCCTCTTTTTCTTGATGAGTCTGGCTAATGGCTTATCAATATTGTTTATCTTCTCAAAGAACCAGCTTTTAGTTTTATTGATCTTTGCTATTGTTTTCTTTGTTTCTATTTCATTTATTTCTGCTCTGATCTTTATGATTTCTTTCCTTCTGCTAACTTTGGGTTTTGTTTTTTCTTCTTTCTCTAGTTTCTTTAGGTGTTAAGGTTAGATTGTTTACTTGAGATTTTTCTTGTTTCTTGAGGTAGGCTTGTATAGCTATAAACTTCCCTCTTAGAACTGCTTTTGCTGCATCGCATAGGTTTTGGGTCGTCGTGTTTTCATTGTCATTTGTCTCTAGGTATTTTTTAATTTCCTCTTTGATTTCTTCAGTGATCTCTTGGTTATTTAGTAACGTATTGTTTAGCCTCCATGTGTTTGTCTTTTTTACGTTTTTTTCCCTGTAATTCATTTCTAATCTCATAGCGTTGTGGTCAGAAAAGATGCTTGATATAATTTCAATTTTCTTAAATTTACTGAGGCTTGATTTGTGACCCAAGATGTGATCTATCCTGGAGAATGTTCTGAGAGAAGAAAGTGTAATCTGCAGTTTTTGGGTGGAATGTCCTGTAAATATCAATTAAATCTATCTGGTCTATTGTGTCATTTAAAGCTTCTGTTTCCTTATTTATTTTCATTTTGGATGATCTGTCCATTGGTGTAAGTGAGGTGTTAAAGTCCCCCACTATTATTGTGTTACTGTCGATTTCCTCTTTTATAGCTGTTAGCAGTTGCCTTATGTATTGAGGTGCTCCTATGTTGGGTGCATATATATTTATAATTGTTATATCTTCTTCTTGGATTGATCCCTGGATCATTATGTAGTGTCCTTCCTTGTCTCTTGTAACATTCTTTATTTTAAAGTCTATTTTATCTGATATGAGTATAGCTACTCCAGCTTTCTTTTGATTTCCATTTGCATGGAATATCTTTTTCCATCCCCTCACTTTCAGTCTGTATGTGTCCCTAGGTCTAAAGTGGGTCTCTTGTAGACAGCATATATATGGGTCTTGTTTTTGTATCCATTCAGCCAGTCTATGTCTTTTGGTTGGGGCATTTAATCCATTCACGTTTAAGGTAATTATCGATATGTATGTTCCTATGACCATTTTCTTAATTGTTTTGGGTTTGTTTTTGTAGGTCCTTTTCTTCTCTTGTGATTCCCACTTAGAGAAGTTCCTTTAGCATTTGTTGTAGAGCTGGTTTGGTGGTGCTGAATTCTCTTAGCTTTTGCTTGTCTTTAAAGCTTTTGATTTCTCCATCAAATCTAAATGAGATCCTTGCCGGGTAGAGTAATCTTGGTTGTAGGTTCTTCCCTTTCATCACTTTAAGTATATCATGCCACTCCCTTCTGGCTTGTAGAGTTTCTGCTGAGAAGTCAGCTGTTAACCTTATGGGAGTTCCCTTGTATGTTATTTGTCGTTTTTCCCTTGCTGCTTTCAATAATTTTTCTTTGTCTTTAATTTTTGCCATTTTGATTACTATGTGTCTCGGCGTGTTTCTCCTTGGGTTTATTCTGTATGGGACTCTCTGCGCTTCCTGGACTTGGGTGGCTATTTCCTTTCCCATGTTAGGGAAGTTTTCGACTATAATCTCTTCAAATATTTTCTCTGGTCCTTTCTCTCTCTCTTCTCCTTCTGGGACCCCTATAATGCGAATGTTGTTGCGTTTAATGTTGTCCCAGAGGTCTCTTAGGCTGTCTTCATTTCTTTTCATTCTTTTCTCTTTAGTCTGTTCCGCAGCAGTGAATTCCACCATTCTGTCTTCCAGGTCACTTATCCGTTCTTCTGCCTCAGTTATTCTGCTATTGATTCCTTCTAGTGTAGTTTTCATTTCAGTTATTGTATTGGTCATCTCTGTTTGTTTGTTCTTTAATTCTTCTAGGTCTTTGTTAATCATTTCTTGCATCTTCTCAATCTTTGCCTCCATTCTTATTCCGAGGTCCTGGATCATCTTCACTATCATTATTCTGAATTCTTTTTCTGCAAGGTTGCCTATCTCCACTTCATTTAGTTGTTTTTCTGGGGTTTTTTCTTGTTCCTTCATCTGGTACATAGCCCTCTGCCTTTTCATCTTGTCTATCTTTCTGTAATTGTGGTTTTTGGTCCACAGGCTGCAGGATTGTAGTTTTTCTTGCTTCTGCTGTCTGCCCTCTGGTGGTTGAGGCTATCTAAGAGGCTTGATGGGAGGCTCTGGTGGTGGGTAGAGCTGACTGTTGCTGTGGCGGTCAGAGCTCAGTAAAACCTTAATCCACTTGACTGTTGATGGGTGGGGCTGGGTTCCCTCCCTGTTGTTTGTTTTGCCTGAGGCAACCCAACACTGGAGCCTACCCGTGCTCTTTGGTGGGGTTAATGGCAGACTCTGGGAGGGCTCACGCCAAGGAGAACTTCCCAGAACCTCTGCTGCCAGTGTCCTTATCCCCACGGTGAAACAGAGCCACCACCCGCCTCTGCAGGAGACCCCCCAACACCAGCAGGTAGGTCTGGTTCAGTCTCCCCCAGGGTCACTGCTCCTTCCCCTGGGTCCCGATGCACACATTACTTTGTGTGTGCCCTCCAAGAGTGGGGTCTCTCTTTCCCCCAGTCCTGTCAAAGTCCTGCAATCAATTCCCACTAGACTTCAAAGTCTGATTCTCTAGGAATTCCTCCTCCCGTTGCCGGACCCCCAGGTTGGGAAGCCTGACGTGGGGCTCAGAACCTTCACTCCAGTGGGTAGACTTCTGTGGTATAAGTGTTCGCCAGTCTGTGAGTCACCCACCCAGCAGTTATGGGATTTGATTTTACTCTGATTGCGCCCCTCCTACCGTCTCACTGTGGCTTCTCCTCTGTCCTTGGACGTGGGGTATCCTCCTTGGTGAAGTCCAGGGTCTTCCTGTCAATGATTGTCCAGCAGCCAGTTGTGATTCTGGTGCTCTCGCAAGAGGGAGTGAGAGCATGTCCTTCTACTCCGCCATCTTGGTTAATCCCCCAGAAAGGCCTTTTTAAGTAAACAAAAACTATAAAGGGAAAGATTGATAGAGCTGATTACACAATAATTTAAAATTACCACAAGTTAAATTAATAAGTAAATAACTATTTATAACAAAAAACAACACAAAGTTAAAATCCTTAATAAAAGAAAAAGCCTAAAGAGCTTGTCCTTGTCCCTCAGGTTTGATAATTCACTAGAAGGACTACAGAACTCAGGAAAGCACTATATTTATAATTAAAGTTTTATTATAGTCAAAGGAAATAGACTAAAATCATCAGAACGAAGAGACACATAGGGCAGAGTCTTGGAGGGGTCCAAACATGGGGCTTCTCATTGTCCTCCCCCCACAGAGTCATGGATGGTGTTGCCTCCTGGCCACTATATGTGACAGAATAATGCCAACCTTATTATTCAATACTCACAGAATAATGCCAACCAGGGAAGCTCACCTGAGGCTTTGGCGTCCAGAGTTTTTAGTGGAGCTTGATCACATATTGTCCACATGGCTGGCTTTGTTTCCATCCCCCCCAGGAGCTCAGACTAATGGTCTCTAGTTCCTCCAGAGGTCAAAACTGGTACAGCATGGCTCAAAGGCCCTATCATAAATCACGTCATTAGACTATCTCCCAGGAAAACAAAGATACTCTCATCAGTCAGGGCCTTCCGGCGGCCTAGAGATCACCTACCAGCAGCCAAGCACAAGATCAAGGTGCCAGTGGAGTCCATTCCTGGTGAGGGCTCTCTTCCTGGCTTGCATATGTCTGCCTTCTTGCTGTGTCCTCTTGTGGTGGGGAGAGAGAGTGAGCTCCCTGGTGTCTCTGTTAAAAAGAACACCAATCTTATTGAATCAAGGCTGTACCCTTATGACCTCATTTGACCTTAATTACTTCTTTACTCCAAATACAGCCACACTGGAGGTGAGGGCTTCAACATATGGATTTTGAGAGGACACAATTCAGTCCACAGCATATATTGATAAATAACTCAGTTATTTAGTGAGTTCTAGAACTTTCTTATTTGCTTTGCCTTGGCCATTTCCAGCTTCCTGGGTTATATCTTTTAATGAATATCTCTAGTAGGCACAGCCCTCTCTCCTATCACTTTCTGGATCCATCAGAATAGGGGCATTTGATGTCATTACCCAAAAGATTCAGCCTTGCTTCCTATCATGTGGCGTCAGAGTGCCAGAGATGACCATGAGTACCCATGTAGCTTGGAGTCTCAGCAGTCCCCACAAACTTCCATTTGCTGTCCCCCTCACCCCCTGTGCCCTGTCCTGTTTTGCTGGCCCAGCCTGTAGGTGAAACCTCAGTATTATTCATGCCCAGCATTCCAGTCTTCAACCTAGGGAGGAACCCTAGGCCAGTTGATGAGGGTTCTGTTTATTTAGTGTTTCACCTTCTCCTGCAGGGGCATTGGATGCTCTCCCAGGCAAGAGCATACCTGTCAGCAGAATTTCTCTGGATTTCCTTCTTTTGTCTGCCAGATTAGATCACCTGAAATAAAAGCCCATGTGATCCATGCCTATATTCGCCATTATCTTTGGACACTGTGTATCAGTTACTCAGATGGCATTATGGGTGCTAGCTTCTGCAGAGGAGAGTCTTTGCTGTCATCTCCCATTTGGTCCCTGTGGCATTGAATGCCTGCACATTTTAACATCTACCCCATTTCATGACCCTAAAATCTCCCAAATATTAAATGATAACTTTTAGAAAACTACTAAGTAGTGTGAAGACGCCCCCCGCATCACTCCCAGAACATCCATGGTCTCTCACCCTGTCTCTGCTCACACCCCATCTTTCACTCCTACTCCCATGCTGAGCCTCACTGCCATCTTCTACTGATTCAGCACTTGGTGATAAAAAAGGTGATAGGTTAATGATCAAATTGGCTACATCAAAATATCCTATTATGTTGCAGCACACCCATTGTTTGCTTATTCACCAATTTTTCTGCCAGGTCTCCTAAGTGATCTTTTGTACAAAGAGAAGAGAAAATGCCACAAGGTAATTTATGAGACTTAACAGGGACTAAAAAGCAACTAGATCATAATAATAACAGTTACCATGCACATGTAATATCATAATTAGATATAAGTCAAGAAAATATAAGGAAAGGTAAAGTCATTAAAATTTTTTTGTATATTAATTTTCTAGGGCTGCCATAACTGAACACTGCAAACTGGGTAGCTAAAACAACAGATATTATTGTCTCAGAGTTCTGGAGGCTGGAAGTCTGAGGTCAAGGTGTCAGCAGAGTTGGTTTCTGGTGAGCCTCTCTTCCTGGTTTGCAGATGACCACCTTCTCACTATCTCCTCACGTGGCCTGTCCTTTGTGTGCAGAGAGAGCTCTCTGGTATCTCTTCCTCTTCTTGTAGGACACCAGTCCTATAGGATTAGGTTCTCATCCTTGTGACCACCTTTAACCTTAATTACCTCATTAGAGGCCCCATCTCCAAATACAGTCACACTGGGGGTTAGGGCTTCAACATATGAATTTCAGGGGGGACACAATTCAGTCCTTAAAACTCTGGTTCTAACTGCAATTTTCTAATAAAGATCCAGCTGCCTTGGGCTCGGCGGGGCATTTCAGAGAGAACTAGTCTCTGGGTCTGGATTGGGTTCTTTCCTGGGGAACAACCCCTATCACCTTTTTACAGAATATTCCTGAAAAGGGATGTGTCTTATTTCACATTGATTATGCACCAAGTGCTCATTGTGGAGGCCTCGTCTTCCTTCACCTTGTTAGGCGATAGCTATTAGGTATTAGTTATCAATCCTCATGGCTTCCTTCCCCCCACTTCTGGCAGGCTCTCTCAGGGCATTGCCATACCCTGCTTATTTCTCTTTGCAGCTCTCATCACATACATCCGCTGATGCCAGGGTTCCATACTGAGCTTAATGCTAGCCTTATGTTCATGAGACATCTTTGGTCATAAGTGTAGCTGGAGAAGAATAAGTTGGCCAAAGAAATGAGCACACAGTGATGATTCATCTTGACATTCCCTTCCTCCAAGAAGGCCTCTCCATGGCCAGCACAGAGAGGGGGCCAGGCTCTTTCTACTTCCCTTTCATGTGTCTCCATGACCTGAATCACAGGCCACAGGGGGCTGGGGAGAGATTCCTTACCCTTTACCTGGCTTCCCTTTTCAAATTTGCCTCCCACGGAAAGTTTCCCAGCTTTTCTAGTTCTTGGTGTTGTATGTCCTCACCAGGAGGCCCTTGTATACAAGGAAGCTAACATTTTTTGAGCAACCAGCCCTTGGTGGGTGTTTTTATACATTACCTTACTTATTTCTCATATAGCCCATTCTACTATGAGGGTCAGAGGTGCTCAAAGGCTAGGTCATGTCCTTAGGCCACCTGCAAGTAAGTGCTTGGCCAGGATCTAAACTCAACTCCAAACTTCATCAAACATCAAAATCGGGTTATGTTCCTGACTGCTCCTTTTATGTCATGCATACTGAGACCATGGTCTACTGTCAGTAGAGGACAGCATGCAAGGTAATGCATTTGAAAGCAATCTGTCAACTGTGAAAGACTTTATTCAGAAAGCAAGTACTGGCAAAAAGAATCTTTTTAGCAGCCAACCTTCCTCCTGGGGAGAAAGCACAGCTGAGGTTGGTTCACTAAAGATAGATGAATTGGTACTTTGTCACTGAGGGCCAATGAAGGCACAAGAAAGCAGTGTGTCTCTGTTCTGGTAGGAGGCCCCAGCAGGGTCCAAAGCCCAGGGGACAGCGCAGGGCTCCTCTTCTGTTGCGCTTCTAACAATTACTGCCCCAGTATGGTGAAAGCACCCTCTGCCGCCCAGCATCTCACTCAAGAAAGAAGGTAAAGACCTCTAAGAACCTTAACCTGGAAGGCACCACAGTATTTCTGAATTTCAAACCCAATTTGAAGATTGCTATTTAAGGAACCCAACGTTTTCTTAAAAAAATATTGTATTGGAAGATATTCAGAATGTAAAACTATTCTCTAAAGAAAGTTGAAACAACTATGGTAATTCATTCACTTTAAGTCTGTACATAAGAAATATTCATTTAACAATGTAAACAACATGCTCTTTAGCTCTTTGGAGGATGGCCGCGGGGAAAACCTAAAAATAATTACTGGCTAAATAACATTTTAAGAAATCTTACTAAGATGAAAGGTGAAAATTCAAACATATCCCTTCGGAGGCTGGTATTCACATTATAAACGGATTCTTCATTTTACAGAAGACTTTGGCATAGTTCTAGGCTTAACCGCCAATTATCCTCACCCCAGCAGAGCTCTGAGAATCTGAGAAGGTAGGGGCTCTTTGGGCACTAGGGGTAGAGTTTCTTGTCTTGAGAATTTTTTTTTTTTTTTAGGATTAAGTACACAGCTTGAGTCACATCTGACCTAAGTGACAAATTACATAAATGTTGGGATTGCATATGTTTTATACTACAATTATTTGTTCATACAGAGTATGAAGTTAGTTCCTGCTGTGAACACCTTCCTAGTCTCTTCACCATAAGAATGGAATCCTATTTACTATGCACACACTTTTCAAAAGAACCTGTTGGGGAATGTGAATGCCAAGATAATTATTCTTATAACAAGCAACATGAAGAAAGCAATGAAACCCCTGTTCTAGCCTCTTCCCAGTGATACTTTCTCCTCTCTTTGCTAGAAGCGTCTCCTCTGGCATTCTCTCCCCTAACCCATTTGGCCATCAAATAAATGTCTGTTTTTGAGAAAGTTTCATAACATCTGCTCTTGACACAGAGAAAGTGGAAGACTTTTTAAAAAGTTATTTACATTAAACATAAAAATGTGGAAAAAGATTGGTGACCAGCATGAGTGTGCTAATAAAGCAGCTGTGAATTCTGCACCCTCAGTATGAAAGGAAATATATTTGTGTCCGATAGGTAGATAGCTGGCTGGGTAAGTAAAGACCATTCTAATCGGCAGGCTGTTCTTTCTCAGTGCTGCCTGAGTATTGGATTCCCCCGAAACCTTCTGTGTTCTTTGACCCCATATTTCTTTGAATAGCAGTCTCAGCAACGCTTCTTTATTGAGGTATGATTGATAGGCAAAAAACTGTACATATAGTTGACTCTTGAACAACTCAGGGGTCGGAACCTGATCCTCCGGGAAGCTGAAAATCCGAGTATAACAGATAGTTGGTGTGATGAATTGGGAGATTGGGATTGACATTACACTAATATGTATATAATGGGTAACTAATAAGAACCTGATATATAAAAAAATAAATAAAATTCTAAAATTCAAAAACAAAACAAAACAAAAAACAGATAGTTGGCCCTCTGTATCAGTGGTTCCTCTGTATCCTTGGTTCCTCCTTATCTGTAGTTCTACATTGGCGGATTCAACCAACCACTGACCGTGCAGTACTGTAGTATGTATTATTGAAAAAAAGATCTGTATGTAAGTGGAACCAGGCAGTTCAAACCTGTGTTCTTCAAGGGTCAACTGCATTTAATGTATACAACTTAATGAGTTTGGAGATAACTATACACCCGTGAAACCATCACCACGATATATTCTGTAAACATATCTGTCTCCTCCCAAAAGTTTCCTCCCACCCTACTTATTTATGTATTTATGTAATATGTTTATTTATTTATTTTGTGATAAGAACACTTACATAAAATCTACCCTCTTAACAAGTTTTTAAGTATATCATGCAGTATTGTTACCTCTACGCTACAGCATGCCTGCTGTACAGTAGCTCTCTAGCCCGAGAGCAGGATAGGTGGAGTGAGCTTAGGTGTGACTCAACAGCTGTGGGCGAGACACTCCACACTCTAGCTTGAGGACTGTGCTAAAGGTTAAAAATAAAGTGCAGCACATGAGTGGACTTGTGAAGAGTAGCTATTTAACTATGGGATTTATTTGACAAAGCAGCAGCTGACAGCTTCAGCCCAGCACCTCCCTGAAAATTCTTTGCTAACACAGGTAGTGCTACATTTGCAGTGGTGAGGTCAATTTACTGTCATGGTGGTTCTAAAACACAGACATCTGTGGAGGATTGGAGGATATTGCTGATGTGCCAACCTCCCACTCCATCCTTCCCCCCCAACCCCTCCCCCTTGGCAACCACAAGTCTGTTTTCTATGTCTGTGAGTCTGTGTTTTGTAGATAAGTTCATATGTGTCATGTTTTAGATACTACATAAGTGATATCATATGGTATTTGTCTTTCTCTTTCTGACTTACTTCACTTAGTATGATAATCTCTAGGTCCATCCATGTTGCTGCAAATGGCATTATTTTGTTCTTTTTTTTTAATGGCTGAGTAGTATTCCATTGTGTATATGTACCACATCTTCTTTATCCATTCATCTGACATTTAGGTTCTTTCCATGTCTTGGCTATTGTGAATAGTGCTGCTATGAACACAGGGGTGCATGTATTTTTTTTTTTAACATCTTTATTGGAGTATAGTTGCTTTACAATGTTGGGTTAGTTTCTGCTGTATAACAAAGTGAATCAGCTATATGTATATATATATCCCCATATCCCCTCCCTCTTGCCTCTCCCTCCCACCCTCCCTATCCCACACCTCTAGGGGGACACAAAGCACTGAGCTGATCTCCCTGTGCTATGCAGCTGCTTCCCACTAGCTAGCTATTTTACATTTGGTAGTATATATAAGTCCATTCCACTCTCTCACTTCGTCCCAGCTTATCCTTCCCCCCCCCGTGTCCTCACGTCCATTCTCCACGTCTGCGTCTTTATTCCTGTCCTGCCCCCAGGTTCTTCAGTACCATTTTTTTTTTAGATTCCATATATATGTGTTAGCAAACGGTATTTGTTTTTCTCTTTCTGACTTCACTCTGTATGACAGTCTCTAGGTCCATCCACCTCCCTACAAATAACTCAATTTCTTCTGCCTGTTTTTCTGGGTTGTTGTTTTTTAATTGTTGAGTTGTATGAGCTGTTTGTGTATTTTGGAAATTAAGCCCTTGACTGTTGCATCGTTTGCAAATATATTCTTTCATTCTGTAGGTTTTCTTTTCGTTTTATTTATGGTTTCTTTGCTGTGCAAAAATTTCTAAGTTTGATTAGGTCCCATTTGTTCATTTTTGTTTCTATTTCTCTTGCTTTGGGAGACTGACTTAAGAAAACATTGGTATGATTTATGTCACAGAATGTTTTGCCTATGATCTCTTCTAGGAGTTTTATGGTGTCATGTCTTATGTTTAAGTCTTTAAGCCATTTTGAGTTTATTTTTGTGTATTGTGTGAGGGTGTGTTCTAACTTCATTGATTTATATGCAGCTGTCCAACTTTCGCAATGCCACTTGCTAAAGAGATTGTCTTTTTTCCATTGTATATTCTTGCCTCCTTTGTCGAAGACTAATTGACTGTTTGTATGTGGGTTTATTCTGTTCCATTGATCCATATGTCAGTTTTTGTGCCAATACCACGCCATTTTGATTACTGTAGCTTTGTAGTATTGTCTGAAGTCTGGGAGGGTTACTCCTCCTACTTTGTTCTTTTTCTCCAGAATTGCTTTCGTGATTCTGGGTCTTTTATGGTTACACATAAATTTTAGAATTATTTGTTCTACCTCTGTGAAAAATGTCATGGGCAATTTGATAGGGATCACATTAAATCTGTAGATTGCTTTGTGCAGTATGGCCATCTTAACAATATTAATTCTTCGAGTCCAAGAGCATGGGATATCTTTCCATTTCTTTGAATCATCTTCAATTTCCTTTATTAATGTTTTATAGTTCTTAGCATGTAAGTCTTTCACCTCCTTGGTTAGGTTTATTTCTAAGTATTTTATTTTTGGGGGTGTGATTTTAAAAGGTATTGTTTTTTTACATTCCCGTTCTGATATTTCATTGTTAGTGCAAAGAAATGCAACAGGTTTCTGTATGTTAATCTTGTATCCTGCTACCTTGCTGAATTCGTTTAAAAGTTCTAGCAGTTTTTGTGTGGAGTCTTTAGGGTTTTCTATATATAGCATTATGTCATCTGCATATATTGACAGTTTTACCTCTTCCTTTCCAATGTGGATATCTTTTATTTCTTTTTCTTGTCTGATTGCTGTGGATAGGACTTCCAATACTATGTTGAACAGAAGAGGTGAGAGTGCGCATCCTTGTCTTGTTCCAGATTTTAGTGGGAAGGCTTTCAGCTTTTCACCATTGAGTATTATATTGGCTGTGGGTTTGTCATAAAGAGCTTTTATTATGTTGAGATGTGTTCCCTCTCTACCCACTTTGGTAAGAGTTTTTATCATGAATGGATGTTGAATTTTGTCAAATGCTTTTTTCTGCATCTATTGAGATGATCATGTGGTTTTTGTCTTTTCTTTTGTTGATGTGGTGTATCACCTTGATTGATTTGCGTATATTGAACCATCCTTGTGAACTTCGGATGAATCCTACTTGGTCATGGTGCATGATCTTTTTTATGTGTTGTTGGATTTGATTTGCTAATATTTTGTTGAGTATTTTTGCATCTATATTCATCAAAGATATTGGCCTGTAATTTTCCTTTTTTGGTGGTGTCTTTGTCTGGTTTTGGTATCAGGGTGATGGTGCCTTCATAGAATATTTTTCGGAGTGTTCCCTCCTCTTCAGTGTTTTGGAAGAGTTTGAGAAGGATTGGTATAAATTCTTCTTTGTATGTTTGGTAGAATTCTCCTGTGAAGCCATCTGGTCCTGGACTTTTCTTTGTAGGTAGGTTTTTTTTTTGTTATAGATTCTATTTCACTTCTATTGATCAGTCTGTTCAAATTATCTATATCTTCGTGATTCAGTTTTGGTGGGCTGTATGTTTCTAGAAACAAAACATGTCCATTTCTTGGCATATAATTGTCCATAGGTTGTCCAGTTTTTTGGCATATAATTGTTCATAGTATTCTCGTAGTTTTTTGTATTTCTGTGGTATCAGTTGTGATTTCTCCTCTTTCATTTCTTATTTTGTTTATTTAGGCCCTTGCTGTTTTCTTCTTGGTGAGCCTGGCCAGAGGTTTGTCAATTTTGTTTACCCTTTCAAAGAACCAGCTCTAGACTTTATTGATTTTTTCTACTGTTTTTTAAATCTCTATTTATTTCCTCTCTGATCTTTATTATTTCCTTCCTTCTGTTGAATTTAGGTTTTGTTTGTTCTTCTTTTTCTAATTCTTTTAGGTGGTAAGTTAGATTGTTTATTTGAGATTTTTCTTGTTTCTTGAAGAAGGCCTGTATCGCTTTGAACTTCCCTCTAAGAAATGCTTTTGCTGCATCCCATAGATTTTGTATGGTTGTGTTTTCATTGTCATTTGTCTCAAGGTATTTTTAAAATTTTCTCTTTGATTTCATCGTTCACCCATTGGTTTTTTTTTGTTTGTTTTTTTTATTTTAATTTTTTCTATAACATCTTTATTGGAGTATAATTGCTTTACAATGTTGTGTTAGTGTCTGCAGTGTAACAAAGTGAATCAGCTATATGTATACATATATCCCCATATCCCCTCCTTCTAGACCCATTGGTTTTTTAGTAGCATGTTGTTTACTCTCCATGTGATTTATTTTTTCTCTTTTCTTTTTCTGTGGTTGATTTCTAGTTTCATGCAATTGTGGTCAGAAGAGATGCTTGAAATAATTTCTATACTCTTAAATTTGTTGAGGCTTGTTTTGTGCCCTAGTATGTGGTCAATCCTAGAGAATATTCCACGTGCACTTGAAAGGAATGTGTATTCTGGTATTTTTGGTTGTAATGTCCTGAAAATATCAATTAAATCTAACTGTTATATTGTGTTATTTTAGGATCCTGTTGCCTTATTGATTTTCTGTCTGGAAGATCTGCCATTGATGTGGGTGGGGTGTTAAAGTCTCCTACTATTGTTGGTTTCCCATCAATTTCTCCCTTTATGTCTATTAGTAGTTGTTTTATGTATTTGGGTGCTCTTATATTGGGTACATATATGTTGACGAGTGTGATATCCTCTTCTTGTATTGATCCTTTTATCATTATACAGTGTCCTTCTTTATCTTTCTTTATGGCCTTTGTTTTAAAGTCTATTTTGTCTTATATGAGTATTGCTACAACCGCATTCTTGTCATTTCTCTTTGCATGAAATGTCTTTTTCTATCCCCTCGCTTTCAGTCTATGTTTGCCCTAAAGAGGGTCTTTGCCCTAAAGAGGGTCTCTTGGAGGCAGCATATTGTAGCCTCTTATTTTTTTAATCAAATCTGCCATTCAATGTCTTTTGATTGGAGCATTTACTCCATTGACATATAAGGTAATTATTGATAGATATGTATTTATTGCCATTTTAAATCTTGTTTTCCTGTTGATTTTGTATTTCTTCTTGTTTCTTTTTCTTTTGGTTTTTCCTTTTGTGGTTTGATGATTTTCTTTTGTATTATACTTGTGTTCTCTTCCCTTTTGGTTTTTGTGAAGCTGTTGTACATTTTTGATTTGTGGTTACCCTGTTTTTGAATTATGTTAACCCCTTCCTATATCTACTTGCTTTAGACTGGTAGTCAAATAGGCTCAAACACATTATGAAAAAAAAAAATTAACATTTCCTACTCTCCTCCCCCACATTTTATGATTTTGATGTCCTGATTTACATCTTCATGTTTATCCTGTTGCTGTTCTTTGTGGTTATTGCTGTCACGAAAATGTCTTGATCTTTAAAAAAATCTTGTACTGGCTTATTTAAATGATTTGCTTTCCAACTGTGATTTCTTCTTTCCTATAGATTCTTGCTTTTTTTCTGTTTAGCAAATAACCTTCAATATTTCTTTTAGGATAGGTTTAGTATTGCTGTATTTTGCTTGTCTGAGAAATTATTTCTCTCTCCTTATATTCTAAATGATAATCTTGCTGGGTAGAGTATTCTAGGCTGCATATTTTTCCCTTTTAGAATTTTGAATATATCTTGTCACTCCCTCCTGGCATGCAACGTTTCTGTAGAGAAATCAGCTGATAGCCTTATGGGGGTTCCCTTGTAACTAACTCTTTGTTTTTCTCTTGCTGCCTTTAGAATCCTCTCTTTATCTTTAACTTTTGCACATGGCATTCTTTATAATGTCACTGTGGTTTCTGAACTTAGTTGAGGCCTGTAAGACAGGGTTTCTTAATCTTGACACTATTGAAATTTTGGACTGGATAATTCTTAGTTGTGGGGGGCTCTCCTGTGCATTACAGGATGTTGAGTAGTATCCTGGCCTCTACTCACTAGATGACAGTAACATCCACCCTGTGGTTGGGACCATCAAAAATATCTCCAGACTTTTCCAATGTCCCCTAGGGAGGGTAGGGCCAAATCACTCATTGAGAACCACAGTAGACCAACCATCAGTTCCTAAATGTTATGTGTCCACAACCTTTCATTCCTCAAGGGCTAATCAATTGAATAGCCTAGGCCATTCACCACACCTATTATATTAGTTTCCAATTGCTACTATGACAAATTACTGCTGAAGAAGTGGCTTAAAACAATACGGATTTATTATCTTATAATTCCAAAGGCTAGAAGTCTGAACTGGGTTTCACTAGCCTAAAATCAAGGTGTCAACCATGCTGTATTTCTTCTGGAGCGTCTAGGACAGAATCTGTTCCCTTGCCTTTTCCAGCCTCTAGAGGCTATCTGCATTCATTAGCTCATGCCCCTTTCTCCATCTTCAAAGCTAGCTGGCTAGTAGCATCCTCCAACCTCTCTCTCTCTCTGACTCTCTTGTATCCCTTTTATAAGAGCCCTTGGGATTACATTGGGCCCTGGAATAGTCCAGAATAAGCCCCCATTTTAAAAAATTTCAACTTAATCAGGGTTGCAAAGTCCCTTTTGTCCCATAAGGTAATATATTCACAGGTTCCAAAGATTAGGACATGGACATCTTTTGGGAGCCGTTATTCTGCCTATCACACTCGTATAACTGAGAGTCAGAAAGAGTAGAAAATTCATCAGGAGATTTACAAAGAATGATTTTAACAGAAAAGAGATCATAAGTGTGTAGAATGTAGGAACAGTCCATGATTTAGTCACAGTGCTCTGGCTCAGCCTCCCTGCTGCTGATTTGGACACAGAAGACTGTATGTGCGTTAACCCTCTACCATCTCTCATTTCTCCCCTTGAACAGGCTGAATTCTTAACTACTGTCAAGAAAAACCAGAGCTGGACATAAAATGGTAAAAGTAGATTTTATTTAGAAAAACTATTGCAGCAGGATAAAAGAGATCTCACTATAAACTGGGCTCATTTCCAAATAGAAGGACAAGTAGGGAGGAACAGGGTGGGGGGTCAGTGGATGGAAAATTACTAAGAGGAAACATCAAGGGTGAGGGGGGTCCTGGCTAAACTGACCTAACAGAATTCTTGCCAAAGGCAGAACAGGGTGATCAGACATCACCTGGGCGATGTTGGAGGATGAAGAACCTGATTAGGTATTGAGGGTGATCACATATGGAGCATGGGGGATTCTGGCTAACCTGACTTAGAAGAATTCTTGCTAAAATGCAGAGATGGACATGGAAGCTTAAAAATCAGGGCCTAGTTGAGAAGAGAGTTCTGGGGAGCCCGAGTAGCGTTTGGTCAAGGAGAGAATCTACAAAGATTTCTGTCTCTCACGTTTTTTCCCCGATCGCACTATTACTGGCCCCTAACTGAGCGTGTCCCAAACAGATGCAATGACTTCTCTTCCAAATCTGCTTCTTTTTCCTCTTCACTAGTTGTATTAATGACCCTAACGTCCTCGTAGAGCCCAGATTTCAATCTCTTTCTTTACTTCATCTCACACATCAATTACTTGCTAAGTCCTAGGGATTCCATTTCCATGAGAGTTTTAAAATTTATCCTTTCTTCCCTATGCCCACCACCGTTCTCTTATTTCAGGTCTTCAGATTCTTTTCTTGGATTATGTAATAGTCATCCTAAATTACCGCCTAACCAGTCCCCATGACTTCAGTTTCTCCTCCTTCAATTTATCCCTCAGTGGTAACAATAGCTATTCCTACAGAGCACTCTAGTTGTGTAATCTCATTAATCCTTATAACCATTCTTTGATCAGAGTTGATCCAAGGGGCAGGCCAGAAGTGCAGAAGTTCAAAGTTGCCTATAAGGGATATCAAATTCACCAGGAGCTCCTGTTGAAGGGTCTGAACACAGTTCAAAGAGAGAAGACTCTTACTAACTACAGGGTGTTGTTTGGCTGGCTGGAACATTGAAATTGCTTGGGACAGTAGAGGAAAGGCAGGGGTCTCTACCTGACTCAGTGCTCAGCCTCTCCTTTAAAAAAAGTTGAATCAATATTTAAAGAATATTAGATAGAAGGGATATCACATTATTGCACACTTGAGGACCCACCTGTCTGGGCCCATTTTACAGATGAGGCAACTGAGGTTCAGGAGATTTAAATAACTTTCCCAAGATGACATAAGCAGGAGATGGCAGAATGGGAATTTTATCTTAGGACTCTGAAGTTTCATGTTCTTTTCACTCTATGACATGGCTTCACCTGTGTTGCAACTTAATTTCTCACTCTTTTCTCTATGTCTCCAATGTTGCAGTAAAACCAAACTCCTCAGTCTTCTTTGCTGGGCCTTGAACTTTCCTACCTTTATGTCTCTTTGTATGTGGTTTCCTCTGCCTCCTGGAATGGCCTAGAACCCATCTTCATCTTTGCAAATCCTATCCTCCTTGCAAAGCGAGCAGCAACACCATTGTTTCTAGGAAGCCATCAGAAAGATCTCCACCTGGAAGTGACAGTTTCTTCTAATGAACTAGAGCCATCCATACCTTGTTCATCGTTGTTTCCACTTTTACATTTTATTACAGACATTTATGAGTAAGTCTTCCTCTCCCAACAGACACATTATCTGTGAGGGCAGGTCTGTGACTAATTCATCTTGGTACCTCCCACAGAGCCTCGCCCATAGAAGGCACCCAAAATATGTATAGCATAAAGGAGAAAGTGCAAAGTTGCTTCAATCAGAATTGTCTATTCCTCTCTAATTATCAAAGATTTGGCAAAATATAATGTTAAAGCCAGAGCCCTGAAAGGTGGATGTAATTTTTTTTACTTTGATTCTGTGCCTTTGTACAAATTATTTCTTCTCCATCATGCGTGGGATACTCCCCTTCCTATCCCATGTGCTTTTGCTAATTCATAGCTTCCACTTTCTTCAAGACCTGGGTCAAAGCCTAGCCATTCCTATGAGACTTCTCTCCTGAGTCCAGGCCACTGTGGTTGCTCCTTTCCCAGTGGTTACGAGGCACCCACACAGATCAACCATTGCTAAACAATCATCCAGTCATTGATTATCATCTTCAATCATCAAACTGTTAATGAGTACTTGGCACGTGAAAGGCTGTGCAGTGTGCTGTGATGGAGGTCAGAGAAGGCTTTGCAGAGAGGTGGGATTCAAACAGGGCCTTGAAGGCTGTGTTTCAATTAAAGAGGTGGAAAGAAAGGGGAAATAAAATTATGCATACTATTGAAGTTCAGTTCCTATTCTTTCTGTTACTGGCTGTGATCTTGAGAAAAATAATTTAATCTCTTTAAGAAACAGTTTCCTCATCTGTAAGATGGGATAATAAAATCTGTGTAAGGATGGTTATGAGGGTTAATGTTGGAAGATCCATGCATTGGTTAGATCTCTTTTGGTTGCAAGTGATATTAATACAGTTAATTAAGATACAGTATGTAACAACATCTTCAATTGTCAGTATATGAAGCAGACAAAACTCCTTTTTCCGTCACCAAATCTCTCATCTTGTGGTGTCCACCCTCTTGCTCAGGTTGGCTAAAGATGGGAGAAGTCTTTTCTTTGGTCTTCCTTCTGTAGGGGACCATGGTTAGGTGTATATAGTTCTAGTAACTACATATTGCTCAGTAATTGGCTGGTTTCCCAAGGCAGAGGGGAACGGAATTGTTCCCACCTCCCCTGCACACACTTTGCTGCTTTAAGTCTGTGTCTGCTTAGTGTTCCTCTTTTACCTGGAATGGGCCATCTTCCCAGCCCTTAGCCTGGGCAGCTCTCACTGCCCCAGTAAGAGGCAGCTGTGGTGTCACTCTAGGCCATTTCCTTGATCCCTGTTTGACCCCCTTAACTGGCTTTGGTTGCCTTTGTCTGAGCTTCCATGCTGCACTGGGCGTCACTCTCTCATTGCAGTTATCGCATTGTACTATAAAGACCTGCCTCCCTTACCAAACTCCTCAGCCTTTCAAGACTGGCACATAGCACTCATTTACTAAATGACTGTTGAATGAATGAGTGGGCTTTCTCCATTCTCTCTCAGTCTTAACTTTTTGCCTCTGCACCACCATTCCTTCTGTCTCTTTCTGCATTTTATGACTGTTTATGACTTATTAGTTATAAAACCACTTCCTGATCTGACCATCATCATCTGCCAATATTGTCCCCAGGTATTAAAAATGATGATGCTAGCTCACATCTACTGAGCACTTACTCTTTGGCACTGTTTCAAGCACTTTACAGGTATAAACTTCTTTAAATGCTCCTTTGTTGCCAAACTTTTCCACTAGAGGTTAACCTTGACCTTGTGAAGGTGTTCTGTCCTGTTATAGTCTCACCATAGCACAACAAATCCTGCAGTAAGACACAACCTGGTTAGACCTATTAGCATTATGTATTGAAAGATATGACTAGAAAAAACAACAACAAAAAGAAGTACTGAACATGTGGTATCCTTATAGTGCAAAGACCCTACAGTTTTTCTCTTTAGATTTAGGTCTAAATTACTGTATTATGTTTCAGGTAATTTAAGCCAGAAGCACAAGTTGGGATGGGCTGTTGTATTTAAATTTGTTTCCCAGAGACAGAAAGAGTTACAGAAACATAAATATCAGCATGAGAAAAATGAGGGAGATTTTCATTGCTTTTCCAAAAAAGGTGAATTAGCAAGGAATGTAGATTTGGGAAAATTAGTCATGGGAATTCACCTCTCAGTGAGTCCTTCTTGGCTGGGAAGGAAAGTTTTCTTCTAGTTAGCTGGGAATGGTGACAAGGGTTATTTTACCAGAAGGTGGGAGAAGCTGGCAGATGAGGAGAACTTCCTGGACAGACAAGGAGGGGACAATATAATATGGAGGGAACGGGGTTCAGTGAGCCTGGGGTTCAGAGCTTGGTGACACTGCTAACCAGGTGTCAGCTTTGGTCAAGTTACTTATCTTCCTGGAGGCTCAGTTTTCTTATCGATATAAAAATAGAGGTTAGGTTGCCAGTTTTACCAAATAAAAATACAGAATGCCTAGTTAAATTTGAATTTCAGATGAACAGTTTTTTAGTACAAATATGCCCCACAAAATATTTGTGTTCCATGCAGTAAGTATGTCTCTAATATTGCATGTGACATATGTGCACTAAAATATTGTTTATTTCCGGGGTCTCTATTTTGTTCCATTGATCTCTGTGTCTGCTTTAATGCCAGTACCATACTGTTTTGATTACCATAGCTTTGTAATAATAGTTTGAAATCAGGAAGCCTGATGCCTCAGCTTTGTTCTTCTTTCTCAAGATTGCTTTGGCTATTTGAGGTCTTTGTGGCTTCATACACAGCTTGGGATTGTTTTTTCTAATTCCATGAAAAATACCATTGCATTTTGGTAGGGATTGTATTGAATCTGTAGATCACTTTGGGCAATATGGACATTTTGACAATATTAATTTTTCCAATCCATGAGCACAGAATACCTTTCCATTTAATTGTGTCTTCTTCAGTTTCTTTTATCAGTCTTATAATTTTCAGTGTAGAGATCTTTCACTTACTTGGTTAAGTGTATTTGTAGGTATTTTATTATTTTTGATACAGTTATAAATGGGATTATTTCCATAATTTCTCTTTCTGATAGTTTGTTAATAGTGTATAGAAACACAACTGATTTTTGTATATTGACTTTGTATCCTGCAACTTCACTGAATTTGTTTATTATTCTCACAGTTTTTTTTTTGGAGTCTGTAGGGTTTTCTCTATATAATATCATGTCATCTGCAAAGAGTGACAGTTTTACTTCTTCCTTTCCAATTTGGATACCCTTTATTCCCTTTTTTTGTTTGATTGCTCTGACTAGAACTTCCAGTGCTATGTTGAATAAAAGTGACAAGAGTGGGCATTCTTGTCTTGTTTCTGATCTTAGAGAAAAAGCTTTCAGCTTTCACCATTGAATATGATGTTAGCTATGGCTTGTCATATATGACCTTTATTATGTTGAGGTATATATCCACTTTGTTGACAGTTGTTATCATGAAAGGATGTCGAATTTGTCAAATGCTTTTTCTGCATCTTTTGAGATGATCTTATGATTTTTATTCTTCATTTTATGAATGAGGTGTATCATATTGATTGACTTGTGAATGTTGAACCACCCTTGCATCTCTGGAATAAATCCCATTTGGTCATGGTGTATGATCCTTTTAATGTAGTGTTGAATTTGGTTTGTTAAAATATTAATATCCCTGATCAACATAGATGCAAAAATCCTCAACAATATTTTGAATTTCATTATATATTTAACTTTACCTGTAAAATTTATGCTTTCATGTATTTTCTTGTTACTAATTAGCATCCTTTTGGTTCACCCTGAAGAAGTCCTTTTAACATTTCTTGTAAGACTGATCTAGTGGTGATGAAAACTTT
The DNA here is from genome assembly GCF_028021215.1 of Eschrichtius robustus. Classification (NCBI taxonomy): domain Eukaryota; kingdom Metazoa; phylum Chordata; class Mammalia; order Artiodactyla; family Eschrichtiidae; genus Eschrichtius; species Eschrichtius robustus. Next base: position 130,823,210 of record NC_090826.1, on the reverse strand, counting down.
TAGATTTTACTTGTCTGGAAAACTCTCTCCCTCAATTCTGAAAGACAGCTTTGCTGGGTAGTTTATTCTTGGTTGGCAGTTTTATTTCTTTCATCACATGCATCACATTTGTCTGGCCTGCAAAGTTTCTGCTGAAAAATATCCTGATAGTCTAATGGGAGTTCCCATGTACTTAACAAGTTGTTTTTCTCTTGCTGCTTTTAAGATTCTCTCCTTATCTTTAACTTTTGACATTATAATGTGTCCTGATATGGGTCTCTTTGGATCTTTTTTGGAATTGTCTGGGCTTTCTAGATCTGGGTTTCTTTCCCCAGATTAGAAAAGTTTTCAGCCATTATTTCTTTAAATATGTTTTCTGCCCCTCCCTCCCCTTTTAACTTTTGGGACCTCTATGATGCATAGTTGGTCTGCTTCATGGTGTCCCATAAGTCCCTTAAGCTATCTACTCTTTTTCATTCTTATTTCTTCTTTGGATGAATTCCACTGCCTTGTTTTTGAGTTTGGTGATCCTTTCTTCTGCCTGATGTAGTCTGATGTTGAATCTCTCTATTGAATATTTCAGTTCAGTTATTCAGTATTTTTCAACTCTGTGATTTCTGTTTGGGACTTTTTAATACATTCTATCTCTTTGTCTAAATTCTCACTTTGTTCATGCACTGTTCTCTTAGCCATGATGAGCATCTATATGACCTTTATTGAACTCTCTATCCAGTAAATCACTTATCTCCATTTCAATAGGTCTGTTGCTGGAGTTTTGTTCATTTGTTTGATACATAATCCTCATTTTCCTTGACTCTCTGTCTTGATGTCTGTGCATTAGATAAAACAACTACCTCTCCCTAGGTCTTGTGTAGGGGATGAACTTATTGTTCAGGCTGGTCTGAACTCTTGGCTGTTTCTCAAACCAAGCTGCTTTCTTTGGTCTTAGTGGCTCCCAGTAGTTGGGGATATGCCAAGCCCCATTTATATGTGGGTATTTTGTTCACCCAGTGTGTAGGAGTCACTCAGCTAGTTTCTTGTTTTCTTTCAGAGGGAATTGCCCCATGTGTGTCTATAGGTTTGGTGTATCCATGGGAGGAGGTGGGTTCTGGAGTCTGCTATGTGCCATCTTCTACCAGAACCCTTTCAAGGTCCTGCTCTCATTCCAGCTCCTTCATGAAAACGTTCTCTGAACGCTCCAGCCCACAGTGGCAAAGTCTCAGTGCATCAGTATGTCTTTAGATTTATTCCATTGTTCTGAGCACACTGCTTTCAGAATGAGGTACTTAAGCAATATTTTCCCCTCAGCAGAGGCACAGCCCGGCAAGGGGCTCCCATGGAGGCCTTTAAATGACAATATGCCCTACAGGGAGCCCTTGGTGAAAGTTCCTGACTCAAATTTAGGGGAAGGTAAATTATAAGCAAAGTCTGGGAACAAGATTTAGCATTACATGATGTTAATTGGGAGGGGGGGGAGAATTAGTAAATTATATCATTATTCAATTACTTGGGAGATTTTCTTTAAAAGTTTGTTCCCTAGGGTATTATTAAAGGAAAACGTATTCTGTGACACTTGTTAAAGATGGTAAGGCAGACTTTATTAAGGACAATTGTGATAGGTATAGGGAACCACTGCAATGGGATGTTACAGTGGGGGAGAAAGGTTAAACTCAACTCCAAATACAGCATGGGCAAGTGGTATTTATAGCCAAGAAGCAGATGGGGGTCAGTGGATAGAAAATTACTAAGAGGAAACACCAGGGGTAAGGAGGAATCTGGCTAAATTGACTAATAGGAGTCTTGTTGAAGGCAGGCCAGGGTGATCAGACATTACCTCAGAATGTTGGAGGAGGAGGAACCTGATCAGCTATTGATGGTGATCAGATGTCCAGGGTGAGGGTTTCTGGTTAAACCGACTCAGCAGGGTTCTTGCTAAAACGAGATTTTACAAGGACATGTACAGATGGTCCTAGAAGAAAGTTCAGGAGCCTGACTAAACTTTTGAATGTTTGTCAGTATCATTTAAAAAATATATTTAGTGTATGCTAGTCAGATTGATATGTTTGTAGTTTCAAGTATTTTTTGTTTGTTTGTTTCATTTTTAAATGGAGGGAAAGCATATTTAGCTTTCTTAAGGAAATTTAGCATCTTACGGAAATTCCATGGTCATATTAAACCTGATAGTAGGCTCTTCTGACAAGGAAAAAAGGACTTTACCGCCACCTGCTGGCCATATCCTCTTACTGCGACATGCCTAAGAGCAGCCCTAGGGGGAAGTCAGTGTTTGAACTTTGCCAAATCCAGAGGACACTAAGGCTGTCTCATGACAGTAAGAAACATGAACAACTGTGTCTTTTCCCCCAGTGCTCTCTCTCCCAAGACTTGAGGTTGAGAATTAGCGGCTGACTAGGGGAGGTGAAGAAGCGAAGCAGGGAAAATGGTGATGTCCATGCCCTCCTCCTCTGTACAGTGGGTTTCCAAGACTGAAGGGAAAAGCCAGAGAGGGAAGCATTGCATAGATTGAGATGCTGATTGTTACGTTGGACTGGTCTTTTAAAGGCCAAGACAAAGGGCCTCTTTGTGTTATGCCTAAGAGTGGCTAGAAAATCCATGGTATTGTTCAGCTTTTATCCAAACGGCAGGGAAAACACAAATCCAGATAGTGGAGCTGAAAGGACAGAGGAAAAAGGAAAAGAAAAAATACAAGCTTTTTACTTGCATTCTGTTGCATGCAGCTCATTCAGTAAACACATTTCCAATGCATAGATGTATCATGAGGGAAAAACCAGTGGGAAAGGAGTCATAGGGATCCTGCCAAAGAACAGGCCAACTGAATTGTTTGGATCCAGCTTTTCATCGTAAATATGAACAAACTGAAGTTAAAATCAGGGGAGGCTTGAGTCCAGGGTAATATCAGTGGAGTCAGAAATCTATTTTTTTTTAAACTAATTTATTTTATTTATTTATTTTTGGCTGCATTGGGTCTTCATTGCTATGCATGGGCTTTCTCTAGTCGCGGTGAGCGGGGGCTACTCTTTGTTGCGGTGCGCGGGCTTCTCATTGCGGTGGCTTCTCTTGTTGCGGAGCACGGGCTCTAGGCGCGCCGGCTTCAGTAGTTGTGGCACGTGGGCTCAGTAGTTGTGGCGCACGGGCTTAGTTGCTCTGCGGCACGTGGGATGTTCCCAGACCAGGGCTGGAACCCATGTCCCTTGTATTGGCAGGCGGATTCTTAACCACTGCGCCACCAGGGAAGCCCCAGAAATCTATTTTTAAAAAACCTTTAAAAATCCTTCAGTCCATTATAGCAGAGATGTGAGTGGAGTCTACTCCTGGCCCGACCCTGACCTGACCCTGACCTGGAGCTGTTTCCTTTTGTTCTCTCTTCCTGTCCCCATGGGTCTTTTGCAGGCACTGCAGGGAGGTGTGGAAGCTAGTTCAATCAGTGTCTCTTCCCCAGCATTCATCCTCCTCTCTTTTCTATGAACTTTCTGTCTTCTGCCTCTATAGCTGCAAATCATGCCTAGTCTTTGAATACTGCCTGGCAGTTGGCCCAGGCTTTCACACACACTAACTCAGTGACCCTTTCCCACTTCCTAGGGAGGCATTAATATCTCTGTTCACATGGGAGGGTCCTGCGAGCAGGGGCTGACTTGCCTTATGGCACACCTGGAAGTGGCAGGGCCAAGTGGAAACCTGGGTCTTTGGTTTATGTTCAGGCCTCTCTCCATTATATTTGCTGCCCTAGCCTCTCTGCCTTCAATTTCTGGCTTCCCGTTTTGGACTATGACGATTTTCTTGACTCTTTTCTTTTCTTTTTTTCGAGTGTGAAAGTTTTCAAGACGCCCACGAGTGGAAAATGCACTCCCCTCAGCCAAATCAAACTTTGCCAGATTCCTAACAGCTGTGTGCATTGAAATGACTAATGAAAGAGCCCTCTGCTGCCTGTGGAACTTTCACACAGGTCATTGTCGCTGCCGCTCACCAGGACCCAACCCTGAGTATTTACATACTGGATGTCACCCTAAAAGCCCCCGACCAGGGGATTTCCGGGATGTAATAAGTAAGAACGCTGCTCTGGGCTTTGGAAGGTGCACTGTCTGAGCGCCCATCGTGCAGGGAGGGGGGTTGCATTTCAGACCCTACCCCTGCCCCCTTGCCAAGGGCCCTTCTCCTGGGGAGATGTCCAGATTCAGTCATAGATCCATCGGTGCCAAGGTACTGCCTGCCACTATGGATTGAGATGCTGGGAATACCTAGATGAGGAAGTCAGGGCCCCTGCACCCCTGGAGCTTGATACCTGGTTAAGGCAATGGACGTGAACGCTTGGATAATTTCAGCTGGTAGCATAGGTATAGAGGGGGTGTTCTGGGAGCTCAGAAGAGGGGCACCTAACTTGGGGGTCATCAGGGAAGGCTTTCTGGAGCTCATACTGACTGAGCAGAGTCTTTAACGTTTTTTTAAAGAAGTTTTTATTTTTTAATCTAGTTACAACGGTAATACATCTCATTGCAAATAACAAACCTTACAGAAATAGGTTCCTTTAGAAAAAATTCAGGGTGTGAAGAGGAAGAAAGAGAACTAGATTAGTAGGATTTCTACTCAGTTGGAGCATGTGGCTTTCTTCCTGAAAAGGAATTGTGTGTGTGTGAGTGTGTGCATGTGTGCGTGTGTAAGGGGGTGGAGTAGTGCCCAAAAGAGGGAGGTGAAGACTCTAGGGGAGACCATGTCCCTGTGGCCCCAAGTTCTTTGCGATGATGCCAGCCTGGGTGAGAAATCAGTAGGCCCCTTACTGGGGACCCACCCACTATGGGACTCTGGTTTTTCCAACCTCATTTTCCAAGTTTTGGTCTTAGCTATTGCTATCTTATAACTTCAGAGTCTCGTCTCTGCCCGCTCCTCCAAGTGGTTTATCAAGGTGTTTTCCTAAATGAAATCGATCTCCTCCTAAGAAGAACTATAGGACCATGTTTAAGATGTTAACAGTATTTAACCAGCTACAATGCCAGTAAGAGCTCACATTTATTGAGGATTTTCTTTGCGCCAGCTCTGTGTTTCACAACAAACTTATGAACCTGGTGTTTTATTATTCCCATTTTACAGATGAGGCAGTCAAAGTTATTACTTCCTCAAGCTCCAAAGCTAATAGTTGGCAGAGCCTGGATTCAAAGCCAGGTCTCTGTGACTCCTGAGTCCATGTTCATGAACACGATACTCTGCTGCCTTATTTCTCAAACACGTTTGGCTACAGAAGTGTTTTTTAACTGTCTGCCCCTCATCTCTCAGCACTATTATTACCATCCCATGGATCACCATTTGGGAAATGCTGACCCAGGAAACTACTTTGCCTTGTCTGTAAAATAGAGATAACAATGCAGTCTCAGTGTTGTGATGATTAAAGAGGTTTCAGGAAATGGGTGCTGGGAATACTCACCTTCCACCAGGAATGTGTGTGTTTTAAAAATAGCAGTCATAATGTCCTGGATGAAATGACACAGTGTTTTGGCTGGGGTGACAATGAAGATGTTGGTTACTAGGCCTGGAGACCCTCGTGCCCTGGAGGACAGGCTCTTGCATGCTGCCCCCTTCCCCCCAGGTCCCTATGGTCTCCTTCCCTCCCCTGCCCTCAGGTTCTCTCCCCCATCCCCCTGCGCTGCTTGTCTTTGTTCCACAAATAGTGATTCAGTTACCTGCCACTGGGGCTGGGGCCTCTCTCTGAAGCGTGCTGCTGCCCCGGAACCCCCCTTCTGCAAAGTTTGCTGTGTCCTGAGCCCGAGCTGCAGGCCAGGCCCCTGTCACAAACTGGTCAGACCACCCACAGCATGGCCGCTGCCACCTGCCCGACGGCCAGGCCTATGTCTGCCCAGAGAGCTATGCTGCCACTTCCCCATCACCCACCACGTCCCGGAGAGAGCTCACCACGTTTGGAGATAAGGACCAACCTAGAAGATGCCTGAGTTGGCTACACCCCCTGGATGTTGATTTGGGCAGCTCCCTAACCCCCAGAGGGGCCACTCTTTCAGCCTGGTTAGTTCTCTACCTGCTCCCAGGGTCCTCTCCCCCGCATCAGACTGCTCTGGGTACGTGTGCCTGACATCAAATCCTGACATCCCTTCTCTCCTATGCGTCAGTTTTACACAAGTCATTTTTCTTTCAAAATTGCATCAGGCCTGCAGATGTGCACATTTGGAAAAAGCCTACTGAAAACTAAATAAACAAAAACACGCACTCTGCTCAGCTCCTTAATTCTACCTGGAAAAAGCATTTGCGTTCTTTTCAATAAATATCAAACATTACTAAAAAAGAAAACAAAGATCCTTTTACATAGTTCTCTCCTTACACCTGTGAAGGAGCTGTTAATCTCACTTCACACGTGGAGAGGATCAGAGAGGTTCAGTGTCATACAACTGAAAGTCGCCAAGCCAGGGCCAGAGCAATCACCCAGTGTTTGTCCAACTGCCAAATGCTGCCTCTTAGACTTGGGGCTCTCAGGCCCAGCCCAGGGCCCTGGGGACCATCAAGGTTGGGGCCCTTTGCTTCTGGAGTGGCCCAAAGTGGCAGTGTAAGGTGGTTCCCCTTGATTTTGACGTGTGTGCGAGGCTCCCCTGTTTCCTCCCCTTTGTCCTCCTCCACTTTTCGGTTCCAAGTTGATCCTACCTGCCGCCCTTCATAGGCATCAAGGTGCTTTTGACTTTTCTCTGTAGCTGGTCCCCTGGGGTTCTTTGCTGTCCCTCAACTACCCACCCCATCACTCACCTCTTGACAAAGCACCAGTTGGGCCACATGCTAAGTGCTGGGGTGATGTGTAAAGAGAAATGTAAGTCTTGCCCTTAATAAACTGTTGAAGAAAAATTATTCTGAGACTTAAGATGGCAAGGAAGACTTTATTCAAGTTTATTGCAGTAGTGAGAGAGATTGAACTCGACTTTTAATACAACAGTGGGGACTCACTGCCAAAGGGCAGGTGAGGGAACGGATGGAAAATTATTAAGAGAAACTTGGTTAAGTGCCAAGGGTGGAGGAGCTTGATTGGATATCAAGGGTGAGCCGATTCTTGATTGACTGCCTTACTGGGTTCTTTGCTAAAACTGGGCTCAGCAGGCCAAGGGAGGCCTGGTGAAGTGGGTTTGAAGTAGGCTGACTAAAGTTGGCTCAAGGAGAGAGTTTTTGTCAGCGTTCACAAAGTAGTGTGAGTCAGGGCCCGAACATTGGACCCAGAATGGTGAGATTCAGGGATGAACAGTGTGCCAGCCATGGACGCAGCTGGAGCTCGGAGAGGCGCCTGTGGGTGAGTTTGGGCTACTCCAGTCACTGACTTCAGGGCTGATGATTGGACGGTCACACTGACTTCATCCCATGTTCGTTCATTTCTTACTACTCTGTGACAACCACATACTCTTTGTCTGGTGCTTTGCAAGCTTGTGTTTCTAGGGTTTGATACTTTCTACCACAAGTGAGGGTGGAAAGTACAAAGGCTTTATTTAGACCTTGGACAAGGATTTTAACCTCATGTGTCTCTTCTGCGGTATTGCGACAGTACCTGTAATAGACTGAATCGTGTCTCCCAAAATTCACATATTGAAACCCTAAGCCCCAACGTGACTCTGTTTGGAGATATGGCCTGTAAGGAGGTAATAAGGTTAAATGAGGTCATAAGGGTGGAATCCTAATCCAATAGGACTGGGGTCCTTATAAGAAGAAGAAGGGACACCACAGATCTCTCTCCTTTCTCTCTCTCTCTTTCTCTCACTCTCTCTCCATGCATGCAACAGAGGAAAGACCATGTGAGGATACAGTGGGAAGGTAGCTGGCTATAAGCCAGGAAGAGAGATTTCACTAGAAACTGAATTGTCCAGCACCTTGATCTTGGACTTCTTGCCTCTGGAACGGTGAGAAAATAAATTTCTTTTGTCTAAGCCACCTAGTATCTGGTATTTTATGGCAGCCCTAGCCATAAAATACCATCTCATGGGTCTATTACGAGAACCAAACATAATGCAAGTGGAGGCCCTAACAGCCATCTACACTTATTAGTTAGCTTGTTCCCTTCCCTCCTGTCATGTGATTTGCGGGCTGGTAAAGGGCCTGTTTGCCACCAAACATCTTCCTTGTGACCGAATGATGGCCCGGGTAATTCATACAGTAGAATCACTTCTTTGGATTCAGGCTTTGTTTCTCCATGTTGCAAGTAACAGAACCTTCCAAAACTAGTATAAATTAAGAGGGGAATTTTCTGGAACTATCCTGTAATCAATTAAGGTTGCTGGTTTTAAGCAGCATAAACTAACTCTGGTTGATTTAGGCCACAAAGGAACTATTAAAAGGATGCTGAATCAGGTATAGGATTGCCAGGAAGGCTGGAGACCCAAGCGTAGGCCCTCAGTGGGCAAAGGGCCCAACATCACACTGTAGAATGGTGTGTGAGGACCGCAGGCCTGCACGGCTGAGCACCAGCCGCTGTCGCTCGCTCCTCTGACACCCCGAGCGTTGGACTGGACTGCATCAACACTGCTGGACCATGCTCCAGAATGAATGTGTCGTGTGGTCCCTGCAGTTCAGGAGCAGTGCTCTCCTTGGCAGAGCCTACATCAACCACCTGCATTCTAGCTGCAAGAAAGGCTGGGAACATGAGCATTTGGCGCTTTCGGCATTGACAATGGGAGGTGGCCCTGCCTCCCACCAAGATTCATAATGTGGGGAACTTCCCCAAACAATAAAAGGAGGTTCAAAATGCCAGATGGCCAAAGAGAATGAAAAGTTCCCCGCAGACACAGGGGAATCTTACAGAGCCCCAGAATAGGAAGTGCAGCTTCACTTGCAGGACCGAGAACCAGGAATTGGAAAGTTAGGAGCCAGGTTACTCTGGGTGTATCTCTCTGTACTCTTTCTGTCTCTCTCTCTCTCCTTGAAGACTGGGTTTCTCCAATCCACTTGCTCATGGTGAGGGCCACCTCCATCCTGACTGTTGGAAATTAGTTGCCTGTCTCCCTTAGAAGATCTGTTTCCTTATCTTCCAGAAACACCTCCAGATTTCCTCCTTTGTCCATTCTTGGTCTGGGTGGGCTCCACCCCCAGCCCTAGGGATGAGCCATATTGACCCAGGTCCAAGCCAGTCATTATACTCTATGGCCACAGTGATTGATCTAGGAGTAGGCATGTGATCTAAGACAACCTGGCCCTTCTATAAAAATTGAACTATAACTTACATGCTGTAAGTGTGCAAATCTTAAGTGTATAGCTCAATGAATGTTATATATTTATACATACATGGAACCGTCACCAAGATGGAGCTGTAGAATATTTCCAGCAGCCCAGATGCTCCCTTACAGCCGCTCTCTGTCAATGCACCATCCAAAGATAATCACTATTCTGACTTATAGTACCGTAGATAGAAGTTTTACCTTTTTTGAACTCAACTTACATGGAATCATATAGTGTTTAATCTTTGGTATCTGGCTTCTTTGATCAACATTACATTTGTGAAATTCATCCTTGTTTTTTCTATAGTATTTGTTCATTCTTTTTCACACCTGTATGGTATTCTATTAGATGAATCATACCACAATTTATTTATCCATTCTACCGTTGATGGACATTTGGGTTGTTTCTGGTTTGGAGCTATTAAATAATGTTGCTATGTACTTTATTGTATGTATCTTGGTGGATATAAGCACTCATTTCTTTGGGTATGTATCAGGAGTAGAATTTCTGGGTCATAGAAAAAAATGCATATCTTTAGTAGGTATTACCAAATAGTTTTCCCAAGTGATTGTACCAATTTATACATCTACCAATAGTATATGAGACTTACCGTTGCTGTACATACTTGCCTACTTATTATTTTCAGCCTTATAAATTGTAGCTATTTTGAATGGGTATCACAATATCACATTGTAGTTTTAATTTGTATTTTTGTGTGACTAATAGTGCTGAACACTTTCATATACTCATTGGCCTTTGGATAGCCTGTTTTGTCAAATGGCTGTTTAAGCTTTTGCCCATTTCTAAAAACCACTGAGTTGTTGGGTCTTTTATCATTGATTTCCAACAATCTTTATATATTCTGGATATGAGTCCAGATACAAGTATTTGCTTCATACCTATATTGCAAATACATTCACCTAGCCCGTGGTTAACATTTTTACTTCTCTAATGATGTCTCTTTAGAAACATAAGTTCAATTTATTAATCTTTTCTATGGTTAATGTTTGTTAATATTTGCTCACTCAGGGACCATGAACCAGTTAGCAACTTTTGAGGGAGGTAGAGATAAATGGTTCCTTCTTTTTGTTGAATTTGAGGTTGTGAGGAGCTGAGGCTGAGTCAGAAATGGAGGCAGAAAGCAGAAAAGACCTGCAGGGCTGGCCTTGAGCGGGGGCGGTGTCAGAACTAGGCCAGTCTGAGTCTCCCAGGAACTGTCCACTGTGGTTGTGGCTGAAATGAAGAAGCAGGCTGAGAGGATGTGGCAGGGCAATTGATCTCTGAAAAGGTTCATTTAACTATTCTTCCATAAAGTATGTACCGAATGTATATTCTGCCATGTGACACTCTCATGGGGCTTATATTCTGGAGGATTTTAGAAATTATGTGAAACATTTTCTTACAGTACAGATTAGAGAACCCAGGTGAGGACATTATAAATAATTTGTCATCATAGCTAGGGCAGAACCACCGCTAAACCAGAGCCACAGCTGAAACCCAAGTCTCCTGGATTAAAGCCTCCCCCAGCTCCTCCCCCTAACACCTGTCTGGCAAATATATATTGCCTGAGAGGTGGTGATAATGAATGGCATGCCCTTTGTCTCAGGCTTAACGTAGACTAAGCCTATCTCAAGTGGGTGGAGGTTTTCCTCTCTTCCTTTTACCCTGGGCAAATAGAAAGTGAGATCCCCTCTGGTCTGCAGTGGCGGAGACTTCAGGAAGCCCACACAAGTCAAGGGGCCAAAGCAAACCAGTGTCAGCAGGGGGAAATCAGAGGGACTTCCCCCAAGTCCTTCCTGTCAAAGAAAGAAGCGTTAGAGACCTTCATGATGGAAAAAAACCACATCTCAAGGACTATTCCAGACTGGGTAAGTGTCACCTTAGTGGGGCTGCTACCCCTTGAGTTTTACTCCAGGACAATGGGCTTCATCCTTCAGCTCCAGGAATCTGGGATTTAAAGCAGGATTTCACAGCTTCAAGCAATCCGAGGCTAATGCTCGCTTCCAAGGAGCATGAGGGTCTTCTCATTGGCAGCAGGTGGGAAGTGATGGGCATTTGGATGCCTTGGTATTCATGGATGAATTGGAGGCACATGGTGAGCCAGTGACTCTATGAGGCGTCTTCTGACATTTTCTGCCCCTGCCTCTAACTTTCCCCTCACGGACTGTAAGAACCAGCCCTACAAGGACTCACTTAGACATGCTCATAACTGTTAAAGCGTCACTAGGGTCTTTACACTGACCATGTCCCTTCACAACAAACATCTTTTGAATGTTCCTTCACATGATTAGAGGAAGGCAGCACATTTTGGCAAAGGTTCCTAAATTCATCTGGGTGGACTGGTGTCAGGCTGTGTAAGAATCACCCTTGTAGGTCTTGGCTTGGGCCCGGGAGTTTGTGATTTTTAACAAGCCCTCCAAGTGATTATGATAAATAGATGATTCTGAAACTCATTTTGCTATTTGGAGTCTGGGCTCTGACGGACCTGCATTTCAATTCTGGCTCTGTTTTACCACTTAAGAATTGAATTTTCTTGCACACAAATAGCCTCTTGAGCCCTTAGTTTTCTTGTCTGTAAAGTGGGGGATAATAGTAACACCTACCCCGACAGTGTTGTTATGGAGTGAGTGAGATAATGTGGAGCTCTAGCATGTGAAGTTGAAGTACAAGACTGGCCACTCAGTAAGTCATAATCATATTCCCTGCTGTTGTTATTTATTATTATTATCATTATTATCCTGCATGTATATCTCTTTCACCTCTTCTCTCCATTATTGTGGCTTCTTTTTATGTCCTCACTACCTATTAACATTGCTTAGTTATATAAAATCGCTCAGACTAAATTTTACTTAATACAAGAAGAACAAAGTACGTGTAATTATTTTGATTTATAGATGAGGAAAGAGGTACAAAGAAGTTAAGCAATTCGTCCCAAATCACATAACTTGTTGGGCCAGAGGCGAGGTCTAACACAGGACTGTGGGATTCTATACCCACGAAGGGCAAAGTTGAGAGAAATACAGTCATCCCTTCGTATCTGCCGGGCATTTAATCCTTGGCTGCTCACGTCCTTTACAGTTGGCCCTCTGGTTCTGTGGATTCTATTGATACATCTGTGGATTCAATCAACTGAGGATGGAGTATTTTTACAGCAATGGGAGGAGACACCATCTATTCACACCCTTCTCGAAGGCTTCATTATTATGTGTTTTGAGTATTTGTATAATTGTAAAGTAGCTCAGTGGATTTATCGGTGTACTTAAAGTTTTACCAGCTGACCCCTTCCCCACAAAGGCGAAGCAAATGGATGAAATAAATGAGGGCTGGTCTCCAACACCTGGCTGACCAGGTGAGGCTGCTGACCAGGTAAGGCTGCCGATCAGCAGCCCTGGCCCAACCATGTTAGAAAGCTGAATTGTCCCCAAACCCAGTCGGAACCTGCGTTTCAATAAGGTCCCCAGGTAAAATCTGAGAAGTACTAAGAGGAGGCAAAACTGTTTGTTGTGTGTAGTAAAGAGCCTGATCTAGGCAGCAGGGGTCCACTGTGCTTGCACAGTTGCGGTATTTTCCTGACTGAGGGAGTTGGAATTCTAGGTGACAATTACTCACCCTCGGTGAGGGGGCAAGGGCTGCTACACTTCCCCCTCAGGGTGTGCACTGCAAGTCCATCCCTGCTACATCCATCATCCAGGAGTAGAGGGGCTCCTGTATTTATTTTTACGCACATCCTTTGGAGTCCTGCCACCGTCATTGCTTAGATACCAGCACCACGTGGGCTCCCTTAGGCTCATAACTGTCACAGCATAACGGGGGTCTCCCCATTGACCAAGTCCCTCTCCAAAAACATTTTTGAATGTTGCCTCACATTGTTGGAGGAAAGCAGTAACAGTGGGTAGTAAAATTAGATCTTGATATCCATCTTCCGCTTTTGCATGAGAAGACAACATGGACAGGTGGTGAGTGTATTTTTTGACTATTCTTGGCCCCAGCGACCTTCTCTCTTGAATTTTTGTTTAACCACCAATTTAGAGCTTCTTAGGTTAGTTTTATGGTTCATTATTGACTTGTGACTGTTAGATATGCAACTCTGACAAAATTGTCATCATCTGGAGTATATGATGGATTATGGATTTTTAAAAATTAAGGATTATGTCTTTTTTCATTTAAATTAAAATTTATTGAAGTATAACATGCATACAGAAAAGAGCAGAAATCTTAAGTGTACAGGGTGAGGGGATACATAAAGGATATACAGCCAGTACCCAGATCAGGAAACAGCACTGGAACTGCAGAAACTCCTCACCACTTTCTTCTGTCACTATTTCCCCATTATCCTCCCACCAGGGTAACCAAAGTCCTCACTTCTCATACTGTAGATTAGTTTTGCATGTGGGAGCCATATTTTTGTATCAGAAAAAAAATACTTGATTTAATATATTATAAATCAGTAAAAGCAAATGTTGTTCAGGGAATACACAATAGTTCAGTTACAAATTCTGTAGTCCTTGGCTTTACCTGTAAACGTTGGAAGATTTTTTAATTTAATTTTGTCTTCGTATTTTGAAATAATTTCAGACTCAAAGAAAAGTTGCAAGAATAGTGTTATAACCTTTTCTCCCGAACCACTGAAGTATTTTAGTGTGTCCCTCACAGGTACATCCTACTACATAACAGTAGTACAACCATCAAAATCAGGAAAATAACACATACATTATTATCATATAATCTGCAGACACGGTAAGTTTCACCCACAAGTCCAGGATTGCGTATTGCATTTAGTTGTCACCTCTCTCTAGTCTTCTTCGAAGTAGGGGAGTTTCTCAATCTTCCCTCAGTTTTCAGGGCCCTCACAGTTTATTATATTGCAGGGCAGATATTTCTGTGGAATGTACCTCAATTTGAATTTGTCTGATATTTCCTCATAATTAGATTTAGGTCACGCTTTAAAAAATTTTATTTTTGGCAAGAACATCACAGCAGTGATGGTCTTCTCATTGCCTCCAATAGGTGGTGCACAATTCTAATTTGTTTTATCAGTGGTGATGTTCACTTTGATCAGGTTTCCTCATTGTAAAAGTATTCTTTTCCCCTTTATAATTAGTATTTTGTGGGAGGTACTTTCATACTATTTGAATATCTCATTCTGCATCAAATGTTCACTCATCCATTTTAGAATCCATTGATTATTCTTGTCTGAATCAATATTATGATGATGATTGCCAGATCGTGATTTTCTTCTTTTTTTAAATTTATTTATTTATCTATATATTTATTTATTTATTTATGGCTGTGTTGGGTCTTCGTTGCTGCACATGGGCTTTCTCTAGTTGCGGCGAGCAGGGGCTACTCTTCATTGTGGTGCGTGGGCTTCTCATTGCGGTGGCTTCTCTTGTTTTGGCTCTCGGGCTCTAGAGCGCAGGCTCAGTAGTCATGGCACACGGGCTTAGTTGCTCCGCAGCATGTGGGATCTTCCCGGACCAGGGATCGAACCTGTGTCCCCTGCACTGGCAGGCAGATTCTTAACCACTGCGCCACCAGGGAAGCCCAGATCGTGATTTTCTAATTTAACTTATACATTCATTCATTAATTCATTCTACATTTATCAATTGGCATTCTGCTGTAAGGAAAAGCTTTCTCTTCTCCTTATTAATCAATTAATGAATTTATTCATTTATATCAGTATGGCCTCATGGATTCCTATTTTATTTATTGGGTTCTAATCTGTTATCATCATTATTTATCAAGTCTGTTATCACGTTGTCCCAAGTTGGCAGTGCTTCCCTTGATCCACCCTGCTCAGGCTCTGACATTCCACACCGGACTGTGCTAATATCCTCTGCATCCTGCTTGGCCCCCACCCCAGGCTGTTGCTTCTGCTTCTCTATCCTTCCCAGAGGCCCTCCTGACTCCCAGTGGCTTCTTAATGGGCCACCACCACCACCTTTGCTGCCTTGTGTAGACATCTGCCTTACTCCACTCGGGCTTGGACAGCCTGCACTGAGCAGCGAGGCCACCCTCCCCGTGCACTCCTGCTCGGCTCTCCTGCCTTGCCATCGTTATGGTAACCCCACCCCACAACTAGATTCCCTCCTCGCTCTTCTCAGATCCTAATACCTCTCACTGCTGTCACTGTCCCTTCACACAGATGCCTTCCTCACCCCGTCACCACAGGCCCCCCACGTGGAAGCTCTCCAGAAATACCCTTCAGGACCCCCACACCCTGGAATCCCACCCACCTATCGTGCTCAGCCCTTTCGAATAATTTTCAGGAGAGAAGGCAGGAAAGCAGAGGCTGTAGTGCGGCTGACTTCTCTGTAAGGCACAGTAGACATGGTACTTTCGGGGGCCCACCACAATGTTGTAGTTTTAATTTATTTTAAATTCAGAAGAAATAATGAATATAATAATAATGATGAATATAATAATGAATCCAGCCTGAGTATGTATGTGTTTATATTAATGCAAAATAAAACTTTTATTATTTTTTTAATGGAGGAAGGGGCCCATGAAGGCAAAAGTGCCTAGAGCCCATGAAAAGTGCCTAGGATTCAGCCCTTCTGTGTCTTGGTTAGCTTTGTAGGCCCAGTTCTTGGAAGAGTTTCTGAACATAGCATGTATTCAATAAATTGTTGTGAAATTAGTGAATGAGTAAGTGGTTGAACATTGCAGCTTATGTTTCTTTTTTTTTTTAACTAATTTTTATTGGAGTATAGTTGCTTTACAATGTTGTGTTAGTTTCTACTGTACAGCAAAGTGAATCAGCTATATGTATATATATATCCCCTCTTTTTTGGTTTTCCTTCCCATTTAGGTCATTGAGTAGAGTTCTCTGAGCTATACAGTAGGTTCTCATTAGTTATCTATTTATACATAATATCAATAGTGTATATATGTCAATTCCAATCTCCCAATTCACCCCACCCCCCTTTTCCCCCCCTGGGTGTCCATATGTTTGTTCTCTACGTCTGTGTCTCTATTTCTGCTTTGCCAATAAGATCATCTATACCATTTTTCTAGACTCCACTTATATGCATTAATACCTGATATTTGTTTTTCTCTCTGACTTACTTCACTCTGTATGACAGTCTCTAGGTCCATCCACAACTCTACAAACAACCCAATTTCATTCCTTTTTATGGCTGAGTAATATTCCATTGTATATATGTACCACAACTTCTTTATCCATTCGTCTGTCAATGGGCACTTAGGTTGCTTCCATGTCCTGGCTATTGTAAATAGTGCTGCAATGAACATTGGGTTGCATGTGTTTTTTTGAATTATGTTTTTCTCTGGGTATATGCCCCGTAGTGGGATTGCTGGGTTGTATGGTAATTCTATTTTTAGTTTTTTAAGGAACCTCCATACTGTTCTCCATAGTTGCTGTATCAGTTTACATTCCCACCAAGAGTGCAAGAGGGTTCCCTTTTCTACACACCCTCTCCAGCATTTGTTGTTTGTAGATTTTCTGATGATGCCCATTCTAACTGGTGTGAGGTGATACCTCATTGTAGTTTTGATTTGCATTTCTCTAATAATTAGTGATGCTGAGCAGCTTTTCATGTGTTTGTTGGCCATCTGTATGTCTTCTTTGGAGAAATGTCTGTTTAGGTCTCCTGCTCATTTTTTGATTGGGTTGTTTGTTTTTTTGATATTGAGTTCCATGAGCTGTTTGTATATTTTGGAGATTAATCCTTTGTCCATCGATTTGTTTGCAAATATTTTCTCCCATTCTGAGAGTTGTCGTTTTGTCTTGTTTATGGTTTCCTTTGCTGTGCAAAAGCTTTGAAGTTTCATTAGGTCCCATTTGTTTATTTTTGTTTTTATTTTCATTACTCTAGGAGGTGGGTCAAAAAAGATCTTGCTGTGATTTATGTCAAAGACTGTTTTTCCTGTTTTCCTCTAAGAGCTTTATAGTGTCTGGCCTTACATTTAGGTCTTTAATCCATTTTGAGTTTATTTTTGTATATAGTGTTAGGGAGTGTTCTAATTCCATTCTTTTACATGTAGCTGTCCAGTTTTCCCAGCACCACTTATTGAAGAGACTGTCTTTTCTCCATTGTATATTCTTGCCTCCTTTGTCATAGATTAGGTGACCATAGGTGTGTGGGTTTACCTCTGGGCTTTCTGTCCTGTTCCATTGATCTATATTTCTGTTTTTGTGCCAGTACCATACTGTCTTGATTACCATAGCTTTGTATGATAGTCTGAATTCAGGGAGTCTGATTCCTGCAGCTCCATTTTTCTTTCTCAAGATTGCTTTGGCTATTTGGGGTCTTTTGTGTGTCCATACACACTGTAAAATTTTCTGTCCTAGTTCTGTGAAAAATGCCATTTGTACTTTGATAGGGATTGCATTGAATCTGTAGATTGCTTTGTGTAGTATAGTCATCTTGACAATATTAATTCTTCCAATCCAAGAATATTATATATCTCTCTATCTGTTTGTGTTGTCTTTGATTTCTTTCATCAGTGTCTTACAGTTTTCTGCGTGCAGGTCTTTTGCCTCCTTAGGTAGGTTTATTCCTAGGTATTTTGTTCTTTTTGTTGCAGTGGTAAATGGGATTGTTTCCTTAATTTCTCTTTCTGATCTTTCATTGTTACTGTATAGGAATGCAAGAGATTTCTGTGTATTAATTTTGTATCCTGTGACTTTACTAAATTCATTGATTAGCTCTAGTAGTTTTCTGGTGACATCTTTAGGATTTTCTATGTATAGTATTATGTGATCTGAAAACAGTGACAGTTTTACTTCTTCTTTTCCAATTTGGATTCCTTTTATTTCTTTTTCTTCTCTGATTGCTGTGGTGAGGACTTCCAAGACTATGTTGAATAATAATGGTGATAGTGGACACCCTTGTCTTGTTCCTGATCTTAGAGGAAATGCTTTCAGTTTTTCACCATTGAGAATGATGTTAGCTGTGAGCTTGTCACATATGGCCTTTATTATGTTGAGGTAGGTTCCCTCTATGCCCACTTTCTGGAGAGTTTTTATCATAAATGGGTGTTGAATTTTGTTGAAAGCTTTTTCTGCATCAATTGAGATGATCATGTGGTTTTTATTCTTCTGTTTGTTAATATGGTATATCACATTGATTGATTTGCGTATGTCGAAGAATCCTTGCATCCCTGGGAGTGGCTAATATTTCTTATTTTTCCCATGGCAGACAAGACTAGAACAGAGTAAATAATATTTGTTGATGGCCTGTTTACTAGAAAGTGTGGTTTTTCCCCTAATATTTCAAAGCTATCCATATATTCATCCATTCATTCAAATATTTCCTGAGGACCTATTATATGCCAAGGCACTGCTTCCTTTCTGTGTGTCAGGCGGAATTGAGAAATGTCTACTTTAGTCTTAAGAGGGCAGGATGTGTCTATAAGCCCTGAACTAACCAGCCAATGTGGGAATTGAACTGGCCCCACCTCCTTAACAAAGCTCTCTAATTCATGGGGCCCACAGGTCAAAAATACGTTATGTTAATCCTCTACGTGCAATAATACACATCTTTGCTCCATGAAGCCTTTTCTATACCATTGAGATTAACTAACTCTATCTTTTCTCAGTATGAGTCAGTCAAAAATGCACATGTCATCATAACTGGTTTAGTTTCCAATACTGTCAGTTGCTTTTTTTTTTTAAGTTTTTAATTTAAACTTTTTTTTTTTTTTTTTGGCCATGCTATGTGGCTTACAAGATCTTAGTTCCCCAACCAGAGATTGAACCTGGGCCCACAGCAGTGAAAGCGCCGAGTCCTAACCACTGGACTGCCAGGGAAGTCCCTGCTTTTTAAACAGTAGAACTTGGTTTTATTGATAAGGTACAATGTGAGATGGATGAGATGTTTGGGGCCAGAATTGTTTACCATCTACTATTTTTATGGAGAATGTCCTTATTCCAGTCTCACTAGTTTATACATATCATAGTTCACGGTGGATAAAGTTAAATTTTCCTCTGCACTGACTATGACAAGGCACTTGGCAAACACAATAACAACATAAACATGATTGTATAAGTAATGCTTAATATACATAAAATAATATAGCACTTTAAAATACCCTTGGGTATTTTGGCATAAAAGCTTCCATTCGAACCCTTACAATGTTCTAGGTCAGTGGTTTTCAAACTGACCCATGGCCAAATCCAGCCTACTGCCTGTTTTTGTATGGCCTGTGAACTAAGAATGTTTTTTACATATTTAAGTGTTTGAAAAAAAATAAAAAGAAGAAGAATATTCTGTATGTGAAGATCATATTAAATTCAAGTTTCAATATCCATAAATAAAGTTTTATTGGACCCAGCCACACCTGTTTGCTTATGTATTATCTGTAGCTGCTTTTGAATTATGAGGGCAGAGTTAAATAGTTGTAACAGAGACCATATGGTCCACAAAGCCAAGATATTTGCTCTCTGAAACTTTACAGAAAAGTTTGCCTCTTTCTGTTCTGGGTACTTGTGATACATCAGTGAACAAAACAAAGATCCTTGTATAGGAGGAGATCGTTGAGAGGACATCACTGCCAGTTGACCCTAGAGCTAGACCTGGGCAATTGAAGGCTCCTTACCCTCTGCCCTGTGCTTGGAATGTATATTCCACCCACACCGTCCCATAGCTGGAGCTGTTTCAAAGATGCAACCTTAAAAATGTAAGGTGTTGTTAAGACCATCTGGACTGTGTATGCGGCTGAACCCCATTAAAGCAGCTATATGAACTTTTAAGGTTCTGGCAGGCAGATGTGGAAATCTATAAGACAAGACTTGTATATAAGTTCCCTTGCTTAGTAAATCTGCCACCTACATTTAATAGGGGAAGATAGTAAATGATAAACGTAAGTAAATTATATATAGTATGTTAGAATGTGATAAATGTGCTGGAAAAAAAAGCTGAGGAGGGTAAAGTGGATAGTGATTTTTTTGATGGGGAAGATGCTGTTACATTTGAAAGAGAGCAATTAGGGTACACCTCCCAAAAGGAGGAATATTTGAGCAAAGACTTGAAAGAGTTGAGGAAGTGAACCATGTGGGTGTCTGGGGGAAAGCATTCTAGGCCAGAAGGATAATGGTAGCTCCTCATGGGGTTGTTATGTAGATTAAATGAATTAATACGTTTAACTGAAAATAGTGCCAGGCACATGGTAGGTAAATTCTCAAAAAATCATTCTTCTTCAGTACCAGCTGGTTGTAGTTGCTACTTTCCTCTCTGCAGTCGGCTGCTGCACTGGGTTACTCTCGGTAGGCAGTCACTGTAGCAGACGGGCTCTATACACGTGTAAAAGTACACGGGGTCCTGATATCTTAGCTTTATCTGTCCCAGGATTAGCTCCCATCCCTGGGGATTAGCTCTTAGGGACAGAACTCTTCCCAGAGAATCATGGTCTCAGGAGGTATCATTTCTGTGGTTTGCATAATTACAAAACACAGATCTGAGAGTCTGTCATCACACACAGTCAAAGGGTTTTGCCCCACCATCACACAAAAAGTCAGTAGTGAGGCTTCAGTAGACACGGGGTCTCTTGCTTCCAAGTCTAGTGCTCTCTGTTCTTGGTCTTTACTCCACTCCTTGCAATAACCTACTCTTATACATCTTATTTCTTCCAGTAAATTTTCAGGTCTCTTTGTGCAAAGGACCACGTCTTATTCATTTCTCTTTTCCCCTGCAGAATCGGGCGCTAAACAAACAAACAAAAACTCAAAACTGGTGAAAGAATACTCAGTACTTTTACATGTTTGATGATACCATTTCAAATCTTAATTGCTATGTGTGTAAATCTGTCAGAAGATGTCCTCGTGGAACTGATTGTCCTTCATTCCCTGTGCTTATATAAAGCACGGGGAGATAGATTGTCCTACAAACTAGGGAGTTCCCAGACATTTGCCATTTTCAAATTTATGTTGCTAAATATCATATGAAGATCCTGGAGCATAAAAATACATTCATGAGCTTTGGGCTCTGATGATCTCCACAAGGCTGTTAGATAAGAGATGGCATTTCCAGGATGAAATAATTAGGCAGATGATGCAGGACAAATACCCGGTTATCCTTTATCTTAGTCCAGGGTGGCTCTCAAAATACGGTCTACAGACCAGCAGCATCGGCATTGCCTGAAAACTTGTAGAAATGCAAATTCTCAGGCCTCACCTCCGGCTCACTGAAACTGAAATTCTGGGCTTGGGGCCCAGCAATCTGTGTTGGAACAAGCTGTCCAGATGATTTTGAGGCACACTAAAGTTTGAAAGTCACTGACCACTCATTTTTCTTTGTAGATTTCCAGCCAGGACTCGCCCTGCCCTGCCAAGTGCCTAAGCTATGTGTTGGGTGAGCAAGGAGCTTCTTTTGTAGACCTTGGTAATGACCTTGAGGCAGGAAAAGCCCTCTGGGGAAAGTTGAGATTGTACCACTTTTCTTTCTTTCTTTTTTTTTAAAAAACATTCTCTTTTCTGTTCTTTTTTTTTTTTTTAATTTTTATTTATTTATTTATTTATTTATTTATTTATTTATTTATTTATTTATTTATTTATTTATGGCTGTGTTGGGTCTTCGTTTCTGTGCGAGGGCTTTCTCTAGTTGTGGCAAGTGGGGGTCACTCTTCATCGCGGTGCGCGGGCCTCTCACTATCGCGGCCTCTCTTGTTGCGGAGCACAGGCTACAGATGCGCAGGCTCAGTAGTTGTGGCTCACGGGCCTAGTTGCTCTGTGGCATGTGGGATCTTCCCAGACCAGGGCTCGAACCTGTGTCCCCTGCATTGGCAGGCAGATTCTCAACCACTGCGCCACCAGGGAAACCCTGTACCACTTTTCTAGTTGTCTTAACATATTCTCTCAGACTAATGAAGATAGGATACACATTGGAATGAAGAAAAGCCCAGGGCATTGCATAATTAGGTCAGATGTTGAAATAAAGGGAGCTTTAAAATCTTAAAATATTACCTCTGTCTGGGCTTTGGTTGTGGCTGGATGTGTACACCAGCTGGGCTGTGACAGGAATAGTGTGGAGTTCCAAAAGCTCTGCTCTAGTTTGGGTGGGCTATTTGAAACCTCCTCTTGCAAAGTGCAGAAGGACAATTAACAGTAGATAAAGTGCCTTTCCAGGTTCTTATGACAAATCATCCTGTAGGAAGTACAGGTATTAATCTTGATTAATCTTTCAATCTTGCGGGATTGCAAATGTAGTGTACCTTTGGCTGAGGTATGAGAAGAATAACCTAGGAATGCATCTTTGACCTAGGATAAAAGACACTGACAAATTTTACCCCTCAATATAAAATTTCTGAGCACAGGAAATGAGGCTTAGAATTGAGACAAATGATAAAAAATATTGTTGTAAAGAAGCCATGGTTTTTCAAGGCAATATTAACAAAGCAAGTACAAGTGAACAGTAAGAAAACGAGAGAGCTCTAGCACCGCAAGGTTTACATTGGCCACATTACAAGGCAAAAATAATGATGATCTAATCAGTTCTGACAAACAGTTGGCCATATGATATGACATTATCAACATTTTTTGAAACATTGATTTATTATTAATAATGAGCTTTGCCCAAATATATAGTGTACCTTGAAATATAAACAATAGAATGAGGCCAGCTTGATTAGCAAGAACTTTGAAAACAGAAACATGAAGCAACCATTTCAATGAGGTTTAAAGTCATGCAAACCTCAGGTCATTATAACATTTCACCAAACTCACTGATGCAATTTTAGAAGTCATTTAGAAGTTTCTTGCTTGTAATGTCGAAAGACAAAAAGCTACATACCATGAGGGAAAAGCATATGCTTCCTGCTGAACTATAAATATTTGAAATAATTCAAAGGAAAAATGGCATGGAATTAAATTTCATTCTTTGTCAGAAAATAGTATTGGAAAATGTATGGAAAATACTGCTGCATATCATATGAAGAAAGAATTATTATGACAAATTACTCAGTATGGGATGTTTGTTATACAAATTGGATGAAAGTAAAGATGTTTCTCATATCTCAGCTAATGGTAAGTGCTAGATTTTGTTTCAGGAGTGGAATTCAGGAAGAACTACATACTTGAATGAATTACTAAAGGAAAGATATACAGATATTAATTGTATATGATTTACTTAAAAACATCTTTCTCTAGGAAAACTGTATCCCTACTTTTAAACTATCTTCTTTGGATGAGTCTCAGAAACACCACTCTCACCATTTCATCAATTAAACTATCAATTTTTCACCACAGTGTAGAAGAATCTCCCGGTGGCAGCTGTGAGCCCTCAGGGCCAAAGAGTGGGATTTTGTGCTCTGCTAAGGGGCGTGAACATTATACCAGCGGTACATGGATCAGATTTATTTTGGATAGTCATAAGCTGGAGGTGGCAAAGGGCCCAGAAGGGGCAAGTCAGAGGCAGGGACAGGTGGGAAGCAGTGAAAATGATCCGGAGGACAGATGAAGGCGCCCTAAGCTAGGGACGTGGCGGATGACACAGGATGTTGAGTGAGGGTGAGAGAAAGTCAGGAATGGCTCCCAGGCTCCTGGCAGTGAGTTAGGGAGAGAGGACTTCTGGAATAGAATTCTGGGAATAGATATAGGAGGCAGGCTGAGCTTTCAGCAGAATCTTAGTTGTGGAGCACCCTTCCTGCATTTAGGGCTCACCTCCCTACTGCACCCAGGTATCCTCCCATATTCGGGTGTCCTCCCGCAGAGGGCCAGTGGGACATTAGGAGGTACATTAGGAGGTCGGTGCCTCATGCCCATCTCTGGCTATCCAGACCTTCCTTCCCCACCCAGTCTCTAACTGTGGTACTCCACTAGGGCCTCAGCTCCTCCAGTGTTCCCGTCTGTCTCATAACCTTTTCTTCCTCACTATACCCACCAAACATGCATTCCCTCCCAGCTCTGGGTTAGGAAAATAAAATGGCCTGACTACAGGATGGAAACTCCAAAATTTAGGGCCTTGTGATTCCATTTGAACTTTGGGGTGAAATCCCTTTCTTTAAGTAGTGTTAATGGTGAATCATAAGTGGTTTTGTGAAATGTTTATTTATAGTTAAGAATTGTGGATGGTATGGTTATAATTTTTAAATATTAAACTAAATATAAGGCTTTTTCTTCTATTATTGCCCAAACTATTTTCCATCCAAACTGCCTGATTTAGCAGTTATGGATGGGCTTTCTTATACGGCTTGTCCAATCTGAGGAAAATCTGATATTTTGCCTCCTATTTTTGCCTGAGAATAAGTTTCTTGAGAAAGATTTTTTTCTGTCTAATTTCAGTATCACCTCTCAATAAATATATGTTCAATGAGCGACAATGAATGAATGAATAGGCTCTTGGGACTTAAGCTAATAATAACACAAATAATAATTACCAGTTGGTGAATGTCAAGCAATGTACTATAATTTAAAACTATTATTTCTAATCTTAAAAAAGTACTGTAATGCAGACAGTTGCTTGGAGGGTGGAGATGGGGTTTACAAGTAGTTTTTTCTTTTCCCTTTGTAGGTTTCTCTCTTCCAGTTGACCGCGGTAAAACTTGGTTTGGTTGTACAACAATAGTCCTGTGTTTATTAACATTTATTTAAGTTTGGAAATGTTTTCTTTCTTTTTTTATTGAAGTAGAGTTGATTTACAATATTATATTAGTTTCAGGTGTACAACATAGTGATTCAATATTTTTATAGATTATACTCCACTTAAAGTTATTATAAAGTATTGGCTATATTCCCTGTGCTGTAATCACATCCTTGTATCTTATTTGTTTTATACCTAGTAGTTTGTACCTCTTTAATCCCTACCCTTATCTTGCCCCTCCCCATTTCCTTCTCCCCACTGGTAACCACTAGTTTGTTCTACATATCTGTGAGTCAGTTTCTGTTTTGTTATATTCATTTGTTTGTTTTATTTTTTAATTCTACATATAAGTGATAACATACAGTATTTGTCTTTCTGACTTTTTTCACTAAGCATAATATTCTCTAGGTCCATCCATGTTGATGCAAATGACAAAATTTCATTCTTTATAGCTGAATAATGTTCCATTGTGTGTGTGTGTGTGTGTGTGTCTGTATGTATACACCACATCTTCTTTATCAATTCATCTGTTGATAATCACTTAGATTGCCTCCATATCTTGGCTATTTTAAATACTGCTACTATGAACATTGGGGTGCATGTATCTTTTTGAATTATCATTTTCATTTTTTTAGGATATATACCCAGGAATGGAATTGCTGGATCATATGGTGGTTCAGTTTTTAATTTTTTGAAGAACCTCCACACTGTTTTCCATAGTGGCTGCACCAATTTATATTCCCACCAACTGCATACAAAGGTTGCCTTTTCTCCACATTCACACCAGTGTTTGTTATTTGTGGTCTTTTTGTTGATAACCATTCTAACAAGAGTGAGATGATATCTCATTGTGGTTTTGATTTGCATTTCTCTGATGATTAGCGATGTTGAGCATCTTTTCATTTTCCGTTGGTCACCTGTATGTCTTCTTTGGAAAAATGTCTATTCAGTTCTTCTGTCCATCTCTTAATTGGGTTGTTTGCTTTTTAGATATTGAGTTGTATGTGCTGCTTATATATTTTGGATATTAACCCCTTATCAGTCATACCCTTTGCAAATATTTTCTGTTATTCATTGTCTTTTTGTTTTGTCAGTGGTTTCCTTTGCTGTGTGAAAGCTTTTAAGTTTAATTAGCTCCCATTTGTTTATTTTTGCTTTTGTTTCCTTTGCCTGAGGAGACAGATCCAAGAAAATATTGCTATGATTTATGTCAAAGAGTGTTTGCCTGTGTTTTGTTTTAGGACTTTTATGGATTCCAGTCTTCAGTTAGGTCTTTAATTCATTTTGACTTTATTTTTGTATATTGTGTGAGAAGATGTTCTAATTTCATTCTTTTACATGAGCTGTCAGTATTCTCAGCAAAACTTATTGAAGAGATTGTCTTTTCCACATTGTATATTTTTGCCTCCTTTGTCATAGATTAATTGATCATAAGTGTGTGAGTTTATTTCTGGGCTTTTTATTGTTCCATTGATCTATGGGTCTGTTTTTCTGCCAGTACCATACTGTTTTGGGTACTATAGCTTTGTAGTATAGTCTGAAGTCAGGGAGCATGATACCTCCAGCTTTGCTCTTTTCTCTCAAGATTGCTTTGGCTAATTGGGGGTCTTATGTGGTTCCATATAAATTTTAAGATTATTTGTTTCAGTTCTATGAAAAATGTCATGGATATTTTGATAGGGATTGCATTCAGTCTGTAGATTGCTTTGGGTAGTATGGTCATTTGAACAATATTATTTCTTCTAATCCATGAACACAGGATATCTTTCCAATTCTTTGTATCATCTTCAATTTCCTTCAGTGTTTTATAGTTTTCAGAGTAAATGTCTTTCAACTCCTTGATTAATTTTATTCCTAAGTATTTTCTTTCTGATGCAATTTTAAATGGAATTGTTTTCTTGCTTTCTCTTTCTGATAGTTTACTATTAGTGTATAGAAAAGCAACAGATTTCTGTGTATTAATCTTTTATCCTGTAACTTTATTGAATTCGTTTATTAGTTCTAATAGTTTTTGGTGGAGACTTTAGGTTTTTCTATAAATAGTATCATGTCATCTGCAAATAGTGACAGTTTTACTTCTTCCTTTCCAATTTGGATGCCCTTTACTTCTTTAACTTGTCTGATTTCTGTGGCTAGGACTTCCAATACTGTGTTAGATAGAAGTAGCGAGAGTGGACATTCTTGTTTTGTTCCTGATTTTAGAGGAAAAGCTTTCTGCTTTTTACCATGGAGTATGATGTTAGCTGTGGGTTTGTCATAAAGGGCCTTTATTATTATGAGATATGTTCCCTTTATACCCACTTTAGTGAGACTTCTTTTTTCTTTGGCTGTGCTGCACAGCTTGTGGGATCTTAGTTCCCCGACCAGGGATTGAACCCATACCCCTGGCAGTGAAAGTGCAGAGTCCTAACCGCTGGACTGCCAGGGTATTCTCTGGTGAGAGTTTTTATCATGAATGGATGTTGAATTTTGTCAAATGCTTTTTCTGTATCTATTGAAATGATCACGTGATTTTTAATCCTTTCATTTATTAATATGGTATATCATTTTGATTGATCTGGGGGCATTGAACTATCCTTGCATCCCTGGAATAAATCCCACTTGATCATGGTGTATGATCCTTTTTATATATTGTTGAATTCAGTTTGCTAATATTTCATTAAGAATTTTTGCATCTATATTTACCAGAGATATTGGCCTGTAATTTTTTTTTTTTTTTGGTAGTGCCTTTGTCTAGTTTTGGTATCAGGGTAATGGTGGCCTCATAGAATGACTTGGGAGTGGTCCCCTGTCTTCAATTTTTTGGAATAGTTTGAGAAGGATAGATCTTCTTTGCATGTGTGGTAGAACTCCCCTGTGAAGCCATCTGGTCCTGGACTTCTATTTGCTGGGAGTTTTTAATTAGTAATTTAATTTCACTATTAGTGATTTGTCTGCTCAGATTATCTGTTTACTCCTGATTCAGTATTGGAAGAGTATATGTTTCTAGAAATTTATCCAGTTCTTCTAGGTCCAATTTGTTGGCATATTCATTGGCATACTGTTCATAGTATGCTCTTTTGATTTTTTTGTATCTGTCATATCATTTGTAATTTCTCCTCTCTCACTTCTTAATTTGTTTACTTGGGTCTTCTGTCTTTTTTTTTTTTTCTTAATGAGCCTGACTAAATGTTTATCAATTTTGTTTATCTTTTCAAAAATTTAGCTCTTGGTTTCATTGATCTTTTCTATTATTTCTGTCTCTTTTATTTATTTCCTTCTTGATCTTTTTTATATCCTTCCTTCTGCTGACTGGGCTTTGTTTGTTCTTCTTTTTCTAATTCTTTTAGGTGATAGGTTAGATTGTTTGTTTCAGATTTTTTTCTTGTTTCTTGAGGTAGGCCTGTATCACCGTCCCTCTTAAAACTGCTTTTTCTGCATCCCATAGATTTTGGAAAGTTACATTTCCATTTTCAGTTGTCTTGAAGTATATTCTGATTTCTTCTTTGATTTCTTCATTGCCTCATTGGTTTTATAGTAGCATATTGTTTAGTCTCCATGTGTTTCTGCTTTTCCCATTTTTCTTAGTGTAATTGATTTCTAGTTTCATACTGTTGTGGTTGGAAAAATGCTTGATAAAATTTCTATCCTCTTAAGTTTGTTGAGACTTGTTTTGTGATCAGCATGTGACCTAATCTGGAAAACATTCCATGTGCACTTGAAAAGAATGCATATTCTGCTTTTTTTAAAATGGAATTTCCTGTAGATATCTGTTAAGTCCGAACTGGTCTAATGTGTCATTTAAGACCACTGTTTCCTTATTGACTTTCTGTCTGGATAATTAGTCCATTCATGTAAGTGGATTGTTAAAGTCTCCTATTGTGTTACTGTCAATTTCTTCCTTTTTTGTCTGTTAATATTTGCTTCATATATTTAGGTGCTCCTATATTAGGTTCGCATATGTTAATGAATGTTATATTCTCTTCTTGTATCGATCCCTTTATCATTATATAATACCCTTCTTTGTCTTTGGTTATAGACATTGTTTAATGACTACTTTTTGATATGAGTATTGCTACCACAGTTTTCTTTCCATTTCCACTTGCAGGAAATATCTTTTTTCCATCCACTCACTTTCAGTTTCTGTGTGTCTTTAGCTCCGAAGTGGTTTTCTTGTAAGCAGCATATTGATGGGTCTCTTTTTGTTCAATCATTCACCTATGTCTTTTGATTGAAGCATTTAGTCCATTGACATTTAAAGTGATCATTGATAGGTGTGTACTTATTGCCACTTTGTTACTTGTTTTCTAGTTCTTTTGTAGTTCTTCTCTGTTCTTTTCTTCCTTTTATAGTTCCTTCCTTTGTGGTTTGATGATTTTCCTTATTGGTTTGCTTGTTTTCCTTTCTCTCTAGTTTTTGTGTATCTATTGTAGGTTTTTGATTTGTGGTTATCATGGGGTTCATGTATGAAGACGTATAACTATATCTACTTGTTTTAAACTGATAGTCATTTAAGTTCAAACACTTTATAAAAGATCTACATTTTTACTCCTCTCCACCACATTTTGTGGGGTTTTGTTGTTGTTGTTTTTATTTTATTTTTTTATTGGAGTATAATTGCTTTACAATGTTGTGTTAGTTTCTGCTGTACAATGAAGTGAATCAGCTATAAGTATACATATATCCCCTCCCTCTTGGACCTCCCCCCCCATTCCACCCATCTAGCTCATCAAAGAGCACTGAGCTGAGCTCCCTGTGCTATTCAGCAGGTTCCCACTAGCTATCTATTTTACACATGGTAGTGTATTTATATCAAACCTAGTCTCCCAATTCATCCCACCCTCCCCTTCCCCACCTGTGTTCACACATCCGTTCTCTACATCTGCGTTTCTACTCATGCCCTGCAAATATGTTCATCTGTACCATTTTTCTAGATTCCACATATATGCATTTATATACGATATTTGTTTTTCGGACTTACTTCACTCTGTATGACAGACTCTAGGTCCGTCCACAACACTACAAACAACCCAGTTTCATTCCTTTTTATGGCTGAGTAATATTCCATTGTATACATGTACCACATCTTCTTTATCCATTCATCTGTCAGTGGACATTTAGGTTGCTTCCATGTCCTGGCTATTATAAATAGTGCTGCAATGAACATTGGGGTACATGTGACTTTTTTAAAAAAATAAATTTATTCATTTATTTATTTTTATTTTTGGGTGTGTTGGGTCTTTGTTGCTGCATGTGGGCTTTCTCTAGTTGTGGCTAGTGGGGGCTACTCTTCGTTGTGGTGCACGGGCTTCTCATTGCTGTGGCTTCTCTTGTTGTGGAGCACAGGCTCTAGGCACATGGGATTTAGTAGTTGCAGCATGTGGGCTCAGTAGTTGTGGCTCATGGGCTCTAGAGCACAGGCTCAGTAGTTGCGGCACACGGGCTTAGTTGCTCCCCGGCATGTGGGATCTTCCTGGACCAGGGACATGTGACTTTTTGAATTACAGTTTTCTCAGGGTATATTCCCAGTAGTGGGATTGCTGGGTCATGTGGTAGTTCTATTTTTAGTATTTTAAGGAACATCCATACTATTCTCCACAGTGGCTGTATCAATTTACATTCCCACAAACAGTGCAGGAGGGTTCCCTTTTCTCCACACCCTCTCCAGCATTCACTGTTTGTAGATTTTTTGAGGATGGCCATTCTGACCAGTGTGAGGTGATACCTCATTGTAGTTTTGGTTTGCATTTCTCTAATGATTAGTGATGTTGAGCATCCTTTCATACGTTTGTTGGCAATCTGTATATCTTCTTTGGAGAAATGTCTGTTTAGGTCTTCTGCCCATTTTTGGGTTGGGTTGTTTGTTTTTTTGTTATTGAGCTGCATGAGCTGCTTGTATATTTTGGAGATTAATCCTTTGTCTGTTGCTTCGTTTGCAAATATTTTCTCCCATTCTGAGGGTTGTCTTTTTGTCTTGTTTATGGTTTCCTTTGCTGTGCAAAAGTTTTTAAGTTTACTTAGGTCCCATTTGCTTATTTTTGTTTTTATTTCCATTACTCTAGGAGGTGGGTCAAAAAAGATCTTGCTGCGATTTATGTCAGAGTGTTTTTCCTATGTTTTCCTCTAAGAGTTTTATAGTGTCCTGTCTTACATTTAGTTCTTTAATCCATTTTGAGTTTATTTTTGTATATGGTGTTAGGTGGTGTTCTAATTTCATTCTTTTACATGTAGCTGTCCAGTTGTCCCAGCATCACTTATTGAAGAGACTGTCTTTTCTCCATCGTATATTCTTGCCTCCTTTGTCATAGATTAGGTGATCATAGGTGCATGGGTTTATGTCTGGACTTTCTATCCTGTACTATTGATCTATATTTCTGTTTTTGTGCCAGTACCATACTGTCTTGATTACTGTAGCTTTGTAATATAGTCTAAAGACAGGGAGCCTTATTCCTCCAGCTCCAGTTTTCTTTCTCAAAATTGATTTGGCTATTTGGGGTCTTTTTTGTTTCCACAGAAACTGTAAAATTTTTTTGTTCTAATTCTGTGAAAAATGCCCTTGGTAATTTGATCAGGATTGCATTGAACCTGTAGATTGCTTTGGGTAGTATAGTCATTTTCACAATGTTGATTCTTCCAACCCAAGAACATGGCATATCTCTCCATCTGTTTGTGTCAGCTTTGATTTGTTTCATCAGTGTCTTGTAGTTTTCTGAGTACAGGTATTTTGCCTCCTTAGGTAGGTTTATTCCTAGGTACTTTATTCTTTTTGTTGCAACTGTGAATGAGATTGTTTCCTTAATTTCTCTTTCTGATCTTTCATTGTTAGAGTATAGGAATGCAAGAGATTTCTGTGCATTAATTTTGTATCTGCAACCTTGCCAAATTCATTGATTAGTTCTAGTAGTTTTCTGATAGCATCTTTAGGATTTTCTGTGTATAGTATCATGTTATCTGCAAACAGTGACAGTTTTACTTCTTTTCTAATTTATATTTTTTCTTTCTTTTTCTTCTCTGATTGCCATGACTAGGACTTCCAAAACTATGTTGAATAATAGTGGTGAGAGTGGACATCCTTGTCTTGTTCCTGATCTTAGAGGGAATGCTTTCAGTTTTTCACCATTGAGAATGATGTTTGCTGTGGGTTTGTCATATATGGCCTTTATTACGTTGAGGTAAGTCCCCTCTATGCCCACTTTCTGGAAAGTTTTTATCATAAATGGGTGTTGAATTTTGTCAAAAGCTTTTTCTGCATCTATTGAGATGACCATATGGTTTTTATTCTTCAGTTTGCTAATATGACATATCACATTGATTGATTTGCATATATTGAAGAATCCTTGCATCCCAGGGATAAATCCCACTTGATCATGGTGTATGATCCTTTTAATGTGTTGTTGGATTCTGTTTGCTGGTGTTTTGTTGAGGATTTTTACATCTATGTTCATCAGTGATATTGGTGTGTAGTTTTCTTTTTTTGTGATATCTTTGTCTGGTTTTAGTATCATGTTGATATTAGCCTTGTATAAGGAGTTTGGGAGTGTTCCTCCCTCTGCAATTTTTTGCAAGAGTTTGAGAAGGATAGGTGTTATCTCTTCTCTAAATCTTTGATAGAATTTACCTGTGAAGCCATCTAGTCCTGGACTTTTGTTTGTTGGAAGATTTTTAATTACCCTTTCAATCTCATTTCTTGTGATTGGTCTGTTTATATTTTCTAATTCTTCCTGGTTCAGTCTTGGAAATTTGTATCTTTCCAAGAATTTGTCCATTTCTTCCAGGTTGTCCATTTTATTTCATAGAGTTGCTTGTAGCAGTCTCTTATGATTCTTTGTATTTCTGCAGTGTCAGTTGTAATTTCTCCTTTTTCATTTCTAATTTTATTGATTTGAGTCCTCTCCCTTTTTTTCTTGATGAGTCTGGCTAAAGGTTTATCAATTTTGTTTATCTTCTCAAAGAATTAGGTTTTAGTTTCATTGATTTTTGCTATGTTTTTTTTCATACCTATTTCATTTATTTCTGCTCTGATTTTTATGATTTCTTTCCTTCTACTAACTTTGGGTTTTCTTTGTTCTTCTTTTTCTTGTTGCTTAGGTATGAGGTTAGATTGTTTATTTGAGATTTTTCTTGTTTCTTGAGGTGAGATTGAATTGTTATAAACTTCTCTCTTAGAACTGTTTTTGCTGCGTCCCATAGGTTTTGGGTCATTGTGTTTCCATTGTCATTTGTTGCTAGGCATTTTTTTATTTCCTCTTTGATTTCTTCAGTGATCTGTTGGTTATTTAGCAGTACACTGTTTAGCCTCCATGTGTTTGTGTTTTTTACACTTTTTTTCCCTGTAATTGATTCCTAATCTCATAGTGTTGTGGTTGGAAAAGATGCTTGATATAATTTCAATTTTCTTCAATTTTCTGAGGCTTGATTTGTGACCCATGATGTGATCTATCCTGGACAGTGTTCTATGTGCACTTGAGAAGAAAGTGTATTTTTCCACTTTCGGGTGGAATGTCCTATAAATATCAATTAAATCTTTCTGGTCTATTGTGTCATTTAAAGCTTTTGTTTCCTTATTTTCTGTCTGGATGATCTGTCCTTTGGTGTAAGTGGGGTGTTAATGTCCCCCACTATTATCGTGTCACTGTCGATTTCCCCTTTCATGGCTGTTAGCATTTGCCTTATGTATTGAGGTGCTTCTATATTAGGTGCATAAGTATTTATAATTGATATGTCTTCTTCTTGGATTGATCCCTTGATCATTATGTAGTGTCCTTCCTTATCTCTTATAACAGACTTTATTTTAAAGTCTATTTTATCTGATATGAGTATTGCTACTCCAGCTTTCTTGTGATTTCCATTTGCAAAGAATATCTTTTTCCATCCACTCACTTTCAGTCTGTGTGTGTCCCTAGGTCTGAAGTGGGTCTCTTGTAGACAGCATCTATACGGGTCTTGTTTTCATATCTATTCAGCCAGTCTGTGTCTTTTGGTTGGAACACTTAATCCATTTACATTCAAGGTGATTATCGATATGTATGTTCCTGTTACCATTTTCTTAATTGTTTTGGATTTGTTTTTGTGGGTCTTTTTCTTCTCTAGTGTTTCCCACCTAGAGAAGTTCCTTTAGCATTTGTTGTAAAGCTGTTTCATGGTGCTGAATTCTCTTAGCTTTTGCTTGTGTGTAAAACTTTTGATTTCTTCATCAAATCTGAACGAGAGCCTTGCTGGGTAGAATATTCTTGGTTGTAGGTTTTTCCCTTTCATCACCTTAAATATATGCTGCCACTCCCTTCTGACCTGCAGAGTTTCTGCTGAAAAATCAGCTGATAACCTTATGGGGATTCCATTGTATCTTATTTGTTGCTTTTCCCTTATTGCTTTCAATATTTTTTCTTCGAATTTAATTTTTGTTAGTATGATTAGTATGTGTCTTGGTGTGTTTTTCCTAGGGTTTATCCTGTATGGGACTCTCTGCACTTCCTGGACCTAGGTGACTATTTCCTTTCCCATGTTAGGGAAGTTTTCGACTATAATCTCTTCAGATATTTTCTCAGACCCTACCTCTTTCTCTTTTTCTGGGACCCCTGTAGTTTGAATGTTTGTGTGTTTAACATTGTCCCAGGGGTCTGTTAGACTGTCCTCAATTCTTTTCATTCTTTCTTCTTTATTCTGCTCCTCGGCAGTGAATTCCACCATTCTGTCTTCCAGGTCACTTATTCGTCTTTCTGCCTCTGTTATTCTGCTATTGATTCCTTCCAGCAAATTTTTCATTTCAGTTATTGTGTTGTTCATCACTGTGTTTTGGTTCTGTAGTTCTTCTAGGTCTTTGTTAAACATTTCTTGTATTTTCTCGATCCGTGCCTCTATTCTCTTTCTGATATTTTGGATCATCTTTACTGTCATTACTCTGAATTCTTTTTCAGGAAGGTTGCTTATTTCCTCTTCATTTATTTGGTCTTGTAAGTTTTTACCTTGCTCCTTCATCTGAAACATATTTTCTTGTCATCTAATTTTTTTTTTTTGATTGGTAGGGCTGTGTTCCTGTCTTACTGATTGTTTTGCTTGAGGCGTCCAGCACTGGAGTTTGCAGTCAGTTGGGTAGAGCCGGGTCTTGGTGCTGAGATGAGGACCTCTGGGAGACCTCACTCTGATTAATATTCCCTGGGGTCTGTGGTTCTCTGTTAGTCCAGCAGTTTGGACTCCCACTGCAGGAGCTGAGACCTGACCCCTGGCCTGGGAACCAAGATCCCACACAGCAAATGAAAAGAAAAAAAAAGGAGCAGTACAATAACAAAGAATAAAAACTAAAAGGAAATTAGAAAAATAAAAATATATTAGAAAAAATAAAAATATAAGTGAAACAACAAGAACAATGTAAAACAGAACCACAACAGAAAAAAAGGGGGGGGGGCAAACCAAAAGGACAAAGAACAATAACAAAGAATAAAGAATAAAATAAAGTTAGAAAAAATTAAAATATAAATGAAACAACAACAAAAAGGTAAAACAGAACCACAACCTCAAAAAAAAAAAAAAGAAAAAGAAAAAAGGGCTAGAAAATGCCTTGGCTGTGGGGGGCGAGCTTAGGTGGGGTGTGGCTTAGGCAGGTGGGGTTAGAACGGGGTTGGGGCCTAAGCTCAGGGCCCGCACATCCAGTAAAGGGAGCACGGCTGGAGGGGGCCTCAGAGTGCAGAGTTCGGAGGTAAGGCCCTGGGTGGAGGTGTGGGGGCAGGGCTTAGGCTCAGCACAGCTGGAGGGAGCCTCAGCAGGTGAAGGATTAGACCTGGGACCTCAGCAGGCTCCCCAGGGCCCAAGGCGGCAGGGGAAATGCTGGCCGCATTCCCTTCTGATCCTCTGCTCTCCCAAGGGTCTCTGCGTGTCTTTGTTGATCCCCTCACTGTGGGTGGGCCCCTCAGAGCGTGGGAACCCCTCCCCTCTCCCAGCCGCTGCTCAGGGGTGCTGGTCCCATCCTGCCTCCACTTCTCCTTCCCGCCTCCCTCCCCCCCACATCCTACCCAGTCACCTGGGGGTTCCTCCCATCCCCTTAGGTGTCTGTGGTCCCCCACCAGTGCATGATGGGTGCCCTAGTTGTGAGGAGACATGAACTCTATGTCTTCCTAGTCCACCATCTTGACTCTGCCCCCACAGTTTGTGTTTTTGATGTCATAGTTTACATCTTCATGTCTATCCCTTAACTGTTTATTGTAGTTATTTTGATTTTACTATTTTTGCCTTTTAATCTTTGTACTAGCTTTTTTAAAATGGTTGATGGTACTGCCTTTACTATATATTTGTCTTTACTAGTGGGATTTTTTTCCCTTCCTATATATTCTTACTTCTTTTTGTAGCCTTTTCTTTTCCACTTAGAGAAGAACCTTAACACTTCTTGTATTGTTGGCTTAGTATTGGTGAACTCTTCTAGTTTTGCTTGTCTGAGAAGTTCTTTATCTCTCCTTCAATTCTGAATGATAACCTTGTTGGGTAGAGTATCCTAGGTTATAGGTTTTTCCCTTTTAGCACTTTTAATATATGATGCCACTCCCTGCTGGCCTGCAAAGTTTCTGTGGAAAAAATCAGCTGATAACCTTATGGGGCTTCCCTTGTATGTGACTATTTGTTTTTCTCTGCTGCCTTTAATATTCTCACTTTAACTTTTGACATTTTAATTGTATGTCTTGGTGTGAGGCTGTTTGGTTTCATTTAATTTGGGATTCTCTGTGCTTCCTGTACCTGGAAATCTGTTTCTTTCTTCAGCTCTGGGAAGTTTTTGGCCATAATTTAATCAAATAATTTTCTACTCTTTCTCTTTCTCTTCTCTTTCTGGGACCCCAGTAATGTGAATGCTAGTATGCTTGATGTTGTCCCAGAGGTCCCTTAAACTGTCTTCATGTTTTAAAATTTGTTTTTCTTTTTGCTGTTCCAATTGAGTGATTTCCATTATTCTAAATTCCATATCACTTATGCATTCTTCTGTATCACCTAGTCTACTGTTAATTCCTTCTAGTGTGTTTTTCATTTCAGTTATTATATTCTTCAGCTTTGACTGGTTCTTTTTTTTTAAATTTTCTAGTTCCTTGTTAAAATTCTCACTGTGTTCATCTACTTTTCCCCCAAGTTCGGTTAGCTTTCTTATTACTAATGCTTTTAACTCTTTACATGGTAAATAATTTCTCTCTCTTTCATTAGTTGTTTTTTCAGGGGTTTTTCTTATTCTTTTGTTGGAAACAAATTCTTCTGTCTTCTCATTTTGTTTAACTTTCTCTATCTCTATGAATTAGGTGAAACAGTTACCTATCCCAGTCTTGAAGCAGTATCCTTGTGTGGATGTGTCCCATGCAGTTTGTGTGTGCCCAGTGGCTTTGGTGGAAGAAATGGGTCTGAAGCGAGCATGGGTCACATCTCCCCTCAGGGTGTGCTGGCAGCTATCACCTTGGTGGGAGGTGGAGCTGGAGATGGAGGGGCTTGAGCCAGAGCCAAGTATTGGCTGGCGCTTCTCCTCTGCTCAGTGGCCATCGCTGCCCTATCAGGTGTCGGGGACAGGTCCCAAGGTGCTGGAGCAGAAGCCCTGAGGGTCAGGTCCAAGCTGGTTGTATTCCCGCTGTGTGTTTACTATCCCTCCTTCCAGCAATGGCATCTTCACCCCTGTAGGGTGCAGCGCTGGAGCAAGAGGGGCTGAAACGGGTGCCCAGTACATGTCAGTGTGTGCACTGGGATGGCCCCAGCATGCCAGTCAGAGCTCCAGACATCTTCTGACCTGCTGCCTCTGCGAGCACCAGCACTAGCTGCCCTTGCCTGGTTCAGATGCAATGCTGTGTCCACTACTGGCTCTATCTCTCCCAGGTGCACACTCTCCTTGGCAACAGCAGCCTTTGCCCTACTGGGGAGTTGTACTGGAGCAAGAGGGGCTGGAGCAGATGCCCAGTGCAGGCAGGAAAATGGGGAGACAATAGGCATTATTTCTCATGCAAGTTAATTTTGCCTGAGGTGCTGCTCTTGTTTCTATTGTTTGGCTTGGGAGGAATTGCTGCCCCAAGGTGTTCTTAGGGTTCTTTCTATAATGATAGCTCTTATTCTATAGGTCAGGGCCAATGAGGGAATTCTGCTATTTTATTCTCTTAAACTGAAGAAACAGTTACAGGCTATGTGAACTCCCTGGGGAATACTATGAGTTGC
Organism: Eschrichtius robustus; assembly: GCF_028021215.1. Classification (NCBI taxonomy): domain Eukaryota; kingdom Metazoa; phylum Chordata; class Mammalia; order Artiodactyla; family Eschrichtiidae; genus Eschrichtius; species Eschrichtius robustus. The sequence goes on along the minus strand of NC_090826.1, from coordinate 130,785,350 downwards.
CATTGGGTTAGAACTCCATTTATCACCTGACTCCCATAAGCCCCTGCTCAGACTGGTATATTGTAGAGTGGTATTACAGGTCATAAGGAATTGGTGTTAGCTGAGAGTTTGTGGCCAACATTCCCCAAAGATTTGGGAGTATTTTTCAGGTAAATGGCTAGAGGCCCATTTGGGCAAAGTCATGAAATTTAAAGGTCTTGATACTTGAGCATTCTGTCTTATATAAAGTATTTGTAACGTTCTTCTTTTTATTTCTATTTTTGTAATAAAAGTTGCTCAAAACTCTAAATTTTATCCTTGGAAGCTCCATGGTCTATAAGTCAGAGTTAGGCATATCGGAGCATCAGGCCACTGATTACTGTATGTATTTCATGGTAATTGATAATCATCCTCACTTCATTTAGGGGTTGGTTTAGACATTCCAGCTGGGTCACCAGGATGGGGTGGGTTAGACTGAGGTAGACCGAGGAGGAGAAGCTATTTGAATTGTAGGGAGAGGGAGATAAATTGTGGCTCTCTGGGGGTGGTGGGAAGGGAGGGAGATGAACTACTAGTTCAAATTCAAGAATGAACAAGGTCACAGTAGATTTAATCTTGGTCTAAAGCCCCCTAAGAGATTTAAGAGGATGGGAAGCAATTCTGGGACTATAGAGCTGAGATGGTATAGGAGCATTTTTTTTTTTTTTTTTGCTTTCTAAGGAAGATGGACTATGCCAGTGGAGAAGCCTTAGATATGTCAGACATCTAGATGAATTTTTATGTGTTCATTTGGAAAGGAACCAGAGAGAGACCTAATCTGGAGTGCACTGGAGGGAGGGAAGAGGGGAGGGAAGGAGTGAGTAAGAGAGAGAGGATTGATTTGAAGCTGAGGCTGTCGATGTATAAACAGGGAGGGAGAAAAAGAGGCCTGTGAGACCAGGTGCTGCACAGGGGAAGGCCAGAGCAAGAATCCTCTGATGGCAAGACTGCCTGGAAGGCTGAGAATAGAAATGTTGAATATAGATTTTTTTTTTTTTTTTTTTTTTGGCTGTGTTGGGTCTTCGTTGCTGTGTGCGGGCTTTCTCTAGTTGCAGCGAGCGGGGGCTACTCTTTGTTGCGGTGTGCGGGCTTCTCATTGTGGTGGCTTCTCTTGTTGCGGAGCACGGGCTCTAGGCACGCGGGCTTCAGTAGTTGTGGCACGTGGGCTCAGTAGTTGTGGCTCGTGGGCTCTAGAGCGCAGGCTCAGTAGTTGTGGTGCACGGGCTTAGTTGCTCCACGGCATGTGGGATCTTCCCGGACCAGGGCTCAAACTCTTGTCCCCTGCATTGGCAGGTGGATTCTTAACCACTGCACCACCAGGGAAGCCCTAGATTTTTAATATTTGCTGTGGTTGTGTACTCTTTAGTAGTCAAAGCAAGAGGAAAAGATGACCAGTTCTATAATTTACAGTTTTTCATAAAAGAAGAATGTGGAAATTAGGTCGATAATAATAATATTGACAGTGGATTCTGCCTTCCCACTGTCTTACAAAGTTGGGGAAGTATGGTGATTTAGATTTAAGAAGAGAAATAATTTGGTGGATAAATTTGGTTTTGTCTTTAGATGACCTAAACTTGAGCAATAAAGAATGATGAAGACTTCTGTTTCTGGCAATAGAGTGGACTAGAGTATCTGGTACCTTTTCCAATGCAAAACATCTAGAAATGCTGGACAAAGTACAACAGGCATTCTTTCCAATGCATATTTACAAGAATTTACAAGAAAGGAGGGGAAATTCCCATGGCCAAAACTCGAGAGTAAAATGAAAACTTGGAAGGGTTTGTAGGTCTTAATAACCAATATGCTTGAGATTTAATGGCCTCACAAGGACAGGAGACAAGGCCTTATGTCTACTGGAGCTGACATTGAGATCTTTGTGCACGAAGCAGAGACCTACAGTGGCAACCACAGTGAACAGGGTGGACTGGAAAATAACTTCTTTTGTCTGGGCACTGACTGAAAAAAAGTGTTTCATGACAAATGGTAACGACAGGACTATTCTCACATGGTTTAGGAGTTCAAATTTATATTGTCCACATACTCTAGTAACAACCAAACCAATAAATTACCAAAAAAGTGAATCCTTTGGCAACTAGTAGAAGCAAGTGCAAAATCTTTCTGGAAGGACATACCCTCAATCCAGGCCCTGCAAAACAAATCACAGAGTTAATTCCCAGGAACTTCAGATATTGGAATTATTCAAATTTTAAAATAAATATGTGCAAGTGAGTAAATAAATCAATGATAGAATAAAAATATAAAAGGAAACAAAACCTTACAAACAGAAGAGATTAGGTATTTGAAAAAAGAATTAAACAGAATTTTTGGAAAATATAGAGTAATTGATAATAGAAACTCAATGGAGAGAAATCAGCTGATAGCCTTATGGGAGTTCCCTTGTAATAGCACAGGGAACTATATTCAATATCCTGTGATAAACCATAATGGAAAAAAGGATGTGTATATTTGTATAAGCGAATCACTTTGCTATGCAGCAGAAATTAACACAACATTGTAAATCAACTATATTTCAATAAAAAACCTCAATGGAAGGGCTAAATTGCAGACTATATGCAACTAAAGAGAGAATCCAGAATATTTAAGTTAGAAATGCAGAAATAATCAAGAATGTACCAGAGATAGTTAAAGAAGGATATTTTCTTTGGCTAGATTCCATACATCTCTTTGGGTTACATTCTGGTTATTTTGGCATAGGAGCAGTTACTACACCCCTAAAGGGAAGAAAATGAGTTAGTGCTCTAATTATTTAGAACTATCTTATTAGCTCAAAGATAAGATGATGTTAAAAAATGTAAATTTTCTTATAGTCATAGACATGATATAGATTTTTCTCACCCTGTCATTGGCAGATGGGCATCCAAAGAGAAATGTGTGCCCTTGAATGCCTCAGTAATTTCTGGAAGAGAAAACACACAGTGTGTTTCCAAGGACATGGAGAAGGAAAAGTTGGAAAGTGTGATGAAATGATGGTAACTACTTTTTCTTATTCCAAAATTTTCAGGCAGTGTGTGTAATATACTACCATTTATAAAAAGAAAAAAATATGTGATGCATTTACTTACATATGCATGTAATACATAGAAAACTGGCAAGAGGGGTTGCCTCTGGTGAGGGAAACTGGGTGCCTTTGGGAATAAATAGGTAAGGGAGAGAGACTAATCTCTCTCTGTATATCAGTAATTCCCAGTTTTTGTTTATTTGAGTAATACATTTATTGAAGAGACTATCCTTCCCCCATTGTATATTCTTGGTTCTTGGCTATATATGGGTGAGTTTATAGCTGGGGTCTCTGCTCTGTTCCACTGATCAGTGTGTATGCTTTTATGCCAGTACCATACTGTTTTGATTACTATAGACAGAAAATCAGTAAAGGAACATTGATCTTAACTGACATATTAGAAAGGATAGACTTAACAAACATATATAAAACATTCTGTCCAAAAGCAACTGAATACACATTCTTCTTAAGCATACATGGAATGTTTTCCAGGATAGATCATATGTTAAGCTACAAAACAAGCTTTAATAAATTTAAGATGATAGACTCATATCAAATATCTTTTCTGACCACAGTGGTATGAAACCAGAAAACAATTACAAGAAGAAAACTGGAAAATTCACAAATATGTAGAGATTAAACAACATACTACTGAACAACCAATGAGTCAAAGAAGAAATCAAAAGAGAAATAAAGTACCTTGAGAAAATGAAAATGGAAATACAACATACCAAGAATTATGGAATGCAGCAAAGCCAATTCTAAAGGGAAATTCAGAGTGATAAATGCCTACATTAAGAAATAAGAATGATCTCAAATAAACGACCAAGTTTTACACCTCAAGGAACTAGAAAAAGAAAAACAAACGAAGGCCAAAGTTGGTAGAAGGAAGGAAATTACAAAGATCAAAGCAGAAATAAATGAAATAAAGACTAGAAAAGACCAATGAAATGAAGAGCTGGGGTGTTTTTTTGTTTGAAAAGATAAACAAAATATACAAACCTTTAGCTAAGAAAGCCTTTAGGTAACCAAACAAAATATACAAACCTTCACCAAAAAAAAAGAGAGGACTCAAATAAATAAAATCAGAAATGAAAGAGGAGATGTTACAACAGATACCACAGAAATACAAAAAATTATAAGAGACTACTATGAACAATTATTTGCTAGTAAATTAGACAACCTAGAATAAATGGATGAATTCCTAGAAACATACAATCTTCCAAGACTGAACCATGAAGAAATAGAAAATTTGAACAGACTAATGAGTAGGAAATTGACTCAGTAATCACAAACATCCCAACAAAGACAAGACCAGGACTAGATGCCTTCAGTGGTGAATTCTACCAAACATTTAAACAAGAATTAATATCAATTCTCCTCAAACTCTTCTGAAAAATTGTAGAGGATGGAATACTTTCAAACTCATCCAGGATTACCCTGTTACCAAAACCAGACAAGAACACCACCAGAAGAGAAAATTACAGCTCAGTATCTCTGATGAACATAGATGCAAAATCCTCAATAAAATATTTAGCAAATAAAATTCAACAATACATTAAAAGGATCATATACCATGATCAAACGGAATTTATTCCAGGGATGCAAGGATAACTCAACAACTGTGAATCAATCAATATGATAAACCACATTAACAAAATAAAGGAAAAAATATGATCATCTCAATAGATGCAGAAAAAGCATTTGACAAAATCAACATCCAGTTTTGATAAAACTCTCAACAATGTGGGTATAGAGGGAACATACCTCAAGATAATAAAGCCATATATGACAAGTCCACAGTTCCTTTAAAACCAGAAACAAGACAAGGATGCTCACTCTTATGACTTTTATTCAACATAGTATTGGTAGTCCTAGCAATGGCAATTAGGCAAGAAAAAGAAAAAAAAGTCATCAGAAATCAGAAAGGAAGAAGTAAAACTGTCAATATTTGCAAATGACATGATATTATGTATAGAAAACCCTAAAGACTTCACCAAAAAACTATTAGAACTAATAATAAATTCAGTAAAATTGCAGGATACAAAAATCTGTTGCATTTCTATTCAGTAAAAATGAACTATCAGAAAGAGAAATTAAGAAAGCAATTCCATTTACAATTGCCTCAAAAAGATTTAAAAACTTGGGCTTCCCTGGTGGCGCAGTGGTTGAGAATCTGCCTGCCAATGCAGGGGACACGGGTTCGAGCCCTGGTCTGGGAAGATCCCACATGCCGCAGAGCAACTAGGCCCGTGAGCCACAATTACTGAGCCTGCACGTCGGGAGCCTGTGCTCCGCAACAAGAGAGGCCGCGATAGTGAGAGGCCCGCGCACCGTGATGAAGAGTGGCCCCCACTTGCTGCAACTAGAGAAACCCCTCGCACAGAAACGAAGACCCAGCACAGCCATAAATAAATAAATAAAAATAAATAATTAATTTAAAAAAAAGATTAAAAAACTTAGGAATAGATTAATCAAGGTGGAAGATCTGTACATCGGAAAATATAAGACATTGATGAAAGAAATAAAAAAACACAAATAAATGGAAAGATACTTCATGCTCATGGATTAGAAGAATTAATATTGTTAAAATATCCACAATACTCAAAGCAACCTATAGATTAAATTCAATCCCTATAAAAATTCCAATAGCATTTTCCACAGAAATAGAATTAACACCCCTAAAATTTGTATGGAACCACAAAAGACCCCAGATAGCCAAAGCAAGCTTGAGAAAGAAGAACAAAGCAGGAGATAACAAGCGTCCTAATTTCAAACTATATTACAAAGCTATGGTAATCCAAAAAGTATGGTATTGGCATAAAGACAGACACAAAGATCATTGGAGCAAATAGAAAACCCAAAAATAAATCCAGACATACATGTCAATTAATTTATGACAAAGGAGCCAAGAACATACAATGGGGAAAGGATAGTCTCTTCAATAAATAAACAAACAAATATATATAATGGAATATTACTCAGCCATAACAAGGAAGGAAGTCTTGCCATTTGTGACAACATGGGTGGACCTTGAGGGCATTATTCTAAGTTAAGTAAATCAGAGAAAGACAAATATTGTATGGTCTCACTTATATGTGGAATAAAAAAACAACCCCCCCCCCAACACCCATCAAACTCATAGATACAGAGAACAGATTGGTAGTTCCCAGATATGGGGTGGAGGGTGGGTAAAATGGGTGAAGGTGGTCAAAAGGTACAAACTTCTATTTATAAAATGAATAAGTTCTGGAGATGTTGTAGGGTAGGAGAGAGGAAAGAATGTCTTATACTCTTTTATCATACTTTATGGTGATATAATTAGTCTAATTTTGATGCAATCCTGATTGATACCAACATAAAAGTAATATCATTTTAACTTCCTTAAAAAGTGTCTTTACTGGTTTTTAAAATTACAAAAGTAACTCACAGTTTTTTTGTTTTTGTTTTTTTTTAGAAATTCACGTTCTTTTATTTATTTATTTATGACTGTGTTGAGTCTTCGTTTCTGTACGAGGGCTTTCTCCAGCTGCGGCAAGTGGGGACCACTCTTCATCGCGGTGCGCGGGCCTCTCACCATCGCGGCCTCTCTTGTTGCGGAGCACAGGCTCCAGACGCGCAGGCTCAGCAATTGTGGCTCACGGGCCCAGCTGCTCCGCGGCATGCGGGATCCTCCCAGACCAGGGCTCGAACCCGTGTCCCCTGCACTGGCAGGCAGACTCTCAACCACTGCGCCACCAGGGAAGCCCCTCACAGTTTTAAAAATTCCAATAATACAGAGGTAATATACAAGGATAAATAAATGTCATTTTCCCCCCATTCCAGTCCCCTAGAGGTAATCACTGTTCATTGTTTAGTGTGAGGTTTCTTCATGGTTTTTCTATGTATGTATATGCAAATAATATGTATACATATGTATGTGTATACAAATATATATATGTGTGTGTATACATTTATATACACACACACCCCCCAGGATATATGTATTTATAAATCTACTTTAAAAATTTTAAAATGTAATAAAAAGGAGATGATAAAATATGTGCTTTTTCATATATTTCATTTCTCTGAACAATGTGGTATGAACATCTTTCCATATCAGTACATATGTATCTACTTCATTCTTCTTAGGTATAAAGTATGGATCTAACATAATTAATCCCCTATATATGGACAATAAGGTTATTTTTATGATTATAAACAATGCTGCACTAAAATACAAGTATCTTTGTACACATTTGTGCTTGTTTCTGGAGTCAGATTTCTAGAAGTTAGATTTCTAGATTAAAGGCTATGGACTTGAATATTTCTGTAATTTATTATCAAATTGTCCTTCCAGAGTGGTTGGCTTCCACATGGTTACAAACTCTTGCTGTGAATAGGACCAGACTGAGATATGTGATTGTTTTCAACAGGCTGGGAATGTGGCGCCTCATCATTCCTTAAGCCTTTGGTCTTACTCAGATAAGGGGAGGCTCAGTGATGTGTCGGCAAGGGAAGAGAGGCAGGGCTCATGCAGCAGAGCTCTGCTTCTTCTCTACTGTCCTGAGCAATTCTGTTCTGGCCGAAATTTGCAGATCCACTCAGCGTATCAAAAACTGCAGTTGACCAGACCCACCTATCTTAACAGTTTAACACTAGTTTTATTCAGGCATACTTTTGAGGGGATTTCACCTCCCATTTCCTCCTTTGCAAGAAATAAGTTATCAGTTATTCAGTAATCCCTGAGGTGAATTCTAATACACATAATTTCCTGCATCTCCTTATATTTCCAGGATTGTTGTCCTGCAGTCATCCTGGTTAGCCAGTTTGTCTTCTTTGTCCATTGACCATCACAGCAACCTGTGTGAAGAGCTTCCTTTGTCCTATTAGCAATGTCAAGTGTTGGCATGTGTTGTCTTTCAGTTTTCCTTGCAGCCTCATTCTTGTTCATGTGATGACTTTAATAATTTTTTGTGGTATTACTTCCCCCTCACCCCCTAATTTCTCACAACTGGGTTTGTAGCCCACCCAGTGAGTCCTGCTCTGAAGTTTCTTTTCTACAAGAGGTGCCTCAGTCTTCTTGTTTAAATTCTTTCCTAGCTCTTTGGATCTCTTCCTGTTTCTGTCACCTGCAATACCACAGCTAGATCTGCTATCCATCTTTAGGAATCCAGCAATAAAAACCAAACAAACAGGCTAGTTGGACCTTTACTGCTGGGCTCAGGATTTCTACCTCTCTTTCGTAAATATAGATCAAACATGGTAGGTAGAAGTAACCATATTCTTTTTGAAGGTGATTTTTGATCTTCAGAATTGCTGTATTTTATCACTGTGTTGAGCCATTGCAGCCCACATATAGTGGGAGGAAATGTTTAAGTTTTAAGCACTTGAAAGGCTTTTCTGCCAGAGTCAGCAGCGACTTGTCAGGCAAACAACTTCTGAGGTGCAGATTTGATCTTGACAACCCTCATATGATAGGGCACAGGCTTTGAAATGAGAAACCAGGAAAGACTTTAGAGAGAAGGTGTCTATTTCATGGCCTTATGGGTCTTTACCTGTCAATAGTTAATTTTTTATAAAGCCTCCAAACAAAGGAGATAGACATATAGATCTTTCCAAGGGTGGAATCAGAACTGAATCTGTGTTATCAGCCAGGCTAGTCAGACTGGGGAGAGGCCAAGGTTACTGGCTGGTAGTATGGCTGCTACCTGTGTTAATCATCATAGCCAGGGTGCATGGTATAAGTGAATCACTGACCCTGTGGTTAAATGGTCTGACCAATGTCCTTAGATCAATAAGCTTCCCACCCAGTGTGCTATGGATAATGGTGTGCAGAGAATGAGTTATAAGAATGCCAAGATGTTGACCAGATAGGACCTGGAGCATCAGGAGCACCTGGGCTGCTCACCTCTGGCTTCAAGTAATTTCTCTCATTTAAGTGTATGTTACAAATAGCATAATTTTCTCTGTGTTTCCTGAAGTGGAAAGATTGGAAACATTATCATGGCCTTGGTAAACCTCTCCTTGAAGGCTAGTGGTTAATGAAAGTATGGGATTCAGGATGGATAGAAATGCAGCATAAGAAGAAAACATGAAGGAAAATGAGCCCAGAGTAGTGCACTACACTAATGTGAAAAGAGTGAGGAGAGAAAGAGGAATGCCATTGGATGGTTGGATGAGAGCAGGTACAGTGATTTGTTGTTGTTGTTGTTGTTCTGGCAACAGAGAAAAAGAAAGTCCTTGAATTTTCCTTAAAAAAAAAAAAAAACTCCTAGACTCTGAATGGCATTTGTGTTTGCATCCATTCCACTACACTGTGGACTTCTTGAGAACAGGTTCTGTGTTTTAAGTCTGTTTATCCCAAACACCTAACACAGTGCCTAATAAATAAATATTTGTTGAGACTCCGGGAAGGCTCATGCCAAGGAGTACTTTCCAGAACTTCTGCTGCCAGTGTCCTTGTCCTCACGGTGAGACACAGCCAACCCCCACCTCTGCAGGAGACCCTCCAACACTAGTAGACATTTTACAGGTGCTGGAACACAGGATTGCAGCACTGGAAGGTTCTGATCTTCTCATCCCAACAGAGGAGAGACCAAGGCACAGCAGGGACAGAGGCATGGCACAAGGGACCTAATGAAAATGATGCCCAGTGTTGAGAGGGCAGACAGCAGAAGCAAGAAGAACTACAGTCCTGCAGCCTGTGGAACAAAAACCACATTCATAGAAAGATAGCCCTCTGCCTTTTCATCTTGTCTATGTACCAGATGAAGGAACAAGATAAAACCCCAGAAAAATAACTAAATGATGTGGAGATAGGCAACCTTCCAGAAAAAGAATTCAGAATAATGATAGTGAAGATGATCCAGGACCTCGGAAAAAGAATGGAGGCAAAGATCAAGAAGATGCAAGAAATGTTTAACAAAGACCTAGAAGAATTAAAGAACAAACACCTAGAAGAATTAAAGAACAAACACCTAGAAGAATTAAAGAACAAACAAACAGAGATGAATGATACAATAACTGAAATGAAAAATACACTAGAAGGAATCAATAGCAGAATAACTGAGGCAGAAGAACAGATAAATGACCTAGAAGACAGAATGGTGGAATTCACAGCTGTGGAACTGAATAAAGAAAAAAGAATGAAAAGAAATGAAGACAGCCTAAGAGACCTCTGGGACAACATTAAACACAACAACATTCACATTATAGGGGTCCCAGAAGGAGAAGAGAGAGAGAAAGGACCCGAGAAAATATTTGAAGAGATTATAGTCGAAAACTTCCCTAACATGGGAAAGGAAATAGCCACCCCAGTCCAGGAAGCTCAGAGAGTCCCATACAGGATAAACCCAAGGAGAAACATGCCGAGACACATAGTAATCAAATTGGCAAAAATTAAAGACAAAGAAAAATTATTGAAAGCAGCAAGGGAAAAATGACAAATAACATACAAGGGAACTCCCATAAGGTTAACAGCTGATTTCTCAGCAGAAACTCTACAAGCCAGAAGGGAGTGGCATGATATACTTAAAGTGATGAAAGGGAAGAACCTACAACCAAGATTACTCTACCCGGCAAGGATCTCATTCAGATTCGATGAAGAAATCAAAAGCTTTACAGACAAGCAAAAGCTAAGAGAATTCAGCACCACCAAACCAGCTCTACAACAAATGCTAAAGGAACTTCTCTAAGTGGGAAACACAAGAGAAGAAAAGGATCTACAAAAACAAACCCAAAACCACTAAGAAAATGGTCATAGGAACATACATATTGATAATTACCTTAAACATGAATGGATGAAATGCTCCAACCAAAAGACACAGGTTTGCTGAATGGATACAAAAACAAGACCCATATATATGCTGTCTACAAGAGACCCACTTCAGACCTAGGGACACATACAGACTGAAAGTGATGGGATGGAAAAAGATATTCCATGCAAATGCAAATCAAAAGAAAGCTGGAGTAGCAATACTCATATCGGATAAAATAGACATTAAAATAAAGAATGTTACAAGAGACAAGGAAGGACACTACATAATGATAAAGGGATCAATCCAAGAAGAAGATATAACAATTATAAATATATATGCACCCAACATAGGAGCACCTCAATACATAAGGCAATTGCTAACAGCTATAAAAGAGGAAATTGACAGTGAGACAATAATAGTGGGCGACTTTAACACCTCACTTACACCAATGGACAGATCATCCAAACAATTAATAGGGAAACACAAGCTTTAAATGACACAATAGACCAGATAGATTTAATTGATATTTATAGGACATTCCATCCAAAAACAGCAGATTACACTTTCTTCTCAAGTGCACACGGAACATTCTCCAGGATAGATCACATCTTGGGTCACAAATCAAGCCTTCGTAAATTTAAGAAAATTGAAATCATATCAAGCATCTTTTCTGACCACAATGCTATGAGATTAGAAATGAATTACAGGGAAAAAAACATAAAAAACACAAACACATGGAGGCTAAACAATACATTGCTAAATAATAAAGCGACTGAAGAAATCAAAGAGGAAATCAAAAAATACCTAGAGACAAATGACAATGAAAACATGACGATCCAAAACCTATGGGATGCAGCAAAAGCAGTTCTAAGAGGGAAGTTTATAGCTATACAAGCCTACCTCAAGAAACAAGAAAAATCTCAAATAAACAATCTAACCTTACATCTAAAGGAACTAGAGAAAGAAGAACAAACAAAACCCAAAGTTAGCAGAAGAAATCATAAAGATCAGAGCAGAAATAAATGAAATAGAAACAAAGAAAACAATAGCAAAGATCAATAAAACTAAAAGCTGGTTCTTTGAGAAGATAAACAAAATTGATAAACCATTAGCCAGACTCATCAAGAAAAAGAGGGAGAGGACTCAACAATAAAATTAGAAATGAAAAAGGAGACGTTACAACAGACACCGCAGAAATACAAAGCATCCTAAGAGACTACTAGAAGCAACTCTATGCCAATAAAATGGACAACCTGGAAGAAATAGACAAATTCTTAGAAAGGTATAACCTTCCAAGACTGAACCAGGAAGAAATAGAAAATAGAAATAGAAAATAGAAACCAGGAAGAAATAGAAAATATACAGCTTTCTTGTCATTGCAGACAAATCACAAGCAATGAAATTGAAACTGTGACTAAAAATCTTCCAACAAACAAAAGTCCAGGACCAGATGGCTTCACAGGTGAATTTTATTAAACATTTAGAGAAGAGCTAACACCCATCCTTCTCAAATTGTTCCAAAAAATTGCGGAGGAAGGAATACTCCCAAACACATTCTATGAGGCCACCATCACCCTGATACCAAAACCAGACAAAGATACTACAAAAAAAGAAAATTACAGACCAATATCACTGATGAATATAGATGCAAAAATCCTCAACAAAATACTAGCAAACAGAATCCAACAACACATTAAAAGGATCATACACCACGATCAAGTGGGATTTATCCCAGGGATGCAAGGATTCTTCAATATACGCAAATCAATCAATGTGATACACCATATTAACAAATTGAAGAATAAAAACCATATGGTCATCTCAATAGATGCAGAAAAAGCTTTTGACAAAATTCAACACCCGTTTATGATAAAAACTCTCCAGAAAGTGGGCATAGAGGGAACCTACCTCAACATAATAAAGGCCATATATGACAAACCCACAGCAAACATCATTCTCAATGGTGAAAAACTGAAAGCATTTCCTCTAAGATCAGGAACAAGACAAGGATGTCCACTCTCACCACTGTTATTCAACATAGTTTTGGAAGTCCTAGCCATGGCAATCAGAGAAGAAAAAGTAATAAAAGGAATCCAAATTGGAAAAGAAGAAGTAAAACTGTCACTGTTTGCAGATGACATGATACTATACATAGAGAATCCTAAAGATGCCACCAGAAAACTACTAGAGCTAATCAATGAATTTGGTAAAGTTGCAGGATACAAAATTAATGCACAGAAATCTCTTGCATTCCTATACACTAATGATGAAAAATCTGCAAGAGAAATTAAAGAAACACTCCCATTTACCATTGCAACAACAACAACAAAATACTTAGGAATAAACCTACCTAGGGAGACAAAAGGCCTGTATGCAGAAAACTATAAGACACTGATGAAAGAAATTAAAGATGATACAAATAAATGGAGAGATATACCATGTTCTTGGATTGGAAGAATCAATATTTTGAAAATGACTATACTACCCAAAGCAATCTACAGATTCAATGCAATCCCTATCAAATTACCAATGGCATTTTTTACAGAACTATAACAAAAAATCTTAAAATTTGTATGGAGACACAAAAGACCCCAAATAGCCAAAGCAGTCTTGAGGGAAAAAAACAGAGCTGGAGGAATCAGACTCCCTGACTTCAGACTATGCTATAAAGCTACAGTAATCAAGACACTATGATACTGGCACAAAACAGAAACATAGATCAATGGAACCAGATAGAAAGCCCAGAGATAAACCCACGCACCTATGGTCAACTAATCTATGACAAAGGAGGCAAAGATATACAATGGAGAAAAGACAGTCTCTTCAATAAGTGGTGCTGGGAAAACTGGACAGCTACATGTAAAAGAATGAAATTAAAACACTCCCTAACACCATACACAAAAGTAAACTCAAAGTGGATGAGAGACCTAAATGTATGACCAGACACTATAGAACTCTTAGAGGAAAACATAGGAAGAACACTCTTTGACATAAATCACAGCAAGATCTTTTTTGATCCACCTCCTAGAGTAATGGAAATAAAAACAAAAATAAACAAATGGGACCTAATGAAACTTAAGAGCTTTTGCACAGCAAAGGAAACCATAAACAAGACAAAACGACAACCGTCAAAATGGGAGAAAATATTTGCAAACGAATCAACGGACAAAGGATTAATCTCCAAAATACATAAACAGCTCATGCAGCTCAATATTAAAAAAACAAACAACCCAATCCAAAAATGGGCAGAAGATCTAAATAGACATTTCTCCAAAGAAGACATACAGATGGCCAAGAAGCACATGAAAAGCTGCTCAACATCACTAATTATTAGAGAAATGCAAATCAAAACTACAATGAGGTATCACCTCACACCAGTTAGAATGGGCATCATCAGAAAATCTACAAACAACAAATGCTGGAGAGGGTGTGGAGAAAGGGAACCCTCTTGCACTGTTGGTGGGAATGTAAATTGATACAGCCACTATGGAGAACAGTATGGAGGTTCCTTAAAAAACTAAAAATAGAATTACCATATGAGCCAGCAGTCCCATTACTGGACCTATACCCAGAGAAAACCATAATTCAAAAAGACCCATGCACCACAATGTTCATTGCAGCACTACTTACAATAGCCAGGTCATGGAAGCAACCTAAATGCCCATCGACAGATGAATGGATAAAGAAGATGTGGTACATATATATAATGGAATATTACTCCACCATAAAAAGGAATGAAGCTGGGTCATTTGTAGAGATGTGGATGGATCTAGGGACTGTCATACAGAGTGAAGTAAGTCAGAAAGAGAAAAACAAATATCGTATATTAACGCATATATGTGGAACCTAGAAAAATAATACAGATGACCCGGTTTGCAGGACGGAAATTGAGACACAGATGTAGAGAACAAAGGTATGGACACCAAGGAGGGAAAGTGGCTGGGGGTGGTGGTGGTGGTGTGCTGAATTGGGAGATTGGGATTGACATGTGTACACTGATGTGTATAAAATTGATGACTAATAAGAACCTGCTGTATAAAAAAATAAATTAAATTCAAAAAAAAAATAAATTGTTGTCAGAATGACCAGGCACAAACTAATTGTAAAAGAAGAAATTAATTTAGCTTAACAAACATTTTGGAGCCACTTATTATTACATACTAGGCTCTGGGCATTCAGATGGGTTAGAAATGCCGTAGTCTTTAAGGAGTTCACTGTTTAGAAGAGGAGACAGACAGATAGTACATTGTGACAAATGGCTTACAGAGACTAAAAAAGAGAAAATTAAACACCAAAAAGGCAATGATCAATTTTATCCTGGGGAGTGGTTAGGAAACCAGAGGTGATGCTTTAATTGGGTTTATTTTTAAAAATTCATTGAAATATAATATATACATAGTATACACGTATATAAATGTACAGCTTAATGAATTTTGGCAAATTGAACACACCATGTAAGCCAGTATCCCAGAAACATCCCTCATTTTCCCTCCTAGCCACTAACCCCTCAAATTAACACCTATTTGACTTCAAACAGCTTAGAGTGTTTATGCCTACAACTAGTGCTTTAAGTAACAGGAATCATACATGTGCTCTTTTGTGTGTCTTGTTTCTTTAACTGAATATTATATCTGTGAGATTCATCTGTATTTTGGGGTATAGGTGAGGATCATTCAGTCTCCTTGTTGTATAATATCCCATGATGAATATTAATTATTTATCAATATATTCAACCTTAGTAGATCCTTCAAACAGTTTTCCAAAGTGGTTGTACTAATTTATACTTCCAACAGTAGATGAGAGTTTTGGTTGCTCTACTTCCTTGCAAACACTTGATATTTTTTGTCTTTTCATTTCAGCCATTCCCGTGGCCAATCACGTGGTAGTTTAGCAGATTTTGAAAGATGTACTGTGTGTCATCAGGCAAATTGGCTGGTGGAGGGGGGCCCTGGGGAGGATCAGAAAGGGTGCTCAAAAAAGGAGGGCCAGTGGGAGTCCTCAGATGTGAATTCTGTGAGCCTGGTGAGTTGCAGGTAAATCATATACACAAAAAAATATGTCTCCAGAGTATTGTTTGTAGTAAAGTTTGGAGTTAAAATGGACTTTATATCAATACAATTTGCCATCAGCTGATGAGTCAAGCACAGTTACAAGCTTGCAACCCTGAAAGAAAGAAACAAATGGCATCTCAAATCAGACACTCTGTAACATTAGTGGCTTGTGTATAAGTACAGGTTAAAAAAATTATGAAAATAATAATAAAGTGATGCTCCAATAGGTACTCACCTACAGGATGTCTTTGCCTAGGGAAATAAGGAATGCATGTCCTACACAGTACCTCCAGAGTGCTCCTGGCATCTACCACACTGCTTGGTAATGTGGCTGTGTTTTCCAGTTGCCAATCACGTGAATAACTGTTTCTCTCATTTTTAGTAACAGAACACCCGGTTTTATTTTGGGGGGAGGTGTTGTCAGTATGCCTGGTTAAAGACTATATTTCCCAGTTTCCTTGCAACTAAGTTCTGGCCTAATGAAATTTAAGTGTAAATATTGTATGCCACTGGGGGGTACTATCCTTGCCAGGGAGAAGATATACCCTTCTTTACCCATCCTTTTTCCTTTTGGCTTGCGTAGGGATGTGATAACAGGAGCTTGAGCAGCCATTTTGGACCAAAAAGTGGAAGCCACATGCTGAGGATGGCAAAATGAATCCAAATGCCTTACTTGATAAAGCCACCATACCAGCTCTGGACTGCCTACCTCTGGATTTCTTTTTCTATGAGAGAGAAGTAAACCTCCATCTTGTTAAAGCAGTGTTATTTTATGCCCTCTCTCTCTCCCCCTTTCTCTCCCTCTCTTTGGTTATATGTAGCCCAGTATAATATTAACTAATAACTGTGTATTAGGAAGAGGAAAGCTCTGCTGGGAAACCAGTGTTTCCAAGTGAAAAAGAAAGGACACGAGCTTTTAAGTAAATGCACTGCCTGTAGTTCTCTATAATACTATAGGTGTGGGGTTTGTGTGGGATCTGATACACTGCTAATAAGCCCTTGTAGAACTGAATTGAATTGTTGCCCAGACCAATATAAAAAGATCATTGTATTAATTTCCTATTGCTGCTGTAACAAATTACCACAAATTTAGTGGCTTAAGACAACTTTATTATCTTACGGGCATAAGTCTAAAATCAGTTTGGGCTAAAATCAAGGTGTTAGCAGGCTTGTGTTTCTTCTGGAAGCTCTAGGGGAGAATGTATATCCTTGTCTTTTTATAGCTTCAAGAAGCTGCCCACATTCTTTGGCTCATGGCCACACATCACTCCAACCTTGGCTTCGATCATCACACAGCAGTCTACCTCCCTTTTATAAAGACCCTTGTGATTATGTTGAGCCCACCTGGATAATCCAGGGTAATCTTCTCATTTCAAGATCCTTAACTTAATCACCTGCTAAGTAACATATTCACAGATTCTAGGGATTAGGACATGCCCATCTTTTGGGGGGCCCTTATTCAGCCTACCATAGTCATGTTATAGCCTCACCTTATCTATAGTGTGAGTTCTTCTCATTTATAGGGGTCAGGTGCTAGGAGGAATGGTGTGATGGAAGGAATATGGTTTGGAGTTAGCACACCCAAGAGTCCCAGAGCTACTTCTAAGTAGCTGTGAAGCCTTGGACAAGTCATTTAAACGCTCTTGGCTCTCATTTTTTAGTGAAATGAGGGTATTGGACTGGATCAGGGCAACAAATACCTGGTAGGCATACTGTCAACCATTCCTCCTATACCCATAACAGAGATAACTACTTGTTCAAGGCCCTTTCTCTTGTGAGCTTGTTCCCAGCCTTCCAAACAGCTACTGCCAGGTGGCCGAAACTGAGAAAAAATCTATTTTCTCTCCCTGAACAAGATCATCTGTAAGGCCTGTGACCTAAACTGTTAAAACACATACACAGCTAAAAGTTAACTAGCCTCATCGTGGATCATTGAATGCTCAAAGTCCACTGATTTCCTTTCTTTTCAAAATATTTTCTCCCCCAGATTTTCCCTAGATCAATTAACTTGGCTAATCAGTATTTCTTATCTCCCTACTTTTCCTCTGAAGAGAGCAGTTAGGAACCAAAAGAGAAATAAAGGTTTGAAAGGTCTCCTACCTGTCTTATCAATCAGGTATAAATGAGAGTTGCCCATACAGAAACACTGCCCTGCCATCACACCTAAGACCCCATGTGCTACCAGGCTGTGCTTTAGCTTGAACTTGTAATTTATACTTACACTTCCACTTCCACCTATACCTATACCTACATTTACACTTATACGTAAAAGCTCATGTCATTTCTAGATGGAGCTTGTGTCTCTCTTCTATACAGAGAACACAACAACAAATTATGCTTTTATTGCCAGACCCCAAAGCTAGAGAGAACTCATTCAAAAAGCAGTTTTGACCAGACATGACCAGACATGTGAAGCATCTCACTGAGGGTAGGTACAAAACATTAAAGTCATATAGCTTAGATCATGGAAAAAACTGCAAGACAGGATGTAAACTCACTTCTATTGGAAGGAGTGTAATGTAAAGAAAAGCAACAGACAGCTAGAGTTAAGTTGCTCACAAGGAGCAAAGTCAGGTCCCAGACAAACCTCAGAAGTGTCAAATGATCAAACTGTCTATAATATGTGGTTTCTGGCATGCATTATGAAAAATGAAAGGGTAATTTTCTGTTAAGACGATTGTCTCTTATCAGATTCTGCGCAGACTTACTGAAGCCTGACTCTTTCAACTCTTTTTAGTTTGTAAGGTTTTCCAAAGAAGAGACAGTCTTTCTGTTTATTCTAAAAGCCCTCCTCATCAAAGTAGAACTTTAGATCGCTTCATTTCGTAACCACGGGTCAGAGAAGATGCCTCTTCTGAGATGTGAGTTCTGCACTGGAAATTCTTGGTAGAGGTGCAGAGGTGCGCTGCTCTGGAGTGGGCTGCCTTCCCTGAAAGCTAAAGCATCCCTCTCCGTAATTAGGTATTTGCCATCACATAAGCTTGCTTTATTATCCTGACAAAACTTATTGGTATCTGAAATTATTTTGTTTACCTTGGGAGTGGCAACCCATGTGTGATGAGTGGGCGTGCTGATCTAAGTTGCAGGCTTGTTTTCTTTGGCCAGCATAGTGATATATACCAATTTTGAATCTGAAAGTCTTTAGGCATGCAGAAACTCTTCAACTCAGTATAATAACCACCACTCCCTGTAGTCTCAAAGTTAGCTTCTTCACATATTTTAGTTCTCTACCTGGTGCAGTAAGGCATTGGAATGTGGGAACTGTGGCTTCCATATAGCAGGTCTGCTGGGAGACCTATAATACCATGGAGTGGGGACCTCGTCTGTACCCCAGTGTGTATAATGGTAAGCATTCACTGGGGTACAAACTGAGAGGTTTTATTTCTGGCTCCTTCTAACTTGTTTTGGGTCAAAGAGAGGACATTTTACCCTTTTCAATATTTTCACTTTCTCATCTGTAGGAAGGTTAGTGGTGCAACAGGAATTGAAAGGAAAATGGGTAGAGGCCCTGTTGAGATTTTTTTTTTGGAGAATCAGTACACTCCAGATGATGAGGAATGCCTTCTAGGCAGGCTTTTTCAGAGAACTGAACTGCCTCCTTAGATGGGGAACAAAAGTTTACAAGTCTTATTGTTGTAATGCCCCTCTCTGTGAGAGATGAGGTAATGAAGCGCCAGTCAGCATGGTAGGAAGAATAATGCTCCCTCCGCCTCCAAAGGTGTCCATGTCCTAATCCCTAAAACCTGTGAATTTGTTACCTTATGTGGCAATAGGAACTTTGCAGATGTGATTAAGTTAGGGTCTTTGCCATAGGGGAGATTAGCCTGCATTATCCATCCAAGAGGGCCCAATATAGTCACAAGGCTTCTTATAAGGAAAAGGGGGAGGCAGGAGAGTCAGTCAGAAAAGGCTATGTGACGATAAAAGCAGAGGTCACAGTAATGCCATTGCTGAAACAGAGCCATGAGCCAAGGAAGGTGGGAGGCTGTTAGAAGTTGGAAAAGGCAAGGAACATACTCTCCTCTAGAGCATCTGGAAGGAATGCAACCCTCCCTCCCCCTGAATTTTAGCCCAGTGAGACCCGTGTCATCCTTCCGACCTTTAGAACTGTAAGACAATAAATTCGTGCTGCTCTAAGAAACTAAGTTTGTGGTAATTTGTTATAGCAGCTTAGGAAATGAATACAGTGAATCAATATTTATTGAGCATCTGTTGTGAGCCAGGAACTGTAGTATGTTCTCAAAATAAAAGAGAGACATGGTCCTTAAACATACTTTATTAGGGGAGGAAAACATTAAACAAATGCTTATAAATAATAGTTGAACAATTAGAAGTGTGAGAAATGCTGCAACAGAGAAATTCAGTGCTATGAGACCATAAAACAAAGACAAACATGACCTTGACTGGGGTGACTTAAAAGGGATACTTGGGCTGAGATTCAAATGCTGAATAGTAATTAGCTATGAGAAGAGATCAAGCAAGAGTCCAGGCAGAGGAGCCAGAATGGTGAAGGCCCAGAGTGAACATGGTGTGTTCAAGGAGAAGGAAAACCCAGTGTAACTGGTATGCTCAGGAAGTGGGAAAGAGAGGTAGGAGATGAGGCTGAGAAGGTAGGCAGGTCCAGATAACACAGGGCTTTGATGAGCACATTAAGCTCATGTTGAGATTTTGGACTTTGTTTTTCAAAACCATAGGAAGTGCCTAGATTGTGTGTTTTTCCAGTGGGCTAACTGGACATCAGAACTGGATTTTCTAGGTTGACACATTTAATTGCCAGCGTGAGACCCTCCAGCATATTTTTTCTCTGTTGTGTCTACCAGGGTGGCTGCAAGTGTTAAATGTTGCAGCTAGAGGATAGTGAAGGCACCAAGAATCTGAATTGCTGAGCTGCTGGGTGGAGGAGTTTCTTCAAAGTCCCCTGGATCTGCAGCAAACTTTGAGTTAGAAATAAGCCTCTGTTGTGTTAAGCTCTTGATGTTTTGGTGTTGTTACTGCACAGCCTAGTGTTTCTTGATTAATTCAGTCATTTAACACAGCGACTCCTTGATTGTCAGAGTGAACCTGGGGAACAGGTGAAACAGAGACTTCTGGATACTCACCCACCCTGTTCTGATATAGACCTTAGATACTGCCAGGAAATTTATTGGTATGTTTCATAGTAGAAACTACTGATTCTGCTAGTCTGTCTTTAGCTAGGATTACCAGAACTGGGCATGTGGGTTGAATTGTGCTGGCCTGCCTTGTGGGCAGCAAACATTATTCAAAATAAGAAAGAAAACATTTTAATGTCAGTTGTTGTCTTGGGGATCCTGGGACATCTTTTGAGATAACAGTATATTTAGGAATGTCAGAGAAACCAGATGTATTAGTTTGCTACAGCTGCTATAACAAAGTACCACAGACTGGGTGGCTTACACAACAGAAGTTTATTTTCTCATTGTTCTGGAGGCCGGTTGTCTGAGATCAAGGTGTTAATTTCCTTTGAGACCTCTCTCCTTGGCTTATGGATGGCATTTTCTCCTTATGTCTTCACATGATCTTCCGGTGTGTATCTGTGTCCTAATCTCTTCTTATACAGATGACAGTCATATTGGATTAGAACCCATCCTAATAACCTCATTTTACCTCTTTAAAGACCCTACCTCCAAATAGAGTTAAATTCCAAGGTGCTGGGGGTTAGGACTTCAACCTGTGAATTTGGGGAGACATAATTCAACCCCTAACACTAGACTTTAAGGAAATGCCCTTATTTTATGCAGCCTGCAAAGAGAGTAACTTAACTCAGAGATGGAGGTATTTCTAATTAAGAGAGGAGCTACATGATTTATGTGGTGATGAGTCTGATTCACACAATTCACTTACAACTTAAGTAAACAGATGCCATTTTCTACAATAAATATATTTTGCATAGTGAATGTACTATACATGCTTCTAGGTTGAAGATTACATTCCAAGGAAAGTTTGCACAGGAACTTTGAAATTCAATGTTGAATGCATATCCCAGAAGGAGTGGAAGTCTCTTGAAAATCTTGGTAATTATCTTGCTTTTTCTTAGCAAATATAGCAATAGGTGTAGCTGTTTTACATTTAAATGCTTGCGTGCATGCATATATTTATATTTTTAATTTAAATTTTAAGAAGAGCTTTTGCCCATTTGTCTGTTCTCATAGTTTCTTATGCTCCTGAAGATCTGGAATATAAATATTTTTCCTTGAAACTCTCACTTATCTTACTGAGGAGGGAATAACCAGTCCAGTCTTGAAAGATTTTAAGCACTATTCCCAAAGTTTACAACTGTGACCTATAGTGTCTTTCAAGTTTAACCAGGGTATCTTCTGAATATGAGAAAAGTGAGACTGGGGAAATTAGGTGACTGGTGAAGGCCACTTTGTCACCTAGAGACAGAGCGAATATTACAGGTCGTATACTTTAAGGCTTATTGTAGAGCTGTGCTCCACATGCATCATGGCAGAAGAGATTTATGGCATGTTTACAGTATATGTATGGTACATTTATATTGTAGTTCAAAAAGTTTATTTAATACCTTGAATACATTTTGGGGCTTCACTAGCTTTCCAACTAAATACCAGGTAGAGTTCTATTGTAAAACACCAAACAACCAAGCAAAAACAAATGAGGGGAGCTTAGAGTACAGAGTTGGAAACATTTTTCATTGCTTACCTTTTTTCAGATCCCTACCGAGAAGAATACTTTGTCAGTTGAGATAGGCTAGGTTGTGTTACAATAACAAACAATTCTAAATCTCAGTGGCTTGACACAGCACAGGTTCATTTATCACTCACAAAGTGTGTCCAAAGTGGGTCAGCAGAGGGTTTACTCTGCTCCAAACAGATCTGGATACCTGGGCCAATAGGGGCTCTTCCCTCTTGTAATGGCACCATCTGGAAAACATGGCCTTTGTGGCCACTGTAACAGGGAAGAAAGTACTCAAGGGTCTCACTGGCAGTTAAAGTGATACATGCCATTTCCCCTCACAAACCATTAGCCAGAAATGGACATATGCCCTGTCTAACAGCAAAAGGGTGGAGAACTATAATCTTCTGGATTTCAGATAGGAGAAGGGGACTGAGTAGAGGTGAGCACTAGAAATCTCCACCCTAAATGCTTTTCCTCTTTGGGACCCCATTTCTTCATTTATTAATTTATTCAACCAAGATGTGCTCGATACGGAGTTATATACATAGCTGAATAAGACAGACATTATCTCAGCCTTTTTGGAGCTTACAGTTTTGAGGCAGACAAATAAAAAATAATGCTGTAATAAATTTTAATAAGTGCTCTGAAGAAAAGGAAAGATCAATGATAGATAATAATGGTTATTAGAAGAGACCTACACAAGTAGGTAGAAAAAAGAAAATTAAATCACTAAATGGTTTCATGAGTGAGGCCAATTAAAAAGAAAGGCAACTACAGTTGACTCTTAAATAACATGGGTTTGAACTGTGAGGGTCCACTTACATGTGGATTTTTTTTCAATAATATGTGCTATAGTATGACATTATCTGCAGTTGGTTGAATCCAAGTCTGCAGAACCAGGGATATAGAGGGCTGACTGTAAAGTTATAGTCACGGATTTTGACTGTGTGGGGGGTGGACACCCCTAACCCCCATGTTGTTCAAGGGTCAACTGTATATGCAAGTGATTTTCAGATTCTCTCCTTAGTTAGTAAATCACCATAAACATTAGAATTATTCGTGGTTCGGGCACCATCACAAGCAGATCCTGAGATAGAGATTCAAGTGTAAGTATGTAGTTTATTTTTGGTAGGAGACGTGAAAGGAAGCATTGATAGAGGAGTGAGGAAGCAAGAAGGAAGGAACGGCAGCTTATGAAGGGGGCATTATAAAGCCAGCTACCACTGTAGGTGACTGTAGCTTAATCTCACTGGGGAAACTCTGGGTGTCAGTGTAAAACACACGTTAATATACCATTTCCTGTTAGTCACTGGTTGAGGGCTGCTCTCTTGGGATGTACTGCCAGTGTGTACTGCACATTATGATTCCTCTAGAGTTTTCTTTAGATGGAGCATCTATATGCTACCATTTGTCACTCCTTCATTCATAAAAATGTTATAAGGTCTGTAGTGATGTCTTCTCTTTCATTCCTAATTTTAGTAATTTGTGTCTTCTCCATTTTTTTTCTTTTTAGTCTACTTCTAAGTTCTAAAGATTGTTGATCTTTTCAAATAAGACATTATTGCTGTATTGATTTTCTCTATTATTTCTTTTTAAAGTTTTATTGATTTCCACTATGACCTGTATTATTTCTTTCCTTCTATTTACTTTGTATTAATTTGTTCTTTTTTCTCTAACATAAGCATTTAAAGGTATAGATTTTCCTTTAAGCACTGCTTTAGATGTATCCTGTAAATTTTTATTTATTTATTTATTTATTTATTTATGACTGTGTTGGGTCTTCGTTGCTGCACACAGGCTTTCTCTAGTTGTGGCGAGCAGGGGCTACTCTTTGTTGCGCTGCGTGGGCGTCTCATTGCGGTGGCTTCTCTTGTTGCAGAGCATGAGCTCTAGGAGCATGGGCTTCAGTAGTTGTGGTACGTGGGCTCAGTAGTTGTGGCTCTTGGGCTGTAGAGCACGGGCTCAGTAATTGTGGCTCTTGGGCTCTAGAGCACAGGCTCCGCGGCATGTGGGATCTTCCCAGACAAGGGATCAAACCCGTGTCCCCTGCATTGACAGGCGATTTTTAACCACTGCGCCACCAGGAAAGTCCCTATCCTGTAAATTTTGATATGTTGTATTTTTATTGTCACACAGGTTAATTAGAAATGCATTTTTAAATTTCCAAATATTTGGGCGTGTTCTTTCAATTATTGATTTCTAATTTAATTTCATTGTTGTTGAAGAAGATATCTGGTATTATTTCAGTCTTTTAAAATTTATTGAGACTTGTTTTATGGCCTAGCATATGGGCCATCCTGGAAAATGAGCCATGTGCACTTTAAAAAATGTACATTTCATTCTTTTGGGTGGGGTATTCTATATAGGTCAGTTTGGTTAAGTTAGCTGGTAATGTTGTTCAAATATTCTTTATCCTTACTGAGTTTTCTGTCTGATTGTTCTATTAATTAGTGAGAAAAGAGTATTGAGATTCAAATTATAATTGTTGAAAAGTCTATTTCTCCTTTCTATTTTGTCAGTTTTTGCTTAACATATTTTGGGGCTCTCTTGTTAGATACATAAACATTTTTACTTTTATATCTCCCTGCTCTATTGACTCTTTTATCATTGTGAAATGCTCCTCTTGTTCACAATATTTCTAGCCTGATGTCATGTTGTCTGATAATAATTTAGCCATTCCAGCTCTTTTATGGTTACTGTTTGCATAGTGTATCTTTTTCATCAGTTTACTTTACATCTATTTATGTTTAAAGTGTGTTTCTTGTTGATTGAATATAGTTTGATCTTGCTTTTTATTTCAGTTTGACAATCTCTGCCTTTTGATTAGAATAGTCAGTCAATTTACATGTAATGTTATTATTGATATGGTTGGATTTATGTCTGACGTGTTGCTTTTTGTTTTCCATTTTCATGTCTTTTTCTAGGTCCTATATTCCTCTTTTACTGCCTTCTTTTGTGCTAGTGCACTATTTTAATTCCTTTGTTGATTTTTTTAAAGCTGTTTTGAATTATTTCCCTAGTGGTCACCCTAGAGATTATAATATGCATATTTAAGTTTTCACAATCTACTTCAAGTTAGTACTGACTTAAATCTCATAAATTCGCAACTTTGTTCCATTATAGCTCCATTCCCTTCTCCCTCCTTTGTGTTATTATTGTCAAATATACTTCATCTGTTGGATTAGATGTAAAAACCTAACAATACATCTTTACAATTATTGTTTTAACCAATCTGTTTTTTAATGATTTTTTAAAAATTAAGAGAAATACAAGAAAAAAGAAAGAAAAAGAGAAAAATATAGGCAGTCTTTTATATTTACACACATATTTACAATATCTGGTATTTTTCCTTCCTTCCTTCATTTTCATTGCCATCTACTGTCATTTTCTTTCAGCTTGAAGGACTACTCCTATTATTTCTTGTAGGTTAGGTCTACTAACAATGAATTCTCTGTTTCTGTTTATCTATGAATGTCTTTATTTTCTGTTTATTTTTGATGAGTAGTTTGCTGGATATAAAAGTCTTTTTTGGACAGTTTTCTTTTCTTAACACTTTAAATAATTCATTCCATTTCTGGCCTCCGTAATTTCTGATGAGAAATCAGCCATTAACCATTTTGTTGGTGAGTTGTTTTCCTCTTAATATTTTTGGGATTTTCTCTTTTTCTTTGTCTTCCAGAAGTCTGACTATAATAGGTCTTGCTGTGGATCTCTGTATTCATCCTACTTGTGTTTTTTTGAGCTCCTTGGACCTGTGGATTGACATTTTTCATATAATTTTGGAAGTTTTCGCTCATTTCTTCAAATATATTTTCTGCTCCTTTCTCTTTCTTTCAGACTTTTCATTATACAAAAGTCAATCTACTTGGTCTTGTTCAACAGATCTCTGGTCTTTTTTTTCAGTTTTTTTCCCCCTTTCTTCTATGGATTACAAACTTTTTATCAATCTGTCTTCAAATTCACTGGTTCTGGGACTTCCCTTGTGGCACAGTGGTTAAGAATCTGCCTGCCAATGCAGGGGACATGGGTTCGATCCCTGGTCTGGGAAGATCCCACATACCGCAGAGCAACTAAGCCCGTGCACCACAACTACTGAGCCTGTGCTCTAGACCCTGTGAGCCACAACTACTGAGCCCTCGTGCCACAACTACTGAAGCCTGCACACCTAGAGCCCATGCTCTGCAACAAGAGAAGCCACTGCAATGAGAAGCACGCCCACCACAACAAAGAGTAGCCCTGCGCTACGCAACTAGAGAAAGCCAGTGTGTGGCAACAAAGACCCAACGCTGCCAAAAAAAAAAAAAATTCACTGGTTCTTTGCCTTTTCAAATGTGATGTAAAATACAGCTAGAAAATTTTTCATTTTGGATGTTGTGCTTTTCATCTCTAAAATTATCATTTGTTTTATTTGATATTTTTACTTTCTCTATTGACATTTTGTATTTGTTGAGTAATTTTCAAAATAATTTCTTTTAATTTGCTGAATGTAGTTTTCTTTAACTCTGAACGTATTTATTAGATCTGCTTTGAAATCTATATTTGGTGAATCTAACATCTGTGCCCAGTCAGAATCAGTTTCTGTTGGCTTTCTCTCTTTCTCCCTCCCTCCCTCCCTTCCTTCCTTCCTTCCTTTCTTTCTCTCTCTCTTTCTTTCTTCCTTTCTTTATCATCTATCTGTCTATCTATCTGAGTCTGGATCACATATTTCTGTTTCTTTGCATGCCATATAATGTTTGATTAAAAGACTGGACATTCTCATACTATCAATATATTATAGGAGCCCTGGATTTTGTTTTATAACCTTTTATATAGCCAAACAGATGCAACCCATTTCATACATGTTCTCAAGATAAACAATAACTACTCCTCAAATAAGAGCACTTGATTAGCACATATAGTTCATCCTAAATTTGCCTGGTAATTGAGGTAACAAACATGTTTACTAATTGCCTTTATCCAAAGGGAAAATAAAGTAAAATAAAATTCTCATTTATTTATGACAGGAGGATGATATATCTCTTTACCAGATTACACATGACATACATCACATTTTGGTTTAATGCATATTCAACTATAAAGCTGTTTTTTCCTCTTCTACTATTGTGGACAGGTTTTCCAAGTTGGCAGATTTTCTTTTTAAATTTTGTTTCCCCAAAAGTAGTTGCTGGCCATGCCAGGGAGGTGCTATACTGCATGTTTTTCTTGTTGAAACTAATAGCCTTCTCCTTATTTTTCTTTCTCTCTTTCTTGGTAGCTGTTTTAGGAGCATCAGTGCTTCTGAATCTTAGGGTGACTCTAGATTTCATCAGTTCCTTTCTCCCATATCACCTAGGTATGCTTTCACAATTGTATGTAAAGTGCTAAGCAAACTCAACTGTAAGGTAGGAAAGAAGTAACAATTAATACACAAATGGACTCTCCTTTTGATCCTTCAGTGGATATGTTTTAGATAAATCCTTTGTAAGAGTAAGCACAGAAATCAGAAGGATTTTAATTTTTTTAGCCAATATTGTTATCATGGATCGGTACTCTGGTCTAGCAATTCAGTAGGGTGTGCAGATATTTTTCCTACAATCTCATCCTTTCTGAAGACATGTCTCTTTTCTGATTTAAGATGTCTAAGGAACTCTTGTACTGAGGGGCTTGAGTAAGTGTCCTACAACTATGTAGTGTTGGGATGAAGATGAGAGGATCATCAGTTGTGCTTTTGTTTGACCTACATACTCACAGAGAGGTGAGGGAGTTGGGAGCCATGAAGGGTGGATAAGGCCTCATCTCAGGTCCTCAAGAAGGTGAACCACGCACATGCTTCCTCACTCCTCTACTCTCTTTTTCTTCTAGTACCACTCATGTTCTCTCTTCAGTCCTCTCTTTAAGTCCTCTCTACCCAAAGTCCCTGCCCTCACCCTTACTTCATCACTCTTGCCCTTCCTTCAGGATAGTGAAACAGTAGGCTCAGACCCATTCTAGACCCAGCTCTGCCTTCCCCTGACTTCCCTGTTGGTCACAGGGAACATTAATTCCTTTAGCTTCAGTTCCATCTCTCTCTGCTGACAAAGCTAAAGCCAGTTTTTCTCCTAAAATACTTGATGACAAATGTGCTTCTCCATTGGAATAATTTAATTTTTTCCAGAAAACATTTTGTATGTTCCTTTCTGTATGAAGCATGTATATTCCTCTTATCCTTTGACCCTACTATTTACGAAAAAACAAAAAACAAAAACAGATCCTGTTTTTGTTATGCTGTAGGCACATTTTCCTTTGTTCTCACCTAATTTTCATTACAAAGGGTCACTGGATTAACTGAGACTGCCTCTATATAAACTTTTTGGATCAAAGGGCTCCATATTCAAATAGTTTCTCTCCCTCTGACCCCCAAATTTCTCCTGTGACAGATGGGGTTGAAATTTCAGTACTTCCACCGTGTAAATATTCAGTATTGAAAAATGTACTTGCAGTTATAAATGGCAGAAGTGTTCCAATGAGAGAGATTGCACCAACTCTTTGAAGAGCTATCTTTATTTCTGTATGTAGCTTTGCCAATGATTCAGTGGAAACATAATAGTGATTTTGATGAGTCCTAAGTGTACGTTATGAGTTTGTACAAAACTTTCAAAATTATTTTTAGTTTTTGTGAGTTAGCTGAATATAAAAAGTAATTTGGTATCTACTCTCTTCCCTCCCATCTTCTCATAATACATTTGGTCTCCAGATGTTGAAGTAAGAAATATTTTCTCTGGAAAATAAAGCTATCAGTGTGCATTATAACATGGACAATACTGATGCATGTCTAAAAATGAGGCTGATACAAATTTTAAATCCCTGCCATATGCTGAACTTTGGGCTAAAAGAGAAGGAAGCCAAATGATATTGTTAAATCTCCTAGTATTCCAAGGTATCATTGCAGATGTTTTCCCATACATTATCACATTACATTTTTTTAAACAACATTACAAAGTAGGTTTTATTCTCTCTTGATTTGCAGAGGAAGAGAGAAAGTCAAGTTTGGAGACTTGAGATAGTTTTCTCAGGGTCCCAGATATTTAGGTGCAAAGCTGGAATTCAGGACCCTTTGACTTAGAAGCCCTTGCACTTTTCCCCATGCCATTGTGCCAACTTAAGAGTTGAAAGTCCTTCATATTCAGCTATACAATAGTACCCTCAAATGTTACTTCAGTACAAGTATAACCTTGCTTTGTATAGTCTTATGCCTCTATGCCTTAAAATGCAGAGATCATGATTTATCTAGTTTTTTCTTACCAGCACTTAGCACAGGAAGTGAAATTTAGAAGAAGCTCAATAAAAGGCTGTTAAAATCGATGAATGAATTAGACTTGGTCATCATAAAAAACTTTTCCAAAGAAGCTCCTCCTTTAAGAATTTCTCTTTCTCTTAAGCTTTCTATTTACTAGAACCCATGAGATCATTCAAGGGACTTTTTCTCCTTGACTACTTTAACATTCATAAAATTATCAGATATGTCATTTTACTTTTATAATTTCTCTAACACCTGGCTCTTCCTTTTTATTTCCATTGTCACTACTTCTAGTCCATCTATCCTCAGGGACTGTTTTCTCTACTCCGATTCACTCTCTCTTTTATTCTATTCATCCATCCATCCATCCATCCATCCATCCATCCATCCATCCATCCATTCTTTCATTTCTTCAACAAACATTTTGGTAGCATTTATTAAAAACACAATACAGTGTGATAAGTGCTGTAAGAAAAGATTGTTTACAGTGCTGTGAGATGACAGAAAAGGATAACTCTTACCCAATTTGGGGAGGGAGATTCAGTGACAACTTCTTGGAGGAGCTGTTATCTGAGCTGAGCTTCAAAGAATCAGTTGAGTTAGAAAGGCAAAAAGATGGAAAAAGGCAAAAGAACAACAGTGTTCCTCCTCTGTTGCATCACCATTTATTACTATTTTTTATTAAAATTTTAAAAATTGATGTATAGTTTACCTACAATATCATATTAGTTTCAGGTGTACAACATAGTAATTCAGTATGTTTGTAGGTTATGAACAATACAAAGTTATGATATTATTGACTATAGTCCCTGTGCTGTACATTACATCCCTGTGACTTATTTATTTTTTAACTGGTAGTTTGTACCTCTTAACCCCTTCATCTATTTTGTTCATCCCCCACCGGCCTCCCCTTTGGCAACCAGTAATTTGTTCTCTGTATCTGTGAGTCTGATTCTGTTTTGTTATATTTGTTCATTTGTTTTGTTTTTTAGATTCCACATATGAATGAAAAATACAGTATTTGTCTTTCTCTGACTTATTTCACTTAACATAACACCCTCTAGGTCCATCCACGTTGTTGCAAATGGCAAGATTTCATTCTTTTTTTATGGCTGAGTAATATTCCATTGTATATATACACCACATCTTCTTTATCCACTCATCTGTTGATGGACACTTATATTGCTTCCATATCTTGACTATTGTAAATAATGCTACAATGAACATTGGGGTGCATACAAATTAGTGTTTTCATTTTCTTTGGGTGAATACCCAGGAGTGGAATTGCTGGATTGTATGGTAGTTCTATTGTTAATTTTTTGAGGAATCTCCATATTGTTTTCCACAGTAACTGCAACAATTTATATTCACACCAACAGTGCACAAGGATTCCCTTTTCTCCACATCATTTTCAACACTTGTTATTTCTTGTCTTTTTTATGATAGCCATTCTGACAGATATGAGGTGATATTATTGTGGGTTTCCTTTGCATTTTCTAATGGTTAGTGATGTTGAAAATCTTTTCATATGCTTGTTGGCCATCTGTATGTCTTCTTTGGAAAAATGCCTATTCAGGTACTCTGCCCATTTTAAACTCAGGTTGTTTTTTTTTTTTTTTTGATATTGAGTTGTATGAGTTCTTTATATATTTTGGATATTAACCCCTTATTGGATATATCATTTGCATATATCTTCTCCCATTCAGTAGGTTGCCTTTTTATTTTGTTGATGGTTCTCTTCACTGCACAGAAACTTTTTAGTTTGATGTAGTCCTATTTGTTTAATTTTGTTTTTGTTTCTCTTGCCTGAGGAGACCGATCCAAAAATCTATTGCTAAGGCCCATGTCAAAGAAGGTACTGCCTATGTTTTCTTCTAGGAGTTTATGGTTTCAGGTCTTAGATTTAAGTCTTTAATCCATTTTGTTTATTTTTGTATATGGTGTGAGAAAATATTCTATTTTCATTCTTTTATATATAGCTGTCCAGTTTTCCTAGCACCAATTATTGAAGAGACTCTTTTCCCCATTGTATATTATTGCCTCCTTTGTCATAGATTAGTTGACCATATGTGTGTGGTTTATTTCTGGACTTTATTCTGTTCCATTGATCCATGTGTTTGTTTTTGTGCTAGTACTATACTGTTTTGATTACTACAGCTTTGTAGTATAATTTGAGGTCAGGGAGGGTAATACCTCCTGCTTCTTCTTTCTCAAGATTGCTTTGGTTATTCAGGGTCTTTTGTGGTTTCATACACATTTTATGATTATCTGTTCTAGTTTGTGAAAAATGCCACAGGTATTTTGATAGAGATTGCATTGAATTGTAGATTGCTTTGGTAGTATGAACATTTTAACAATATTAATTCTTCCAATCCATGAGCATGGTATATCTTTCTATTTATTTGTGTTGTCTTCAATTTCTTTCATCAGTGTCTTATAGTTCATGAATAGAGGTCTTTCACCTCCTTGGTTAAATTTATTCCTAGGTATTTTATTCTTTTTAATGCGATTGTTTTCTCCTTCTGGTAGTTCATTTTTGGTGTACAGATATGCAACAGATTTCTGCATTTTAATTTTGTATCCTGCAACTTTACTGAATTCATTTATTAGTTCTAATAGTTATTTTTTTTTAAGTCTTTAGCCTTTCCCATAGTATCATGTCATCTGTAAATAGTGACAGTTTTACTTCTTCCCTTCTAATTTGGATGCCTTTTATTTCTTTTTCTTGACTGATTGCTGTGGCTAGGACTTCCAATACTATGTTGAATAAAAGTGGTGAGAATGCGTATCCTTGTCATGTTCCTGATCTTAGAGAAAATGCTTTCAGATTTTCACTCTTGACTGTGATGTTAGCTGTGGGTTTGCCATAAATGGCTTTTATTATGTTAAGGTATGTTCCTTCTATATCCACTCTGCTGAGAGTTTTTATCATGAATGGATGTTGAATTTTGGTCAAATGTCTTTTCTATATCTATTAAGATGATCACATAATTTTTATTAATGTTATGTGGTGTATCATGTTGATTTATGTACAAATATCGAACCACCCTTGGATCCCGGGAATAAAATCACACTCAATCCTGATGTATGATCCTTTTAATGTATTGTTGAATTTGGTTTGCTAATATTTTGCTGAGGATTTTTGCATCTAGTTTATCAGGGATATTGGCCTGTAATTTTTGTGTAGTGTCTTTGGTTTTGGTATCAGGGTAATGGTGGCCTCATAGAATGAGTTTGGAAGCATTCCCTCCTCTTTAACACTTTGGAATTGTTTGAGAAGGATAGGTATTAACTCTTCTTTAAATATTTGGTAGAATTCCCCTGTGAAACTGTCTGGTCCTGGACGTTTTTTTATTGGTAGTATTAAAAAAATTACTGATTCAATTTTATTACTAGTAATCAGCTTGTTCAGATTTCCTATTTCTTCCTGATTCAGTCTTGGAAAACGGTATGTTTCTAGGAATTTATCATTTTCTCTAGGTGGTCCAATTTGTTGTTGTATAACTGTTCTTAGTATTCTCTTATGATTGTTTGTATTTCTGTGATATTGGTTGTAACTTCTCTCTTATTTCTAATTTTATCCATTTGGCCCCTCTCTCTTTTTTTCTGGTGCATCACCATTCCTTTTCCCTTGTTTCTATTTTTCTCCATAGCAGTTCTCAACATCTGGCATACTGCATATTTCTACATATTCACCTGCCATGTCTCGTATCAGAATTATCCAATGACTTCCCTCCTCACCCCTAATAAAAGCCAAACTCTTCACAGTGGCTGAAAAAACTACCATGAGTGGCTTCTGTCAGCCCTGCAACCTCTTTTTTTCCTATTTATCTCTTCAGTCACTCTGCTTCAGCCTCACTGGGCTCCTTGTTGTTCCTTGAAGGCACCAGGCTGCTTCCTGCCTTAGGGCCTTTGCACTTGCTTTTCCCTCTGTTCATAATGTTCTTCTCACAGATATCTGCATGGCTTACACACTCATTTCTTTCAGGATTTATTCTTATGATCAGACAGGTCTTCCATGACTATCCTATTTGTAATTACATCAACCCCCCTCCCCACCAGATCTCCCCATTCCCCTTTTACTGCCTAGCAAATGTCACCTTTTATCATACCATGCATTTATTTATTTCATTTACTCCATGAAGACTTTCATTTTCATGACAACAGGGATTTTTGACTCGTAAAATCATGTAGGAAGTCTCAGTCAATGATGGTCAAATGAGTGAATGAAAGGCTGGAAAACAGGAAATGCAAAGGCAAAGATGTAAGGAATTTTAAGCAAATGCTAAAACTCTAATTTGACCTGATTCCTCTGAGATCCCAGATTGCATATAATACAGCAGTGTGGCACCTCCTTCCTTAGAGCTTGCTGAGTACTGACTTTGCTAAAGGGAAGGAAACATTTCATTTTGCTTGGTGGTAATGACTAACTTTCCCTCTCTCCCCCAGATAATGTTGTTTTGAGCTTTCACCACCACCAAAGGATCCAGATTTCTCTTTCTTCCAGATTTCTCTCTAGGGCTTTTCCCTTTGACCAACACATGGGATTCTACTCCTACAGAGCTATGAATTTGCTGGTTACTGTTCATCGTCACATAACAGACATTTGGAGGTGGAGGAAAGGGAAGTCGGAGTTTTTGGTTAGTGACCTCTGTTGCCTTGGTGTGTAGGAGGCAGATCATCTGCTGTGAAAAGGTGGAAGTGGGGAAGAGATGACGAAATATGAACCGTCACTGATGAGACTGGAAAAGGTGGCTGATGAGAGAAAACAGAGCGGTTGAGCAGAACGAAGTGTTTGGGAAATACATAGCATGTAAGATGTTTGATGTTGGTTTTTGTATAATGCATCATTTGTGCTGTTGTTTTGTTAGGAAGATGAATGAATTGAACCCCAATTCCTACTGTTAGGAAACTGCCAAGCAAGAAGTAACAATGTATTGTGATTTGCCTGTAGGGATCCTTGCTGTTCTCAAATTATAGGAGCTGCTAAATGTGGGAGAATCTCATAAGACCAGGTAATCATTAGTACTTATGAAATGACCAGACATCCAGTAAGTATATGAGGAAGGGGCGTAGGGACCCTGGGCCTTCTGGAAGGCAGGCCTTGGGGTTATTTCCTAGTGCTAGAGAAAGTAACACTGAGACTGTGATTTACCAAGGGTTCCTTGTAGGAGCTGTGCCTATTACCAGGCAAAGCCTCTGGGAGGAACATCCACATTCACAGCATCACACAGGTCCCTTCCCTCTGGAGGTAGGATAGACTGTTGGAGATCAAATGTCCTGGTTCCTACCTTCATCAGACTCCCGTAAATGTCAACAGTGAGAGCTATTTTTCAGAACAGAAATGTGGATTAGCAGAATGTCCACGGGTGTGCTGTGATCATACTCTAGATAAGCAGAATAGGGATAGAAGTAATCAGGGCAGGGGAGGAGCAGGAGTTTTAGGGGTAAGCCTAGAGCCATCAAGACTTCCAGACATCTTGTAGATGTCTCCTCACCCCTTCTGGAAGTCTTGATGGCTCTAGGCTTTCTTTACTCTTGCTGGGTGAGAAGAGCTGGATCTGAGAAGCTCCGTTTCAGGGTCACAGTCATTCTGGCACACCTAGAAGATTTCCTGGGTCCCAGGCATTGGTTGGGGAAGCTCTGGGTAGTTGACATTTGTTTAGAGCAGGGATTTGCAACCTTGTCACTACCGACATTTGGGCTGAATAATTCTTTGATGTGAGGGGTTGTCCTGTACATTGTCAGACGTTTAGCAATATACTTGGTCTTGACCTGCTAGATGCCATGTAGCACCTGCACCCCAGTTGTGACAATCAAAAATGTCTCCAGGTATTGGCAAATGTACCCTGGGGAGAAAAGCATTTAAGAACCACTTATCTTGGGTTTTGTTCTTTACCAAAAGGAGTTCCACCTATGTTACTGCATCTGAGAGTCACTATAGCTCTGAGAATCAGGAAGGAACGTGTTCTTTTCTCTATTTTACACAGCTGGTCAAGTGGCAGGAAAAGAAATAGAACTCACAGCTGACTTTAAACTTAGAGCTCTTTCTTCTATAAATCTCTGAGGTCAGGGTAAGAAAGCTCCCTCAGGATGACTGATTAGAAGGATAATAACTTGACCTCACCCTGGTGGAGATGTCAGTTTTGAGTTGAAGAATAAAATCTTTATTAAATTACAAGTTTTAACAAAGGAATACTATTTAAACACTTCACTTTTTTCAGACTTTTCTTCTTAATTTTATTTTGATGACCTTTCATTTCACTGCTTTGAAAGGGAAGGAGTTTAGATTTCCTTTCTTAAGTGGCTAGTTTTATTTTTGACCTCTAGGGTTTCCAAACCTTTTAAGAGGAGGAGGAAGGTCCTAATAAAACTTGTTCACTTCCTCTTGGGGATGCGTCAGTGTGATAACAGTGTATCCAGTGGTGTTTTCCAAGAAAACCAAAATACAATACTGCACTCAAAAACAGAAGTTTGCAGTAACTATTATTAAGACTAGATCAGAAAACTGGAAGTACTGAAATGTGTCTGAAAGACACAAAATTTCTGAGACTATAAATAATTATTTTATTTTCTGTGTTTTGCAAAGAGAAAAGGTAGTGTGTTTTTTTAAATTGGTGTCTAAAGGTAAAGAATTAAAGTTGGCTAAGTAGGGTTAAAATATAGTTAAACTTGAGATTTAATTAAAACACATTTATTTTTGTCAGGACATATTTCTTCACCTTTGAAATACAATTCAGCTATGCTTAGGTATCAGACTTTAAATTCATCATTTTCGAAGTACATGGTAATTAATGATAATTAGTAATCTTAAATGAGGGTCTACTTTGTGCCACTGCTGTTCCAGGAGCTTCGGTCTGGGGAGGCAGCATGCTGAAGCACAGGGCATGACTAGAGAGTTGTCAAGATCTGCCTTTTCTACATGTTTAAAAATGCTTTAGCCTTTTCTAGACATTTGGCCTTATTTAAATTATGTAGCCTCTTTGAACCTCAGCTTCCTCATTTCTAAAATGCAGTAATAATATCAACCTATGTTGTGAAGACTAAATAAAAAAATCATGTGAAAGCTGAATTAAGATTAAATTAGTATCTAATACCAATAATTCATTGATAACATCACATGCAATTATGTATTAATAATATATTATTAATGATTAACTAATAGTAAGTATTAATAGTAA
Source organism: Eschrichtius robustus (assembly GCF_028021215.1). Classification (NCBI taxonomy): domain Eukaryota; kingdom Metazoa; phylum Chordata; class Mammalia; order Artiodactyla; family Eschrichtiidae; genus Eschrichtius; species Eschrichtius robustus. The sequence goes on along the minus strand of NC_090826.1, from coordinate 130,748,430 downwards.
GTGATATAAAATGAAAATTATGTGAACAATAAATATCAGTATAAATTAATTAACATTAATATTAATCAATATTTTTGGGTATGTTGAATTGGTTTTGAATAATTATGAACATTTCTGATCAACAATGTGGGTTGGTATTTGAGGTTTTCCATATTTTTCTCCAAACTGGGTGTTTTTATTTTTTATATTTTTATTTTTCTGGTTTTATTTTTGAACGTGCTGGTGTTACTTTCCTATAGCTTAAACATGTGGATGGAAACCTATCTGTAGATATGAAACAAGTATCATTGGAGAAATGGTGACTAGAACTTGTGTATCACTGATTACATTTATTTGGGGAAAGATGTCAGGACTGCAGGTAAAGATGGCATTTTAAAAATTAATTAAAATTAAAAAAAAATTAGATTTATTTTTTATTGAGGTAACATTGGTTTATATAACATTATATAAGTTTCATGTGTTCAACAGTATATTTCTACTTCTGTATACAGTATAGCATGCTCACCACCCAAAACTTAGTCTCCATCTATCACCACACAGTTGACCTCTTTACCCATTTCGCCCTCCCCATCCTCCCTTTCCCTCTGGTAACCACTACTCTTTTCTCTGTATGTATGTGTTTCTTTTTGTTTGGTTTGGTTTGTCCATTTATTTTTATTATTTTTGTTTGTTTTTTATATTACACATATGAGTGACATTATATGTCTTTGTCAGTCTGATTTATTTCACTTAGCATAATGCTCTCAAGGTCCATCCGTGTTTTGCAAATGGCAAGATTTCATTGTTTTTATGGCTGGGTAGTATTCCATTGAGTGTATGTGTGTGTGTGTGTGCACACACACACACACACACACACACACACACATATATATATATATATATATATATATATATATATATATATATATATATATATGTATACCACTTCTTCTTTTTCTGGTCATTCACTGATGGGAACTTAGGTTATTTTCATATATTGGCTATCATAAATAATGCTGTGATAAACATAGGGGTGCATATATCTTTTCAAATTGGTGTTTTCATATTCTTGGATAAATACCCCGTTTTGGGATAGCTGGATCATATGGTAGTTCTAGTCTTAATTTTTTGAGGAACCTCCATACTGTTTCCCATAGTGGCTGTATCAATTTAAATTCCCACCAACAGTGTACAAGGGTTCCCTATCTACACATCATCACCAACACTTGTTATTTCTTGTCTTTTTGATAATAGCCATTCTAACAGGTGTGAGGTGGTATCTTATTGTGGTTTTGATTTGCATTTCCCTGATAATTAGTGGTGTTGAGTATCTTTTCTTGTGCTTGTTGGCCATCTGTATGTCTTCTTTGGAAAAATGCCTATTCAGGTCCTCACCCATCTTTTAATTGGATTGTTTGCTCTTTTGTTTTTGAGTTGTATGAGTTCTTTATGTATTTTGGTTATTAATCCCTTATTAGGTATATAATTTGTGAATATCTTCTTCCATTTGGTAAGTTATCTTTTCGTTTCATTGTGCAGAAGCTTTTTAGTTTGGTGCAGCCCCATTTATTTAATTTTGCTTTTGTTTCCCTTGCTTGAGGAGACATATTTAGAAAGGTATTGCTAAGACCTACATCAAAGAGCATGCAGCCTATGTGTTCTTCTAGGAGTTTTATAGTTTCAAGTCTCACATTCAAGTCTTTAATCCATTTTGAATTGATTTCTATGTATGGTGTGAGATAGTGATCTAGTTTCTTTTGTTTTTTGCATGTGGCTGTTTAGTTTCTCAAAACCATTTATTTGAAGAGGCTATCCTATCTCCACTGTATGTTCTTCGCTCCTTTGGATGGTGGCATTTTTGAGGAAGTGCAGGACTATATTGTAACTCTGGGATAGCTCAGTAAAATATTTCTACTTTCCACCTTTCCTTTTTCCTTCCCTCCCTCCCTCCCCCCACCCTCCTTCCTTCCTTTCTTCCTTCCTTGTCAAGACTCAAATGTTTCATGGTTGAAACACATGTTTTCCTTTTGAAATTTTTTAGTAGTAGCACAGAATGCCATTTATAGATAATAGAACCTAGGGTACTGCCTGGCATTTATTAGGTCTCAATACTTGCTTATTGAACTGAACAAATTGCCCAAATTACATTAAATTTGTTACAGCTGTGAAGTTTGTTTTCCACTTGTCATATGAAGAGGAAAAAATCCACCCAAAGCTCTGCTCTAATACATAACTATATCTAATCTTGTGTTGTTTTCTCTTTTTTCGGCTTATTATATTATGATTGTATTTTAGAATAGTGTATTTTCACTCTGCTTTTATTCTTTCATATTACAGCATAAGCATTTCTGTAGTTCTTTCAGGTATAATTTTAAAAGGATGCACAATAGTTTCTATACTTTATAATTGTTTACCTGTCACTGGATACTTATGTTATTTTCCAATATTTTTAAGCTATAAAAAATGCTACAGTGATCATCTTGATATATAAGGCAATTTTCTTTGGTATTTTGCAATATTTCCTTAATATAGTTTTTAATATGTGTAATTACTGGGCCAAAGGGCATGAAGCATATTTAATTAATATTAATATTTAAGGTATAAAACATTTTTAAGTCTTGTGATACATATAGTCATATTGCTTTCTGAAAGGTTTTAACAGCTATATGTACAAATTCTTGCTTCCTTACCTTTGCCAGGATTGAGTATTCCCATTAAAGTTTTTTGAAATGTAAAAATATATATCAATATTTAATATATATTTTTAAGGATTTTGATGAGGCTGAAATTTCAAAATATATTTTGTTAATCATTTAAATTTAAATCACAAATGATGCATTATGCAAAAACTTACTCAAACATCTTACATACTACGCATTTCCCAAACACTTCGTTCTGTTCGACCACTCAGTCTTCTCTCATCAGCCACCTTTTCAGTCTCATCAGTGACGGTTCATATTTCATCATCTCTACCCTAGCTCAACCCTCTCTCAACAGATGATCTGACCTCCTACACACCAAGGCAACAGAGACCATTAACCGAAACTTCAACTTCCCTTTCCTCCACCTCCAAATGTCTGTTATGTGACGATGAACAGTAACCAGCAAATTCATAGCTCTGTAGGAGTAGAATCCCATGTGTTGGTCAAAGGGAAAAGCCCTAGAGAGAAATCTGGAAGAAAGAGAAATCTGGATCCTTTGGTGGTGGTGAAAGCTCAAAACAACATTATCTGGGGGAGAGAGGGAAAGTTAGTCATTACCACCAAGCAAAATGAAATGTTTCCTTCCCTTTAGCAAAGTCAGTACTCAGCAAGCTCTAAGGAAGGAGGTGCCACACTGCTGTATTATATGCAATCTGGGATCTCAGAGGAATCAGGTCAAATTAGAGTTTTAGCATTTGCTTAAAATTCCTTACATCTTTGCCTTTGCATTTCCTGTTTTCCAGCCTTTCATTCACTCATTTGACCACTATTGACTGAGACTTCCTACATGATTTTACGAGAGTCAAAAATCCCTGTTGTCATGAAAATGAAAGTCTTCATGGAGTAAATGAAATAAATAAATAAATGCATGGTATGATTAAAGGTGACATTTGCTAGGCAGTAAAAGGGGAATGGGGAGATCTGGTGGGGAAGGGGGGTTGATGTAATTACAAATAGGATAGTCATGGAAGACCTGTCTGATCATAAGAATAAATCCTGAAAGAAATGAGTGTGTAAGCCATGCAGATATCTGTGAGAAGAACATTATGAACAGAGGGAAAAGCAAATGCAAAGGCCCTAAGGCAGGAAGCAGCCTGGTGCCTTCAAGGAACAACAAGGAGCCCAGTGAGGCTGAAGCAGAGTGACTGAAGAGATAAATAGGAAAAAAAGAGGTTGCAGGGCTGACAGAAGCCACTCATGGTAGTTTTTTCAGCCACTGTGAAGAGTTTGGCTTTTATTAGGGGTGAGGAGGGAAGTCATTGGATAATTCTGATATGAGACATGGCAGGTGAATATGTAGAAATATGCAGTATGCCAGATGTTGAGAACTGCTATGGAGAAAAATAGAAACAAGGGAAAAGAAATGGTGATGCACCAGAAAAAAGAGAGAGGGGCCAAATGGATAAAATTAGAAATAAGAGAGGAGAAGTTACAACCAATATCACAGAAATACAAACAATCATAAGAGAATACTAAGAACAGTTATACAACAACAAATGGACCACCGAGGTGAAACATACCATTGTCCAAGACTGAATCAGGAAAAATAGAAAATCTGAACAGACCAGGTAATAGTAATGAAATTGAATGAGTAATTTAAAAACTACCAATAAACAAAAGTCCAGGACCATGCAGCTTCACAAGCGAACTCTACCAATATTTAGAGAAGAGTTATCATCAAGGGAATGCTTCCAAACTCATTCTATGAGGCCAATATTACCCGATACCAAAATCAGACAAAGACACACACAAAAAATTATAGGCCAATATCCCTGCTGAACATAGATGCAACACTCCTCAACAAAATATTAGCAAATCGAATTCAACAATACACTAAAAGAATCATATATTAGGTTCCAGTGGGATTTATTCCAATGATACGAGGATGGTTCAATATTTGCAAATCAGTGTGACACACCACATAACATTAATAAAAACCACATGAACATCTCAATAGATATAGAAAAAGCATTTGACAAAATTCAACATTCATTCATGATAAAAACTCTCAATGAAGTGGATATAGAGGGAACATACCTTAACATAATAAAGCCCATTTATGGCAGACCCACAGCTAACATCATACTCCACAGTGAAAAGTAGAAAGCATTTCTCTAAGATCACGTTTTTTAGTAGCATATGGTTTAGTCTCCCCATGTTTGTGCTTTCCACATTTTCTTCCTGTATTTGATTTCCAGTTTCATACTGTTGTGGTCAGAAAAATACTTGATGTAATTTCTGTCCTCTTAAGTTTGTTGAGACTTGTTTTTTTTCCCTAGCATGTGATCTATCCTAGAAAATATTCTATGTGCACTTGAAAAGAATGTGTGTTTTCTGGTTTTTGGTTGGAATGTCCTGTAGACATTCATTTCAACTGGTCTAATGTGTCACTGTTTCCTTATTGACCTTCTGTCTGGATGATCTGTCCATTGATGTAAGTTGGCTGTTAAAGTGCCCTAATATTATAGTATTGTTGTCAATTTCTTCCTTTATGTCTGTTAATATTTCCCTGATTGTTAGGTGCATATATGTTAATGAATGTTATTCCTCTTTTTGTATTGATCCCCTTATCATTATATAATGCCCCATTTTGTCTTTTGTTATAGACCCTGTTTAAAGTCTACTTTCTTTGACAAGAGTATTGCTACCACAGTTTTCTTTCCATTTCCATTTTCATGAAACGTCTTTTTCCATCCTCTCACTTTCCGTCTCTGTGTGTCTAGCTCTGAAGTGGGTCTCTTGTAGGCAGCATATAGATGGGTCATTTTAAAAAATCTAATCAGCCACCTTATGTTTTTTGATTGAAGCATTTAGTTCATTGACATTTAAAGTTATTATTGATAGGCATGTACTTATTGTCATTTTGTTACTTGTTTTCTGGTTGTGTTTGTAGTTCTCTCTTCTTTTAGTTTCTTCCCTTGTGGTTTAATGATTTTCTTTAGTGGTATACTTGTTTTCCTTTCTCTCTAGTTTTGTATATCTACTGTAGATTTTTGTTTTGTGGGTATCATGGGGTTTATGTATAAGGACCTATAGCTGTATCTACTTGTTTTAAACTAATAGTCATTTAAGTTCAAAATCATTCTAAAAGATCTACTTTTTTTTTTTTTACTTCTCTTTCCCATGTTTTGTGGTTTTGATGTCATATTTTACATCTTCATCTCTATCCCTTAACTGTTTATTGTAGTTGTAGTTGATTTTGCAGTTTTTGTCTTTTAATCTTCATATGGGTTTATTTAAGTTGTTAATCCACAGCCTTTACTATATATTTGCCTTTATTAGTGGGATTTTTCCTTTCCTATAAATTCTTACTCTTGTTATAGCTTTTTCTTTTCCACTTAGAGAAGATCCTTTAAACTGCTTGTATGGTCAGTTTAGTATTGGTGAACTCTTCAGTTTTTGCTTGTCTGAGAAGTTCTTTATCTTTCCTTCAATTCTGAATGATAATCTTGTTGGTTAGAGTATCCTAAATTATAGGTTTTTCCCTTTCAGCACTTTAAATATATAATGCCACTCCCTTCCTACCTGCAAAATTTCTGCAGAGAAATCAGCTAATAGCCTCATGGGGCTTACATTGTATATGACTCTTTGTTTTTCTCTTGCTGCCTTTAGAATTATCTTCTTATACTTAAATTTCAACATTTTAATTATGATATGTCTTGGTGTGAGTCTGTGTTCAACTTGTTTGGGACACTCTGTGCTTTCTGTACCTAGATATGTTTCCATCTTCAGGTTTGGGAAGTTTTCAGCCATAATTTCATCACATATATTTTCAATCCCCTTCTCTCTCTCTTCTGTTTTTGGGACACCTATAATGCAAGTGTTGGTATGCTTGATGTTATCCCAAAGAACCCTTAAATTGTTTTAATTTTTTTTTTTTTAGTTTTTTAAAATAATTAATTAATTTATTTATTTATTTTTGGCTGTGTTGGGTCTTCGTTTCTGTGCGAGGGCTTTCTCTAGTTGCGGCAAGCGGGGACCACTCTTCCTCGCAGTGCACGGGCCTCTCACTATCGCGGCCTCTCTTGTTGTGGAGCACAGGCTCCAGACGCGCAGGCTCAGTAGTTGTGGCTCACGGGCCTAATTGCTCCGCGGCGTGTGGGATCTTCCCAGACCAGGGCTCGAACCCGTGTCCCCTGCATTGGCAGGCAGATTCTCAACCACTGCACCTCCATGGAAGCCCTGTTTTAATTTTTTAATTAAAAAAAAGTTTGGCCATCCAGCATGCCTTGTGGGATCTTAGTTCCCTGAGCAGGGATTGAACCCGCATCCTTGGCAGTGAAATCATGGAGTCCTAACCACTGGACTGCCAGGGAATTCCCTTAAATTTGTTTTTATTTTTGCTGTTCTGATTGGGTGTTTTCCATTTTTCTATCTTCCAGATTACTTATGCCTTCTTCTGTATAAACTATTATGCTGTTCATTTCCTCTAGTATGTTTTTCATTTCAGTTATTGTATTCTTCAGCTCTGACAGGTTCTTTTTTTTTTTTTTGCCATTGTACATGTATTTTATTTTTTTATTGGGGTATATTTGCTTTACAATGTTGTGTTAGTTTCTGCTGTACAATTAAGTGAATCAGCTATATGTATACATATATCCCTTCCCTCTTGGGCCTCCCTCCCATCCCCACACCCCGTCCCACCCATATAGGTCACCACGGAACACTGAGCTGAGCTCCCTGTGTTATGTGGCAGGTGCCCACTAGCTATCTGTTTTACACATGGCAGTGCACATACATCAATTCCAATCTCCCAATTCATCCCACCCCACCCATGTCCACACATCCGTTCTCTACGTCTGTGTCTCTATTCCTGCCCTGAAAATAGGTTCATCTGTACCATTTTTCTAGATTCCACATATATGTGTTAATATATGATACTTGTTTTTCTCTTTCTGACTTACTTCCCTCTGTATGACAGACTCTAGGTCCATCCATATCTCTACAAATGACCCAATTTCTTTCTTTTTTTATGGCTGAGTAATATTCCATTGTATATATGTACCACATGTTCTTTATCTATTCATCTGTTGATGGGCTTTAGGTTGCTTCCATGCCCTAGCTATTGTAAATAGTGCTGCAATGAACATTTGGGTGCAGGTCTCTTTTTGAATTATGGTTTTCTCAGGGTATATGCCCAGCAATTGGATTGCTGGGTCATATGGTAGTTCTATTTTTACTTTTTTAAGGAACGTCCATACTGTTCTCCATAGTGGCTGTATCAATTTACATTCCCACCAACAGTGAAAGAGGGTTCCCTTTTTTCCACACCCTCTCCAGCATTTATTGTGTGTAGATTTTTTGATGATGGCCATTCTGACTGGTGTGAGTGATACCTCATTGTAGTTTTGATTTGCATTTCTCTAATAATTAGTGATGTTGAGCATCTTTTCATGTGCCTAATGGCCACCTGTATGTCTTCTTTGAAGAAATGTCTATTTAGGTCTTCTGCCCATTTTTGATTCCACCCATTTTGGTTTTTTTGGTATTGAGCTGCATGAGCTGTTTGTATATTTTGGAGATTAATCCTTTGTCCATTTATTTGTTTGCAAATATTTTCTCCCGTTCTGAGGGCTGTCTTTTCGTCTTGTTTATGGTTTCCTTTGCTGTGCAAAAGCTTTTAAGTTTTATTAGGTCCCATTTTTTAATTTTTATTTTAATTCCATTACTCTAGGAGGTGGGTCAAAAAAGATCTTGCTGCAATTTATGTCAATGTGTGTTCTTCCTATGTTTTCCTCTAAGAGTTTTATAGTGTCCGGTCTTACATTCAGATCTTTAATCTATTTTGAGTTTATTTTATTTTATTTATTTATTTTTTTAAATGGTATCTCATTGTGGTTTTTAAAAAAAAATTAATAAATAAATTAATTAATTAATTAATTAATTAATTATTTATGGCTGTGTTGGGTCTTCGTTTCTGTGCGAGGGCTTTCTCTAGTTGTGGCAAGTGGGGGCCACTCTTCTTCACAGTGCGTGGGTCTCTCACTATCGCGGCCTCTCTTGTTGCGGAGCACAGGCTCCAGACGTGCAGGCTCAGCAATTGTGGCTCACGGGCCTAGTTGCTCCGTGGCATGTGGGATCTTCCCAGACCAGGGCTCGAACCCGTGTCTCCTGCATTGGCAGGCAGATTCTCAACCACTGCACCACCAGGGAAGCCCCTTGAGTTTATTTTTGTGTATAGTGTTAGGGAGTGTTCTAATTTCATTCTTTTACATGTAGCTGTCCACTCCTCCTAGCGCCATTTATTGAAAAGACTGTCTTTTCTCCATTGTATACCCTTACCTCCTTTGTCACAGATTAGGTGACCATAGGTGTGTGGGTTTATTTCTGGGCTTTCTATCCTGTTCCATCAATCTATATTTCTGTTTTTGTGCCAGTACCATACTGTCTTGATTACCGTTGCTTTGTAGTAGTCTGAAGTCAGGAAGTCTGATTTCTCCAGCTCTGTTTTTTTTTTTTGCGAGATTGCTTTGGCTATTTAGGGTCTTTTGTGTCTCCATACAAATTTTTAGATGTTTGTTCTAGTTCTGTGAAAAATACCATTGGTACTTTGATAGGGATTGCATTGAATTTGTAGATTGCTTTGGGCAGTATAGTCATTTTCACAATATTGGTTCTTCCAATCCAAGAACATGGTATATCTCTCCATCTGTTTGTGTCATCTTTGATTTCTTTCATCAGTATCTTATAGTTTTCTGGGTACAGGTCTTTTACCTCATTAGGTAGGTTTATTCCTAGGTATTTTATTCTTTTTGTTGCAATGGTGAATGGGATTGTCTCCTCAATTTCTCTTTCTGATTTTTTGTTGTTAGTGTATAGCCATGCAAGAGACTTCTGTGCATTAATTTTGTATCCTGCAACTTTACCAGATTCATTGATGAGCTCTAGTAGTTTTATGATGACATCTTTAGGATTTTCTATGTACAGTATCATATTATCTGAAAGCGGTGAAAGTTTTGCTTCTTCTATTCAAATTTGGCTTCCTTATATTTCTTTTTCTTCTCTGATTGCCATGGCTAGGACTTCCAAAACTATGTTGAATAATGGTGGTGAGAGTGGACATCCTTGTCTTGTTCCTGATCTTAGAGGAAATGCTTTCAGTTTGTCACCATTGAGAATGACGTTTGCTGTGGATGTGTCATATATGGCCTTTATAATGTTGAGGTAGGTTCCCTCTATGCCCACTTTTTGAAGAGTTTTTATCATACACTGGTGTTGAACTTTGTCAAAAGCTTTTTCTGCATCTATTGAGATGATCACATGGTTTTTATTCTTTAATTTGTTAATAAGGTGTATCACATTGATTGATTTGCATATATTGAAGAATCCTTGCATCCCAGGGATAAATCCCACTTGATCATGGTGTATGATCCTTTTAATGTGTTTTTGGATTCTTTTGCTAGTATTTTGTTGAGCATTTTTGTGTTTATGTTCATCAGAGATATTGGTCTGTTATTTTCTTTTTTGTGTGATATCATTGTCTGTTTTGGTATCAGGGTGATGTTGGCCTTGTAGAATGAGCTTGGGAGTATTCCTTCCTCTGCAGTTTTTTGGAAGAGTTTGAGAAGGATGGGTATTAGCTCTTTTCTAAATGTTTGATAGAATTCACCTGTGAAGCCATCTGGTCCTGGACTTTTCTTTGTTGGAAGATTTTTAATTACCCTTTCAATTTCATTACTTGTGATTGGTCTATTTATATTTTCTAATTCTTCGTGGTTCATTCTTTTTTTTTTTTCTATACAGTTTCTTTCGTGGTTCATTCTTGAAGGTTGAACCTTTCTAAGAATTTGTCCATTTCTTCCAGGTTGTCCATTTTATTGGTGTATATTTGCTTGTATTAGTCTCTTATGATCCTTTGTATTTCTGCAGTGTCAGTTGTAATGTCTTCTTTTTCTTTTCTAATTTTATTGATTTGAGTCCTCTCCCTTTTTTTCTTGATGAGTCTGGCTAAAGTTTTGTCAATTTTGTTTATCTTTGCAAAGAACCAGTTTTTAGTTTCATTGATTTTTCCTATTGTTTTCTTCATTTCTATTTCACTTACTTCTGCTATGATTTTTATAGTTTTTTTTCTTCTACTTACTTGGGTTTTGTTTGTTCTTCATTCTCTAGTTGCTTTAGGTGTAAGGTTAGGTTGTTTGAGATTCTTCTTGTTTCTTTTTTTTTTTTTTAAATTTGTTTATTTATTTATTTATGGCTGTGTTGGGTCTTCGTTTCTGTGCGAGAGCTTTCTCTCGTTGTGGCAAGCGGGGGCCACTCTTCATCGCGGTGCGCGCGCCACGCCTCTCACTATCGCGGCCTCTCTTGTTGCGGAGCACAGGCTCAGATGCGCAGGCTCAGTAGTTGTGGCTCACGGGCCCAGTTGCTCCAAGGCACGTGGGATCTTCCCAGACCAGGGCTCGAACCCGTGTCCCCTGCATTGGCAGGCAGATTCTCGACCACTGCGCCACCAGGGAAGCCCTCTTCTTGTTTCTTGAGGTAGGATTGCATTGCTATAAATTTCCCTCTTAGGATTGCTTTTGCTGCATCCCATAGGTTTTGGATTGTGTTTTTGTTGTCATTTGTTTCTATGTATTTTTTGACTTCCTCTTTGATTTCTTCAGTGATCTCTTGGTTATTTAGTAGCATATTGTTTAGCCTCCACGTGTTTGTGTTTTTTACTTTTTTTCCTGTAATTGATTTCTAATCTCATAGCATTGTGGTCAGAAAACATGCTTGATATGATTCCAATTTTCTTAAATTTACCGAGGCTTGATTTGTGACCCAAGATGTGATCTATCCTGGAGAATGTTCCATGTGTGCTTGAGAAGAAAGTATATTCTGTTGCTGTCAGATGGAATGTCTTATAAATATCAATTAAGTCTATCTGGTCTAATGTATCATTTATAGCTTGTGTTTCCTTATTTATGTTCTGTCTTGATGATCTGTCCATTGGTGTAAGCGGGGTGTTAACGTCCCCCACTATTACTGTGTTACTGTCAATTTTCCCTCCCTTTTATGGCTGTTAGCATTTGCCTATGTATTGAGGTGCTCCTATGTCAGGTGCATAAATATTTATAATTGTTATGTCTTCTTCTTGGATCGATCCCTTAATCATTATGTAGTATCCTTCCTTGTCTCTTGTAATAGTCTTTATTTTAAAGTCTAATTTATCTGATATGAGTATTGCTATGCTAGCCCTTTGCATGGAATACCTTTCTCCATCCCCTCCCTTTCAGTCTGTATGTGTCTCTGGATTTGAAGTGGGTCTCTTGTAGACAGCATATATACAGGTCTTGTTTTTATATCCATTCAGCCAGTCTGTGTCTTTTGGCTGGAGCATTTAATCCATTTACATTTAAGGTAATTATTGATATGTTTGTCCCTATTACCATTTTCTTTATTGTTTTGGGTTTGTTTTTGTAGGTCTTTTTTTTCTTCTTCTCCTGTGTCTCCTGCTTAGAGAAGTTCCTTTAGCATTTGTTGTAAAGCTGGTTTGGTGGTGCTGAATTCTCTTAGCCTTTGCTTGTCTGTAAAGCTTTTGATTTCTCTGTTGAAGGTGAATGAGATCCTTTCTGGGTAGAGTAATCTTAGTTGTAGGTTTTTCCCTTTTATTACTTTAAATATATCCTGCCACTCCCTTCTGGCCTGCAGAGTTTCTGCTGAAAAATCAGCTGATAACCTGATGGGAATTCCCTTGTATATTATTTTTTGCTTTTTCCTTGCTGCTTTTAATATTTTTTCTTTGAATTTAATTTTTGTTAGTTTGATTAATATGTGTCTCATTATGTTTCTTCTTGGGTTTACCCTCTATGGGACTCTGTGTGTTTCCTGGACTTGGGTGGCTATTTCCTTTCCCATGTTAGGGAAGTTTTCAACTATAATCTCTTCAAATATTTTCTCAGACCCTTTCTCTTTCTCTTCTTCTTCTGGAACCCCTATAATTTGAATGTTGGTGCATTTAATGTTGTCCCAGAAGTCTCTGAGACTGTCCTCATTTCATTTCATCCTTTTTTCTTTTTTTTGCTCCTTGGCAGTTATTTCCACCATTCTGTCTTCCAGCTTACTCATTGATTCTTCTGTCTTAGTTATTCTGTTATTGATTCCTTCTAGTATATTTTTCATTTCAGTTATTTTGATGTTCATCACTGTTTGTTTGTTCTTTAGTTCTTCTAGGCCCTTGTTAAACATTTCTTGTATTTTCTTGATCCGTGCCTCCATTCTATTTCCAAGATTTTGGATCATCTTTACTATCATTACTCTGAATTCTTTTTCAGGTAGGTCGCCTATTTCCTCTTCATTAATTTGGTCTTGTAGGTTTTTACCTTGTTCCTTCATCTGTAACATTATTTTTTTGTCATCTCTTTTTTATTTGATGGGTTGGGCTGTGTTCCTGTCTTGCTGGTTGTTTGGCCTGAGGCAGCCAGCACTGGAGTTTGCAGGTGGTTGGGTGGAGCTGGGTGTTCATGCCAAGAGGAGGACTTCTGGGGGACCTCACACCAATTAATATTCTCTGGGAGCCGAAGTTCTCTGTTAATCCAGTGGCTTGAACTTGGTGCTCCCACCACAGGAGCTCAGTCCTGACCCCCGGCCTGGGAACCAAGACCCTGCAAGCTGCATGGTGTGACAAAAACAAAAACAAAAATAAAAAACAAAAAAACAACAAACAGAAAAGAGTAAAACAATAACAAAGAGTAAAAAATTAAATTAAATTTAAGAATATAAAATATGTTAGAAATAATAATAATAAAAATGAAACAGCAACAGCAAAACAAAATGGAACCCTGACAGCATAAAAAAGTAAAAAATAAAATAAATAAAATAAATAAAAATAAATAAATAATTTTTTAAAAAATGAAAAAATTCCCTTGTGCCTCCTCTATCAGTGTCCTTGCCTCTACGGTGAGCTACAGGCTACCCCCACCTCCCCAGTAGGCCTCCAAGACTTCTAGGTATGTCTCTGGATCTGCTGTGTCAGTCCCACCTCTGTGTGTGTTCCTCTCACCAATGTCTGTTCCTGGAGCTGGCCCAGAGCACCCAGCTGCACAGCTGGGGTGCAGCACTCCACAAGAGTGCCTGCAGGGGCTGGTGCAGCTGAAGGAGGCCTTGGAGGGTGCAGCGCTTGGCCCATCTGGACCCGTATGGCCAGAGGAGGCCCTCTCGGGTAGCACACGGGCTGCCAGAACCTGTGCTGCCAGAGGAGGATTGGCAGAGGTGGAGCTTGGGCCTGGGACCCACATGGCTGAAAGAGGCCTTGATGGGGGTGGGGCTCAGGCGCAGGACCTGCTTGGCTGGAGGGGGCCCCCGGGGGCTGGGGTTTCAGGCCCGGGGCCCCAGAAGGCTTGCCAGGGCCCCAGTGGGCAAGGGAGACGCTGGCCATGTTCCCCTCTGATCCCCTGATCCCCTGATCCCCTGAAGGTCCCTCTCCATCCTTGCTGGTCCCTGTGCCATGAGGGGGCCCCAGGGGGTGGGGGTTCAGACCCAGGACCCCAGCAGACTTGCTAGGGCCTGAGCAGGTGGGGGAGACACTGGCTGTGCTGCCCTCTGATCCCCCAGTTCCCTGAAAGTCTCTCCCCATCCCCACAGATCCCTGCACCGTAGGTGGGCCCCTCTGAGTGTGGGAACCTCTCCCCTCCCCAGCCCCCACTCCTGCCTCCACTTTTCTTCCCTCCCTCCTTCCCTCCCACGTCCTACCTGGTCATGCGGGGATTCCTCCCACCCCCTTAGGTGTCCGAGGACCCCCACCAGTACCTAGTAGGTGCCCTAGTTGTGAGGAGACGTGAACTCCGCATCTTCCTACTCTGCCATCTTGACTCTGCCCCCTCTCTGAGTGTTTCTTTTTAAATTTTTTACTTTCTTATTAAAACTCTCACCGTGTTCATCTATTCTTTTCCCTAATTTAGTTAGCATTCTTATTACTAATGCTTTGAATTCTTTATCTAGTAAATTATTTATTTCTGTTTCATTAGTTGTTGTTCAGGGGTTTTCTCTTGCTCTCTCAGTTGAGACAAATTCTTCTATCTCCTCATTTTGCTTAGGTAAAACAGTTACCTATAGCTGTCTTGAAACAGTGTCCTTACGTTGGAGTGTCCCTATACAATCTGTGTGGTCCTGGTGGCTTTCGTGAGAAAGTTAGATTTGATGTGAACACAAGTCACATCTTTCCTCATGATGTGCTGGCAGCTATCCACTCGATAGGGGGTGGGGCTGGAGAAGGAGAGGCTAGGGCTGGAGTCAGGTGTGAGGTGGGGATTCCCCTCTGCTCAGTGGCTGTCACTGCTGTATTAGGGGTGGGGTCCAAGCGTGTGCTCTTCCCCCTTCCAGCACTGGCATCCTCTGCCCCAGTGGGGAGCAGAGCTGAAGCATGAGGGGCTGGTATGGATATTCAGCGAGGGTTGGGGCATGAAGTGTGGTGGTCTGGCCACCATCAGAGACCTGCTCTACCTCTTATAGGCCACCTGTACAATTGCCAATAATGGCTGTTCCCCTCCCTGTTCAGATGCTTCTTAGGGTTTGAGCCACCACAAGGAACACTCTGCTTTTGATAGTGGAGGAAACCTGTATAGCTACTAAATGACAAGACAGATGAATATTATAGGCATAATGTTGATCAAAAGAAGCCAGGAACAAAAAAGTACCTACTATATGATTCCATTTATATTAAGCTCAATAAAGGAAAAATTAATCAATGGTGATATGAGTCAGAATAGTGATTACCTTTGGGGGTATACTGACTGGGAGGGAGCCATCTGAAGTGGTGCAACTATTGTATGTTATGATCTGTTGGTGAATGTTCATGTTGAGTTATGCAATTAAAATTTGTACTCTTTACTATACATACCTTAATAAAAAAGGAAAAAGCAAATTCAAGTAAAAGTAATGACATATAAAAGAAAGAAAGAAAGAAAGAAAGAAAGAAAGAAAGAAAGAAAGAAAGAAAAAGAAAGAAAGCAAGCAAGCACTACGTAAATGCTCAAAGACACAGGATATTTCTAGGCAGTCTATATGTCTGTTCATAACTGCTGCAGTCTGAATTGAACGTTTGTGCCCACCCAACCACAAATTCCTATGTTGAAAACCTAATGCCCAAGGTGATAGTATTATAAGATGGGGGCCTTTGGGAATTGATTAAGTCATGAGGGCCCAGCCCTCATAAATGGGTTTAGTGCCCTTATAAAAAAGGCCTTGGAGAGCTGGCTTGCCCCTTCCACCATGTGAGGATACAACGGTATGTCTGCAACCTGGAAGTGGGCCCTCATCTGACCATGCTGGCACCCTGATCTCAGGCTTTGAGTCTCCAGCACTATAAGCAATAAAATTCTGTTGTTTATAAGCTGCCCAGTCTATGGTATTTTGTTATAGCAGCCTAAATGAACTAAGATGGTAACCATACCTGGATAGGCCCATTAACCTTGTATATTACAGAAGTAAAAAATTAGATTCACAATATGAAATTTAAAAATTATGTATATTTAGTAGTACCTTAATAAGTAAAGGTAACAACAATGAAAATTATTCATGAAATTTGATATAAACTCCCAATTTTCTCTCTCTGAATGTCTGGGGAGAACTGTCTTCAGTGTGGTTAGGGAAATAATCTCCAGCCTGGTCTGATTTAATCTACAGTCCTTTCTTTCTTTGCCTCATTTGGTGTCTGCTGATTCTGTTTTCCTGCCATGTTTTAACTGTTTCCTACCATGGATGTTGCAGATGTCTGATCTTGTATTCCAGCGTTATCTCCATTCTCTGCTTATAAATGTTGCTCTCTGCAACAAGCGCTTATACAATGCAAGTGTCCTGTTGCTTCTCCTCTAGTCTTTCCAAAGTGTGCCTTCTAAATTCATTCATTCGTTTAACAAAAAGTCAATGTGTTTATACTTTGTGGACAGGGTTTTTAAAAAGATTTTTCAGGTCCCATGTCATTTCAGATTTATTAAGATGTCTTCATAAACCATATAAACTTTTTTGGCTATAAAATTTTTGAAAGGATTTTTTTTTCTTTTTAAATAACTTAGCTGCAAATAACTCCCTTAAAATACCACTAGCTATGATTTCTTGCTGCTATTGGAAAGTGATAACATGTAACTTAAAAAGGGTTTTCAAATATAATGATATTTTATGAACACTAAATTTAAAAATTACTAATCAATTAATTGATAATCATTAATTTAATAATCAATGCTATATTTTTAAGATTTTAACATTTGTTAATTTTACTTTCTGTGTTTATTTTTTGGAGTCAGTTAATATATTTTAGCTCTCAAAATTTTTTATAAGTCCTGGAAATGCCTGAAAGTTTTTTCTCTGATCCTGTGATGATTATAGTGCATAAAAGAAGCTTGATTGTGTACTCTTTCTACACAAGTTTTCTTTCTATGTGTTTGTTTTCTTCTGTAATTGGTGTACTCTTGGTTATGCCAATGGGAGGAGTATTTTTGAATTTCTTTTGACTGTAAGAATGAAAGCCTCCATTGAGTTGAGACACAAATGCCTATGTTGGTTAAAGCACTAAACATATTCTCACCATACCCCCAGCCCTGCCTAAGGAACAGGATAGGGGGTGTGGCAAACAGATAAGAATAGGAATTGAGAGTAAATATTTAGAACATTATAAAGGTAATTTGAGAATGTAATTTTATTCTGTGGAATTTAATAATAAAAAGTTGGGCTTCCTTTTTTGATGTTATTTTGTTTAGTAATTTATTCTTATTACATTTTTGAAAAATCATGATGGATTGGGGAAAAAATGGTCCTCTACCATAGATGGTTTGAGAAACAGTGATGTACACTACACTTTAATATAGTAAGTTCTTGATACATGTTTGTTTCAACAAATAAATAAACTAATAATCATGTAGTTTTGGCAGTAAGCTACATTATGTTTCCTTCTAGATCTGGAGTTTTCTCACTTGAAAAAGGTTTTTGTTTAGAAACATCTAGTGTAATCTGTGAAAGTGAAGAACTTCTGAGTACAAAGTATTTTAGAGAAAATTGATACAACTTTGAAAAGCTACTCAGTGATAAAACAGTAAGTTTAAATATATCTCACTGTAGAAAGTCATAAGTACCTTCTTGCCCTTGAAAATTTGCCAAAGAATCAGTTTTTGCACCAAGAGTTGACTCCCTTTCATCATGTGCCTCTACAATTTAGGATATACTCGAGTGAGATATATATATATATATATATATATATATATATATATATATATATATATATATATATATATATATATATATATATATACACATATATATATGTATATATGTGTATATATATATATATATATATATATATATATATGTATTTTGCCTCCACATATGTCTACAATGTGGTTTATTTCATGAGGTTTTCTAAATCCCCAGTAGTCTTTTCCTGAAGTGGCTGTGGTTAAACACAAATAGGTGAAGAACTCCCCCATGATATTTATCTGGTATTCTTTTTTCCTTGATGACTGGACTGTTTACTCTTAAAGATGAGAATTTTACCCTAAAAGAAATTTGAATTTATTTATTTAATCTTTTAAAGCAACTTTTAGGGGATTGAGATAGAGAGGGATTGAAATGCCAGATTAATTTTAAAAAGCCTTTTACCATGCATGTGACTATAACTGAATTTTCAAATATGCTAGTTGACTTATCTCAGCAAGTACCTAGACTGGTTAGATCTTTTATTTATCTAAGTATTCATAGTTTTAAATCACAACTGACGAGCACAGAGAAGACAACCATGTAAAAAAATGTGGGAAACAAGATCATCAACTTCTAATGACCTTGCTTCTGATCTCATCCTTCATCCTTCCTATATCTCTTCGTTATTAGTTACTGTTGACCACTTTTGCCATCTTTGACTCTCTCCCACTTAAGTTTCCATAGTGTTGATTCACCCTGCTGCCTACTTCTCCTCCTCTTCACTCCATTCTCCTCCCATTTAAGTGTGGGCATAGCACACGTTTGGTGCTCAGCCTTCTTCTTGATTATACCTCACTTGGAGAGTGTGGCTTTGACTATCAGATGAATGGCTCCTTGAAGGGGTTGGTATCTCCAACTGTGATGTCATTCAGCCTTTTTTCCTCTATGTTTCTGTCTACAAATTCAGCATTACAGCACAATACGCAGAAGTACTGCAGTGTTCTCAGTGATCAAATATTAAATAATTCAGCTAATGATTTGCTTCTTTCAACAGTGACTGAGTCTCTGTTTCGTACCTTCCAGGCTCTTTGCAACACACTGGAAAGAAAGTAGAGATGACAGAGAAAGAAATTGCTCTTAAGGAGCTTACATTCCAGTAATGCATGCACAGAATGAAATACGTTGCATAACAGAAGTATGCCCAATGGATGTGTCTTGAGAATACAGAATAGGAAGTTGGCTATCATCAAATGGAGGGCATTGAAGGCTGAGAAAATAATGTGAGTAGAGTCAATAACATATTATCAGCGAGGAGGGAATTTTCCCAGTTACTCCTCTTGAATTCTTGTGGTTGGACTAATACTAAAATTGACAGAAGAAAGATTAACAGAAGAAAAAGAAACAAATATTAGATTGTGTGCACAAAGGTCTCATAGAAATGGGACCTAAAAAGTGTCCAAGCAGGCAGCTTTTATATATATATATATTTTTTTTTTTTTTTTTGACAAAGAAACAGTAAATTTGAGAGAAATTAACAGGGCAAAGAAACTTAGATTTGGGTAGTTAATTAGTAAGAAATTTAAGCAGTGTTTGGATGTGAATAGTAAATTAGTAAAGAGGTAACAGGTATTTTATAGAGCCTTCTTTGCCCTGAATTCCCTACCTCTGGTGATAAGGATGTCATTCTACCTCTTGGTACAGGGAGGGCACCTCTCACATGAGAGATTTATTTCCTGCTCTCAGGGAGACAGAGGGGAGGATCAGATTGTCCCTCCTGTATTGGCTATTTCTTTCTTTCTTTCTTTCTTTTTTTTTAATTAAGGTGTTCAGTGATGATCTGACTTTTTATTTAAAAAGAAAGAAATGTGTAACCTTTAGTATGTGACAGTTTCAACTGGGAATGACATTAGCATATTTGGAGCACAAACAAAATCTTCTGTAGACAATGTTGGTTTATATATACAATGAACTAGTTTTCAAAAATGTGAAGGTATTCTATTTGGAAGTTAAGGTGATTATTATTATTATTTTTAATATTTATTGGAGTATAGTTGCCTTACAATGTTGTGTTAGTTTCTACTGTACAGCAAAGTGAATCAGCTATACGTATACTTATATCCCATCTTTTTTGGATTTCCTTCCCATTTAGGTCACCACAGAGCATTGAGTAGAGTTCCCTGTGCTATACAATATGTTCTCATTAGTTACGCATTTTATACATAGTATCAATAGTGTATATATATCAATCTCAATCTCCCAATTCATCCCATCCCCCCCTTTCCCCCTTGGTATCTGTACGTTTGTTCTCTACGACTGTGTCTCTATTCTGCTTTGTAAATAAGATCGTCTATACCAATTTTTTCAGATTCCACATGTATGTGTTAATATACGATACTTGTTTTTCTCTTTCTGACTTACTTCACTCCGTATGACAGACTCTAGGTCCATCCATGTCTCTACAAATGACCCAATTTCGTTCCTTTTTATGGCTGAGTAATATTCCACTGTATATATGTACCACATCTTCTTTATCCATTCCTCTGTTGATGGACATTTAGGTTGTTTCCATGTCCCAGCTATTGTAAGTAGTGCTGCAATGAACATTGGGATGCATGTCTCTTTTTGAGGCTATTTCTTAAGTAACTTAAATTCAAAATAATCATTATGGCATTAAGGCATATTTTGGGGATGCCTGCCCTGGGTTCCAACAATTACATCCTGAATTAGCAAGTATTCTTTTGGTTTAGTACGCTGAGAAGTGAATCAAAATTAAGAGCTCAAGAAAGGGAAGAATTGTGTAAAATGAAAATCGGTAAGCAGAGAGGCCAGTAAGTTTTAGAGTTGTTACTAAGTTTATAAAACAATAAAAATGAAAATATTATTTCTTAGAAGATATGCTAAGAACCCAAGGTAAGAAGAAATAGAATAATTTACATTAAAAAGCTCAGTTAAAGGTTATGAGATAGGCAGAGGGGAGGTTGTCATATTTCACAGACGGAAATCATTATTGATTTTGATCTAGAAATAAGGGCTCAAATATATTTATTATAATAATTATTATGTAAAGACGACAATAGGATAGTAGGATGTATGACTAGTAAATCACTAGAAAAGAAGAAAAAGCTAATAAAAGTCAATGCAGCAAAAGATAGAATTATAAAGAAGGGAAATAGCAAAGTGTATAAAAATAGAAAGCATACAAAATGATAGTAGTCATATCAGACATATCACTTAGAGTAATTAATATGAATGCTGCAAATATCCCTGTTATAAGACAAAATTCCTGGGCTGGGCCCTAATTACAAAATCTAAATATTGCTATCTACATACAACAGATACGCCTAAACCTAAATGACTAGACCGTTCAGAATAAGAAGAAAAAAATAAACTGTATCATGGGAGATAAATTGATATCTTTAATGTATCAACATCCCTTACATAGAGGGGACCATTTTCTCTTCTTCCCAGAATCCCTACATAGGCCACTGAAATAGAATTTTCAACCATATATTAGAAAATGGAAGGGAATATCCTCCCTACATTCTGTCCTTCTCAAACTTTCAGTGAGATTGAGAGAAAGAATTAGGCATGCAGGTCTGCCACCTGCACAGGGCTGCCCATCTGTGCCAGTGGTGAGTAGAGGACTGAAACTCAGCTGCACTTTCAGGCCTTGTGCCCTGGAAGAGAGTTAGGTTTACCTGAAGGAAGGATTAATTCCAACAAAGATTTTGTGGAGTCTAAGCCCTGTGCAAGAGGGTCTGGATCCACCTAGAGAAGGTATCTCTATCTCCAAAGTTGCCATTTGTGCTATCTGGGTACTGTGTGGACATGTGTATGTTAGCTGCTTTTGGGTTCTTTTCTCTTTTCAATCTGCCTACCCCAGAGCCAGGGTATTCTAGTCTCCTTTCCTCCATTTGACAAGCTTAATGAGGTAGACATTGTTTCCTGAATTAAGAGGCCTATGGTTTATGCATGCATTGAGGGGAGGGACTGGTGTTAAGTCTGATTAATTCAGGAGCCAAGTTTTAGGAAGTATTAGCATTTGGCCTCTGCATTCCCCAAATTATCTTTGTCAGTAAGAAAGCTGATAGTTTGTTTTGATTTCTATATTCTGAGTCTTTGTCTGCTATTCCTCATGATTAAATTTGGGTTATGCATTCTTGGCAGGCATACTACATTAGTGATGTTTTGTCCTTCTCAATATATCAACAGTAACATAAAGGACCCAGCATAGATAGTCACTGTATCTCACCCTATTGTTATATCTTTTATTGTGAGCAGTTTCTCAGCATTTTTTTGGGAAAAAGTAGAGAATTAATTGATTTAATAAATAAAATTATATATATATATATATATATATATATATATGTATAACTGAATCACCTTGCTGTCTACTTGAAATTAACACAATATTGTAAATTAGCTATAATTCAACAAAAAAAATTAAAACTAGCTATGCACACTATAAAGATAATTGTAAAATTCATGCTAAAAATTTAAATTTTTGTATATGTAAAGTGACATTAAATAGAAAATAAAAAGCACTATGACATGTAGAAAAAAATAAATAAACCTTTTTTCTTTCTTAGCATTTTATGTATGAGTGTGTTTGTCTTAAAGTTGATGATGAAACCTGAAACAGAAGTGAAGTTGCCTAAGACTGACCATTCCAAGAGGCAATTAATGAGATACTGTTCTCAGACCCAGTGATGATGCTTCTAGAGAACCATCTGGAGAGTTTTTCACATGTTCCATGCAAGGACTGGCATCTGACTCACAACTACAACATTTAAAGGTGAGAGTCAGTGGCCTGAGCTCTGCTGACTAGGAGCACAGTGAGGGAAAAGGGCTCTGTCGGAATCCACTACAACTTCTAGCATCTGGTGTGACAAAGGATGTTTGAATTTCCCATGAACCCATGAGGCCCCCGAGGTGGGAATGTATTGGGTTGTTATGAATGGGACTCCACGCAAGAGGAGTAAATCCAAAGGAGGGGCAAGGGACATTTTAGAAGGAGAGGCCAGAGTTTGTATTTATACTGTTGGGGAGGAAGAAATTTTCCACTACCCTTCCTTTAGCCCTTCCCAGCGGCTAAAGGGGAAGTTGTAAGAGGAGGCATAGTGTACGTCAAACGAACTGTAGGTGAGAGATCCCCAATGATGGAAGTTGTCTCTGAAAAAGCCACAAAACCACTCCAAGAAAGAAAGAATTGACATTTAGAACATCCCTCAGAGAGAATACCTATACCAGAGTATAACTGTACTGTGAAATAATACTATATTTACTTTTACTTCTTTTCAGTCTCCTCACTCCAATCCCTGAAAGGTCCCAAAGCATCAGCTAGGGAGTCAAGGAGAAGGCAGAATAAGAGCTGAAGATGATTCTAACCATCCCCATCTTCTTTCATTATAGGCTTCCAAGCCTGAAGTAGGCTAGAGATCAGAGAAGAGAGAAGTTTTAAATTTGATGAGAATAGGATTTTGATTATTATACTGACTAGGGTTTTTAATACCTGGAAAAAGAGATTATTAAATTTCATTGAGTCTAAGATGCTATTGATTATAAGATGTTCCATTATTTTATATAACACTTGGGGAAAAAAATCCCTTCCAATTATGACTACAAGATGACTTTGAGATTCAGAGATGAGATATTAAAATGGAAAAATATGTTCATCTTAGGCTAGACAAAATAGAGTAATATTTTATTATCTGAGGGTGATTGGAAAAGCTATGAGATCTGATTGAGATTTCATTGAAGGGAGGGTACGTGAATTAATAAAAGAGCATTTAAAGGGAGCAGTGGTGATAAAAAGTAAAATTTATTCCTGCCTTTACCCTACAGTGTCCAACTGGTACAATAAACTGGTTAAACAACGTAATTTCTCAGTCTAATTTCAAGCAAACACACACATACCCACACACATGAGCTAAACCTGCCTTTGACAAAAGCCTGAAGAGAAAAGGGGATCCAGGCACTCAAAGGCTCATTTTAAAGGTTCACCTTCTCCAACTAACATACGTCTAATCCTTCCCAGAAAGAGCAGAACACTCCCTGAATGCTAACATAGATGCCAGATTTCAGTTGGAATTAAAAATTGGGATATGTGGAAATAATGAAATACTTTGCATGTTTTCATAATTTTGAGAATTAACAGGAAAGAATTAGATCTCATGCTCTCAGTAACACATTTGATAACATGGGGAGGTTAATAGTATAACTGAAATATCATTTGGCCTCCCTGCCTCTCAGATGTCTAGATAAACTAAACTGAATCCTCCCAGTTCTATGGACTGTGAAAGTCTAAAGAACTCTCATTTGCTTTTGTGAATTCCTGGAGAATTATGTCCCACAGTCCCCTAAGCCTCTGACTCTCATATGTATCAATCTGGATTTGAAACTAGACTCCTCTGGGGGTTTTAAAATATGTCCAAAAATTCTTTGACATTCCTCTCTTCAAGAGATGGCACTTAACTCCTCTTCCATTGAGTGTCGGATGGACTAACTGACTTACTTCTAATGAAATGAATAAGGTATGTATGACATTGTGTGACTTCTGACACCAGGATGTAAAGCACATGGCTTCCTTCTTGCCTTCTCTCTTGGATTGCTTGCTCTGGAGGAAGCTAGCTTCCATGTCATGAGGACACTCAAGCAGCCCTCTGGAGAGAGAGGTTCATGTGGTGAGAAACAGGCTTCCAGCCTACAGCCACGTAATTAAGCCCTCTTGGAAGTGGAGGTTGGTATCTTTGGCAATTTACTGAGGGCAAGGGACATTTTAGAAGGAGAGGCCAGAGTTTGTATTTATACTGTTGGGGAGGAAGAAATTTTCCACTACCCTTCTAGGTTCTTCTGGCTGGTCTAAGAATTAAATTGACATGAGACAGATTAACAGGAGAAAAATCACACAAAAGTTTCAAAACATGTATACATGGGAGAGACCCAGAAAAATTAAATAACTTGCTAAAAAGGTTGAAACCCTCACCTTAAATGTCATCTTCAGCTAAAGACAAAAGAAGATGTTGGGGGTAGGAGTTTAGGACTTCACAGGGGAGGAAGGCCATTGAGTGGAGACGGAAAAGCAAATGTTTGGTAAACAAATGTTTGCTGGGCCATGCAGAGACAATGGGACACAGAGGAATTTTAACAAACAGACTTTGCTAGGTTCATCCCTGTTTACAAACCTAGTTCATACTATAATTATCTATTGTGACAGCTCCCTTCCTGGAACAAGGCTTCTATCTACTATCTTCAGGCAGTTGGCAGTGGGAAGGTCAAAGTTTCTTCCTGAATCTTTTGGGCCTTGATTGTTTTCAGTTTGAAATAATCCACATACCAGAGAGACATTTTGGGGTGTCAAGTTTTGCTCGCCTACAATATTTCTGTCAGCAGTAATTATATCAAGGCTCAGAATCAACTTGCCTCAAGAATACTTAATATCTTAATAAAGTAAGTAAAGTAGTATTTTAAAAAAGTAAAATAAAGGTAAAGTATGAATAAGGTATAATACTTAATACTGTTACTAAGCATGGGGCTCTCTGCCCAATGCACATAGAAGCCAATACTATGGCACTGACTTCTGAGAAAAGAAAATGCTTTAGTGAGAACGCGACCCACAAGAAGACAGGAGGCAAGGCTCTCAGTCTGTTTCCCTGATCTGGGGTTCAGTCAAATTTTTATGAGTTAAGGTAGAATGGGTTGGTATGTGAAAGCACTGGTTGGTATGGGGCAGGGTTCAATTGGAGGGCTTCAGGACTTGGCCCTGTATGGTAAGATATGGTAAAGAGGCTTCAGCATGGGATCTTCCTGGACAAAAAACCCTTCGCTTCTGAAAGGATTCTGGCATTCGGGTTCTGGTCATGTTCTGGTCTTTTGGTTCCATGGTGGGGGAGAAACTTTAGTTCCTGGTGTTATTTAAAGACAAAATTTTCTCCTCTGTGCATTTGTTGGCTGCATGATTTAGTTTTGCTCTGTTGTCTCTGAAAAACAACTTAGTTCTGGTTAGGAACAGGACAGGGTCAGTTCAGGCTGGTTTTACGGTTACAATACCTTAATAAAGACTTGTCATTCGTGAGTAACTGGGTCTCCTTGCCCCTGGATTTTCCCCATTCTAAACCATTATCTTTAGCTAGTGAGATCTTCCTGTATCAATTATCTGATCATGCTCTCCCCCAGTTAAAAATGCATTCATGCCCCACTAATTCCCATTACCTTCAGAATAAAATCTCAACTCCTTTACTTGGTTTATAAGAACTCTTAAGTACTGCTGTGATGTGAGATTGTGGTCACTTCTGTGGCCATGGGATATTAATTTTATCTCATGCATTAAAGATTTTATTTTTCACAAGTTCTATGTGAAGCAGAAAATACCACAACCTTTACCTGGAGAAATTTTTGTTCTAGAAATGAATACTTATTTCATGTCAATATTTCTTACATAGACAGAATTAGTGGACCAAGTGACCAAAGCTTCTGGGGAAGAAAGAAATGACTGTTTTCACACCTATAAAGTAGGAACAACTAAAACTCTGTGGGTGGTTGAAACTGGACAGGAGAATGAAAAGAAATTGGTGAAACAATCTGTTTTTCTCCTGAAAATATTACTGTATTAAATTCTTCAATAAGAAGAAAATAATAATTATGGTATGTCCACTATTGAAAAGAAAAAGGTAGATTTATCTTTTCACCTGGAACATTGTCTATCATATGGAGTGGAAAAAAACGGTTAGAGAACAGTATGTAGAGAATGATCACATTTAGGTAAAATAAATACAGTGTAGAAGGCACAATATCAAATTTTTAACGATGATTGTCTCTGGGGAAGGGGCTTCTGAGTGGAGTTTGTGGAGTACTTCCTATATTATTCACTTCTGAATTTAAAAAAATGTGTAAAAACATATCTTTTACAGTTTAAAAAGATAGTTCCATTTTATAAAAATCAAGGATGACAGCTAGGAACTTTAAATTAACATCCGTCCCTTTGTCTTCACACAGATTCTCATTCAACTTTTCCTGGAATGATGGAAGTTTCGATGTTAGGGTTTAATCGCATCTTAAAGCTATATTCCAAGGGTATCCCTCATAACCTCATTAGTGGCTAAATCACTGTCTCTGTTATTAAATTCTTCCTCATAGCTAATCCTCATGTTACTCCATATACATTCCCCACCCAGAGTTCAGTTAAATCTGGGAAAAGAAAAAAGAGTTGATAATCCTCCTTTGTTTAAAAACGATTGGTGATTTTAATTTTCTTTTCATAGCATGTTTCTCTTTTGCCAGATTTCTTGCCCTTGATCATTTCTTGGAAGCAGCGTGGTGAAAATGAAATGTGTGGGGTTTGAAGTTGGAGGAACTGGCTTTGCAACCTGTCATCTTTATTTACCAGTAGGCTACCTGTGGGTAAACCATTACCTTAATTCTCTGCACTTCAGTTTCCCCATCTATAAAATCAGATGAGAGTGACTGAAAGGATCATAGGAGATAACGAAAGTGGGAGTGTGATGAACAATAGCATCTTGCAAAGATGCTGCTTGACCTTTTTCTCCCCACCTGACCCCAGCCACTTCTCTCTCTCTCTTTTAATTTTTCTTTTTTTTTTAAAAAGACTTTATTTTTTCAGAGAAGTTTTAGGTTCACGATAAAATTGAGAGGAAGATACAGAGATTTCCCGTATACCTCCTGCCCACACACATGCATACGCCATTATCAAAATCCCTCACCAGAGTGGAATATTTGTTACAATTGATTAACCTACATTGACACATGATTATCACCCAAAGTCCATAGTTTTCATTGTGGTTCACTCTTGGTGTTGTACATTCTATGGGATTGGACAAAGGTATAGTGACATGTATCTACCGTTATAGTACACTTCTCTTTTCCTTGCTTCTTTTCTTACCAGAGTCAAAAGAACTCTTTAATATTAGTATCTTCTTCTGTAAAACAAAATGAAAATAGCCCCTCCCTTCTGTACTTCAAAGGGTCACTTTTGTAAGACTCAGTTGGGCAAATGCATGTTAAAGCATGTTGTAAAGGCTAGGGTCCTAATGCTAGCTATATTTGTATTTTGCCACATGACAGCCCTACGAGTGGGTTTGTCAGAGTGGACATGATCCTTTCCATTTTACAGACAAGGACATGGTTGGAGAGGCTGTGACTTCCACATGGTCTCACAGCACTAGAACCCAGGCTTCTAGACTATCAAAGGCCATTTTTAAAGTTTATCTCTCTCCTGTAAGTTAAATGACCTTGACTCTTCTAGCTTTTCTTTATAAATTCCACACATCAACCGAATCTACAAAGAAAAGCAAATGAATTGCTCAAATGATTTTCTTCTCTGGAATTTTGCTATTAAAGTTGGGTTGAATTATGGGAGCACTGAGTGAGTAATAGCCAGCACTGTGCAGGGAACACAGTGGTAAATGAGAAGTCATGGTCCCCGCCTTTACGGAGCCTATGTTCTGTGGGGGTTGGGGTGAAGCGAGCGGAGGGTAAACAGGAAAGAAGTGAGTAAGCAAATAAATGAACAAGAGAGTTTTGGGTAGTCATAAGCATTTTTGAATCAAATAAAGGCTAGTGACCTGCAGGGGTGACAGTGTGGTGTGGTGGTGGTGGACGGGGAGGTGTGACCTAGACTGAGTGATGGAGAAGGGCTCTGGAAGGAGATGACAGTAGAACTGAGACTTCAAATAGAGCAGGGACTTTGCCTTCACCATTACGTCCCCATTCCCAGTGACTGGACCAGTGCCCAGCAAACAACGTGTTCAGTAGATATTGGGTGAATGAATTAATCAATGAATGAAGGAGCCATTCATACAAGGATCAGGGCGTGTTTGGAAATGCTTTTGCTATAATAGCTAATACTAATAGCTGCTCTTCATTTTGCTCATATTACATGCCAGGTACTTAGGCTTAATGATTTACATTTATTTAGAAGTGAGGGACTACCTTGATGGTCCAGTGGTTAAGACTCTGCGCTTCCCCTGCAGGGGGCGCCGGTTCAATCCCTGGTCAGGGAACGAAGACCCCGCATGCCATGCAGCGTGGCCAAAAAATAATAAAAATTTAAAAACTAAAAAAAAAAAGTGGAATCCTCACAACAACCCAAAGAATTAATTACATTATTACCCCATTTTTCAGATAAGGGCTATAATGACATTTGTGATAAAGGGATATTTTGTGATATTGTAAAATCTTTAATTTTCTTGTTACTCCTTTTAGTTTCAAACACTTTAAGACCAATGTTTGGTCACATTTTTATTATTCAAAATGCTGGGAAATGTGGTATTCTGATTCACCTAATTTTCTATCAAAGCATATTTGTTAAAGTTCTATATAAAAATAATAGTTTCTCTATCTGCTTTGTTCATATGCTAGTTAAAACTGAATCATAGAAAGCCTGAGTTGAAAGTAACTGTAGAATTCAACTCATCCAATAGTACTGTTTCATATATAAAGGGATTTAGGCATCAAGAACCTTTTCAAATTTTTTTCTTTAATGACTGAATTTTTTGCACTGAGTATTTGGAGTGAGCAAAACTGCAATAACGAGATTGGCTGTCATCTATTAAGCACATGAATCAACGTGTTTCAAAACCAGTTCATTTGCTCTTCAAAAGAACTGCAATGATATAGACATTAGAATCCCCACCTTGCTGATAAAAGTACCTGAGGCTCAGTGGCCTATGTAACTTGCTCAAGGTCACATTGACCATAAATGGCAGACCTGAGGTTCAGTCAGATTTCAATACACCATGCTGCTTCTTCCAAAATAGGATCACTTCATAGTAAAAATTTAGAAACTGATCACAAAAATTATAGCAGTTTGGATTGACTGTTTACTCATCCCAGCACACTAGAAATTATGTTGATTTTGTTTTTCTTTTTTTGGGGGAGGTGGGACAAGATTTTCTCCACCTGAAAGTAAAAGGTAGAAAAAAATTCCACTGACTTATATTTGAATTAATGCCTGTAGCTTCACACATCCAACAATCAACAAAATACAATTCACTTGTACATTAAGACGGTTGGTTTTTGGCAACTACAGAGAGGGAAACTTGACAGAGACTCTTGGGGAAGTCCCTACCCTAAGAAAATCCCTCCCTGACAACAAAGTGCCCCAGGGGCCTTTGAGTTCTCTAAGGGCTGATAAAGTGCAATCTTAACACCAGTGGGAGATATTATCTTTCATGTCTTCTCTGAATGACTAAGGATTTCTGCCTCTGATATTCTTCTCCCCTCCTCTTTCTCATAGGAAGTTCCTGGCTGGAGAAACCCCTAATACGGTTGGGCTAAAGATAAAGGACTCTGGGGTTGCTTGGTCTTCTCCAGAGATGTTAAAGATCAATGTTAGCTTTTATTTTATCTATCTGTCTACCTATCTATCTATCTATCTATCTATCTATCTATCTATCTATCATCATCATCATCAACATCACTTATTTTAGAGGAGGTAAGGGATTATATTGAGCAGCCATAAAAAAATCAATAGAGCCTAGTGATTTATTGAGCTCATAAAACAAATCAGTAAAACATGCTTTCCAGAGATTGGGAGAAACCAGCCTAAAAGTAATTTCAGCCATCTGAGGCTTTTGGAGGATGGGTTTAAAAATCACTTAGTCTTTATAGTTGAGGAGCCCCTCAGCACCAACTCTGTACTCCCCTATCCCTCACATTCCTCCATCCCTACATGCTTTGGGGCCATGCTGGAATCCCAATTTATCTAGTCATCACAGTCTGAGAAACAGATGAACTCTGCATTCATGATTACAAATTTAGATTATTTCTGCAAAATCATTGTTACGCATCGCCCCCCAAAAAGCCTTTACTCCGGGATCATAATCCAACAGTCAGTACAGAAAGTACTTATGAGTTACCTGCTGTGAATCTTTTGATAAAACATGGTAGAATTTAGGAGTTAGGCCGTTCTAAACCAGTAGAAAAACATTTCAAGGAAATAGAAAAAAACCCTCAGTTCCCTGAAATCATGTAAATGTCAAGCCTTGATCTTGTCAAGCTAGTCCTTTGGCATTTTCTCCTCATCTCTGCATGACATTACTCTCCCAAATGGATTACCATAGCCTTCTTGGCCATCAAAGCCAGTATAATGAGACAAGAACAAAGACATCTGTATTTTATAACTAAAAATATGAGGAAATATGCTATTTTCTGTGCCTAAAATTTATTACCTCCCCATCCCAACTCTATCCCCAGGATATATTGCTTCATTGTAGACTTACCACCCTATACTGTAATTACCCCTTTGCTTCTTTGCCTCCCTCACTATGCCAAGTCCTTTAAAGGCAGTTCACAGTGCCTGTCTCACTGTGCTTATCTTAGATAGGCTTCCACTGGAAAACTTCTACGGGTGACTGGAATTTGTGTGCAGGGGTATTCTCAAAAGCAACATTTGTGGGGGGATGAAGGAAGTAGGGTTGGGCAGAGGGAAGAGTTGAAATGTGGAACCGTCACAACGAAGGCCTCACAAGATCCTTGGGTAACTCTAAAGCTGGGATGATCCCTTCAGAATCTTCTCACCTTGAGGCAAGGGAACTGGGCCTTTACTGCTCATTCACTAGTCAATGGATGCAGGTTGGCTCTCCCAGTGGGGCATGACCACGAGCAAGGCAACTTTCATGCATTTAGTGAGGGCATTTCCCAGAGAATGAGTCAGCTAAGTGCTGTCAGCTACTGCCAATACTCACAGAAGCTGGGGGAATAATGAATGTGCTTCAATTCTGAATGCAGGGATCTGGGTGGCATATAGCAGCATCCACTACAGTCCTCCAAAACTATTATTAAGTAAGTGACATTATATAGTTCATTCATTTATCCAAGTGACTCGTGTTTTTGATTTCACATATGTATGAGGAATATTTTAACCAGCTGGGGATGTATCTTGCATAGTTGTTAGTATAGAAGCATTACTTTTAGGTACTAGTTATAGAGCTACTAGGTTTCAGCACGTTTTTTTTTGACATAAAATTCATTTTATTTATCCAGTGTGATCTGCTTGAAGAAACTCTGAGGCTTGAGTTAAAAGACCTGGGTTCTCATTAGAACTCTGCCACTTTACTATATGAGTCATGTTACTTCTTTGTTTTCAGTTGTCTCATTTGTAAAATGGCAAAAATGATCTCTTGGGTGACTTTTTCACAGGGTTGTAGTACAAAGAACGGAAAGGATGCTTGCCAAAGCCCTTTGTAAATGACTGGTGGAGAAGGGATTGAAGAGGCTGTGGGAGCTCTCCATTAGCATGAGGAATAGGGAAGGAGACTGCAAAGGGGAGGGATGAGGAAAAGAGGTGGAATTTTCCTGAGGTGCCAAAAACCATCTCTTTACTTCACCATGGCAACTCAGGCCTGCTCAAGTGAAGTAAATTCAAAACAAAACAGAACAAAGGAGACAGACAAAGCAGTCGACTGAACTATATACATTAAGTAAATCTTTATGTAGTTTAGAACTTTTTTCTCACCCCCTCCCCACCAGGTAGAGGCTGCAACAATCATACTGTTGGGAGGAAAGGAAAACCACTGTATTTGTTTAGTTCTGGGGTTTCTTGGCTACAATATAGGATCTATCACCTCAACACCACTTTGACTCAACTTGTTTATATGAAAGCAAGTGGGTGTTCATTTCTAAGTGTCTCTTTATCTCTCTCTTTTTGTTGTGGTCGTGGTTGCTTTGGTCTCATTTTTGATCTTTCCCCATGAAAGACCTTTCTTAGTCCCTGTCCTGAAAGTAGGTGATCATCCTTCAGGTCAGGGTAGAGTTAGCGTGGACTTCCCCAGAGCAGTGGAAATGTTTCCTTTGAATTTAAAGCTTTTTCAACCCTGATGGCACGATCTTGGTTTTGGTTGAAAACTGGAGATAAATGTCATGTGGTCAACTCCAGGGAGGTGTACTTGGCTTATTTCTAACCAGAGACATTTCCCAACCCTTCACCCACACAAGGCTAGTTTTCCCTTCTACCTCAGAGGTTTTCTGTTACACATGCTGTTCTTCTCCCTCTGCTCTTCTTTCTATTAATTCATCCATTCATTCATCTCCCTCCATTCCTTCTGGTTAAGAAGCCAGCTTGGGTTTACACTGCACATTTCATATTCCCTTCTTCAGCCTCCTTGCTTGGGTCAGATGTGGACAAACTCTGCCTTTAATTTCCATGCTGTGCTCCTGGGACCCATATTTTTTTGGCTTGGGCTCCATCTCTGGGAGCTGATGATTGGCCAGGAAAATTTCAACAAAGCAGCAGGGCAGATCAGGGCCTGGCTGACCTTGTGCCTCTTGGTTTTTCAAGATTTATGGGTTGGATGAATCTTGCACTCAACCCTGGCCTTGTCAACAACATGTTTGTTTTTATCACTAAGGTACCCTGGTAGGAGACCGCATCAGTGCCTGGGAAACCTGACTTTACTTGGACTGTGACAGATTTGACCTCCACACCAATGCTTCTTTTCCTATGTAGGCAGGTAATTCTCCCCTTACCAGGTTTCTTAAAGGAAATAAGGTATCACATATCATTAGATGGTGTAGGGATATAATGGAAGCATTTTTGTCATGGAAGCCTGCCCTGACCTCCCAAGGGTAGACTGGGCACCCTTTTTATGGCACCATATACTTTCCCTTGTATTTTCTGAAGTCAGAAAGAATCTCTTGTTCATCATTATATCTCCAGGGTCTGGAACACAGAAGTGTCAATACATATTTGTTCACTAATTAACTGAATTTTGGAAAGTGTGAACCATCTTCCAGTTTCCTGAGAAGGAAGAGAAGTAACAATATATGCTTTTCTGACTCCCATCTACCCAGGGCTCCATAGCCTATTGAGAGGTAGTGCTGAGGGTAAGCAGATGTTGCATTCTTACATGTGGTTTTGTCTTTTCATCACTCTTGTCCATCCAGACCATCCTCCTTGCTATACCTAGAACTTGTCAAGCATAGTCATCTCCATGGGAGAAGCATGGTTGGCAATGGGTACAGGTGGTCAGGAGGAAATAGCAAGCTTTTGATAAACACATCATTTTCTTTCTGCCTACTCCTGTTCATTAACATGGTAAGGAGATGTGTTTTTAGCAGTGTATCCATTCTGTCAAGATCCTTTCCAAGCCTCTATTTTTCCCTTTAAATATCAAATCAATGTTTGTTGGGTAGAATTGAAATTTAGGTGGTTAGACATCCAGTTTGGGATGGGCAGATGTGCTTGGTACCATCACCTTTTGTCTCCAAAGGGTTAGGGCTTCTAGCCAAGCATGTTCTCTTTGTAGCTCTTTTTCTGGCTAACTCATACTTATCTTAAAAATACCTTCCTCTAAGAAGGCCTCTAGGATGATGCAAGTTTGGGCTTCCTGATATGTGGTTCCCTATATCATTGGAGTGTATTATAATTTTATCATATTATAAATTCTTGTGTAATTTGTCTTTTTCACTCATGAGAACAAACATTTCTTGAGGGCAGAGACCTTGTACGTGTTTTCTCTTTTCTGTGGTCAGACTTGTTTGAATAGTGCTGTCCAAAAGATCTTTTAGCAATGATGGAAATGCTCTATTCTGCTCTGTCCAGTGAGGCTGCCACTAGACAGATGTGGCTATTGAACACTTGAAATATAGCTAGTGTGACTGAGGAACTACATTAATGGTATTTAATTTTAATTAATAAATATTTACATTTAAATAGCCACATATGACTAATGGTTACAGTATTGAGCTGCATAGTTAGAAGTCTGTCTATTTCTACTATCCTTTTCAAAGAACAAACTTTTGGCTTTGTTGATTCTCAATTTTGTTTCTTTCTTTGCTATTTCAATAAATTCTGCTCTTTATCGTTTCCTTCTCCCTCCCTCCCTTCCTTCCTTCCTTTCCTTCCTTCCTTATTCTTTTTCTAACTTCTTAACTTGGAAGCTTATATCATTAATCTTATCATTTCTTCTTTCTAATGTAAGCATTCAAAGATGTAAATTTTCAAACCATAATGGAAAGGAATATGAATAAGAATATATATGTATAACTGAATCACTTTGCTGCACACAAGAAACTAACCCAACATTGTAAATCAACTATACTTCAATTAAAAAAAAGATGTAAATTTTCCTCAACGCATTGCTTTATTATAGTCCACAAATTTAATCTATGGTATTTTAAATCAACTTTATTGAGATTTAATTTACATATGTTAAAGTGCACCATTTTAAAGAATACACTTAGTTTCAGTAATTGTACACACCACCTGTTTTACCACCACAATTAAAATATGGACTTTTTCCATCATCCCAAAATGTACCTTTATGCCCCTTTGCCATTATTCCCTATCACATTAATCTACTGTCACTATAGTTTTGCCTTTTGTAGAATTTCATATAAATGGAAACAAATAGCATGCATTCTTTGCTCTGTTTCCTTAGTTCAACAGAATATTTTTGAAAGTTATCCATGTTGTTTTATGTAACAGTAATTACTTCCTTTTCATTGTGGATTAGTATTCCATGGGATGGATAGATCACATTTTGCTTATCCATTTATTTGGATATTTGAATGTTTGGGTTGTTTTCAGTTTTTGGCTATTATGGATAAAGCTTCTTTGAACATACATGCACAGGTTTTTATGTAGAGATATATTTTCATTTTTCTTGGGTAATTACCTAGGTGTGGAATTGTTGGGTCATATGATAACTGTAAGATTAACTTTATAAGAAATGTCCCAAGTGTTTTAAAAACACTGTTGTATCATTTTCAATTTCTACCAGTAATATATGAGACTTTCAGTTGCTCCATATCCTCATCGATACTCGTTATTGTAAGTTTTAAATCTTAGCTGTTCTAGTGAGTGTGTAGTGGTATCTAACTGTGGTTTTATGTTGCAGTTCCCTGATGACTGATGATGTTGAGCATCTTTTCATGTGTTCATCAGACATTTGTGTAATTTTTGTGATATGCCTATTAAAATATTTTGCCCATTTAAAAAATTGGGTTGTCTTCTTAGTATTCAGTTGTAAGAATTCTTTATATATTCTGGATACAAATTTTTTGTCCGTTATATGTACTGCAAATATTTTCTCCTTGTCTGTGGCTTTCCTCCCCAATCTGCTCTTTTAAGAGCAAAAGATTTTAATTTTAATTAAGTTCATTTTAACAACTTTGTCTTTTATGGTTCATGTTTTCTGTGTTCTATGTAAGAAAACATTGCCTACCCTAAGGTCACAAATATATTTTCTTTCACGTTTTCCTTTAGAAGTTTTATAGTTTTAGCTTTTATGTTTAGGTTTATGATCCATTTTGAGTTATTTTTGGTGTAAGGTGTGAAAGAAAGGATCAAAGTTTATTTTTTTCCAAACATATATCAGTTGTTCCAGCACCATTTGTTGGATTTCCTTTCCCCAATGAATTATCATGGCACCTTTGTTGAAAATAAATTGGCAATGTGGGTAACATAATGGTTCTATCTCTTTATTGCCTATTCTGTTCCATTAATCTATATGTGTACTTTATGCCAATACCATACTGTCTTGATTACTGTAGTTTTGAATTATCTTGAAATAATAGAGTGGAAGTACTCCAGTGCTGTTCTTTTACAAAATTTGGCTATTCTAGATCTTTTACATTTCTATATAAATTTTAGAATTAGTTTTGTTAATTTCCAATTTTGTTTGTAATTGTATTGACTCTATAGATGAGTTTGGGGGGAATGACATTTCAATAATATTGAGAATTCTAATCCCTGAACATGGAATGTTTCTTCATTTACTTAGACATTTAAAAATTTCTCTCAATAATGTTTTATAGTTTTTAGTGTACAGGTCTTGCACATATTTTGTTAAATTTATCCCTAAATATTTCATTTTATTTCATTCTATCATAAATATTTTTTCTTAATTTTGGTTTTAAATTTTTATTTAAACATAAAATTGATTTTTGTATATTGTCTTTTGTATCCTGTAATATTGCTAAATTCACTTATCATTTCTAGTAGCCTTTTTAAAAAAAATAGAGTGCTTAAGATAGTCTATATTCACTAACAGTTTGTCTAAGAATAAAGAAAATTTTACTACTTCATTTCCAATATGGATAATTTTATTGTTTTTCTTGCACTGCTGCATGGGCTAGGAACCTCTAACACAATATTGAATAGAAATTGTGGGAACCCACAACATTGCCTTCTTGGTCTGGGGGAAACATTTAATCTTTCAATGTCAATTGTGGTACTAGCTGTAGGTTTCTTAAAGATGCTTATTATCAGATTGATGGAATTAGTTCATTCCTAGTTTGCTGAGAGGTTTTATCGTGAATGGGTGTCTAATCTTAAGTGCTTTTTCTGCATCTATTGAGATGATCAGATGTTTTTCTTCACGTGTGAATATGGCTGATTACATTGATGTTTGAATGTTAAAACAACCTTTCATTTCTGAGATAAACTCCACTTTGGTGTTTATTAGGGTGTATTGTCCTTTTTATATATGGCTGATATGTTAACATTTTGTTAAGTATTTTTGCATCTATGTTCATGAGGAAAATTTATTTGTATTTATTTATTTTATTTTTGTGGAAAGTTTGTTTAGTTTTGGTATTAGGTTAATGCTGGCCTTGTGAAAGGAGTTGGGAATTGTTCCCTTCTCTATTTTTGGAAAGGATTTGTGTATTTTTGTCCTTTCTTAAGTATTTAATATAATTCATCAGTGAAGCCATCTGGACTTGGAGTTTTCTTTGTGGAAAGGTTTTTTTTTGAAAAAAAATTAAAAAAATAAATGTAATTCATTGACTATGTAGGGTTATTAAGGCTTTCTCTTTTTTTTTCTTATTTTTGTTGGTTTGCTAATTTTTGACTTTTAAGAAATTTGTCCTTTTTATCTAATATGGTATAAAGTTGCTCATACTCTTATCTTTTTAATGTCTGTTGGCTCTTTTGAATCCCCTCATTTCTCATATTGATAATTTTTGCCTTTTCTCTCTCTTTTTTTTCTTACTCACCTAGTTAGAGGTTTATCAATTGTATTGCCTTTTCAAAGAACAAACTTTTGGTTTCCTTGAATTTTCTGTATTGTTTGTTCAATTTCTATGTTATTGACTTCCATACATATATTTATTATTTTGCTCTTTTATATACCTTGGACTCAATCTACCTTCCTTTTTAGCTTTTTAAGGTTGAAGCTTAGATGACTGATTTTAGAACTCTCTTCTATTTTTTTTTTTTTTTTCCTAAGGAAAATCCTTGTAGGTCTGTCATGTGATAACTGATCCAAGGCCAAAACTCATCACAGAGAATCTAGTCAAGAGATGAGGAGGCCTGCATAATCCAGCAAGAGCCAGTCTGAGGAGGAAATATCTTGGTTAAAGCCAGACAGGCTGTGGGATTGCCATCCATTGACAGCTTTTTTCTTAAAATTAAATTGGTCAGTTACCATGTTTTAGCTGATTTCTTAGCCATCCTCCAGAAACATGAGGCAGGCTTTATCCATTAGGCACAATAGTGAGGTGCCTAAACCCCATGATCTCACCAAAATGGTTTAATTTCTTTCATAAAATGATGCTGAAGACAATGGTGTTTACCGTGGTAAAAACAGGATAAATCATGTATGGTACCAAGCATAGGGCCCATTATGAGAAGCTATTTTCAATATCTGGGATATGAACACCTCCCAGAGCATCTACAGAACACATCTTGAAGGGAGAACCATAGAGTCCTCAATCTGGCCTGGATCTCTTTTATTTGACAATAAATACAATTTAATTTTTTTCTGAGCAGGAGATCAGGATGCTATTTTTAGAAAAAGGGAGGGGGAGGGGGAAAGGTGGAAACTCACCTGGGTTCACAGCAGGAGCCCAGCAGAGGACCACCTAAGCTTGCGTGGAAGACCTACAACCAGAGACGCTGGGGTGGAGTACAGCAGAGGATGCACGCTTCACTGTGATGTCCCGAGTCTGTGCAACGCAAGCGTTTTTGGATGAACTAAGCCCTGGGCGGTGGTCTACACATGCACTCTGATGTGAATTCATTACTAAAAATCTGGAGTGCTCGAACTTTCTGAAGGGGTGGATTGAGTTTCTTGCAGAGTTTATC
This sequence comes from Eschrichtius robustus, assembly GCF_028021215.1. Taxonomy (NCBI): domain Eukaryota; kingdom Metazoa; phylum Chordata; class Mammalia; order Artiodactyla; family Eschrichtiidae; genus Eschrichtius; species Eschrichtius robustus. Next base: position 130,709,598 of record NC_090826.1, on the reverse strand, counting down.
TGACCCAGAATGCTTTGCAAATCCAGCCTCAGATCCCACTCTTCCAGGGAGCATGGTGGGCTCTGCAGAAACTGAAAGCAAGCAGCACCATAGTTCATCATTTCAGCTCAATTATTAGCCCGTGGCCTGCACCGGCTGCCAAATACGAAAGGTTGGACCATGTGATCGTCTCCAAACTTTTCCACAAGGGCTCCTGTGGTTAGTGTGAGGTCTTCGGCTCTCCCTCCCCCCTCCCCTCTCAAAATCAGCTTGCATAACCCAGTACAGCCCCTTCCTCAGTTCAGCTATTGTACTCGAGTAGGGAGTAGTGAGCTGAACTGCAAAACAGAGCTGCCATTCCGCCAGCGCCCTCCCTGCTTTCCCAGAATGCACCTATTTTTCGGTCACGCCCCAGAGCCTGCGCGCCTAAGCAAGCCCGCCCCCCCCAACGACTAGCGGTAAAAGGAAAGCCAATAGCAATCGTCCAAGGCAGAGCGCGTAGGCGTGGAACCCTGCGGAGACGTTTTAACCCATACCAGGCGCCGGAAAGAGCGCTAGTCTCGACCTCCGCCCAATTCTCTGTTGGCAACTAGCAGAGCTCCTGGAGGCACAGGGCTTCCACTGCGTGCCATTCCCGCAGCTTCCGCCCACAGGCCACTACTATGACCCCGGCTATTACTGCCTGGGAGTGTACAAAGTGGAGATAAGATCTGAATCTGTGCAGGGTCCGGCGCGGGAAGCCGAAAAACGCTACGTTGAGGAAGGAGATCCGGGCCTCCTGGGCTGCATGAACCAGGAGGCTACGGCAAGCACGAGGGCGGTGAGGGCGGCCAGGAGCCCATGGAGCAGCCACTGAGGAGCCAGGCCGTGTGGAGGCTGCCGCGGAGGCCCCACACCCTGGAAACCGGCTTCTCATCTATTTTAATGTAAGTATTTAAAACCATAAATGCCCTTTAGGTATTTAATTATATATATTATATATATAATTATTAATATATAATATATATACTCTGCAAATTTTGTTATGGTGTGTTTTAATTTTTCTTTAATTATTTCTAATTTCGCTTGTGATTTTTTTTTTTTTTTGAGCCATGGGTTGTTTAGAAGTGCATCTTTTAATTTCCAAATATGCGTTATTTTACAGATTTCTTTTAGGTATTGATTTATATTCCTTGTTTCTTTTTAACTTTAATTTCTGTTGTTTCAATTCTTCTAAATGTAAGAAGACTTGTTTTGTGGAAGAGCATAGTCTATTTTGCTCAGTGTTAAATGTGTACCTGAAAAGAATGTGTGTTCTGCTGTTGTTGTAATGCTCTCTAAATGCCAGTTAAATTAAGTTGTTAGATAGCGTCGTTAAAGTCTTCTATATGCTTATTGATTTTCTGTCTACTTGTTCTATCATTTATTAAGAGAACAGTATTGAAATTTCCAATTATATTTGTGGACTTTTATATTTCTCCTTGGAGTTCTGTCAGTTTTGCTTCATGTATTTTGAAGCTCTGTTATTGAGTCTTTATAGGCTTAAGATTGTTATCTTCCTAATGATTTGACCCCTTATCATTATGAAGTGCCAGTCTTTGTCCCTGATAACCTTCCTTATTTTCATATCTAGTTTGTATGATATTAATAAAGTCATTTTAGTTTTTTTATGGTTAGAGTTTTTAATGTTATCTTTCCATCCTTTTGCTTTTTTATTTTTAAACCTTTTTAAAAAATTGAAGTATAGTTAATTTACAAAGTTGTATTAGTTTCAGGTGTACAGCAAAGTGATTCAGTTTTATATATATTCTTTTTCAGATTGTTTTCCACTATAGGTTATTATAAGATACGGAATATAGTTCCTTGTGCTATACAGTAGGTCCTTGTTGTTTATCTGTTTTATTTATATATATAAAATATATACATATAGTGTGTGTATGTTAATCCCAAACTCCTAATTTATGTCCCCCCCCCACTCCCTTTCATAACCCTAAGGTTGTTTTCTATGTCTGTGAGTCTATTTCTGTTTTATAAATAAGTTCATTTGTATCATTTTTTAGATTCCACATGTAAGTGAATATGATATTTGTTTGTCTAACTTATTTAATATGATAATCTCTGGGTCCATCCATGTTGCTGCAAATGGCATTATTTCATTCTTTTTTATGGCTGAGTAATATTCCATTGTGTATATATACCACATCTTTATCCTTTCATGTGTTGATGGGCACTTAGGTTGCTTCCATGTCTTGGCTATTGTAAATAGTGCTGCTATGAACATTGGGGTGCATGTATCTTTTTGAATTAGAGCTGTCACTGGATATATGCTCCATCCTTTTGCTTTTAACTTGTCTGTCTCTTTATAATCAAACTTTCTCATAGACAGCATAAGGTAGGCCTTCCTTTTTATCTAATCTGACAGTCTCTGCCTTTTAAGTGGAGTGTTAACAAATGTTTACATTCTTTATGATAAGCAATTTGATTAGGTATAAATTTACCATCTTGCTATTTGTTTTCTATTTGTCCAATCTGTTCTTTCTACCTTTTTTCCACTTTCCTACCATGCATTAGATTAATTAAGCATTTTTTAGTATTCTTATTTATCTCCACTACTGACCTCTTAGCTCTGTCCCTTTTAAATGGTTGCTCTGTGGTTTCAGTTGCATCTTTAACTTACTTCAATATATTGATACCTTCAAATAATGTTATACCTGTTTATATATCACATAAAAATCTTTCAACAGTATACATTCATTTACCCTTTTGTAGTCTGTTGTACTGTTGTCATACATTTGGCTTCTCTATATGAAAACCACACTACTTTCGTATTATTTTTGCTGTAACACTCAGTTATTTTTAAAAAATGAGGAAGCAAGAGAATTTTTTTACTTACCACGTACTTACCATTTCTGAGTCTCTTCATTCCTTTGTGTAGATCTAGCTTTCCATCTGGTATAATTTTTTTTCAATCTGAAGAACTTCTTACAATATTTCTTCTAGTGTAGATCTGCCAGTGACAGAGTCCCTCAGCTCTTGTCTGCAAAAGTCTTTATTTTCTTTCATTTGAAGGATATTTTTTATGGATATAATTAATGTTGACAGATTTTTTTCAACACTTTAAAAGATATCATTCCTTTGTAGTCTGGTGTACATTATTCTGACAATCTTCAGTCATTCTTATTTGTAATGTCATGTCATATCATGTCATATGTTGTAACATGTATTTTTTTCTGGGCACTTTTAAGATTTTCTCTTCATGAAAATTTTTGAAAAGCAATTTGATTATAACGTGCCTTGTAAGATTTTTTTTTTTTTTTTTTTGCTTTCGTCGTGCTTGTGGTTCATTGAGGTTCTTGGGTCTGTGGGCTCTTAATTTTCATCAAATTTGGAAAATGTTGAACCATTATTTCTTCATATTTTTTTTTCAACCTCACATCTTTCTCCTTTCTTTCTGGGACTCCAATTACACTTCTGTTAGATTGCTTAATATTGTCCTACAGATTCTTAAGGGTTTGTTAATGTTTTCCATTCTTTTTCTCTCTCTGCTTTAGTTTGGATGGTTTCTATTACATATGTTCATGCTCACTGACTCTTCTGCAGTGTCTAATTTGCTGTAATTACATTCAATGAACTTTGCAATTTAGATATTGCTTTTTCAGTTCTTGAAGTTCCAGTTGGTTCTTTTTTAAATCTTGCCATTTCTACTCTCATTATGTTTTAATGTGCTTGGCTGCTAATTTTTCATTACTGTTGTTTTTTGGCTGTTTTTACTGACTTATTTTTCTACTTATTGTGAGTCACATTTTCCTGCTTTTTGCATGTCTAGTAATTTTTAAAGAGTAATTTTTGTTAGATGCTGGTTATTATGATTGGTACATTGTTGAGAGTTTGGATTTGATTACATTTTTTTAAAGAACGTTGAAAAAGTCTGGCAAGCCGTTGTTACATGTGGATAAGCTTCTTCATTTTGAAGTTGTTTTAAACTTTATTTGGAAAAGTTTAAAGTAGCCTTCATTAACTCAAACATCCCTCCACCTCATAAGAGCTCTGAGAATTTTTCATTTTGGAGCTCTCCTGTAATTCTTTGCCCAGCCTTACAACATTTCACCATATATATACATGGCTTACTGTTTAGCAGTGGACTAAAGGGGACTCTTATGAATATTTCTAGAGCCTTTTCTCTGTATCTCTTCCTTTTTTCTAGTACTCTTCTTTGAAAAATATGGTCTCCTTAGCACCCTCACCCACTGCCAGAGCTCCTTTCTCTGTCTCTTCAACTCATTGAGGGATGTGGTTTCTGATTGTGTTCTCCCTCTCTGCACTAGAGTCTGGAAATTCCTCCAACAGAAAGCCAGGGTGAGCATAGGGTTGTCCTAGTTCATTCCTTTCTGTTAGGGATCACAGTTCTGCAGTACCTGTTGTACAATTTCTTAAAACATTATTTCATATATTTTGTCCAGTTTTACAAAGGTCTATAGTAGGAGAAAATGTTTCGTTCTATTTATTCCAACATGGCAGAAATGGAAGTCCTGATCTGTGGTATTTTTATTATTGCTTAGTTTTAAACATTATAAAATTTCTATTATAATTTATTTTAACCCATGAATTATTCACAACTGTGTTTTAAAATTTCCAAAATGTATGAGAGTTTTAAATTTTTTGTATTGATTTCAAACTTAATTGCATTATGCCCTAAGAATGTATTCTATACAACAAGAAATATCTGAAATTTCTTGGAATTTGACATATGACTTATTATCTTATAAATATTTCATATGTATGTGAGAAGAAAGGGTATTTTCTAATTGTTAGGGACTGTTTCTACATGTGTCCATTAAATCAATCTTGTTAATTGTGTTCAATCTTTTATATTCTTACTAATTTTTTGGTCTGCTTGGCTATTTATTAAGGAGAGAGGTTTATTGAAGTCTAATACTGGGATGGTTGAGTTATCCATTTCTCTTTATAGCTCTATCAATTTTTGCTTTATGTATTTTGACACTTTAAAAATTGAGGTAGATTATACACAGTAAAGTACACAAATCTTTAACATATAGTACAAAGAATTTTTATACACACCTACCCACCCATATAACTACCACTTAGCTCAAGATGTGGAACATCTCCTGAACCACAGAAGTCTCTCATGTCTTCTTCTGGCAATAACTACTTAAACCACTCTTTGAAACTTTACCAACATTGTTAAGTTTTACATATTTTTGAGCTTCATATAAATAGAAATATACAATATGTTTTTTGTGTCTTTTTTTTTTGCTAATATGATTTTGAGATTTATTTATATCTTTTTCTGTATTAGTGGATTTTTTAAATTGTTTTGAATAATTTTTCTGAATATCATGCGAATATTTCTCCATTCTATTATTGACAGTCATTTAGGTTGTTTCTGATTTGGTACTGTAATGAATAACACTTCTGTGAACATTCTTGTCTGTGTCTTTGGTGGAGGGAATAAGCATATATTGGTAAATGCCCAGGATTAGAATTGCTAAGTCCTAAATAGAATTTTAAGTATGTGTTTCACCTTAGTAGATACAACCAAACAATTTTGTAAAATAATTGTACCAATTTACTCTCCTTCCAGTACTGTATGAGAATTCCAGTTGCTCTACATCCTTGCAAGCACTTAGTATTGTCTGTATTTTAGTTTTGGTAATTCTGGTGGTGTGTAGCATATCTCATTGTGGTTTTATTTTTTATTTTTATTTTTTAACATCTTTATTGGAGTATAATTGCTTTACAATGGTGTGTTAGTTTCTGCTTTATAACAAAGTGAATCAGCTATACATATACATATATCCCGATATCTCTTCCCTCTTGCATCTCCCTCCCTCCCACCCTCCCTATCCCACCCCTCTAGGTGGTCACAAAGCACCGAGCTGATCTCCCTGTGCTATGCGGCTGCTTCCCACTAGCTATCTATTTTACATTTGGTAGTGTATATATGTCCATGCCACTTTCTCACTTTGCCCCAGCTTACCCTTCCCGCTCCCTGTGTCCTCAAGTCCATTCTCTAGTAGGTTTGTGTCTTTATTCCCATCCTGCCCCTAGGTTCTTCATGACCATTTTTTTTTTTTTTTTTTTAGTATAGTTTTTGGCACTTGTTATCATTGATGGATTTGTTTTTTGGTTTGGTTGCTCTCCTCTTTCTTTTTTTTATTACTTAAAATTTTTTTGTTATTTTTAATAATTAGTTTTTATTTTAATAATTTTATTTTACTTTATTTTTTTCTTTCTTTCTTTTTTTCTCCCTTTTATTCTGAGCTGTGTGATTGACAGGGTCTTGGTGCTCTGGCCGGGTATCAGGCCTGTGCCTTTGAGGTCAGAGAGCCGAGTTCAGGACACTGGTCCACCAGAGACCTCCCAGCTCCACATAACATCAAACGGCGAAAATCTCCCAGAGATCTCCATCTCAATACCAAGACCCAGCTCCACTAAACGACCAGCAAACTACAGTGCTGGACACCCTATGCCAAACAACTAGCAAGGCAAGAACACAACGCCACCCATTAGCAGAGAGGCTACCTAAAATCATAATAAGTTCACAGGCACCCCAAAACACACCACCAGATGTGGACCTGCCCACCAGAAAGACAAGATCCAGCCTCATCCACCAGAACACAGGCACTAGTCCCCTCCACCAGGAAGCCTGCACAACCCACTGAACCAACCGTAGCCACTGGGGGCAGACACCAAAAACAACAGGAACTACGAACGTGCAGCCTGCGAAAAGGAGACCCCAAACACAGTAAGTTAAGCAAAATGAGAAGACAGAGAAACACACAGCAGATGAAGGAGCAAGGTAAAAACCCACCAGACCAAACAAATGAAGAGGAAATAGGCAGTCTACCTGAAAAAGAATTCAGAGTAATGATAGTAAAGATCCAAAATCTTGGAAATAGAATGGATAAAATACAAGAAACGTTTAACAAGGACCTAGAAGAACTAAAGAGCAAACAAACAATGATGAACAACACAATAAATGAAATTAAAAATTCTCTAGAAGGAATCAATAGCAGAAAAACTGAGGCAGAAGAATGGATACGTGACCTGGAAGATAAAATAGTGGAAATAACTACTGCAGAGCAGAATAAAGAAAAAAGAATGAAAAGAATTGAGGACAGTCTCAGAGACCTCTGGGACAACATTAAATGCACCAACATTCGAATTACAGGGGTCCCAGAAGAAGAAGAGAAAAAGAAAGGGACTGAGAAAATATTTGAAGAGATTATAGTTGAAAACTTCCCTAATATGGGATTAAATAGTTAATCAAGTCCAGGAAGCACAGAGAGTCCCATACAGGATAAATCCAAGGAGAAACACACCAAGACACATATTAATCAAACTATCAAAAATTAAATACAAAGAAAAAATATTAAAAGCAGCAAGGGAAAAACAACAAATAACACACAAGGGAATCCCCATAAGGTTAACAGCTGATGTTTCAGCAGAAACTCTGCAAGCCAGAAGGGAGTGGCAGGACATGTTTAAAGTGATGAAAGGGAAAAACTTACAACCAGTAGTACTCTACCCAGCAAGGATCTCATTCAGATTCGACGGAGAAATTAAAACCTTTACAGACAAGCTAAAGCTAAGAGAATTCATTGTGGTTTTAAATGTGCATTTCTCTGATGAACAGTGATGTTGAGCACAATTTCATATGTTTATGCACCATTTGGATGTCTTTTTTTTTTCTTCTTATTAAGTAACTGGATTTTGGCTCATTTTCCCCCTCTTTGGGTTGTCTGTCCTTTCCTTATTGATTTATGTAATTAAACAAATATACTGGATAATAATTCTTTGTCAGTTACAAGCATTAAAAAATATCTCTGTAAGTGATTTGCCTTTTCATTATCTTAGTAGTGTCTTTTGGTGAACAGGAGTTCTTGATTTTAAGGAAGTCTAATATATCACTTTTTTTCTTTTATGGTTAGTGCTTTTTGTGTTTTATTTAAGAAACCTTTGTCTTCTCCAAGTTCAGGAAGACATTCGTCTAATTTTTCTATTAGAATCTTTATTGATTTAGATTTCATATTTAAGTCTATGATCCATTTGGAATAGATTTTTGCATGTATCATAAGGTTGGAGTTAAGGTTAACTTTTAAAAATGGGTATCTGATTGATTCATCATTATTTATTGAATTGATTATCCTTTCCCCATTGAATTGGCATCTCTGATACAAATCAGGTGACTGTATGTGTGTATGTTTCTGGATCTCTGTTCTGTACCATTGCTCTATTCTTGTACCAATGTAATAGTGTCTTAATTTCTTCAGTTTCATAATGTCATCATGTTAGATAGTGTAAGTCTTCCACCTTTATGGTAATACAAGATTGCCTTGACTATTCTAGGTCCTTTATGTTTCCATATAAATTTTAGAATTAGCTTGTTTAAACAAAGCAAAACAAAACCTCTGCTTGGCGTTTAGAGTGGGATTGAACTGAATTTATAGAACAGTTTGAGGTGAAATGACAACAATTTTGAGTTTTGTAATCCATGAGCATAGTATATACTTCTATTTAGTTATGTCTTCTTTAATTTCTCTTGGCAGTGTTTCGTTATTTTCTGAGGCTACTTTACTGTTACAAACAGTTTATTTTTAAAATATTTTATAGATTAACTGAATCTTTTAACCTTTCCATTTCTTTTTATTTTAGGTCAGACGTCAGCAAACCTTTTTCCATAAAGTGCCAAGTTTGCAGGCCCTACAGTCTCATTGCAGTTACTTGACTTTGCTGGTGAAGAGTGAAAGCAGCCATAGAGAACGGAGAACATGTAAGCAAATGTGTATGTCTGTGATCCAACAAAGCTTTATTTATAAAAACAGACACCATAATTTGGCCTATGAGCCGTAGTTTGCTGATAGACAGTTCTCTTGTAAATAGCCTATAACTGGCTCTCTTGTAAATAAGATACAACTGAATTTTGAAAAATCTAAGTGAACAATCTATATCTTTTAATTGTTGACTTTAGTTCATTATATTTAAAGATGATTGTTTTTCTCATATATATTGGCTGTTTTCCTCTATCATGTTACTTTTTCTTTGTTCTACTTTTTCATGCTTTTTTCTTGTGTTTTTATTAATTGAATTTTTGTTTGTTTTCTTCTAGTGTCCCCTCTTTATTTCTGTTACCTTTAGAAATATGCTTTAAATTTTACCATCATATTTATCAAAGTCTGCCTTTTATGAGCAGAAGAAAATCTACAATGTTTTGATTCTGTTTACTTTTCTGTTAACTTACATACTATTATTGTCGTGCATTTACTTAGGTCCTTATTTTTATTAGGTCCATCTATTAGCCTTTGTTATTAAGGTTTCCCTATAAATAAAATGTTTGTTCAGGTTCACCTATATGTAGATCATTTTCCTTGCTCATAATTTTTTCCAGCGTCTTAGACTTACTCTTGGGAAGATTTTTCTTACTGCCTGAAATATATTCTTGGTAGTCTTTTTAATGATGGTCTCTTGTTGGTGACTGCTAGTTTTTATTTATCTGGAAATGTCTTTATTTCACCTTAATTTTTGAAAGGTAGTTCTGATAGTGTACAATTCTTGGTTGACAGTAATTGCCTCTCAACACCTTGAAAACACCAGTGTGGCTTTCATTGTTATAGTTGAAAAGTCAGCTGTCAGTTTAATCTAATTTTCATTCCTTTGTTGGTGATCTGCATTTTCTCTCTAATTTAAAAAATTCCTCTTCAACAATTATACTTTCTGTTTCTAAGAGTTCAGTTTTTCATATCTCACTGCCCATTTTTGAAAGTCTTCTGATTATTGCTCATTTTTGCGACTCCATGTCTAGAAGCATTTCATACATAGTTATTCTATATTATGTGTCAGCTAATTCAACAGTTTTAAATAGTTTGCCCTCTAAATTTGCTGGGGTTTTTTTTTCCCCTCAGTCATGGTGCATTTTGGTGACTGGGACATTAACGCAGTTTCCCATAGAGTTCATAGTTGGTTGAAATTCATCCATGAGGATCCTGAGGCCATACATTGGGACTACTTTTCTCTAGAGAGGATTTCCAGTTGTTTTTACTAGCAGTCAGAAGACACTACCAAATTGGGACCATTTTTACCTCTTTCTAGGTTTCTGACTTTCTTTGGGAATCTTTGATTTAGATTGCCTACTTTGAGGCTTAGTTTCTCTCACTTAACTGCAGTACTGATCAAAACAACCTGCAGAAAAATCTTGTCTTTTTCTCTTGCTTTTTACTCATTGATTCCCACTCTGGTTTCAGCTCACTTTTTTTTTGTTCTGTTTCGTGGTGGTGGTGTTGGTTGGAGCCTTCAGAGATATTCGGGAAATGCGTTCAAAGGCATTTTCGTCCAGGATCTAGTTATTTTATAGCAGAAGGGTCCTTTAGATTATGTAGTTTGCCATGAAGACGAAAGTGGAGGTCTTCAAGAACTATGTTCAGTTGAACCCAGTGCCTGTTACAACTAATTGTTGAATGAATAATTTACCTTTGATATAAATAAAGGAGGTGGTCATCAGTATAGTATGTCTTGATAGATCTGGGACAGATTTGCAGCTGAAAGACGTCTCTGCATTTGCTTGCAATTGATGCCTGTAATTCTCTTTCAAAATAAGCTTACTTTCTTTTAAATAAAGCAGTTATTACTTAATAATGGCAAGTGTCTGCTCGATTGGTCACTGCTGTTGACATATCAAGTCTTTTATCCATCACTTATGACTTACACCTTAGGAAGAATTTATTATATGCATAAAAATCAAAGATTATATGTTCAAGCTAAAAGGAATCTTAGACTTTATGGGATTTAGTAATTTTATTTTACGTATTCATGTACATATTATTATTAACTGGGGAGTTTAAGTGTCTGGCCTAAGATCCTAAAATTGACTCTAGAATCACAAAGGAAAAGCAGATTTTTCATAAGAAAATTGGGGTAGAGAGTGGGCATGAGAAGACTTGGAGTCAAACACATTTGGCTCTGCCACTTAGTGATATGTGACTGGCAAATTCTCATTCTTTCTGTGCCTTAGTTTACTTTTCTCTGAAACAGGAATAATTTTAGTAACTCCATCATAGGATTGTTGAATGAGATAAATCGTATAGCAAATCATTTAGCAAATATCTCATGCATAATAAATTCAATAAATGTCAACTGTAGATGTTATGATCACCCCATTCCTCTGCTTGTAGTACCAAACCAACACAGAAGAGAACCATTGATGTGTATACATTGATCACCTTGAGCCACCAGAAAATATCTAACTGAAAATAGTCATAAAGAGTCACCTTAGCTTTGTCATGTAAACTGATTTTTTAAAAATAAATTTATTTATTTATTTATTTATTTATGGCTGTGTTGGGTCTTCGTTGCTGTCTGCGAGCTTTCTCTAGTTGCTGTGAGTGGGGGCTACTCTTCGTTGTGGTGAGCAGGCTTCTCATTGTGGTGGCTTCTCTTGTTGTGGAGCACGGGCTCTAGGTGCGTGGGCTTCAGTAGTTGTGGCACGCGGGCTCAGTAGTCGTGGTGCACGGGCTTAGCTGCTCCGTGGCATGTGGGATCTTCCCGGACCAGGGCCCGAACCTGTGTCCCCTGCATTGGCAGGGGGTATTCTTAACTACTGTGCCACCAGGGAAGTCCTGGAAACTGATTTTAATCATAATAATAATGGTAATATTGATGAAATTTTGCAGTTTAAATTTTGCCTGAGAAGTGCAGTCATGCATAAGTGCTTATTCAATTTCTGGTGAGGACATATAAACAAGATGTGATGTGTACACACCACTCTGCCAAATTCCTGTGTTCTTGCTCTCATTTTGAGGACAAGGATATTCAGGCTTAGGCCCATGGGGTAACTTGCCTAAGGTCAGAGAGTAAAAAACCCAGGATTTTATACTAAAGCATTCAGGATGTTAAGCATGAGATTTTTCCATGTAGAGTATAATATATCCCTCTGTATCTTGATTCTTACATACTGAAAATAAGAAACAGAGTGCCTTAGGAACTAGAAGAAAAGCCACAAAAAAGTACAGCCTCAAACTATGAGGGGAGCATTTTGTAAAGGAAGAGTGATCAACAGCACTGAATGTCACTGAGAGATGAAAAGAAAGATGAAAAACATAGATATACATTTGATTTTGAAATATAGTGTTCCCTTAGTCACCTTAAGTGACTTTTTTTTTTAAAAACAAGAAGTTGTGATTTTGACCTAGAACTTGTTGTAGGAAACTAGCTGGCTAACTTTTGAGAGTCACCAAGTGATAACTAAGTCAGTGGGCAGGAAAAAAGAGAATTTCTGGCAATAACGGTTTATGTTCATTTGGCAAATAAGGCAGCTACTAAGTTTCTTGTATGCTAGGAAGAATTTCTCTTGAAATACAGAGTTAATTTTACATGTATGGATTACAAATATGATTTTCCTTAAAATATTTTTTGTTGACAGTGGGTAGCCACTGTGTCTGGTCTTACATTCTTACAAGGCTTCTAATGCTTTTAGTGGGAGTTCTGACCTTAATCTTTCTTGATGAATTGGCCAGATTATATCATCACATCAATTTATTTCAAGAATGCTTCTGGTAGCTGGGACATGTATCTTGGAAATCTCCCCTTGCTGTGCTTCCCATTTCCTCAATTAGAATTGAAACACACTTGTATGGAAAGACGGTTTCTCCATATTTATACAATCACTTATATATTAGCTGTGCTCTGGGGTCATATTGATTTGTTAAGATGTTAAGTGCAATTTTTTTCATGCCTTTATATTGTGGGGATGACGTAAATGATGGTGGTAGAGTTACTTAATAGAGACAAAGACAAGTGTTATTAAAGTCTTCCATCCCAGCCGGAACTTGAAATAAATGGGTGTAAAAGAAGAATAAAAAATATTTTTTGCCAATGTCAAGGAGGCTAGAGATAACCAGAAATGCATCATTTCGAAAGATCAAGAAGAAGAATATAGGAGATATATAAAGGTATTTATTCATTCAATCATTAAATAATTAAGTGAACATCTATACCAAGCATTGTGCAAGGTGCTGGTAATATAGTTGTTAACAAGATAGTCAAAATCTCTGGACACATGTAATGGGAGAACATAGGAACATATTCTTAATTTCAAGTTGTCTAGGAAGGCAAGGGAAAATAAGAATGAGACTTGGGGTCTCCCACTTAAGTTATCCGAGAGGATTTGGATGACAGTCTTCTTAGATGGGCAAATCTCATTGGGTACAGAATTTAGGTCTGATACAAGAAGGATTCAGACCTACATTCTCATTTATATGCTTGCTGGGATTTTTTGTGGTATCATTCTTCCTCTAGTGTAATTGTCCCTCTTACACTCACTGTGCTGTTTCTGCCAAGAACCTTTTCTTAGAGCTTGGTCATATAATAAAATGGTTAAGAACATAAGTTGTGGAATCAGACTGACTGGGGCTCCAGTTCCAGTTTAGTCGTTGATGAGCTGTTATCATTAGTCAAGGTACTTCATGTCCCTGAGTTTCAGTTTCCTGTCAGTTAAGTGGGGCGATAACAATACTTATTTCATAGGACGGTTGTGAAGATTCAATGAAATGAACATTCAAAGCTTTTAGCATAATGTCTGGTTCATAGTCAGTATCTTTCATTGCTGGAATTGTCCTGGATTCATTTATTATGTAGTTAGTAAGTCTCAGCTTTATGCTAAGTAGCTTACTCATGAGTTGACAGTATCTCTTCTGCCTTATCACCTTTCACCCCTCATTTTTTTGTTCCTACTGTTGAAATTCCCAGGAGGCCTAGAAATAGAGCATTCTCTAAAAATTGGAATCAGTAGGTTAGAAGGGCTACCCAGGTCATGGCAGGACTCCAGTCTCTGACCCACCCACTCCCGGTGTAAGACCCACTTTCCCTCAGCTCTGTATTTAGGCCTCTTTCTGGTTATTGTCATGGTTGAGACATCAGAAGTTGGTTGGACAGAAGAGATCTGGATCAGTTACATCTATGACGGATAGTAGCTGCTGCAAATTCCCCGATGTTCTTCACCCCAAATGGGTTTCTGTCTCATCACTGTGGAAGGTGGTAGGTTGAATATCATGAAACCATGTACTGCTTTCTTTTTTTTACCACAGCCAGAGTTTCACTCTGGTTGAATGGGTTCAGAGAGAAGGTTTCATTCTAACTGATGGACTTACAAACACCTGGAACGTTTGAAGTATTATTATTATTATAGCTTATATATATATTTGTTCTGAAGAACTAGGGCTCTTTTTATTTTAGGGACTATAATTGTGTATCCTTGTATGAAAGGGAGAGAAATGCTGCCTTCAGAAATCAATGTTCTGGGGACTTCCCTGGTGGTTCAGTGGTTAAGAATCTGCCTGCCAGTGCAGGGGACACAGGTTTGAGCCCTGGTCCAGGAAGATCCCACATGCCATGGAGCAACTAAGCCCGTGCACCACAACTACTGAGCCTGCGAGCCACAACTACTGAGTTCACGTGCCACAACTACTGAAGCCTGCGCGCCGCCTAGAGCCCGTGCTCCACAACAAGAGAAGCCACCGCGATGAGAAGCCCATACACCGCAAGGAAAAGTAGCCCCCTCTCGCCACAACTAGAGAAAGCCTGCACGCAGCAACGAAGACCCAATGCAGCCAAGAAAAAAGAAAAGAAATCAATGTTCTATGACAGCATCACAATTAGATGTCAAACTTAATATCCAGCTGCAGAAAATCTAGCCGCAGTACTGAGTACCCTTTGGAGGCTGAGGGACTCAGGAGCCTGTTCTTGGGTTGAAATGGTCAGAGATGAGCAAGTTCTCCCTCTGATTCTGCTTTTGCTTCACCCAATGGCCTGTTTTAATCTCCTTTCTAAAATGCAGGTAAATGCCAATTTTCTTGTCAATAATAGTCAATTTTTTTTTGCAAATTTGAAATGTAAAAGAGGAAATCTCTGCCAAGTTGAGTTTAATAAATTTTAATGATGGTCACAGGAGCTAATCAGGAATGCAGCTGGATTGGATGTCAGCTCCTTTCCTGTGATCTGGAGGCTCTGACTCAGTGACTCTCTGCTCATACTCTCTGCTGCTTCATTCGCTTCCAGCTTTAACATATTTTTCCCTTGGGCAAGATTACAGGGAGTTGACTGCTGTCATGGTGTTTGAGAGTCCTTCCCAAACATGGGAAGTTGAGAACAACTGGGTATACTCTGAGGATGTTAGCAGTAGAGGTGATAAGGAGAGGAGGAGAAAGAGGACAGTTGGGAGAAAGTCTGGAGCCTGTAGCTTAGAGGGTGTCTTTCTAGGGAAACGTTTTATTCCCTGGACAGCAGAATTATAGAGACAGGGTAGATTTGGATTAATCTTTTTCTAAACCTGTATTGAGATTTTTTTTTCATAAAACAATTGTCACTGGCCTTTTGTTTCTCTCTCTTTGGCATAGATTTAACACAATTATCTTTAGTTTTTCATTTTTAGGTATGAAGTTGATTGTTGGTTTGAAATCTATAATTCTTTATAATGTTAAGGAAACATCTATTATAAACTTTTAATTAGTTCTTTTAAATCAAGATGTAGTGTTCATTTTATCAAATTTCTTTTTTAAAATAACCAATTAAAATGCTTTTATTGTTTTTCTTATTTAATAAAATGGCATTATTATCAACCAGACTGTTGTAAGATTTGAATGGGTCAATGAATGTATGTAAAGATCTTAGAAACATGTCAGCTGCTAATAATAACAGTGTTAGCTGTTACAATTGTAATTGGTCTTAATAAATTACAGATATTAATCTATCCTTACATTCCTGGAATTAAATCCAGGAGACCCTGTTAACCTGTGCCCCATGACTGATGTCTGTCCCACTGGTTGGGGGAGTCCCCAACAATTTAAAACACTTTTTTCTGACAGTTGAAACCACTTTTTCCAGGGGTACAGTGTGTGCTTTTGGGATTGTCATTCTTGTGTATAATTATTCTCTCTCTCCCAGAAAACACTGGTCATAAGAGATTTGCAAGTGTTTACAATTGAATGAATTTGGTCTCATCCCATCAGTCACATTAATTAGAGGGTCATCAGAGTGGTGTACTCATAAGGGTGTGGAATGAGAGGTGGATTTGTTCAGGGGCAGTTCTCCGTGGGAATGAATTTGGTCTCATCCCATCAGTCACCTTAATTAGAGGGCCATCAGAGTGGTGTACTCATAAGGGTGTGGAATGAGAGGTGGATTTGTTCAGGGGCAATTCTCCGTGGTGTTGTTACACATCTTGTGTCAATTAAAAAATATATATAGTTAATTTTGATGCTGGTGAGACAATGAGGAAAATAGGTACCTGGTACATTGCTGTTGGGAGGGTAAATCTTACTGTATTATTTTCTATTGTTTTATAACATTACCACACATTTAGTGGCTCAAAGCAACCCAAGTGTATTATCTCACAGTGTCTGTAGGTTAGAAGTCCAGGGACAGTGTGGCTGGATTCTCTGCTCAGGATCATAGTGTTTGCCAGGGCCACAGTTCTTATCTGGGGTTTTTCTAAACTCACTGATGGCAGAATTTGTTTCCTTGCAGTCATAGGACTGAGGTCTCCATTTCCTTGCTGGCTGTCAGCCATAGGCCACTCTCAGCAGCCATAGGTTTCCAGATTCCTTACCATGTGGCCCTCTCCATCTTCAGGTCAATAATGGCAAGTCAAATTCTTCTTGTGCTTCAAATCTCTGACTTCCTGTTTCATATTAAGCTGGAGAAAATTCTCTGCTTTAAAAAGGTTCATGTGATTAGGTCAGGCCCACATGGAAAAATCTCTCTCTTAAGGTCATAAAACTAACATGATCTGGGAATCTACAATATTCATAGTACTGAGAGTTATTACAAGGTGTGTACATGGTGGGGAGCAGGAGGTCATATTAAAATTCTGCCTACTATAGTTACTATAATTTGAAAAGGTACTCTGGCAGTATCTTTTGCAACTAAGCATACATATACCTTTTACTTCTGTATTCCTACTTTTAGGACTCCATTTTATAGAAACAAGTACATCAGCACATAAAAATAAAAGTCCAAAGATGTTTATTGCATTGTTTGTAATAACTCCTAAGTGGAAACTCATTCTTCATCAAAAGGAGACTGCTTGAATAAACTATAGTTTATCCATAGCATTCTTAATATCTTAGATCGTTATCCATTGATTTGGCTAGGAATGGAAAGAGTTAGATGGGGTGGAGGATGGGGTGAAGTTTAGTAAGTTTATACATCTCTGCATTATTTCACTTGTTATAAATATATATCACTTCTTTAGTTAAAAATAATAAATATAAAAACTAAAGTAATACATGTTCCTTGCAGAAAATTTGCAAAATACAGTAAAGCTTACAGAAGCAAATACAATTATTCACAGTCCAAACATCCAGACATATTTCTTATTAACAGTTTGGTATATTCTATGCACTTATATCCAAAAATTCATAATATAAATATTACTTTGAAACTTTATCTTTTTCACATGCATATGTTATACATGAAAGTCCATCCTTATCCTACATTATATACACGTTCATGAATATTTTCTTCTGGGGCTTTTATGATCTAATTCTTAAATACTTAAATCTTTAATTCCTCTGGAATTTATTTTGGTGTACAGTGCTTAATGAGAATTAATCAATATCTATATTTTTCTAATTGGTTAACTATTATCCCTGTAACATTTATCTAATAGCTATCCCTAATGATTAGAAATGCCACTTTTATTGTATACTAAATTCTTATACGTATTTCTGAAAATTCCTTTCTGCTCCACTCGTGACTCTGTAATCTGACATTGTCACCACATTTAAAAAATATATTATAGGTTTTAATAGGCTTTAATATCTGGTATGGAAATCTTTCTGCTACTTTGCATTTCTAACAGTTTTTGTTTTATACTTCCTTTTATACATCCTCAACTTCCTTGCTGTTTTCTTTCTCATTTGCTTGATTTAATTCCAATCCTATCTAATCTGTGCCTGCCCCTGCACAGCCCAGTGTAGTTGGAAAAAATAATATACAGCCACGTTGAGTCATTTTAAATTCATGATCATTCAACTTAAGCATCGTGCTGCCCAACAATATATTTCCCTAGACTGTTCACTCTCCCACTTTCCTGTGTGGTTATTTTGTACTATCTCTTCTCTCTTCAAATCTTCTCTACCTTCACGCTCAGTTGCAGACCCTATTTACTCCTCAAGTCCCTGACTTCTAAGCATTTGAGAACCCCAGGGCTCAGTCTTTGGACCTCTTTACCACTGTACTTACAGTCATTCTCTGGGTGAGCTTGTCTATTCTCATGACTTTAAATGCAATTTGCGTGCTAATAATTCTCCAAATTATAACCTTACTCTGAACTTCAGAGTCTAGCATCTAGATGGTACTTTTCTTTACTTTGAGGTATAGCAGACATCTCAAACTTAACAAGCCCAAAACTGAACTCCTAAATATTCCCCCTCAGCTGGCTCTGCTCATAGTCTTCCCCATTTTAGTACAGGGCAACTCTAATTTTCCAGTGACTCAAGTCAAAACGACCTTGGAAGCATTCTTGACTTCTCTTTCTTGCATACCACACATCTGTTCTGTCAGTAAATCCTGCCACATTTACTTTCAGAGTATATCTAGAGTCTGACAGCTTCTCAGCACTTCTGCTGCCATCAGGTTTGAGGCACCATTGTTCTTAACTGGATTACTGGATTATTGCAATAGCCTCCTGGCCGGTCTCTCTGCTTCTTCCCTTGACAACCCCTTCAGTCTGTCCTCAGCAGGCAGCCACTGTGATCCTGTTAAAGCGTAAGTCAGATCATGTCATCCTTTTACTCAACCACAACATTCTGCCATTCTTATTTCATCTACCCCTATACCTACTCCCCAGACCCCTTTTGGAATAATATGTTTTTGGAAATTACTTTTTTAGACTAGAAATGGTAAATACATGTAAATATTTATTCCACCTAGTGAGCTGCATGCACATAATGTATTTTGATATATAAAAATGAATTTTATAATCACGAGAGTAAACATTCTGTTCTATCTGAGCTGGAGGCCATATCATCAGTGACATGAAAAATGACTTATCACGTATTTTGAGGTTATGTACTTATAACTGCAGCTGTTATTACTACCACTCAAGATTTCAAATACAGTAGCTGCATAATGTCATGATGTTATGTCTCTTTTGGTCCTTGATACTTTTCTTTGGTCTCAAGTCTACCTTATCTGGTATTAAATAGCCATTTCTGCATTTCTTTTTGATTTTTACATGATATATCTTCCCCATTTTCTTACTTTCAACCTATCTATATTATTCTGTGTGAAATTAATTTCTTGTAGAGAGTATATAGCTGGATTGTGTTTTAAAATCTCTGCCAATTTCTTTCTTTTAACTGGTGTATGTCTGCCATTTTATTTTTTTTCTGCTTGTTCCCTCTGTTTCTTGTTCCTTATCATTGTTTGCCATCCGGTGGGTAATTTGAACATCTTTTAAGAGTTTCATTTTGATTTCTTTATGGCATTTTAAAATTATATCACTTTGTATATATCTTAGTGGTTGCTCTAGACATTTCCATATGCATATGTAACTCTCAGCCTACTGGTGTTGGTGTTTTCGCTTCTAGTGAAGTTTAGAAACCGTACTTTAACCTCTTCATCTTTTAAGTATAATTGTCTTAAATATTTTTTCTACATACGTTGAGCACCACATCGGATGGTATTATATCCTTTGTATCAACCATAAAATATGATTAAAGAACTTTATGAAGTGAAAGACAGTTTATTATATTTTCCACTATTTTTGCTCATTCAACTGATCTTCTTTTCTGTCAGGAGGACCCATCCTTCTCCTGTTACCATTTTCTTTCTGTGTGGATTTTTTTAGCCATTCTTTAAGAGTAAATCTGCTAGCAACACATTTTCTTAGTTTCCTTTAGTTTAATGAAGATGTCTTTGTTTCCCCTTTGTTTCTGGAGAAAAGCTTTGTCAGATACAGGATTCAGGGTTAACAGTTCTTTAATTAAGCATTTGAAAAATACTGTGTCACTTTTTTTTTTGACCTCCATGGTTTTAGATGAGAAACCTGGTGTTCAAATTAGTGTTCCTTTATAGGAACACCTCCTCTTGCTTCTCCTTTCCCTCCTTGTTCTCCTCTGCCTCCTCTGAAAAATAGATTCTGTAGTTCTGGCAATCTGGGGAACTGCCTGTTGAGTGATCTTGGAAGCAGATCCTTCAGTCCCAGTCAAGCCTTCAGATGACTGTAACTGCAACCTCATGTGAGACTGTCAGCCAGAACCATTTGGGTAATTCCTGACCCACAGAAACTGAACTAATAAATGCTTGTTGTTTTAAGTCACTAAGTTTTGTGGTGATTTGTTATGCAACAATAGATGACCGATACAAAATCCCAGTAATTAATGTCCCACAATGTGCATGAACAATCACTATTACATGTACAATCTAGCACATGTTTTGCTTTCATGGTTTGGTGGACCTACTGGTATGCAGAGTAGGAATCAGCATTTGTCATATGTGCTGTACACATTTGAGGGAAAAGTGCACAATGACTTCTTTTATTCATCACTGAAATCCCATGTTATAGAGAAGATATGTTTTTGTTCATTACTGGTGATTTCATAAACCATAATGTAGCCTTGTAAAGGTGCATCAGGATACATAATTCCAAGATACCCACTATGTTTGCAGCAAGAATGTGTGTTACCCTGCTAATAAAGGAGATTAAGTTCTTTTCCAAACCTTATTTA
Source organism: Eschrichtius robustus (assembly GCF_028021215.1). Taxonomy (NCBI): domain Eukaryota; kingdom Metazoa; phylum Chordata; class Mammalia; order Artiodactyla; family Eschrichtiidae; genus Eschrichtius; species Eschrichtius robustus. Next base: position 130,688,896 of record NC_090826.1, on the reverse strand, counting down.
TTTACTTATTTCTTGCAGAGAATAGTTGATCAATAATATGTCTCTTGATCTTAGTTTATGTTAAAGGAAATAGTGAAAATAGTGTGTACAATAGATAAAAGTCACTGACTGTATCTTTTCAGTGCTGTGTAAAGAAATGGATAACATATGAATATAAAAATGTTCTTTTCCACACTGGGAACTCTAGATATCAAGAGTAAAGGTGCTCACTTGAGTTTTTAAAATAGCAGTTGAATTTAAAATATTTCTTAATGTCATGTGGCAATAAGAGTGACAGTAATGAGCATTTCTCTGATTCCATATGGTTTGAACTCCCATTAAGTAGTTCCTGGATCCTAAAAATTTAGAAACACTCATTGAACATATGGTAGACAATAAATGGCAGTTATATTATTTTTTGAGAGCTCTCCAAATGTTTTACACTGTGATAGATGCTAGGAATATAAAAATAAATGTGACTGTCACAGAGACTCAAGTCTAGAAAAGGGAGTAAAGCACATAAACTAATCATATGAATGCCAAGGCATTGGTCTGCTGGAGGAATTCACAGGCAACACAAAGAAGGGCACCCAGTTCAGTTTGGATGGGAGCTGAGAAAGCTTTCCTGTAGGAAAGACATTTGAGCAGAATCTTAAGAGTGATAATAGAGGCTGTTATTGGTTGAGGGTTGACTCATGTACCCCCTATACTTTAGAAACTAGACAAGCAGGTGCCCATCCTATTTTGAGGTAACCAACCAAGACTCTCACCTGGTGGGAGGTCATCCCATTTCTGTACAAAGTTGGGCTGTATTTTCCTGGTGAAATATATATACCCTACTTACAGTAATTTGCCCTGCTTTCTCAAACTGTGTTTTCTATCTTCAAAACCCTTTACTGTATCACCCATTGAACTAATTCACACCCATCTTTCAAATATTCATCCTGTGTCCCTCCTCTTAGAAGAATTTCCCATTATCCTAGGTTGAATTGGATATTATCCTTCCATGCTCTTCCTACTCCTGCATACTCTTTATATTCATTAATGATTTTTTTTTTTTTTTGGTGTGTGTTCCAGTATAGTTTTAGCTTTCGAGAGTGTGTTTATGTCCTATTAGGATGGCTTTATTATTATTATACTTTATTAATCCAACAAACAATCATTAAGACCTACTATATGCCAGGCACTGCTGGCCACTAAGGAAAAAAAAGTGATTAAGTAAGGTCTTTGCCATCAAATGTCCACTGTTTAGCAAAACAAATATACACTATATTCTAGTAAGAGATACAAGAATTATGACAAAGTTTTGTAGTAGCACAAGGAAAAACCTAATCAATACTGTGGGGCTCATAGAAGGCTATAAGTGGGAGGTAACACTTGAATTGGTTCCTGAAGGATAATTAAGAGTTTGCTCGAGGGAAAAAGCTGGTTCAGTTGAAATAAACATTATGTTCAAAGGTGTGCATAGCCGTTTGGGCATTTGGGGAAGCAATGCTATTTCAGTATATCAATGGAGATTGTGAAAGAAGAGGAACATCCATGAGAGATGGAGCTAAAGTGATTGGCAGGGGAGGGCTTTGTATGCCAGCTTAAATAGCTTATATTATCCCCAAAGCACTGAAGAGTTAAGGTTTATAAGAAGGGAATTTCATGACTGATTTTGCCATCTGGAAAGATGACTTTTGCAATAGGATGGAGTAGAAAAGGAGGTATTAGAGTCAGAAAGGCTAGTTAGGAGTCTGTTGCCACAAGAACAAATTAAAGTAATGAATGAGAATTTTTTTTAAAAAGCTAGAAAATTTAGTGGAAAAGGATTTCATTCCCAATTGAAATGAAAAGTATCAAATACCTAGTAAAACAATCCAAAGAAAACAACATTAAGAAAGACTTTGTGACAAAACATACTATATTTCTGTTTAGATGATCCAGTAGTTAGGATGTCAGATTCTCTGTAAATTACTCTATTAAGATGATATCACAATAAAAATCACAATAAAAATTTTGAACTTGACAATATGGATTCAGATTTGGAGGAATAAATAGTCAAGGATAATCAAGAAATGCTTACAGATAAGGAACAATAAAAAATAAGGAGCATAGACTTGAACTACTAGATATTAAAAACTAAAATGAAAACAAATACAGGTACTGGCATATAGAACTAAATAGAAAACTTAGATCCAAACATATGTAAGAACATAGTATGTAGTTCTAAAGGTTGGCAGTTCCAACCAATGGCAATTGTTTAGACAACTAATTAACCACTGGAGGGAAAATATATTTTAACCCCTAATTCACTCCATTTGTAAAATATTCTAGAAGAATTAAAGATACACATGCAAAAAATGATATCATGGAAGTACTAGAAGAAAGTAATACCAAATATTTACAAGATCTTGGAATGGTGAAGACTTCTCTAAGCATAACACTAAATGCAGAACTCATAAGGGAAAATATTCTGACTGCAGTTTAGAGTGCTTATTTGTTTATTATTTTGTGATAAAATCTGAGTATAACTTCCTTTCCCTTCTCAGAAAAATAGCATGGTGGCTATTGCTATAAGAACATGAGGAGAGGAGTCCAGGTGGAACTTGAGTCCAGAATTTAAAACTTCCTCAACTGTAGAAAAATTGAATTCTGAAGTTTTTAATGTTTTGAAAGATTTTTGCAATGTTAGGAAGCAGAAAGCATTTTTCCAGAAGCATCTAGACATACATAATTAAAGTAATGAAAATAAATAGAAAATTCAGAAACAAACCCAAGCATATTAAGAACCTAGTATGCAATAAAGGTGGCATTGGTTTTATGTCATGTCATGAATCGTTTACAGTCATATTCACCCTCGTTTTATGAAATACTAATGGTAGAGTGAGACTTTAAAATGCACTGCATATTCTTTGATAGTCCCACCAATTAAGGACAATGCAACTAAATTTTAAAAAGTATTCATTAAAGGAAGTATGGTGTAACAGAAGGAGCCTGGCTTTGGAATCAAATTTTGGTTTCACCACCTCCTGTGTGACTTTGGGTAAATTAATCATTGAATCTTCACGTTTGCGAAGTAGACATAATACTCTCTACCCTGAAAGTCTGTGATAAAGATGAAAAATAATGTGTCTAAAGTTTCTCTTGCTGTGCCTTAAAAGATAGTATTCATTTAAAAAGCACCTGTCATTCATCCAGGATCTGCTTAGCATTCACCTAAGCTAGGTGGAAGTCTCACATTATTCACTGAACAAATATTTCCTGAGCTCCCAGCCCTTGTGCTGAGGATTACAAACTCTAGAGCCAAAGTCTTTCCCTTTTAGGCCATCACAAGGCTTGGGAGTGAAGCAGGCAAATGAATAGTCAAATAGGACAATACAGAAGAATTACAAGAAATGATACTTTCCCTCAGGTTGTTCCTACTCTAGTTACAGAAACCAGGAATGTACACAAACAAGAAGGAAACACTATAGCCCAAAACAACAAGTACTGTACTAAGTTCTGTGACACAGTTGGTAGCCAAGGAGTTTTGAGGAGATGGAGATTACGATATTGTGAATTGTAATAAGAAATGTGTATTTGTCTTTGTCCCTGTTTCTGGCGTAGAGATCCTAAAGCCCTTGAAATTGTGAAGAGAGTGACAAAGGAGTCTTTTATTATGTTAATGAGGTGACTTTTGAACCACACCTAAGAATGGGGATGAGGGCTGGTTGCCAGGAGAACCAACTATGTGATTATGTAATAGAGTGCTGCAGTGAGCAGCCCTTAGCACTAAGCCAGTGCTCAGCACTGTTACCCAACCCCTCCCCCCATTACCAGGCAACAGTTACTGGAAGACCATTAATGTGGGATGGTTACAGCTGCGTTAGAGGTCCTGCTCAGCCATTGGTCGGCACCACAGTGGGCCCCGTCCAGCCATTGGTTGGTGCCACAGTGGACCCTTCTCCCAAGCAAGCCACTGTCAGTGGTGACCATTAGAGGGCACATTCTGTCATTGGTCGGCGCTTCAGTGGGCCCTGCCCCTAAGCAAGCAACTGTCAAGGAGCTATTGTTAGAGGGGCATTGAGCCAATGTGGTGGAGTGGTGGTCTTCAGGTGGAAAGTGAGATGAGAGGCAGATCCTGGCCTTCTCCCCGGGGCCCTCCAGCTCACGCGGCCTTGGGCTGGCGGGTGAGTTGGGGGGCCCAGGGAACAGGCTTGGGGGATGCATCCTGCAGGGCTCTAGAGCCCTCGCCAGGACCGCCCACTGGCCATGCCCAGGCCCTGAGGCAGTGGTGAACCTCTCCCCCATCCTTGCCTCTGCGACCTAATGGCAGCAGCAGTCTGCATGGGACACAGTCGGGGGGACCTGGCCCCCACCATTTGGGCAGCCTGAGGAGCCTGAGGGCCAGTTGGGTCCTGGGCGCCTGGCTCCCTCAGTGATGACAGCTGGGCAGGGTCTGGGGACCTGGCCCTGAGAGAGCCACCAACTGAGATCTGCCTCTTCAGCCAGGCCTGGGCACTGGTGGGAGGACCCAGACTGGGTGCTGGACGAACATTCCTGGACAGGGTAACCCCTCCCCCTGCCCCCACGGGGAACCCCTTCTCTTAGCCAGGCCTGGACCTCAAAGGGTGAAAGTTGAGCCTTGGGACCTTCCCCTTTCTTGTCAGAACAGAGAGTAACATTTGTTTGGTGGAGATTTATAGGAACATGTTACCTGGCGTTGACCTGACCTCAAGAACAAAGGATCTGACAAGAAGTTTGTAACAGCCATGCCGCTCCCTCACCTTTCCCATAAAAGGGCTTTGCTGAAAGCTTTCATGGAGTTTGGGAGTTTTTAAGGCATGAGCCACCCATCTCCTGGCATGGCCCTGCAATAAACCTTTCTTTGTTCCAGATGCCAGCGTTTTGGTATTGTTTGGCCTCACTGTGCATCAGGCACACAGACTTGCATTTTGGTAACAATTAGAAGGTTGGAACTTTCAGCCCCACCCCCCTGACCTTTGGGAAGGGGGGAAGGGGCTGGAGTTTGAATAGATTGCCAGTATCCGATGTTTTGATTAATCATGCCTATGTAATGAAGCCACCATAAAAACTCAAAAGAACAGGATTCAGAGAACTTCTGTGTTGGTGAACACATGGAGATTAAGGGAGAGTGTTGCTTGGAAAGGGCCTGGAAGCTCCTCGCTCTTTCCCCATACTTTTCCATATACTTTTCCATACTTTTCCAGATCTTCGATCTGGCTGTTCTTGAGTTACATCCTTTTATAATAAACTGGTAATCCAGTAAGTAAAATGTTTCTCTGAGTTCTTTGAACTGCTCTAGCAAATTAATCAAACTCAAGGAAGGAGTTGTTATAGATTGGAGGCAATCTATAACAGCTGGTCAGAAGCACAGGTTGTGACAACCTGATCTTGCAGTTGGCATCTGAATGGAGCAGAGTTCAGTCTTGTAGGACTGAGCCCTTAACCTAGGGGATCTGATACTGTCTCGAGGTAGTGTCAGAATTGAGTTGAAGTGTAGGACATCCAGCTGGTGTTTGAGAATTACTTGGTGGTGTGGGGAAAACCCCTCAGTCCCACACATTGGAGTTGGTTCCAGAACCTTCAGAGATGAAGGAGGAAGTTATGTGGTGGGAAATGAGCTGTCCTTTGGAGAGTGAAAAGGATTTGGATGCACAGAATGGGTGGGCAGTCATTCAGGTAGGAAGAAGAAAATATGAGCACATGCTTGTGTGTGGGAATGATGACTGATGGGAATAAAAGAGTAACTTCCATCTAAAAGTTCCTGCCCACATATATAGCCGCTGATACAGCATGCTTCTTGAAGGCACCCCATTTCCTGCTTCTTATCTTAAAAAGTAGCCTGTCAGGACTTCCCCTATGTCTATGTGTCTGGCTAATTCCTATTTATTCTGTAGATCTCAGCTAACCTTCTTATTGGATCAGCAGTCTATAAACTGGGTATGTGTACCCCAGAGGATAAGTAAAGACTTACTTAGGGGTATATGGTCACAGATAGTTTTGAGGAAACACATTTCTAGACCCTCAACTTCCAAATATATTCCTCCTTAAAATTAACCTGTGACAGTCCACCACCTGGGTAAGAGAATATTCTGGACTCCTTTCTCAGCTCCTTTTCACAGTTGGCCTTTCCCTCTCTTACAAAAGAAAGTCCTACCTCTCACTCATCCTGAATTTTACTATGCTACATTGCCCTGGGGGTAAGAATTGGGGACCATTTGAAATATTGGTATTGGAGAAGTAGCCTTTGGGATAGGTACCATAAAGATTTTTTAGTTTTTTAGTTTGTTTTACTTTCTTTGCTTTACACATATTTCCATGAAAAGCAAAGCATGCCATAGAAATAAGATATTTTGCCTTGTGTTGTGGTGTTCTGAATTCAAATTTGCTGTAGAGCGGGGCAGTGAAACTATGACAATTTTCACTCAGCAGTTTGTTCCTCTTTCCTCCCCCAAAGCCGCTGAATGCAGTAACCCTGAAGTACCCCAAGGGAGTGTCATAAGCGAACAGCAGATTCTTAAAAAGAACCAGGGAGGGAGGTCAACCTTACTGCATTCATTAACAGACTTAGGGTAGGTTTCAGTCCCTCCTCTCTCTTTCTCTTTCTCAGAATTATAATTCAGAAGGGAGCTGGTTGTTACAGAGATGATTATTACTATGCTTTATTTTAATTGAAAAAAATGTCAGAACGTTATGTCTGATTTGACTGATTGGTTTGGCAATTAAGTCCTGCTTTGTTCATTAGATTATACGGCAGATATTTTGCATAAATAGCCTCTGCTAAATCTGCAGCTTCAAGATTTGATAGAAAGTATATTTAAATATAGAGTTAATTTGAATATTTACAAAAAATCAAATGTTTATATTTAAATGTAATGACATGAAAAAATTGTATGTTGTGTATTAATTGAGGTTCTCCAGAGAAACAGAACCAATGGGAGGGAGATATTTATTTACTTATTTTTTTATTTACTATGAGGAATTGGTTTATGAGATGATGGAGGCTGAGAAGTCCCATCAGCTGTGGTCTACAAGCCTGGTGACCCAGGAAAGCCAGTGGTGTTATTCGGTCTAGTCTGAAGGCCTGAGATCCAGGGAGCTGATTGTGTAAATCCTAGTCCCAGGGAAGAGAAGATGAGATGAGATGTCCTAGTTCAAACAGTGAGGCAGGAACAAAAGGGGTGAATTCCCCCTTCCTCCACCTTTTATTCTACACAGGCCCTGAATGGATTGGATGATGCCCAACCACTTTTTCTGTGCGGGGGTGGGGGGTGGTTACTTTATTGGGTCCATGGATTCAAGTGCTAATCTCCTTCAGAAACACCCTCATCTACACGATCAGAAATGTTTAATCTGAGCACCCCATGGCAGGTTAAGTTCATACATAAAATTAACCATCACAAAGTGGTTGCTGTGGTACGCTTCCCAGATCCTCCTTTTAGGACCAAGGTACTGACTTCTCTGGCTGCTCGGAATGGTGACTGCTCACAGCCCTGTTCCCAGCGTGGTGACTGCTCACAAGTCCTCTGGGAATTGCCCTCTGCTAAAGGGAGCTGCCCTTCCCAGTGCCACAGCCCTCACTGGGCTCAGCCTACACACAGTGACTAGTTTGATGCAGGCATCTGAAGGCCCCACCACTTGCGTCCATTGGAACATCTCTGAAGGGCCATTCCTACTTTAGGTCTCAAACTAAAGAAGTGCCTCTCCATGAAAGAGGAACAGATACGACTTACAAAAAATTAATAAACTGAAACTTCAGTTAAATGGAGTTGGGAGATCAGAATGGGGAACTCTGAAGCCCTGTGATGACAGCAGAGCCCAACAGGAAGAAGAAAGACTCCTCTTCTTTCCTGGCAAGGATTCAGCCAGCGAAGGTCAAAGACGTTTTGTTTACTATAGCCCTCCCAACTTACTTTTTCCCTCTATAAAAGCATTCTCCTTTCCTTGCCGTGTGGGAACTTGCACATGACTCACACGGTTGCAGATCCTGAATTGCAGTTCTCTGCTGATCCCAAATAAACCCATCTTTGCTGGAGGAATATCTGGCAGTCTATTTATTTCAGGTCAACAAAGTAATAATCATTTGCTAAGCATTGGTAAAAGCCTTTTTCTAGTTTACGCCCCAGAAATTGAGAAAGTGAATAACTTAATTGCTGGGTGACAAATTCTTTAGCAAGGTAGGTGGTTTCCAATTATTTGCTTTCAACAAAATTGCAGTAGGATCAAATTGGGTTGTCACATGATGCATGTTAAATATAATTTCTGTTGATGGCTTATTATCTGATTTCTGAATGCAACGTGGAAGAAGTCCAAAGAATTGAGGAAATTGCTACAGTAAATCTCCTCCAATTCCCATGTGTTCATATGAACATGGTTTCTCAGTTTAGTTTATAAAAACTAAAATAAAGTTGATGCTGGATCTTGTCTCATTTAGCATGAAGTATTATTTCCCCCGAGGATAAACCCTGTTTTCTTAAAGCTCCATTCATGTCACTAAGAAATACGCTTCCAATAAAAACTTCTTACTACATACTACTTGATCAGTTGTATAATGCTAATAATTTCTGTTATAATTTAATCCAGAAGAAATTTTTAATAATTAGTCTTATAGTTCCAAGAAGTAAAATAAAAAAAAGAAATCTTAACCAATGTATGTATTTTATTGAGGGAAAGTATGATAGGATAATAATTTAAAGTGTTTTAAATATTTAAAAATTTGGATAAAATTCTGTGGAGAGATAGAATGGAAATGTGATTTCAAGAAGAAAAAGAGATGATACTAAATTTCTGACCATTGAGGAAGTACTTTTGTATTTTAAACAATGGATAATGGCAAGTATCAAGTTTCTACTCTTCCCTTTGGGCAAACATGAAAGAGTTTCAGTGTTACTTTAAAATGTTAATATTTACAATATAGTAGGGATTATATAATTTTTAACTATTTAAACATTAGAAAAATTTTGGATGTCAACTTAAATATGTGTGAGGAGAGAACATAATTTTTAAAACTTCTTTTAGAAGAGCCTTCTATGTTGCCTGATAAAGAACAACTCAATCATATGTATCCCTAAGCATCAAAATGTATTTCAGAGCAGAAGAAAGCTGAAAACAAATTAAATAGCCATCAGTAGGGGAATGGTTAAGTGTATTGTGGTACATCCTTATGTTGGAATACTATGGATATACTAAAAAATCATGTTATCAAAGAATACTTAATATCAAGGAGCCAGGTCAGAGTGTCAATCTTGATTCTAGTTTGATCTGCTGTCAAGTTTTCCTGAATGAAAAAAAAAAAAAAGCATATAATCACACGTTTGGCAGAAGCCTCCCTCACAGGTATATGCTGATGTAATAAATAATTTGGCTGGCCTTTGCCCTTATTCCTGGGAGATAGCCTCTAAACCCTTGGAATAAAAATTTGGCTGGCTTTTATCCCTGGTTCCTGGAAGTAGCGTTTAAATCCTTGGAATTTCTCAAATAATAAGAATATCTTTGTTATTCATGGTGGACCCTGATAGTTTGTGCTAGTGAGATGACTCAGGATGAGAAGCTGGCCATGTCAGAAAGACCAGCCCGGCGAATAGAGGTTGGGACTTTGAGTCACAGTGATATCAGCCTGACATCCAGGGAGGGAATGTTAGGCTGGAGATTGAATTCAACTACACAGACGGTAATTTGATCAATCATGCCCATGTAATGAAATCTCAGTTAAAAACTCTAGGCACTGAAGCTCAGCTTAGCTTCCCTGGTTGGCAAATACTCTATGTATTGTCATAGATGCTGTGCTGGGAAGGTAATGCTGCAGTTGGTGTCAAGGGTATATCAACTCGCCAGCACTATGTCATAATTTAGTTGACAGAGGTCTAGATAGCTTTTCCCTCTGACTAGGTTTTACACTGGTCCATTACATTGATGACATTTTGCTAATTGGACCAAGTGAGGAAGAAATAGCAACTACTCTAGACTTATCGGTAAAACATTTGCAGGTCAGACCGTGGGAAATAAATCCAATAAAAGTTCATGGACAGTCGACCTCAGTGAAAATCGTAGGGGCCCAGTGGTGTGGGCCATGTCAAAATGTTCTTTCTAAGGTGAAACATAAGTTGTTGCATCTGGCTCATCCTAAAATCAAAAAGAGGCACAATGCTTAGTGAGTCTCTTTGGATTTCGAAGGCAGTACACTCATTTGGGTGTGCTACTCTGACCCATTTACTGAGTGACTCAAAAGGCGTCTAGTTTTTAGTGGAGCCCAGAATAAGAGAAGGCTCTGCAACAAGTCCAGGCTGCTATGCAAGCTGCTTTACCACTTGGGCCATTTGATCCAGCAGATTCAGTGATGCTTGAAGTGTCAGTGGCAGGTGCGGATCCAGATTGGAGCCTTTGGCAGGCTCTTATTTGTAAATCACAGCTAATTCCTTAGCTTCTTAGGATTTTATAGCAAAGCTGTGCCATCCTCTGTGGATAACTTCTCTCCTTTTGAGAAATAGTTCTTGGCCTGCCACTGGGCCTTAGTAGAGACTGAACATTTAACCATGAGCCATCAAGTTACCATGTGATCTGAGCTGTCCACCATGTATCTGACCCACCAAGCCCAAAAGTGGGGTATGCACATCAGCACTGAATCATTGAGTGGAAGTGGTATATATGTCACTGGGCCTGAGGAGGCCCTGAAGGCACAAGTTATATGAAGAAGTGGCCCAAATGCCCATGGTCTCCACTCCTGCTACACTGCCGTCTCTCTCCCAGCCCGCACATATAACCTCATGGGGAGTTCCCTGTGATCAGTTGACAGAATAAGAAGAGCCTTAGGCCTGGTTTGCAGATGGTTCTGTATCATATACAGGCAGCATCTGAAAGTGGACAGCTGTAGTACAGCTGCTTTCTAGGACATCCCTGAAGGACAGTGGTAAAGAGAAATCCTCCCAGTTGGCAGAACTTTGAGTAGTGCATCTGGTTGTTCACTTTACTTAGGCGGTATAGCCAGATGTGCAATTATATACTGATTCATGGACTGTGGCCAGTGGTTTGGCTGGATGGTTAGGGACTTGGAATGAACATAATAAAAAATTGGTGACAAGGAAATTTGGGGAAAGGTATGTGGATAGACCTCTCTGAATGGGCAAAAGACATGAAGATATTTGTGTCCGAGGGAATGCTCATCAAAGGGTGAACTCAGCAGAGGAGTTTTTTTAGTAATCAAGTGGTTAGGATGACCCATTCTGCGGATAACCATCAGCCTCTTCCCCTAGCCACTCTTGTCATCACCCAATTGACTCATGAACAAAGTGGCCATTTTTGAGGCAGGGTTGGAGGAGATGCTAGCTCAGCAACATAGACTTTCACTCACCAAAGCTGACCTGGCTATGGCCACAACTGAATGCAGTGGCTAACACTGAGTCCCAATATGGCGCAGTTCCCCAAGGTGATGGGATAACTACCTGGTGACAGGTTGATTATATTGGACCACTCCCATCATGCAAAGGGCAATGTTTTGTTCTTATTAAAATGGGCACTTACTCTGGATATGGATATGGATTCGGCTTCCCTGCTTAAGTTGTCATCCGTGGAGCTACAGAATGCCTATCCATTGTCATGGTATTCCACACAGTATTACTTCTGTTCAGGGAACTCATTTCACAGAAAATGAAGTGTGGCAATGGGCCCATGTTCATGGCATTCAGTACTCTTAACATGTTCCGCATTATCCTGAAGTAGCTGGCTTGAGAGAATGGTGGAATGGACTTTTGAAGAACCAGTTATATAGTACTAGCTAGGTGATAATACCTTGCTAGGCTGGGGCAGGGTTCTCCAGAAGATTATATATGCTCTGAATCAGTGTCCAATATATGGTGCTGTTTCTTCCACAACCAGATTTCACAGTCCAGGAATCAAGGGGCGGATATGGGAGTGGCGCTACTCACCATTACCACAGAACAGTCCTTATTGACATTTTGTTCCTCATAGAGTGCAAGAGGGATATGTCTAGATTCAGACCATATATGCATTGCTGTAGTCCCCCAAGGCCCACTCATTTAATGGACCCAGGTGGCTGCCCCAAGTGAGTGCACCAGGAAACCTCATTGATTCCAAATACCTTCCCGTCCTAGAATGTGGTTCTTCTGATGGGTATTGACATTTCCTACTTTAATGTACCCCAAAATCACCATAGTAATTTCCAGAAGGGCCCTGCCCCATGTGAGCATCCCTTAATAGCCAAGTTTTCCATTGCTCTTCTGCCTGACCATATAGTCAGGCCATTGGTCACAACTGATGGGGTTCAGGGTGGGCTGCCCCAAGATGTGCCTCTTGGCACGTGGATTATTTTGAGCTGAAAACAGGCAAGGCCCAAAAGACTCAGGAAGAATCTTTGAGCTTCTTCCCCCTTACTGCCTAAAAGAGTTTAAGATAGGAGGGCTATCCCAGGAAGGAGCTATTACCGTAAATAACTAGAGAAAAGTATGAACTAGGTGTGGTAGACAGGGAGGAACCTAGCAAGGCCTGTTTGATCAAAGTTCTCTCTGTGCCCCATTGTCTGCCTCGGCCCAGCAAATATTTGTTTACCAAACCTTAACTCTTTTAATCTTCCTATGAATTACCTTACTTCCCTTTGAAGTCCCAGACCCCTACCTCCTTTGCCTTAGTCCAGAATAGTATAATACCTCATCTTGCCTTGCTGTCTTTGGAATTCTTCATGCTTATTTGGATTCCCTTATATATATAATAAATTTGATTTTCTCTTGTTAATCTGTCTTATGTCATTTTAATTGCCAGCCAAAAGAACTAAGAGGGGAAATGGGAAATTCCCCTCCCCCACAATTGGTGGCGTCAACAGAATACGTCACTGGCTGGCAGCATCTGGCTGAGAAACTGCTTCCTCCTGAAGACTGCTACAGATGAAGAGATCCTGGGACGTCTGGCAGAAGGTAAAATTTCTTACCATGTCAGCCTCCCAGAATCTCAGTCTGCAGGGTCTGATGGAGCGAAAGTGGTGAGAATCTTCTCTCTCTCTCTCTAAATTTAAATAAGCAGTTGAAAATATTTGTGGAGCTAGTTCCTTGGACTCAGCGGCTCTTTGGAAATTTGGTAGAGCACTCTTGGTTGGTTGATCCTTTTCCTCACTATCTTTCTTTGTCTCTGTCTATTGTGTTATTTGTCATAAGAAGGAAATTCCATAGGGTAAGATGGAGGCACAGGCCCTATAGGCCTGTTGTCTGGACTTGCCTTGGAGTCTGGTGAGTTTGTCGATCTCACCAGACTGGCGTCTATTTAGACAAACTTTGCTGAGGATTAATACGCACATGAGGTAAAAGCTATGCTAAGGGATATCTTGGAAGCCGCAGCCACACCATTGGTGGGCACGAATCGAGCGTTTGACAGCTATTAGGGTATTCACCACCTCAAGAAGGCACCCATGAAAGGATAAGTTGGTCAAGGAATGGGTTAGATGGACACTAGGTCACCTGCCAAGTTCAAGAAAATTTCCATGCAGTGAGATACTCTGTAAAACATCACATACTCCCCAACCCTGTGACTCATTCCTCTTAGGCATTAGTGTGGCTCCAAGAAACCCAAGACTTAGCTAAAGCTGTTAATCTGCATATAAGAAAAAAACAAAACAGATAAGGTTTTTCCTTCTGTCTTAGTATATGTCTCGAAGAGCTTTGTGTTTTAACCAATGAGAAAACTGTTGGGTCTCTGCCATCTGGAAGGTGAATTTACTGGGGTGCATCTGGTGGCCAGTTGAATAGACTGGGGTTCTGAGACATGAAGTTACAAACAGCACTGTCTTTGTCCAGCTGTACTGACTCTCAGGGAGTTTGTCATAAGGGGACCTAATCCATAAGGGGCCTCTGTTGTCTCAACCTTTGTTGCTTATTAGTGCTGGAATAGTCCATTCCAGTAGAACCTTCCTGGTGCCATAAATTAGTGGGTTTGTGGCTAGAGGTGCCCCACATTTTTGTGGGAGACCAGAGATGCCGTTTTCAGGACACCATACTTAATGCCTGTGCAACAAAGGCCTTTACTTCTTAGAGTATTGCGTGGAGTGAACCTTTGGATCATGGGGGCTACATCATCTGTGTTCCCGCCAGGGATAGCTCCTGTGTCCATAGTAAGATTTATTCTAAGCCTGGAAGATACTTCTGGGTCTTTCCATAAACAGGCTTATTGGATTGAGTCACTATTGGGATAAGTACACTAATGAAGATCTTGCTCATCAATGGCCAGATGACAGATCTTTTGAATTGGAAAAACTTCTATATTTGAAAATTTTTTTAGAGAGCTCTCATTCCACGCAGCTGCCTTATTGGTATTTATGGGAATATCAAATTGAAAAGAAAACCCAAAGAAGTATAATGGCTAGCCTCAGGGAATCCCTTAATAAAATGAAAGAACAAAAGTCAGAATAAAAATTAAAAGCCAAATATGACATAAATTCCCCTTTTCCTCCCTCCTATATTCCCCTGTATCCCCAACTCCCTGTTCCTGACCCTCAAGAAGATCTGGATCTCTGGCTCCCTGGTTTAAATGCCTCACCTCAAAATCCTCAGCCATTTCCCTTAGATCCTAAGACTCTGGCTTCTCCAGAAAACATCCAGCTGCCTATTTTAACTTCCTTTTCCTTAGAATTAGAGAGGGTACTCAGGCCTGACCTCCAAGCTAAGAGCATACGGGTCACTTGTGTAAATGCTGATAGCTAGGAAGTCAGTTTAGTAGATACAGCCAGGAAAGCTCATTTTGCTGTCCCTTATGACTCTTCCTACTTCCCAGGGCTCTATAATCAGGCCCTGCCAGCTTCAGAAATTTATGTGCAATGTCCCTTGCTGATGTATCCAAGACTCCAAGACCACTACCACAGAGAATTCATGTCCCTTGAACAGAAGCTGATCTTTTAAATTATAAAATGATCTTACCTCCACTGTCAGAAGATCCTACAAAATTCAGAGAGGAATTAGAAAGATTAATGGCTATTCTTAAGCTCACTCACAGAGACCTTGACTGACTACTGTCGACTGAAAAAAAAAAAAAGCACAACTTAAAAGTTGAAAACTATGCTTTATTCACAGACCTTACTGATGACTATAGCTTGGAATGGCAGCCTCTCAGATAGCTCTGAGGTACTGTTCCAAAGAGGTAGGGGAGGAGCCAGGATATATAGGAGTTTTTGCTGGGAAAAAAAAAAAACCCAAAAACGTGTAAGTTGGACATCCAAAGATTACTGCTAATCACAAAAAACAGACATCTCAAGTTAATAACTTCAGTGCTTTTCTGTGTACAGGAAGATGCAAGAGTCTGGGCTGAGTGAAATTATTCCTTTGATATGCACCTTACCTATTTAGGACCAGTATCCTGTTTTTCTCCATCTTGAATCCCCTCCAGGTGCACCATGGTGAGGGCCGCTTCAGTGGCTGATGGCTTTATGGCTGCAACATCCTTTGTTTGCTGAAATGGCAGGTGAAGTTCTTTGTCCACACTATCTCCTTTTGGTCATAAATTCATCCGACGTTTGGGAGGCAGTTCATGACCGATTTTGTCCCACAGTGCTAAGAAGGCTCATTCCCAGATCAGGTGAAGATTCTCTTGATAGGTCACTCATGTGCTAATTTTTGAATTAGGCCCTGTTGATAATCTAAAATTCTCTGGATTGCCTTTTTTACTAGTCTCTTGTAATCCAGGAAATGTTTTCCATTGTTGCTTTTCCCCATATTTAGAGTTGTACTATTACCATTATTCTATGTAGAGTTATATACATATGGTCAACTGCCTCAAAATGTTTAGCCATAATTAATTTTGTCAGAGGCCTGGTTATACATTGGGTAATGCAGGAGACAATAATGTTATGAAACGGGATATAAGTAATACAGCTAGTAACATTAATAAAGTCATAAGTAGGGATTTAAGCCATGAGCTTCCAGAATCAAACCAGCTCCCTAGAGGATCACTAAGACTAGGAAGTGGATCACTTAAGGTAGAAATCTGATTTTTCATGTAGGTCATTAAATGCATTATATTGGAGGATTTGTCTGGTGTGAAAACACAGCATTTGGTTTGAATTACAGTAAGTCCCCTACATACGAACCTTCAAGTTGTGAACTTTCAAAGATGTGAACATGCGTTCACATGTCCAATCATGTAAGTTAGTTCATATGTCTGGTGTTAGGTGCAACCCAGTATATTTCTGGTTTCCTGATCCAGTCTGTTCCATGCCAGTTGCTATCTTTAAGGGAAGTGATGTATTGGCATTTTTCATAAGACACCCAGCCTTATTTTCTAGTCTTACTAGGCTGATCATCTTTAGTATGATTTAATTTTAATGGGTGATGCAGAATGTACTTTGCCTATGTCAGTTGGATCAAGTGCTCATAATTCTTCAGATACTAAGCCTAGCAATTTTTCTTGTTCTGCATCACTCGCATCATGGATCACAAACATTATATGATGAAGGAAATCTGATTGATCCTACAGATCTAAAAACATTTCCCCCTTAGGAGTAAAAGAAATATGGGCTTTTTAAGTTTCTAATGAATCTCTGCCTATCAGGTGAATACGGATACTTTCTACTAGGAAAAAGGAGTGCCTTCCTTTAAGTTCTCTTAAGCAAAATTCTGAAGGTAATGATTTAAGAACCTTAATAGGCATGTTAGAAACCCCTATCATTTGCTTTGAAGTATTACTGCAAGAGAGGGAGCCTTTGATTTTGATAGAGTTTGAAACTGAAAAGGTGGCCCTAATTAAGGATTTAATTGTTTCTCCTTGTATTTTCATTTCCACTTCTCCCAGGGTGTTAGAAGAGGAAAGATTCCCATTGTTCCCTTGGAGCAGGCTTATTCTTGTTTAGCTTGAATTTTCTGGTCTGAAATCCAGTTGTTTTTTTTTTTTTTTTTTTAATTTATTTATTTATGGCTGTGTTGGGTCTTCGTTTCTGTGCGAGGGCTTTCTCTAGTTGTGGCAAGCGGGGGCCAGTCTTCATCGCGGTGCGGGGGCCACTCTTCATCTCGGTGCACGGGCCTCTCACTATCGCGGCCTCTCTTGTTGCGGAGCACAGGCTCCAGACGCGCAGGCTCAGTAGTTGTGGCTCACGGGCCCAGCCGCTCCGCGACATGTGGGATCCTCCCAGACCAGGGCTCGAACCCGTGTCCCCTGCATTGGCAGGCAGACTCTCAACCACTGCGCCACCAGGGAAGCCCTGAAATCCAGTTTTGCCCTCAAAATCTTTTTTCATTTTTCTACAGTCCCTTCTCTGATGACCTGGTTTTTTACAGTAAAAGCAAATGCTAGGTTCCTTTGTCAGTCATGGATAGAACAGAGATTTGTGAACCATCGACCAACCTTGATTACTTAATTGGTGCAATTAAAGGTTCATAATTTTTATATATGTATTTCTCTCTTTCCTTTTAATGGTTTTGGAAAGTTAGTTGGTGTAATGGGGCCCAACGTAAATTGTGTCTTTTAATAGAGTAGCTAATTCCTCATCTATGCCTTCTAAAAAGGTGGAGGTGAGCAAAGGATCATTTTGGTGTTTAGAGAATGATTCAGGTGTCATGCCAGAATATTGTTTAAACGTTTTCTTGAACCTCTCATAATACTCTGGAATTGATTCATCTGGTTTTTGTTTACACTGCTGAGTCTTTATCCAGTCTATACAGATTTTGGAAAAAACACTGGGAGGTCTGAGTAATTTATGAGCTAATTTCTTGCATTCAGCGTGAGCTGGTGGGCTATGTAAATCGAAATCGTTAAGGGGTTTCTCCATCGTGCTTTCTCTATCCATTCCTTTGCTTTACTTTCAGAAACTAATAGCTGTATTCATTGATATCAATTGGAAAACCTGGGCTCATAGTTTCAGACGGTTAACGAGAATTCCTTCTCAAATCCCAGTGAATCTTGCTTAGTATTGGGAATTTTCTTTTTTTCTTTTCTTTTTTTTTTTTTAAGGTTTTTTTTGATGTGGACCATTTTTTAAAAATTTATTTATTTATTTATTTATTTATTTATTTATTGGCTGTGTGGGTCTTCGTTGCTGCACACAGGCTTTCTCTAGTTGCGGTGAGTGGGGGCTACTCTTCATTGCGGTGCACGGGCTTCTCATTGCGGTGGCTTCTCTTGTTGCAGAGCACGGGCTCTAGGCGCACGGGCTTCAGTAGTTGCAGTGCATGGGCTCAGTAGTCGTGGCTCGTGGGCTCTGGAGTGCAGGCTCAGTAGTTGTGGCGCACAGGCTTAGTTGCTCCACGGCATGTGAGATCTTCCTGGACCAGGGCTTGAACCCGTGTCCCCTGCATTGGCAGGTGGGTTCTTAACCACTGTGCCACCAGGGAAGTCCCTGATGTGGATCATTTTTAAAGTCTTTATTGAATTTGTTACAGTATTGCTTCTGTTTTGTGTTTTGGTTTTTTGGCCTCAAGGCATGTGGGATCTTAGCTCCCCAACCAGGGATCGAACCTGCATTGGAAGGCAAAGTCTTAACCACTGGACCACCAGGGAAGTCCCAGGATTGGGAATTTTCTTAGCTTAAGTTCTGCTCGGGTCCAGGATGTATATGTAAGCATCAGTGATGGTTCTCTTCCGGTAGTAGGTTTCTTCTTAAAGGGAGCTATGCTTTTTTCTGATTTTGTGTCCTCCTTTGCTGGGGGAGAGGAAGGAGCAGGAGGTGGGGGTGATGGAAGAGAGAAAGAGCATCTGGGTTAGGCAGTTCAGATAAAAGAGGATATAAAGGAGGAGCAGAGGGAGATACAGGGTTAATGTTAGTGGCTTTTAAAAAATTCCGATATTGTTTCAAGCAATTTTTTGTTGGTTTCCTGCAGAAAAGTTATTTTATCATTTCCTCTTTTAGAAGCTTCTAAATACCTACTGAACTAAGCATTCCATTCAGTCTGTTTGATTTTATGGCCAACTTTCTCTAGCTGTGTATGAAAAAAAAATTAGTTTTGGAATGTCAAAAGAGCCCCAGTTTGGCCATTTTACGTTGAGATCTCCTTTAGTATGGTTTTCCCAATAAAGTAAATATTTGCAAGTATGAATTCCAAATGTACTGTATAGGAACCTGGCTGGGGTGTTAGCTGGAGGCTGACAATCTGTCTTTCCTTTTTCTTTTGTTTTGAAAGTTTTGTTCCCCATCCTGAGGTAGGTTTGTCCTACTAGATGAAATCACTAGTGATGATCGTGTGGTGGGCCAGTGTGCTGGTTGTGAGTTTAACTCTTCTAGGTGTCACCCTAGAGTCATTTCAGCTCTCTTACTTACATAATCTCCGTTTCTCCCTTCTGTAGCCTAAGACCGTCGTGGATGTTCAGATTACTGAGTGGCCAGCTCTTATGCATGTTCCTGGCAGATCAGGTTTTTAATTAAAATGAGTAGGTTTCCCTAAGGGATGACATGGTATGAGGACTTGCCTCCGTCACTCCCACAAGTTTCTCAGTTGCCTGAAAAAGCCATTGCCAGCCAGGAGGAGATGTCCTTTCTTTGGAGCTGAAAGCTCTCATGAGATATCTTTACTTTTATTCTGACAAACTCCATTAAAGTAGCCAATTCAAGGAAAAATGAAACCTAATCTCCCACCTAATTACCTAGTTCAACCCTCCTCAGTGTCTTTAAGCAAAAATCCTCCCAGTCTTTCAGGTGAGGATAGCCCAGGTACCTCTTCTTGAACCTAAGTTCAAGAAAACCTACTCCTTCAGTGAGGAGTTTAAAACCACTGAATAAAACTTAGGATCACCAACAGATAACTGAAGATCCAAGACCCAGGACAGACTCACTCAAATTCGTGTGGACTCACAGAGGGGACGGACTCACAGAGTACCCAAGAGGGTACTCTGGTACCCAGAGTACCAAGGCTCTGGGCCATCGTAGAGTTCAAGCGAAGAAGGGCAATCTGCACTGGGTCCCTTCACTGGTTGCCAAAACTGTTAACTGAAAAAAAAATGCACAACCCAGAAGTTGAGAATTATGATTTATTTAGGGACCTTAGTGAGGACCATAGTCCAGGATGGCAGCCTCTTAGATGGCTCTGAGGGACTTTTCCGGAGAGGTAAGGGAGGAACCAAGATATATAGGAGTTTTTGCTGGGAAAAACTAACAGACAAATTAACACATGTTAGTTGAACATCAAAAGATTACTGCTAAACACAAAAAGCAGACATCTCAAGTTAATAATTTCAGTGCTTCTCTGTGTATGGGAAGATGCAAGAGTCTGGGCTTATTGAAATTATTCCTTTGATATGCACCTCAACTGTCTAGGGCCAGTATCCTGTTTTTTTTGCATCCTGAATCCTGTCAGGGTGTACTGTGACTGGGGGTGGGTGGGTGGGGTAGTTGGGGGTGGTTCAGTGGCTGATGGCTTTATGGCTGCAACATCCTTTGTTTACTGAAATGGCAGTCAGCATTCTTTGCCCACACTACCAAAGGACATTCTTCCAGCCCATGACTATACTGTAGCTATTAGGTCAGACAACTCCCTGGAGAAAGTCCCTCTCACAGAAGAAATATATGGCCAGACCTTCCCTCGGCCCTCCTGCAAATGACCAAGGGATGGCTCTACTGGAGGCAGATATTCATAGTTTAGTAGGAGTGATTTTAGAGGTATTTCCTCCTAGATTTAGTTGGTCAAAGATTGAATTATGCACTCAGAAAGAAGGATGACATCCAAAAACCTTTGTTGAATGTTTTATACAAGCTTTTCAAAGGCACACTGCATTAAACCTGGAAGCCCCAGAGCACAGCAATCTCCTAATTTCTGTTTTTGGAGGAAAATTTCTTCCTAATACTAAAAAAAAAAAAAAAAAAAGGGAAAAAAGAAAGTTCAAAAGTAGCATGGTTGGTTGGTCAGGATAGCTGTTAATAAGCATGATAATGCAGGCTGCCACACAATTCTTTGTAAACAGTTCACAGGAAAGCAGAAAGAAAAAGGAATTAAAAACAATTCTTGGCTCTACAACTTGAATTTTTAGAAAAGCAAAAACATAACTCTGAGAAAAATTTAAAAACCCATGCAGAGCTCTTCCTATGTACCTTCAGAGAATTGCAGGTATTGCAAGAAGTCAGGCTATTGCAAGAAGAATTGTCTTGCACTTAAGAGAAAGGAAAGTTTAAGAATCAACACTCCTAGGCTCCAGCACCCCCAGAGGGTGATGCCAAAAGCTCAGCTTCTCTGTACACTGGTGTTGAATCGAATCTCAGAGACAGCATCTTGGGTGAAGTAGAAAAGGATAGCTTTACTACTTTGCCAGGCAAAAGGGGACACAGCGGGCTCCTGCCTTGAAAAACTGTGTCCCCACTTGGAGAGGATAGTGAGAAGTTTTATAGTAATGGTTCAAAGAGGGCATGATCAGCTCGTGGACATTCTTCTGATGGATTGGTGGTGAGGAAAGTAGGAGTCAGCATCAACCTTCAGGTTCCAACTGGTCTGGGGTCTACATGCTTGTGCACAGCATACCGTCATTAATTGTTAACTTCTCCCACCTGGAGGGGGTTTCAGTACCTGCAAAACAGCTCAAAGATACTGTTGTGTGTATCCATTGATTGGGAACCAGGACCTTGCCCCAAGGCTGCACTGTTGTTTCTCTTGACTTTGTTTCTCCCTGGTCTCTCATCCCCTTCCTTCCCTAACTAACAACTGCTTGAATCTGCCCGTTGGAACTCAGGGAAGGTCATGGAGGTGGAATGAAGGCTATTTCCTGTAATCAAAGAAATGGGCGACACAGAAAGGCTTTGTGCCCAGGAGCCCCAAAGCACCCTGCTTGGTATCAAAGTTTCTTTTTTCTCCTCCTGAGGGACAATTCCCCCTTGAATGATGGTGTCAGCCCATCCTCATTTCCACCCCACAGCCAACCATTAAATTTAAAACAGAGGATCAGGAACTGGATTTTGTAATTGACATTGGTGCTGCTTTCTTTACAATCAGCTCAGAGGGTTTGTCTCTACCTGTCACCTCTGATTTTATTCAAGCTGTCAGAGTCTCTGGGCAGCCTATTTCACTGCCAGTATCTTAGCCCACTGCAATATCTCTAGCGTTTTAACACTCATTGTGCCTTTCTAGTTTCCAGCTGTCCACCAGCAGATCTTTATGTAAATTTAATGCCACTGTAAATTGTAATGAGAAAGGTGTTTTTTAATTTCCCTGCCCTCAGACCAAACTCTAAACCTTTTACTTTCCTTACTAGAAACTCATTCTGATTTAAATTCTTCTGAAGAGTATGAGTCCTTAAAAGATGTCCCAGTTAGTCTCTGGGCTACACAAGCAAATGAAGTAAGGTTGTTACTGAGTGCGGAACCTGTGCACATTAACTTAGAAAAAGAAAAGACCATTTCCATCAGTAGCCCAGCAGTCTCTCTCCAGGGATGCACAGCCAGGAATTGAATCTATAAGAGACTCCCTTTTGAAGCAGGGTGTACTGTTCAGCCTTTTTCTCAATCCCATTGCACCCTGACTCACAGTTTCTTTTTGTATAACTGTTTAAAGCGAGGCAATTCACATGAACTTGTGGACCGGGATATTGCGAGTCTCCCTCAATATTTTCCTAAATTCTTAAGGCAGACTTGGATTCTGTAGCATTTACCCAAGGCCCCAAGCTTATTCAGTATGTTGATGACCTTTTGCTTTGTAATCAAACTAAGCAGGAAGCTCTTACAGACTCCTCGTTCTCCTAAAAGGACTAAGCTGAATGAGGCCAGAAAGCCTCCTGATCTAAACTTTACTGAGTGTAAATGACTGTCACCCCCTTAGGACATGACCTATCTCAAGGCATTTGGAAGCTCACCACAAATGTCTTAAGTCAATTTTGTCTATCCTTCTCCCCCAAATGAAAAAATAATTACATAAAATTTTAGGGGCACCTGGCTATTGCTGCTAATAGATTCCTTATTTTGCAGCCCTTGCTAAACCTCTGTATGCCCTTCTCCCAGATATTATCCCAGACCTTATTTCCTGGCCTTCAGAGGCATTCACCTCCTCTGAAGCCTTAAAATTAGGTACATATCCCTGGCTCTTGGCTTACCTAATTTTGACAAACCTTTTAATCTGTAATGCCATGAAAATAATGGGATTGCTGTAGGCATTCTAGGACAGTCTTTTGTCTCTCAGATATGTTCTGCATTTCTCATGTCATTAGACCCTGTGGCATCAGGAATGCCCCCATGCTTATGTGTGGGGCTGCAGCAACTACCTTGATTGACAAAGCTAGTCTCTTACATTAGGCTCCCCATTCATCTCTATGTTCTGGTGCTACGTCTGCTATATTACAAGTCCATAGGACAGAGCACCTCTCTACACACTGACAGACCACTTAGGAGCAGGCTCTCTTAAATCATCTTAAATCATTGTAGCACTTTGAATCTTAACTACTTTATTACCCCTTCCTGATGATATAGACCCCCGCTGTATGCTGCTTGATTGCCTTGCAACTGTTAGAGCTATCTCTAAGCCACAAGAGTATCTCTCAGACATTTCTTTATATATAATCCAAACTTTCTTCTATTTTTTTTTAACATCTTTATTGGAGTATAATTGCTTTACAGTGGTGTGTTAGTTTCTGCTTTATAACAAAGTGAATCAGTTATACATATACATATGTTCCCATATCTCTTCCCTCTTGCATCTCCCTCCCTCCCACCCTCCCTATCCCACCCCTCTAGGTGGTCACAAAGCACAGAGCTGATCTCCCTGTGCTATGCGGTTGCTTCCCACTGGCTATCTGTTTTACGTTTGGTAGTGTATATATGTCCATGCCAGTCTCTCACTTTGTCACATCTTACCCTTCCCCCTCCCCATGTCCTCAAGTCCATTCTCTAGTAGGTCTGTGTCTTTATTCCCGTCTTGCCACTAGGTTCTTCATGACCTTTTTTTTTCCCCCTTAGATTCCATATATATGTGTTAGCATACGGTATTTGTTTTTCTCTTTCTGACTTACTTCACTCTGTATGACAGAGTCTAACTCCATCCACCTCACTACAAATAACTCCATTTCGTTTCTTTTTATGGCTGAGTAATATTCCATTGTATATATGTGCCACATCTTCTTTATCCATTCATCCGATGATGGACACTTAGGTTGCTTCCACGTCCTGGCTATTGTAAATAGAGCTGCAGTGAACATTTTGGTACATGACTTTTTTTGAATTATGGTTTTCTCAGGGTATATGCCCAGTAGTGGGATTGCTGGGTCGTATGGTAGTTCTATTTTTAGTTTTTTAAGGAACCTCCATACTGTTCTCCATAGTGGCTGTATCAATATACATTCCCACCAACAGTGCACGAGTGTTCCCTTTTCTCCACACCCTCTCCAGCATTTATTGTTTCTAGATTTTTTGATGATGGCCATTCTGACTGGTGTGACATGATATCTCATTGTAGTTTTGATTTGCATTTCTCTAATGATTAATGATGTTGAGCATTCTTTCATGTGTTTGTTGGCAATCTGTATATCTTCTTTGGAGAAATGTTTATTTAGGTCTTCTGCCCATTTTTGGATTGGGTTGTTTGTTTTTTTGATATTGAGCTGCATAAGCTGCTTGTAAATTTTGGAGATTAATCCTTTGTCAGTTGCTTCATTTGCAAATATTTTCTCCCATTCTGAGGGTTGTCTTTTCGTCTTGTTTATGGTTTCCTTTGCTGTGCAAAAGCTTTTAAGTTTCATTAGGTCCCATTTGTTTATTTTTGTTTTTATTTTCATTTCTCTAGGAGCTGGATCAAAAAAGAGCTTGCTGTGATTTATGTCATAGAGTGTTCTGCCTATGTTTTCCTCTAAGAGGTTGATAGTGTCTGGCCTTACATTTAGGTCTTTAATCCATTTTGAGTTTATATTCGTGTATGGTGTTAGGGAGTGTTCTAATTTCATACTTTTACATGTACCTGTCCAGTTTTCCCAGCACCACTTATTGAAGAGACTGTCTTTTCTCCACTGTATATGCTTGCCTCCTTTATCAAAGATAAGGTGACCATAGGTGCGTGGGTTTATCTCTGGGCTTTCTATCCTGTTCCATTGATCTATGTTTCTGTTTTTGTGCCAGTACCATACTGTCTTGATTACTGTAGCTTTGTAGTATAGTCTGAAGTCAGGGAGCCTGATTCCTCCAGCTCCATTTTTCGTTCTCAAGATTGCTTTGGCTATTCGGGGTCTTTTGTGTTTCCACACAAATTGTGACATTTTTTGTTCTAGTTCTGTGAAAAATGCCAGTGGTAGTCTGATAGGGATTGCATTGAATCTGTAGATTGCTTTGGATAGTAGAGTTATTTTCACAATGTTGATTCTTCCAATCCAAGAACATGGTATATCTCTCCATCTATTTGTATCATCTTTAATTTCTTTCATCAGTGTCTTATAATTTTCTGCATACAGGTCTTTGGTCTCCTTAGGTAGGTTTATTCCTAGATATTTTATTCTTTTTGTTGCAGTGGTACATGGGAGTGTTTTCTGAATTTCACTTTCAGATTTTTCGTCATTAGTGTATAAAAATTCAAAAGATTTCTGTGCATTAATTTTGTATCCTGCTACTTTACCAGATTCATTGATTAGCTCTAGTAGTTTTCTGGTAGCATCTTTAGGATTCTCTATGTATAGTATCATGTCATCTGCAAACAGTGACAGCTTTACTTCTTCTTTTCCGATTTGGATTCCTTTTATTTCTTTTTCTTCTCTGATTGCCGTGGCTAAAACTTCCAAAACTATGTTGAATAATAGTGGTGAGAGTGGGCAACCTTGTCTTGTTCCTGATCTTAGTGGAAATGGTTTCAGTTTTTCACCATTGAGGACGATGTTGGCTGTGGGTTTGTCATATATGGCCTTTATTATGTTGAGGAAAGTTCCCTCTATGCCTACTTTCTGCAGGGCTTTTATCATAAATGGGTGTTGAATTTTGTCAAAAGCTTTCTCTGCATCTATTGAGATGATCATATGGTTTTTCTCCTTCAATTTGTTAATATGGTGTATCACGTTGATTGACTTACGTATACTGAAGAATCCTTGCATTCTTGGAATAAACCCCACTTGATCATGGTGTATGATCCTTTTAATGTGCTGTGGGATTCTGTTTGCTAGTATTTTGTTGAGGATTTTTGCATCTATGTTCATCAGTGATATTGGCCTCTAGTTTTCTTTCTTTGTGACATCTTTGTCTGGTTTTGGTATCAGGGTGATGGTGGCCTCGTAGAATGAGTTGGGGAGTGTTCCTCCCTCTGCAATATTTTGGAAGAGTTTGAGAAGGATAGGTGTTAGCTCTTCTCTAAATGTTTGATAGAATTCACCTGTGAAGCCATCTGGTCCTGGGCTTTTGTTTGTTGGAAGATTTTTAATCACAGTTTCAATTTCAGTGCTTGTGATTGGTCTGTTCATATTTTCTATTTCTGCCTGGTTCAGTCTCGGCAGGTTCTGCATTTCTAAGAATCTGTCCATTTCTTCCAGGTTGTCCATTTTATTGGCAAAGAGTTGCTTGTAGTAATCTCTCATGGTCGTTTGTATTTCTGCAGTGTCAGTTGTTACTTCTCCTTTTTCATTTCTAATTCTATTGATTTGGGTCTTCTCCCTTTTTCTCTTGATGAGTCTGGCTAATGGTTTATCAATTTTGTTTATCTTCTCAAAGAACCAGCTTTTAGTTTTATTGATCTTTGCTATCGTTTCCTTCATTTCTTTTTCATTTATTTCTGATCTGATCTTTATGATTTCTTTCCTTCTGCTAACTTTGGTTTTTTTTTTGTTCTTCTTTCTCTAATTGCTTTAGGTGCAAGGTTAGGTTGTTTATTTGAGATGTTTCCTGTTTCTTGAGGTAGGCTTGTATTGCTATAAACTTCCCTCTTAGAACTGCTTTTGCTGCATCCCATAGGTTTTGGGTCGTCGTGTCTCCATTGTCATTTGTTTCTAGGTATTTTTTGATTTCCCCTTTGATTTCTTCAGTGATCACTTCATTATTAAGTAGTGTATTGTTTAGCCTCCATGTGTTTGTATTTTTTACAGATCTTTTCCTGTAATTGATATCTAGTCTCATAGCGTTGTGGTCAGAAAAGATACTTGATACGATTTCAATTTTCTTAAATTTACCAAGGCTTGATTTGTGACCCAGGATATGATCTATCCTGGAGAATGTTCCATGAGCACTTGAGTAAAAAGTGTATTCTGTTGTTTTTGGGTGGAATGTCCTGTAAATATCAATTAAGTCCATCTTGTTTAATGTATCATTTAAAGCTTGTGTTTCCTTATTTATTTTCATTTTGGATGATCTGTCCATTGGTGAAAGTGGGGTGTTAACGTCCCCTACAATGATTGTGTTCCTGTCGATTTCCCCTTTTATGGCTGTTAGTATTTGCCTTACGTATTGAGGTGCTCCTATGTTGGGTGCATAAATATTTACAATTGTTATATCTTCCTCTTGGATCGATCCCTTGATCATTATATAGTGTCCTTCTTTGTCTCTTGTAATAGTCTTTATTTTAAAGTCTATTTTGTCTGATATGAGAATTGCTACTCCAGCTTTCTTTTGATTTCCATTTGCATGGAATATCTTTTTCCATCCCCTCACTTTCAGTCTGTATGTGTCCCTAGGTCTGAAGTGGGTCTCTTGTAGACAGCATATATATGGGTCTTGTTTTTGTATCCATTCAGCCAGTCTGTGTCTTTTGGTGGGAGCATTTAATCCATTTACATTTAAGGTAATTATCAATATGTATGTTCCTATTCCCATTTTCTGAAATGTTTTGGGTTTTTTATTGTAGGTGTTTTCCTTCTCTTGTGTTTCTTGCCTAGAGAAGTTCCTTTAGCATTTGTTGTAAAGCTGGTTTGGTGGTGCTGAACTCAGCTTTTGCTTGTCTGTAAAGGTTTTAATTTCTCCATCAAATCTGAACGAGATCCTTGCTGGGTAGAGTAATCTTGGTTGTAGGTTTTTCTCCTTCATCACTTTAAATATGTCCTGCCACTCTCTTCTGGCTTGCAGAGTTTTTGCTGAAAGATCAGCTGTTAACCTTATGGGGATTCCCTTGTGTGTTATTTGTTGTTTTTCCCTTGCTGCTTTTAATATGTTTTCTTTGTATTTAATTTTTGATAGTTTGATTAATATGTGTCTTGGTGTGTTTCTCCTCGGATTTGTCCTGTATGGGACTCTCTGTGCTTCCAGGATTTGATTAACTATTTCCTTTCCCATTATTAGGGAAGTTTTCAACTATAATCTCTTCAAATATTTTCTCAGTCCCTTTCTTTTTCTCTTCTTCTTCTGGGACCCCTATAATTTGAATGTTGGTGCGTTTAGTGTTGACCCAGAGGTCTCTGAGACTGTCCTCAGTTCTTTTCATTCTTTTTTCTTTATTCTGCTCTGCACTAGTTATTTCCCCTATTTTATCTTCCAGGTCACGTATCTGTTCTTCTGCCTCAGTTATTCTGCTATTGATCCCTTCTAGAGTATTTTTAATTTCATTTATTGTGTTTTTCATCGTTGCTTGGTTCCTCTTTAGTTCTTCTACGTCCTTGTTAAATGTTTCCTGCATTTTGTCTATTCTATTTCCAAGATTTTGGATCATCTTTACTATTATTATTCTGAATTCTTTTTCAGGTAGACTGCCTGTTTCCTCTTCATTTGTTTGGTCTGGTGTGTTTTTACCTTGCTCCTTCATCTGCTGTGTGTTTCTCTGTCTTCTCATTTTGCTTATCTTACTGTGTTTGGGGTCTCCTTTTCGCAGGCTGCAGGTTCACAGTTCCTGTTGTTTTTGGTATCTGTCCCCAGTGGCTAAGGTTGGTTCAGTGGGTTGTGTAGGCTTCCTGGTGGAGGGGCCTAGTGCCTGTGTTCTGGTGGATGAGGCTGGATCTTGTCTTTCTGGTGGGCAGGTCCACATCTGGTGGTGTGTTTTGGGGTGTCTGTGACCTTACTATGATTTTAGGCAGCCTCTCTGCTAATGGATGGGGTTGTGTTCCTGTCTTGCTAGTTGTTTGGCATAGGGTGTCCAGCACTGTAGGTTGCTGGTCGTTGAGTGAAGCTGGGTCTTGGTGTTGAGATGGAGATCTCTGGGAGATTTTTGCTGTTTGGTATTACGTGGAGCTGGGAGGTCTCTTGTGGACCAGTGTCCTGAAGTTGGCTCTCCCACCTCAGAGGCACAGTCCTGATGCCTGGCTGGAGCACCAAGAGCCTTTCATCCACATGACTCAGAATAAAAGGGAGAAAAAATAGAAAGAAAGAAAGAGGATAAAATAAAATAAAATAAAGTAATATAAAATAAAATAAAGTTATTAAAATAAAAAATTTTAAAAATTATTAAGGAAAAAAAAATATTTTTAAGTAAAAAAAAAACGGTCGGACAGAACCCTAGGACAAATGGTGAAAGCAAAGCTATACAGACAAAATCTCACACAGAAGCATACACATACACACTCACAAAAAGAGGAAAAGGGGACAAAATAATATATCTTGCTCCCAAAGTCCACCTCCTCAATTTGGAATGATTCGTTGTCTATTCAGGTATTCCACAGATGCAGGTACATCAGGTTGTTTGTGGAGCTTTAATCTGCTGCTTCTGAGGCTGCTGGGAGAGATTTCCCTTTCTCTTCTTTGTTCGCACAGCTCCCGGGGTTCAGCTTTGGATTTGGGCCCGCCTCTGCGTGTAGGTCTCCTGAGGGCGTCTGTTCTTCGCTCACACAGGACGGGGTTAAAGGAGCAGCTGCTTCGGGGGCTCTGGCTCACTCAGGCCGGCGGGGAGGGAGGGGTACAGATGGGGGCGAGCCTGCAGCGGCAGAGGCCGGCATGACGTTGCACCAGCCTGAGGCGCGCCGTGCGTTCTCCCGGGGAAGTTGTCCCTGGCTCACGGGAGCCTGGCAGTGGCGGACTGCACAGGCTCCTGGGAGGGAAGGTGTGGATAGTGACCTGTGCTTGCTCACAGGCTTCTTGGTGGCAGCAGCAGCAGCCTTAGCGTCTCATGCCCGTCTCTGGGGTCCACGCTGATAGCCGCGGCTCGTGCCCGTCTCTGGAGCTCGTTTAGGCGGCGCTCTGAATCCCCTCTCCTCGTGCACCAGGAAACAAAGAGGCAAGAAAAAGTCTCTTGCCTCTTCAGCAGCTCCAGACCTTTTTCTGGACTGCGTCCTGGCTAGCTGTGGCGCACTAGCCCCCTTCAGGCTGTGTTCACGCTGCCAACCCCAGTCCTCTCCCTGCAATCCCACCAAAGCCTGAGCCTCAGCTCCCAGCCCCCGCCCACACCTGCGGCTGAGCAGACAAACCTCTCGGGCTGGTGAGTGCTGGTCGGCACTGATCCTCTGTGTGGGAATCTCTCCGCTTTGCCCTCCGCACCCCTGTGGCTGCGCTCTCCTTCGTGGCTCCGAAGCTTCCCCCCTCCACCACCCCAGTCTCTGCCCGCGACGGGGCTTCCTAATGTGTGGAAACCTTTCCTCCTTCACAGCTCCCTCCTACTGGTGCAGGTTCCGTCCCTATTCTTTTG
This sequence comes from Eschrichtius robustus, assembly GCF_028021215.1. Classification (NCBI taxonomy): domain Eukaryota; kingdom Metazoa; phylum Chordata; class Mammalia; order Artiodactyla; family Eschrichtiidae; genus Eschrichtius; species Eschrichtius robustus. The sequence goes on along the minus strand of NC_090826.1, from coordinate 130,658,537 downwards.
TCTCTGTTATTTCTTTTTTCTTTTGCCCTACCCAAGTACGTGGGGAGTTTCTTGCTTTTTGGGAGGTCTGACGTCTTCTGCCAGCGTTCAGTGGGTGTTCTGTAGGAGCAGTTCCACGTGTAGATGTATTTCTGATATATTTGTGGGAAGGAAGGTGATCTCCGCGTCTTACTCTTCCACCATCTTCTCCTCTCTCCTGAAATTTGCATTTAAAAAAGATGGCAGAGATAAGGTTCCTGGAGAAGACCAGGTAGAACATTTGCATCTCAAAGGTATGGGAGAAGAAAGGCAAGTTCCTTCTAGGATGACTTTGTTCCCTTAAGCCCCCCTGCCCCCCAATTTTTTTTCTCAATACTTACAAACCTCTTAAGATAAATAAGGGAGGATTTTGGAGTGTTAAAATTGGTGGGTTTTGGATTATTTCTGGAGCCACACCTCTGGTCCTGTAAATACTAGATTTGTAAAACAAGGACAGATGCTTTATTTCCTCATAGAATTGGGTGACCACCTCAGTGATATCGAAGGATGGATATACTGTTCATTTACATTGGTGTGTTTTACATTCCCTCATCTAGCTTAGGAGAGAAGTCCCCCCCTAGCTCAAATATCAGCTATCAAGATGGTGGAGAAGGAGGACGTGGAGTTTGCATCTTCTCACAACTAGGGCACCTACCAGGCACTGGTGGGGGACCTTGGACACCTAAGGGAATGGGAGGAACTGCCGCATGATGGGGTAGGACGTGGAGGGGAAGGGGGGAAGGAGAAGTGGAGGCGGGATGGGACCAGCACCACTGAGCAGCAGCTGGGAGAGGGGAGGGGTTCTCACGCTCTGAGGGGCCCACTCACGGTGAGGGAACCAGCAGGGACTGGAGAGACCTTTGTGGGATCAGAGGATTGAAAGGGAATGCGGCCAGCATTTCTCCCGCCCACTCAGGTCCCAGGGAACCTGCTGGGGTCCTGGGCCTGAACCTCCACCCTCTGAGGCCTTCTCTGGCTGTGCAGGTCCCGGGGGCCTGGGGAGCGGGGAGGAAAAGTAGAGGCGAGATGGGACCGGTGCTCCTGAGGGGCAGCTGGGGGAGGGGAGGGGGTTACCATGCCTGGAGGGGCCCACTCATGGTGAGGGGATCAGCAGGGACAGGGAGAGACCTTCGGGGAATTGGGGCCAGAGGGGAACACAGCTAGTGTTTCTCCTGCCCGCTCAGGCCCTAGCGAGCCTGCTGGGGTCCCGTCCCGGGCCTAAACCTCTGCCCTCCGAGGCCCCCTCTGGCCACACTGAGCTTAAGCCCTGCCCTGGCCAACCCCCCACAAGGACCTTTTCCAGCTGTGCTGGTCCTGAGCCCAGGCCCCGCCCTCTGCCTAAGCCTCGTCCCCCCACAGACAAGGCCTTTTCTGGCTTTTTTTTGTTTTTTTAACTATTGTGGTTCTGTTTTCCTTTGTTGTTGTTTTATTTATATTTTTATTTTTTCTAATATATTTTTTACTTTTCTAATTTTACTTTATGTTTTATTCTTTGTTATCATTCTGTGCTTTTTTTCCCCACTGTGCGGCTTGTGGAATTTTGGTTCCTAGGCCAGGAGTCAGGCCTGAGCTCCTGTGGTGGGAGTGCTGAGTCCAAACCACTGGACTAACAGAGAACCTCAGACCCCAGGAAATATTAATTGGAGTGAGGTCTCCCAGAGGTCATCATCTTGCCACCAAGACCCGGCTCTACCCAACCACCTGCAAACTCCAGTGTTGGATGCCTCAGGCCAAACAACCAGTAAGAGAGGAACACAGCCCCACCCATCAAAAAAAAAAAATGACAGAAAAACATGTTACAGACAAAGGAGCAAGGTAAAAAGCTACAAGACCAAATAAATGAAGAGGAAATAGGTGACCTACCTGAAAAAGAATTCAGAGTAATAATAGTAAAGATGATCCAAAATCTTGGAAATAGAATGGAGACACAAATCAAGAAAATACAAGAAATGTTTAACAAGGACCTAGAAGAATGAAAGAACAAACAAACAGTGATGAACAACATAATAACAAGTGAAAAATACACTAGAAGGAACCAATAGCAGAAAAACTGAAGCAGAAGAACGAATAAGTGAGCTGGAAGGTAGAATGGTGGAAATAACTGCCAAGGAGCAGAATAAAGAAAAAAGACTGAAAAGAATTGAGGACAGTCTCAGAGACCTCTGGGACAACATTAAATGCACCAACATTCGAATTATAGGGGTCCCAGAAAAGAAGAGAAAGAGAAAGGGTCTGAGAAAATATTTGAAGAAATTACAGTCAGAAACTTTGCTAACATGGGAAAGGAAATAGCCACCCAAGTCCAGGAAGCACAGAGAGACACATACAGGATAAACCCGAGGAGAAACACACCAAGACACATATTAATCAAACTAGCAAAAATTAAATACAAAGAAAAAATATTAAAAGCAGCAAGAGAAAAGCAACAAATAACATACAAGGGACTCCCCATAATGTTAACAGCTGATCTTTCGGCAGAAACTCTGCAAGCCAGAAGGGAATGGCAGGATACATTTAAAGTAAGGAAAAGGAAAAAACTACAACCAAGATTACTCTACCCAGCAAGGATCTCATTCAGATTCGACGGAGAAATCAAAAGTTTTACAGACAAGCAAAAGTTAAGAGAATTCAGCACCAGCAAACCAGCTTTACAACAAATGCTAAAGGAACTTCTCTAGGCAGGAAACAGAAGAGAAGAAAAAGACTCACGAAAACAAACCCAGAACAATAAAGAAAATGGTAATAGGAACATATGTATTGATAATTACTTTGAATGTAAATGGTTTGAATGCCCCAATCAAAAGACAGACTGGCTGAATGGATACAAAAGCAAGACCCATAAATATGCTGTCTACAGGAGACCCACTTCAGACCTAGGAACACAAACAGACTGAAAGTGAGGGGATGGAAAAAGACACTCCATGCAAATGGAAATCAAAAGGAAACTGGAGTAGCAATACTTAGATAAAGTAGACTTTAAACAAGCCATTTTTAAAAATTTTATATTTTTGGCTGTGTTGGGTCTTCATTGCTGCACATGGCCTTTCTCTAGTTGAGGCGAGCAGGGGTTACTCTTCATTGCGGTGCTTGGGCTTCTCACTGTGGTGGCTTCTCATTGAGGAGCATGGGCTCTACTCTAGGCCTGTGGGCTCAGTAGCTGTGACTCGTGGGCTGTAGAGTGTAGGCTCGGTAGTTGTGGCTCATGGGCTTAGTTGCTCTGCAGTAGGTGAGATCTTCCCAGACTAGAGATCAAACCCATGTCCCCTTCATTGGCAGGAGGATTCTTAACCACTGCGCCACCAGGGAAGTCCCTAAAATAGACTTTAAAATAAAGACTGTTACATGAGATAAGGAAGGACATGACATAATGATCAAGGGAACAATCCAAGAAGAAGATACAACAATTATAAATATTTATGCACCCAACATAGGAGCACCTCAGTACATAGGGCAAATGCTAACAGCCATAAAAGGGAGGGAAGATTGACAGTAACACAGTAATAGTGGGAGATGTTAACACCCCACTTACACCAATGGACAGATCATCCAGACAGAAAATAAATAAGGAAACACAAGCTTTAAATGACACAATAGATCAGATAGGTTTAATTGATATTTATAGGACATTCCACCTGAAAGCAGCAGAATACACTTTCTTCTCAAGTACACATGGAACATTCTTCAGGATAGATCACATCTTGGGTCATAAATCAAGCCTCAGAAAATTTAAGAAAATTGAAATTGTATTAAGCGTCTTTTCTGGCCACAATGCTATGATATTACAAATCAGTCACAGGGAAAAAACTGTAAAAAACACAAACACATGGAGGCTAAACAGGGCACTGCTGAATAATCAAGAGGTCACTGAAGAAATCAAAGAGGAACTAAAAAAATACACAGAAACAACTGACAATGAAAACATGATGACCCAAAACCTATGGGACGCAGCAAAAGCAGTTCTAAGGGAAGTTTATAGCAATTTGGTCTCACCTCAGGAAACAAGAAAATCTCAAATACACAATCTAACCTTACACCTAAAGCAACTAGAGAAAGGAGAACAACAACAACAAAAAACCCCCCAAAGATATTAGAAGAAAAGAAATCATAAAGATCAGAGCAGAAATAAATGAAATAGAAATGAAAAAAACAATAGCAAAAATCAATGAAACTAAAAGCTATTTCTTTGAGAAGATCAACAAAATTGATAAATCTTTAGCCAGACTCATCCAGACAAAAAGGGAGAGGACTCAGATCAATAAAATTAGAAATGAAAAAGGAGAAATTACAACTTAGACCTCAGAAATACAAAGGATCATAAGAGACTACTAAATGCAACTATGTGACAATACAATGGACAACCTGGAAGAAATGGACCAATTCTTGGAAACGTACAACTTTCCAAGACTGAGCCAGGAAGAAATAGAAAATATAAACAGACCAATCACAAGTAATGAAATTGAAACTGTAATTTAAAATCTTCCAACAAACAGAAGTTCAGGACCAGATGGCTTCACAGGCGAATTCTATCAAACATTTAGAGAAGAGCTAACACCTATCCTCCTCAAACTCTTCCAAAAAATTGCAGAGGGAGGAACACTCCCAAACTCATTCTACGAGGCGACCATCACCCTGATACCAAAACCAGACAAAGATGTCACAAAAAAAATTACAGACAAATGTCACTGATGAACATAGATGCAAAAATCCTCAACAAAATACTAGCAAACTGAATCCAACAATACATTGAAAGGATGATACACCATGATCAAGTGGGATTTATCCCAGGGATGCAAGGATTCTTCAATATATGCAAATCAATGAGTGTGATACACCATATTAACAAATTAAAGAGTAAAAATCATATGATCATCTCAATAGATGCAAAAAAGCTTTTGACAAAATTCAACACCCATTTATGATAAAAACTCTCCAGAAAGTGGGCATAGAGGGAACCTACCTCAACATAATAAAGGCCATATATGACAAACCCACAGCAAACATCATTCTCAATGGTGAAAAACTGAAAACATTTTCTCTAAGATCAGGAACAAGACAAGGATGTCCACTCTCACCACTATTATTCAACGTAGTTTTGGAAGTCCTACCCACAGCAGTCAGAGAAGAAAAAGAAATAAAAGGAATACAAATTGGAAAAGAAGAAGCAAAACTGTCACTGTTTGCAGATGACATGGTACTATACATAGAAAATCCTAAAGATGCCACCAGAAAACTACTAGAACTAATCAATAAATTTGGCAAGGTTGCAAGATACAAAATTAATGCATAGAAATCTCTTGCGTTCCTATACACTAACGACGAAAAATCAGAGAAATTAAGGAAACAATCCCATTTACCGTTGCAAGAAAAAGAATAAAATGCCTAGGAATAAACCTACCTAAGGAGGTAAAAGACCTGTACTCAGAAAACTATGAAACACTGATGAAAGAAATCAAAGATGAGACAAACAGATGGAGAGATATACCATGTTCTTGGATTGGAAGAATCAACATTGTGAAAATGACTATACTACCCAATGCAATCTATAGATTCAGTGCAATCTCTATCAAATTACCAATAGCATTTTTCACAGAATTAGAACAAAAGATTTTACAATTTGTGTGGCAACACAAAAGACCCTGAATAGCCAAAGTAATCTTGAGAAAGAGAAACAGAGGTGGAGGAATCAGCCTCCTCTACTTCAGACTATATGACAAACCTTCAGTAATCAAGACAGTATGGTACTGGCACAAAAACAGAAATACAGATCAATGGTACCAGATAGAAAGCCCAGAGATAAACCCACACACCTATGGTCACTTAATCTGTGACAAAGGAGGCAAGAACATACAATGGAGAAAAGACAGTCTCTTCAAGAAGTGGTGCTGGAAAACTGCACAACTACATGTAAAAGAATGAAATTGGAACACTCCCTAACACCATACACAAAAATAAACTCAAAATAGATTAGAGACCTAAATGTAAGACCAGACACTATAAAACTCTTAGTGGAAAACACAGGAAGAACACTTTTGACATAAATCACAGCAAGATCTTTTTTGACCCACCTCCTAGAGTAATGGAAATAAATACAATGATAAACAAATGGGACCTAACTAAACTTAAAAGCTTTTGCACATCAGTGGAAACCATAAACAAGATGAAAAGACAACCCTTAGAATGGGAGAAAATATTTGCAAATGAAGGAATGGACAAAGGATTAATCTCCAAAATACACAAGCAGCTCATGCAGCTCAGTATCAAAAAAACACAAAAACAACCCAATCACAAAATGAGTGGAAGACCTAAATAGACCTTTCTCCAAAGAAGACATACATTTGGCCAACAAACACATGAAAACATGCTGAACATCACTAATTATTAGAGAAATGCAAATCAAAACTACAGTGAGGTATCACCTCACACTGGTCAGAATGGCCATCATCAAAAAATCTATAAACAATAAATGCTGGAGAGGGTAAGAAAAGAAAACCTTCTTGCACTGTTGGTGGGAATGTAAATTGATACAACCCCTATGCAGAACAGTATGGCGGGTCCTTAAAAAACTCAAAATAGAAGTACCATATGACCCAGCAATCACACTACTGGGCATATACCCAGAGAAAACCATAATTCAAAAAAACACATGTACCCCAATGTTCATTGCAGCACTATTTACAATAGCCAGGACATGGAAACAACCTACATGTCCATCGACAGATAAATGGATGAAGAAGATGTGGCACATATATACCATGGAATATTACTCAGCCATAAAAAGAAACGAAATTGGGTCATTTGTAGAGATGTGGATGGACTTAGAGTCTGTCATAGAGAGTGAAGTAAGTCAGAAAAAGAAAAACAAGTATCGTATATTAATGCATATATGTGGAATCTAGAAAAATGTACAGATGAACCTAGTTCCAGGACACGAATAGAGACGTAGACATAGAGAACAGACGTGTGGACACAGGGTGGTGAGCAAGGGGAGGGTGGGATGAACTGGGAGATGAGGTTTGACATAAATACACTACCATGTGTAAAATAGATAGTAGTGGGAAGCTGCGGTATAGCACAGGGAGCTCAGTTTGTGCTCTCTGATAACCTAGATGGGTGGGAAGGGGGGTGAGTGGGAGGGAGGTCCAAAGGGAGGGGATATATGTATACATATAGCTGATTCACTTCATTGTACAGCAGAAACTAACTAAACATTGTAAAGCAGTTTCCCTCCAATAAAAAAAAAATCAGCTATGGTCTGTTTAGTCAGACCTGGTGGCTTCCCATTTTGGCAATCCATTTACAAACACTTTTGTGGATCCTCCCTGGGTTTAAGAAATTCTTTACCTATGGCCCTCAGTTCCTTTGATCTAGAGAGGCTCACTTACAGCCTCAGGTGGTCACAGTTCTAAAAGTAGCCATTTAATAGTGTCTTTGGGGTAGAAAGGCAATTCAGATTACTAGAATGAGTACTCAAAATAAGGAAGAAAGGGGAGCAGTAAAGTTTTAGGTACCTTTTATATCATTAATCTTTCATTAGCCTTTTACAACAGATCTTTATTTTTTAATTAAAAAAATTTTTATTTTATTTATTTATTTTTGGTTGCGTTGGATTTTCGTCGCTGCATGCGGGCTTTCTCTAGTTGCGGCAAGCAGGGGCTACTCTTTGCGACACACAGGCTTCTCATTGCGGTGGCTTCTCGTTGGGGAGCATGGGCTATAGGCATGCAGGCTCAGTTGCCCCATGGCACGTGGGATCTTCCCAGATCAGGGCTCAAACCCGTGTCCCTTGCATTGGCAGGCAGATTCTTAACCACTGCACCACCAGGGAAGTCCCTACAACAGATCTTTTAATGAGGCTCTTTTGGAATTTTGAAGCCTTTGGGGACTTCTGCATACCAATTAAAATAGATACAATAGTTTAAGATGAGAGCTCTCTAAAATTTTAATGATTTAGATGTTTCTCCAATTCAAAGGATCCAAGGAGCTAGCCTTACAAATATTTTTCCCTGCTAATCTAAGGCAAAAACACTTAGCACTGTTGTTTCCAGTAGACTCTGCAAGGCACAGATCCAAAAGACTGCCAGCTTTAACTGCATGCTCAAAATTGTTTTGGAGTGCCAGAAGAACCCCATCTTGGCCATTTTAGGGTCTCATTTCCTTTAATTCTCAATTAAGTGCTTGCAAGCATACATAAACCCAGATGGTATTCCTGTAGGTGGCTATTTGCATGGGAGTTGTTTGGCCTTTGAGGCACAATTTCCCAGTATTAATTTTGTAGCCCAATTCAGACATGAGATAAGAGATATAATCTGAACAATTTTCTGAGGAGAGCATGGTGGATCACATGTGTGCTGCTTCTGAGTCAAGTTCCTCAAGGAGTTATACTTGGGTCAATTCAACATCTTTTACACGGCTCGGTTTCTCCCTGTGACAGTTTAAAACCATCATGGGTGGCTAGAGCACTAGGTTATTCCTGTCTGTGGTGCTGCCCAGAGGAACTGTATTTACTTAATCGTTGTAGTGGGTCTCCCTTATTCTTCGGAGCTGAATAATTAAGTCTCTCATTTCACTAGCAAAAGTTTTGTTCAGACCATGTATCAACTCATTTTTTTGGATTTAAGCCAAATTTAACAAAAATCCAGCCCCCTATGTTCCCCTGGGCCTCTTGCCCAGACCCCCTAAGGGTCCTGGCCTAGGAAATGCACCAGTGCCCCTTAAGACTCCACATCTTAAGCAAAATAGCTTGAATAACATTTTCAGGATCATCACTCAAACAGTGAGATCTGGATATCAGGAGAACTTACCAGAATACCTGAGGAGTACTGAGAAACTGGTGGGGCTCAGTGGGCCCATGCTGGTACCAACCGGCCATGCTGGTGCCGGTTCCGGGTAGATGCCAGGTGCCTTCTGGTGGATATCTTTGATATCCTGCCAACTGCACCATGCATGTCGACAAAAAATCAGTAGATGTGAGAAAGAAATGGGAAATTTTATTTGAGCCAAATCGAAGATTATAACTTGGGAACAGCATCTCAGAAAACTCTTGAGAGCTGTATTGCCCATTAGAAGTCAAAGGACAGTTATATAAGTTTTTTTGAGACAGAGGGCTGTACATTAAATGACATATTATTGATAGTTTACATAATCCAGATCTAAGGGTCATTGTAGCCTGTATAAGATCAAGAAGGAATGTTATCTTTTAAGTTGTCGTCTTGTTGATGCTAGGACAATGTTACTCTTTAGGGTTAAGGAGGTATTTCTGCCAATGGGGGAGGTTTGGTCAATGCCTAATACAGATACACAATGCACAGTAGAGGGTAGAGAAGAGGCCAAAGGGCAGAGAAATTTTTTTCTGTTTAAATTTTTCTTGTCTTGCCATAAAATATGAATTTTATTTCACAGAACCTTCCCAGACCTTGCCCTGTTCATCTCTCCCTTTGGCTGGTTCCGATTTGTATCCTTTTGCTATAATAATACTTTAATCATAAATATAGTAGTGTTCTGAGTTTTGTGAATTGTTCCAGTGAATTATCAAGCCTGAGGGGGTAGTGGGAATCCCCAAATTTGTAGACACTTGGTCAGAAGTGAAGGTGGCCTGGAGACCTCTGCACTTACAGCTGGTATCTGAAATGAGGGCAGTCTTGTGAAGGACTGTGCCCTTCACCTGTGAAGTTTGGTCCAACTCCAGGTAGTTGACGTCAGAAGTCATTGCAATGCTCCCCGCCCCTTAATTAATTCTGGTTAAAAATATTAATAAAGTACTATCTAAATATATTACTCTCAATGTAGATGCTATATGTCTAAAGCCACAATTATGCTGAAAATGGGTGTCAATCAAGAGGGACTAGATTAATATCAGAATCCTTACCATACAATATTTGGACTTTTGTGAAGTTGGTTATGCTGAAGTTAAAGTGGAGCCATCAGTGCATAGGTGTTATTTAAAGCATAGGATTAATACCCATGGGAGACAGAGAAGAAATTCTCAAGTGTCTAAAGTAGAAGGGATAGATGGTGTTTTCTACCAGGGAAGAGGAAGATCTGGCCTCATCTAATCACAGCAGCCACATGGGCAATGAGTTCAAAAGTGGAGAAGTGATCTAAAGAAGAACAGGCATCCAAGAAGATGATTGTAATCTCTTTGCCTCATCTACCGAAAGCTTCCGTGTAACCCAATATTGTCTTTGGAGTCTCTTTATATTTGAACCATATCAGAACTCTTCTTGGAAGGGCTATGAATTCAAGAGTAGGAGATGTGTTTAAACAGTTGAGTGTTCTTTAGAGGTATGTGGTTAAAAGTAAAGCAGGAGGGATGGCCTGGCCATCCACCTCAAAGGGTCTTCCCCAAAAGATAGGGGAAGTATCTGTTTTTTGGTTGTTGCAAGTCTTGCTTCTAAGGAAAAGTGCAGTGCAGTAAGAGATGGGTGGAAGCCTCTGTCTGTCTTCATTCTATACAGATTTACTCTTGTTTCCAAGGTTAGAATTTAGATCAGGCTATAAAAGTTTCTCAAATTGACCCTCTCTCTTCTATGGTTGCTATGGATTGTGCTCCCCTCAAATTTATGTGTTGAAGCCCCAACCCCCAATATGATGGTATTTCAAAACAAGACCTTTGGGAGACAGTTAGGTTTAGATAGGGTCATGAGGGTGGGACCCTCATGATGGAATCAGTGTCCTTAATAGGAAGAGACACACAGCACTCTCTCTCTGTCATGTGAGGACACAGTGTGAAGGGCGTGCTGTATGCAAGCCAGAAAGAGGGCTCTCACCAGGAACCCAATTGGCCAGCACCTTGATCGTGAACTCCCCAGCCTCCAGAACAAATTTTTATTGTTTAAGCCACTTAGTCTATTGTATTTTGTTATAGCAGCCCAAGCAGACTAAGACAAGGGTTTGTGGTAATTTTGCTCAGAATCTGGTAAATCTTTTATTACATATTTTATGTTAGTATTTTTCTGTTTGTGTGCTTGTTTCAATCTTCATAGATATGTTGATGGACAGTTGAGACAAAGTCAGGCACTGTTATCTTTCTATTATTTAAACTAATAAGTTCAGCCTTGATGCTTTTGACTTAATTCCCTTTACCTTTGCAAGGCTGAATTGCAAGAACTAGACTCTTCCCAATTCCTTTTATCCCTCTTTTAACAACACCTGAATAAAAATGATGATGTTATTAAAATGATATTTTGTTAGGATACTATCTGAATCATGACCTACACCAACCCTCCCCTCATTGTGAGTTTCTTTGGCCGAGGGTGGGGGAGAGTGGGAAGGTGAGGGGAGAGTTAAAAGCTGACAGATGATGAAGGTGAAGCCAGATGAGGCAAAATAATCTTAGGTTAGCTCTTAAGCCTAAAGCAAGACATTTCAGTGGACCCCTTGAAGGACTCCTTTTTGCTCTGCTAATATGCACCTAATTAGCATATTATGAACTACTTCTGTCTGCCAAACAAAAACCCAAGTGCACTTACCCTCTTTCTCCTCAGTTTCCAAAGAAGAAGGTAATCCAAAATAGGCCACACCCACATTATAAAAATAGTTAACTTGGCCATGTGGTACCATCCAATATCAAATAGCCAGTAAAATCCTAAACTTACACCTAAGCAATGTTTCTCCATGGGGATTGGAAAGGAGGTGAGGAGAAGGAACCTTGAGCTCCCTCTAGAGGTTGGCAATAATACTCCTGTAAATTAGGTTTTATATTATAAATTGACCTTTGCTTTCTTATATAATTAAATGTTCTGACATCAGTCATCATGCCAAAGTCTGTTCATGACTTTGAGGAGCATTAAAGTAATTAACAAACTGAAAAGAAAGCACAAATAAAGCACACAGGCTAAAAAAAATGCAGGAAGACATGCCGTCCTCGTATGTCAGTTCTTTTTGACCCGTTATGAGCATCCTAGTATGGACATGAGTGTCGAGGTCCAGCTGATCTTGATTAGCAGCTTCAGTCAGACATGACTGCATAGGCTGCTTGAGAAAGAGAAAGACTCGTCTTACCTCCTTTCCCAAGCTGCTCCTCAGACCAATTAATCAGAACCTCTGGAGGCAGGACCCAGGAATTAGTATTTGAAAAAAAACTTCTTAGGTGACTAATGTGCAGCCAAGTTTGAGAACCAGTACACGAGGGCAAAGATGTGCTCTTCAAACCTTGTTTCTTCCTTCTGAGCCCCAGGCTTTTTACTTCTTTTATATTTTATGATTCCATTTTCTATGGCTCCATTTTGTTGCAGGTGGTTCCTTTTTTAATCTCCTTTATATTTTAATTTTGTCAGTCTTATTCAAAAGATGCTTCTAGACAGCATTTAATAAACCCAAGGCATTCTAGGTTTGCCCCATCATTCTTGATCTAATAATTCCTATTCCTCCAGGACCTTAGACCTTGTTAATGAGATATAAGGTAGAGAGGTCTATATTCAGGCATAGGGCCTTATGTAAAGAATTTGAATGTTAAAGATTTTCCTGCATTAACCATACTTTGTCTCAGGGTTGCCTTTGCATTACATCCGTTCTTTAAAATTGCTCCATTTAGAACTTGGTTCTTCAATAGAACATAAGAGTTTAAGGTCTTATGCAGAAGTCAACCGACCATAACCCTAAACTCAGTACTAGACCTAAAGCCTTCATGTCCTTAGTTCTGTATCTCTCATTCTGCGATGCCTTTCAGAAGAGCTGGGGAGATAGGACCGATGATTGCATATTGACCTGTTGGCTACTGCACCCACCTTCTTCTTACAGCTGTTGTTTACCCATGACTAAAGAGACTTAGAGTAACTTGGAAGCTTTGGAGGAAAGACTCAGCTCACTTTAATTTATATGTTTGGTTCAGCTTAAGCAGGAAAACTCCATAATGCCAGAGGAGTTTGTCCAGCTGTCTTACCAGCATTTTACAGTGGTCTCCCAGAATCTGCAGAGATTGGTTCCAGGAGCCCCCTCATATATCAGAATCCTCTGGATGCTTAAGTCCCTTATGGCATAGTATAGCGGGCCCTCCATATTTGTTGGTTTCGAATCCATGGATTCAGTCAACTGCTGATGGAAATTTACATTCGAGGTTGGTTGAATCTGCACATTCGAAACACCTGAATATGGTGGGCCAACTATATTTATTGAAGAAAAAAATATGTGTGTAAATGCACCTGTGCAGTTCAAACCAATATTGTTCAAGGGTCAACTGTGTAGTGCTGTCTGACCATAAGTTCTTCACACTAGGCAGAGCCTAGAAATGATGCATCTTAGCTTCATCCCTTGTACCTATAGCTTAGTTCTCTTTCTTACTAGACAAGAGTCAGATGGGAAGCAATTGCAAGGTCCTGATATTTTTTGCCTAAATTTATGTTTGTGCTATCAAGGCAGAATTGCAAGGCCTACATCTTCCTCATTACTTCCCTTCTCCAGCCCTCAACTTTAATTTTTTGAATACTCATACTCCTAAGTATGTTATGAGAACTCTTTGCCACCATGGCAAAGAGCAGTCACTGGTCTGCTACCGATTCCTGTTCTCCAGGCTTCTACTGACCTTCTTCTTACGCCCTTTATACTCCATTCTTTTTAAGTGAGTTCGTTCACTCTTGTTTCAAAATCCTTGCTCTTGACCTCCTTCTTGGACAAGTGGAGATCCTAGAGCTAAGCTCTTGTGTTTGTAATGGATATGACTGGTAGACAGGTGTAGGACTTAAATTAAAAAAAAAAAAAAGCCTAATAGCTGAACACAGGAAGATTTGGCTGTGAGGGGAGATCTGAAATATCAGGTTCAAATGAGCAGGGGAGTAGCAGGATGTTGATCAAAGTCAAGGGTTGGTAAAAAAGAACTGACAAAGCAGAGTGAGTGGTGCAGGAGAAAAAAACCTGAGAATATTCCCCATTGCAAGGAAGTACAGGGGATTGGGAACCTTTTATAGTTGTCCAGGCCATGTTAAGGCCGTATAAGGGAGGCATGGAAGATTCCAAGGAAGTTCTGAAAATCATCCTGCTGCAGGTAAGCTGATAATCATTTCATCTGCAATTTCTAAAACACATTGTAAGTAGAACTTCTATTGAAAATTTCAGTGGAGGTTTACTACCTCCAAAGTGTTCTATGAAATACTTGCTGCAGCACCTTGTCAACCTGGGAGAATCTCTTGGTCTTCCTTGGATCATTGATCTCTCTGGTTCCTGATCTGCTGCTTTCTCTCTGTGTTCAGCACTGGTCTGCTCACAGTGATGGAGCACACATCCTACTCTGATGGGAAAAGCTGCTTCCTGGTTGGAGACCAAGTCATCCTGCAGTAGATAGAAATATAGATGTCAGGATACTCCTGGGCAAGGCAAATAACCATTCCTCCATCTTAGACGCAGGGCAGGAGCGCAGGGTGTATTTAACCATTTAATGCCTAGTATTATATAGATAATTAACCCAAAGGAAGAGAAAAATGGGAAGTTCCATGCTGGAAGGACTTCTTAAGTAAGTCCATATATTTATTTTCAATGAATAATTTGAATTTCAACAACTTCAACAGAGCTTCAAATCTCAGATTAGTATTGTATAAAGACTGTATGAAGATATATCAAGAGATCTATAATTAAGCTGTTAAAATCTTAGATCAGCATTCCTCCAACGTAATTATTAACAATTGGACTTGTCCTGTAAGATAGAATTTCAGGAAAATTTTTATTTCTTCCCTCTCTCCATCCCTCCCCACCCTTCCTTCTTTCTTTTCTATTTTCCTTTTCTATCATGAGAACTAAGGACTGGAAATATCACAAAAGTGGACGAATCTATAGTTTGGCAGAGATTCTTCTATAAACATAAAACATTTGACCTTGTTAGCCAACTGAAACCTGCTTAAAACTCAAGAGCCACACAATAATAGGGCATTTACCTTACTCTCTGATTGTAACTTCTCTGCCTTCTAGAAAGGACTTCATTAAAGGACAAGTCCCTATGTTTCTTTTCAGGGAAAACATGTTGCCATATGGGGTAGGCTTAAAACCTTATAATGTAAATTGAATAAGATAGAGACCTTACTCCTAAGCCTTGACTCATCCAAAGTAGTACTGCTGTAATAACAAATATTAAAAAAAACTCTAAGAACCAACATTAATTGACAGTTTCCTATTTCCCAGGCCCTCTTCTATGTCCTTAACATGTATTTTCTCTTTTAATTCTCAGAATAACTCTAGGGGATAGAAACTTATCATCTCTGTTGTGCATATGAGGAAAATAAAGCTTAGGGAGATTAAGCAACTAGTGCAAGGTTGTACAGCTGCTAGGGCTGAAACTGGGACTCAAGCCTAGGTCTTTATCATCACTCTCCCATTTATACCATCTTGAGGGACCGCCTGGGTCAGCCCTTCCCACATGCAGAATGTCTCCATTCATTCAACAAATAGATTTTGAGTACCTTCTATCTGCTAGGCATTCTCACAGACAATGGGGGTCCAATAATTTGGAACAACATTTGTCTCAGTCCTCAAGGAGTTCCTAGATTAATTCAATTTCTTCCCACTTCACTCTATAACAAAATTCCTCTTCAGATCTCTCTGTTGGGCAGTTAACCAGAAGTGGAAACTCAGATGCTTCTATGGAATCTGCAGTTAATTTAAATGGTGTGAAGTATGCCAGGTGAATGTAGAATTCTGGGAGCAAAGCTGCTTGAATTTGACCAAGATCTACACATCTGCCTAGTATTTGCCATTTTAAACACTCAGAAACCCTTTATAGTCCATGGACCCACTTGTGTATTGCTCTTCAATATTTCCAAACCTGAGTGTGCGTCAGAATCACCTGGAGAGCTTGTTAAAACAGATTGCTCAGCTCTACTCCTAGAGATTCTGATTCAGTGAGTTTTAGGTGGAGCGTTAGAATCTGCATATCTAAAAAGTTCCCTGGTGATGTGGATGTTCTGGAGTAGGGATCACACTTTGAAAACCTTTGTTAGATCATCTGTGCATAATTTCAGTCTTCCTAGTTATGTTATGAAATAACTCTTTCTGGTGGGATCCCTAATGAGTTTAGTCTCTCCACAGATTTGATCTTGAACGCCTCAGATCTCACTCTACTTCTCTCCCGTCCATCTCTCAAAAAATATTTATTGAGATCTATGTTGAGAAACTGAAAATACTGAAGTGAATAAGACCCTATGACTGGAAGTTTTATATAAATAAGTTTTATATAAAATGTTTCTATCTTTTTAACCTCTATCTCTGTATTAACTTTCAGTGTAATCCATTAATTTTTAAAAATGGGCGTATTCTCTCTAATGTTGAAAGTTTGTTTCAAGATGATCAGCTAAATCAAAAATTAAAGTTCATCCAAGTTTTATTCATGTGCTAAAATGATCAAAATTAAAGTGTTCATAAAACAAACCAATCAGGCAAATTAAAGATCTCAAGTTAGCCACTAGATGCCATGTACATAGAATAGTTAGAGATGGAATAGCTTATGAACTGTATTGATGAACAGGGAGTTGCCATGTATGGATTATCAATTTTTGAATGTTCAGAATTAAGGATACTCTGCACTGTATTCTTTGAAAAATACATGAAAATTAGTAGGTTTGATGATTTAGGAGTTTCAAGATCTGTTATGCTTCTGATCATCAGTATGACCTCCACCACCAGCACTGCCACCACCACCCAATATTTATTGAGTGCTTACTGTGTGTCAAGCACTATGTTTAGCGCTAAATATGCATTATTTCTTACTCCTCACAAAATCTGTGAGGTACTATTACTGTCTCTATTTAACTGAGGCTTAGAAAGATTTAGCACTATGTGTTGGTACTAAGTGTTGGTATTATTGCTTAGGGCAGGAAGCTTTGGTGTTCAAGTGCACAAGCTTTGACTTGGGGGGAGGGCATGTATTGTGAAATGAGTAGGTTGACTCAGGCTACTTCCCTGCAGTCACATGTGCTCTGCCCAGGTCCTCCCACTGACTATAAAACCCAGCTTTGCCCTTTTCTTGTGTCCTCCCACCCTTGGTGTGCAGGATGTGGCATTGTTACAAGAGTGACATCACAATGAACAGGACATGTAGTCCGTCTAGAGACACCAAGAGGATAGCTCCCTATTGGTAGGCCATTTTGGAGAAATTAAATGGGCAATTTTATCTTTGGATATCTTCCTCAACCTTGCATTTTGATAATATGAGAAGGGTCCTCAGATACTAACAAACACCATTTTCTTGACATCTAGATCAACTTTTCAGCACTCACAAGTCTTGCTGCTTCAAAATGTATCTCAATTTCGATATGTCCAAAACAACTAACTATCTTCCGTTCCCTGCAGACGTGTGCCAGGCCCCTCTAGTGTTCCTCACCTTGAAGAATGGCCCTGTCACACACACAGTCGTCCAAGCCAGAAACCCATACTTCACTCTGGTTTCCTCCCTACCCTCACCCCAACTAATTAATTGTCTTGTCAACTCTAATTCCTAAAAGATTATCCATTCTTTTCCCAACCCGCTGCATTTACCCTTCTTGCTTTCTTTCCTTCTTATTTGCTAATTCTTTCATTTTTTATTCATGTTGTCATCAAAGTGATCCTTCTAAAACTTAAACTATTATGTCACATTCTTACTTAAACACCCTCTAACAGCTTTCCATTGCTATTAGCATAAGCTTTAAATCTCATACTGTGGCTTACAGGATGTTCCATGACTGGCCTCTGCCTCCCTCTCCTGTCTATCTCTGGCCACTTCTACTGCTATCATGATGAATGTGTTTTGGCTTCCTGAAGGGACCACGCATTCTCTCTCATCTGGGCCGTTTGTTTATATGCTGTTCCTATCTGAAACACTCTCCCCTCAATTCCTACTTAATACCTCTGACATCAGCTTAATTATTCCTTTCTCTGGGAAACTTTCTATTCTTCTGCATGAAGGAAGGTGTGATGCTACAAGTGCCTCGAACTTCTCTAACATATACTTTATTATAAATTTTTGTTTAGTAATCTATCTTGTCTGCTAACCTATAAGCTCAGAGATGGCAGAGACCATATCCTGTTGTTCATAAATGTATCACATGGCTTGGCACATAGCAGAGGCAAAGTCTAACTAATTAATTAGTTAATTAAATAAAAGTCTTAAGTAGGGGCAAGTATTGTATAATCTTGTACCTTCCAAAGTCACTGAAAATATGTATACAGCATTTTCATCTCTACTAGCCTTTGCTTTTCTTATTGGCTTTAAAAAACAAAAATTAAAAAATCCCAAACTCTGTCAGAGGTATCTGTAACCTTGGTTCATCTCTACATGAAACTGTGAAATGGAGAAAAGATGAATTCAGTGATCCATGTTGTCAGGTGGCTGAGGTTAAGATTAGATCCTTGAGTCAGCAGATTTGTGTTCTGGGACACATGAGGGCGGGCTTGGCTCCTGAGCAGATCAAACATATTAGGTGCCAGGAGTGGATCACTGAAAGGAGGAAGGAAGAGGAAGTTGCATTTCTTGAATGCCAAAAAGTGATACTGGAGACATCATTTAATTATATACTATAGTCCAGTGAGGTAGCGATCATGGTCCTCATCTTAAGAGACAAGTGACAGGATCGGGGAAGCTTAAAATGTGTTCAGTGACACACAGTATCACACACAAAGTGACAGAATTGGAGTTTGCAGCTGATTGATGCCAAAGCCCATTATTTTGTTCTGTACCCCATGGGGCCTTAGAAATCATCTGGTACCCTTCTCCTCCTCCAACACCCCTCCCTGCATTTTCAGATGTGAAAAAAGAGGTCCTCAGAGGTGACTTGTGTTGTCCCATGTCATATGCTAGTTAACAGAAAAATTTGGGTTGGTACCTGGGTGCTCTGAATTCCACTACCTGCCACAGTTTTATGCTCCCATAGTTACAAAATTATACGTATCTAGTTACGGTCATAAAAACCAATTGATACTTTCTTTGTTTAAAGACATTTCTTAATGCCTTTCTTTCCAGCTCTTCTACCCCCTGTTTCACCACCACAGCCTGCAGTGTGCCCTCTTTTTGGAAGTATCTATTGCTTCATAGACAGCCTCAGAATGCACTTGTGGCTGGGAACTTCTAGACACTCCATCTAGAAATATGAAAGAACTAAGGACCAGAAGCTGGATTTGAAGGCACTGCAAGGAAGGCATTTCTTACAGAGTAATCCACAGATAGAGTTGATTCTCTAGGAAAGTGATAAGTCCTGACCATTGAGTTCACTGAAGCTGAGACTGGGAAACTCTTGGTAGGAATACCCAAAGTTGACACAAAAATAAATAGGGTCTGGCGGATGGATATTTGTCAGATGATTGATTACATGGCTTGTAGTTAGTTTCTAACCTGAGCATAAATGGCTCTTCAGCAGAAAAATAGAGGTTCCAACTAGCCATTCTGCATTTTATATAAATCCTGTTTCCTTCAAAGGGGCTTGAAAGTGCCAACAGGCAGCAGATGATTGCTCTGTGCCTTTTGCCCCATGGCTGTAGACTATGCTATATTAGAGGAGATCTAAAGTTACCCATCTCATTCTCCCTTTTCCTCCTAATCCAGGCTCTTCTTTCAGGATTGTATGAGATTCTAGTTCCTATGTCAAAATCTACTAGCCTCCCTCATCTGGGGAAATAGATGAGATACAAGTTCCTGGGAGGTAGAAGTTGCTCTTGAGCAGAAGGGATTGTGAGGATGGTCTGGGAAAGAGGATGTGGGTATGAGACAAATCATACATTCTCAGGAAGAACAGATAACATTATAGAACAAGGTAAATTGGGTGAAAGGGTTGCAGAAGAAGGATCAACATAGAAAGTTCTGTGGCTAGACCCTGGTGGGGACGGGCACGAGATGGGGACAGATGTATACATGCAGGAAGGGTGACTTACAGGGAGGGTGGTGATCAGTGTTCCATATCTGCATCAGGGAGCTGGCTAGCAGGCTCACAGACTTGCCATTGTTAAGTCAGTAATGCGCATTAGAGTTTAGCAGGTTGATTTTGAATAAAGTTGTGAGCCTGAGTGGTCCTTTGTGGAGGGGTGGTGGTATGGTTGATGTATGGTGGCTGGATTTCAATGGAATATATCATAAGAAAAGGTTCTTTCTAAACCTGGAATGATGTGATTCTCTGATTCTGAAAGTAGAAGTTAAAAAACGATAATACAGAGACCCTCTAATAGCTCTGTTCTGTAACACCTCACCCCTACTGATGTATTCATTCTGCATCCTTTTCAATAGTACGTTTTCTGGAAAAGATGGATTTTGCCACTAAATTATGAGTCTCAAAGCCTCAAGGGCTGGAGCACATGCTCACACACCCACACCTTAAATCAATTATACTTTGAGAGTCCTTTCAACAGAAGGTGCTTTTACAGGCTTTCTCTACAGCCCATTCTGGAAAAGTTTTCCTCACTTTTAACCGGAAGCCCTTGAAGCCACCTTTTTATAAATTGCTGTTTTCGATAAAGATGGAGTTGGTTTTTCTTAAGATATTTTGAGATTTTTATCCCCACAGCCTGTTCCACAGAAATCAATTAAATGCACCTTTGTTTGTTTGTTTTTTTAAATGACCTCGTTTCAGGGTGTGAGTTTTTTAGCGCTTTTGCTTTTTATTTTTTAATATTTTTTTTTTGGCTGTGGGGCATGTGGGATCTTAGTTCCCCAACCAGGGGTTGAACCTGCGGTCGCTGCATTGGAAGCCTGGAGTCTTAACTACTGGACCTCCAAGGAAGTCCCAGCACCTTTGTTTTTTGACGTGATAGAAACACACTTTGCATGTCAGATGGACCTGATTTTAAATTCTAGCTCCACTGCTTAGTGGCCATGTTTCCATCTCAGCGTTGTTATACTTGCTCTTTCTTCACTCCAGATCTTTGCCTGGATCTCTCCTTCGTATCATGCATGTCTCTGTTCACTCCCTGGCTTCCTACCCTGTTTAGGTTTCTTCGTAGTTCTTATAATACTTGATACATTATTTGTCTTGTTGATTACTTTGAGTGCTCTTTTATTGTCTATTCCTCCCCTAGAATGATATCTGCCACGGAGCACACGCTTACTAAATCCTTATTAAATGGATGAATAAAAGAGTGAATTAGTGACTTTGAGCAACTTAGTAACTTTCCCTGAGCCTCGGATTCTTTTTTCTCTTAATCAAGGGAAATTAAATATTCCTCAAAGGATTGCAGTAAAGATTAAATGACATGCTTCAACACACCTAGCACAGTGCCTGTCACATCAAATGCATTCAGGACCATTTTTTCTTTCCCCAGTGATAGATGTTTCCTTTACCATGTTTATATAATGGATGCTTGAGACTCTGTATCACTGAGAGATAATTAAGCTGGTATCTGATGATAATAAAGGACCAAAATCATTAAAAAAAAAAAAACCCAAAACCTCAATGCTTTCAGTGGGTCATCTGTCAGCAGAAAGAAAAATAACTCAGTGAAAATTGACAAGAATAATTTGCAAGACATGGCTGCTGGGAGAAACTTAGCAGTCTTTGGTTTTTGGATTTCCTCCTGTTATGATTCAGGCAAGACTGGTACAGGGAAGTTAGGTCATTCGTCAGGTAATTAGTAGCAGAGTTGGGACTGGAACGTAGATGCTTGAGACTTGGTTTGTGCTCTTGCCTCCTACGCATCACTTGCCTCCAAACACGAATTGGTTCAAACTGGTTTCAGAATTTAGAGACTCTACAGATGGAAAATGTTAATCATTATAATTTCAGATTCTTGGCTGATTCCAGCTTTCTAACTCTTTAGTTACAAACATGTCTTAACCTTTGTCATAATAGCCCCTTAATAAAAACAAAGATTTGGAAGCATATTTTCTCTCTTACTAAATTAGGTGACCTCTTCAAAGTGTTTGTAGCACTAAAATTATTTTGTGGAAAACAGTTAATAAAGAAGACATATACACAACATTATAAATCAACTATACTTTAATTAAAAAAAATAAAAAGACATATAAAAATGAGGGGAACACATGCAAGATGAAACTAACAGAACATAATGCTGGAAATGCTTTAAAATCAAACTTAGTATCAAATCAGAGACTTATAGTCTGAAAGTGCCAATACCAATCAGTAAATGTGAAAAAATGAGGTAAAGCTATGAATAGGATCTGAAAGTGTGGTAGAAAATAAGCTCAATAATAAAAAAAGTATAATTTAAAAATCTCACTTTCAATTTTTTAGACATGGATAATTTTCTGTGAAATTTGATTTGTTCTATAATAAAAGCTTTACAAGTTTAAATTAATTAGACATGCTTTATGCTAAATGAGCTTTACAGAAAGATTAAAAATAAAATGTATATTAGACAATCACATTTTCCATGCAGCTTATTCTGGGTAGAATCATAATAGATATCTTTTTTAAACCTAGTTCCTAAGAATGAGCTAATTTTTTTTCTAATGGGCTTCTAATAACTTTGCTGGCTGAGGTTACATTTTGATAGGGTTTCTCCAAGAACAAGTTTAATTATTAATTTCCTCCTCACATCCCTTCCTCATCCCTTTAGTTTTCCCTTCTCTCTCACACCTGTCTCCATCTTTCCCTCCCTCTCTTCCCTCCCTCCTTCTTCCTCTTTCTTCACATCCCCTCCCAACCCCATGCCACTCTTGCTTCCCATTTCCATAATTATCTCATTGCCTTTCCTTGCCCCTCTTTCTTTTCTTTCATTGGCCCAAGTGAACTTGAAGAAATCATATAAATAAGAAAGAGTCCCAATCTCTTGAAAAACTACATAGGTAAGCCTTTTAATTTAAAATATGCTATAATTTTTATTAGAGATGGAAGTGATCTCAGGTAAAAATTGTAGTATGTTACATGAATGGCCTTGGTTCTTCTCTGTAACTACATTCTTTGCCATGTGACTGTGAAGTTGTACTCCTTGAAAAGGTGGAGGTGTATTCCCCACCCTTTGACTTTGTTTTGGCCACGTGACTTGCTTTGGCCAATAGAATGAGGCTGAGGTGATGGTATGCCACTTCCAAGTTTGGGACCTAAGAGGCCTTACATGTTTCTGTTTTGCCTTCTTGTACCTCAGTCATTACCAGAAGATAATGCCCAGACTCTTCTGTCGGTCCCAGAAAGAGAATGAGAGACATGTGGAGCAGAACCACCCAACAAATTCAAGCCTCAGTCAGCTGACCTGCAGCTGATACACAAATGCCTGAGCGAAATATATGCTTATTGTGATGTATCTCTGATGTTTGGTGGTTGTTTGTTATACAACATTATTGTAGCAATAGGAAATTGATACACTATCCAACTCAATGTCTTCCATTTTAAATATGGGGAGACTGAGGCCCAGAGAAATCTAGGGTTACAAATTGGTTAATGACAGATCTGGAACTAGGACTCAGAGCTCCAGGTAGCTGGATCAATTCTTGTCTAATAAATCGTGCCTTGCTGTGAAGTGAATTTGCAAACTCCTCAAGTTCTTAATGTAATACCTTTTTACTAAACTTCTTTTATTGTCTCCGTATTATTTATTTATTTAACTAATTTGAATCTATCATTTCAGCAGTCAGTTAGGTTAACTGTCAATTTATTATAAAGGACAGGAAGCAGAAAGCAGTACTGTATTGTTAAGGCTTCTCAATCTTGCTGTGGTGGTGTGTGTGTGTGTGTGTGTGTTAGAGAGTTAAGAAAACTTGTCATCATAGCTGTCATTAGCTGAGTAACTACTATAAGTTATACTCCAGGAATTGTGGAAAGTATTTTTAATTCATTATCTCATTTGGTTTATACCATGGATTAACAAACTATGGCCTGGGGCCAACTCCTGTCCACTGCCTGTTTTTGTAAATAAAGTTTTATGGGAACATAGTGATGTTCATTTTTTAACGTATTGCCCATGTTTACTTTTGCGCTACAATGGCAGAGTTGAGTAGTTGTGGCAGAGACTGTGTGGCCTGCAAGGTTGAAAATATTTGCTATCTGGCCATTTACAGAAAAAGTCTATTGATATCTGGTCTTACAGCAGTAATTTTCAAGTGTGATCTGTGAGCCCAGGGTTCCTTAAGAGGTCTGTGAGGTCAGAACTACTTTCATGACAATGCTAAGACATTCGTGCCTTTGTCACTGTGTTGACATTTGAATTGATGACAGATAATTGCTGTCACTTTTGCATAAATTAAAGTACTGGTGCTACACTGTAATAGTCATTATATTCTTCAGGTACTCACAGTAAAAAAAAAAAAAGCCAATTTTACTTTAGACGTCCTGATGAAGCAGCAAAAATTAATTTTATTAAACTTTGACTCTTTTTTTTTTTTAAAGGTGACCCTTCAGTGGACACCTTGGCTTTCCTGTGTCTTTTATTTTTTTTAATTTTAAAAAATTAATTAATTAATTTTTGGCTGTGTTGGGTCTTCGTTTCTGTGCGAGGGCTTTCTCCAGTCGCGGCGAGCGGGGGCCACTCTTCATCGCGGTGCGTGGGCCTCTCACTATCGCGGCCTCTCGTTGCGGAGCACAGGCTCCAGACGCGCAGGCTCAGTAGTTGTGGCTCACGGGTCTAGTTGCTCCGCGGCATGTGGGATCTTCCCAGACCAGGGCTCGAACCCGTGTCCCTTGCATTGGCAGGCAGCTTCTCAACCACTGTGCCACCGGGGAAGCCCCAACTTTGACTCTTTAAGTGTAAATCTTTTTATTATTCTAGGTGGTGAAATGGTACGTGTGCATGAAGTGCTTATGTTGCACACTGAAATATGATGTTTGTCTCAAGGGAAAGCCCTTGTGTGACTGAGCTGGGAGCTAAACTCGCTGTTTTTTTTTCATGGAACACAATTTTTACTTGAAAAAAAAAGACTAACAAAGAGTTGGTCTTTCTGATTTTTCAGGCTTGAGTATTTGGCAGACATTTTCTTAAAAGTGGAAGAAGTGTGCCTGTTGTTTCAAGAAGAACCACTGACAGTATTTTTTGCCAATGATAAAATCAGGCATTCAAGTGAAAGTTAACTTTGGGAAAACTTGCATCTGCTACCTTGAGATTGACAGCTTTCTAATACTTGGAAGACTTTTATGATGAACTTAGTGGTGATGTTAATGAATGTGATTTATTTATTTAGCCATAACATAAGGCAGTGGGTCCGTGTTTGAAAAATCTGTGTAACTCAATGAACCAATATTTTTAAATGACCCATGAATAAATGATGCTGCAAATTTATGCATGGGAAAAGATCTTTTCAAAATGTAAGATATTCCCGTGGATCTTCATATAACAGTATAATATGTTCATTGATATGATTTTTGATTCTACATGGCAACTAACCTTTAATAAACTATCACTTTTGAGTTTTGGTGTGTAATCAAATGACAATATCCACAATTATCTGAAAAGAATATTAAGATACTCCTCTCTTTTCTAACTGCACATTTGTAGTTGGTTATATTTTCTTCATATACATCAACCAAAGCAGCATGTCACAACAAATTGAGTGCAGCAGATATGTGAATCCACTTACTTTCCATTAAGCCAGACATTTAAAAAATTATAAAAATGTAAAGCTCTTCTCACTAATTTTTTTGAAAATAGAGTTTTTTTCATAAAAATTTGTTGTTTATGTTAACATGTAATAGGGTTAATTTTAAAATGAATAAATATTTTAAAAATTTTCAGTTTAAATTTTTGTGGTGGTAAATATCAATAGATGTACGACACATAAATAAAAGCTCCTAAGAATTTTCAATAGTTTTTAAGAGTATAAAGAGGTCCTGAGATTTTAAAAGTTTGAGAATTGCTATGATATATGTATAACTATTATCCCTATTTTATAGATGATGAAGCTGGCTTAGAGATATTAAGTAAGTTGCTCAAAGTCAAATAGCTTTCTGTAGAGCTGAGATTCAAACTCCAGCAGAATGACTCTGGAACTTACATTTATCTCCACTGAAAATGTCTTCTGGTATTTCTGGATTTAGAAAGCTCAGAAAACTCAGGACAGTTGTCTGTCCGGCCCCGTCCCCCCCCCCCCCCCCCCCGCCGGATATGCATACACACACTTAGAACAGGATTTTATGTGCTCATTTTTTATTCTTTTCTTCCTGGTTTCTTCTCAGTTCTGAAGACATGGGCCAGTTTATCTGCAAAGCTGCATTTAATAGAGTTAGGTAAAACAGTCCAGAGAAAGGAACTGCGGAGAGAGAATGACTTTAGACCTATCTGGGTAAGGTTTTCACTTGCTGCTAAAAAGGAAACAGAGAAAGCATAACTTGGGAGTCTAGGGAAGATTGGCTCAGTTAGCCAGGGTAGGTGGCAGGAAGATTGACCCAAGGACTGGATTTTGTCCTCATCCACATCTTAGGTCAGGAATAGCCCAGAGATGGCACTTCTGCATCCTGGTCCACGGGAGACATTGATAATTGGTCAAAACCCCCTTTCTCCTTGAGTTTAGAGACAGCCTCAGTTTCCTTCTCAAGGCCAGGTCCTACACAGTCACTCCATATAAAAGATGTGGCATATATGATGAAACCTTATCAGCATCCTAGCTTTATGTTATACCTGTGACTCCATCTCAAACACAGAGCCTATCAAGAGGTTTCGTATGACTCATTCCTAGTCCTAGAAAAACAATTCCTGGAAAGTCTGTGAAGTTTTCACTGGCTGCATTAATTAGGAAAGATTTGCATATTTTTCTTCCTATACGTATGAAATTGAACCCTCCTTTGTCATCTAAGCTTTGTAGACACAGAATGTGTAGTAGTTAATAGCATGGGCTCTGGCGTCAGATTATCTGGGTTTGATCTTCTAGTGGTATTGTGGGGATTAGATGACTTAATAAAACACATTTAACAGTACTAAGCTTATAGTAATGCTTAGTGAATATTAGCTATTATTATTACTACTATTACACTGTGGCAGAGACCTTATTTAGGAAAATGTTAATTGTTTAAAATGAGGATTGCAGACTTCCAGCTCTAGCAGCAAGAGGGTTAGGTATCCTGAATTATCCTCCGGTTGAAAACAACCGAAATAAATGAATGGAATATAAAGAATATTTTAAAAATACACCTCTGAGCAAGAAAGGAAGGAAGACATTCGCAGAGGTTGAAAACTAAGTGAAAGTGGGAACCTGGAGGGCAAATGAACATCAAAGCAGATTTCATTTGAGGTTATCTGACAAACCTTGGTGACCTTGAGGTTTTATTTTGATGTATACACAGGACTTAGAAGGCAAAAGATAATGCCTAAGATTGGCCTAACTTGGGGGATCTCGTAAGAGACCCACACACAAAGCTCAGTTTAAGGTTAAACTCCAAATGAATCTGCCGTGTGGAATGGGACAATAAACTTGTCTGGTTTGACCATGGTTTGAATGGAGGGAAAAAATCTCTCCTAAGAATTTATAGCCACAAGCCGGTCCTCTCTGGGGTTTGAGCATGAATGAGAAGTCTGAGTTGCAAAAAGAAATGGTGAGCAAATATGTGATTAAATAAAAACATTGTATAAAACAACAACAGTAATAATAATGTCTAGTTGGTTAGACAAATCAAAACAGGATAGAACCAAAATACTAGATAGCCATAGAATTTAAATTCAAAGAGTGATGGCTGACTAGGGTTGAAACATTGTAGGATACATGCAGTGTTTAAGAGGCGGCTAAAAATATTTATGAAATTTAGAGTTTGTTAAGTTTGCATGTTAAAAAAATCTAGATTAACCACAAAAAATATATATACAACAAGCTCCCCCTTTCTTAAATACCTTTTGAAATTCTTCTCAGGTATGATACTTTGGCACTTAAGTAGCATTATCCAAGTCCCTGCAGTTAGATCATAGGGAGAAGCAAAAGTTTTTACAACATAAAATATTCACCAGTGAATTGGCTAATAGTGAAATTAGTCCACACATAAATATCCTTCCCCATCTTATTTCTAAGTCCATGTCTGTGAGCATTTGAATGCAAAGTAAACTGAGTGATGAGTAAAAGTGCAAATCTTGCAAGAGAGTCAAGATACTAAGAAGTCTGTAAAAGCGCATTGGAGACTCACAAAGCTTTTGAAAAAGGAGGCTGTGGCAGATTCAGACCAGTTGACAATTGAAGAAGAGAAAATCAGTAAAGATGATAACATGATTAGATGATTCAAAGAAGAATGATTTTGATACACAAGGATTAAGAGAGCCCTTGAGAAGACAGATAAATCTGTCTCAAATTGTATTAAATATGGAAAAAGCTAAGATGTGGGAAAAAGGACTCCAAAATACAGTGACTTAAAGAAGATAGAAGTCATGTCTCTCTGTGAGGCCAATCAGGGATCCAGCCTCCTCCTTTCACCTTGTTGCTCTGCCTTCTAGGGAGTGATGCTCATTTGCATAGACAAAGCTAAATCATGTGGTATATCCTGTGTTTCAGTTCAAAGGAGAACAGAGAGAGGAAGCCTAAGGCAGGCAATTTCCTTTTAAGCAAGTGATATAGAATATATATTATATTTATCACTTACTCTCACATTCCATTGGGGAGAATCAAATCACATGATCACAACTGCTAGTGAAGCTGGGAAATGTAATCTCTACCTGTATGACCAAGGGTCTAAGAATAAGAGAGGGACAACTAGTCATCTGCCCCACAAATATTTGTGAAAAATTGACTCTGTGATCATGCTCTGAAAAAAACATGATGTAAGGGGTGATGTACTTATAATTAGGTATGATGAATTATGCCCCACCCAGATCAATACCTGATTCATTTCTTTAACTTAAGAAAGGCCATACATATCATTATTACTCACATTTTGTAAGTCAGGTAAAGTAAACTTATTTTGAGGATTTACTAGATTACTAGGTGCTTAATAGTCTTTGTTTTGTTCTTTTATTTTCCAGTAAAATGACAAGAAAATTCTTATTCCTCCTCCACATCTGTAGTTGGTATGAGCCTTCATGCACAATGTCTGTGTTCAAGAATTGTAACCAACCTAACTTCTATTTTTCTATTTTTAAAACCTCCACTTATTTTGGCCCAGGCATGACAACTTAATTTCAATTCGTAGTTCCTCTTTTTACTCAGATTGCACCTAAGTTCGAGGGGCTTACATAGCACACAGAAATTATTGGGGCTCTGTCTAACCTGGCATTTGCTGGGACAGCCATCATCCATCTGGGCCTCATTCATTCAAAAAACATGAAAAGCACCTACATGTGCCAGGTACTGAGAAACTCTTTAGTCCCTCCTCTTATGGAACATATCATCTAGTGAATTTTGGTGCATTTTGAAAAAATCTGGCCCAAGAGCAAGGTCAAGCATGCACATGTGTTAGAGAAGTCAATTTAACAGATTGGTTCAAAGCGAGGAGGAAGAAACTAATGACCAAATGCAATTCTGGGGATTATTTATATTTTTCATTTTTAATGCATTTGTCATTCCAGCACAGTCTATGAAAATTGAGAGTTGGTGATATTTAGAAGTCAGAAGAGACTTAGAGAGACGGTGATGTGTGTGTGTGTGAGAAAGAGTAGCTTCTGTTTCTCCTGGGGAATTCCTCTTTCGATGTTGGGGTCGGGGAGGAAAAGTGCTACAAGCATTCAGCCCTAATGCAGGAGGGTTTAAGCACCTCTTACCACATGACTGTAGCCTTCTAGTCACTGTGGGATATTAAAGGGACTGAGAGCCACTGTTCTGAAAGTTGCTTAGAGTCTCTATGCAGAGAAAAATTACAGCCAGGACAGGCAGGAAACAGAGCTGTATGAGTAAAACACTGTGACGGAAATAAAGTGTCACCATGACAAAAGCTAATTTATAGATTGGTAGAGAGGAAGGGGAGATGGTTATAAGACGGGAGAAAGGTGTGGTCAATTAATTGCAAAGGGGTGGCGAGGACCACGTGCGCAGGGGGTCTAGGTGGCAGGGAGGACGGGCCTGGCGGGAGCCGAGGACTGGGTGGGAAAGTTTGCTACTGTGACCGACCTGTCTCTCCATCTGCTTGTGCCATACAGCCCTGCAGGTCCACTCCCCCTCACTCTCAGTTTAATCCCATCACTCTTTACAGCTTCGTGAGTGAGAGCATTGGCTTTGCAGCCAGACGGACCTGAGTTTGAGTTTCAGCTTCACCACTTACCCCCATGTGACCCTTAACTTTTCTGAACCTCTGTTTCCTTATTGCCTTGCAGGTTTTTGATGATTGTAATGCACCACCATATACAAAGTATCCAGTAGAGTTTTCAAAGTACTCAGTAAGAGTAGCTACTATGGCCATTACAGCCTGCCAATGAGGTGATGAGTGCTGGAACCAGGGTGGTAAGATGGGGCAAAAAGGGATGAAGGGTTTTAACTTCAGACAGTCTTGAGTTCACATTCCAGCAACATCACTTCCTCTATAGTTGCCACTCTGCAAGGGATTACATGAGGTCATGAATATAAAGTTGCTCCACAAGGGCCTGGTACACCAGCAGTGCCTTTTTAAAATGTTTGTTTCCAGAATCTGAAAAAGAATACACACAAACACACATATATGTACATATACATATATAAAAAACCGAATCACTTTGCTGTATGCCTGAAACTAACACAACATTGTAAATCAACTATACTTCAATAAAAAGTTGTTTGTTTTGGAAAAAAATGAAAAAAAAAAAAAAGTTTGTTTCCTTGCTCATCACTTATCCACTCTTTCTTTCTTTGTTCCCCAGCATGCAGCTTCTAGTCTTCTAGTTATGTGTTTGTGCAAAGAGTAGGACAGTGGACATTGATGAGGGTCATGCCCTGGCGTTCTTGGTATGAGCTGTTGACCAGCATTACTTTGAGTAGTCTTCCTTTTCACTCACAAAGAATCCTGGTTTGGCAATAAATTACCCTAGTACTACCTTCACCTTTCTGCCCACCAGTCTAGCGTTCTAGCCATTATCCCAGGCTGCCCTTTCTGAGGAGGAAAGAGGAAATCACCTGGGGGCTTTGGGCTGGGGCATATCCCTCCAGAGCTGCTGCTGTGGAGTTGACAGGCATCCCCCCAGGCAACCACCTCATTTGTGTCTTCTTTACTGCCTGGGGGTCCCCAGGAGTAACTGGTTGGCTGTCTGCTTTTAGCCACCACATATTCTTTCCCCTGGGGTTTCTCTCCTGGAGCTCTTACTGAAACAAGATACAGACGCACAATAGAGTTTCTACCCTCCCCTTTCGTATTTGCTTCCAGTCAACACAGCTTTTATGGTTGCCTGGGTTTCTATGATATGTTTGGGAAAAGAAAGAAAAATAAAAACATACAAGAGGAAGTCACAACTCTTTATGACAGATTAGAAACGATCCTAACCTTCATAGGTATGAAAAAGTTGGCTTTTCTTACCCCTCCTCACTGATTTCATCTCTTTCAGAGAACTTCTGAAATCCACCTTTGTCTAATCTTCCCACCTCTCTTTTTTTATTCTTGGGACTTTAAGTAATGGTTCCCTGCTAGTTTTTTAGCAATTTTGGGGGGCACTTAGTACTCAATAAATATTCTTTTCTAGAGTAGTGGCAAGCCGCAGAAGTAGACTGAAAAGGAACAAATTCCTGGCAGTTGTTTTTTTTAAGGCTCATTCCCAATGAGAAATCCTGGTCTAATCAGAACGAAACTACAGATAATGACATCATAATGTAAATGCTTATTAAAAGCTGCATGCTAGGTACTTTACGTGCATTACCTCGCTGACATCTCACAGCAACCCTGCAGAGTTAGATACTAGATACAGTTACTATACTCTTTCCCTCATTTAATAATGAGAAAAACAAAGTCTTTGAAAGGTTAAGTGAGTTGCCCAGTTACTCCAGTAATTCTTCCATTATGACTGAAAGGCTTGAGGTAAGCTGGGGTTCAGACTTGGGCAGCCTGTCTCCAGAGCTCTTGCTCTGAACAGTTCTACTAGACCAACTCCCCAGACTGCAGGCACCAGAGACCCCACGCCAGCGGAGTAGCCAGGATCCAACCTGGAGGAAGCCTGACTGGGGTGGGGTGGACCCTATACTTCTGAAAAAGAAAAGGCATGACACGTTAGCCATTTTCACTTGTCTCTCTGGGGTCTTGCTTTTGCCCTGCTTCCTCTGATAGCTTTTCATACTAAAATTAATGATTGCGTCCTCATTTTACTTTTCAAAGTTATAGAAAGGGCACCATTTTGGTGACTGTTTAGTGGTCGTTCCCCTACCCTACCCCTGCCCTCAGTTGTCAGTGATTTTTCACTGCTGTGTATTTTGGCCATTGATGGAGAAGGGATGGTATCACCAAAGGCATTCTGAAGTTAGGGTGTCCATGGGGATGGTGGAGGGGGCTGCTCTCTAGGGAAGGAATTTTCCAGGCATTTAAACTAAGACCCCTCAATCTTGCTAATTTTGGACCAGTTCTTCCTGTGAGGTGAGCGTGGGGGAAATGCTGTTGAATACTCCTCACCTTTGGTTTTCCAGTATCAAGATCTCTACTGCCTGATTGTATCGTGT
Source organism: Eschrichtius robustus (assembly GCF_028021215.1). Classification (NCBI taxonomy): domain Eukaryota; kingdom Metazoa; phylum Chordata; class Mammalia; order Artiodactyla; family Eschrichtiidae; genus Eschrichtius; species Eschrichtius robustus. The sequence goes on along the minus strand of NC_090826.1, from coordinate 130,626,178 downwards.
GTGTGGTTATTTTTTTTCACTGATGAAACTAACTTTCCCTGATTAAGGTTGGGACTTTTTCTCTTTGGTCATTTCAGACCCTTTCAGTGGAGTTTTTGTATCTTGTCTTTTGTCTCTGATGTTTCCTTTACTTAGTCAGGCTTTATTTCAGGTTTCACTTATACATCTCCGCCCCCTTTCTTACCCGCCCCACCTAATTTTTAGATGTCAGAATATATCCACCACAGACGACCAAGTTGTCATTCTGGTACGTAGTCTTCATAATGAGTCGTAGCTAGTCTTAATAACTAGTCTTCAACTAGTGCCAAAGCTAAAGGACAATTGGATGGAGAAATAATACCTCCTAGATGGGTCCTTTTAGTTGGAGTAAACCTAAGATCATAAGGCAACAACAATACTCCTAGCTTTGAAAGTGACCAACTATAATATTAGCTAACATTTACCCAGCATTTATTATATGCTATGTCATGTACATTGCCTATCTCGTCTCACTTAACCCTCACACAGATCCTGAGCAGGAAACTTTCCATTTTCAAAAGGACAAAATCACAGCTCAGAGAAATTAAATGCCTTGTCAAAGGGTCACACAACTAGTAGATGGTGGTCCTGGGATTAGAATTCAGCAACCTTAACCTCTATGCTGCTATGTAAAGGAAAACATCCCATGGAGTGAGTTAGTCAAATGATCTTGGCCAAGTTACATAACCTCTCTGTGATTTAGTTTCCTCATCTGTAAAATGGGGAAAATAAAATTACTCTTGGAGTCATTTTCAGCACCTCTGTGGTGTTTAAATGAGGACCTGTCCAAAGCAGAGCTCTTGACTTGCAAACTGCCTCCCCTATCTGCTCCTCCTCTGTCTTCCTCTTACACTCAGTTAATGACACCACTACACAGCTACTCAGCCAAATCGCCCAGAAGTCACCTTCGATTCCTTGATTTCCTTCACCTGTCACATCTAATCCAGTAAACCTTATTGTTCTACCTCCAAAGTATAACCCACATCTGGTCATTTGTCACCATCTCAACTGCCATGACCCTAGCAGTCAAGCCACTTCACATCATACCTAGACTACTGAGTTGTTGTTTATATCAGTGTTAATAAACAAGTAAAAAAAGAAACAAGTAATAAACCTTTCTCCCTTTTATTTATCTAAGCAGTAACTAAAAGACCCATGAAAAACATGATTTTTTTACTAACCTCGCAATAACAGAATCTCATATTTAACACATTATGAAAAAGCTTTAATATAATGTAAAAGTTAGAGGCGGGGGCAGCTAGGAAACATCAAAGGTAGTTTTTTGTATATTAGGGTAATTTTGTCCCTCGTAGAATTTTCTCCTTCTCTCCCTGGGCCAGGAATAGAAGATGAGGTCTAAGTAACTGGAGAGAGAGTGTAAAAGAAGAAGGGACTTCTGTGTATAAGGAGCCTTAGGATTTTTTCATTGGTGGGCATTGAGTTGGCTCTTACCTTGTTGCCACCTGGAACTGCGATGAAGTGGATAAGGACCCTTGAAATAGAGATATTGGGTTCTTGGGTGCTGTGAGTAGACATTTCTAATAGCTGTGGAAGGGACCTAACCCACAGCAAATCGAACAAGAATGTGGAGAGGTCTGTCTGGAATGTCGAGGTGATTAGACCATGCAAGGGTCCTGAAGACTCAGGAAGAACAATGGTCCAAAGAGAGAACTGCTGATTAAGGTGGCAAATATCAACTCGAACCATTTTTTGGAGCACCTGAGCTCTCCCAGGGATGCCCTGGGAGAGGCTGAGGACTTGGATGACAAGGAACTGGATGATGCCGAGAGAGGTGCAGGGTGGCTGAGAGGTCCAGAGGATGCTGGCTTGGAGGCCGAGGAGAATGGCAGCATTGAGGGTGCACTCTGTGAGTTGTGAACAGGAGCAGAGGTGGCCGTGGCCGTGAACTTTTCGCTAAGGTTGACCTTGACTGCAGAGGCTGATGGTGGGAAGGTGGGCTTCATTCCTGTGTTTGGAGCAGACACGCTTGGCATTGGCATGCTTTCCAGGGTAGGCTTAAAACCCGATGATCCAAAGGAGAATGAGGCAGCTGAGGGTGCCAGGGGAGAGGCCGCAGGGGAGAGTACGAGGGAGGCTTGAGAAGGAGAATGCTCCAGGGCCCAAGGCTGCTTTAGAATTGTCAGAGGCACTGGAATGCGGAGGGGCATCCCTGGAGACCATACTGTGGGGTGTTGATGTGGCGATGCTACCATGTAGGTTAGGGTCTATCTTGCCCAGCGCCAGCCAAAAAGAATATCACAATGTAATCTCGAATTCTTTGCTAGGCATATCAAAAAAGTAAAAAGAAACAGGTGAAGGTAATTTTAATAATGATTTACTTAACCTAATAGATCAAAAATATTATCATTTCAATATGCAGTACTGGCATAGTGGTGTGCTGGTAAAGCAGCTGTCTAAAAAAAAAGTCCCAATTTGTAGTGTTTACTAATTTCAGTGGTGCAAATACTCTCACCATGGCCATTTTCAAGCTACAAGAGTGATACTAATAGTGACAAATAACAATTATTGAATGCTAACATATATCAGATACTCTTTCCCTCTCTTTCTCTCTCTTCTCTATAGTAGATGACTGAACGAAGGCTGGGAGGTTAAATAACTTGTCCAGTGGCAAGTAGCAAAGCTTTGATTTGCATACAGGTCTTCTGACTTTTGCCCAAAGCGTCAAGAATAAAAGCAAAGTGGGATCAAAGAAGGGTGGGGAATCATGGAGCTAGAAGGGTAGAAGAAAAGAAGATTAAAAGCTCTGAAGAACTAGAATACAACTGTAGCCTCAGTTCAGTCTAATTCATTTCCTGTCTTGAGCACAGCCATGGCCTGGTGCTAGGGGAGCCGGGACATATGAGAATAAATGGGGCTTGGACTCTCTTCCATGTGGGGAGACAGGCACATACATGCAGAACTCTGAGACAGGGCAGACTGTGATCTGTGATAAAAGAAGAGCCTAATCCATCTTCCCCATCCTGAGCCTAGGGCAGAGGGAAGGTCACCAGTGTGGTGAAGAACCCCACATTAGGGCAGAGGGATTTGGGGGACCTGGAGCTTGAGCAATGCCTAGCAGGGCATCCTTTGGGACTTCAGGGTCAGTGATGAAACAGGAAGTTGAGATCTAGATTCCAAGTTTAACCAAGATATGTTGGAAACTTTGAGCTAATATAGGAAGGAAAATGGTAGGAACTGCAGAAAGCACCAAGGAGCACAGCAGAAAGTAGGAAGGAGAGGCCTAGAGGAATTCCCTAAGCCAATTTGAATAAAGCTGTAGGGTTTTTGTGCGTGTGTGATTTTTGCAGAAAGGACTTCTCAGTACAGCTTAGGGTGGCAGAAATGAGTGAACAAACCATATACAGTGGTATTGGGGGTAGGGATGTAGAGAATACTGCCTTCACAAAGAGAGAGACTGCTGATCGAACCTGCCAAAAGCTTTAAGGGGTGGTTAATATAACATATGTCAGTGAAAGAATAAACACTGAAAAGCACTTACAGGTTTAAAAAACACAACACAATAATGTCTATGTAGAGCCTACTCTGCCTAGACACATTGCTTGGTGTATTGTGTAGATTATTTTATTCTAGCTACAGTATAGGAAGACATTCAGAAAAAAGTTCCTTAGAAGGATGTTGAAGATAACAGGGTAAAAGTTCCTTATCTCAGAGTGGATATATCTGAGGGTAGAAACAAGAGAGAATTTAAGAAACAGTGTTCTTTTGGTACAGTTTTATAATTTCCAGCTGTCTTGGTCTGCTCAGGTTGCCATAACAGAATACCGTAGACTGGGTGCTTAAACAACAGAAATTCATTTTTTTCAGTTTGGAGGCTGGAAGGTCTTCATCAAGGAACCAGCACGGTCAGGTTCTGGTGAGAGTTCTCTTCCTGGATTGCAGATGGCTGCCTTCTCACTGTGTCCTCACTTGGCAGGTAGAGAGAAAGAGCAAACTGGTGCCTCTCATAAGAGCACTCACCCATCTGATCAGGGCCCTGCGCTCATGACCTGTTACCTCCCAAAGGCCCTATCTCAAAATACCATCATACTGGGGGTTAGCGCTTCAACATAGGAATTTAAGAGGGACGCAAACATTCGGTTTATAATAGCAGCTACTGAGGGTTTGGTACAGTTAAATAAACAGACAAACCCAGATGATCTTGGTTTAAATCCCAACACTATTGTAATTAATTTACTCTGAGATTCTGATTCCTCATGTTAAAGATGTGGTTACTAATAACCATGCACAGTGTTCCCAGGAAGACTGAATGAAAAGAGGCTTTCGTGCTTGGTACAAATAAGACACCCAAGAACATAAGATATATTCCCATTCACCAATAATTTGGAAAAAAAATAATATCTAATTGACAGAAAGAAGTTACTTTCTCTTATTGAATTAGTGACTGTGTACATTCGGCATGTTAATATTTGCTTAGATATATTGACTGTTTACTAAGTGCCCAGGCCAGACATAGAGCTCGTATTTTTATTTAGAAAAATCAATAGTATCGCATAGAATTTAAGAACAGGCTCCAGAGTAAAAGGACCTGGATTCAGATCCCAGCCCTGCCACATACTAATTGTATGACCTTGGCCAAGTTAGTTCATCTCTCTAACCCTCAGTTTCTTTCAATTATAAAATGGGGAGAAAAGTAGTACCCTCTTCATAGGTTTGTTGGAGGGCATTGGAGAGGCATTTCAGGCAGGACAATAAGCAAATGCGAAGACTTAGAAAGTGAATATTGTATTGCCTCATTCAAGGTCAGTTATGGACATGGACATCTATACCAGGGTTTCTCAACCTCAGCACTATTGACATCTTAGGCCAATAGTCCTTTGTTGTACAGGGCCGTCCTGTGCATTGTAGGATGTTTAGCAGCATCCCTGGCCTCTAAACACTAGGGATCAGTAGCACCCACCCCAAATCCAGACAACCAAAACTGTCTCCAGATACCGCCAAATGACTCCTGGGCGGTAAAATCACCCCAGTTGAGAATCACTGGTTTACGCAATTTATACCCAATTAAATGTATTTTGGAAAGAGGAGGGAATCTCTTATGTACTCAGTTTAGGTTTGCTTTTGGAGTGATTACTATTTAAAGAAAATTGTCTTTTGGGAATGAGTAAATGTTCTGTATGTGATGGTGGTTTCATGAGTGTATACAGCGGTTAAAACTCATCTAATTGTTAACTTGAAGTAGATATAGTTTATTATCTGTAATTATATTTCAGTAAAGTTGATTTTTTTAGAAAACTTACCTATATTATTAGTTGAAAGATCTACTTGTAAATTTTTATATATTCTTGGCATTGCTTACATATTTTAAACGCACAATGTAAAATGTAATTTTGTGAGCCAAAAAAACTGTCTATATATTTGCTTTCCATAATGGTGTAGTACTTCATGGGCATATTTCCATAGAGAGAAAAAGATTCTGTTGCAGTTTTGTGCCTCTAAGTTTTAGAATCTATCATCATGCCCTAAAATAACTTCCAGTGGTCAATTCAAGATAAAGAAAAGGAGCAAACATGAAGAATGAAAGGGCAAATCAGCATCGGAAGAAGAGGAGTTGACATACGAGGGGCTAATGAGTCTGAAACCCAACGGAATATTATTATACGAGTTCACATTTGCATTTGTACTAATGGTGTGCATCCGGTTTCAATGAAAAGTATACATTTCAGGTTTGCTAATCTTTCACACTAAGATCAAAGTCCAGCTATCAGGAGACTTCTGTATTTAATAGTGCCATTTTCAGTTTTGTTTAGACTCTCATTCCTTTTTGGTCCTGAAAATAGCATAGTTCAAATCTACTGCAAGCAAATTCAATTTAATTTGGCAAATCTTTATAGAAAGACTATTCTGGCCCTGTGAGTGAGTGCGATACAGGACTCTGGACCTCAAGATCATGCAGCGTCATGGAGGTGACGGAAACAGATTTGAACAGTTGTAAGATAAGACAGAGTATGAAAAATGCTATCTACACGGGCAGAAACAACCGCATCCTTCTGGGAGGCCCAGGCAAGGATTCGTGTTATAGAAATGTAACAGTGAAACAGACTTTAAGTAGTCATTTGGGGAGATTCACAATTTTGGCTCTTATGGAAGCTTTTAGAAATACAGATTCACAGGCAGTATTCCAAACTTATCGAATCAGAGTTTCTAGAGTTAGGGATTAGGAATCTGAACCTTTCAAAATCTCTCCTTAGTGATTCTGATGATCAACTAGGCTTTGCGAACTACTGATCCTACAAATCCCCTACTCAATGCCAGAATTGTTTAGCCTCTTCTGGAGCACCGCAAGCTCACTGCCTCACAAGACAGCTAGCCCTTCATGGAAAGTGTGTAGGGTGTAGGATTTTGATCATCAGAGATGGAGGATAAGGATATTTGAGGCAAAATGATCATCAGAAATAATCAGAAAATGGAGATAAATTTGGAGAGGAAACTTGGGGTTCCATTACAGTGTGATTTGAGTGTCATGCTAAAGAATTTCAACTTTATCTTCTATGAGATGGATACTCCTTGATAAGAACTTGGCCGTCACTGGGTTTAAAGATCCTGCCAAAGCAGAATGGATTAGACATCAAAGAGAATGGAAGTAGGAAGAACAGCTGTAAGTTTAATTCAGAGGTTCAAGGGAGAAAGTAGTAAGCACTTGGAGCAGAAGCAGTCGAAATGGCAAAGTATGAGCTGTATTGCAGGGATAGTGGATAGTCCTACAAGTCTGACTGATTGAGGCAAGGAAGAATCAAAGCTGATTCTGGGGTCCTGAGATTTTGGAGTGCCGAATACATTAACTAGAATGGGAACATTAAGATCAAGAGCAGGTTGAGAAGGCAAATGGCAATTCAGGTGTTTGATATTTGAAATGCGTTTGTTTCTATCACCTCCCATCTGACTCTGTCACCTGTCCCAGGTCAGAGCTAAGTTATGACTCCCTTTGTACACTTGGAGGGTGGCACAAATTAGGCCCTCAAAATGTTTGGTGAATGAATAGCCACTGTGAATATCTTCTCCTCTCTTTATCCTCTCTGTTTTAGATCTGGACCTTATTATTTCTCACTTAAATAATTACGAGATTGAGGACCACCCAGCTCATACAGCTGTCTTTGTGTGAATTAGAACAAGGAGCCCTCTCTGAGTTTATGAATTAGAAAAACGTACATTTATATGGGTGGATGCAGCCCTTTGTTCAGGACTTGGGAAGCAGAGCACACCTTTGTGAGAAGATAAAAGCTCCCCTTCTCGTAGAATGAAAGCTCCTGCTCTAGGAATGGAGGGCTTGGAGAGCTGAGTGCAGAGGTGGGGTTTTAGACTTACTCACCTCCTCAACTGGCACAGAGCACCCTGGAAAATCTCCCAGCGGATCTCCTTGATCCCAACCTGCCATTTCTGTTTCACTCTGATTTTTTTTCTAACATGTAATCATATCACACTCTGCTTTCCGTATTTCCCCAGTGCCTTCAGGATATAGTTCAAAGTCCTTAACCCACTCCTGTGCACCCTTTCCTCCTGTGTAGCCACCTTGGACCCAGTACTTTCCTGGCTGTGATTGTCCTCCCTACCTGTCTGTGACCTCCTTTTAGTTCATTTCTTTTCCCCCAGCACCAGCATGTAGGCATCTGGCTCATGCTTGTTGAATGGACTAATGACTTAGAAACAAATGAAAAGTGCAGATTTTACCACCCAAACCCTCCAAATCAAAACAAACAACCTCCCCCAAAACAAAAGAACAAAAAAAGCAAATACCAACCCCCCAACCAAAGAAAAGTTTTGCTGCTTCCTGAACATGAGGTATTCTGTCAGTTGTCAAAGATTTTTTTTTTTTAAACCTCCCCTCCCCCCATACTTTTCTGTAGACTTGAAGTGGCTATTTATTTGGAGATTAAAGATCTATGGGAAGATAATTGCTTGGAATGAAGTCTGAGGCTTCCATTCCAAGGCTGATTTGCTCTGGTGTATCTGTGTATTTAATCTTTGTGAGATGCTTTAAAAAAAAATTGCACATAGATTCAGGTGACATACTTGACCTCTTTAAAAACATGTCAACTTTGGAGATGGAGGACCCTGTCCATCTGCCCAAGATTGAAATGCCAACACTGATATCTCTGATGTTGGTTTCATTTGTTCCAAATGCTAGACCAGCCCAATGATGAACCTTGAAATGCTTTCATAGTCTTATCAAAAGGTCTTGCCCAGAACTTCCAGCCCAATTAATATTTATTTTTCCATGTGTATTCCCCCTCTTCCCACAAAGAATGGGAAGAAGCTGTGAGAATATATTCAATTTAAAAAGAAACAAATGTGGGCTTCCCTGGTGGCACAGCAGTTGAGAGTCTGCCTGCCAATGCAGGGGACACGGGTTCGAGCCCTGGTCTAGGGAGGATCCCACATGCCGCGGAGCAACTGGGCCCGTGAGCCACAACTACTGAGCCTGCGCGTCTGGAGCTTGTGCTCCGCAACGAGAGGCCACGATAGTGAGAGGCCCGCGCACCGCGATAAAGAGTGGCCCCCGCTTGCCGCAACTAGAGAAAGCCCTCGCACAGAAACGAAGACCCAGCACAGCCAAAAATAAATATTAAAAAAAAAAAAAAAAGAAACAAATGTAAAACATCATTTAAATGTCAATAAAAAATTACAAGTAGGCAAAATACGGCAGTAGGAGATGGAGGCAGGGTAGATGACAGGCGTGCCTCAGATGTGCAGGCCCAAGTGTTGGTATAGCTAGTATAACTTTCCTGGGGCATCACCAAAATGGGAATTCATTCTGTTGCATAGTTCTCATTGTCTATAAAGACAGTAATTTATATCACTAATTGCAGTTTTTCTTTGTAGAAGCCAGGCTGTTAAAAGATGCTCAGGGCACAAGGATGCACTCTATAAATGTTTTTATTTTTCATTTAAAAATATTTTCTTTGATTTTCAGCATTAATAGTTTTTACTCTTTCTTTTTCAGCTGGTCTCTACTGTTTCCAATAGTATTTTAGGCTTTTTCTTTTTGTTTGTTTGGTTTTTTTTGCTGTGGCTCTTTTAGTCAGTGTTTGGAAACAAATGAGTAAATAGTTACCGATTTTAATGTTTATTTATAACTATTAACTATTACTCAAGAATTAAGTTCTACACACTTGATTTTTCAATTTTTTTTAATAGATCTTTATTGGAGTATAATTGCTTCACAGTACTATGTTAGTTTCTGTTGCACAACAAAGTGAATCGGCTGTATGCATACATGTATCCCCATATCCTCTCCCTCTTGCGTCTCCCTCCCACCCTCCCTATCCCACCCCTCTAGGTTATCGCAAAGCACCGAGCCGATCTCCCTGTGCTATGCTGCTGCTTCCCACCAGCCAACTATTTTACATTCGGTAGTGTATATATGTCGATGCTACTCTCACTTCGCCCCAGCTTCCCCCTCCCACCCCAAGTCCTCAAGTCCACTCTCTATGTCTACCTCTTTATTCCTGCCCTGCAATTATGTTCATCACTACCATTTTTGTTTTTTTTTTAGATTCCATATATATGCGTTAGCATCTGGTATTTGTTTTTCTCTTTCTGACTTACTTCATTCTGTATGACAGACAGACTCTAGGTCCATCCACCTCACTACAAATAACTCAATTTCATTTCTTTTTATGGCTGAGTAATATTCCATTGTATATATGTGCCACATCTTCTTTATCCATTCATCTGTCGATGGACATTTAGGTTGCTTCCGTGTCCTGGCTGTTGTAAATAGAGCTGCAGTGAACATTGTGGTACATGACTCTTTTTGAATTATGGTTTTTTTCAGGGTATATGCCCAGTAGTGGGATTGCTGGGTCATATGGTAGTTCTATTTATCCTCTTTAAAGGAACCTCCATACTGTTCTCCATAGTGGCTGTAACAATTTACATTCCCACCAACAGTGCAAGAGGGTTGCCTTTTCACCACGCCCTTTCCGGCATTTATGGTTTCTAGATTTTTTGATAATGGCCATTCTGACCGGTGTGAGGTGATACCTCATTGTAGTTTTGATTTGTGTTTCTCTAATAATTAGTGACGTTGAGCATCTTTTCATGTGCCTCTTGGCCATCTATATGTCTTCCTTAGAGAAATGTTTATTTAGGTCTGCCCATTTTTCAACTGGATTGTTTGTTTTTTTGATATTGAGCTCCATGAGCTGTTTGTATATTTTGGAGATTAATCCTTTGTTGTTTCATTTGCAGATATTTTCTCCCATTCTGAGGGTTGTCTTTTCGTCTTGTTTATGGTTTCCTTTGCTGTGCAAGAGCTTTTAAGTCTAATTAAGTCCCATTTGTTTTATTTTTGTTTTTATTTCCGTTACTCTAGGAAGTGGGTCAAAAAAGATCTTGCTGTGGTTTATGTCAAAGAGTGTTTTTCCTATGTTTTCCTCTAAGAGTTTTATAGTGTCTGGTCTTACATTTAAGACTTTAATCCATTTGGAGTTTATTTTTGTGTATGGTGTTAGGTAGTGTTCTAATTTCATTCTCTTACATGTAGCTGTCTAGTTTTCCCAGCACCACTCATTAAAGAGGCTGTCTTTTCTCCATTGTATGTTCTTGCCTCCTTTGTCATAAATTAGGTGCCCACATGTGCATGGGTTTATCTCTGGACTTTCTATCCTGTACCATTGATCTATATTTCTGTTTTTGTGCCAGTACCATACTGTCTTGATTACTGTAGCTTTGTGGTATAGTTTGAAGCCGGGGAGCCAGATTCTTCCAACTCTTTTTTTCTTTCTCAAGATTGCTTTGGCTATTTGGGGTCTTTTTTGTTTCCATACGAATTGTAAAATTTTTTGTTCTAATTCTGTGAAGAATGCCATTGGTAGTTTGATAGGGATTGCATTGAATCTGTAGATTGCTTTGGGTAGTAGAGTCATTTTCACAATACTGATTTTTCCAATCCAAGAACATGGTCTATTTCTCCATCTGTTTATGTCATCTTTGATTTCTTTCATCAGTGGTTTATAGTTTTCTGAGTACAAGTCTTTTGCCTCCTTGGGCAGGTTTATTCCTAGGTATTTTATTCTTTTTGTTGCAGTGGTAACTGGGATTGTTTCCTTAATTTCTCTTCCTGATTTTTCGTTGTTGGTGTATAGGAACACCAGAGATTTCTGTGCATTAATTTTGTAAAGTGCAACCTTACCAAACTCATTGATTAGTTCTAGTAGTTTTCAAGGGCATCTTTAGGATTTTCAGTGTATAGAATCATGTCATCAGCAAACAGTGACAGTTTTACTTCTTCTTTTCCAATTTGTATTCCTTTTATTTCTTTTTCTTCTCTGATTGCTGTGGCTAGGACTTCCAAAACTATGTTGAATAAGAGTGGTGGGAGTGGACATCCTTGTCTTGTTCCTGATCTTAGTGGAAAAGCTTTCAGTTTTTCACCATTGAGTATGATGCTTGCTGTTGGTTTGTCATATATGGCCTTTTTTATGTTGAGGTAGGTTCCCTCTATGCCCATGTTCTGGAGAATTTTTATCATAAATGGGTGTTGAATTTTGTCAAAAGCTTTTTCTGCATCTATTGAGATGATCATATGGTTTTTCTCCTTCAATTTGTTAATATGGTGTATCACATTGATTGATTTGCGTATATTGAAGAACCCTTGCATCCCTGGGATAAACCCCACTTGATCATGGTGTATGATCCTTTTAATGTGCTGTTGGATTCTGTTTGCTTGTATTTTGTTCAGGATTTTTGCATCTATGTTCATCAGTGATATTGGTCTATAATTTTCTTTTTTTGTGATGTCTTTTTCTGGTTTTGGTATCAGGGTGATGGTGGCTTCATAGAATGAATTTGGGAGTGTTTCCCCCTCTGCAATTTTTTGGAAGAGTTTGAGAAGGATCGCTGTTAGCTCTTCTCTAAATGTTTGATAGAATTCGCCTGTGAAGCCATCTGGTCCTGAACTTTTGTTTGTTGGAAGATTTTTAATTATGGTTTCAATTTCATTACTTGTGATAGGTCTGATTATATTTTCTAAATCTTCCTTGTTCAGTCTTGGACAATTATACCTTTCCAGGAATTTGTCCATTTCTTCATGGTTGTCCATTTGATTGGCATATAGTTATTTGTAGTAGTCTCTTGTAATCCTTTGTATTTCTGCAGTGTTAGTTGTGATTTCACCCTTTTCATTTCTAATTTTATTGATTTGTGTCCTCTCCCTTTTTTTTCTTGATTCCGGCTAAGGGTTTATCAATTTTGTTTATCTTCTCAAAGAACCAGCTTTCAGTTTTATTAATCTTTGCTATTGTTTTCTTCATTTCTATTTCATTTATTTCTGCTCTGATCTTTATGATTTCTTTCTTTCTACTGACTTTGGGTTTTCTTTGTTCTCCTTTCTCTAGTTGTTTTAAGCATAGGGTTAGATTTCTTTTTGAGATTTTTCTTGTTTCTTGAGCTGAGATTGAATTGCTACAAACTTCCCTCTTAGAACTGCTTTTGCTGCATCGCATAGGTTTGGGTCGTCGTGTTTTCATTGTCAGTTGTTTCTATGTATTTTTAAATTTCTTCTTTGATTTCTTTAGTGATCTCTTGGTTATTTAGTCGTGCACTGTTTAGCCTCCATGTATTTGTGTTTTTACAGGTTTTTTTTTCCTGTAATTGATTTCTAATCTCATAGTGTTGTGGTCAGAAAAGATGCTTGATAAGATTTCAGTTTTTAAAAATTTTCTGAGGTTTGATTTGTGATCCAAGATGTGATCTATCCTGGAGAAATGTTCCATGTACACTTGAGAAGAAAGTGTATTCTGCCACTTTTGGGTGGAATGTTCTGTAAATATCAATTAAATCTATCCGGTCTATTGTGTCATTTAAAGCTTGTGTTTCCTTATTTATTTTCTGTTTGGATGATCTGTCCATTGGTGTTAGTGGGGTGTTAAAGTCCCCTACTATTATTGTGTTACTGTCAGTTTCTCTCTTCATGGTTGTTAGCAGTTGCCTTATGTATTGAGGTGCTCCTCTGTTGGGTGCATAAACATTTATAATTGTTATATCTTCTTCTTGGATTGATCCTTTGATCATTATGTAGTGTCCCTCCTTATCTCTTGTAACAGTCTTTATTTTAAAGTCTATTTTACCTGATATGAATATTGCTACTCCAGCTTTCTTTCGATTTCCATTTGCCTGGAATACCTTTTTCCATCCCTTCACTTTCAGTCTGTATGTGTCCCTAGGTCTGAAGTGGGTCTCTTGTAGACAGCATATATATGGGTCTTGTTTTTGTATCCATTCAGCCAGTCTGTGTCTTTTGGTTGGGGCATTTAATCCATTTTACATTCAAGGTGATTATCGATATGTATGTTCCTATTACCATTTTCTTAATTGTTTTGGGTTTGTTTTTGTGGGTCTTTTTCTTCTCATGTGTTTCCCACCTAGAGAAGTTTCTTTAGCATTTGTTGTAAAGCTGGTTTGGTGGTGCTGAATTCTCTTAGCTTTTGCTTGTCTGAAAAGCTTTTGACTTCTCCATTGAATCTGAATGAGATCCTTGCTGGGTAGAGTAATCTTGGTTGTAGGATTTTCTCTCTCATCACTTTAAGTGTATCCTGCCACTCCCTTCTGGCCTGCAGAGTTTCTGCTGAAAAATCAGCTGATAACATTATGGGGATTCCTTTGTATGTTATTTTTTGGTTTTCCCTTGCTGCTTTTAATATTTTTTCTTTGAATTTAATTTTTGTTAGTTTGATTAATATGTGTCTTGGTGTGTTTCCTAGGGTTTGTCCTGTATGGGACTCTCTGTGCTTCCTGGACTTGGTGACTATTTCCTTTCCCATGTCAGGGAAGTTTTCACCTATAATCTCTTCAAATATTTTCTCAGACCCTTTCTTTTTCTCTTCTTCTTCTGGGACCCCTATAATTCGAATGTTGGTGCGTTTAGTGTTGTCCCGGAGGTCTCTGAGATAGTCTTCAATTCTTTTCATTCTTTTTTCTTTATTCTGCTCCTTGGCAGTTATTTCCACCATTTCATCTTCCAGCTCACTTATTTGTTCTTCTGCCTCAATTATTCTGTTATTGATTCATTCTAGTGTATTTCTCACTTCAGTTATTGTGTTGTTCATCTCTGTTTGTTTGTTCTTTACTTCTTCTAGATCTTTGTGAAACGTTTCTTGTATTTTCTTAATCTGTGCCTCCATTCTATTTCCGAGATTCTGGATCATCTTTACTATCATTACTCTGAATTCTTTTCCAAGTAGATTGCCTATTTCCTCTTCATTTATTTGGTCTTGTAGGTTTTTACCTTGCTCCTTCATCTGTGACATAGTTTTTTGCAGCATCTTTTTTTTTTTTTAATGAGTGGGACTGTGTTCCTGTCTTACTGGTTGTTTGGCCTGAGGCTTCCACCACTAGAGTTTGTAGGCTGTTGGGTAAAGCTGGGTCTTGGTGCTGCTATGAGTAACTCCATGAGCCCTCACTCCAATGAATATTCCCTGGGGTCTGAGGTTCTCTGTTTGTCCAGTGCTTCAGACTCGGAGCTCCCACCACAGGAGTTTTGACCTGACCCCCAGCTTGTGAACCAAGATCCTGCAAGCTGCGTGGAGCGGCACAAAAAAAAAAATAAAGAGAACATTAACAAAGTAAAAAATAAAATTAGACTAGGAAACTAACAGATATGTTAGAAAGAATATAAAAATAAAAATATAGATGAAACAACAACCGGAAGGTACACCAGTACCACAACAGTAAGAAAGAGGAGGAGGGAAAAGAAAAGAAAAAAAAAAGGCAGGGGGGCGGTGGGGGGAGGCCTTGGCTGTAGTGGGCGGGACCTAAGCAAGGGCGAGGTTTGGGTGGTGGGCGGGGCCAATGCTCAGGACCCACAAAGCTGGAAAAGTCCCTGGGGTCTGTGGGAGGTGGGACCTAGGCTCAAGGAACAGAAGGGGCCCAGGCGTGCCCCCCACCCCTGGTCTCAGAGGGCAGGGGACCTCCCCTGGGAGCCCAGCAGGCTTCCAGGGCTCCAGTGGGCGGGGAAAATGCCCTTCTCTCCTCTCTTGCTCCTCCAGTCTGGGAGGGTCCCTCCTGCCTGCCTCTCCTTATCTCCCCGGCCTCCCTCATATGCCCCCAAGGACCCATGCAGCCTAGAGGGGGCTTTGGAGGGCAGGGGATGGGCCTGGGAGCTCAGCAGTCTCCCTGGCCTGAGTGGGCGGGGCAATCGCCCTCTGCTCCTCTCCTGCTCCTCCTGCAGGGCCCCTCCCACCTGTGTGTCCTGATCTCCCTGGCCTCAGGGGCATAGATCCTGTCTGGCCTCCACTTCTCCTCCCCACCTCAGTCCCTCTGCATCCTACCGGTTCACTTTAGGGTTCCTCCCATCTCCTTGGGCATCAGAGTTCCCCACCAGCGGCCAGCAGGTGCCCTAGTTGTGGGGAGACGCTAACTCCCCGTCTTCCCACATCGCCATCTTGACTCTGCCTTTCAATTTTTTTTAATCCATACTCTGTATGTTACACATACTTTTCTCATAGGAATACCTATTTAGAATTAAGTTTAGATGGAACTTGATTTCTCGTTTTGGCTTGGCGTGTATGGTATAGTGTCTCAGTCACCTTATATTTCAGACAAAAACTTGAACTTCTGAAGACCAATATGTTCTGCAAATGCAAAGTATAATGATTATAATGAGGGTATCAATTCATATATTAATTGATTTAAACTGTATTACTGTATTAATAAATGTACTTTCCATTTCCCACAAGTTGTTTCCCTCTTGAATATGCCTCATACCAATTTTCTATAAAATTAAGTTGCATACAACAGCTCATTTATTTTGTTGATGTTATTTCTCTCTCCTTTCCTTCTTTAAATATCCGTTGAGTGGCTGATAGGGAGCTCAGAGAGACATACTTGCCCACAGAAGAGTTGTTCTGTCTTAAACAGCCCCTCCCAGTGTACATATACTGTCCAATATAGTACTGGGCTCACTGTGTACTCAGTAAATATTTATTAATATGAACTTGACATTATCAATAACTTTATCATTTATTTCATTTGATCATTTATTTCAGTGGTGAAGGGTAAGTAGTGTCTATTGGTAGAATACTCTTACTTTCCAAGTTCTGTGTCTACCCTGACCTCAAAGAAAGGAACAACCTTCAAAGCTTATTTGAAGCTATTCATTAGTTCATTCATGCAAACTTATGTATGGAGAAAATGTATAGTGTAGGGAAGGGAAAAAGTCAAGATACTCTTCTGCTTCTTTCCTGCTATGCTTAAAATTAATCGTGTAAGTCTTTACTAAATTTGCTTCAAAAATTAAATGAGAAAAAGATTTTAGGGCTGTCTAGCACAGTGCCTGACACATAGTGGATGCTCAGTGTATGCTAGTTTATTATAACGCAATGGACTAAAACTAGAGGATCTTACTCCTTTATTCTACGTGATTCACCATCCTCTTTTAAAATTTTCTTTTTTTTTCACTTGAAGAATGGTCTTCGTTTGCTTTTTTCCCCTGAATCTGTTGAATGGGTTCAGTGCTTAGTTACCCAATGAAGTGCAGACAAGAACTTAAGGCTAGCATTTTCCTTAAATCTCTTCTATGATTTAAGACACCTCGGAGAAGGGATAGATGAGCTCCTACATCAACGGATGATGATTTTTATCTTTATCAAGTGACCCACAATTTGGTTACTGGTGCAATGAGAAATTAAGAAAATAGCACACTTTTATGACTGTCATTTCACAGTCACTCAAATCAGAACTGGAATGCCACAAAAACAACTCCCTGTTAGCCCAGAGAAAAAAAAAGAAAGAAAGTAAAGGGGAAATTCAGATTAGTCACAGAGAAGTTCCCCCGCCTGCCTGCAAAAGCTGCAGCATTAAAACTGAGAGTCCGCTCTGCTCTTTCAATCGCCTCTTGTCTCTGGTCCTGGGACCTTTGTGTGTTTTCTGATTGATACACCTTGTTTTGGCTTCATCTCCTTCTTTGCGGGGAAGAGGTCAGTCCTCCCTCAGGTTCCCTTCTGTCACAGTTTTCATCTTCCCTGCATCCAGATTGTGAAGATGGAAGGGGTCCAACCCCTGGATGAGCATGTTGAAAACGCACCAGGACGGAGATTCTTGAGGAACAAGCTATTGCTGGTGTCCTCCCTAATTCAGGGGCTGGGGCTGCTCCTGTGTCTCACCTACATCTGTCTGCACTTCTCTGCTCAGGTAAGATGCACCACTGGCATGTCCTTTCCTCCAGCTCAGGCTGATGGCAGCTCCAACAGCTGCAATTGGTCACTTGGAAATAATCTGACACCAAAATTGTTTTGTTTTTTTTTTTCCCTTTTCCACTCAGCGATCGTAAAGTGTGGTCAAACACCCTTTTGTCTCTCTTTTCCTGCCTTTTTTTCATCAGTGGCAGTGGTGGGGCACAGTGGAGATAGGGCAGGGGCACTTCTTCTGGATTATTCTTTTTCTTTGCAATGCAAGCATCCTGGTATTCCTTTATGAGCTGTCACTTAGAAGCTTTGAGTCACTGATACTTGGTTTACCTATTCTGCTAGTAAGCATCTGATCAGGGAATTAATGTAAAAAGGAAATAAGAAAGTCTCTTTACATTATTATACTTTCCTATCATATTCATAAACCCCATAGACTCTCAAAGTAATATGCTTTTTGAAGAATGCTAAATGTATCAGTATTAAGTTCTTTTAAATAGCTAGCCTATGTATTTTAAGGGCAGAGATATATGTGTTCACGCCCGTATGTGTGCATGGCCAAACGTTTACCCCAGTAACTTGATCAGATATTGTTTCTCACAGTCTTTCTCTACCAATCACAACTTATAGACATCACTTTGTCCAATACATTATGTAGTGGAAGATCATGATTTTAGTATTTCCCCCACTTAATGAAGATATTCTTTCCATTTTTCCTTCTCCTTATTATGGTCCCTTTTACATTATTTTTTCTTATTTACTTATTCATATCTACAAACATTATTAGCCCTTTAAGGATGTTCTTGACTGCAGGAGATTCCACTGAAAAGAAAAGAAATGAATAGTGTCCCCATGTTCCCTTGTTGGGGCTAGTCTGATAGTTCTTGTTTCCCTGGTGGATGCTCTGTGTTAGAAAAGTCTCTCCCTGGTAAAGGTCAGACAACAGGAACTTTTATTTCTGATAGCCAGGTCAGAGACTGGGTACCTCAAGTTAGATCAGGATAAGGTAAGCAGAGTCCTAGACGATGCCTGGGCTTGTCTTCGCCTACAGGAAATAGGGTTTTTCAGTGCCTACAGGCTAGTAGGAGTTTGGTTGTGATCACTGTACTATAGAGTGCTGGTGTCCCCAAATTCCCGAAGTGGAGCTGGTGTCATACTCAAGCCTGCAGACCAGCGAGCACCACAGCACACCCATCCTGTCCTCATCATGCCACACGTTTCCTTCTCTTCACAGAACGCTTTGGGTGAAATTAGAGTAGGCGATCTGGGGAGAGGGTGTGGGGGGAGGATCAAAGTGTCCATGGCAGGATGCCCAAGACAGAGACCGGAATTAGGCTCTTCCGAGAAGAAAACAAAGAGTAACCCAAAATAGAACAGCTGAGTCTATTCACCAGGTCTGGGAGCCCTGAGAGTGCTTTTTCAAACAACCACAGCGTTACATATTTCCTTACACTGTGGGATGATAAAAAGACAGAACATATGGCCCCAGTCAAGGCTCAGCAATTAATTGCACTAGGGCTCTGAGCAGGAGAGAGCAAAAGGCGAAACAGATACAGATGTGTAGCCAGCTGGTGGCGGGGGCCGGCCCTGAACTATCAGTACCCAAGGGGTGCAGAGGAGAGGGGTCCTTTCTAGCAAGTCACCCAGCAGTTCTGAGCTAGAGCCTGGAAGGGAAGCTGAGTGCTGGCTTCCAGGATACTAGAATTCATGGAGCTGATCTTTGGGAGAGAATTAGCTTTCTCTGGTCCTGGTCCAGAAATGGAAACAAGATAGAGGAGGTACATTAGAGCTGTTTGCTCAACAAACGTGTTCTTGTATACTCTGGATACGGAACTTTTTGGGGCACAGATATTTGAAATTCTTAACTTGACATTAACTTTAACTTTTTTTCTTACTTCTAGCTAGACTGTTTTAGCTAACATAATTTCTTATGCTGTTAATAAGACCCAGGGCAGCACGTTGTGTCCTTAAATTTAATCTCATAAGCTTTGTTAAGGGGAAGGACAGTCATGTGCGTTCTCCCCAGAACTTGATCAGTCATGGTGGCAGCAGTGTGTGTCTGTGTGTGTGTATATGTGTGTGTGTGTGAGAGAGAGAGAGATTGATTGAGAGAGAAGGGTGTAAAGTAACTGCTGAAGAAGGGACATAGACTGATAGCTTTTCTAAATTTATAGATAAGATTGTTGGGAATTTTGGTTGAAGGATGGGGTAGGTGGTGATGCCAATCAAATCTCTACTTTTATAAGACATAATATTAGAGTGATATGTATAGGGGGTGAAATAAAGCTGAAATGCTCATCATTTGCCTAGTTAAATTGGATCTCTTTCATTGTAGGAGAAAGATATTTGGAGAATAATCATGATTTTTTTTCTTATTTCTTAGATTTAATTTTTAACTTCATAAAAAATCTTCCTATATGGATGACTCTGTAAAAAAATACATATGAAACTATTAAACTCCATTTAGCAGTTAACCTTCCCTTCAATCAAGTTTATTTAGTAACCGTTGTTTTCTCACCACTTGGTTAAGTTTTATTATGTGAAAAGCAGAAGTTTTTGTTTTTGAATGTCAGAAAAAAAGATGGACCTTACCCACTCCTTATATAATACACTTCCCTCTTTGGGTCCTGATTTTCTCATCTGAAACATGAGGCAGTTGGATCAAATGATGAAGAAATGTCTCTTCCAGATCAATATCCTGTGGGTATGTAGTTTATATATATATATAGTCATAAAATGGATATGAGGATCTGAGAAATACCAATTTAAGTAAACAGATTTTTGTGTCTAAGCTTCTGGATACCCTGGTTCTTAATAAGGGACTGAGGGAAATCAAATTGGCACATATATTTGTAATCTGTATTTATTTATATACCATGTACCTATCTAAGTAACTTATTCTGGATTAGCAAAATACCTTATTTAGAAAAGGGAAAGAAGTGGATGCTGTAGAAGAATATCCATGATACAAGTTGTAAAATTGAGTCACAAAAATCAATACATGCTGTTTGGATGTTTATTGGGACTGCCGTTTAAAGTATCAGGCTTCCAGGCTTCCCCATAACTTCACCTGGGAACAATGGCAGAAAAAAGCTGATCTATAAGGTGAGAAGCTTTTGCAGATTATACCCATGTGTCTCAGAGCTATTGAAGCTGGGCTCTTCCAAGATTTGTATCATCTTTATCAGAGTAGTTTAAAGATGTGCTTTTAGTGATAATTCTTCAGCACATCCCACCCACAGTTAAAAGTTTACATTCTTATCACTTTTACTCCTGGGAAAGACAGAAGTGGAGGCATTTGGAAAGAGAGCTGACCAATTCTGTATCAGTGATGGCCAGAATTAGAATTCAGTTTCTTGATGAAGTTTCAGACTATAACTTGGACTTTGTATCCTTTAGGAAGAAAAAGAGGCATTTTTGATTAAAAAATCTTGTCTCAGATTAGCTCAAATTAAATGTGTCCCCATGTAATTTAACAAGTTTTTAAAGAAATTTTTTATGATAGACGTGGAAATAATTTTCAATATAATTGAATTTGCATTTTATAAGAAATTGTATGGCAGCTAAAAAGAAACATCTGAAGTATTGAACTGATTTGTCACTAAGTATTTTGAGGCTCTTAAAGGAGGTACTACTGCAAATGTATAGAGTTGTTGGATTTTTGAGCAGACATTAGACATAGTCCACTTACGGATAGGAAAACAGAAACTCAGGGAGGGTAAAAGCCGGAGGAGGAGGTAATGCTTCACTGATATTAGAAGAAGGGTGGAAATTCTTTAAATAGACAAGAAGGATGATGGTGGGTAGGTAGGGGCAGAAGGCTTTCTAGGTAAAAGAGCAAGTTGTTCAGAATGGTTGGAGTTGAGAGTTCATTGGGGAAAGTGGAGGAAGATGAAGCTGAAAATCTAGGTGGGGGCAGGACACAAAGGGTCCTGTGACTCATGCTAAGGGAACACACTTCATTCCATTCTATGCAAAAGAAAATACAGGAAAAATTACCCAAATTGTCGCTTCTCCAAATTTCGCTTCTCTTATGTGGTCTACATATTGACAAATACAGAAAGTGAGTCTTATCTCACATAGCACTAGGGGGCACCACAGTAAAACTAACAGTTCTTGGATATCTTTTAAAGAGAACCCACAGAATAGCTTGGACAAGAATCATGCTGGAAAATGTCACATATGTACACATGAATAGAAACAAATATACACACTCAGAGGAGAGATGGGAAGCAAGCAGAAGGGCTCTTGGTATAGACCTTGGAGTCTAACCGCCCTATTCCTTTTCTCTGACCTCACCTCCTAGCTACTAGCCCTGAGTAGACCTAGCCTTGCCTAGGGGCTGACCACCATGCCCTTCCAATTCTATTTCTTTTAATGGAAATTACTTCTGTGCCCTTCACTTTCAGAGAACCCACAGCTTCCCACCCACTTCAGGGGTTCTCCATTCATGGCTCATGAACATTAATCTTCTGGAATCACTTAGGTTGGAGGAACCATGTACAATGTTGTTATTCCTATTTAGGGAATGAAAAGATACAACTGAATAACAAAGTAGAAGGGTTATTTCTCACAGTCACAGATAAAATATATGGCATATGTGGTAGTGTTAGGATGAAATTGGATTCCCCAGCATCCTATGGCTTGTGCATTTTGTTTGTAGCCAAATGAAGGCATTAAAACACTTCCTCATACAAAAATACGACATATCTTCTCAAAATTTTAGGGGAGTCATTGAAGTGTAGGAGAGAGAACACTGGACCAGGAACTAGAATATTCTGGTTCAGTCCAGTCTTTTAGCTTCATGACTTTGGGTAAAGTCCCCCAAATTCCGAGTGTCAATTTAATCATTTCCAAAAATTGGAATTTGGTTATTGTGAGGAACAAATGTGTTACAGAGCTTTGTAAATGTTGAGATTATTATTATTTTTCATGAACATGCTTCCATAAGCATACCACCACTAAAATGTTTGCCTTATAGCACACACACACACACACACACACAAACATTCCAAAACTCAAATCTCAGAAAGCATATTATAGGTAATGTTAACCTTAACTTCATGGACTTTGACTTTCCTACTCTAATTTTTAAGGCTAAAAAAAACCCCTTGGTATAATTCTAGCATTTTTAAATATAGATGTCTAATTAAGACCTCATGGCTGTATTAGTGAACAAAGGAAAAATGAAGGGGAGAATTTATGAAGGTATAAAATGTTATCAAGTTAGTGTCTGAAAGTGGTTCAGAGATCTAAAATGGCACACTTAGAACACATGGCCCAGGCTGGTTCCATCTCCCTTTACATTGATGTAGTTCATCCAATTCTCCAGTGACTTGGTTGCCAAATAGGGCAGAAAATTATATTTAGAAGAGTGGTCTGGTTCAAAATATTAGAAATGTTGGAGCTAAGATGGGCATAATTATGCATTATTTTCTTTTCAGCAAACCTTTCATTCTGAAGTGCAAGTTTGATGTGTTATTAATTTGTATAAATTTGTCTAGCTTTGATAACATTGAAAATGCTATTTAAGAACATACTTGGACAGAAAGATGGGCAAATAGACCCAAACTTTAATTCTTCCAATACTAATTGAATAAGGGCTTATGGTAAGAAAGCGTCACTCCCAAGATGTTATATAGGTGGGGAGCTGCGGGGGTGTCCAGTGAGTGTAAATGATGTACCCTCAGGCTGGGCTGCCCTGTAGGTCGCCACAGCACAACCCTAGAGAACCAGTGAAACTGTCAAGCAAAGATAGGATGAAAATGACAATTACATTACAAAAAATTATAAACGAGCATCAAAATATTCATCAAGGGAAATTATAAAAACTTTGCTGGGTTATAAAAGAAGTTGTAAAACACATGTTTTACTGCTCAGTAATGTAAAATATATTTTGAGTTACCTGTGTGTTGGGTGCTTAACGTTTTTAACTTTCAAGGCCCATAAAGATCTTAATCTGGCCCTGTATGTGGTTTGATGAAGACTGGGAACTCAAAGCTCTCTTTTCCGGGAGGATGAGGGGCATCACTCCTGGTGCTACTTGCAATAACCATCTCTGGTTTTGTGATCTTTTCCCTACTTTTGTCCTCACTTCTTCACTATGACCTCGGAGGAAGATAGACAGATATTTGTGTGCAGTTTTACAGTGAGGAAGTTTGAGGCATAGAGACTTGTCTAGGTCAATATAGGAAGGTCTGGTTATAAATTACGACCAGGTTTAAATTCTAGTCCTGTTTCTTTCCGTTACACTTGGCCAAGACGCCATGGCTCTAAGCCGTAAGAATTTCGGCTGGCTGTTTTAAAATTTGTTTCCTTTTCTGACATTAATTGCTTTTGAAGAAAAATTGGGGGAAAGATTTATAACCTGGCATAAAGGGAAGCAAGATTCTTTTAAAAAAAGGGATCTAAATCTACTTACACAAATGTAGATAACACAACAAATGAAGCTTCAACAAGCGCATAATACAACATAGGTTATTTTGATGAAACAAATCATTGCCATGTGTGATATATTCATAGAAGAGAAAGGGGACTTGGAGTTGGGCACTAGCTCAGTCATTTATTCACTCCAAGCTGTACTTTTTTTAAAAAACAATAAGGAGATTAGACTATATAATCTCCCTGGACCTTTCTAGTTCTATCAGACTGATTCAAAGAATTATTTTAATGTTGTAAGTGTGATTTCACACTATATGCAAATATCTTTTCAACCATGTATTAGTTTCCTAGGGCTGCCTTTTAAGGTACCACAAATTTGGGTACCACAAAGTGTCAGCAGGGCCATGCTCCCTCTGAAGGCTCTAGGGAAGGATCCTTCAGGATCCTTCTTTGCCTCTTTCTAGCTTCTGGTGACTCCCAGCAATCCTTAGTGTTCCTTGGCTTGTAGTTGCATCACCCCAAGCTCTGCCTCCAAGTTCACATGACCATCTTCCCTGCGCGTATCTGTGTGTCCTCTCCTCTTCTTTTAAGGACACCAGTCATATTAGACTTAGGACCCACCCTAATCTAGTTAACCTCATGTTAACTAATTACATCTGCAAAAACCCTATTTCCTAATCAAGTCACATACTGAGATTCTAGGTGGACATAAATTTGGAGGGACACTATTCAACTCACTACCAACCATTTATTAATTTACTTATTTAACAAGATCTATGGAAAATAAGTTACCTTTCAGACGTTGAGGAAACAATGGTAAGCAAGACTTGGTCTTCCTTGCCCTCTCAGAGTTTGCAATCTAGTGGAGAAAGAAAATGGTCAAGCAGTAACATAGTGTGTGATAAGCACTGGATAACCAAGTAGGGTACAGCTCTTCAGTAAGAAATTTCACAGAGGGCTATCTACCTAGCTTCAATATCTAGTTTCTCAATTGGGATTATAAAGTGAGCATACTTTAATTTTTGCATTAGGTGCTTCGTTTCTCTTCCATTATTTAACAGGAAGACTTTAGTTTAAAATGTCATTGTCATTATTGTTACCACCACCATCATCATTCCACTGCTGTTCGGTGATAATTTTTACCAGTCACCAATCTTAGTTCACACCAGAATATAGGTTGAGGATTATTTAGCCTCATGCAAATGAGGCTAAGAGCTTCATTGCATAAACAACACAAAAGATATTCTTGATTGTTTATTAACCATCATAGGGACCCACTTGGGGGAAAAAACTGTTGCTTTTGTTACAGCTGAGGGGTTTATTGTGTTGAAAAGGTCTTCTATTCAAAAGGTCTTCTTATCTACCAATAATTTGGGATTTCTCTTTTGAATGCTGTGATTTGCCTAATCTCTGGTATGGAAAAGTCCTTAGGCCTCATTCCACAGTGCTTATTCCACCATCTTAACTGAGGATGGACATAAAAATAAGGATATTAGAAACTGAGAAAGGGAAAGGACTTGTTCTGGCCTAAGACCTGACCTAAGTGTTCCTATTCCCAGCCCAATGCCTTGTCCATTCTACTAGGTTGCCTTTCCAAGGCAATAGTGCCTCCTTTTTTATATAGCAAATGAGATGGGGAATGAGTGACTTCAAGTAGAAAGATATTGATTGTAATAATTCTGCTACCCCCTTTGTACTTAAGGATGAATGGGGCAATGTAAAAAACCTTGGGCAATCACATATGGTGTTGGCTCAAGCCAGTGTCCGATATTATGTGATTATACAGCCACTAGCCAAGGTCAGGGCATAGTCTAAAGGGCTAATTTCCACCTTAGCTCAGCAAAGGCTTATTTATAAATGCCATTATGTTTAAGGTATTGTAAGATTTATGATAATGCAGTGGCTACCTTGTAAACCAACCCTTCCATTTGCTTAGAGACTAGGGTGTTTTGCTGGAGATCACCAAGGTGGGGAAAGGAGTTATTTCTTTTTTCAATTTAATTTTTTAAAATTGATTACAAGATTATACAAGTAATATAATGTACAAGATTATATAAGTTTCAAGTGTACAACATAGTGATGAACAATTTTTAAAGACTATATTCCATTTATAGTTATTATAAAATGTTGGCTATATTCCCTGTATTGTACAATGTATCCTTATTTTATACATAGTAGTTTGTACCTTTCAATCCCGCCTGCCCTCTCCCCCACTGGTAACCAGTAGATGGTTCTCTGAATCTGTGAGTCTGTTTCTTTTTTGTCATAGTCACCAGTTTGTTGTATTTTTTAGATTCCACATATAACTGATATCATACAGTATTTGTCTTTCTCTGTCTGACAGGAAAGGAGTTCTTAGAAATGTTTTGGCAGACCCCTTTGTCAGTGTACTTTAAGGATTTCCCCAGTAAATGTGGAAAGGGGAACCCAGATGTAAGAAAATCTTCCCCTTGAGGATATAAAGAATTGTTTGCAAAATTTTGCAAATCACAAAATTTTGAAGGTGTGTTCGTGCCACATGGATGCTTTTGGTTCATTTGGTTGTTTACCTGAATACCTGATATTCCTCTTAGGAATCTGCTAATTTGCTAAGCATTTGAGACAGTGAAACCACAGTTCCTGTTCTCTGAGATAGAGGGGAGAGGGTCAGTTAGTAGAGACTTGCCATTACTAAGTAAATTTGACAAGAAAAGTGGAAGTGTTTAGAGAAAGGAAGCTATATTAGGATATCACAGGGCCTGTGTAGTAGAGAGGAGAGTAAAAGTTAAGAGAGAGATTACAGCAAAAAGGTGCTGGCAGCCATGGTGAAGGGTGGGGATGGAGAAAGAGAGAGTCTTGAATGACAGTTAAAATGGCTTTTCTTTGTATTCATTAAATCTCAGTAGACTCTTTATTCATCAAGATTTTCAAAGTCACACATCATCATCTCTAAGAAGTGTAACTTTGGGGATAAAGTTTTCTGATTATGGAAGACTCTTTGGCCAAAGAATCAGTTTTTGCCCATTCTTCCTATTCCTTTCTCTGAGTGGGGTTCTGAACTTCCCTGATCCGAAGTGTGGGCCCTTCCCTTTGTAAGGGAGTTTCCGCTGAGGACACACTAAGTCCACCAGGGTGAGAGTCTACCTTCCCAGCCCACTGTAATGGGTAAATATAGAAAATTCCATCTTCCTCTTCAGAGGCTCGTTGAGACACACCCTGAGAGCTTGCGAGGCTGTGCTTTCATGACCTCTCAGGTCTCCTCTGATTGACGTGAAGCCCAGTGTTGGGGGAGGAGACATTCACATCCCAGTGGAGGTTGCAGGGTGAACCACAGAGTCCCCATCACAGATCTGTTTCCCCGCCAGCCTCCACTGACTCACATCCCATCCCACTCCCACCTAGGATCTTGACTGATATCAAGTGAGGAAGGGCAAGGCCCACATAGTGAATGCAGAGCCCACTTCCTGGTTTCATATTTGATGAGTATCATTCCCTCCTTCCACAGATACATCCCCCTCCAGGACAAATGCCACATGAGTATAAGGTTGGCAGCCTCATGCCACATCCCAGTGAGTCAGAATTAGAAACTCACACATTCCAAAGATGAGCTCATGAAGCAAGCATCACCTTTTTGGGAACATGGTACAGGCTGCTGGGTAAATGCTAGATATGAGACATTTTCCATCTGTGTTCTCAGACAGTTCAGTGCTCCCAGACAGTTCAGTGCTCCAGGTGCTGAGAGAGGCCAGGAAAGGACATAATTCTGACTCTTCTTTGCATCGCCTGCTTGCTGCCTACTTTGTACTTGTCCTGCTGCCCCTTATCAGGACATTTGCATCTAATCAGAGCCCAGCTAACGGCTTTGCCAATCTGTACTACACAAACAACCTTGTAGGATTGACTGAGGAGCTCTTTCCTGGAGAATGTCTAGATATTTTGAGATATATCTGAATATTTTGACAACTATCTAAAACCTAATGTTTTAATCTTACTCAGTGTTGACAATTAAAATAATTCAAATTAATTTTGAACCCTCAGACAAATGCTTTCATAGGGGTTTTTTACTCTAAAATAGAGTAGGATAAAGAGAAAGGATGTTACCATGAACTTGGAGTTCAATCAAACTCAAGTTAATACTTGTTTCTTCCTGAGCAAGTTCTTAACAGCACTGATTCTCATTTTTCTATCTGTAAAACATGGGTAATTACTATTTCTACTTAACAGTGTTATTTTGAATAGCAAAAAAGGTAATGAAATTGAGAAAGAGTAATGCAGTGCATGGCATGTTGTAAGTTCTCAATAAGTTTTTATTGTTTTTCTTGAATATACCAAGAATGGTCTCATTTCTAGACCTTTCTTCCATATAATGCCTTTGGATTATCTGGGTCCTCTTTCGCTTTCAAGGCCTAAGACCATGTCTTTCCTACTTGAGTGGCCAAAGCCTGTGATGATTTTTCTGTTCTCTGGAACCTTGTGGCATACATTGCCTGTTGATGCTTACCAAAGGTTTTTTTGTAGAGGAGCTGTTTCCCCAGTTGACATACAAGTTTGGCAAAAATAAAGATTGTGTCTTCTTTCCCTTTGTGTTCTTAGAGTTGAATGTAATGCCTGCCGTATAGCAGGTACTCAGTAATTGTTGATGCTGTTTAAAATCAGCAATAACATGGCAATCATATAACTATTCAATCAACTATTGAATAGTGCTTACAGTAGAGCAAACATCCTTTGAGCACCAGCTTTGGGACAGGCATGCTTTTTGCCAAGGGCATATGGTCGAATATACATTTTCTGGATTTGGGCCTTCAGGAGTTCACAGTTGAGTGTGGTAATTCTTAAATCCTGAACCTTGGGTGCTTGTAAAAATGCAGTTTACTGAGTCCACCTAGACCTTTTGAATCAGAATCTTTATGAATAGACTGGCCATCTACACATTTTTACAGATTTTCCAGGGGATTCAAATGTACATTAGAGTTTGAGAACAGTGGGACAGCTGACCTTTTGTCACATCATCAGCTGCTCCTAGACAGGACATGTGCATTATTCAGTCAGTTGGTCAAATAGCCCATATATCAGCTGCCTACTGAGTACTCTGTTTTCTAGGTTCTACTTATGACAGCCCTCAAACCCAGGAGGGAAGCCTGAACTTTTGGCTCTCCCTATGTACTTTTATGATGAGGTCATCGTGAGACCACCACCCTGCCCATCTGCTGTGTGTGTGGCAACTTCTTCTTTCCTCCAACTTGGCACCGAAGTGGACACAAGGAATGGAATATTAATAAAGTCTTCAAAGAAATTTCTCCACACTTTAAATTTGCATGAGGAGAAAGAAAACTGTGTTTTGGTATAATGAAAGTTGTACTGGATTGGAGGACAGTAGTTGAATCCCTTTACTTCTGTAGGCCTCAGTTTCTTCATCTGTAAAATACAATGTTCAGTTAGAAGATGACTTCTTTTATACTCATGCTTCTGAAACCATCTCATTCAAACTTCAGGACTGTGCTTTGATTCTGGTGTGTAGACTTATACAGGAGTTTCTCTTCCCCTTTGAGGATGGTACTGGCTCTTCAGACTTTGCATATTGAAGAAGCCTCATTGTATAGCTTGTCCTTACATGAAAGCCCTCTGGGACCTTTGATATATTCCATTTTCTTTTAGTATGTGGAGAAGGTATGAGGATTTTGATTTTCTTGATATGAAAAAGACCATGTTTGTGCATGTGGGTAAAATTAATATTTTCTGATTGTTTTCTGGTAACCTTTCTTATGAAGCCAGGATTCTTTTGTATTGTTTCTCTGGGCTACAGAGAGCCAGAGGGATATTTTAGGAATTTTGTTGGACTTCGTTTTTCATTTTATTAATTCCTTCATTCTGTAGTCATATATAAAGCTAAAATAGTATTATATAGACTAAATTAAGAAAATGACATGGATCTTATCTCTCATGGGTATCCAAGAATAATAGCTGACATTTATCAACTCCTTACAATGTTCCAGGTCAGGTACTTAAAATTTAGATACATTATCTCATTCAATCTTCACAACAACCCTCTGAGATATAGATTTTACTATTTCCATTTTACAGATGAAGAAACTAAAAATCAGCAAGGTAATGCCATTTTCCCAAGAGCACACAGCTAAGTAGTCTTGTAGAGGAGATGAGACATGTATCCCATGGTGGTAGAATGAAAGTCAATAGAGTGATTTTAAAATTTTTTTTACATCAGAGTTCACTCTTGGTGTTGTACATTTTATGGATTTTAACAAATGAACGATAACATGTATCCACCATTAGAGTATCATGCAGAATAGTTTCAGTACTCAAAATCTTCTGCACTTCACCTGTTCATCTCTCCCTCCTCCCTCACCCCTGGCAACTGCTGATCTTTAACTGTCTCTATAGTTTTGCCTTTTTCAGAATGTCACATATTTGGAATCGTACAGTATATAGTCTTTTCAGATTGTCTTCTTTCATTTGGTAATATGCATTTAAGGTGCCACCATGTCTTTCCATGGCTTGAAAAGCTCATTTCCTTTTAGCACTGAATGATATTCCATTGTCTGGACGTATCGCAGTTTATTTATCCATTCAGCCTACTGAAGGATATCTTGATTGCTTTTGCTTGGCAAGTTTTAGCAATAATAAACCAAGCTATTATAAACATCCATGTGAGTAGAGTGGTTTTTAAGTACTTGCTATGGGAGACCAAAAATCAGGGATTTGATTTAGGCCTTGAAGGTGGTGATATTTTGATGGGTCGACATAGATGGAGGGCCATTCTTGGTGGAGAGAAAAAAGGAAGCAAGTATTTTTCAAATGCTTACCATGTGCCAGGCAAACTCCTCGGTACTTTCACATGTGTTAACTTATTTAAGCTTTACAGTCATCTCCTGGAACATTCCAATAATAATGTTATGCCTTATTTTCACAGACATGAAAGCTAAAGCTCAGAAATGGTATACAACATTTCCAAATTCACAAAACTAGAGAGGTCACAATTTGAACTGAATCTGACTCCCAAGCCTATGCCCTTTGTTTTGTCCTGCCAGGCTCTATTCAAGGGCAAAGAGCTTAGAGGAAATGGTTGGCTCCAGCAAGGATATGTGTAGCAGTGATGCTTGACAAGGAGGTTGGCGCCAGGTGATGGAAGGTCTTGAATTGGGCACTGTGAGGGTATTTCTGGGCAGTGGGGTAGTCAGCATGAGGTGATCAGGTATGGAAGATGAAGGGAAAAGTTATAGAAGGGCATGGAGCAAGAGGAAACACTGTCTTATTTCACAACATTGCCTAGGCTTGGTGGTGTTGATGCTAGGAAGAAACTTGTGAGAATATGCAAATTCCTAATACTGGGTGGCCTTCAGGAGGAAAGGAAGCCCGAATCTGGAGTTGCATTTGCATCTACCTGAAAGAGGAAGTCACGTGTGCTTTCCTTGCTGCCTCTCAACATCTTGGTCTCAGAATGTCCTCTTGGTCATTACTGCCCCTACTTAGTCATCACAGTATTTTAGAACACTGGGAAATTTCTTTTATTTGCAGGAACCTTTTGGAGATTTTGCAAAGTCAGTCAAATAATCAAACCACGAGAGCTTTTAGGTCAGAGAACTTTATGCAAATTTGGGATGAGGAAGCTTCCTATTTTTCTCTTTTATTAAAATTGACTTAGAGTTGCAACTTTTAAAATTTAAATCATGGACAGTTAGTGCTGAAAGGGATGTCTGTGATCTTTGAGGAATTTTTAAAGATGAGAAAACTGATGCCTAGAAAAGTTATGAAACTTGCCTAAGATGACACCATACTTGCCTGGCTGGCGTTAGGACCAGGTTGCTGCATGCTGAGCCCTGTGCTCTTTGCGCAACTGCGCAGGCTGCTTCTGACTTTAACAAGGTGGCCATTCAGGCTGGGACCAACCTGCCCAGAAGGCAGTGGGGGGTATTCATTTACCCAGGGGATTACGGTGATCATGATCGGGTAATATGCCTTTTGAGAGGCCTTCTTCCAGAACATTGCTTTAAGCATGAAGGACACCAATCCAGCCTCACAAACAGTCCGCAGAGGGGAGAGCGCTGAAGACTGTCAAAGTCTTCCCAGGTCAACACCTCTCCATGTGCTCACCGCTGACTAATATCGCTCCAGGGGCCCAGGCACTGGCAGGGCTCAGAAAGGCTCTCCTTCTTCCTACACTGCCTGTTGGTTTAAGCTTGGTGAGGCTTATGATTTTATGTACAAGGGAAGTAGGGGATTCTTCATCTGCGTGGGCAGGCCCCAGTGGAATCTGTTTGACTGCTGCTATGAGTGTGCCAGGAAAGTGGGAAGCAGGGATTCCACACCCCAGAGTATGAAAACAAATTCCTCCCCACACCTTTGATCAGGACATCTTGCCAAAAATAGCCTGGTGGGAGGAGCTCTTGTCCTTGGCAAGTGCAGTAGGTGGTGGGTTTTTGTTGTTGTTGTTGTTTTCTGTTTCCTTTTTTAGTAGGTAATACAAAATTTATAAAATGTAAAAAAGTAAACCATGGAAAGTAAGGGTCCCTCCCACTCCTGTCCTCAGGCTTCTGGTTCCTTTCCCCAGAGGCAACATTATATTCTGTCAGATAAATTCAGTGCCCACACAAACATTAGCATTATTTTTTGACACAAATGGTAATGTACTTTATACATGATTCTGCCCTTTGCTTTTGCTTTTTTCACTTAATATATTAATATTTTGGAGTTTGCTCCATATTGAACTTCTTTGTTCTTTTAACCACCAAATTTCCACAGACATTTTATTTATTAGCTTTCCTTTCTTCAATGTTTTACTGCTTTCTTGCTTTTGAGTACTCACTTGGTTCAGGTTAGATTTTTCACATGGTAAAAGAGTAGGGAAAGACCAAACATTAAAAAATGCTACACGCAGATCTACTCATCTCTGAAGGATTAGAACAGTTTTTATTGCCTGTATGCCCTGAAAATAGGACACTTACTCCTGTTTTCCAGTGAAAGAGCGAGCAGTCAGGAAGCTGTCAGAATTCACTCCCAGTGCATTCTGGGAGTCTGTGGCCATGAAGGATTGATTGGTCACAGCCTTGTCCATGAAGGATCTCTATGACTGGGTGGGTTTCTTAAGAAGATGACTGTTAAGTGCTCTGTTATCCAGAATGGGAAATTGGGGCTTAGTGAGCCAAAACAATATACCAAGGAAGAGTTTGGCAAATGAGGACAGATCTTACTTAGATGCTTGCACAAAATAGCAGAAGACTCCTAACTTACCTTAAGAGATGTCATAGAAAGGCAAAGGGGGCAGGCAGGAAGGCTGGGTCTAATCTACATAGAAAAAAACAAATCTCTTGTCAAGTCATTCCCTTTACAGGCTACTGCATTTCTGCTTCACAGGATATGAATTCCATTTGTTCATTTTTTTCTTAAAAATATATACTTTTTCCTCCTTTAGGTGCCATCTCAATACCCTCCAATCCAAAGTATCAGAGTACAGTTTACCAGTAAGTATTGTCAAAAGTTTAATTGATTCATATTTTTAAAAGAATCTTCTCTCCAGCCTCTTAATTTTTCCCAGAACGCAAGATCTCTCTCTTTTCTTAGGGAAACATTAAATCCTGAAATTGTTGGAGGCTGCATATTGTTTTCATTAGGGACAAAGAAGGTGTATAAAGAAGAAAAGGGGAGTAATTAGTTACCAAATATGTGCTTGTCACTGTGTTACTTCATATTCCTCACTTAATCTTCCCAGGAACCCTTTGAGTAGGAATTATTCTCATTTTTTAGGTAAGAAAACTGAGGCTTTACTTCTTACAAGTTTGTCTGACTGTAAGACGTGTCATTCCCCAGTAATTCTATTATAGGATGGGATTTTACCTTAATGAGAGTTGGGGGACTTGAAGTCAAGGTGATACTTTACCTGGAGAGCAGTATTTGGATCCATGATTAATACTAGAACAACCACCAGTGGTTTCTGTATGGATATTCATTTGTTAAGTCCTCCTGCGCTAAAGGAAAGTATATCTTGCCTTCTATAAGTAATCCTTCTTTTCAATTCAGAGTATTTCCCATGGACTTGATACAAAGCAAGAATTACTGAAATGTGCCCAGCAGTGCACATTTCAGTAAAGTACCTATTCTTTCCTATCACTGAGGGGACATGGGGCAGAGTGGGGAGTTTGAGATGTGGTTGCTTGACCATCCAGGATGATATTGAGGCTACCGTAGAAATAAAAGAAATTTGGTTTTTTGATTTACACTTGAAATGGCCCCACACAAAGCTATGAAATCCATCTTTCTGTGTCCTCCTGCTCTTCCTTTTCTTTCTCCTGTGGCAACCACTATTCCCAAGGCACCTTCCAGGAAAAACTAGCAATAAAAAGGTAGAAGGGAGAAATAGGTCTATGTTCTTGAGCTCTTCTACCTGCATCTTAATGAGCAGAATCTGAGCCCATGGACATTACTAAGCTTTACTTAGTATCACAGCATAACTAAGCTTAAGTGACTGTTGGCAAAGGCCAGTAACACATGCTGTTGGTAGGTCTAGTGCCCGGGGCATGTAAAAAATTTTCATTTCATGATCAAGTGGAGAGAGGATAGAGAAGAGTTAAAAGCAATTGCTTTGCATGGAGGGGGTGTGCAGGACCCGGGCAAGGGGCACTTCCACCACCCTTTGGCCTAGTCTGTCCATTGAGCAAGAAAGGAAGCACCGAATTGCCAATCCCTCCTGGTTTTGAAAAATCAGGGAAACCTTGAGGCTCCATTTCCTGCCACAGGTATGTTGTGATAACTGCCAGTTGCTATAATCTCTCTGCTCTTGAACCCCAGCCCCATCTGTAACTCTCTTGGCTACTAGTATTAGCTTTGCCTCATCCATTCCACAGGGAAAGCAGATTCCAACCCTCATGGAGAAAAACAGTATTTTCTTCCTTTTCATTCTTCTCAAAATCTCTCCCTGTCTCTTACTCTTCATGTGTTTCTAGACATATTGGAAGGCTGTTGCCCAACGCTGAGCTAAGGAATCTTTTTTTTTTTTTTTTACCCTACCCTCCTTAGAGTGTGAAAATGAGAATGGTTTCATCATCACATCCCCAAACAAGGATGGAACCATGAAGGTGCAAAACAACTCAATCATCATCAACTGTGATGGGTTTTATCTCATCTCCCTGAAGGGCTACTTCTCTCAGAAGCTCAGCCTCAGGCTTCAGTACCGGAAGGGTCGGGAACCCCTCTTCTCCCTGAGCAAGGTCACATCTGTTGACTCTGTCACAGTGGCCAATCTGGCTTTCAAGGACAAAGTCTACCTGAATGTGACCACTCACAGTGCCTCCTGCGAAGACATTCAGGTGAATGGTGGGGAATTGATTCTCATTCATCAAAATCCTGGTGGATTCTGTGTCTACTGAGGACCTGATGGCTGCACCTAAGCCAAGCACCAACATGAATGCCAAACTGCGGGTGGACAGGACACAGATTCTTCCTTGGGAGTGGAGGAGTCATCCCAGCTCAGCCCTCATATATGGCCACTTGAGATGTGACCAGAAGATCACTCCGTCCCCCACTCAGGGATATTTAAAGCTTTATTTTATGTAACAATAAACTTTATGTATTTATCCTTATATCTTCTAAATCACCTAGCCCTCATCCCTCAGGATTGCCTCAAGCCTGTTAGGCACCTCCGAGAGAGTGAGGAAAATAGGTGCCTCTTCCTCAGGATGTTGTTTCTATTGATCAGGAAATTGTTGTAATACACTTTCATTATTGAAAAAGACACTTGACTACCATTTGCTGGATATTTGACATCTGGCATTGTCAAAATGAAGAAGACCAAGGAGGCGGTTTATGAATCTGCCAAAGGTGGTGGATTGACCCCTGGCAGCCAAAGGTGCCTCTTCAAGATGAAATTGGTTGAAGTTTGCATATTGCCTAAATACCTCTCTCATGTGGCGGAGTTCAAAAGGAAAATCAACTTGTGAACAGCTGTCAGGACTTGATGAAGATAGCTGGCTAAAGAATACTCTGTGCTTTTTTCTTTCTTTTTTCTCCATTTTGCTTTCCCAGCCTCCAAATGTTCTTGATAGAAATTTCCCTTCAAAGAACCATCTCTGGGATGTGATGCTGTGAAAAATCTAATCAATGACTTAAGGAAAACTGAGAGAGATTTTTCTGAACTGGGAGAGTGAGATAATTTATTGTGAGAGTTATCTTTATCACTCAGGAGAGCAGTGAAACTGGACCTCTCAGGGTAACTTAACAGTCAGTGGGAATTTAAATTGTCTGGGAAGGAAATCACATTCTTTGCCACAGAGGGGCAAAGTAGCACATGCCCATCCTCCTGCTTATGCTATATACTCAGCCCCACACCTTGTACTCATGGACCACCTTGTTAGTTTCAAAAAAAAAAAAAATGAAGCAATTCTATGATCATTTGCAAGTTTATGTCAGAAGACATTGAGACGCTATTACATCTTATGAAAAATAATGATCTCTGTCTAGAAACACCATAATATCACATATGATCTCACATTGATAGCTGAGGCTAGAAGGACCAATAATCAGCCAATACCAAGGCTTTCAAGAGAATAAGATCACCTAATGTTTAGTTTAAATATCCCACAATGTATCTGGCTTATGGCATTGTGGACAAATGTGATTTTTCTTAATTTCCAGATGATTTGTAAGTTTTCTGTGTCAAAACTTTTACAAATTTGAATTTTTTTATAAAAGCTTTTTAGAATGGTAGCAAGTGTTTCCCTGCAATTTTAAATAGAGTGTGTGACATATCATAGAATATTTCTGGATGATTCTGTGTCATCATAGTAGTTGTACTGTGGTGCGCTACAGTGATATCTTCAGGGTCTCCAGAAAGGTGGAAGGCAGTTTGGCCCTACGCTAAATGGTCTCAATTACATTTGGACTTTTTTCTTGTCTGTTTGATACAATTATTTTCCATCTCCAATTAAGTGCCTGTCTGTCTCCAACTATATTCCCACCACTCAGTTTTAATCTGTTATCGGCAGAAGCTAAATCAAAATGCTAAATAAAAAGAAGCTAAATAAAAGAAACTGTGCATAAGGTAAGAGTAACCAAACTCTGAGTGGCTGCCCAGGCACTCACATAATTGTTATAATCCTAGGTGAACATCTATGGAGGGCCTGCTGTCGACCAAGCGTTAGGCTAAATGCTTTACATGAATTGGCCCCCCCCACTTCCCCAAGCCGGCTTGCGGGATCTTAGTTCCTGGCCCAGGGCAGTGAAAGTGCCAAGTCCTAACCACTGGACCGCCAGGGAACTCCCCTACGTGAATTGTTCTGAGCAAGATATTCTATGAGACCCGTCTTGACTACTCAGAGGATTTAAACGTGTGTGTGTGCACGTGTGTACTTCTTTGTTATTGACTATGTTCTCAAAGTCAAAGTTATTCAGTATTACTTATTCTAAGTAAATGTTTATGAATATAGATAATATTTAAGAAAATGTATGTTTACTTTTTTAAGTTTGGAATTTCTGACTATATTTCTTCTGGACGTACACATTCCAAGCCAAAGCTTGTTTTGTGGGTTGGTTGTCTTTGGTGTTACGGCCCCTCCTCACAGGCACCCACTCCCTGTGGATACACATGGCCTGCTGTTCCCATGCTGGCCTCCTCCAGCCACACAGGGACATTTCTGCCATCCACTAGACTCACTCCCCCAGCTGCCACCCGTCAAAGTATGTGTGTCCCATGTAAATCATTCCTTCAAAGGGATAATTAACCTTTCTCCGAAAACAGTGGAGTTTTGTGGAAATGAAAAGTCAGGAGATTAGAATTCTAATTTTGACTCAGTCACTAACTAGCCAAGGGACCTTGGACAACTAATTCCCCATTTTTGGATCCTGCTTTTTTCTTCCCTTGTTGAATGATCATTTTAGAATCTTATGCTCATAATGCTAACTGTGAATGTACATAGTAAATATCTATGTACTGGTTGCTGTGAGTCAATATGTATAATCTTCTCTTTTACTGTATGGAGTTTTTTTTTTTTTCTCGTACAAACTAACATTTTCCCTCAGCCTTTTTGGTGATTCCTTTGAGGGCAGTTGCCAATTGTTACTTAGTGACTTTCTGTTTAGGGAATGGCTTAAGGGATTCCAATCTTGATTCAAATTGTAATTAGTTCTTATGCATACCGGGCAGGTCCCCTATTTTAAACCATAGTTTTGTATTTAGTGCTCTCCTGGCTCTCAGAGAGTATTAATATTAATATTAATAATATAGCTAATAATAATATTGATATTTACATGGAAACAAATAAAAGATCTCAGAATTCACTACTGGTTAGAGTGTTGAGAGTTTTTATTTATCCTTCTCTTCCTTTCCGTGTTCTGATCAGCTAGTTCCCCAATGAGGGGAGGACAGAGTAAACTTTCTGGTTTCCTATCTGCCTCCAATTCCAGCCATCCCAATTGTGTCCAAGGGATGGTTGAGCTGCCAAAGTCCACCTTTGCTTTTGAAAAGGCATTCACTGGAATTCCGCAGGCCTCCTCTTCATGGTTCAAGAGACTGATACAAATAGAATTCTACTATGTACTGTTGTCCTTTCCCTTGGGACTTCTTGTCTTGTCTCTAAGTCTGGGATGGTCTCTTTGAGTATTATGTCCCCTCTCCTTAGTAGTAATTACATCTGCAGTTTTAAGTAGAGGTCCTAACACTTAATGAGTTTGTGTGCACAAACTGGCCACAGTGATCCCTGTGCCACCTGTGATGGTGTTAACTCTCTCCTTCCTGAATGCTCCTCTTCCCTGACTTTTCTGAACTCACCCCTTTGTGGTCCACTCTTTCCCTCTCTGTTCGCTGCCTGTCTCCATCTCCTTTACCCCTCCTCTTTCTCTACCCATCACTTTCACAATAATGCTCTATAGAGCTCCATCCTCAGCCCTCTTTCTCTACAATGGGGGTCACAGTCTGGCAGCCTAGAAGCCACAGTCTGGCTTATGTATGTGTTCAATTTGCTTGTTAAGTTCGAATTTAGTTGCTAACACTTAAACATTGGGGAATTTTTGGCTTCTTTTGACAAAACGATACAAAACAGGAGATCCGGTGATGCTGGGCCCAGTTTTGACATGACAGGAATCATCTCAAGCAGGGTAGCAGCCTCCTTCTTTAGAGGGACTGTGCACTCTCCATTTCTCCAGAGTTCCCCCCATTTCATACAATGTGCAGATGTGCTTATAGCAGCTCACTTCACTCACTTGCTGCCTGGCCATGGGGCATTTGAGTTGTGATCTCTGTTCCATACACTTGCCAATTTCATTGATTCTTATGCCTTCAACCGCTGCTCATATACTGATATCTAAAATCATTCTCCATCTCAGATGTCTTCCACTCCAGAGTCAAATTTACTGTAATCATCTGTATAATTAGTAATACATGCCATTCATTGAGTACTTATAGGCCAGACATCATATTAGCCATTTTATATGAATTGTTTAATTCTATCTTCCTAACAGCTCTTTGCGGTAGGTATTATTATTCCTGTTTTATGTATGAGAAACTGAAACTCTAAGGGGTAACATAATTTGCCCAAAGACATGCAGCTTATAAGTGGTGGAGCTCAGAATCAAGACCAGGGATAGTTGACACCAAAAACCCATGCTTTTAACCACTGCTACCCTGCCTCTGGGAAACTCCATGTGGAAGTAATGGGCACTTTACTCAGGATGCTCGCAAAAGAATGTCCTCCCCCTCACCAAGACTACCCCTCCTCCTGATTCATGATGTTGTTTAAAGACATCATAATCATTGCTGAAGCCAGAAGCCCCAGTGTCATCCTGTTTTCCTCCTTTTCCCAGTCCCCACCGATGAGCCTGTGGGCTATGGCTTCTCCTCACTAACTCTTCTTTACACTATAGAGATAACCTCTCACCAGGCCTCCATGCCTCAGTGAGTTCTCATTGGATTAAGAAAATGATACACTCTAGTTCAATAAATGAATGAGATGAATGGACAAAATGAAGCAGAGTGCTATGGTGAAAAGCTCACGATGTTTGGAACCTAGTTTTAAATCCTGACTCTGTCATTCTCTAGCTCGGTGACCTTGACAAATTTTTCTTTTTTTTAAACCTCTCTGAATCTTTATCTGTAAAGAGGGGATATTAGCACATACCTTCTGGGTTATTGTGAGCATAAGAGTACCTAACATATCGCCTGGAACATAGTTGGTCTCAATACTCAATAATTATTTTATTTATTTATTTACTTTTTCCTGTTGGTTTCTTTATCTTTTTTTGTATTTTTTTAAACATCTTTATTGGAGTATAATTGCTTTACAGTGGTGTGTTAGTTTCTGCTTTATAACAAAGTGAATCAGCTATACATATATATATATATCCCCATATCTCTTCCCTCTTGAGTCTCCCTCCCTCCCACCTTCCCTATCCCACCCCTCTAGGTGGTCACATAGCACCGAGCTGATCTCCCTGTGCTATGCGGCTGCTTCCCACTAGCTACTATCTATTTTACATTTGGTAGTGTATATATGTCCATGCCACTCTCTCACTTTGTCCCAGCTTACCCTTCCCCCTCCCCGTGTCCTCAAGTCCATTCTCTAGTAGGTCTGAGTCTTTATTCCTGTCCTGCCCCTAGGTTCTTCATGACCATTTTTTTTTTAGATTCCATATATATGTGTTAGCATATGGTATTTGTTTTTCTCTTTCTGACTTACTTCACTCTGTATGACAGACAACACCATACACAAAAATAAACTCAAAATGGATTAAAGACCTAAAGGTAAGGCCAGATACTATCAAACTCTTAGAGGATAACATAGGTGGAACACTCTATGACATAAATCACAGCAAGATCCTTTTTGACCCACCTCCTAGAGAAATGGAAATAAAAACAAAAATAAACAAATGGAACCTAGTGAAACTTAAAAGCTTTTACACAGCAAAGGAAACCATAAACAAGACCAAAAGACAACCCTCAGAATGGGAGAAAATATTTGCATATGAAGCAACTGACAAAGGATTAATCTCCAAAATTTACAAGCAGCTCATGCAGCTCAATATCAAAAAAACAAACAACCCAATCCAAAAATGGGCAGAAGACCTAAATAGACATTTCTCCAAAGAAGATATACAGATTGCCAACAAACACATGAAAGAATGCTCAACATCATTAATCATTAGAGAAATGCAAATCAAAACTACAATGAGATATCATCTCATACCAGTCAGAATGGCTATCATCAAAAAATCTAGAAACAATAAATGCTGGAGAGGGTGTGGAGAAAAGGGAACCCTCTTGCACTGTTGGTGGGAACGTAAATTGATACAGCCACTATGGAGAACAGTATGGAGGTTCCTTAAAAAACTAAAAATAGAACTACCATACGACCCAGCAATCCCACTACTGGGCATATACCCTGAGAAAACCATAATTCCAAAAGAGTCATGTACCACAATGTTCATTGCAGCTCTATTTACAATAGCCAGGACATGGAAGCAACCTAAGTGTCCATCAATAGACGAATGGATAAAGAAGATGTGGCACATATATACAGTGGACTATTACTGAATAATTATTAATTTACAAAGTCACTCCACAAGGCAGAAAGTGAGTGCCAAGTGAATAATGGAATTTATCTGGTTTAGTGATGGGGAAATCACTAAAGCAAATGGAAGAGTCTTGCAGAATTTAGATGGGAGAAGAGGAAAGGAGAACATAGCAGGGGGAGAAGAGTGTGTGCAAATGCCTAGAGGTGGAAATTCTCATGGTGTTTTCTGGGGACAAGGAACTTCCACTGTGGTTATGACACTCGTTCTCTCATTCCTTTATTTGAGCATATTCTGTTTTCCAGGACAGAAATCTGTGTTTGGTCACGGTTGGAGGTAAGGATTAATGAGTAGTTTGAGGATAAAATATTGGAGGCATTAAAGACATAGCTAAGAATTTTAGATCATATCCTGCAAAGGGAGACAATCAATGTTTTTGAATAGAGAGAATTTATTATGATTTGGGGGCAGAGCCTAAGTTCTTGTCAATATCACTTTTCATTTTGACCCAATTCATAGGAGTACTGTTCTCTGTCAGTTGAACAAAAGCTTTCAATTACTTCTACTAGAAGAAAATAAGAAAAGGAAATGTCATAAAAGTTTTTAATACTTTTGGCAAAAGGTATACAGAGAACTTCTTATTAAATTCAGAATTAATGTTTAATAAAGACCACAGTGGGTGGTTTTTAAAATATAATTATATATTTTTAAAAAAGTATTTTCAGATATCAACCAGAGAGAGGTTATGAGCACTAAACAATAATCCCTGAAGATTTCAATCACTGTGCACATTTATTTATTTGTTTGCGACTTAAATATATCCTGTTTCTAAAATTTAGTTTTTGGCAGTGCTTTGGAATTGCCTATCATCTATCTATCTGTCTATCTATCTATCTACCTATCATCATCATTTATCTTATCTATCACCTATCTATCATCTATCTATCACCTATCTATCTACCATCATCATCATCTATCTTATCTATCACCTATCTATCATCTATCTATCTATCATCTATCTATCTATCTATCTATCTATCTATCTATCTATCTATCTATCTATCATCTATCTATACTTTTCCCCTGCAATAGCCTCCCTCACAGAGTATGTGGGTAGCCTGGGACTTCCCCAAGAACATCCCTAGTAATTAGTCATGGTGGCTCTTATAGCCACTCATTCAGTCCATAATCCATGGGATCAAGACATGGAAGGATATTGTTAAAATTTTAATGTAAATATTACTTAGGAGAGCTGACACATGAAGCCTATTAATACTTTACCATTATCACTCCTCCCAACAAAAAGCTGGTCAGATGGTTCATGCCAATCTTGAGGGCATGGGATGTAAGTTCCTTTAGTTCTGACTGATGCCTGGGGGACAACTAGGGTAGCATTCAATCCAGAAGCAGGCAGGGAGTTGCCTTAGGAAGAGAATGTTGAGCTTCCAGGGTATTCTATCATTCTGCTACAGCCCTTCAGAACTCTGGAACCACTGTACATAGGGTGTGGTTAAACATGGGCCTTGACCAGCATTTTGTTTAATGGAACTCATTGACTTTGTTCATCTTCCTATGGTCTGTCTGTGGGAGGGAGCAGAGAAATGCTAGGAGATGAAACAGACTTTTAGCATTTGGGTTTCCTTGGAGTCATGCCAAGGCTGAGAAAATACTTTTATGTTCATATACATTCTCTTTATTGCTAATGGATATAAAAGACCTTTATTTTCCTCCTGATTTATTCAGTCTTGACCTTTGGTTTTTGAGGTCTGATGTTAAAAGAAGAACAGTAACCAAAAAAGCAATCTATATTGTAGAAATATAAGCGGGAAATAATTTCTAAAGGTCATTTCAGCCCAGCTCTTTACTTTTATTTAGGATGTACTATTTATTAGTAAGGACATATATCATCTTAGTGATTTTTAAGATATGACAATCTGTATCCTCCCTGTATAATCTATTTTAAGAGTTAACATTCTGTAATCCTATGACAATTCCTTAAGGCAACTTGAGCCTTTCAATTTATAAAAATCTCATTCACGATTATAAATAAGCAATAGTCAGGCAGTCAACATAAATATGTTCTACTCCTACTATATGCCAGGCATTGTACTTGGCACTTAGTGATACCTTTTTTCCTCATGAGAAATGAAAATGAGCCATTATTATTGATCTTTTAGTCTCAAACCCCCAATACTTGCTGCTATTATGTCTATTGTCCATCCTTCTCCTAGCACACATGCATTACCCAGATGCATTATAGAATATTATCGATCAATAAAAACATTGATATAATATACCACATTATTTGTATATTTTTCATTAAAACTATTTCTATCCCCTTAATCATGTTAATACTATTTTAATCTCTTAAAAATTGATGCAAACACACTTTTTTTAGGTGAGTAATAAACAATTCTCATTTCATTTACAGTTAAAACACATTTTATTGGAAGTCAAATACATAGCATTTTTGAAAGAGCAGATATTTGAAAGCTCAAAATAATTTTGTCTCTGAATTTTCATTTTTAGAGTGTTGAATTCATAAGATAAGGAGACCAGAGACAGAGTTAGTAGATTTCTTGTATAGCATTCCTTATATGATTGATGACATTTTATCCATTCATCCACAGATAATTATTGAATTCCTGCTTTGTGTTACTGTGTGCCTACTATGCTAGGTACTCAAAATATAAAGACAAACACAGAATCATTTCTTTCCATGAAGTATTGAGAATAGTGCATAGTGTTAACTGGAGTGAGGAGAAACTAGATACCAGGTAAGATATCAGGATATCAGTAAGAAGCTGAGTGTTGATGACTATAAAGAAAGGAATGGATCTGAAAGATATCAGGAACAAAAAACTAATAGGACCTGTTGATTGGTAGGATGTGAGTGGTAGATTTAGTGGTGAGGAATTCATTTGCTCATTCATTAAAACTACTGTTGTTTTGAGAGTCATGAAAAAATAAGAAACAACAAGCAAAAAACGAAGAGAAAATGAGAGTGCTATGATAAAAAAAAAATAGTGGGGTTATTTACTTTAAATTGGGGAGAGACCTTGTTGAGATGCCATTTAACTCAAGATCTGAAAATTTGAAGAAACCAGCTGTTTGAAGCAAAACGTGTTAGCAGGGGCAAATGAGGTGGGGGTGAATAGTGGAAAAAGGAAGTTAAAAAATTGGTCACATCTATGACCATGTGACCAACTTTGGAAATGAGAACTATAATAGTTATGAGTATTTTTCCTTACTTTGACATGACCATATTTATGCACACATTAACCACTCTTTTCCTTCCACTTTCCCATTCCTCTGTCATCTACTATAACATGTGTTCATGGTGTTAACTTTACATCTTAGTGTGACTCAGCTGGAAGAGGAACAGAACATCATCCAAAGATGGATAAGTGAACTTTGTATCTTATTTGTGGGAGGGAGTTAACAGGTTTTTGGTTGCACAAGTGATAGCTGTATCATTGGTAGAAGCATCATTTTGCTATTGTCTTTATTTGGAAGTTAAGTATGATTAAAAGATACTATGTTGACAGGGGTGAACTGTGGTGGGTTCATATTAGTACAAGTTAGCTAAGGTTGAAGTATAATTCCTAGCATTCTTTTCCCTGTACATGGAGAAGTTTGCATGACAATTAGAAGGTGGAAATGAAGGAGCAGCCGTTTTTATACTCGAGAGGTTGGAGACATTGTGGCAACTGACAGCCATTGGTGCTGATCTACCAGGTCACCATGTTACTGTGAGGCAACACCCGAACTCACAGCTTATCTACCTCCTTCCAGATCTCCTTCCTCGGCTTCTCCAAGTCCTGGGCCATATACT
Organism: Eschrichtius robustus; assembly: GCF_028021215.1. Lineage (NCBI taxonomy): Eukaryota > Metazoa > Chordata > Mammalia > Artiodactyla > Eschrichtiidae > Eschrichtius > Eschrichtius robustus. Next base: position 130,581,316 of record NC_090826.1, on the reverse strand, counting down.
TGTGCAGCTCTGTGGTAAAGGGATCTAATTTCTCCTGCAGGTTACCAGTGTCCTTAAAGTTGGTGGTATCCAGAGACAGATGTGGATTCCAGCTTGTCTCCCTGGGTCTAGTGTTCAAGAGAAAGTGACAGCATGGAGAAGAGGCAGGGAAGTACCAATATATAAGATAACAGGAGTCTTTGAAGAAGAAAACCAATTAAAAAACAAACAAACAAAAAGTGCTAAAAACTATAGTTTAAAAAACTGTTCTGAAATCAAAAAGATTTGAAACCACATATTGCATGCATGGGAATACTGACCCTCAATGACCAATACCAAGACATAGTAAAATTACTGAACTTAAAAAAAAGGGAAATCATTTAATAGGCATCTTGGCAAAAATGTTATCACCAGACTCTTTGAGACCAACACTCTATTAGTTTCCTATTTCTACTGTAAAAGATTACCAGAAACTAATGGGCTTAAAACAACCGAAACTTATTCTCTTACAGTTCTAGAGACTAAGTCTGAAATGAATCTTACAGGGCTAAGATCAAGATGTCAGCAGGGCTGGCTCCTTCTGGAGGCTTTCAGGGAGAATCCATTTCTTTGTGTTTTCCAGCTTCTAGAGACTGTTCTCATTCCTTGGTCAATAGCCCTGCCTCACCTCACATTTTCTCTCCTTGCTTCAATCAACACATTGCCTTCTTTCTTTTCTGTAGTCACATCTGCCTCTGCTTCTCTCTCATAAGGATATTTGTGATTGCATTTAGGGTCCATCTGGATAATCCAGGGTAACCTCCCTATCTCAAGACACTTAATCACGTCTGTAAAATCCCCTTTGCCATATAAGGTAACACACACAGGCTCCAGGTATTAGGATATGGGTATCTTTGAGGGGGCTGGGGGAGGCATTATGCAGCCTATCACAAACACTTAAACAAACAGCCAGAAGAAAATGGAAAACATTTAAAATACTCAAGGAAAGAAAATACAAGATAAAAATTTTACATCCAGCAAAAATAACATTCAAATATAATGGGCATAGATAAATTGCTTTCAACTTTTAAGAACTCAGGAAATATTGTTCCCATAAACCCTTCCTGAAGAATCTATTAGAAAATGAGCTATAATAAATAGATAGACATTGACCTAAGGACTTGCGGTGATCATGAAACACCTAGTTTTCATAAAGATAAGACTTGGAAGGAAGAGATTATAGTATATAATGGCTACATCCTCTGACAACATAACTTTAAAATGTGTAAGGGAGAATGGGGAGGGTATATTAAAAATATGTTTTAAACTGTTCTTAGTAACTGTATAGATGGTAGTCATATTAGTACTGCTATTCTGAAACTGTGTTGTGTATAATGTGGAATAAAATAAATGTACAATCATCATTTAAGGATTAGCTCAAAGAAAACTCCCCTTTAAGTCCTCCTTTAATTCCACTAGGAAGAAGAAATCTTTTCCTTTCTTTGAATTCCCATTATACATTATATAATTCTTTTATGATACATTTCAAAAAAATTTTTATTATGGTGATTTGAAGCAAGTTTTTTTTCTCAAGCACTACAATGATGAGTTTCTATACCTGACACAGGGCTAAGCATATAAGGTTGGCCAGTGAATAATTTTTTGTGAATAAATAAATCATTTATCTCGAGGAAACTTAGCAGGTACAGAGATAAAATATTGGTATTACTAATAAAATTCTCATACTGGGTCCACATTTCTTTTTTCCCAAAGTGTTGTGAAGGATAGAGTATCCTCATTAATAATGTCTGCTCACTAAATAGTGAAATGTTCCTTCTATAAGCCCAGGTTCGGCCCCCTAGTTATTTGTTGTTGTTTAGATTGGTAGTATGGAAATAGCTCCCTAAGGACCCATACTTTTATTTTCTGAAGGTAGTTTGTTCCTGTGGGTATAATTTGTTAGACAAGCCTCATAAACCATAATTAACTACCCACAAAAAAGCAATCCCACCTTTGTTAATCACCTGCCCACACCTTTATAGCTGTAGAATTCATTCTGAGTCTGTAGCCTAGCCACGTGCTTACAAGCAGAAGATACTTGTAAGAGGAGACTTCTGCCAGTTGCTCATAGACCAGAAAAAAAAGCATGACTTTCTAATGTTTTGGCTGACTTCCCTGTTAATTTACTGTCAGTTGAAAACATAACTCATTTAGCATGCAACAGGAGTCTTTCTGGAAGAGGAATAAATATCTAGCTAAGGAGACTGGAGAAAAAATAGTATCCCAAGCTAAGTCTAGACGAGCAGACAGTTGAGTCTAGATCCACATTCCATTGAATTAATGTTTTTCCCATAAAGTTAAATAGACAGGAAACTCTCTCAAATTGCAGTAAGTCATGCTCTTCATAAGACTTTTGCCAGAAATTCTCAAGCGGCTAAGTGGCAGGCTGCACAATGTATGCTATAATTTCCTAAATAAAAGCTTCCTTCTTAGGAGGGCTGAGATGGCCCGTGGGACCATCAAGAAAGGGAAGGGAATGCAGTGAAGGAAAAGCAAAAATAAAGCAGGCATGGAGAAGACAATCAAGGAAGGGACAATATAAATGTCCTTCAAAAACATAGATTTACAATAGAGGTTTATTAAACTTGAGGTTTACAATAGAGGTTTATTATTATTTCAATTCAATTTATTTGAACAAGTACTTGTTCAGTTTCTTTCACCAGGTGCCTGACACAGTAGGTGTTCTGGAGAATCTGAGAGAGATAGAAAGGAAGTAGAATAATATGATTGGTATAAACCCAACATTTGGAATCAAAGGAGGCTTGACTTCAAGTTGGGATTTTACCATCACTTATCAGCTGTGTCCTTTGGCTAATTACTTAACTGTAGGTCCCCTACTCATTGCCTTCCCTGCTCCACCACTGTACAAATAGGGATAATGAAACATATCTCACTGGATTGTTGTGAGGGTGAAATGGAGCACTAAGCACAGTTCAGTTCTCGACATTTTCAAGACATTTAATAATCTTTAGTCACTACCTGTAGAGTCTTATTTAACAGAAACCAAAGACATAAGAGCCTCTAAAAGAAGTAGAGAGAGAGAAAATGTTGTGGGTTTGCAAGAAAGATGAATAAGATAAATAGAATGTTTTGCATCATTAGCAAATGGTGCAGACTTTATGATTTGTATGAAGTAGTAGGCCTGAGGGTTTTATTGAAACTTCTATGGGCTTAAGAAAGTTTTAAAAAAAGGCAGACTTAGCATTTTACAGATGAGAAAACTAAGGTTTACAATAGCAGAGACTACTAGCTAATTGACAAAACTGTTTCCTTTTCTCTCTTCCTCCCTTGAAGTTAGAAGTAGCCATGTGACTGAGTTCTAACCAATGGAATGTGAGTCGTAGCCCATCCTACTTGCAATACTCTATGCTCTTCTCCTATATACTGGCTGGATTTTGATCTCCAGGGAAACTTTGAAGCCTTCTTCAGCCTGGGTCTGTAACTGACTGCATGAAATAGTCTCTTTCCTCTCTCTCGTTATCAATCAGAAACACCTTTTTGGCCTACATACACAAGAAATTTCCACTGCTTTAAGTTATTGAGAGTCTGGGATTTTTTTTTTTTTTTTAACAGTAACTAGGATTGCTCAGCTAAAACAGTTGGAGAGAATAAGAAATTGACTATATATAGAACAACTCACAGAGCCATATTTAAAATCTCAGAGCATCAAGGAATCAGATCATAAATCTACTTTTATCATTTTTTACACCTGTTGTACCTCTAGACATAGCTTGAAACTTGTAAAACTGTTGGTCTGGTTCCTAACTATGCTGGGATTAATGCATATTGGTGGGGAATAATCATGTTTATATTTGTATTAAAAATACAAGTGGTCAAAGGTAAGCTTTACATCACTCTTCTGTAATTTGGTGACACTTGCTTTTGTATACTTTCTAATGTCGTTGTACAGGTTAAGTCAAGCAATATGGCAGTACTACAAACATGATTCTTCAGAAGTCTAAATATTTTATACAACAATTAAAGTCTTGCGTACAAAGAGCAGTGGGGTCTTCAAATCAGTTATTTTCCAAGGGGCTTTTCCTACTTTAAAATCATAGAATCATGGTTATGATGTTAACACCTAATTTTCATGGAGCTTATATTTTGCCATGTACTGTTTTAGGTGCCTGGAGTATAACCTTATTCACCACTACCGCAAAGAGACCTGAGACTCCACATCTCTGCTCAAAAGAGATTTTAAATTACTCACTTGGAGTTTTTACAAACAAAAAAGTCTCTAGATTCCTTGCAGTAGTGATCAAGGAGAGAGATGAAAACTTCACCACTGACTTGTCTGGTTTAATTCATTACTTATGCTTTATTTGCAAGTCAACAGTTAAGGTATCCTTTGTAACCTAGCCAGTCCGGTGTACTAGAATAAGAGATGTACTTAAGGTAAGACCCTTAGTTTCCAGAATAAAGTCTGCCACGCACATCACAACCCTGGGCCTTAGATCTGTAATTTCTCGTCCTAATTCTTATTGTCAAGAAGTTCTAAATCTATGGGATGGATAAATCTGTCAGTATAATCTCTAAAATTTCTGAATCTAACATTCTACTAGAGGACCAGCCATATTTAAGGGGAAAAGGTACCACCAGCACTGCCACCAGCACCACTACCATCAATGTTGTCATACATCTACAGGCAATGGGATAGTATGGTGGCTAGAAACAGATGTGAAAGCCAGATGACCTCTTTGAACCTTGGTTTTACCATTCATTAGCTGTGTGATCTTGGGCAAAATACTAGACTACTCCATGCCTCAGTTTGTTCATCTGTAAAATAAGGAGGAGAGTAATAGTTACTTCACAGAATCATTGAGGAGATTAAGTTATTTCATGTATGTAAAACATTTAGAAGAGTGTCTGGCATATAATAAGCACTGATTACATATTAGCTATTATTGTTATAGTTTTAGGGTGACTTATGGCACTGGGGAAAATATAAGGCCACTGAGGTCGCATATTGCTGTCACCTCTCTCTCTCTATATATAAAGAGCATGGTCATAGGTGGCCAAAAAGCATGGATATTTTGACTCTCTGTGGGTGAGGGCCTTTAAACATGAGGAAGTATCACTAACATTCTGATTCTTAAGTTGGATAGGGGGTAATGAGTGTTTTATTACTGTGTTCCATAATGTACATATTATTTTGCATGCGTCAAATATTTTATCAGAAACAATAGGATTTGTGAAGTCCTATTTATGAATTTATATAAAATTATATAAATGGATGTGCATATGTAATGAGAATGGTTTTATAACATTTAAAAAATCATGGGACAAGCACTCTGATTACCTCAGTTGTAGAGTGACATCCAAAGAGCTGAGTTAAATGCAACGTTGGCTTGCTTTGCCCAGAAAATGAGACTGAGTGGGGATGAGCCATATCAAATACAATGGTAAGTGGGTGAGATTTGTCTTTGATGCCAACAAGATCCTTGTCTTTACTCTTCTATGCTCCTGGTTTTCCTTCTTGTCTCACATTCTATCCTTATCAAATCACACTTTTGGGCCACCGTCACCTATTGCCTGGTTTTATTCAACATCCTCCTAATAGGTCCCCTTGCCACCAATCAAGTCTCCTCCAATCCTGTCTCTACCCCGCATGTAAGAGGTCCTTTTGAAAATACAACTTTGATCAGGTCACTTCTTGTCTTGAAACTCTTGGATGAGTCTCCATTGCCCTCAAGGTAGAATTAACATGGAATGACAGAGCAAAGACTACTAGTTCCCTTTAATATTGTTTTCTCCTTCTTCCTTACTAACAGAACCCTGATTTTGTTAGGGAGAGCAATTGTACTCAACTAAGAAACTACATTTCCAAGCACTCCTTACAGATAGGAATGGTTGTATGACTAAATTCTGGCCAGTGAGATATAAGCCAAAATGTCAAGTGCGGCCTCTAGAAAAGCTCCACCAAAAGGAAACTAACGCAGGGGGACTGTAACCTGTTGCTTTTTCTCTCTCCTTCCATCTCCTTGTGACTGAAAGAAATAGTGGCTCAAGCTGAAGCGGCCATCGTGAGACCTTGAAATGGTCTTGTGGAGAGGGGTCCTGCCATAAAGGTGGCAGAACTGAAAGTAAGAAGGAGCTGAAATCTTTGATGGTTCCTCCATCATGGAAATAGTTTGGACTGTCTACTTCTGGATTTGTTTTACATGAGAGAAAAATAACCCACTATCTTATTGAAATGGTGTTTTGGTGACTACCATTTCTCACATCCATACATAATTTCTAAATGATATTCGTGGCTTAAGGTCTGGTATCTATCTCTTCAGCCTCATATTCTACCCACTTTTGTCCTCAACCCTCAAAGACCTATATCTAAAGCATAACAAATTAGTTTCAGTTCCTTAAGCCTGTTTTCTAATCTCTCTGCCTAAAATGCTTTCTTCCCTCCCTTTGACTAGTTTAATGTCTACTCTTCATTCTAGTCTTAATTATCACTTATTCCAGGAAAGCTTCCTTTTCATTCTAAGTCTAAACAGTTATCCTTCCTACCTATTTCCATTAAATCCTATACCTTCTATCTTGTCTGGTATCAACTGTAATTGATAAATTGCTTACCTGCTTCCTTTACTAGGTCTTAGGGTCAGTGATAGCAAGAACTGTGTCATGTCTACAGTTTTATCTCTAATATCTACTGCAATCCTGGTACCTTAGAGCCAGTCAGTAAATGTGTGGTGACTAGTGAATGAATGAATGAGTGAATTCATACCAAAATGAAAATTATGGATTTATCTGCATGAGCTTCTTCTAATAGGGCTATTTTCCTGTAAAAAGAGGTCAGAGTTTAACTCCTATGAAAGAGGTGGGTGGTCCTTTTGGTTCCCCTGATATCACATGATATAGCCTCTTGTTCCACAGAAGCAAGAGAAAATAGCAGATTTCCACTTTTGTCTATGATTTGCCTTTATCAATACGCACTCCTCACTCTTCCTCCTTCTCCTCTTTTCCCACATACCATGGCTTAGAGGAAAATTCAATCAAGGATGGTTATTTCTTCAGGGAAAATATCATCTCTAATTTAAACCAAACAAAACCCAAGGGATCGGTCTGGCTCTTTTGAGGTTGAGTAATGGGTTTCGAGGAGAATGTCACCATGTGCCAAATGTTGCACTGATACCATCAACTCTTCGCGTAAATTTGACTTTTTGTTCCCAGTTTTTGTTACTCACACTTTCATGGTCTTTTTTTCCTTTCTGAGTAGATCATAATTTGCCAAATGTTAACTTGCCTTGGGGTCTGTGTCTATGGAGAGACTGAAACCTGGCTGGAAGTATTTGTTTGCCAAGAGTGAATTACACTGCTTATGATTTTCTTGAATAATTTTGTGTTTAAAATAACTAACACAAAATTGTTACTTAAAACAAACCAAGTTCCCCAACACAAAGATGAACAAAAACTTAAGGAAATCCCACAACATGAAAAAGAGACACCAAACCCAACAAACAGAACTATTCCCACTGGTTAGGAAACACAGTGTTAGAAGAAACTCATACGAGGAAGAAGGGACTGGTTTTCAGAGGACGGGGACATCTGATGCTAATCCAGACCCAGCTGTTTGTGAGGGCTCACGTAGCTCCTAGAAACTCTTCAGGAGCCACTGACCTACAACCTATGTCATAAGTCACACAGCTTATTTATGACATGTCCTCATTCCTTACACCTTAGTACTATAGAAACTTTCTTCAGATATTTGTGAAAAAGAGCTTGGAAGGCAGCAGTGCTGCTTTTTTGTATTTTTAAACATTTTTTAAAAAATTTATTTATTTGGTTGTGCTGGGTCTTAGTTGTGGCAAACATGCTCCTTAGTTATGGCTCACCAGCTCCTTAGTTGCAGCACGTGTGCTTCTTAGTTGTGGCCTGCGGGCTCCTTAGTTGTGGCATGTGAACTCTTGGTTGGGGCATGCATGTGGGATCTAGTTTCCTGACTAGGGACCAAACCCAGCCCCCTGCATTGGGAGTGCGAGTCTTAACCGCTGCGCCACCAGGGAAGTCCTGCCAGTAGTGCTTCTGGGATGACAGTGGAGTGGGCAGAGACGCTGAGATGTGGAGGTGGCAAGCAAGCACTGAATTGGGTACATTCTGTGGGCAGGCTCCCAATAAGCCACTAGGTAGTTCTGGGTGCACACTGAGAAAGTGGTGAAACTTTGATCACATGACTTTGGATTGTTTTTCAGAAGCTTACTACCCAGTGGTGTCCTGACTTCTAAATGTGATGATTATATAAATATTTGCTCAACGTTGATCATGTATCAAGCATGGGAGGTGTATGTATGAATGTCTGTGACAAATGACCCCTGATGGAGTTCTCTTCACTCCACTCCAGCTGCTTTTACAAATAAGACAATAGTTAAACAACAACACAGTGAAAGATGCTATGAGTGCTGATGAATGGGATGGACATGGACTGCTATTGTATTGGCGAAAGAAGTCATTGTAAGTTGGAGCTCCCTGAAACGTCTTCATGGATGTGGTAAGCTGTAGCTGAATATTAAGATTTCTGATTGAGTAGCAGAAAAAATAAAAATGCTAGGCAGCTTGCCCTGCAACTTGCAATCTTTGTGGATCCTAACAGGCAGAAAACTTCTATTGCCAAGAAGAGTTACAAAACCTAGACATCCTCAAGGCTTTGGAAAAAAGTCAAGAATTACTCCACAGTGCAATAAACAGGATGAGAAGCCAGAATAAACCAGAATAAGGACATCTGCATTTGTGGCTGTCCAAAGTCTTTTAAATAGACTCTATACTTTGATTGTTCTCCTGTTATGATTCCCATCTTTGTTGAATAGGATGGTGCTGGCATGTAATCTAGATTCCACCAATCAGACATGCAACTTTGGAGTAAATAATGTAAGGAAAAGGGCTGGGTGCAGGTGGCAGTGGCTTGGTTCTGGGACCAGTGTTGAAAGTGCTGTTCTGTGGTGAAGTTCTGGGAGGAGTTTTCGGAAACTCAGCCATAAGTTTATTTCTCTGGACCCTTGAGCTACCTAATATCCCATAATAAATTCCTTTTCTGCTTAAACTAGCTATTGATAGTTTTTGCAACTAAGAGACCTAGCTGACATTCTGTTGCCTCTTGATAACATCTGTGGGTCTTGGCTTTAGAACTGCCCTTCATCCCTCACTGGTTATCGAGTGGATCACATGAAGTCTAAGCAGTAGAGTCACCATGTATAACTCATGATATAAGCAGAGTACGAGTTCATTGTCTCCCTCCATCCCTTTAATATTTCTTCAGAGGAGGTACTCTTTCCTATTCTATGAAAACTCTAGTGGATCCCAAGGCTTTTATGTTCAGGAGGTAGGGTTGCTTCAGGTAACAAACACAGTCTGAAGTCAGTAATTAGAATATCCAGGAGGAGATATTAAACAGATATCAAAATGGGATTTAATGGCTTATCTCCTCCTACCCCTGGATCAGCCTGTCTCAGCCTGGAAGCTTCTAGTAGGAAAGGGGAATGTGGTTGGCTGCTTCTCCATCTCCCTGTCCTCTCATCCTTCCCCAACTTGCTGGTCTGGGAGTGTAAAAGGGATAGAAAAAGCATCAGTTGAACCGACCAAATAGAATCAGTTTATATATGGCAGCTGTTGAAAGCAGAGTCTTTCATGAAGCACTTTGGTGGCTCTTTGGAAGCCAAGATCAAGTCTCTCAGACTTCAGGTTCCCTTGTCCTGAGAAGACACTTCCCTAATCTAGATGGTTACTTGTGCCTCCTGTAGTTTCTGGTAATCTGGCTTTCCTCTCCAACTTTTTGCTGGGGTTCTGCTGCCTCTTTAGGAGGCTGTATAGGACAAGCACCCAAGATGAGCTCTCACACCTGGTTCCCATCAACATCGCTTGTCCTGACAAACTCTAGTAGTGTTGGCTAATCTCAATGTAACAGTACTTCCCCTGTCCTTGCCACCAGAGCAGTTGGCTCATGTTTTGAGTTGATATTCTCTGGGTGGACATTAGACTGCACACCCTTATGACCTATAGAGGTCACATGTTAAGCTCTTTCAGTGGCCCTGTGGAAGCCCACACCCCTCTTATGAGGGAGATGAAGGGGCATGCATCTCTTTCTAACATCTTGTTATAGAAATAAAGGACAGGTAAATGTTTTGTTAAAGATAAAATTCTTTCAAAATCAAACTAAATTCAGCAAACATATGTGCAGTGGGTAGTGAGTTAGGCCCTGGGGATGCAGAAATAAATAAAATATGCTACTTCCTCCCCATGTAGAAGATTTATAATTGCAAACAAGAAATTGCAAAATGGTATGTGCTAGGGAGAAATGGTGGTATAAATCACTCTACTGGAATGATTTGGTCAGCAGAGTAGATACTTAAGGAATGAGTAATGACATAGAGAGTATACCACACGAACTCAATGGGAAATGTCTGGATGTATGAGTGACATGGGAAACTTTGAAACTCAGAGAGAAGATATGCTAGGAATTCGGCTCATTGAAGGGAGAGTTTCCCTTTCATTTGCTACAGAGAAGTTTTAGATTTTACACTTCGAGTGACACATAGGAGGCTCATGGCTTCAGATATCTGCATACTTTGTTCACCTTTAGGTGTCTACATAAGTTTGAGAACATATACTGAGAACATCAGTAAATACAAACAAGACTTTTGCGTCTTTAAAATTCTCTCAGGGAAAATAGAAAACAAGCACAAGGAACTTCTTAATGAGTAGAATTAGTTTCCTTGGATCTGAATAAATTAACAGTAGAAGAAATTCTCCAGGTTATATTCTCTGGTCACAGTATAATAAGGTGAGAAATAGTTATTAGTAATACTTTATTGTTATTACTTTTATTGATGTAAGAATTCAAATGAATAACAGGAATACCATATGGAAAATGTTTAAAAATCTCCAGTATAACCAGTAAAATAAGACATAAGCCAATTACTTAATAACAGACCTTGGAGTAAATAACAAAAATTAGAACTGTTTGTAATACAGAAAATCTTGGGGATGGAGTCACAGAAATACTCAGAGGTCAATTCATAGTTTTCAATGCTTTCACTGTTAAAAAAAATAAAGAGCAAATAAACAAATAAAGCATTTACCTTGATTATATACGGGGAAAAAACACATTAAAAGTCCTAAGAAAACTAGCAGAAATGAAATAAAACAAAAGCTGAAAAAATTAATTGTTAAGAAAAAAATGTTGGGACTTCCCTGGTGGTCCAGTGGTAAAGAATTCACCTTCCAATGCAGGGGACACGGGTTTGATCCCTGGTCAGGGAACTAAGATCCTACATGCCACAGGGCAAATAACCCCACATGCCACAACTGCTGAGCTCGCATGCCTCAACTAGAGAGCCCATGTGCCACAAACTACAGAGCCCACGTGCTCTGGAACCCGTGCACCACAACTACAGAGTCCATGCGCCCTAGAGCCTGCACGCCACAACTAGAGAAGAGAAAAAACCCACAGGTCACAACTGGAGACAAGCCTGCACGCTGCAAAGAAGAGCCTGCGTGCCACAACGAATGATCCTGCACGCCTCAACGAAGGTCCCACGTGCTGCAACTAAGACCCAACGCAACCAAAAATAAATAAATAAATTTTTAAAAAAGAAAAAAATGTTAAAGCAGAACCAACAACCCCAAGAGCTATAATTACACTTAGAAGGCTGCAGATTTTATCAAGGAAAAAAAAAAATGGAAGAAAAGGAAGAAGAAAAAGGAAGAAAAGCAGAAAAATCAGCATGGAAGAGACTTGTTAGCGAGGGTTCCCTGAACCAAGAGAGAGGAAACCTGTCCGAGGGGACGGTGGCAGAATCTCAGCATTGCAGGGCAGATGACACAGGTAATCAGAAGGCCAAAGCAGAGCTTCCAGCCTTTTTGCCAATTAGGGACCCTTCTCAGGCAGGCACCGAGAATAAGGAGCTCCACCTGAGACAAGACAAAGAGATAGAAGGAGTGGCAACAGCCCCTCAGAGTGAACCCCACATATTTGGGAGTGATGCTGTTCTGTTATCTTTTCCATTTCTTCTCCGGTAGTTGATGGTCTGGATCATGAGAGGCCCCTACTGTCCTCCTCAGAGTTAGGAGTGAGGAGAGTGAGATTTAACACAGGGAACAGTTGAACACCATTTAACACGGTGGGAGGCGGGGGCTGTCCTCACTCCTGGGACTGGGGCTCACTGCTGTAGCTGCAGTGAGAAGTCAGGAAGCTCCACCAGGTGGGTGACCAAACAGAGGAATGCTGTGTCCATCATCCCAACCGCCTCAGTGCTTATATCCCCACAACGCTGGGGCCCGTCGGGTGCTGGATCACTGAGTCCAGTTGCCACCACTGCCTTGAAACACTCATGTCTCAGGACCATACTCGCCAGACAGAACTGCCGCAGGAAGACGGCCTTGCCTCCCTTCCGCCTTCCGAGTTTCACAGGAGAGCACAGGCAGAAGCTCAGTCACATCCAGGACCTCAGCTGAGAAAGAGTCTGGGAAATGTAGTCTATAGTTTTTCAGATTACCAACCAATCCAAACCCAACCAAACCACAGAAGGGGGTTGGAAACCAATGTCAAGTGCTGATGATCGTATTCAGCACAGTGTGTCTAGATGTAGGTTTCCTTTCGTTGACCTTGTTTGGGGCCTCAATCTGAGAGTAGATGTTGTTTATCTATTCTGGAAAATTCTCAGCCATTATGAACTCAAATGTTGCCTGACTTCTCTGGGTTCCCACTTTCTCCTGGTTTTCAGCCTCTGAAGATTCATCATTACTTTCTCTCCATTGACTCACTGAAAAAAAAAAAAAAAAGTCTTTTTTGGGGGGAGTAATTTACCCAAAATGTTAGGTTGTTTTCAACCTTTCATTTGGACTCTACTGAATAATATAAGTAATAAAAATGTCCTGAGGTAAAATCTAATGTAGGTTTTATCACATGCTTAGTTTTCCCCCCTTCAACAACGAAAGTTTATTAAAGAAAAGCCAGGAGCTGAGGGACCATGGGGTTTATGGGGCTGTCTTTATGGTTTTTGCAGAGGCCAGGGCTGATCCACATTGGCTGGCTGAGGTTAACTATCAGGTCCAGCAAGGATGCCTTTGGACAGTGTTCAGTTAAAGCTGAGTTTCTTAGGTAAATTGGTCTATGGCATATGTCAAAGCTTATTTCTCATTAAAGAGGAAAGCAGGTAATGGAACATCAGTTCTCAGTGACAGGGGAGAGAAGCAGCTTCTAACTCTCTTGGTGGTGTGGTTCAAGAGTGGCACGGACAATTCAGAGCCCTCGCCCTAGAGTTGCTAGACATGAACCATTAATTAGACATAACAGGTAATATTTCTGAGAAGGAAGCAATGAGCAAACTGACCTGCAGCAAATAGACAACATAAATAACAAGATTTTATTCCTCAAGAGGCCACATTAGGGAAGAGGCACAAAACAGCTTCCGATAGAGGTTACTTGATGGGGTTCAGAAAACATTACTCTGAAACATGGTGCCTTGGCATCATTGAATATTGGAAGCTAGAGAACTGACAGGTGCAGGGAGAACTCTGAATGTCCCCTTCTCCCCTGAAGCAGCCCTTTCTATACCTGGAGGAAAAAAGGATTCTTATTTCCAAAGATGGAGGGGTGCTAAGAGGAATCCAGAGGAACATGTCTTGCTAAGTTTCCCAGTTTACTACCTTTAGCTCATATCCGTTTGTTCTGTCATGTTTTTCCATGACTTCCCACTCTTCATCAAACCTAGTATAGAAACACTCAGGCTTAACTATTTCTTCAGGTTTTTATTTCCCTATAAAGGCTCCAAAGTCATGTAAAACTTACATTAAATAAATATGTATGACTTTTCTCCTGTTAATCTGTCTTTGTCAGTTTAATTTTCAGGCCCAGCCAAGGAACCTAATACTTTTTCTTCCCCTGCACTTAAGGGGAGACACTCCTGCAGCAGTTCATAAACATGCAATTAAAAATAATTTTTTCCCCTCACTTCAGGGCCATAATGACTCCAGGAAGAGAAAGGAAGTCTGTTCCCTAGTACCTGAACTCCTTACGTGCATTCTCTCACAGCTAGCAGGGGCACAGAGAACATGGTGACAAAGCCTCCTTGGGAGCAGAACCCACAGATACTTTCTACCTTTCCTCTGGGTCAGGGATATATGTGTTCCACTAGATTCTGCCCATCCAATTAAAGTGACAAGGCATCCTAGCTGTTGATCTGGCTAAAGGCTAATAATGCTGGGGCCCAGGTCATGGCTGCTCTGGGCCTGAATCTTGTATGAGACACAGATGTGTAGAAGGGAGACGTAGTTCACTGATGCACAGCTGCACTCACTCAATCCCCTCCAAGCTTTCTCTGCCACATTACAGTGTGCTCATTAAAATATACAGTTGTCCTGCCACTACCCTGTTTAAAATCCTTCAATGACTCCTTCATTACCTTCAAAGTAAAACCCAAATCTGTTATAGAAGATCATTCATGATCTCAGCCAATGGTTACTTCCCCACTCCAACCATTCAAAACATTTTGGTTGCCCATGACTATATTTCACTGTTCCCAGTGTCTGGTCAGAGTAGACCATGCCCTGGGTCTTCCAAGCTGAATCAATGAATTCTCTGCCCAAGGACTTTTGGGCTTGAGGGGAGAGAGAGACAGAGAGAGAGAGAGAGGAGCAGAGAGAGAGAGAGAAGGAGAGAGAGAGGGAAAGATCAGTTAGACCATCTCTGGCAGTAAAAGTTGCAAGAGGTCAAACTCAAGTGTTGGCTGGTGACCATGTTTTACCCCAATGTGGAGAAGACCACTCAGCAATGAGAGAGGATGAGATCCATGTGTAGAGAAATGTGAAAGAGACTGAAAGGGAGTCCTGGCAGCATTGAGTACCCAGCTCCAGTTGGGTTTTATTACATTGTTGACCTGGCTAACTCCTTATCCTTAAGAGTTGTGTGTGAGACATTTCACAGAAATAAGGGCATGAGTTTCTGGTCTCCAGTGAGGGTGCCATAAAAAACATGCCATGTGCAGCACTTTCTTCAGTTAGGTCTGCTTGGAATAGCATTTGCCTGAAGGACTGAAGACATCCAGTTATTTCTAGATTGCCTTTGACTCAAAAAAGTGCCTGAAGAAAATTTTTTAACATTTTTAAAAATTTCTTGAGACGTTTATTTACTTTGTAAAAAAAACATTTTGAGGCTTGTTCTTCTCAGCAATTAAGACGAGATCCTGAGCTTTACGAAAATACCTGGTAACTTGAATTTGAAAAAGGTAATGTGTTGGAGCATTCAATGGAAAAAACCTGCCCCTTAGGTACAAATCCAGGCTAGCGATGTTTGGAATGCAAGAAAGAATCTAAGGAATTAAATTAGAACTCATTATTATCTGCAGAGCATGTCTTTTAGGCTTTGGGATTGAGCAAGTTTGTGCTGTTTGAAGTTGAGATGTGGAAACATACACCCAAGAAATTTCCCTTTTGTTGGTAGCACAAGTCAATACCTGGGAAGCTGGTTGAGAAGAGGTGCAGTGAGGTGTGCCCTGTGATGATCCCTTCCTTTTCATTCACAAGAACCTGGCTCCGCTCTCCCCACCTCAGGGCAGGAGGTGACTGAAGAGTCTGTACAAGGCCAGCAAAGTCAGGCAGAAAGTCCATGACGTAGCTCCACAGACTGCAGCTGAGAAGGGAACCACTAGTTCAGTAAAACCAAACCTGAGAGAGAAGTGGGCAAAGGAAGAGGAGAGGAGCGGGGCGCTGGATCAGTGTAATAGGATGCTTATAGCTGGGTCTTCAAACTGGAGTCCCCCCTCAACCTACAGGTACACAAGAGATTAAGGAGAACATGCTGGGTTGTCCTTTCTGGACTGTCTTTATTAAAAAGAAAAAAAAAATCCTTCTCAGACTTTACATAACAAGGAACCCCAAAAAGGGAAGGGGGTAGGTTTGGTACTTGCAAAGCCTCCTTTAATTAGGCACAAGTCAGTGTTCCACTGGCATATTTTGCACGATTTCAAGAAGAATCATTATTCCAAGTCCTCAGGGTGCTAGAATTACCTTGGCACCAAACCCCAGGGGTCTACTCCAAGCCCCTCCATCTCTCCAGGAGCAGGAACCCAGCCTCGATCTCCTTATTTGGGTATTAAGGAGGCAGGACTTTATGGGACCACTAAAGAATCCGGCAGTTGGGGGAATAAAGGCAGGTCAACAAAGGTTTGAGGGTGGGACAGGGCTCTGATGCGTGAAAGGAGGAGTCTGGATACGTTTCTGAGCCCAAGGCTCCTGCCTTTGCCTGGCTAATCCAGCAAGTAGCTGCAGCTCCTCAGGAGTGTGCCAAGTGAAGGAAGTAGATATTTGGTTTCACTTTTTAAAGTAATCACAACTTAGAGAAACTGGCAGAGATAAGATCCCTCCAGGGCTTCTGCTCTGATGATGCAATTGGGGCTGGGAGGGAGCAGCTGTGATGCAAATAGCTTGGGCCAGCCCAGGAGGAATCTCTGGTGGGTGGAACAGTCTTTCGGTTAGGAAAAAAAGGGGCATCCTTGCCCAGTGGGAGGAACAGGCAGTTCGGACTTTTGCTTTCTTGACTCCACCCACTGAATGGAGACACAGCTGCAAGCGATGAAATCCACGTTCCTGAGCGGTCTGCTCCTCTGATTTTAAGGAGTAGATTTTTTTTCCCCGCCTCTGTGGAAGGGTCTTTTAACCACCTTTAGCAAAGGATAAAATAACTTGTTCTCCTCAGGACAGAAAATTGATCCTCCAGACCTGTACCAGCACCTTTATTTCATACAACTGATTTGTGACCCACCTGGAAAATCAGAAAGCTGCAGCTCACAGGAGGCTCACAGTTAAAGGAAGTAGAAGGCAGCCCAGGCTAAACAAATGCCAGCCCTTAAACTGCTTGTGCAGGAATTGAAGAACAGACTT
Organism: Eschrichtius robustus; assembly: GCF_028021215.1. Lineage (NCBI taxonomy): Eukaryota > Metazoa > Chordata > Mammalia > Artiodactyla > Eschrichtiidae > Eschrichtius > Eschrichtius robustus. The sequence goes on along the minus strand of NC_090826.1, from coordinate 130,564,432 downwards.
CCTCAGGGGGTTATTCTGTCCTTCTGTGTCAAAACAGAACTGCTGACTTCAGCGAAAAAGACACACGCTTTGCAAGATCATTTCCAGTACTGATGACAGAGTTACGTTGGTCCACAGGGCCTCATACTTTCATTTACTTAATTTATAAATCACACCCTGCCTTCTCCTCCCTCAAAAAAAAAAAAAAAAAAAAAAAAATTGTGGTAGCGTATTACAAAAGCAAACAAAACGAGCATCGATGTGATCACAGTAGAAACAAGATAAGACAGGGAGAGGGACATGTTTGGTTAGAAAATATGCCAAAAGGAAAATCAATATTATTTCCGTGAATTGTGCATTTAAGTAGCCAAAAGAAAGAAGTCAAAGAAAGAGCCAAGTAGCCAAAGAAAGAAGGAAGGAAGGGGTATGGTCAAGCCACTCAAGATGGCTATTCTCTTGCTCTCTGTACCAACGCCCCAGGACCACTGCCTGCTTCACCTACACCCTGCTTACGTGGCTGACCTTCCCACATACTTGCCCCAGACCCCAGCTAGTAACTGTTCTTATCAAAGGGGTGGGGCACGCCCCTCCGCTAGTTTCCCTGGTAACTGACGAGCCAACCTGACTTCAATTCCCACTCTAACTGGCAATCTTCCCTTCCTCCCAGGAGGGAAGCCTGCCGCCATGTTCTGCCGGCCGCTGTGGGAAGTCGCTCCAGGACCTTGCTTCAAACATGTAAGCTCCCCCATCCATGAAACCATAGCCGTCTCTGTTGCTGACTCTGGGCTTTCTTCCGTCTTAAAGTTGGGCAAGTGCAAGCTCTGTAGGCGCGCCGACTGCAGCCCAACAGAAGGAAAGAGGGAAGGGAGGAACCAACACTTACTGAATACCTCGCTCTTCTATCCTTGTGCTGGGCACTTACCTTATTTCCTCCAGTTCTTAGCACAGCCCTAGGAGAGATACTGTTTCCTCTATTTTACAAATGAGGACAGGGAGATTAAATACATCAGTCCAGGTCTGCAGGACTAGTAGATGGGATTAGGATACAGCCTTTTTTTCCCATGCTCAGTGAGGATCCCGGAAGACAGTGAGGCCCAGTGCTTAAGAGTATGTTCTAAAGAACCAGCCACCTGGGTTCAAGTTCTGGCACCATCAAGTACTACCTGTGTGCCTTCCGACACATTCTTTAACCTCTTCCTGCCCCATCTCTGAAATGGGGATAAAGAGGATTGCATGAGGAAATCTATAAAGCAAGTACACTAGTACTTGGAATATAGTTAACGCTCAAAAACTGGTAGGAGTGGGTGGGGTACTGTGTTTTGTTTTGTTTTTATTTATTTAAAAATTTTTTTATTATTTTTTTTAGTTCCTGGATTTCTGCCTTAGTCTATTCAGACTCCTCTAACAGAAAACCATAGACTGGGTGGCTTATAAACAACAGAAATTTATTTCTTACACTTTTGGAGGCTGGGAAGTTCAAGATTGAGGCACTGGCAGATTCCATGTTTGCTGTGGACTTCTGGTTCACAGACAGCTGTTTTCTCACTGTGTCTTCACATGGTAGAAGGGGTGAGGGAGCTCTTTGGGGGGGTCTCTTTTATTAGGGCACTAATTCCATTCATGAGGGCTCCACTCTCATGACCTAATCACCTCCCAAAGTCCTCACCTCCTAATACCATCACATTGAAGCTTAGGATTTCAACATGTGAAATTTAAGGGGACACAAATCAGTCTATAGCAATATCTCTAAAAATAAGTTTGAAACAGTGTCTGTCTTACATTCCTCTACCATAATTATCCCTACATTTATGACTGCATACTCTATCACCTCTTACTGATAAGTATTATTGGTAATACTCTCTATAGAGAGAATAGAAAGATAATTCAGTCTTTTATGGCTGGTCAAAAAAAAATTTTGTTCTTTGGTTTCTTTTTTGCCTAGACACTTTTTTAATATGGACGTTATTTTTTAGAGCAGTTTTAGATTCACGGCATGCTTGAAAGGAGATTTCTATATATTCCTATATTCTCTCTACCCCCACCTATGCATAGCCTCCCCCATTAACAACGCCCTCTAGAGTGATACATTTGTTATAATTGATGAATTTGCATTGACACATCATAATCACCCCCAATTCTCTTGACAGTATCTTTCACGAGCAGAAAATTTTAATTTTAATGAAGTCCAGTTTATCAGTTCATTCCTGGATCGTGCCTTTGGTGTGGTATCTAAAATGTTATCACCAAACCTGAGGTCATTTCTGCTGTGTTTTCTCCTATGTTATCTTCTAGGAGTTTTATAGTTTTTCCTTTTGCATTTAGATCTGTGGTCCCTTTTGAGTTAACTTTTATGAAGGGTGTAATGTATGTGTTTAGATTCTTTTTTTTTTTGACATGTGATGTCCAGTTGTTCCAGCACCATTTGCTGAAAAGACTATCTTTGCTCCATTGTACTGCCTTTTCCTTTGTCAGAAATCAGTTGACTATATTATGTGGGTCTATTTCTGCGTTCTCTATTATGTTCCATTGATCTATTTATCTATTCTTTTACCAATACAAAATTTGTTTTTTACTAATAGAAGCTGGGAGATTTTCTTTCATCTTCACCACTTGCTATTAAATGCCACAGCTATAACTTCTTGCCCTAAGATAAAGCCTAAGAGAACTCCAGCCCTGAGATCTCGAAGGACATGTCTCCTCAATAGCTGACAGCTGCTGCCTCAGCAGGTGGTCTGAATTGGTCAAGTTTTTCAGCTCCCAGTTTCCTGTCCCTGCTGGATGAATTTTCAGGGTATGAGAAGGCCATGAAGCCTGAATCATAGTGGCTCACAAAGCAACATCTCATTCAGATTCTTCTCCTTGGGGTCAATGATAGAGTTCAGATGCCTGACAAGGGCCATAAGGGGCAGGTTGTTCCTGGGGCCAGGTGCATGTGTAGTAGTACTGGCAGCCCATGGGCCACATGCTAGCCTTTCCTTGGCTGCCCCCTTCCCTGGTAAGGAGCTGGCAGGTCCAAGTGGTTATGCCTACATGGAGCCTGTGGACTATACCATATTTACCTGCTTCCAGGCTTACTTGCTTGGGCTTTTCCCTGGGCCAGTCATCTAGTGAGTGAACCACGCTTGTGTTGTGCCCTTCTTTAGGCCTCCAAGTTATCAGGGCAGCAGTTTGCATCAAGGATGGAAAGGGTAGGGAGTGGGGAGTGCTGTGGACATACCTTGGATGTGTAAGTTAAGGTGTGAGATCCCTCAGTGTGTAGGAAGGAGCCAAGGGCTGGAAGAGCAAGGGTAGCAGCAATTTTCCGTACCAAGTTTGAAGAGGCCAAGAATTCTGAATTTGTACCTGGCCTTCTAGATCATTATGAAGGCATACTTGTCAGAGTAATAGGACAGGACGTATTTTATTTAACAGTTTGATACTTGATTTTAACTTTCACATAGCTAGGTGTATGGTATGAGGACGACCATTTGTACTCCTTCCCATGGCCCCACAAATTTGGAGGGTGGACCTGTTGGTGAGTGATAGACATGGGACCACAATTCAGTATTCTGGGTTCCTGTGTTAAAGTCCTTTCAACCCTTTTAATGAGCTTGGCTCGTCCTTACAAAAAACAACTGTTTCTCCTAGATTTCCTCTGGTTTTATCCTGCTGGTCAAGTGTAAAATCTGATGCTGAATCAGAGAAAGTATAGTTACCCTAAATTAAGTTAAAATATAGTTTGCTTTGGGCACCCACTCTCCCCTGACTCTTCTCTTCCCAGGCACAGTACCTTGTGCTGTGGCCCATGAGCTCACCCTCTTTCTCCCTCTTTCTGTCTGTAAAATTCATCCAAGGGATGACCCAAGCCTAGGCCCAAGGTCTAGCCACAGAATTGCTATTTGTAGGGATAGAGACAGAGCTTGGACAGGCAGGCTGGGGTACTCACATGTGTTCATAGCTCATCACATTACGGAACAGATCCAGAGATGGAAAGGGGAAGCAGACTGTGGGCTGGGGGTCCAGGGACCAGCTCTGTCATGCTACCACATTCAAGAACAGAACTCTGAGCAGAATGTGAAAATTCAGAATTTGAACTTGGTTTTCCAAACTATTATAATCCATGTAAGATGATATAAAATATTTAATTTAATAGCCTCTTACTTTGACTTAGAACTTTCAAATAGGTAGAATGTGGTACATGAGTCTTGATTTATTTTTTCACACCTGGACTTGAGACTGTTAAGAGTAGACATCTGCCTAGAAGGATTTTCTCCCTGTAGGCTATGCTTCTCTTCTTTCTGGATAAAGGCATGATGATTTCCATCATAAAGTCTACTGTCAGAGGTGGATAGAGACTTTCAAACCTGACCACTGGCTGACCTTTACTTTCTTGCTGGTTTAAGGCAAAGGAGTCTTATATAGATTTTCACATTGGACCTCAGCTTGTATCTGACCTTCCATGTTTTCTTAGAAGAAACTTTCTGAAGTTTTCCCCTGTCCTGGGTGTGTTGAGAATTAACAGAGGATAAAGTCCTCTGTACTCCACCCTCTCATTTTTCCACTCCAACTTCAAAAACACATGCACACACATGCACAGAGCCACACAAGATTCCTGTAAAAACTGGGACTTCTGTTCTCATCACGGAGGTTTTCTGGAGCTTCCTTCCTCCTCTTACTGCTCTAGGGCGTTTTCCACTCAAAACCATTGACTTAAAAGAAAAAAAAAAAAAAACCCTTGATAAAAAAGAAAAGGGAAGGGTTCTTGGCAGAACATGGGAAACAAAATTCTGAATATAGCTCATATTCTCCTACAGACATGATGCAAGTGTTATTAAGTTGAGGAACTGTTGACACCGATGACATGATTGCTGATCCTTTGCTCTTTTTCTCATTCTTTCCCATCAGTATTTCCTGAAATCTGAGTTCTGGGCAGTGACCCTTGAATGCAACCTTGTAAACGATCACCCACAATGCTTACAAGAAAATCTTAGAGCTATGGCCCCCTTTAAACTTATATTTAAATATATTTGTAAATATAAATTTAAATATACTAAATAAGTATATATTTAAATATATTAAAAAATATAAATATAAAAATATATTAAAATTATATTTTTATAGAGATATATACCAACTGGGGGCTTATTTACTATAAATACCTCTTTAAATTTTCCTGGTATGGGGCTTCCCTGGTGGCACAGTGGTTAAGAATCTGCCTGCCAATGCAGGGGATATGGGTTCGAGCCCTGGTCTGGGAAGATCCCACATGCCATGGAGCAACTAAGCCCATGCGCCACAACTACTGAGCCTGCGCTCTAGAGCCCTTGAGCCACAACTACTGAGCGCACGTGCCACAACTACTGAAGCCCGCATGCCTAGAGCCTGTGCTCCGCAACAAGAGAAGTCACCGCAATGAGAAGCCCGCTCACCACAGCAAAGAGTAGCCCTCACTTGCCGCAGTTAGAGAAAGCCCGCACACAGCCAAAAATAATAAATAAATAAATAAATAAAATAAATTAAAAAAAAAATTTCCTGGTATGGTGAAGGGGATTTAAGGAGATAGAGATGGGATAAATGCAGTCAGGAGAAAAATTAAAATTTAGGAACTGACCAGATGATGCTGATAAAATTGGACACAATTCAATAGGTTTTAGGAGGCCAAAGACATTAAGATAATTCATTGGTCCATTCATTTATTCAACTAATATTGCTATTTTCTTCTTTCTACTCTAACAAAAAGGATTAAAACAGCTAAATTGTATTTATTGTGACTGGCAAGGACTGTGTACACTATTCTGGAAAATATGATTGTGACACAGCTGTTTAGAAGTTCAAAGCTGTTAGGGAAGGAAAACGTGTATCTGAGAAAGTGAAAACAATATAAGACTTTATCAGAGATACTGGCCCTGAGTTTTATCTCATTTCCCCATTCCATATGTTATGTTATGACCAGAGTTAGCTTTCTAAAATGAAAATCTCATCGCATAAATCTGCCTAAAACCGTTTGTGGGTTCTCGTTATTTATCGGAGAAAGTTGAAGTGCCTTAGCATTGTGTACAAAGTGTCCATGACCTTGTTCATGGCTACCTTTCTGGACTCATCTCCAGTCACTGCCTCTCCTCCCTGTGTGTAGAATGGGAGCTTCCAGAGAGCCATGACTATATCTTACTCATCTTTGACCTCCCAGTGTCATAGTGGAGGCTTCAGGAGCACTTTATTTTTAATTAATAGAGCCTTTTCCATCCGTGAATCTTTTCTCTAAACTACTTTATGGTGGAATTTAACACATACAGAAAACTTCATAAAACAAATGAACACAAGTGTAATTACCACTTCATTCAAAAACTAGAACATTGCTGGCTCACCAGAAGTCCTCTTCATGCCCTTTCCTAATCACATCCCCTTTTCTCTCCCCAAAGATAACCACTCACCCCACCTATTCACCTGTTCTCAGCTCAAGCCCACAATCCCCACACCCCACCTCACTTCTGGGATATTCCCCTGAGCTCATACAGACCTCTGATAACTTCCTTTGTCTCTGATCTTTAAAGCACCTATTTTCTTTAGCATTCATTTGGCACCTAGTTACCTATAGCATCTCTTTATAAAGTTACACTTATGGTATTCTTCTTGTATTGTTTATATTATTTTGCCTTCACTGTAGGTATCTTTATCTGTTCAAATACTTTTTGATGTCTATATTCTATATTGCTATTGTCTATGTTTTACGTTTATAGTTAAATGTTCATTAAGTATCTATAATGAGATCTTATTGACAGACATATCAAAGCATGTAAGAGACAGATTTACTCAACCCAATAAAGAGAAAGAGCCAAGTATAGTCTACACAAAGACACAGAGAGAGAGAAAGAGAGAGCAAGATATTGTTCTGATGTAGTACACATAACTATTCAAGAGTTTCACACATTGAAAATCATAATTTCTCTCTCCCCTATTATTCATTTCCTCAAACCAGAGCAAGTGTTAGGAAATCCAGATATGCTTCTGATATAATCTTCACACAGATTAAGGTTTTGAGTAAAGAAGACATTTAGGATCAAGCAGTACCTGTCCTCTTTAGCATTTTACGTGAGAGGAAACATCGCCAGAACATGGGCCACACTATTGGTTGAACTCCTGACATGGATACTCCAGGAAGGATTCCCCATTGTCAGGGAAACTGGAAGAGATGACACTGAAAATCCTTTCCTACCTTATGATGGCATGGAAGAATGAAAGCCATTGCCAATCTAAATATAATTATTAAGTCTGTAGTTTTACTTAGAAATTAAGTTGGTGCTGAAAGCTCAGGTCTAAGACATGGGATTGTGATTCAAATAGCTCCCAGATTCCACCCAGTAAATATGGTTAACATTTTTAGTCAACCTATATCCATCATTTCAACTCTTGGATGGAAAGATAAATGTTAAACATGTGAACGTGAATTATCTTTCCTTGCTTTTCACATACTATCAATGACCCCTTCCCATGTCACCTATACTTTTCTTGCAGAATTTTCTCATTCTTTGAGATTCAAATAAAACATATCGTCCCATATGAAATCTACCTTGATCTCTCATGAAAGTTAGGGCTTTGTCTATTCTGCTTAACAACACTTTTTTTCCTTAAAATACTCAACACATTGTATTTCAGTGTATTTATCGCCCCACAGAATTATAAGCTCCTCAACTTTAAGGGCTGGGTTTTATTTAGTACTAGACCTGTGGTAGGTGCTCAATAATTTGAGGGAACAAAAAGTACAAAGTAGTAAAATTTGAGACACAGAATCAAAAGTAATAAACACCCAGTGCCAGAATTAATATCTTCTGTTTTCCAGTTACTAGATTAGGTACTGAGACAAGGCAAATAAAACACAGAACAGGCATCCACAATCTCACAGTCCAGTAGGGAAAGAAGAGAAGTAAGTGAACACATGAAATATTGTTGGAGGGAGGAAGATGGAGGTGGGTGGGGTGCTGTGGGAGCCCAGAGAACTGGTGTTTGACTCAGGAGGGAGAGTAGGAGACAGATGTGCAAGCTGATTTATTAAGGACAGGCAGTCAGTCATATGGAGAAGGGGAAGAGGTAGGGGGCATTCAAGGCAGGGGAACTTGAAGCATTGGAGTCCTCTGTGACCTTACGTGGAGATGCCTAGCAGTGAGAACGAGCAAAGAAAGTTGCTTCTGTCAGGTTGACCATAGCCCTAGCACTTCTATGGGGTGTACCAGAGAGGAAAAGAGAAAGGAAAGGAGAGCATACTTCTGTCTGACTGGGAAAAAGTAAAAAGATGCAATTGGATCACATGTGAACTTGTACTATACTTGGACGTACAAAGAAAATTAGCTTCTTTATTTTCTAATACATGGCTGATCTTCTTTACAATCTCCTCACATCCCCTTGGGAGGGGAAGGCAGAGACTTTCAACTTCCTATTTCTTGCATCACAGGCTATACTAGTTTGAACACTGTATTTTCCTTTTTTAAAAAATTTATTTATTTATTTATTTATTTATGGCTGTGTTGGGTCTTCGTTTCTGTGCGAGGGCTTTCTCCAGTTGTGGCAAGCTGGGGCCACTCTTCATCGTGGTGCGTGGGCCTCTCACTATCGCGGCCTCTCTTGTTGCAGAGCACAGGCTCCAGACGCGCAGGCTCAGCAATTGTGGCTCACGGGCCCAGTTGCTCCGCGGCATGTGGGATCCTCCCAGACCAGGGCTCGAACCCGTGTCCCCTGCATTGGCAGGCAGACTCTCAACCACTGCGCCACCAGGGAAACCCTGAACAGTGTATTTTCAATGACTCAGTCTCTTTTGGATAAATGCTTTTCAGATTTCCTCTCCCCATCTCTACTCCTGCCTCCATCCCTTGCTTTTTTCCCAAGGGCAACCTCATGGCAACACAGAAGACAAATGATTGGAACGCATGTAGCATTCTCTAGAATCTTATTGGTCTCTTCTGGGCCCTGCCATGAGGCAGCCACTCAGCCTTTCAGGTACAGCTGGTTTTATTTGACCTTTTGGAGGATATGTAAGCATCTGTGACTAGAACTCACAGTCTAAGGCATTTATATGGTATTTTAAATGTGACAACCACTTCATTCAGACCCTGGGTCTTCACCAGTATGCTGCTCCAACCAGCACCTCAACATCTGGTGACATGTTTGAGTACCATGTACATGCCTTGGGAAAGAAGGAGAGATACTTTAAGACAATCTTTCTGGCCACTCTCCTTCAGGATCTTCAGGCATGTGCATCTGGATCTTTCCACTGGGTCCCTTTCCTTGGGGTTCATCCTGAGTGGGGGAAATGAAGAAATGAAAGACCTCTGCATAGCACTTAGTCAACTCTCTTTTCTTTCCCATAATCCACCAGGATAGAAGGGGCAATTGATCTACTTCTCCTTCCTGGCATAGACTTCTCTTATAAAATATTCTCCTGTTTCCTTCTTAATAGAAGAGAAGTATTTCCATATTGTGGGAGAAACTATAATTTGAAAAGAAACTCTAAACTCTGAGTTGGCCAGGTCTGGCTCTTGATGGAGTACAAGTGGACATTGGTTTAACACCCACACATATTATTCTGATTACACAGGCACAGCCAGGATAAAAAAGTAACACTTAAAGAAGTGTTGTGGAATGGCAGAGCAAGATGGTGAAACTCTTTTCTCACAAAAACAGAAAATGCAAGCAAAACAACTAAAATCATTTCACGACTTTAGAAATTAACCAAAACCACGGAACAAATTGAAAATTGTCTATGCAAGAGAAACTAAACTTCTGTAAGGTAGCAGTATCTATGGCATTTTAACATGGGCTTTTCCCATCCCCCTTTCCTCTCCAGCCAGGTAGTGGGGTAGTCATGACAAGCCAGCAGTCTTGCTGCCAATGGAGAGGGATGACCACTTCTGGAACTTGATTAAAATACCCATCTATATAGTACCATTGATATTTTGTCTGTATTTGCAGCTACCTGGAAAATTTTCATTCCCAGGGTGTTGGGGCTATTTGTTTTGACTCAGAGCTAGCTCAACAACAACTAAAAGCTCTATCCCCAGGATGTTACCTGAAATAATAGTAATCTGCTGGCAACATCATAGCTGTTGGTCCAAGGCTTTGATTTCAGTTGAGGCAAAAAAGAGTATGACCAAAAAATTTAAAGGAAGTCCTGGAGCTAGGTAACTAGAACTAAGGAACTTCAGAAAGCCCTGACATATTTCTGAGGATCTAGAAGGCAGTGTGTGTGTGCAGGACTTGACCTGGGAAAGGAGAAGGCTTCAGCCATTCCAGTCCACATTTGGCTGACATTGACATTGCACAAGCAGGAAGTGGAAGCTAAGACTGCTTCATAAATTGCCTGAAATTTGAAAGCATGCCTTCACACACATCCCTTTGGCAAAGGGTGAAAGACATGTAGACAAAGCATTTAAGGAAATCTTCCAATAGATCATTGGCTGGCCACAAGTAATACTGACTCAAGGATGACCCCTAGGAACTCAGATTAAAAATAAAGACAAGAACTTTAAAAAAAGCCTAAGAGAGAACTCATTGGCCACATATTTCAGAATACCAACAACAATAAGAAACTTTGGAGAGGAGGGTGATCTGATACCATAGTTGTTATATTATTCAATATACTATCTAAAGTATCCAGTTTCAAAAGAATTATGAGACGTGCAAAGGAAAATAAAAATATGACACATACATGGAAAAAAACAAAGGGAGCCAAAGAAAATGTCCCTGAGAGGGAACTGATGGTGAACTTAGTAGCCAAAGAATTTAAACCAACTATTATAAATATGTTAAAATAACAAAAGAATTAAAGGGAAGCATGACAATGATATGTTACCAATTAGACAATATAAATAAAAAGAAAAATAATTTTTAAAAAACTCATTAGACCTTCTGGAGTTGAGAAGTACAATCACAAAAATAAGAAAAGTTTAATAGAGGTGTTAAAAGCAAATTTGAGCTTGCAGAAGAAAGAATGTCAACTTGAAGATAGGTGAATTGAAATTATCCAGTCCTAGGAAAAGAAAAAAAAAAGAATGAAGAAAAATGAACAGCACCTCAGAGACCTGTGAATACAATCAAGCATGTGAACATACACAAAATGAATGTCTCAGGAGGAGAGAAGACATAAAGGGGCAGAAAGAATATTTGAAGAAATAATGGCCCCAAACTTCCAAAACTTGATGAAAAGCATTATTCTACACATCCTAGAAGCTCAGTGAACTGTAAGATAAACTCTAAATGATCTACACAAAGACTCATCATAATGAAACTTTAGAAAGCCAAAGACAAGAAGACAATATTGAAAGCAGCAAGAGAGGTGACTCATCACATACGAGGGATCCTCATTAGAAACCATGGAGGTCAGAAGATGAGATGAGATGACATATTCAAAATACTGAAAGAAATGGACTGTCAACCAAGAATTCTACATCCAGCAAAACTATCCAAAAATGAAGGAGAAATTAAGATATTCCCAGGTAAACAAACTCTGAGACAGTTTGTCACTAGCAGAGTTATTTAATAAGAAATACTAAAGGAAGCCCTTCAGGCTGAAATAAAAGGACACTAGATGGTGACTCAAACCCATACAAAGAAATAAAGAACACTGGAAAAGGTAAATACATAGCTAAATATAAAAGACAATATAAACGTATTTTTGTTTCTAACTGTTTTATTCTTTTATATGAGTTAAAGGCAACTACAGGGACTTCCCTGGTGGTGCAGTGGTTAAGAATCTGCCTGCCAATGCAGGGGACACAGGTTTGAGCCATGGTCTGGGAAGATCCCACACGCCACAGAGCAACTAAGCCTGTGTGCCACCACTACTGAGCCTGAGCTCTAGAGCCTGTGAGCCACAACTACTGAGCCTGTGTGCCACAACTGCTGAAGCCCGTGCACCTAGAGCCCGTGCTCCGCAACAAGAGAAGCCACTGCAATGAGAAGCCTACTCACCGCAAAGAAGAGTAGCCCCCACTCGCCGCAACTAGAGAAAGCCCATATGCAGCAACGAAGACCCGTTGCAGGCAAAAATAAATAAATAAAATAAATTTAAAAGACCAGGAATACATTTAACAAAGGAAGTACAAGACTTGTACACAGAACACTACAAAACACTGTCAAAAAAACGATTTAAGTAAATGGAAGGACATCCTATGTTCATGCATTGGCAGAGTTAATAGTGTTATAATGGCAGTACTCTGTATTGATCCACAGATTCATTACAATCCCTGTAAAAATTCCAGATTCCCCTTCGCAGAAATTGGCAAGCTGATACTAACATTTTATGGAAATAAAAGGGATATATTGCCAAAAGAACCTTGGAAGAAAAGGAAAAAATTGGAAAACTCATACTTCCCTATTTCACAACGTACTACAAAGTTACAGTAATCAAGATAGTGTAGTACTGGAATAAGAATAGAAATATAGGTCAATAGAATATAAGTGAGAGTCCAGATATTAACTCTTATATTTATGGTCAGTTGATTTTTAATAAGGGTGCCAAAATAATTCAATGGGAAAATATAATCTTTTCAGTAAATGGTACTGGGACATCTGAGTATTCACATGGAAAAGTATTAAGTTTGACCCCTACCTCACATTGTATACAAAAATGAACTCAGAATGGGTCATAGACTTAAATATGAGCTGAAACTATAAAGCTTACAGAAGAAAACTTAGGAGTAATTCTGTGACCTTGGGTTAGACAACAATTTCTTAGATATGACACCAAAAGTACAAGTGACAAAAGAACAAAGAGGATAAATGGGATTTCATTAGAATTAAAACATTTACTTCAAAGGACGCTATCAAGAGAATGAAGACAACCCACAGACTGAAAGAAAATATTTGTAAATTATATCTCTGCTAAAGGATTTGTAACCAGAATATATTTTTAATGAACCTTACAACTCAATAATAAAAAGACAAGCCAATTAAAAAAGAGCACAGAATTTGGATAGACATTTCTTCAATAAAAATATACTAATAGCCAACAAGAATATGAAAAGATGCTTGACATTATTAGTCATTAGGTAAATGTCAATCAAAGCGGTAATCACTTCACACCCACTAGGATGGTGAAATAAAAAAGAAAAACAATAACAAGTATTAACAAGGATATGGAGAAATTAGAACCCTCATATATTGCTTACAGGAATGTGAAATGTTGCACCCACTTTGGAAAACAGTTTGGTAGTTCCTCACATTATTAATCAGAGTTACAATACAAGCCAGCTATTTTATTCTTAGGTATATACCCAAGAGAAATGAAGACATATGTCCTCACAAAAATGCATTTGTGAATGCTCATAATAGCCAAAAAGTGGAAACAACTCAAATGTTCATCAACTGATGAATGGATAAACAAAGGTGGTATATCCATACAGTGTAATATATTCAGCCAGAAAAAGAAATGAAGTATTGATACGTGTTATAAAGTAGATGAACCTTGAATAAGCACTAAGTGAAAGAGGTAATCACAAAAGACCAGATATTGTATGATACCAGTTATGTGATGTCAACCTATAAAAAACAAGAATCCAGTTCAAGAGGTTAAGTGTTGATTTGGGATCAAAGAACTGCAGTTTGGGGTACACAGATTTAGGTAGAAATCCAAATAGTATCCTGATTACAGGAGAGGGGCTCAGGGTTTTTAAGGGGAAAAGAGAGGAAGATAAGTTGTTTTTAAAAAGGGTTAATTGGTGCAAGATGAGGTAATTGATCAAGTGAAGTCTTCATTGGTAAAAGATGAGGTAAAGCTAGATTTGTACTTTATTAATTGGTCAGATGAAGTGGGCATGAGGTAAAAGTTCTCTTTTATCAGTCCTTTCAAGGATATTCTTGTTCTTGCTGATTTCTTGGCACATTGGTGGTTTGGCCTAGTTCAGAGTTTCAGAAAATAGGATGTACAAGGCAGGTGTTCTGGAGTGGCTACTCTGGTGTGGTAAGATGAAAATGTTGTAAAATGAGATTTTGGAGGTGGTTGCAAAATTCTGTGACTATACTAAAAACCGCAGCACTGCATACTTTAAATGAGTGAAGTTTATGGTGTGTGACTTATATATCAATAAAGTTATTTTTTTAAAACAGAGAGAGATAGGGGTGCCACAAAAAATGTGACAGGTTTTTGGGGGGGAGGCATGAAATCTCAAGCTCATCATCTCAGAGAGCATGGCTCTGTTAACCAGGTGTTTCGGGAAGGTCACTAATAGACTAGGTGAGTTCCCTTGCTGATATCTATTTAGAAGCCTAGATTTATCCAGATTTTTATATTTCCAAGCACTAATTTTAAACTTAAACTAAATCTTATGGCCTACAGGTGACATTTCATATGTCAAAGTACTTTTACACTTGTCATTTTATTTGGCCAGAAAGACAAATATTATTAATGGTTAAGAAATTTTTAATTTCTCCTCCATAAAAATATTTTATAAGAATTATAACAAAGAGGCACAAATAATTGATTTAGAAGGCCTTTCAATAGTATTTTTCTAAATGTGTGCAGTGGAACACCAGCTTTGCTAAGTGTTTTGGGGAAAAAAAGAGATCAACAGCCAAAAATGTTTGGGCATCTATGTACAACATTCTTTTCTTGGAAACTGAATGGGCATGAGGCAATTAAAGGCTCTGAAAAGTTATTCACACTCACTCAACAAATATTCATTCAATGCCTCCTAAGTGTCAGGCACTGTTCTAGGCACTGGGGACACAACAGAGAACAAAGACACAATTCTTCATCTGATGGGGTTTGCATTTTAATGTTGTACAGAAAAAATCTATTTTAATTTAGTATTTTTAATTAAGTATTTCTCAACTCATTTGATCACAGAATAATATTTTCAAGAAATATCCATTAACATTCTGTGGAATACATTTTGTTAAATAGAGGTCTACATTTATATATACCAACCTTCTAATAGAAATGCTATAAGACAGTCAAGGGGGAAAAGCAGCATATGCAAACATCCTGAATTGTACACAAACTGTGGTTTTAGTCCTTGGTGTTATCAAAAGGTAATGGGAATTAAACCTTTATCCTTAAGGAGTATGACAGGATGGCCTGATTAAAAGTGAGGATGGGAAAGAAAACAAAAGAGATGAGCAATTAAAATATTTGTATACATATTTTAGGTGACCCAGTTTCCAGATCTTTTCAATTATGAACAAGTTGAGAAAACCAAATGGAATTAATTAGGGTACTATAGAGGAGGAGGGACATGTGTATGAAATTAAGATATCATCTGAGAAATCTGAGTGTAAGGAATTGTAAATTTCCTCTTTTAACTACTGGGAAATTATAAAGGAATTACAAATCCCCTCTTAAGAAATGTATTCAAGTGACAGTAAACTACTAGAAATTCAAGTACAACAGTAAGTTCAGCTGGATAAAACTAAGGCTAGAGCAAATTTTGGAGACAAAAAAATTGTCCTCAAAGGCAATATTAAAAGTCATAACTTTACTACTAATTCCTATTAAAAAATGTTCTTTACACTTACATTCTGTTCTCTAATAAAGTTCAGTTTCACATAAGTGGAATCAAAAAGTGTGTAGCCTTTTGTGTCTTTATTTCAATTAGCATAATATTTTCAAGGTTCATCCATATTTTAGCACATATTGGAATTTCATCCCTTTTTAAGGCTGAATAATATTCCATTGTGTGTATACACCTATCCATGCATCTGCTGATGGACATTTGAGTTGTTTCCATTTTCTGGCCATTGTGAGTAATGCTGCCATGAAAATTGGTGTACATGTATCTGTTTGAATACCTGCTTTCAATTCTTTGGGGTAATATCTAGAAGTAGAATTGTTGGATAATCTGGTAATTCTATGGTTAACTTTTTGAGGAACTGCCAAACTGTTTTCCACAGCAGCTGCACCATTTTACATTCTCAAGGCACAAGGGTTCCAACTCCTCCACATCCTTGCTGTATGATCAGGCCATCCAAGATGGCTATTCTCTTGCTCTCTGTACATCCCCTGCTCAACCAGTGCCTACTTCATTTACATGCTACTCACCTGACTAACCTTCCTACATACTTGCCCCAGACCCCAGCTAATGATTGGTTTAACTTTAGCTACCAGGATAGCTTATCAAAGAGGTTGTGAGGGGCATGCCCCTCTGCTGGTTTCCCTGGTAACCAGTGAACCAATCTGATGTCAATTCACCCTATAACCGGTAACCTCCCCCTGCCCCTGAGAGCAAAGACTGCTGCCATGTCCTGTCCCTGCCACCTGCCACACACAGTGGGGTGTTGCTCCAGGACCTTGCTTCAGACATGTAAGCTCTATCTATCCATTAAACCATTAATGTCTCTGTTGCTAACTCTGAGCTCTTTCTTTGGTCACAAGGATGGGCAAGTACAGGGCTTGTAGGGCTGTGGGATGCATCCAAACACTTGCCAATACTTTTTATTCTCCTCCCCCTTTGTTGGATAATAGGTATCCTAATGGGTGTGTAGTGGTACCTCATTGTTTTGATTTACATTTCCCTAATGGCTAGTGATGTTGAATGTCTTTTCATGTGCTTATTGGCCATTTGTATATCCTCTTTGGAGAAATGTCCATTTAAGTCCTTTGCCCATTTTTGGATTAGGTTGTTTATTTTTTGCTGTTAGACCATAGGAATTCTTTATATATTCTGAATATTGATCCTTTATCAGATATATACTCTGCAAATATTTTCTCCTATGCCATGGGTTACCTTTTCACTTTGTTGACAGCATCCTTTGAAACAGAACAGTTTATAATTTTGATGAAGACCAGTTTATCTTTTTTTTTCTTGTCTGGGCTTTTGGTGTCATATCCAAGAAATCCTTGCTAAATTCAGTGTCAAGAAGATTTTCCCCTATGTTTTTTTAAAGCGTTTTATTTCTTATGTTTAGGTGTTTGATTCATTTGAGTTAATTTTTGTACATGTTATAAGGTAAGAATCCAACTTCCTTGTTTCGTGTGTGGATATCTAACTTTCCTAGCACCATTCATTGAAAACGCTGTCCTTTTCCCATTGAATGGTCTTGGCAACCTTGTTAAAAATCAAAAGACTGTGCAAAGGTTTATTTTTGGACTCTCTATTTTGTTCCATCTGTCTACATTTCAGTCCTTATGCTAGTACCATACAATTTTGATGATTATTCTTTTGCAGTAAGTTTTGAAATCAGGGGATATGTGTTCTTCAACTTTGTTCTTTATTTTCAAAATTGTTTTGGTTATTCTGAGTCCCTTGAGTTTCCATATGAATTTTAAGATGGGTTTTTCTCTTCCTGAAAAAACACCGTTGGGATTTTGATAGGGATTGCATTGAATCTGTAGGTCATTTTGGGTAGTATTGTCATCTTAACAAAATTAAGTCTTCTAATTCATAAACATGGGATGTCTTTCCATTTATTTGTGTATTCTTTAACTTCTTTCAGTAATGTTTTATAGTATTTAATGTACAAATCTTTTGCCTCCTTAGTTAAATTCATTTGTAGATTTTTAAAAAAATTTTGATGCTATTGTAAATGGAACTGTTAATTTCCTTTTTGGGTTATTCATTGTTAGTGTATAAAATTATAACTGATTTTTGTGTGTCGAATTTGTATCCTGGAGCTTTCCTGAATTTATTTATTAGCTCTAACAGTTGTGTGTGTGTGTGTGTCTTTAGAATTTTCTATATGTAAGATAGTCTCATCTTTGAACAGAGATAATTTAACTTCTTCCTTTCCAATTTGGATGACTTTTATTTCTTTTTCCTTGCCTAATTGTCTCATTGCCTTTAATCACTATCAAATACCTCCTTCATCCAAAGCCTTCTAAGGGTATTCTGGAAATTATTTCTCTATCTCCTTTTTCTTCTTCACAGGCCTTTCCTTTGTTGCCTCAGATATAGCTGCTCAAAAATCTTTAACTTCAAAATTCTAAAATGCTTTAACAAAACAAAAAGGAGCTGCCTTATCTTCCCAGGAGGTGTTAAGACCACCTTCTGTGGGTCCAGATTGAAATCAGTCATTTCTATTCTGGAATGAATCTCAGAGTAAATTTCCCTTATTCAAATATTCCCTCTTATCTCAGAGTGCCAAATGTGATGGCATGAGTCCTGTATTTGAAATCAGTCCTATATTTGAAATTTGAAATCAGAATCTGGGTTTATGTCCCCATTCCTTCTCTTACTAGTTTTGGGTGAAGTGGAGAAGTCTCTTACTCTGAATGTTGGCAGCTGTAAAAGTTAGGTGCTAATAATATCTGCTTTACCTTATAATATTTTGAGAATCAAATAGAATATGTATCTAAATCTAATAGAATATGTAGCTCATTCTGTGAGCTCTTAAAGTGCCATCCAAATATTATTATTGTAAGTAAAACTGTAAAGTACTATATCTAAGTAAAACATTATCATTTGTTCCTTTATTTATTCTACAAAATTTACCAAACTTCTGTTATGTTCTATGAGAGAGAAGAGGGAAGTTTCTCGAAAGGAAATCAGACAAGTCTCTTTCTCTGGAGGTGCTCACACTTTAATAAGAGAGATAATGTGCATAAACAATTCCAGTTCAGCATGACAAATGGTACAGTAATGGTGTGAAAAACTGGTACATTAGAATAACTGGTTCTTTTGGTAGGGGTTTGGGAAAGCTTCACAGGTTGTGCTTTGAGATGAGTCTGGGAAAATATTGGTGAGCTCACCATGGACAAAGGAGGGGACCCCTAGAGTTCTATAGAGAACACAGCTATCTTAAAAATGAAGTGATAGTTGCTCCTTTGCTTGAGATTAGAGCTCCTGACACTCCAAGAAAGGAAGCACTGAGGAAGCAACAGGGAAAGCAAACTTTCAACAGACTCACTTTCAACCCCAAAAGCCTCTTTTGTGGTAACCCTTCAAATTCCTTTTTTAGCCTCTATGTGAGTTTAAGTTTCTCTCAAACAGTTTGTCATTTAATAAGATAAAGGTACACCTGTAGGGTGAAGCAACACCTTTACTGTCATGACAAAAAAAAAAACCCCAATAATAATGATGATAAAAAGTAATTAGAAGGTCACAGGGTGGAGAAAAAAACATTTTCACAAATTCAGGCCATAACTCCATTTGAATGGTTTTGAACTTGCTCCTGAACCCCAGGTCTTGGAACTATCAGCTAACAACATTGCACTGACCTGTAGCACTTCCCCTGCCCAAAGAAAAGCATTCTCAACTGACAAACTATCTGAGTAGTTAACTAATTCCACAAGGGTTAGAATGCAGTGATCCCAGCAGCTAGATCAGGGTTTCTTTGAAAAAAAATCTCCCCATTACTAGGGACCTATTACATTGTGGACCACTCCAAGAAAAACAAAACCAAGAAGTTTTAATCACTGACTTTCTTTAAGCAGAGAGTCCCCGATAGACAGTAGACTTCAAAAAGATGGGACCCCTAATATTTTGTTGTATCTCCAGTACCTAGCACATAAAAGGGTGACAATAAATATGTGTTGTGGTCAACCGAATGGTGCAGAGGATGCTCCTTCACCAAAACACATCAAACTAGAAGTGAAATTCTGGGTCTGAATTGTTAATAGAAAAACTTCAGCTCTTGCCTCTTTCTCACACCCTTCAGAGAAAACTTTATGCCCTGGAAAGGAAAGATGGGAGCAAGTAGGGTTGCCTTTCCTTGGCCTGTCTTCTAGTTCCACAGAATTTTTGTTTCTTCTCCCAGACTGCGGTACACCCACATACTCTCCCGCTTGTAGAGGGACTAAAATTTCTTTCCAATGGCCTCTTTTCTGGTCTCAGCTTTTGGTCAGTGTTCCACAGCTACCACCTGAAGAGTTAATAAAAAGTGGGGGAGGGTGTGTTTCTTAAGTCTTGACCAGTCTCCATTCTTTTTCCACAATAGGCTTCTCCTTCATCATATACCAAGAAACACAGTCTGTGCAAAATATTGCACGAAATGATTCCAAGTTATAATCAAAGATAGGTCACAATCACAGTCACACAACACAGCTAGTTTGGCTCTATCATGAGGAATCTTGTTTTCTTTCCTTCCCTGACTCTCCTGCTGGGTCAACAAGCAGCCTCTCCCCTCAGCCCTTCCACTCTCAATTAACACATTCTTCTTTCCATGCTTCCCCACAGTGTAGGAAACCCAATTCTGAAATGCCCTCCTATTTAGGCACAGCACTGCCCTGGAGTCATATTCTTGCCTGTTCCATCTGTTAGTCACATTTCTTTTCAGAGATTCTCAGTTACATTAGCATATTTGAAATATTTAAGACCCTACATTTCCATTTTTTTTTAATACATCTTTATGGAGTATAATTGCTTTACAATGTTGTGTTAGTTTCTGCTGTATAACAAAGTGAATCAGCTGTACATATACATATATCCCCATATCTCCTCCCTCTTGAGCCTCCCTCCCACCCTCCCTATCCCACCCCTCTAGGTCGTCACAAAGCACCGAGCTGATTCCCTGTGCTATGCAGCTACTTCCCACTAGCTACCTATTTTACATTTGGTAGTGTATATATGTCAGTGCTACTCTCTCACTACATCCCAGCTTCCCTTCCCCACCCCCGTGTCCTCAAGTCCGTTCTCAACATCTGCATCTTTATTCCTGCCCTACCACTAGGTTCATCAGTACCATTTTTCTAGATTCCATATATATGCGTTAACATATGGTATTTGTTTTTTTCTTTCTGACGTACTTCACTCTGTATGACAGACTCTAGGTCCATCCACCTCACTACAAATAACTCAATTTCGTTCCTTTTTATGGCTGAGTAATATTCCATTGTATATATGTGCCACATCTTCTTTATCCATTCATCTCTTGATGGACATTTAGGTTGTTTCCATGTCCTGACTATTGTAAACAGTGCTGCAATGAATATTGTGGTACATGTATCTTTGTGGATTATGGTTTTCTCAGGGTATATGCCCAGTAGTGGGATTGCTGGGTCATATGGTAGTTCTATTTTTGGTTTTTAAAGGAATCTCCATACTGTTCTCCATAGTGGCTATAACAATTTACGTTCCCACCAACAGTGCAGGAGGGTTCCCTTTTCTCCACACCCTCTCCAGCATTTATTGTTTGTAGATTTTTTGATGATGCCCATTCTAACTGGTGTGAGGTGATACCTCACTGTGGATTTGATTTGCATTTCTCTAATGATTAGTGATGTTGAGCATCTTTTCGTGTGTTTGTTGGCCATCTGTATGTCTTTGGAGAAATGTCTATTTAGGTTTTCCACCCATTTTTTTTAAAACACATTTTAAAAAATTAACAGACTTTTTTAGTGAAGTTTTAGGTTTACAGGAAAATTGAGCAGAAAATGCACAGAAGTCATATGCATTTTAAAAATCTCCTTCCACTGTTCTCAACAGGAATGTTGGTCTACTGCAAGATACTCTATCATACCAACAAGTGGATGTACATTGTAAGCAATACTTCTTGAAGCGATCAGTATATTAAAGAAGAAACATTAACTTAATGTATACATACAAATTCTCCATGTTGCAAATAATATACTTATATATTTAAATAAAAGACTGGGAAAATATTTTCAGCAAATATAAAAAGGCTGACTATATTATACAAAGAGCTCATAAGTTGATAACTGGAATAATACCTCAGTAACTAGCTAAAGTTTATAAAAGTTTTAATGAGAAGCTAGATTTAATAGAGTAACATTTAATTTTAAACTGATTAATTTATCAAAATGAAAATGAAAAAAAGTAGTTTTTGTCCATTAAATAAGTTCTGATAACTGGTACATATGACTTCGTAGGTATTGGACCCTGACCCTTAATGCTGTTAGCTGGATTTTGCTTTAAACTGGAAAATGCTGCATTCAAATCCTGGTGCTACCACTGGCCTGACTATAAGAATACCACCATCTGAAATCCCTGCTGCTCTGCTTCAGTCCACTAGCTTATACTTAGATATTATTGGCAGAACAAATCAAGTGAGTCTGCCATATCCTCTTCAACTATGATTTGGTTTGCTCAGTACTCTCCTTAGTGCCCACCCTGTAATCAAATGAATTCCCATATGCTCTCCCTCCCCATTTCTGACTTTCTTCCCTCTATACCAAAGTCCTATTATTCCTCTGATTAAAGTACATATGGGTTATAACAATATCCAACATTTATAAGGAAGTATTCCACCCATTTTTTGATTGGGTTGTTTGTTTCTTTGATACTGAGTTGCATGAGCTGTTTGTATATTTTGGAGATTAATCCCTTGTCAGTTGATTCATTTGCAAATATTTTCTCCCATTCTGAGGGTGGTCTTTTCATTTTTTTTAAGGTTTCCTTCGCTGTGCAAAAGGTTTTAAGTTTCTTTAGGTCCCATTTGTTTATTTTTGTTTTTATTTCCATTATTTTAGGAGGTGGATCAAAAAGGATCCTGCTGTGATTTATGTCATAGAGTGTTTTGCCTTATGTTTTCCTCTAAGAGTTTTATAGAGTCTGGCCTTACATTTAGGTCTTTAATTCATTTTGAGTTTATTTTTGTGTATGGTGTTATGAAGAGTTCTAATTTCATACTTTTACATGTACCTGTCCAGTTTTCCCAGCACCACTTATTGAAGAGGCTGTCTTTTCTCCATTGTATATTCTTGCCTCCTTTATCAAAGATAAGGTGACCATATGTGCATGGGTTTATCTCTGGGCTTTCTATCCTGTTCCATTGATCTATATTTCTGTTTTTGTGCCAGTACCATACTATCTTGATTACTGTAGTTTTGTAGTATAGTCTGAAGTCAGGGAGCATGATTCTTCCAGCTCCGTTTTTCTTCCTCAAGATTGCTTTGGCTATTCAGGGTCTTTTGTGTTTCCATACAAATTGTAAAATTTTGTGTTCTAGTTCTGGGGAAAATGCCATTGGTAATTTGAAAGGGATTGCATTGAATCTGTAGATTGCTTTGGGTAGTATAGTCATTTTCACAATATTGATTCTTCCAATCCAAGAACATGATATATCTCTCCATCTGTTTGTGTCATCTTTGATTTGTTTCATCAGTGTCTTATAGTTTTCTGCATATGGGTCTTTTGCCTCCTTAGGTAGGTTTATTCCTAGGTATTTTATTCTTTTTGTTGCAATGTTAAATGGGAGTGTTTCCTTAATTTCTCTTTCAGATTTTTCATCATTAGTGTATAGGAATGCAAGAGATTTCTATGCATTAATTTTGTATCCTGCTACTTTGCCAAATTCATTGATTAGCTCTAGTAGTTTTCTGGTGTCATCTGTAGGATTTTTTATGTATAGTATCATGTCATCTGCAAACAGTGACGGTTTTACTTCTTCTTTTCTGATTTGGATTCCTTTTATTTCTATTTCTTCTCTAATTGCTGTGGCTAAAACTTCCAAAACTATGTTGAATACTAGTGGTGAGAGTGGACAACCTTGTCTTGTTCCTGATCTTAGTGGAAATGGTTTCAGTTTTTCACCATTGAGAATGATGTTGGTTGTGGGTTTGTTGTATATGGCCTTTATTATGTTGAGGTAAGTTCCCTCTATGCCTACTTTCTGGAGAGTTTTATCATAAATGGGTGTTGAATTTTGTTGAAAGCTTTTCCTGCATCTATTGAGATTATCATATGGTTTTTATCCTTCAATTTGTTAATATGGTTTATCACATTGATTGATTTGTGTATATTGAAGAATCCTTGCATTTCTGGGATAAACCCCACTTGATCATGGTGTATGATCCTTTTAATGTGCTGTTGGATTCTGTTTGCTAGTCTTTTGTTGAGGATTTTTGCATCTATGTTCATCAGTGATATTAGCCTGTAGTTTTCTTTTTCTGTGACATCTTTGTCTGGTTTTGGTATCAGGGTGATGGTGGCCTCATAGAATGAGTTTGGGAGTGTTCCTCTCTCTGCTATATTTTGGAAGAGTTTGAGAAGGATAGGTGTTAGCTCTTCTCTAAATGTTTGATAGAATTCGCCTGTGAAGCCATCTGGTCCTTGGCTTTTGTTTGTTGGAAGATTTTTAATCACAATTTTGATTTCAGTGCTTGTGATTGGTCTGTTTATAATTTCTGTTTCTTCCTGGTTCAGTCTTGGAAGGTTGTGCTTTTCTAAGAATTTGTCCATTTCTTCGTGTTTGTCCATTTCATTGGCATATAGTTGCTTGTAGTAATCTCTCATGATCCTTTGTATTTCTGCAATGTCAGTTGTTACTTCTCCTTTTCATTTCTAATTCTGTTGATTTGAGTCTTCTCCCTTTTTTGTCGATGAGTCTGGCTAATGGTTTATCAATTTTGTTTATCTTCTCAAAGAACCAGCTTTTAGTTTTATTGATCTTTGCTCTTGTTTCCTTCATTTCTTTTTCATTTATTTCTGATCTGATCTTTATGATTTCTTTCCTTCTGTTAACTTTTTATTTTTTTTGTTCTTCTTTCTCTAATTGCTTTAGGTGTAAGGTTAGGTTGTTTATTTGAGATTTCTCTAGTTTCTTGAGGTAGGATTGTATTGTTATAAATTTCCCTCTTAGAATTGCTTTTGCTAATCCCATAGGTTTTGGGTCGTCGTGTTTTCATTGTCATTTTTCTTAAGGTATTTTTTGATTTCTTCAGTGATCTCTTGGTTATTTAGTAGCGTGTTGTTTAACCTCCATGTGTTCGTGTTTTTTACAGTTTTTTCCTGTAACTGCTATTTAGTCTCATTGCATTGTGGTAGGAAAAGATGCTTGATACAATTTCAGTTTTCTTAAATTTACTTAGGCTTAATTTTTGACCCACGATGTGATCTATTCTGGAGAATGTTCCATGTGCAGTTGAGAATAAAGTATATTCTGTACATTTCCATTTTAATGCATAAACTTCTGTCCATTTTCCGGGATTTCCCTCTATGCATTTCTTGGGGAATTGTTTATTTTTCCAAAAGATGAGAGCCCTGTAACATCATTAATTGGATTGTATCCTCAAATGCTGAGTAATGAATCTGAAGGAAATTCTTTATGAATCCCAAATTAGTATCTGATAATTTTCTTAAGAGGAATTAATAAGATTGGATGTGATGATAATGCAGCCCTGGACAATGGGCCTATGGATTGGCCTTGAGGGCTTAGAGTCTGCCACTGTTTGCTTGACTGGAAGCTATACCATTGGCTTGAAACCTCAAAATTGACTCTGGATGGAAATCTTCAGCAGAAAGTTTGGTGTCCTTGTAGGAAAGGAAGGTAGGAAATAGATAGGGCAATGTTCTATACTTGTTTGTATTTGTGGTCCAGCTCTTGGGCTATAAGTGAACATCAGCCCATGAAAGAACACCCATGCAACATCTTTATGAGCTACTGTAAACATTCCAAAGAGGTATTTTGGTTGGCAACACTCTACTTCAAGAATAAATGGTCCTTCAGATAGGCAAAGCTCTTCCTGAGAAATAAAAACAGGAAGTACTTGAGTGGGGCCTCCAAGTCTTTGTTCCAAAGGAAGAAGCAATTTGTCTGGTCTGGCTCTACTCCAGGTAGATTCTGTGCAATTTAAGTAATTCTGGATTCTGAGCCTGTAAAACCCTAAGCAAAAATAATGAGGGAATGTGCTACTCACAGCAGATCTGGGCAGGCCCTGGCCTGAGTCTTGCTGGCTCTCAGTGCAGGGCCTAGAGGCATGACATATGTTTTCTCAGCAACCCTTGCACTTTGTATTATTTGATTCCCTTTTGCAAGCATTGAATATCAGAGAACCTGAGAGCAATGTTTAATGCCTCCAGTAGAGCATTTTATGTCTAAGCATATATCCACACATATTTTTTAAAGCTTTAGGCCCCTTGGTTAGATGTCCCTTCATGTCTTACTCTTTCTTTCCAGCCTCCATTTCTCTCCATTCATGTCCTTTGAACACCTTTGCCGAAAACCTCTTCTTGGCTTCCCAATTGGGAGTTTGACATTCTGCCATAGCCTTACAAATTTATCCATCTTGGGAGGTGTTTTGCATGCTTTCCCCTGAGTGTAGAAGAAAATTCATTCTGAGATTTATGTAAGTAAATTTAAAACACATACATACCCAAAGCAACACTGTATTTTTTCCAATATATATGTATATTAATGTAAAATATTCATCACATTTCTAATGTACATATAATGTAACTATTTAAGTAGAAAAATTATATATATATAACTTTTAAAGATACACATAGACATATTTTGGATATATTACAGTGAGTCCTTGTGGGGATCAAGGGAATGAGAATGTGGATTGGAGATGAAAAAAAAGAGTAAGATAGTTTTCCATGGACTAGTGATGTTATACCTGAGACCCAAAACAAAACAAAAGATGGGGAAGGATTTTCTCACATGGAGAGAAGTGGGAGAATATATCAGGCAGAGGGAATGATAAATTAATATATTAATATATTAATGAGCTCTACCCATATTTACAGAGTATGTATTATGTGCCCAACACTGTACAAGACATTAAGGATATGACACAAGACTGATGTCAACCCTGAATTTGCCTGGCAAATCATATGCTGTATATAATAAATATAGCCCTTACAATAACCCTATGAGAGAGATGGGTGCTATTATTATCCCCGCTTAGATAATGATAAAGTTAATGTGTGGAGAGGTTAAATAACTTGCCAGGCCCATACAACCAGTAAGTGGCAGAGCCAGGATTTTGAATACCAGCGGTATGACTCTGGAGCCCACATCATGATGGACTAAATCACTCCCTGAACTTACTTATAAACAGACAATAGTAGTATATGAGATAAGGGCTAATGAAATTCACATGTTCTAAGTTCTCCAGCTTTCTCCAGTCACCTTTTATTTCATTATTGAATGGACTGGTTCAATCTCCATCACAGAAACAGTAGGAAATCTGGTGTAGTTCTCATGGTTAAAATGTCTTTGGTGGGTGAGGAGAAGTGACTAAATCTATATTCTCTTGATCATTCAGTACTGCAGCAAACCTCCCTACTCTAAACCTAATTCTGGACATGGCTATTTTTTCTGCCTGCCCATATCAATTTTGGCATGAAATATTATATATTTCCTTTTGCTCCTTGCAATCCCCCACTCCGCAGGACTATTTATAAAATATTTGCAGCGATGGAACTTCCCTGGTGGTCCAGTGGTAAAGAACCTGCCTTACAATGCAGGGGACGTGGGTTCGATCCCCAGTCGGGGAACTAAGATCCCACATGCCATGGGGCAAGTAAGCCTGCACGCCACAACTACTGAGCTCGCGCCTCAACGAGAAAGCCTGCAAACTACAGAGCCCACATGCTCTGGAGCCTGCATGCCACAACTACAGAGCCCATGCACCCTGGGGCCATGTGCCACAACTAGAGAGAGAAAAAACCTGCATGCCACAACTAGAGAGAAGCCCACATGCCACAACTAGAGAGAAGCCCGCATGCTGCAATGAAGACCCAACACAGCCCCCCCCAAAAAACTTAACTAAATAAATAAAATAAATATTAAAAAGAATTTGCAGCAGAGTTTTACTAAAAGTTTGGGAATTAATGAAAGGAGTCTGTATAACAGTTCAGTGCAGGTATCAACTTAACTGAATGTTAGATGTGGTCTCAAAAGTCCATCAGTTGATTTTTGCAGGCCCAGGGAATGCTTAGCTCCAGTTTGCAGCCAGATGCTCTAGTCTCTTGCTTTTTCAAAATATTTTATGTAGAGTGGCAGTCTCTAAACCCTAAAATCCTGTTGGGTTTCCTATGAAGTGCAATTTGGCTCTCTGTGTTAGCTTTCTCCTCAAAGAGACCTAACAATTAGGGGTGGTAGATGGGTGGACAGAGAGCATGCTTCACAGCCAAGAGATTTCAAAACATTTTCTTTGACAAAAGCTACCTCACCTATTATGAATTGTACCGCTGCCCTAGTGTATTAAGGTTGCTGCAGTCAATTCTTGTTTTATATAGGTGGTGCTTCTTTCCATATAGTCCCAGAGGAAGAATACAAAGTGCAGTTGGAGCACATAGGATGGGCATCTAACCTAGATTATAGGGGTCTTGGAGGAGATGACCAGCAGAGGTGATAACTCTATACTGACATCTTGAGGATAAGTATGAATGAGCCAGGTGAAGGGGATGGAAAGAACGGTAAAAGTGTTCCAAGCCAAATGGCCTAATCCAAAGCCCAGGGGTGAAAGAATACCCGTTAAATAAAAATCCAAAGTTAGTTTTGTGTTATTAGAAATTAAAGATTGTTAAAGAAAGTGGCAAGAGATGAGGAAAAGTGAGCAAAGTCCTGGCAGTCAGACTAAGAAATCAGAATTTATCTGAAGGCAGTGAAGATACATAAAAAGTTTTATGGTAGGACTATCGTAATTGAAGTTTCTTCCCTCCCTCTCTCTCTCTCCCTTCCTCCCTCCTTCCCTCCTTTCTCTCCTTTTCTTCCTTCCCCTTTCTCTCTTTCTTTTATCTTTATGGGAGATCTTGGTGGCTGCAGTGTGGAGAATAAATTGCCAGAAAGAAAGACTGGAGGTTACTGCTGTAGTAATTTGAGTAATGACTACGGGGCCAAAGAAAAGTGGGATGGATTCAAGAGTTATTCAAGATGTGAATGGAGAGGTGAGGAGGCAGTGAGGAAGAAAGAGGCATAAAGAATTGACTACTGAATGGATTGGGTGTGGAGTGATGAATTCACTAGGATAAGGAATCCAAAAGGAAGGAAATACTTGAATGGACATCTAATGAATTCAATTTTGGACATACTGATTAATAAGATTTCCAAATGCAGATGACCAGCAGGAAGTTGGATATGTGTATTTGGAGCTCCAGTGATATCTGTCTTGAGACACAGAGTTGGGATTCATCATCAAGTAGGTGGTAATTGATGCCCTTGGAGATAAGATAACCTACTTAGAGTGGCCACGAGAGAAGAGAAAAGGACCATAGACCAAATGTCAATGAATACCAATATTTTAGGGTTGGGCTAGGAAAGAGGAGCACACCATAAATACTAAAGAGGATGAAACAGAGAGATGGAAAGTAGGACAGAGAAGCCAGTGTAAGAGTGTTTAAAGGAGAAAGTAGTCAGTCATGTCAAAGCTCAGAGACATGTCTGGAAATGGTGCTCTTGTGAGTTGTTTCCCCAATTTGATTACAAACTTCTTGTGCTATTGTTGAGTGTGAAATTTATGCTCAATAAATACTTCTTGACTGACAGCACACATCCCTTTCCCCCTCCCCAAATATTTCAAGTCTCTGCTTTTCTTGTCTTTTTCTGTTGAAGTATAGTTGACTTACAATATTTTATTAGTTTCAGCTGTTCAATAGTTATTTGATTTCTTATAGAATATACTTCATACAAAGTTATTATAAAATATTGACTATATTCCCTGTGCTGTACATTACATCTCGGTAACTTATTTATTTTATACTTCTTAATCCCATTCACCTATTTTGCTCTTCCCCCCAGCCCTTTCCCCTCTGGTGACCACTAGTTTGTTCTCCGTATCTGTTAGTCTGTTTTTGTTTTGTTATATTTGTTCATTTGTTTTATTTTTTAGATTCCACATATAAGTGAAAGCATACAGTATTTGCCTTTCTCTGCCTGACTTATTTCACTAAGCATAATACCCTTCAGCTCCACCCATGTTGTTGCAAATGGCAAAATTTCATTATTTTTTTAAGGTTGATAAATATTATATTGTGTGTGTATACCACATCTTCTTTATCCGTTGACTGTCGGTGGATACTTAGGTGTTTCCATATCTTGGCTACTGTAAATAATTTTGCTGTAACATGGGAGTGCATATATCTTTTTGAATTAGTATTTTCAGAGTACTAAATCAAGAAAATTTTCTTAAATCAAGAAAATAATCCCTTTTACAATCAAATCAAAAAGAATAAAATACCTAGAAATAAATTTAATTGAGGGGGTGAAAGACCTGTACTCTGAAAATTATGACATTGATGAAGGAAATTGAAGACTGTACAAATAAATGGAAAGATATCCCACATTTATGGACTGGAAGAATTAATATTGTTGAAATGTCCATAGAACTAAAGCAATCTACAGACGTAATGCAATCCCTATCAAAATACCCATGATGGTTTTCACAGAACTAAAACAAATAATCTTAAAATTTGTATGGAAGCACAGACGACCCCAAATAGCCAAACCAATCTTGAGAAAAAAGAACAAAACTGAAGGTATTGTAATCCCTTGCTTCAAACTATACTACAAAGCTACAGTAATGAAAACAGTACGTTAGTGGCACAAAAACAGACACATAGATCAATGGAACAGGATAGAATGCCCAGAAATAAACCCACACACTTATGGTCAATTAATCTACAACAAAGGAGGCAAGAATATACAATGAGGAAAAGATAGTCTCTTCAATAAGTGGTGCTGGGAAAACTGAACAGCTACATGCAAAACAATGAGATTATAACACTTTCTCACACCATAGACAAAAATAAACTCCAAATGAATTAAAGACCTAAATTTAAGACTGAAAGCCATAAAACTCCTAGAAGAAAACACAGGAGGAACATTCTTTGTCATAAATCATAGCAATATTTTTTGGGATCTGTTCTCCAAAGGCAAAGAAAACAAAAGCAAAAATAAACAAATGGGATCCAGTGAAATTAAAAGCTTTTGCACAGTGAAGGAAACCATCAGCAAAACAAAAAGACAACTTACTGAATGGGAGAAGATATTTGTAAATGATTTGTCTGATAAGAGGTTAATATCCATAATATATAAAGAACTCATATAACTCAATATCAAAAAAACCCAAACAATCTGATAAAAATATGGGCAGAGGACCTGAATAGGCTTTTCCAAAGAAGATACACAGATGGCCAATGATCACATGAAAAGATGCTCAACCTCACTAGTCTTGAGGGGAATGCAAATGGAAACCATGATATTTCACCTCACACCTGTCAGAATGACTATCATCAAAAAGATAAGAAATAACAAGTATTGGTGAGGATGTGGAGAAAAGGGAACCCTCATGCACTTCTGGTAGGAAGGTAAATTGGTGCAGCCACTATGGAAAACATTATGGGAGTGCCTCAAAAAATTAAAAATAGAACTACCATATGGTCCAGTAATTTCACTCTTGGGTATTTATCCAAAGAAAATGAAAACACTAATTTGAACCAAACAGTTCATGCTTTCCTGATAGTACATTGTTTTCCTTTGTGAAGAAAAACTGGTGACTCTCAATGAAAACTTTGGAAAATCTAAGGCTGAGTCCTTTGTATAGATAAATATGGCAGCAATTAATTTCTTGGTATGCCATCTCATCACATGGGAAATAATATGTGCTTTATTTAGAAGAGTGACTTTTCTCCTCACTTTCTCTTTTACTGCCTTCTAGGGTGCCTGGTTGAACCTCTTATTCTCTAAGGCAATTAAACACTTAAATAATTCATTCCTTGTTAATAAATATAGGAAATGGGGCACTGGTATGTGACATAAGGAGTAGATACTTTAGGGTGTATACTGTAAAGAGTGTCTGGTGTCACATAATTTGCTAGAGCTGGTACTAAGGATTCATGAATGCTTAATTTTTGTGGTCCACAGAGCAGTTTCCACTTGCACTCAGTAGTACTGTGAATCAGCTGACTTTAACAAGTCTTGTCACAGTTCTGGAAATTGGGTATGCCATCAACC
The DNA here is from genome assembly GCF_028021215.1 of Eschrichtius robustus. Lineage (NCBI taxonomy): Eukaryota > Metazoa > Chordata > Mammalia > Artiodactyla > Eschrichtiidae > Eschrichtius > Eschrichtius robustus. The sequence goes on along the minus strand of NC_090826.1, from coordinate 130,532,914 downwards.
ACTCAGAAAGGAAAAATATTTCTCATAGTTAAAAACAGGAATAAAAAAAGCTTTCACTTCCTTCAATTAGTGTGAAATGTATTTGCTCAGGCTTGTGAGTGCTTGGAAATTGTCTACTTCTTTTTTTTTTTTTTCCATTTAAGCTAGTTTTGATTCAGGAAAACACTTAAAAGCCAACAAGAAAGTCTGTGGCTTTGGCAGTCATACTTAAGCTTCCCCACAAGAGGAAATAAATCCTAGCTGGTTGGGTTTTCTAAAGGGTGATAGCTGTGATACAATATTAAATTAGCTCAAAGTCTAGCTTGAAAAAGATATAGTCCATTTGCTTTCAAGATGTTCTGAGAAATCCAATCTTGGACAAAAGTTAGAAATGGTCACTAGACTACATTATAATATATTTGTTTGCTTACCTCATTGTCCTTCAGATGTAAGAAGATGAATAAAATACAATTCTCCCCTTTTTACATTTCTCACTCCCCAATGAGTCATATCTATATACAAAATGACCTAGTACCATTTGTAAGCAGAGAGTAGGCCTTCTAATTTTCTGGCATTTATCAAAGTGTAGGTTCTTTCATTCTTTTCCTGAGAACTAACTCACCTGGATCCCATTATCAGCTTCAATAGAATGACTTTCATCTGACACTTTATACATTATTCTTCTGCCTTTATAAAGAGCCATTTTATACATTTGGACAGCATTTTAAAGTCTTATGTAAAACCATAGTAGAAGATATCATCAGGTATTATCTACCTGTCACTCATAGAGATACATAGGTCCAGGAAATACTTCTTTTCTTTTTTGTTTTTTACATATGATTTGATGTCTTAAATACAAGAAAATAAAAACTTCATCACTTAACACATTTTTAAAAATAAATTTATTTATTTATTCATTTATTTAATTTTTGGCTGCATTGGGTCTTCACTGCTGCACGTGGGTTTCCTCTAGGTGCTGAGAACGGGGACTACTCTTTGTTGCGGTGCACGGGCCTCTCACTGCAGTGGCCTCTCTTGTTGCAGAGCATGGGCTCTAGGCGTGTGGGCTTCAGTAGTTGCTGCTTGCGGGCTCTAGAGCGCAGGCTCAGTAGTTGTGGCGCACGGGCTTAGTTGCTCCACGGCATGTGGGATCTTCCCGGACCAGGGCTTGGACCCGTGTCCTCTGCATTGGCAGGCGGATTCTCAACCACTGCGCCACCAGGGAAGCCCCATCACTTACCTCATTTGATTCCCTTTTGCAATAGCTGTCAGAATTTAGAGCCAAACATATTTCTCAATATTGTAAGCTAATTGGTCCTCCATCTGATAACACCCATCCTTTCTGTTTGGTGTCCTAATGACTCCTGTACTGAAAATAGGATGGCCTGTCCACAGTCATACCAGGGTTCAAATTTCAGCTCTGCTTCTTGCTACTTATATGAAGCCACATTTGACTTCTATGTGCCTCAGTTTCCTTATGTGTAAAATAGATAAACATATCCTAGTTTCATCAAGTTATTTGTGAGAATTAAATGAAAATCTGTGTTTTAGCCTTCAAGATTAGTTTATTTCTTTAAGATGGAGTACCTTGAATTTTTATTCTTAAATACTTTGCTAAGTTTAAATCTGTTCATGGTGGGGTACTGACTTGAAAGAGCAAGAGCATCTTTGTAGCTAGAGCTTAAGGGCCCTTCATACAGAGGAAGAAGAAAGACTGTGGTAAGCCAGAAAGTTGTTTACAGTTTCCTGAATAATTTGAAAATGGAACTTTCTTTAAACTTATTTGTAGCAGAACATGGTTTTAGAACCTGTTCAACATACAGTTTCAAGAAGCCACTACCAACTGATTGGAGTTAGAATGAGAGAACTAAATTCACTTGGCATACCTATGCTGTCACTTAAAAATCTGGGCATGTCTTTATGAATTTTTCTTCTAGAATAAGACAGTAATTCATGTGGCTTCTTCAATACTTTCTCATCTGATTTACACTATAATTATAGAAGTAATTTTCTTTTTTTCTTGATTTATTCATTATTGTTTTTATTGTTATTTACATGCAGAGACATTTTCATGAGATAATAAATATTAGTAGCAGAAACTGAAGATGTTATGAATTTTCAGGATTTGGGACCACTCAGTTCAATGTATTTGTTTTAATAAAATCAACAAATGTGTGAGGATACCAGTAATTAAATTTCAATACATTCTTCCATTTCACTAGGTGTTTTAAAATTATTATTTAATTTTTTTACACAGCAGGTTCTTATTAGTCATCAATTTTATGCACATCAGTGTATACATGTCAATCCCAATCGCCCAATTCAGCACACCAATCCCCACTCCCCCACCACTTACCCCCCTTGGTGCCCATACGTTTGTTCTCTATGTCTGTGTCTCAATTTCTGCCCTGCAAACCAGTTCATCTGTACCGTTTTTCTAGGTTCCACATATATGTGTTAATATATGATATTTGTTTTTCTCTTTCTGACTTACTTCACTCTGTATGACAGTCTCTAGATCCATCCACGTCTCAAGAAATGACCCAATTTCGTTCCTTTTTATGGCTGAGTAATATTCCGTTGTATATATGTACCACATCTTCTTTATCCATTCATCTGTCAATGGGCATTTAGGTTGCTTCCATGACCTGGCTATTGTAAATAGTGCTGCAATGAACATTGGGGTGCATGTGTCTTTTTGAATTATGGTTTTCTCTGGGTATATGCCCAGTAGTGGGATTGCTGGATTATATGGTAATTCTACTTTTAGTTTTTTAAGGAACCTTCATACTGTTCTCCATACTGGCTGAATCAATTGACATCCCCACCAACAGTGCAAGAGGGTTCCCTTTTCTCCACAGCCTCTCCAGCATTTGTTGTTTGTAGATTTTCTGATGATGCCCATTCTAACCAGTGTGAGGTGATACCTCATTGTAGTTTTGATTTGCATTTCTCTAATAATTAGTGGTGTTGAGCAGCTTTTCATGTGCTTCTTGGCCATCTGTATGTCTTCTTTGGAAAAATGTCGATTTAGGTCTTCTGCCCATTTTTGGATTGGGTTGTTTGTTTCTTTAATATTGAGCTGCATGAGCTGTTTATATATTTTGGAGATTAATCCTTTGTCCATTGATTCGTTTGCAAATATTTTCTCCCATTCTGAGGGTTGTCTTTTCGTCTTGTTTAGGGTTTCCTTTGTTGTGCAAAAGCATTCAAGTTTCATTAGGTCCCATTTGTTTATTTTTGTTTTTATTTCCATTACTCTACGAGGTGGATCAAAAAAGATCTTGCTGTGATTTATGTCAAAGAGTGTTCTTCCTATGTTTTCCTCTAAGAGTTTTATAGTGTCCGGTCTTACATTTCGGTCTCGAATCCATTTTGAGTTTATTTTTGTGTATGGTGTTAGGGAGTGTTTTAATTTCATTCTTTTACATGTAGCTGTCCAGTTTTCCCAGCACCACTTATTGAAGAGGCTGTCTTTTCTCCATTGTATATCTTTGCCTCCTTTGTCATAGATTAGTTGACCATAGGTGTGTGGGTTTATCTCTGGGCTTTCTATCTTGTTCCATTGATCTGTGTTTCTGTTTTTGTGCCAGTAGCGTATTGTCTGGAGTACTGTAGCTTTGTAGTATAGTCTGAAGTTAGGGAGTCTGATTCCTCCAGCTCCCTTTTTTTCCCTCAAGACTGCTTTGGCTATTCAGGGTCTTTTGTGTCTCCATACAAATTTTAAGCTTTTTTGTTCTAGTTCCGTAAAAAATGCCATTGGTAATTTGATAGGGATTGCATTGAATCTGTAGATTGCTTTGGGTAGTATAGTCATTTTCACAATATTGATTCTTCCAATCAAAGAACATGGTATATCTCTCCATCTGTTGGTATCATCTTTAATTTCTTTCATCAGTGTCTTATAGTTTTCTGCATACAGATCTTTTGTCTCCCTAGGTAGGTGTATTCCTAGGTATTTTATTCTTTTTGTTGCAGTGGTAAATGGGAGTGTTTCCTTAATTTCTCTTGCAGATTTTTCATCATTAGTGTATAGGAATGCAAGAGATTTCTGTGCATTAATTTTGAATCCTGCTACTTTACCAAATTCATTGATTAGCTCTAGTAGTTTTCTGGTGGCATCTTTAGGCATCTCTATGTATAGTATCATGTCATCTGCAAACAGTGACACTTTTACTTCTTCTTTTCCAATTTGTATTCCTTTTATTTCTTTTTCTTCTCTGATTGCCATGGCTAGGACTTCCAAAACTATGTTGAATACTAGTGGTGAGAGTGGACACCCTTGTCTTGTTCCTGATCTTAGAGGAAATGCTTTCAGTTTCTCACCATTGAGAATGATGTTAGCTGTGAGTTTGTCACATATGGCCTTTATTATGTTGAGGTAGGTTCCCTCTATGCCCACTTTTTGAAGAGTTTTTATCAGGAATGGGTGTTGAATTTTGTGAAAAGCTTTTTATGCAGCTATTGAGATGATCATATGGTTTTTATTCTTCAACTTGTTAATATGGTGTATCACATTGATTGATCTGCATATATTGAAGAATCCTTGCATCCCTGGGGTAAATCCCACTTGGTCATGGTGTATGATCCTTTTAATGTGTTGTTGGATTCTGTTTGCTAGTATTTTGTTGAGGATTTTTGCATCTATATTCATCAGTGATATTGGTCGGTAGTTTTCTTCTTTTGTAGTATCTTTGTCTTTGGTATCAGGGTGATGGTGGCCTCATAGAATGAGCTTGAGAGTGTTCTTTCCTCTGCAATTTTTTGGAAGAGTTTGAGAAGGATGGGTGTTAGCTCTTCTCTAAAATGTTTGATAGAATTCACCTGTGAAGCCATCTGGTCCTGGACTTTTGTTTGTTGGAAGATTTTTAATCACAGTTTCAATTTCATTGCTTGTGATTGGTCTCCTCATATTTTCTTTTTCTTCCTGGTTCAGTCTTGGAAGGTTATACCTTTCTAAGAATTTGTCCATTTCTTCCAGGTTGTCCATTTTATTGGCATAGAGTTGCTTGTAGTAGTCTCTTAGGATGCTTTGTATTTCTGCGGTGTCTGTTGTAACTTCTCCTTTTTCATTTCTGATTTTATTGATTTGAGTCCTCTCCCTCTTTTTCTTGATGAGTCTGGCTAATGGTTTATCAATTTTGTTTATCTTCTCAAAGAAGCAGCTTTTAGTTTCATTGATCTTTGCTATTGTTTTCTTTGTTTCTATTTCTTTTATTTCTGCTCTGATCTTTCTGATTTCTTTCCTTCCGCTAACTTTGGGTTTTGTTTGTTCTTCTATCTCTAGTTCCTTTAGGTGTAAGGTTAGATTGTATTTCAGATTTTTCTTGTTTCTTGAGGTAGGCTTGTATAGCTATAAACTTCCCTCTTAGAACTGCTTTTGCTGCATCCCGTAAGTTTTGGATCATCGTGTTTTCATTGTCATTTGTCTCTAGGTATTTTTTGATTACCTCTTTGATTTGCTCAGTGATCTCTTGGTTATTTAGTAACGTATTGTTTAGCCTACATGTGTTTGTGTTTTTTACATTTTTTTCCCTGTAATTCATTTCTAATCTCATAGTGTTGTGGTCAGAAAAGATGCTTGATATGATTTCAATTTTCTTAAATTTACTGAGGCTTGATTTGTGACCCAAGATGTGATCTATCCTGGAGAATGTTCCGTGTGCACTTGAGAAGAAAGTGTAATCTGCTGTTTTTGGATGGAATGTCCTATAAATATCAATTAAGTCCATCTTGTTTAATGTCTCATTTAAAGCTTGTGTTTCCTTATTTATTTTCATTTTGGATGACCTGTCCATTGGTGTAAGTGAGGTGTTAAAGTCCCCCACTATTATTGTGTTACTGTCGATTTCCTCTTTTATAGCTGTTAGCAGTTTCCTTATGTATTGAGGTGCTACTATGTTGGGTGCGTATATATTTATAATTGTTATATCTGCTTGGATTGATCCCCTGATCATTATGTAGTGTCCTTCCTTGTCTCTTGTAACATTCTTTATTTTAAAATCTATTTTACCTGGTATGAATATTGCTACTCCAGCTTTCTTTTGATTTCCATTTGCATGGAATATCTTTTTCCATCCCCTCACTTTCAGTCTGAATGTGTCCCTAGGTCTGAAGTGGGTCTCTTGTAGACAGCATATATATGGGTCTTGTTTTTGTATCCATTCAGCAAGCCTGTGTCTTTTGGTTGGAGCACTTAATCTATTCACGTTTAGGGTAATTAGCAGTAGGTATGTTCCTATTACCATTTTCTTAATTATTTTGGGTTTGTTTTTTTAGGTCCTTTTCTTGTGTTTCCCACTTAGAGAAGTTCCTTTAGCATTTGTTGTAGAACTGGTTTGGTGGTGCTGAATTCTCTTAGCTTTTGCTTGTCTGTAAAGCTTTTGATTTCTCCATCGAATCTGAATGAGATCCTTGCCGGGTAGAGTAATCTTGGTTTTAGGTTCTTCCCTTTTATCACTTTAAGTATATCATGCCACTCCCTTCTGGCTTGTAGAGTTTCTGCTGAGAAATCTAAAGCTGTTAACCTTATGGGAGTTCCCTTGTATGTTATTTGTCTTTTTTCCCTTGCTGCTTTTAATAATTTTTCTTTGTCTTTAATTTTTACCAATTTGATTACTATGTGTCTCGGCCTGTTTTTCCTTGGGTTTATCCTCTATGCGACTCTCTGTGCTTCCTGGACTTGGGTGGCTATTTCCTTTCCCATGTTAGGGAAGTTTTCGACTATAATCTCTTCAAATATTTTCTCTGGTCCTTTCTCTCTCTCCTCTCCTTCTGGGACCCCTATAATGCGAATGTTGTTACATTTAATGTTGTCCCAGAGGTCTCTTAGGCTGTCTTCATTTCTTCTCATTCTTTTTTCTTTATTCTATTCCGCAGCATTGAATTCTACGATTCTGTCTTCCAGGTCACTTATCCGTTCTTCTGCCTCAGTTATTCTGCTATTGATTCCTTCTAGTGTAGTTTTCATTTCAGTTATTGTATTGTTCATCCCTGTTTGTTTGTTCTTTAATTCTTCTAGGTCTTTGTTAAACATTTCTTGCATCTTCTCGATCTTTGCCTCCATTGTTTTTCTGAGGTCCTGGATCATCTTCACTATCATTATTCTGAATTCTTTTTCTGGAAGGTTGCCTATCTCCACTTCATTTAGTTGTTTTTCTGAGGTTTTATCTTGTTCCTTCATCTGGTACATAGCCCTCTGCCTTTTCATCTTGTCTCTGTTTCTGTGAATGTGGTTTTTGTTCCACAGGCTGCAGGATTGTAGTTCTTCTTGCTTCTTCTGTCTTCCCTCTGGTGGATGAGGCTATCTAAGAGGCTTTTGCAAGTTTCCTGATGGGAGGGACTGGTGGTGGGTAGAGCTGGCTGTTTCTCTGGTGGGTGGAGCTCAGTAAACTTTAATCCACTTGACTGCTGATGAGTGGGGCTGGGTTCCCTCCCTGTTGGTTGTTTTGCCTGAGGCAACCCAACACTGGAGCCTAGCTGGGCTCTTTGGTGGGGCTAATGGCAGACGCTGGGATGGCTCATGCCAAGGAGTACTTCCCAGAACTTCTGCTGCCAGTGTCCTTGTCCCCACGGTGAGCCACAGCCAGCGCCCACCTCTGCAGGAGACCCTCCAACACTATCAGGTAGGTCTGTTTCGGTCTCCCCTGGGGTCACTGCTCCTTCCCCTGGGTCCCAATGTGCACACTACTTTGTATGTGCCCTCCAAGGGTGGAGTCTCTGTTTCCCCCAGTTCTGTCGAAGTCCTGCAGTCAAATCCCAGTAGCCTTCAAAGTCTGATTCTCTAGGAATTCCTCCTCCCGTTGCCAGACCCCCAGGTTGGGAAACCTGACGTGGGGCTCAGAACCTTCATTCCAGTGGGTGAACTTCTGTGGTATAAGTGTTCTCCAGTCTGTGAGTCACCCACCCAGCAGTTACGGGATTTGATTTTACTGTGATTGCACCCCTCCTACCATCTCGTTGTAGCTTCTCCTTTGTCTATGGATGTGGGGTATCTTTTTTGGTGGGTTCCAGTGCCTTCCTGTCGATGACTGTCCAGCAGTTAGTTGTGGTTCTGGTGTTCTTGCAAGAGGGAGTGAGAGCACGTCCTTCTACTCCCCCATCTTGGTTCCAATCCCCAGAAGTAATTTTCAAAATGGCAAAATCAAGATTATCTCTGACCATGGAACAAATTTTTAAAAGAAGATGTAAGAAACTCAAGGCAAGAAGGACAGTTAACCCTTTGTTATAATCTCAATGTTGTTATCAATCTCTTGACTAGCAAGTAGCAAGTATAATTTAGTTCACCAATGGATTATTTTTTGAAACAAAAAGTAGAGGTAGTTTAGTGTAGCGACTCAAAGCACAGACTCTAAATTCAGACTATTGGCATTTGGATCCTGCTTTGCCACTAACAGTCTGACTTTGGGAAAACTACTTAATTTCTTTGTTTCAATTTTCTCAACTATAAAGTGAGAACTTAAATTCTGTATACCTCAGTTTCTTCATCTGTAAGATATGAACAGTAGTGATACCTAACAATCAAATGATTTAATGATTTAATACTTGCAGAGCACTTAGAAAAGTGTCTAGCATGCAGTAAGTTCCTTATAAACATTTGTTAACTAACTAATATAAACTAGTGAACAATGAAGGAAGCATGGGTGGTATGTCATCAGGTTGTTATGAAAGAGGGGCACAGTCTTTGGAGAAAGGCAGGTTGAAGTTTGACTCTACCACTTTCTGACTGTGGAGGCTTGGACCAGTTAGTTTTTCCATCTGAAGAATAAACTTAATAGGCTGTTCACAGAATTATTGTGAGGGTTTGAGCTAACCTGTGAGAATAACCTAGCTCAGTACCTAGGATATGTGAGGAGAGCATATTAGAAAAGTAACTATTTATCATTTCCCTTAAAGAATGAAAAGGTAGAAAAGAGATTACATGCACAGTAGGAAGGATGGATTAGCCAACAGGAAGATTTTTCTGGCAATAAATCTTATAAAAGGCTGGAGCAATTCACAAGGAGAATGTGTGGGCTCTCCCTTTAAGGCAAACCTTAATTCCATGATAATTAGGCATCTGAATCAGTTTGATTTAGTAGGTATAGACTCTAGAGACATATTCCGGAAATTTTTTCCTTTCCTCCCTCTCCCCCTCCTCTTCTTTCCTCTCTTCCTTATTCACTTCTCTTCCTTTCTTCCACACTGATTGAGTGCCTATCATGTGCCAAACATTATCCTAGGTAACAGTGACACATATATAACTAGAATCCATTTCCTCTCCTTCAAAGGGTCACTATCTAATACTTGTGTTTTATAAAGGGAGAAACTTTGCTGGTGCTAAACAGGAACTGCAGATATTAAGTCAGCTAGGCCTGTTATAGTGACATAGCTCTGTATTTCTACAAATCACTTTTCTTCTTCTCTTGGCTCTTCCAATCAATGAATTAAGATCTCTAAATACCTATTGTGTGTTAGGTGTTATAATGAGCTCTGGGGATATATAGCTCATTAACACAGAATCCTGCTCTCCAGGCGCTCACAGTGTCATAGGAGAGATGGATATACATACAGAGAATAGCCAGGCATCATTGATGTGTTGGGATAGAGATAAGAGCAGAGAGTTGGAGTCTGGAGTAGAAAGTGTCAGTATATTCCTAGTAACAACAGGGAAGACTTCAAGGTGAGAATATTTTAAAATCTGGGCTTGAAGGAGGGAGAAGGGAGAAGGTTTCCAGTAAAGAGAAGAACGTGAAGGCCTGAGTGTGCATAGCTTTGAGGGAAACAGAGATACTCAGTGACCAGTAGGCCCGAGGAGACCTGTAGACTAGTAGTATAGGATACAGGGTAAGGATACAATTTCCTTATTTTGAATGTGAATGTCCAGTTTTCCCAACACCATTTGTTGAAGAGACTATCATTTCTCAATTGTGCAACCTTAGCACCCTTATTAAAAATCATTTGATTACATATACTAGGGTTTATTTCTGGGTTCTCTAGTCTATTCCATTAGTCTGTGTGTCTTTTTTTTATGCCAGTACAACACAGTTTTGATTACCATAGCTGTGTCATAAATTTTGAAATAGGAAGTGTCTGACCTCCAACTTTATTCTTTTTTGAGATTGTTCTGGCTATTCTGGGTCCCTTGAAGTTGCAAATCAATTTAAGATAGATTGTTCTATTTCTGCAAAAAACATCATTTGCATTTTGATAGAAATTGTATTGAATCTATAGGTCTCTTTCAGTAGTTTTCACATCTGAACAATATTAAGTCTTCCAATTCATGAATATTGGGTGTCTTTCCATTCATTGGTGTCTTCTTTAATTTCTCTAAGCAATATTTTATAGTTTTAAGTATACAAGTCTTTCATCTCCTTGGTTAAGTTTATTCTAAGTATTTTATTCTTTTAGACACTATTATAAATGGAATTGTTTTCCAATTTCCTTTTTGAAATGCAAATGATTTTTGTGTATTGATTTTTTTGTCCTGCAATTTTGCTTTATTAGTTCTCTATCAGAACTATTTGTTAAAATTTGTTTATTCTACAAGTTTGTGAGTCTCTGTGTGTGTAATCTTCACAATTTTCTGTAAGATAAGATCATGTTGTCTGAGGACAGAGATAGTTTTTACTGCTTTCTTTTCAATTTGAATTCCTTTTATTATTTTTCTTCCCTAATTGCTCTGGCTAGGACTTTCAGTATTTTATTGAATAGAAAGTGAGCAACCTTGTTTTTTTCCCAATCTTAGAGAAAAAGTTTTCATTCTTTCACCATTGAGTAAGATATTAGCCAGGGCTTTTCATATATGGCTTTTATTTTGTTGAGTTTCCTTCTGTTTCTAGTTTGTTGAGTGTTTTTTATAATGAAAGTGTGTTGAATTTTGTCAAATGCTTTTTCTGTATCAGTTGAGATGGTCATGTGTTTTTTTCCCCTTCATTCTGTATTACATTGATTACTTTTCATATGTTGAATCATTCTTGCATTCCAGGAAGAAACCACTTGATCATGGTATATAATCCTTTTAATGTACTATTGAATTCTGTTTGCTAGTGTTTTGTTGAGGACTTTTGCATTGATACTCATCAGGAATATTTGTCTGTAGTTTTCTTGTATTGACTTTGCCTGGCTTTGATAGCAAGGCAATTTTTCCCTCTTTAAATGCGTTTGGAAATGTTTCCTCTCCTTCAGTTTTTTGGAAGAGTTTGAGGAGGATGGTGTTCATTACTTAAATGTTTGATAGAATTCAGCAGTGAAGTCATTTGTTCCTTAGCTTTTCTTTTGAAGAGGGTTTTGATTATTGATTCAATCTCTTTACTAGTTATAAGTCTTTATATTTTCTATTTTCTCATGACTTAATTTTAGTAGGCTGTGTGTTTCTAGATTTTTGCCCATTTCACCTAAGTTATTCAATTTATTTGTATACAATTATTGATAGTACTCTCTCATAATCCCTTATATTTTAATAAAATTGGTAGAAATGTCCTGTCTTTCATTTCTAATTTTAGTTGAGTCTTTCTTTTTTCTTAGTCAACTGAGATACAGGTTTATCAATTTTGTTAATTTTTAAAAATGAATCAACTCTTGGTTTCATTTATTTTTCTCTATTGCTTTTTTATTCTTTATTTTGTTTATCTCTGCTCTAATCTTTATTATTTCCTTCCTGCTACTAACCTTGGGTTTAGTTTATTCTCTTTGTATTTCCTTAAGGTATAAATTCAGGTAGTTGATTTGGAAATTTTTTTTTTCCTTTTTTAATTTTATCATTTACAGCCATAAATTTTTCCTTTAGGACGGCTTTTTCTTGATCACATAAGTTTTGGCAGGTTGTGTTTTCATTTTATTTTTTCTCAAGATTTTTCTAATTTCCCTTGGGATTTCTTCTTTGACTCATTGGTTATCTGACTGTGTTGTTTAATTTCCACAGGTTTGTGGATTTTCTAATTTTTCTTCTGCTACTGATTTCCAGTTTCATTCCATTGTGATTGAAAAAACACTTTGCATGACTTTAATCTTTTAAAATTTATTAAGACTTATTTTGTGGCCTGATATAGGATCTGTCCCATGTGTACTTGAGAAAACATGTTTTATGCTTTTTTATGAGTAGAGTTGTTCTCTATATGTCTGCTAGGTCCAATTGGTTTATTAGCATTGTTCAAATCCTCTGTTTCCTTATTATCTGGGTCTTCTATCCATTATTGAAAGTGGGGTATTAAAGTCCTCTACTCTTATTGTTGAGCTATGTAATTTCTCCCTTTAATTTTGTCAATGTTTACTTTATATATTTAGGATCTCTGATGTTTGGTGCATATACGTTTATAATTATTATATATTCTTGGTGAATTGGCCCTTCTATCATTAAATGATATCCTTCCTTATCTCTTGTAACAGTTTTTAATTTAAAGTCTATTTTGTCTGATATTAGTATAGCCACTTCTACTATTTGCTTGGAATATATGTTACTATTTGGTTACTATTTGCATGGAATATATGCTTCCATTCTTTCACCTTCAACTTATGTGTACTTAGATTTCATTTGAGTCTCTTGTATACAGTATATAGTTGAATCTTATTTTTATATCCATTCTGCCAATCTAAGTCTTTTGATTGGGGATTTTAAGCAATTAAAATTAAAATAATTACTGATAGGGAAGAACTTACTATTGCCATTTTGTTATTGTTTTCTGTATGTCTTGTAGCTTTTTGTTCCTCATCTCCTCCCTTACTGCTTTCTTTTGTGTTTAGTTGACTTTTTGTAATGACATGTTTTTGTTCCCTTCTCATTTCCTTTTGTGTACATTTTACATATATTTCGTTTGTGGTTATCATAGGGGTTGCATAAAACATCCTAAAGTTATAACAATGTACTTTAAACTGATAACTACTTAATATCATCACATATAAAAACGCTACCCTTTTAGAGCTCCACTCCTCTCCACTTTATATTGTAAATGTCATAAATTACATTTATATATTGTTACTCATTAACATATATTTAGAGTTTTTTAATGCTTTATATTTTAAATTTTATAAAGGAATTAAAACGGGAATTAAGCAAAATTACAACAACACAGTTATTTACCTTTATGGGACAACTTTGTTGTTTTCATATGGATTCAAATTACTATCTAGCATCCTTTTGTTTCAACTTGAAGGACTCTTTTTAGTATTTCATGTAGGGAATGTGTAGTGGGAGAGGACTGGAGTTGGCTGCGTGAACACAGCCTGAAGAGACTGAGAGGGAGTCCAGGAAAAAGTCTGGACCTGCCTAAGTGGCAAGAGACCATTGTTTCAAGGTGTGTGAGGAGAGGGGATTCAGAGCACTGCCTAAACGAGCTCCAGAGATGTGTGTGAGCCGTGGCTATCAGCATGGACACCAGAGACGGGCATGAGATGCTAAGGCTGCTGCTACAGCCACCAAGAATCCTGTGTGCAAGCACAGGTCACTATCCACACCTCCCCTCCTGTGAGCCTGTGCAACCCGCCACTGCCAGGGTCCCGTGATCTAGGGACAGCTTCCCCAGGAGAACACAGGGCACGCCTCAGGATGTTACAATGTCATGCCGGCCTCTGTCACCACAGGCTTGCCCGGCATTCTGTACCCCTCCCTCCCCCCCAGCCTGAGTGAGCCAGATCCCCCAGTCAGCTGCTCCTTTATCCCCATTCTGTCTGGGCAGTGAAGAGATGCCCTCAGGTGACCTACACACAGAGGCGGGGCCAGATCCAAAGCTGAACCCCAGGAGCTGTGTAAACAAAGAAGAGAAAGGGAAATTCCTCCCAGCAGCCTCAGGAGCAGTGCATTAAATCTCCACAATCAACTTGATGTACCCTGCATCTCTGGAATACCTGAATAGACAATGAATCATCCCAAAATTGAGGCAGTGGATTTGGGATGAATTGTTGACCTGGGGTTTGCTTTCTGCATCTAATTTGTTTCTGGTTTTATATTTATCTTAGTTTAGTATTTAGAGTTTATTATCATTGTTAGATTTGTTTATTGATTTTGTTGCTCTCTTCCTCTTTTTTATATATAGATATATATATATTTTTTCCTTTTTCTCTTTTCGTGAGTGTGTATATGTATGCTTCTTTGTGTGATTTTGTCTGTATAGCTTTGCTTTTACCATTTGTCCTAGGGTTCCATCTGTCCGTTTTTGTTTTGATTTGTTTTGTTTTTTTAGTATAGCTTTTAGCGCTTGTTATCATTGGTGGATTTGTTTCTTGGTTTGCTTGCTCTCTTCTTTCTTTCTTTCTTTTTCTTTTTTTTTTAATAATTTTTTATTTTAATAAATTTATTTTATTTTATTTTTCTTTCTTATTTTCCTTTTCTCTCCCTTTTCTTCTGAGCTGTGTGGCTGACAGGGTCATTGTGCTCCAGCTGGGTGTCAGGCATGTGCCTCTGAGGTGGGAGAGCAGAGTTCAGGACATTGGTCCACCAGAGACCTCCTGGCTCCACGTAATATAAACCAGTGAAAGCTCTCCCAGAGATCTCCATCTCAACACTAAGACCCAGCTCCACTCAACAACCAGCAAACTACAGTGCTGGACATGCTATGCCAAACAGCTAGCAAGACAGGAACACAACCCCACCCATTAGCAGAGAGGCTGTCTAAAATCATAATAAGGTCACAGACACCCCAAAACACACCACCAGACGCTGTCCTGCCCACCAGAAAGACAAGATCCAGCCACATCCACCAGAACCCAGGCACCAGTCCCCTCCACCAGGAAGCCTACACAACCCACTGAACCAACCTTAGCCACTGGGGGCAGACACCAAAAACAACGGGAACTACGAAACTGCAGCCTGCGAAAAGGAGACCCCAAACACAGTAAGTTAAGTAAAATGAGAAGACAGAGAAACACACAGCAGATGAAGGAGAAAGGTAAGAACACACCAGACCAAAAAAATGCAGAGGAAATAGGCAGTCTACCTGAAAAGGAATTCAGAGTAATGATAGTAAAGATGATCCAAAATCTAGGAAATAGAAGAGAGAAAATACAAGAAACATTTAGGACCTAGAAGAACTAAAGAGCAAACAAACAATGATGAACAACACAATAAATGAAATGAAAAATTCTCTAGAAGGAATCAATAGCAGAATAACTGAAGCAGAAGAACGGATAAGTGACCTGGAAGATAAAATAGTGAAAATAGCTGCTGCAGATCAGAATAAAGAAAAAAGAATAAAAAGAATGGAGGACAGTCTCAGAGACCTCTAGGACAACATTAAACGCACCAACATTCGAATTATAGGGGTCCCAGAAGAAGAAGACAAAAAGAAAGGTACTGAAAAAATATTTGAGAGATTATAGTTGAAAACGTCCCTAATATGGGAAAGGAAATAGTCAAGTCCAGGAAGTGCAGAGAGTCCCATACAGGATAAATGCAAGGAGAAACACGACAAGACACATTTTATCAAACTATAAAAAATGAAATGCAAAGAAAAAATATTAAAAGCAACAAGGGAAAAACAACAAATAACATACAAGGGAATCCCTATAAGGTTAACAGCTAATCTTTCAGCAGAAACTCTGCAAGCCAGAAGGGAGTGCCAGGACATGTTTAAAGTGATGAAAGGGAAAAACCTACGACCAAGATTACTCTACCCAGCAAGGATCTCATTAAGATTTGATGGAGAAATTAAAACCTTTACAGACAAGGAAAAGCTAAGGGAATTCAGCACCACCAAACCAGGTTTACAACAAATGCTAAAGGAACTTCTCTAGGCAAGAAACACAAGAGAAGGAAAACACCTACAATAACAAACCCAAAACATTTAAGAAAATGGGAATAGGAACATACATATCGATAATTACCTTGAATGTAAATGGATTAAATGCTCCCACCAAAAGACACAGGCTGGCTGAATGGATACAAAAACAAGACCCATATATTTGCTGTCTACAAGAGACCCACTTCAGACCTAGGGACACATTCAGACTGAAAGTGAGGGGATGGAAAAAAATATTCCATGCAAATGGAAATCAAAAGAAAGCTGGGGTAGCAATTCTCATGTCAGACAATATAGACTTTAAAATAAAGACTATTAAAACAGACAAAGAAGAGCACTACATAATGATGAAGGGATCAATCCAAGAAGAAGATATAACAATTGCAAATATTTATGCACCCAACATAGGAGCACCTCAGTACATAAGGCAAATGCTAACAGCCATAAAAGGGGAAATTGACAGTAACACAATCATAGTAGGGGATGTTAACACCCCGCTTTCACCAATGGACAGATCATCCAAAATGAAAATAAATAAGGAAACACAAGCTTTAAATGAGACATTAAACAAGATGGACTTAATTGATATTTATAGGATATTCCATCCAAAAACAACAGAATACACTTTCTTCTCAAGTGTCATGGAACATTCTCCAGGATCATATCTTGGGTCACAAATCAAGGCTTGGTAAATTGAAGAAAATTGAAATTTTGTCAAGTATCTTTTCCGACCAAAACGCCATAAGACTTCATATCAATTACAGGGAAAAATCTGTAAAAAATACAAACAAATGGAGGCTAAACAACACACTACTAAATAACCAAGAGATCACTGGAGAAATCAAAGAAGAAATTAAAAAATACCTAGAAACAAATGACAATGTCAACACAATGACCCAAACCTATGGGATACAGCAAAAGCAGTTTCTAAGAGGGCAGTTCATAGCAATACAATCCTACATCAAGAAACAAGAAACATCTCAAATAAACAACCTAACCTTACACCAAAAGCAATTAGAGAAAGAAGAACAAAAATACCCCAAAGTTAGCAGAAGGAAAGGAATCATAAGGATCAGATGAGAAATAAATTAAAAACAAATGAAGGAAACAGTAGCTATGATCAATAAAAGCTGGTTCTTTGAGAAGATAAACAAAATTGATAAACCATTAGCCAGACTCATCAAGAAAAATAGGGAGAAGACTCAAATCAACAGAATTAGAAATAAAAAAGAAGTAACAACTGACACTGCAGAAATACAAAGGGTCATGAGAGATTACTACAAGCAACTCTATGCCAATAAAATGGACAACCTGGAAGAAATGGACAGATTCTTAGAAATGCACAACCTACCAAGACTGAACCAGGAAGAAATAGAAAATATGAACAGACCAATCACAAGCACTGAAATTGAAACTGTGATTAAAAATCTTCCAACAAACAAAAGCCCAGGAGCAGATGGCTTCACAGGCGAATTCTATCAAACATTTAGAGAAGAGCTAACACCTATCCTTCTCAAACTCTTCCAAAATATTGCAGAGGGAGGAACACTCCCCAACTCATTCTACGAGGCCACCATCACCCTGATACCAAAACCAGACAAAGATGTCACAAAGAAAGAAAACTACAGGCCAATATCTCTGATGAACATAGATGCAAAAATCCTCAACAAAATACTAGCAAACAGAATCCAATAGCACATTAAAAGGATCATGCACCATGATCAAGTGGGGTTTATTCCAAGAATGCAAGGATTCTTCAGTATACGTAAGTCAATCAACGTGATACACCATATTAACAAATTAAAGGAGAAAAACCATATGATCATCTCAATAGATGCAGAGAAAGCTTTTGACAAAATTCAACACCCATTTATGATAAAAGCCCTGCAGAAAGTAGGCATAGAGGGAACTTTCCTCAACATAATAAAGGCCATATATGACAAACCGACAGCCAACATCATCCTCAATGGTCAAAAACTGAAACCATTTCCACTAAGATCAGGAACAAGACAAGGTTGCCCACTCTCACCACTATTATTCAACATAGTTTTGGAAGTTTTAGCCACAGCAATCAGAGAAGAAAAAGAAATAAAAGGAATCCAAATTGGAAAAGAAGAAGTAAAGCTGTCACTGTTTGCAGATGACATGATACTATACATAGAGAATCCTAAAGATGCTACCAGAAAACTACTAGAGCTAATCAATGAATCTGGTAAAGTAGCAGGATACAAAATTAATGCACAGAAATCTCTTGCATTCCTATACACTAATGATGAAAAATCTGAAAGTGAAATTCAGAAAACACTCCCATGTACCATTGCAACAAAAAGAATAAAATATCTAGGAATAAACCTACCTAAGGAGACAAAAGACCTGTATGCAGAAAACTATAAGACACTGATGAAAGAAATTAAAGATGATACAAATAGATGTAGAGATATACCATGTTCTTGGATTGGAAGAATCAACATTGTGAAAATGACTCTACTACCCAAAGTAATCTACAGATTCAATGCAATCCCTATCAAACTACCACTGGCATTCTTCACAGAACTAGAACAAAAAATTTCACAATTTGTATGGAAACACAAAAGACCCCGAATAGCCAAAGCAATCTTGAGACGAAAAATGGAGTTTTTCAGACTATACTACAAAGCTACAGTAATCAAGACAGTATGGTACTGGCACAAAAACAGAAATATAAATCAATGGAACAGGATAGAAAGCCCAGAGATAAACCCATGCACATATGGTCACCTTATTTTTGATAAAGGAGGCAAGAATATACAATGGAGAAAAGACAGCCTCTTCAATAAGTGGTGCTGGGAAAACTGGACAGCTACAGGTAAAAGAATGAAATTAGAATACTCCCTAACACAATACACAAAAATAAACTCATAATGGATTAAAGACCTAAATGTAAGTCCAGACACTCCAAAACTCTTAGAGGATAACAGAGACAGAACACTCTATGACATAAATCACAGCAATATCCCTTTTGACCCACCTCCTAGAGAAATGGAAATAAAAACAAAAATAAACAAATGGGACCTAATGAAACTTAAAAGCTTTTGCACAGCAAAGGAAACCATAAACAACACGAAAAGACCACCCTCAGAATGGGAGAAAATATTTGCAAATGAAGCAACTGACAAACGATTTATGTCCAAAATTTACAAGCAGCTCATGCAGCTCAATATACAAAAAACAAACAACCCAATCCAAAAATGGGCAGAAGATCTACATAGACATTTCTTCAAAGAAGACATACAGATGGCCAACAAACACATGAAAGAATGCTCAACATCACTAATCATTAGAGAAATGTAAATCAAAACTACAATGAGGTATCACCTCACACCAGTCAGAATGGCCATCATCAAAAAATCTGCAAACAATAAATGCTGGAGAGGGTGTGGAGAAAAGGGAACCCTCTTGCACTGTTGGGGGGAATGTAAATTGATACAGCTACTATGGAGAACAGTATGGAGGTTCCTTAAAAAACTAAAAATAGAACTACCATATGACCCAGCAATCCCACTACTGGGCATATACCCTGAGAAAACCATAATTCAAAAAGAATCATGTACCAAAATGTTCACTGCAGCTCTATTTACAATAGCCAGGACATGGAAGCAACCTAAGTGTCCATCATCGGATGAATGGATAAAGAAGATGTGGCACATATATACAATGGAATATTACTCCGCCATAAAAAGAAACGAAATTGAGTTATTTGTAGTGAGGTGGATGGACCTAGATTCTGTCATACAGTGTGAAGTATGTCAGAAAGAGAAAAACAAATATCATATGCTAACACATACGTATGGAATCTAAAAAAAAAAAAAAAAAAATGGTTCTGAAGAACCTAGGGGCAGGACTGGAATAAAGACTCAGATGTAGAGCATGGACTTGAGGACACAGGGAGGGTGAAGGGTAAGCTGGGACGAAGTGAGACAGTGGCATGGACTAATAAATACTACCAAATGCAAAATAGATAGCTAGTGGGAAGCAGTTGCATAGCAAGGGAGATCAGCTCGGTGCTTTGTGACCACCTAGAAGGGTGGGATAGGGAGGATGGGAGGGAGACGCAAGAGGGAGGAGATATGGGGATATATTTATATGTACTGCAGATTCACTTTGTTATAAAGCAGAAACTAACACACCATTGTAATGCAATTATAGTCCAATAAAGATGTTAAAAAAAAAAAGAATCTACTCTGTATTTACTTTTTTAACAAGGATGTGGTTTTGTGGCAGGGTTCACATTACAACATGGTCTGACATACATCAGAAGACAGATGTACAGGGTAATCACTCAGTGTCTACAGGGTGTCTAGTAAGATCCTGATTGTTATAAATCACAGGCTGGGTGTACAGTTTGGATAAGACCAGTATGGTTCTTGCTGTTTATACAACAGGGTTTAGGCAACATGATAAGCACAAACACTGCTCTGCTTCCTTTCCTTGGCAATCAGCATCTCATAGGAGAGAGAGGCTGGAGCATTACAGCCAGCCATAAGACCACCAGGTCTTAGCTGTACAATAAAAATGTTGCTATTGGTGTTACGATATTTAGGGGAAAAAATGATTAAGCAAAATGTGAAACAAACATTTCAACATAGATTTAGCCCTGTTGATAGGTGATTGATTAGTGGGATGAATATGGTATTTATAAATTCAAGCCTTAGGAGCTGAATTTGGTCTGGGTGCTACTCTGTGATGATCTAATGTTAGTAAAGCCATCCATTAATCTGTCCAGTGCTCATTAAGCATTATCTATGAACCTGGCCTTAGGTAGGCTTTGGATGTAAAGAGATTAAAAAATCACCTCTAGAGTCCTACACCCCAATGGAGAAGATGTATAAGTAAGCAGATGATTATACTGTGGGATGGTAAGTGCTAAAATATGGATAAATATGGTGAGGTTTGGGAACAAATGGAAGAGGCACTTAACTAAGATGAAAAAGTCAAGGGATGATTTCTCTAGGAAGTAGTGCTTGGTTGAATTTCAGAGGATGCTAAGAGTTGGCTAGCACAAGATTAAGAAGGGGAAAAACTGAAGGGTGATTTTTGTCTAATACTGGCCTCTCTGTTATTGGTACTTCTAGTAAGCAGATTCCTGACATAAGCTAATACAGTTAATAGCCTATTTTGGAGTAAGAGCTTCCCCTGAGCAGGAAACCGGAAGATACTGAGAACCCCTTCTCAAATACAAAGAAGAAAAACCGTAACCTGTAATGACTAGACCCTTTCAGTGGCAGAACAGTACTGAGCCTTCTCACATAACCCTTAGGCAGTTTGTCTCTCAGCTGAAGAAACTTGTAGTGTATCAAAAGGAACACCAGTTAGAGCTTAGACATCTATTCTAAACAAGCCCTCACCTCACACTTGAATAACCATTATGTCCGGTTTGGAGCACAGGTAATAATATTGAGGATATAGACTATAATTCCTAATAACTCTTTTAGTGGTTAGGGTCACCTGAACACTTCCTGTTGATTTTTTTTTACACTGTTTAGCACCAAAGAGAGGAAGAAACATCCATGTGAAAGCACTTGATTATATACTACTTTTTATATTCCTCAATATTTAAAAAATTATTTAAAAATAATTTCCAACAATAAACTATATCCATTCAATATGGATGCAGTGCATCCATTAAGTATTATTTTGTGGATTATTTAAAGGCAATGCCAGTTATTACTAAGTATAAAAAGCAAGTTATGTAACTGTATGAAAAGTATGACTCTAAATTTGTATGTATAAAAAATGCATCCATCCTTTCCCCTGCAATGCCTTACCTCTTTGAGACTGGTACAGGGATTACTATAGAGATAGCTCATAGCCAAGAATACACAAGTGGATGTTATGTTCTACGTGAAACTTCTAAGTACAAAAACTGCCTTTTGCAGATTTCACAAAGAGGTGCCTTCCACCCAATGTTATAGCAACATCCCTTTTCCTATATAGACAAAATGGCTAGAGTTGGGGAAAGGGGTCATTTGCAGCAAGGACAAATATTAGAAGAGCATCTGTGTGGACAAGTCTTTTAGAGGAATGACCTAGTGTGTCAGGGCACGGCTCCTCTTCATGTCCCACACCTGTCTCTCATCTCCGCAGAATGAGGCACATATGACATTGATCTAACGTGAGCCTAGGCCATGTCATATCATGGAGGGAGTAACAGGCAGGGAGTGGCTATTTACCCCAAAGACTCTTGGAGAGAAAGATGAACTTGCATTGGGAGACCCCTGGAAATAACCTATTGGGAGTGAAGGAAGGATGCAGCAGTGCTCTCCAAAGGACTCCCTGATGTCAGAAGGCAACAAAGGGCCAGGTGATACTATGGTAGGTTGAAGGACCATGCACAGATGTCCACACACTAATCACCAGAGCCTGTGAATACATTTCCTTATATGGTCAAAGGGACTCTCCAGATGTAATGAAAGTTATGCACCTTAAAATAGGGAGGTTATCCTGGATTATCCAGGTGAGCCCAGTGTAATCACAAAGGTCCTCAAAAACATAGAACTTTTGATGTTTGGAGTTAGAAAATGGGGAGTCAGAGAAATCTGAAGTACGAGAAGGATTTGACCCCCCAGTGCTGGCTTGAAGATGGAGGGGAACTGAATTCTGCCAACTACCTGAATGACCCTAGAGCAGATCCTCCCCCAGAGCCTTCAGATTAGAAGGCTGAAGTGTTATTTCAGCTTTGTGAGATCCTAAGCAGAGTACCCAGTTGATTACCTCAGACTTCTGACCTACAGAACTATAAGATAATAAATGGTTGCTGTTTTGAACTACTACATTTGTGATAATTAATAGTGGCAGCAATAGGAAACTAATACATACCCCAACCACTAATGGGTAACCCAAAGGGATCATGGCCCAACAAAGTAATACCAAATCTCCACTAATGGCCTCCGCTGGCCTGAGCAGTCTCCCCTCCTCCCTTCCAACTCCACATGTGTTCTCTCTGACTTCATGCTGAACTGGTGGGCCAAGGCACAGGGAATGTGAGATGGAGAGAAAGCAGGTAACATACATACCACCTCTTTCCCAACTGCCACAGCTTACATGTATAGGTGTTTGGCTAGGGAGTGGTGGGTAAGTGGGTGAGATTGCAAAAAAGGCAAACTTTGACATTAGTTATTGGAAAAATAAATCCTTCTTTGTGTGTAAATTGATAAGTTTGGACTGTTGATCTTATTTGTTTTGTAGATACAGAAAAAAGGGTAGGAAAGTAATAAAATCTACATGTTAACAGTGGTTATACCTAGGTTATGTGTGACTTTAACTATTGTATTTTTCTGGATTTTTGAAAATTTCTACTGTTATATAAAGTATATTTATCAAGGGAATTCAGTTATTGTTTCTTTTAAGGGTTTGTACATTTTTGTAAAGTCTATATCTTATGCCATTTAAAAAACA
The DNA here is from genome assembly GCF_028021215.1 of Eschrichtius robustus. Lineage (NCBI taxonomy): Eukaryota > Metazoa > Chordata > Mammalia > Artiodactyla > Eschrichtiidae > Eschrichtius > Eschrichtius robustus. Next base: position 130,509,791 of record NC_090826.1, on the reverse strand, counting down.
AATTCCAAAGTACCTACTGAAACACTTTCTTTGAAAATTTGAGGGAAATTAGCATTCAAATATTTTGTATCAGTAAACCTTTTGTATATTAATACTTATCAATCACTAGGGTGATATTATTGAAATATTTATTTTCTTTTTTTCCCTCAACTTTATTGAGATATATTTGACATATAGCATTGTGTAAGTTTACAGTGTACAACATGTTGATTTGATACACATATATTGCAAAATTATTATTACCTTAGCATTAACACCTGAATCACATCACCTAATTACTATTTTGAGTGTGTGTGTGTGTGTGTGTGTGTGTGTGTGGTGAACACATTTAAGATCTACTCTCTGAGCAACTTTCATGAATATAGTATAGTATTATTAACTATATTTGGTATGCTGTACATAAGGCCCCCAGAACTTTTACACCTTATAACTGGAAGTTTGTACTTTTTGACCAATATCTTCCCTTTTCCTTTACCATCCAGCCTCTGGTAACCACTATTCTAGTCCCTTTGAGTTCAGCTTTTTTGTAAGATTCTATGCACAAATAATATCTTGTGGCATTTGTCTTTTTCTGACTTAATTCACTTAGCATAATACCCTCAAGCTTCATCCATCTTGTCACAAAAGGTAGGATATCCTTCCTTATGGCTGAATAATATGCCATTGTATATATATAGTGATTCTTTATTCATTCTTTTCTTGATGGATATTTAAGTTGTTTTCATATTTTGGCTGTTGTAAATAATGCTGCAAGGCACATGGGATTGCAGATATATTTTTGAGATTCTGTTTTCATTTCTTTGGATTTATACCCACAAGTAGGAATGCTGGATCATATGATAGTTCTATTTTAAATTTTTTCAGGAAACTCCATATTGTTTTTCATAGTGGCTGCACCAATTTACATTCCTACAAACAGTGCAAAAATATTCCCTTTTCTCCCCATCCTTCTCAACACTTGTTATCTCTTGCCTTTTTGATGATAGCCATTCTAACAGGTGTAAGGTGATATCTCGTGGTTTTGATTTGCATTTTCTTGATGATTAATGATGTTGAGAATGAAGTTTATACACCTGTTGGACACTTGTATGTCTTCTTTGGGAAAATGTCTATTCAGTTCCTCTGTCCATTTTTAAATCAGATTTAGTTTTGCTGTTATGTGAGTTCTTTATATATATTGGATATTAACCCCTTATCAGATATATGATTTAAATATTTTCTCCTATTCTGTAGGTTTTATTTTCATTTTGTTGATGATTTCCTTTGCTGTGTAAAAACTTTTAAATTTGATATAGTCTCACTCGTTTATTTTTGCTTTTGTTGCATGTGCTATTGGTGTCAAATCCAAAAAGTCATTGCTGAGACTGATGTCATGCAGGTTACCCCCTATGTTTTCCTCTAGGATTTTTATGGTTTCAGGTCTTACATTCAGTTCTTTAATCCACTTTGAGTTGATTTTTGTGTATGGCATAATATAGGGATACAGTTTCCTTCTGTTGCATGTGGCTGCCTAGTTTTACCAACACCATTTAATAAAGAGACTATCTGTTTTCCACTGTATATTTGTGGCTCCTTAGTTATAAATTAATTGATCATATATGCATGAGTTTTTTTCTGGGTTCTCTGTTCTGTTCCATTGATCTATGGTCTGTTTTTATGCCAATACCATACTGTTTTGATTACTATAACTTTATAATATAGTTTGAAGTCAGGAAGTGTAATGCCTCCAGCTTTGTTCTTTTTCAAGTTTGCTTTGGCGATTTGGGGTCTTTCATTCTATACAAATTTTAGAATTAAAAAATTCTGTGAAAAATGCCATTGGAATTTTGATAGAGATTATTAAATCTGTAAATCGCTTTGGGTAGGATGGGCATTTTAACAATATTAATACTTCTAATCCATGAGCATGTAATATTTTTTTCATTGGTTTGTGTTTCCTTCAATTTCTTTCATTAATGTCTTATAGATTTCAGTATACAAAAGTTTCATGTTGCTTAAATTTATTCCTAGGTATTTTATTCTTTTTGATGCAGTTATAAATGGCATTGTTTTCTTAATTTGTCTTTCTGATAGTTTGTTGTTAGTGTATAGAAATGCAACCGATTTTTGTATATTAATTTTTTATCCTGAAGCTTTTCTGAATTCATATGTTCATTCTAACAGTTTTTTTTGATGGAGTCTTCAGGGTTTTCTATGTGTAACATATGTCATCTGCAAATAGAGACAATTTTACTTCTTCCGATTTGGATGTGTTTTATTTCCTTTTTTTTTTTTTAATTAATTTATTTATTTATGGCTGTGTTGGGTCTTCGTTTCTGTGTGAGGGCTTTCTCTAGTTGCGGCAAGTGGGGGCCACTCTTCATCACTGTGCGTGGGCCTCTCATTATCGCGGCCTCTCTTGTTGCGGAGCACAGGTTCCAGATGCGCAGGCTCAGTAATTGTGGCTCACGGGCCTAGTTGCTCCACGGCATGTGGGATCTTCCCAGACCAGGGCTCGAACCCATGTCCCCTGCATTGGCAGGCAGATTCTCAACCACTGCGCCACCAGGGAAGCCCTGTTTCCTTTTTTTGCTTAATTGCTCTGGCTACGACTACTAGAACAATATTAATAAAAGTAGTGAGTGGGCAGACTTTTCTTATTCATGATCTTAGAAGAAAAAAATTTCAGCTTTTCACTGTTGAGTATAATGTTAGCTGTGGGCTTCTCATATATGACCTTTATTGTGTTGAGGTACATTTCCTCTATACTCAGTTTGTTGAGAGTTGTGTTTTGTTTTTTTTTTTATCATGAAAGGATGTTGAATTTTGTCGAATGCTTGTACTTTTATCTATTGAGATGATCGTTGATTTTTATCCCTTATTTTGTTAATGTGGTGTATCACAATTGTATCACATTGATTAATTTGCAGATGCTGAACGTTCCTTGCATCCCTGAAATAATTCCCACTTGATCATGGTGTGTGATCCTTCAATGTACTGTTGAATTTGGTTTGCTAATATTTTTGGAGGATTTTTGCATCTATGTTCATCACGGATATTGGCCTGTAATATTCTTTTCTTGTAGGATTATTGTCTGGTTTTTGTATCAGGGTAATGCTGGCTTTGTACAATGCGTTTGGAAGTGTTCTCCTCTCTTCCATTTTTTGAAGGAACTTGAGAATGATTGGTATTAATTCTTTTTTTAAATGTTTGGTAGAATGTAACAGTGAAGTCATCTAGTCCTGAACTTTCCTTTGGGAGCTTTTTGAATCAATAATCAATCTCCTTACTGGTAATTGATCTGTTTAGAATTTCTATTTCTTCCTGATTCAGTCTTGGTAGGTTGTATAATTCTAGAAATTTATTCATTTCTTCTAGGTTGTCCAATTTGTTGGTGTATAATTCTTCCTAGTTGTCTCTTATGACTATTTGTATTTGTGTAATATCATTTGTAATATCTTCTTTTTCATTTATAATTTTATTTATTTGAGTCCTCTGTTTTCGTGGTTAGTCTAGCTAAAGGTTTTCTATTTTGTTTATTTTTTTCTATCTCTGTTTCATTTATTTTCACTCTGATCTTTGTTATTTCTTCCTCCTGCCTAATTTGGGCTTAATTTGTTCTTCTCTTTCTGTTTCTTGAGGTGTAAAATTAGGTTAATTGAGATCTTTGTTCCTTTCTTGATGTATGTGTCTATCACTATAAACTTACCTCTTATAAATGCTTTTGCATCATCCCATGATATTGGTATGTTGTATGTCCATTTTCATTTATCTCAAGCTATTTTTTGATTTCTGTTTTGATTTCTTCTTTGGCCCATTGATCTTTTTTCAGGAGCATGTTGTTTCATCTTCACATATTCATAAATTTTCCAGTTTTGTTCTTGTAATTGATTTCTAGTTTCTTACCATTGCTGTTGGAAAAGATACTTGATATGATGTCAGTCTTCTTAAATTTATTGGGACTTTTTTTGTGGCCTACCATATGATCTATCCTTGAGAATGTTTCATGTGCACTTGAGAAGAATGTATATTCTGCTGCTGCTGGATGAAATGCTCTGTAAATGTCAAGACTATCTGGTCTAAAATGTAGTTTAAGTCCATTTTTTACAACTGATTTTCTGCCTGGATGATCTATCCATTGCTGAAAGTGGGTTATTAGAGTCCCCTACTATTATTCTGTCACTGTCTACTTCTTCCTTCAGGTCTGTTAGTATTTGCTTTATATATCTAGGTGCTCCTATAAATGTTTACAAATCTTTATCTCTCCTTGATGAATTGAGCCCTTTATCGTTATATAATAACGTCTTTTTGTCTCTTATTGCTGTCTTTGGCTTAAAGTTTATTTTGTCTGATGTAAGTCTAGCTAGCCCTGCTTTCTTTTGGCTTCCATTTGCATGGACTATCTTTTTCCATCCTTTTATTTTCAGTCTGTGTCCTTAAAGCTAAAATGAGTCTCTTGTAGGCACCATATAGGTAGGTCTTGTTTTTTAATCCATTTAGTCAGTTTATGTGTGTGTGTGTTTTTTTAATCAATTTACGTATTTATTTATTTTTGGCTGCATTGGGTTTTTGTTGCTGCGCGTGGGCTTTCTCTAGTTGCAGCGAGTGGGGGATACTCCTCATTGTGGTGCGCGGGCTTCTCACTGCAGTGGCTTCCCTTGTTGTGGAGCACGGGCTCTAGGCACGTGGGCTTCAGTAGTTGTGGCACACAGGCTCTAGAGTGCAGGCTCAGTAGTTGTGGCGCACAGGCTTAGTTGCTCCGTGGCATGTGGGATCTTCCCAGACAAGGGCTCGAACCCGTGTCCCCTGCATTGGCAGGTGGATTCTTAACCACTGCACCACCAGGAAAGTCCCCAGTTTATGTGTTTTGACTGGAGAATTTAGTCCATTTGCATTTAAAGTAATTATTTTTAGATATGGATTTGTTCTTCCTATTTTGTTAATTTTTTTTCTGGTTGCTATATTCCTTTCTTGCTCTCTTCCTTTGTGGTTTGATGACTTTCTTAAGTGATATGCCTAGATTTCTTTCCTTTTCTCTTTTGTGTATCTACTGTAGGTTTTTACTTAGTGGTAACAATAGGGCTTACATAAAACAGATAATTTTATAACAGTCTTTTTAAAGATAACAACAACTTTGAACATATACAAAAATTCTACATTTATACATTGCCCGGAACATTTTATGTTTGTTTTTTCTTTAATTTAATTAATTAATTAATTAATTTATGGCTGTGTTGGGTCTTCGTTCCTGTGCGAGGGCTTTCTCTAGTCACGGCAAGCGGGGGCTACTCTTCATTGCGGTGTGTGGGCCTCTCACTATCGCGGCCTCTCTTGTTGTGGAGAACAGGCTCCAGACGCACAGACTCAGTAATTGTGGCTCACGGGCCCAGTTGCTCCGCGGCACGTGGGATCTTCCCAGACCAGGGCTCGAACCCGTGTCCCCTGCATTAGCAGGCAGATTCTCAACCACTGCGCCACCAGGGAAGCCCCATTTTATGTTTTTGATGTCACAATTTACAACTATTACATTGTGTATTCCTTAACAAATTATTATAATTATAATTACTTTTACTACTTTTGTCAACTTTCATACTAGAGTTGTAAGTGACATACCCACCATTATTACAACATCAGAGGACTTTGAATTTAACCATATATTTATATTTACCAATCAGTTTATACTTTAATATGTTCCTGTTATGAATCTGTATCTTTGTTTTAGGTTAAAGAACTCTTTCTAACTCTTTCTATTTCTTGTAAGACCAATGTAGTGATGATGAACTCTTTCAGCTTTACTTGTCTAGAAAAATCTTTATCTCTCCTTCAATTCTGAAGGGTTGTTTTGCCAGGTATAGTATTCTTGGTTGGCTTTTTTTTCTTTCAGTACCTTGAATGTATCATGCTACTCCATTCCGGTCTGCAAAGTTTCTGCTGAAAAATCTTGTGATAGTCTTTTGGGGGTTCCTTTGTATGTGATAAGTTGTTTCACTCTCTTTTTGTTTTTTTTTTTAACATTTTTTCTTTATTAAATTATTAGTAGTAGTATTTTTTATTGAGTATAGTTGCTTTACAATATTGTGTTAGTTTATACTGTACAGCTAAGTGAATCAGCTATACATATACATATATCCCCTCTCTTTTGGATTTCCTTCTCATTTAGGTCACCACTGAGCACTGAGCAGAGTTCCCCGCACTATACAGTAGGTTCTCATTAGTTATCTATTTTATACATAGTATAAATAGTGTATATATGTCAATCCCAATCTCTAAAAATAGAACTACCATATGACACAGCAATCCCACTGCTGGGCATATACCCAGAGAAAACCATAATTCAAAAAGACACATGCACCCCAATGTTTGTTGCAGCACCATTTACAATAGCCAGGACATGGAAGCAACCTAAATGTCCATCAACAGAGGAATGGATAAGGTAGATGTGGTACATATATACAATGGAATATTACTCAGCCATAAAAAGGAACGAAATTGGGTCATTTGTAGAGACATGGATGGACCTGGAGACTGTCATACAGAGTGCAGTAAATCAGAAAGAGAAAAACAAATATCGTATCTCAATGCATATATGTGGAATCTGAAAAAATTGGTATAGACGCTCTTATTACGAAGCAGAAATAGAGACACAGATGTAGAGAACAAACATATGGATACCAAGGGGGAAAGGAGGGGTGGGATGAGGTGGGATGAATTGGGAGATTATGATTGACAAGTTGGTTTTTTCTTGAACTTTGTCTTTGTCTTTTCTTTCCTTGTCTTTAACTTTTGATGATTTAATTATAATGTGCTTAGTGTGGGTCTCTTTGAATTCATCTTATTTGGAAGTCTCTCGGCCTTCTGCATCTGTATGTTTGTTTCTTTCCCCAGATTAGGGAAGTTTTTAGCTGTTATTCCTTTGCATAAGCTTTCTGCCCTTCCTTCCCTCATCTCCTTCTGGGGCCCCTATACTGTGTATATTGGTCTGTGTGATGTTATCTCATTAATCCCTTAAGCTATCTTCATTCTTTTTCATTTTGCTTCTCCGATTGGATGAATTCCACTGTGTCATCTTCATTTCACTAATCCTTTCTTCTACCTGAACTGGTCTACCCCTGTATTGAATTTTTCAGTTCAGTTATTTCATTCTTCAACTGTGTGATTTCTCTTTGATACTTTTTACTATTTTCTCTCTCTTTATTGAAATTTTCACTTTATTCATGGATTGTTCTCCTGGCTTTGGTTAGCTTCTTTATGACTGCTATTTTTGAACTCTCTATCATGTAAATCATGTATCTCTATTTCATTAAGATCTGTTTCTGGATTTTATCTTGTTATTTTTTGTAACATATTCCTCTGTTTCTTAATTTTCCTTGATTCTCTGTGTTGATTTCTGCACATTAGATAAAACAGCCACCTCTCCCAGTCTTGACAGAGTGGTCTCATGTACGATGAGCCTTGTCAATCAGCCCAGCCTGAGCTCTTGCTTATCTTTCAAACTTTTCTGATTGTCCAAAGCAAAGCATGTTGTCTTTGGGCCTCCCTATAATTGAGGGTGTGCTAAGACCTGTCAGTGTCCCAAAAGGAGGATTGCGTCAGCACCTAGATTCAGATTGATTGAAAGCTGGACCTTCAGGCAGCTTCTCAGAAAGTATGTAGTTAGGCCCCTTCCAGGGATAAACTGGGAGATGGGAACTTTTGCCTGCTCTTTCTGCATTTGGCCCCGGTATATACAATCAGGGGTGGGTGGGGCTCCTATACCCACTAAGAACTGCTTCTTTGTTTGATACGGTCCTGTGGGACTTGGGAATGCAAGATCCATTGACTATGAGCGTCAGTGACCCAGAGGCTTATTTCTTGGGTGGCAGTTGCCAAAGCTGGGGCACCAGACATGTGTACAAGGTTCTTTCAGGGTGATATTAGTGGCTTAGTGTGAGCAAGAGGGAGAGGGCAGGGTATATGTCGATAGGTTTCCCTGGCCTCCAGGGAAAATCTGTCAGTCCTTAGATGTGTGTTATTTAGAAGCTTGATCCTCAGGCAGCAGCTTTTAAAGTATTCAAATAGACCCTTTTCAGGGGAAGCCTGGGAGATGGGCATTTTTTTTTTTTTTTTTTTTTGCCTGCTCACTCTGTGCTGAGCTCTGTGAGCAGAACTGTTTCTTTGTTTGCTACAGTCCTATGGGAATTTCACAGGCCAGCCCCATTGGCTATCAGAGCCAGGTGATCTAGGGGCTTGTCTCTTATGTAGCAGCAGCTAAAACTAGAGTAAAGATGTGTGTACAACCTCCTTTCTGGGAGATTAACAATTTGGAGCAAGCTAGAGAGATAAGGTGGGGAAGGCCTCCGATGCTTCCCTAGTCTCTGGGGAGAATGGCATTTAGCCCCTAGATGTGTGCTAAAAGAGAAGCCTAAGGCAGCAGCTTTTAATGTATGTAAATAGGTCTTTTTCAAGGAAAGACTGGAAGTTGGGCATTTCTTTGTCTGCTCCTGATAAACCCTGAGGGGATAGCCACTAAGAGTCCTCTAGAACCTGTTAAAAACTGTTGCTTTGTTTGCTGTAGTCTTGTGGGTCTTGTGGGTGCAAGCCCCACTGGCTTTCAGAGCTAGGGGTTTTGGGGGCCCACTCCTCAGGTGCGAGTCTTAAAAGTTGGGGTGCTAGATATGGAGTCCAAATCCTTTGCTCCTCATGGAGAAACTGGGAGTTGGGGATTCCCTCCCAATGGTATGGTGCTATACTGGGGATGGGGTTTATGGTGAGACTGTGTCTCAGCCTTTCCTACCAGTTTCAATGTGGGTTTTTTCTCATTCACCCAATATGTAGGAGTTGCTTAGATAGTTTTTGAATTTCTTTAAGAGGGAATTGTTTCATGGTAGTTGTGTATTTTGTGTGTCTGTGGGAGGAGGAGAGTTCAGGAGCCTCCTATATCAACATCTTGGACCAGAAATAGCACTTCAATATTGTCTAACTAGGTATTTAATTACTTTGAGAAATAGTAGTAGTTCATCAAGAGTCTTAAGTAGGTTCTGTGTCCACAGTTCCCTCAATGGAAAATTGAGGGAATTAAAGTAATCCTTTCCAACTTTTACATTCTAGGATTACAAGATGACAAAAGAACATCCCAATGATACCATCTGTACACTCACATTTTGTTACCAAACTCAGGTCTGGTGCTTGCTGCTCAAAAATCAATACTCAGGAGACAAGTGCTGGTAGGAACGGAGAGGTTGTTTTAATCAGAAGGCCAGCAATCTGGGGAGAAGGTGGACTCATGTCCTAGGACCAACTCTGAAGATTCTGTTTGGCCATGAAAGTTTTTAAAGGGAAAATGGGGAAGTAATCTCAGTTAATCATTGAGATAGAGGGTCAGATTCATCACCATCTCCCACTGGGTGCAGGCTTGTTGACTCCTTGTGATCTTTCTACAGATGCTATCTTGTTCACACAGTTTGTTCATGAGATTACTGAACGGGAAGCTGGAGAAAAGATCTCGTCATCTGTTAATTACTTATTCTTCACCTCTATTTCTTTGATCTAAGGAAAGAACCAACAGGTTAGGCAAGGCTTTGTGTGATCAAAAGATTTGAAAAATGTGCTTAGGTCAGAGGTTAGTTAAAATATAGCTTTGCTAAAGTGACAAGACAAAAGGGATCTCCTGCAAAGAGCTCTTTCCTGCAAAAAGCTGCTTACAAATCCCCACTGTCAGACATCATTCCATTTCTATGGAATTATGGGCAAAGGTCTGTCTTCTGTAACTTCTTCATGCTGACAAAGGGCTTTGTATTCTTAGAGTGGAAGAAGTAGACATGTGTCTGTAGCATCTTTTTGTTGACAGTTTTAGTTGCCTGTTTACATATATGGGCAGAGCAAGCTACAATTATTTTGATGCCCACCAAGATATAGATTATTATGAGCAATAGTGTTAATCCCATTCTCTTGAGGCCAGTTCTTGGAATTGTGCTAGCCATAGATTCAGTACTGCTCAAGATGGAGCAGTTTATGTCATGGTTACAGTCTGGTTAACGTGCAGTTAGCTTTTTCCTCTGGTGGCAGTGATAGTATCTGTAAAACAACTCAGGAATGTGCATCAGGCACTGAAAGAGTCTGTGACTCTGTTACTGAGTCCAAGCTTACTCTGCTGGCCTCACGACAGGCCAGTAAATTAGCAGACGAGGTGTAGAGGCAAGGAATACGACTTTATTCGGAAAGCCGGCAGACCAAGAAGATGGCGGATTAGGGTCCCCAAAAAACCATCTTATTGGGGTCAGTTTTTTATAGAATCAGAGAAGGAAGTGAAGTAAAAAAGGCAGAATAGAGAGGGAGAGGCGGGGAAGAAGTAAAGTAAAAAGGGCCATCAGTCTTGCAAAACATCTCCTGGAATGGCCATCCTCAGGGAGGGGATGTGTTAATTTCTTCCTTCTTGCAGCTACCCACAGGTGGGTAGGGTTCCCGGAGGCAGGCCATTATGTATGATTATAATAACAAAAGCAATGAAAAGCGAAGGTTAAAGTCAAAGAAACAGATTCAACATGGAGTCGAAATTGGCTCCTCCCTGTTACAACTCTATTGTCCTAATCATTAACTGCTTGAGCCTGCTCATTTGTGACTCAGGGAGGCCTGGGAGATTTTAACTTTTCTACAAACAAGAGGCAGGGGACATAGAGGGGCCGGGGTGTGCGCAGGGTTCTGCTTGGTTTCAACTTTAGATTCAGAAGTGTCCAAGTATTCTGCCATTTTCTTTGTGTGTGAACATAGCAACTAAATAAATACTTAAGAAATCTGGCTACTTTATTATGTGGTTGGAAATGAATAGAACTATAATATGTGTGTGCATTTATTTTAAATTTTATCCTTCATATTAATTTAAGGATGAGAGTAATAATGGGAAAATTTAGGTGCTTTTCCTAAAGCTCTTTCTCCTACCTCAAAACACTGCAGAGCAATATAAGCTGGGAAGTTCTTGCCTCCCCATGTCCACTAGCTTCAAGCCACTATATGAGACTGAGGTAGACAAAGGCAGGATGGACTTGGAAAAGCCAGGAACCATGTCTCCTTTCCTTGGCTCATTCATTTCAGAAGTCCATACCATTTAGTTTTCTTGTCCCTCCATTCACTTGCAAACCGCATACTTTATGTGTTCATATAAATACAAATTGATGGTGAATTTGCATATTTCCTACTCTGAACCTAAAAAGGTCTTACAACTTGGTTGACTTCAGATCAGCATGGTCAAGTCTTTATTATGGGCTGATCAACTCCTACTTAAAAGACAGACGGTGCTCAAACAAGGTTAGCTGTTGTTGCCGCTGTGATTGCTGTCAACATTGTTACTATCAGAAGAATCTTCACACCAGTCTTTGTGTTTTCAGCATATTCATGAATGACTAATGATTGTTGAAATCATCTGTCATCTTTACCACAGTTACTGTCCTATCTTCCCTTTAAGCCTTCTGGGACCTCTATTTTCTTCTACGTTGAAACTACCACAACTAACCCGTCCATTGGGGTCCCACAATTATACTCGGCTCTAAATTTCTCTTTTAATTAATACTCCCTCTGACTCTGTATTTGCCCACAAATTTTACTACTATTACTCTCTTTGTTAAATTAATATGGATAAAATTTAAAGTAAATGCTTGCTATATATACAGTATTAAAGTATAAAGGGTTTCTTTTTCTCTTTTTGCTAAGAAAAATTGCTTAAGGAAATTTTTTGGCTGGAAATAGTTTTGGAACTGGAAATAGCAAGTACTATCTTCATCCTAATTTAAAATTTGATTTTAACTCTGGCTCTGTCTGGAAACCTGAGTCATTTTGAGATTAAGAAGGAATAAAAAGAAGAATTTGAAATTGAAGACAAAGCAAAGAATTACGCCTGTTTGAAAAAGATAGTACTATTTAGTAAGAGCTTTTTCTTCAAAAGATATATTAGTAGATATCATATTCAGAAATGGAGCACATAAGGATCCTTAACATTGTAAATTGTTTCTCATTTTAAAATCCTTCCCCTACTAAAGCCAAGTTCAGGTACTTATTAATGCATCAAGACAGAATGGAAAAAATAGGGTTTAGAGTTAGACAGATTTGGATTTGAATTTTAGTAGTTTTGTGACTTTGGTTAAGTTCTTAAACATCTCTTAACCTCAATTTTCTCATCTGTAAAATGGGACTAATAAGGGCTACTTTCTAATGTTGTGAAGATTAAATAAACCTAATAATGCATGTGAAAGTTTAAACTTTAAACACAGTGACTGGAAGAGAATAGGCTTTTAATATATATTTTTCTTGTTTTTACTCTTTATAATTTTCTATCTTTTTTTTTTATGGTTTACATTTGAAATCAACGCTCAGTGGTGTTGCCATCAGAGCAGCTGGTACATGACAAAATCTAGGAATTCATGAGATGAGGGACCAGGAGAGGATGTAAGAGGCCGTGTATGTGTTGGGTGGAGAATATCCTTACTTTCAGCCAAAGAGATTTTCCTTAGGCTTGCTGGGTGATGAAAGACCTGAAATACCTTAGGCCTTATCTTTCCATAATATTCATAGCTAACTCTTCAGGGTTGTTTATTCTTTATTTAGCTAAGGGAAGCTGCCTGCTACCTTCAGCTGGCACCAGTTCATCAAGCAGCATTCCACAGTGTTGTCTGTGATTCGGCATTTTTTCCATTGGCATACCAGCCTGAGATTTCCTCTTTATAGTGGGACATCCATTCAGGGCTGGAGTCCTCAAACCAGATGGACGAGTATCTTGGCCTGAACAACTCCAGATGCTTTGGTAATTCTCACTTAGGAAGTTGGGAAAGTTACATAAAATCATACAGAAAGAAAAAAAGAAAAGAGAAATAAGTGAAACTTGTCTTGAAATTGAAACATGTTTTCAATGCAAGTTTAGAAGACTCAAATGTAAGAGAACCAGCAATTACCAGACAATGGATTCCTTAAGATCAGAGGTCCTGTCATACTCCTGATTTCTCCATTGCCAAGTAAAGTGCCTGAAACACTGTAAGACTACACACACAATATATATATATATACATTGTACTATATATAGCATACATAATTTGCTGATAGCATAATATATAAATATATATTATCAATATATATCATATTAGTAAATTTATACAAATTGATTAGCTTAGGGGAGTGGGATATTATGAGGTTTTTTCACCTGGTAACATCTCTTTAGACATATATATCAGCCTAGTCATTGCCTCCTTTATAAAACTTGCCCTTAACCCAAGTGAGGTCAGGTATTTGGTTCTTATCCTATTACACACTTCTCCCCATATTGCTTTGTATATTTGTCTCTTTCCCTAGCTACCTTTAAAAACCAAACCAAACCAAAAGTGATAAGAAATTTGAAGATATGGACTGGCCCTTTTCTATTAGTACTTAAGATCTCTACATACTTGGTACGTAGAAGGCAGTCAATAATATTTTCTAAATGAGCAAGGGGGATAACGTTCTTTTGCTATATTTTGGAATCATTTCATATAGAAAAACCAAAACGTTTCTTTACTCATGTAGGTTCTCAGTGCCAAAACCAACCAATCTAGCCATGAGCCAGAGTATCTAAATTGGATGGTGTAAGACCAGTATTAAAAATGGAAAACCAGAAGAGAAAGTGTCTCCCAGATTTCTGTATGAACACGTGTCACAGTTGGGTGTTGAATACAGTGAATGTGCTGATTGTTTTCCACTGGTGGAGCTCGTGTTTGGTAGTTTGTCAAATGAGGAAAACGAGTTGAATCATAAAGGGAAAAAAACCTCTCCCATCCCCATCTGCCAGGGCTACCCAAGGAAATCCAGGAGATTTGGGAGATGCTTAGTCTCAGGAATATTAAGACCCTCTTATTTAATTTGGTTGATAGGTGAAATATAGTTCTCTGGTGATCCATTTGATATTGGGCAAGATATGCTTTAATAGCAAATCCCTTTCATTATGGCTTCTAGGGTGATGTTTGATGGTTTTAATTAGGAAGTGTTATGCCATGTTGCATAACGGAAAATCTATTTTCAGTCCAGATTCCAAGCAGGAAGTAATCCTTCCCATCAAAAGGTGTTTAAGATGCTCCTTCCGGGAGATGCTGGGATACTGACACAATACTGGTTAGGCTAGAGAGGACAGCCCCCCACACCTCCCCAAGACAACAAGAAGCCACTCACAAAGAGAACTCAGGCTAGACAGGGACATACAACCCCACACAGCCTTTCTCAAAGATTAGTGGTAAGGCAGGTACCTGGAACAGGAAGGCTTCCATGGAAATTTGTCAATAGACTTGTTGCTTAAAGACTGTACTTGATTCAGTAAAACATAGACAAACAATGAAGAATTTGGGAAGGGCTCCAAAAAAATGGACATGCAAAAACAGCACAGAACAAGAGAATTTAGGGTATAGAAGAGGATCCCCAAGTCATGGAAGAAAAACATAATCTTAATTCAAACTGTTTCCTAGACCACCCTGGTTAGAGTTGTTACTAGTTCCTTAGAGAGAATGATCTGAAGATTGATATGTCTCCATATACCTTTTAGAATTTATTGTACATATAATATGTAAATATGTATATGTATGTAAATATGTATTTATATGTGTACATATATATCTATTTATGTATAGAGCTTACACAATTCTCTTTACAGAGTAGGCGTTTATTAATCTTAACAGAGACTGTTGTTGCCTTCATAAAATTCCAAGTTTAAAACCATATTTATGTGTTATGTCTGTCTATTTTCTCTTACCTATCTATCATCCATTTATGTATGTATCTTCAGGCCACCTGGGCCTTATTTGTTCCAACAACGAATACTCTGATATCTAGAGTAGGCAAAATCAGCTGTGTAGTGCTCCTGACTGAGTTCTGACACACTGAATATTTCTCACTGAATAGGCCACGCCATACACTATCACAGCATAAAGTCATGGTAAATAGTATATAAGGGGAATGTGGCAGGGACTGCAGACCTGATTCTGGAGGAATCCAATGTCTATCTAATGCTCTCTCACAGTACAGTGATTCAGTTATACATATATATACAAATATTTATGTTCTTCTTTTAACATTCTCTTCCATTATGGGTTATTACAAGATACTGAATATAGTTCCTTGTGCTTGGAATGTATTCTTCTTGAGATAAGCATGTCATCTTTTTAAAGATATGTTCAGAAGGTTAAAATAATTAATCAGGATATTCCAGAGCCTAATCTTAGTTAAGGGCAGAAGAAGGAACTGGATTTTATTTGGAACAGTTCCTTATTTAAATAAATATTAACTGAATTGAGCAAGCAGAGGCACTTCCATCTAAAATTTGGAGAGGAATCAGGGGAAAGAACAAGTCAGAAACACAGAGGAAATAGACTGACTTTTCAGTGGTCAGTTTTAAATTCTGTGCTGGTGCATATGCATTTCAGACATGATACAAGGGAAGAGTTGTAGGTAGAATGCATCACTCTTCTGGAGTCATTTTGCTGTTCATCTCTGCATCACAGCATCTAGGAGAGAGCCACAAAACATTGTTGTATTAAAAAATTATTCCCGTGTGACTCAGTGACTCTTTTCTTCAGAGATACTTTATTGATCAAGGTAAAATAGAGCCAAATTAAATCTGACAACTCAGTGAGAAATATTGCTACAATTAGTGTGGTACTAAAAAAACAAAAAAAACCAAACAAACATGATTGGGTTAAAAGATAGTATCCTTGGGCTCAGGTCCCCACTCCACTGTTACCCAGCCATTAGTGGTGTGATACACCTCTCAACTTCTATTATCCTTAGCGTCTTCTTTCAGAAATGAGGATGTTCAATCTCTAGGCTTTTTCCCTAATTTAAAACATCTTTGATTCTTAGATTAGAAAGTTTTTCTTCAAAATACTTTCATTTTACCTCCTTTTATTTAAATGAACTTCAGTTGAGTTACACCCTGTGGCAAATATTAAAAAAATCATTCTTTTCTAGAATTTCATAATTGACTCAGTCTTAACATCTCTCAGAAGGGTGGAGAAGAGAGAAACACTTATGGAACACTTCTTATGAGCCAAACCTTCACATCTATTTCATTCTCAAAAAAGCCTTATGAAGTGGAAATTTTCTCCATTTACAAGGACGGAAACAAAGAAGTCAAGTAACATGCTGCAGGCCACTGAGCAGATAAGGGCTGGGCAACACCAGGCCCCCCTCTCAGGTCTGTCTGGTTTAAAAGTCCATGTTCTTTCTAGAACATGATTCTGGCACTGTGTAAAAAAAAAAGGTAGGCATTCCATTTAACAGATGGAAAGACTGAGGTACAGAGAACCAGGGAACTTCCTCAATTTTGTAGTAAATTGGTATTTTTGGTGCCAGGAAGAAAACTCAAGGTTTTTGGAATAGAGTGTAAGCTCAGACTGGAGGACAGGGTGCAAGAATATATCCTTTTGTATAACTTTATTTCTATTTGATGCCAGCATTGAATTTTCAGAGTTTTTAAATGGTGAGACATAAAAGAATTAAGCTTGTTGTATTGACATATTTTAAAAATTAAATTCTAGTAATACACTTGGTGTTTTCTAGAGACCATCTCAGAACGAACACATTTTTTTTCTTTTCACACACACTGTATTTTATTTTTACAAGAGATAAATAAACTGACACCAAGCATTGTAAATGGATGACCACAACAAAAGCAACAATGATTGCAATTACCAAACACAAAACACACTCAGAATGAACACATTTTATACACTAGAAATTGATGAAACTAGTTTTTCCAAACCATGCATCCCAGTCTCCCTAGCTCCCTGATCTACTGCCTCACACATGTATGATATTTGGAGTATGATAGGGCTTAATCTTGAACTTTATTTTTTCTTACAAAAAGTGATTTTCTTATCTGGAATAATTTGTAATACTGCACAGTTCCATAGTTCCTCTTGCTTCAGGAAATAATTTTTTTCCCCCCTCTTAACTTCTCTTGTTTTGTTTTGTATTTTGTCCTCTGTGTTTGTGTTCCCTTTTAGTCCTCTCTTCCTTTCAGTGCATTTGGCCTGGTGCCAAATGAGAATCAGCACTTAGCCTAGGAGTATCATTTTCCAACACACAGAATCAGAAGGAAAACCCCGCCTCTTACACCCACTACTAATTACCATAATACTACAAAACTGACTCCTTGCACCATGTGCTCATCACTTGTGAATGTTTGCTTTCCACAGCTCTCATTCCTGCAAAGAATGAATTTGAGCCACCTGGAGAATATGCCTTTAGGCCATTCAAGTCCTCAAGGAGCACAGAGACCATCCTGGAAGAAATGGCTACTCTACTCAACAACAGTTATTTTGCTATTACTTTGCTCCTTCAGTACACTAATCTTTACTTGTCTTCCACTCAAGGTAAGGAGACAACAGTACCTAAGGTTGCTATTTATTATACTCCTTTTTTCTTTTATTAAGTCTAGTTATTATCATTGTCACTCAGTATTGTTAGAGCTAGTTGGAAGAAAGAGTCATGTGGGTACAGATAATGTAAATATAATTCCAATTTTGTCACAGCAATATGGCTTTTGAGGCTTATCTAAGTGTTTAAGATGAAAGGTAGTAGAAAATACTAAATGTTAGCTGCAGAACTAAGTTAGATGGAATCAAATAATCAGTCAATTGACAGATGTCTGTGGAGTGTTTTCTCCCTTTCTGGAACTCTGCTCTTGGTGGAATAAGAGGACGTAAAACACAATGCTTGCCCTCAAGGAATGGGGTGAAAGCTACACTCTTACTGTGGAAAAAGACACAAAAAGATAATAAAAGACAATAAGGTAAGTTACAGATGGTTAGCGTATCTTTGAGGAGGGAAATGGCACTGAACTAGGAGTAAGAAGATATGGATTCTCTGTCTCTCAATACCTAGCTGTATGCATCTGAAAGGCGTCTAATCTTTCTGGTTCTCAGTTTCTTCATCTGAAAAATGGTGGTAGGCAAATGGATTTGTTCATTATAATGTCCCTTCTAGCTATAAAATACAGTGATTAATAATTTAGCTAAGGACAGTATAGAACATAAATGCTTTAGGAGGTCAAGAGGGGGTCACTGACTTTGGGCTAGGTTGATCAGGGAAGGCTTCATGGAGGAAGGAGGAAATACTTTCTTATTTGGGAAGGCCCTGATGCTTATCAGGAATTTCCCACTGAGCTCCAATCCAAGTTGTGGGTCTAGTGAAGGGAAGGGAGGTACATGAGATTCTTAGTAGAAATGTGACTGTTGACTACATAGCATTGACCAAAAAGAAAATAAGAAATGCTTTATTTAATTTAGGATTTAGCTAATTCCTGGGTACATCTAAAGATTCTGAGCCTTGCAAAGAGTAAGGTAGTACATGACCATCTCAGAAAGGGCTGTGATATGAAATCAGTGACTGTAGAAACATTTTTCTAAGGGGGATTGGTCAGTTAAAATTTCAAAGATATGGTTTTACTACTTCAGATATTTGAAAGCAATTGAGAAAAGATACAGGAGGAAGCAGTACATTGTAGTTGCTGATGTTAACTTAGGGTAAGTATAGCTTTGGCCAAGTTTTTACACAGTAGCCCATTAATTTGTACACAAGTGAGTACAACAGAGGAATCTGTAATCACATCCCCACTGTCTCAGGAATGTATCAAGCAGAACTCTGAACTTTCTGGAACAGTGAAGCTTTGAGCAGAAAAAAAAAAAAAGAATTGTCAGGAATTCTGAGTGTTTAGATTTCTGAAGAAGGGGAAGGGTGAGAATAGCAACAACTTAAATCTGGAAGTGCCTTTTCCTTCTCCAAACCTCACGTCCTATTAGCCAGATGACTGTGAAGAACACAAGATATGTTCTAGTGTCATCATTTCCTGTGTGTGACTGGGGAACCAGTGCCTGGGAGAGAAGGAAGTGCCTTTCTCAAAGGCACACAACTGCTCTTGCAAAGGGAAGGAGGTGGGCTCATACTAGGATACTTCTTGCCAGAACTGAATTTGATCAATCCCCTGTGTTTGAGCTCTGATTCCAGATTCTCTCTCCTAGACAATATGCAGCTTCTCAATGAAAGGTTCCGCCTCTAAAGAAATAGCCCAGAGTTTGTACCAAATTTGGGGAAGTTTGAAAGGTTTTCAGGATATTGTCCTGACAGAATGCCAGGGAGGCTTAGTTCCCATGGGAAAAGCCAATGCCTGGCAGACAGTGGAATGATATTAGCTCCTGTATTCCACTTTCCACTTGCCTGCACTTCTTTTTCCCTATTGGCCACAGATTAGTATTTTTGGAAAAGAGGACTGAATGGCTGGTGGGTGATGAGTCATTATGAGGTGGCCACTTCCACCTCCTCATAATGCTCCACGACCTTGGAGTTTACATTATTTCAGTCTCCACTCTGGTTTTTATATACAAAAACCCCACTTTCCAGCCTCTCTAGGCACTAATTCAAAAAGTGTTAGACAGGAAGGTTGGCTCCTTCGAAATCAACAGAAATTTCCTTGGGAGAATTCTTTTTTTCTTTTTTCCCCCTCTTCATTCAGAAGACATTTCACTGAAAGAATCGGTTATGAGCCCAAGGAGTTGGTCCGTCCCTAGATGAAAATAACCTCATAGAAATTGTCTCTAAGAAACCAAATGTCAGGAGAGTCCCCTGCTTCAATGAAATGAAGGATACTTTCAAAAGGGAAAGTTGTGCTTGTACTTAAAAGCAGAGTAGATTCTATTTCCAAATGATGATCTGATTAGACTTGGTTTGGAGAAATAATTATTAAGTTTATTTATTAACCCAAGTATGTAAATCTGGGCTTAAATCACAATGGGGTTACAAGAGCAACTGATCCTTCTAAGCAAAAAATAAATTAACTCAACTGAAAGTCCCATATGCTTCTTTATAAGTGGATACCCACTCCTTCCAAACATCACCAAAATTAGAAATACAAACTGCTCCACAGAGTGGTAGGGGTGAGACTTTTGAGTCAGGCTCTGTTTGTATCTTAGCCTGGCCTCTCATCAGCTGCATGACCTTGGGCTAGTTACATAATCCTTCTCCTTCTTGTTTCCTCATCTGAAAATGTGTGTGTTGGTTATTTCACAGAGTTGTGGTAAGAATTAATGAGATAGATAGATAGTACAGTGCCTGACCCATAGTAGGCTCTCAGTGGATGGTAGTGATTCATATTTGCACCATTATTATTAATGACTTTACAATGAAGATAAAGTTAAAAAAGCCTTTTAACAAAATGGGTATTCCTTGCTTATCTATTCCACTTCCTCGGCCAAAGACTATGCCTCACTACCAAACAGAGGATTTTTGTGATTAGACAGATTTTCATTTGTGGCAGTAATGACAGAATGCACAGTGGTGGTTTCTATAGTTCTAAATAGACATTAAAGCAGCCTACAGGATTTCTGCAGTATCCAGGATTTCTGTCTCTGGCAATTAATTTGTCTGTGGCATTAGGTTTCTCCTCACACTCTTTATCCATGAGAGTAGACAACATAGAGGTTACCTGTGGCACATATTTTGGAACTCTTTTGTATTTAGATTGTTATCCAATCCCTTCATGTGTTTAATCATGTCTTTCTAGAAAGATGATAAACTTTTTAAGAGGCAAGGACCATAGATGACATTAGTTTCTCTTGCTTACAATGCTAGTATAATGTTGGGAATGTAGGTGCTTAAAGTTTTAATTCTTCATTATAATCAGCATCATTATCAAAACACTAATACTTAATAAGCAGGACAAGACAGAATATCTGGGCAAAATCCTTTATAAGAATTATCTCATTTAAACTCATAAACAACCTCAATGGGCTAGGTGCTGCTATTTCCCCCATTTTATAAGTGAGAAAATTGAAGTTGAGTCCCTATCACATGCCTATTATGGGCTAAACTAAATTGAATTTTAACATCTCTTCTAAGAAATCCCAAAGTAAGGATGAAATAATTGCAAGAGCAAAAGCAATTGTAGGAATCCAGTGATATATCTCCTAGAACAGTGATTCCCAACCTTTTTGATTGCACCTCTCTATCAACAAAATGTTCTAGAGTACAATCCCAATATACATGCTAATTTATTGTAAGTTTTATACAAGTTCTAATACTCTGTAAATTAAAAAGATACACAATAGAAATTTATAAGGATGAACCAAATAATATGCTTAATGTTGTTTATTCACAGTGCAAAACCATTTTGCTTTTACCAAAATGTTATAGTTATATAATATGCAAATATATAATATAAAGATTTCTAAAATAATTGAAATAATATTTTAGTAAAGTAATTTGATAAATGTGTTTCTTTTATTTTCTTAATCTTAGTTTAACACTTTTTAATATAATAATTTGAAAGTTATAGTCTAGGTTAATTTACCTTACCTTGATTCATGGTTTTGACCGTCATAACTGAAAAATTACCTCATGAAGAAATATAGATCAAAATGGAGGAATGCATTTTTGAGTGTGCTTACCACGTTATGACACTAAATTTTAAATCCATCATTCAATAGTGCAAAGTTCTTTTTTTTAAATTAAAATAATATTGTCCCAAGTTGGGGGCAGGGTGGTGGGATGAATTGGGAGATTAGGATTGACATATATGCACTAATATGTATAAAACAGATAACTAGTAAGAACCTGCTGTATAAAAAAAATAAAATTAAAAAAAATATTGTCCCATCACTCCATTCATGATTTTTCTTCCTTCCTTAGACAACTTAAATTCCACGGTCTATAATTAAAATCCTTACCAAGGTGGCCTTTCCTTCGTAGGCTCCTTTGAGGGTTCTTTCTTATTTCCTGACTTCTAAACATTACAGTGCCCCAGTACTCCTGTCTGTCTGTACCCACTGACTTGATGCTCTTATACAGTCTCATATCTTTAAGCACCACACAGAAGCTGAAGACTCTTAAATTTATATTATCAGAACTCCTTAAATTCCATCCTTACAGATCTAACTACCTTCTTGACACTCCTACCTGGATATCTAATAAGCATCACAAACTTGACATGTCTAAAAATGAACTCATGACTCTTTTCCCCCCAATTTACTCCTCTTAAATCTTGCTCATTTCAGTGATCAACAGTTTTATCTTTCTAATTACTCATGCCCCAAATCTTGGTGTCATCTTTGTCTCTTCTCATTTTCTTATCCATATCCATGTCAGGAACTCCTGTTGGCTCAGTTTCCAATCACTCATCACCATCTCCACGGCTAGCACCTTGGTCAGAGGCACCATGCTTTCTTGCATAGATGATTACACTGATCTCTTAGCTTGTCTCACTGCTTTTGCTTTTGTCACCTTTCAATTTATTTCTAGCATAGCAGCCAGAGAAATCCTATAAAAGAAAAACTGATATCATGTTTAAGCTCGAAAAGTCTCTTAAGCCCTTTGCCACAAGGAAACAAATGAACTTTACATGGTACAAAATGTGTGGGTATACCTTACCTTACTACTAAGTATCTTAAAGCCTTTAGTATTTAAATATCTGTATTTATAAAATCAACCACACTGGTGGCTTCCTGTAGCATGTAAACTGTGGTATGTTGCAACAGTTTGAAACTGAGATCTCCTCAGGGTATTTCAGTCACTGTATATGATGCATGATTGTCTGAATATTAAATAGTCGTGACATTATCAATCTGAAATGTAAATATTTCTATAGCTTAATTTGTTATTTAAAATATAAATAGAAATTCTATTATTTTCTTCTCACGTGACAGTGGACCATCTTGTGAAGTCACTGGGATGCAGAGACTATTATTTATAGAAAATTTCTATAGCCCAAGATGAGGAGAGTCCAAGGTCAAATAGCTGTACTGTGGGTAGAGATTAGGTGGATAAAAGGAGTTCTTAACTTTTCCCTAGAAGACCCAAAAGGTAGCTGGGTAGTGAAAGGTAAAGGAAGGCGCCAGCCATCTGTAAAGGAAAGCTGAGAGATCCAAAACAAGGGGGAGGGAGGGATTTTTTCATGTGGCTAGGGAAAAGAAGTCGGCTTCAGGAATCAGAGGCTCTAAATAAATCGATCAAGAAAGTTGTGACACTGTCATCATCCTGACCAATTCTTCTTCTTCCCTTACAGACTGTCAGTGGGCCCTGTATTGCAAAGTTTGGTGAGTAACATGTCTCATATACCTCCTTTTTTACTTTTCTTAGTATTTGATGCAAAAGGCAAGCTCCAGAGTTAAGAAAGCATGCATTCTATTTTAGTCATCCTTCAGCTACTATTTACAACTGCTTATCTTGTGCCAAGCAGTTGTCTAGGAGCTGAGGCTTCAGAGGTGAACCAGATGGACAAGCCCATGCCCTGATGAAGACTACATTCAAGGTCACATCTCTGGGCTGGAATGCTTAGGCACTCCCATAGGCCTGGGAATCTGAGATCCAGGAATCTACTTTTAATTCTGTGTTTTAATAAGCACAAGTTTCAGATTTCTACAACCTTTCCCTGGGACAAACTCAAAGTCATTCTCACATTTCACATACTGCTAGCGTCCAGTAGAGTGAGTATAGGGTGTGATTTTTGTTTCTAAGTATAGAGATGAGAAATGAGAGTTAGGGGAATGGTCACATCTCTGCTCGTTTCTCTTCTCCTCTTAGCTTCTGAGTCACTTTCCTTTATAGTGACCTGGTACTTGCTTAGAAAACACACTAAAGTTTACAGTTTTCCGGAGCCTTAGGGCATTTTTTAGAATACATACAAAATTGAAATGAATACATTTTGGGTTGTTTACTGGTTTAAGGTCATTTTCAGCTGACAGCAGAATATTTCTAGAGTTAACTTCGACTCCTGTTTTCCTATACAGTGCAAACAGCCAGGCTTCCTTGCTTTGTGGAAATTAGGGAGTCTCTTTTTACTTGTCTCTGCCTTTGTGATTTGTTTTTGTTTTTCTAGTGAATGGAGTGAAACTCCTCATGATATGTTGAAATTTTCTTTTGATGTGGTAAAAGTTGAGAACCTCAAGTGATGCTAAGATGGTCTTTAAGTGTCCCCCATCACAGAATTAAATATGAGAACCAGTGACACTTCTTCCTGGTGACTTGCCTATGGTCAATTACATGGTCAAGCAGGAAGAAATTTACTGGGCTCTGGGCTCATTGGAGATACAGGGAGACTTTGCTTCTTGCTTTAATGATCTTTCCTTCATTCTCCTTCAGAATCTACTCTCAGAGCCTTATATCTGACATTTATATACAAATAAGAATTTGTCAATATGTTATCTCTTCCAGGGTACTTTTTTTAAAATCAAGGTTTCTAATTATGTGACAAAAGCTTTGACGCCATAACAAAAATTATGGAGAATTAGAGAACAGGCCAGATAAGTGTTTTGGGAGGTAAAAGCACATCCTGGGATTCTGAAATCACACCTCTGTGTAAAATAATTAACATTAGGAAAATATGTAAATTCCATATATTCCTATGAAAATAAACAAGTCTTGACCCTTTCCCCATCCCCTTTGACAGCAATAAACTAGGGATACTTATATTTAAACAGTCAAATAATTTCCATTTATAAACTCATTAATTTACCAGTAGCTATTCTGGGAGTGTTTGGGTAAAGATAGTCCAAGTGTATCTTGAATGATATATACCCATAAAGTGCCATAATTTAGACACAGTGCACCTAATTCAGGAACACAGTTGTATCATTCGATCAAGATATATTTATTGAGCACATACTGGGTACCAGGAATTCTTTTAGGTGCTGAAGATACAGCAATGGACAAAATAGAGAAGTACTTGTTCTCAAAGACATTATATTCAAATGGCTATGAGCTAGACAATGAACAAATGAACAATTTATAATAGGCTAGATGGTGACACCTTCTATGAAGAAAACAAAAACAAGGTAAAGGGAGAGAGTAACAGGAGAGTGCTATATTTTATACAGATTGATGAGAAGATCTCATTGATAAAGTGATACATAGTAAATAGTATTTACACAGAGAAAGACAAATATGCATCCTGCACTGCCAACTTTGGTCATCACCATCCTGGCGAGTGATTCCTCTCTTCCTTCCTCCTTTCTCCCCTTTCACAAATATCGATTGACAAGAGATGAAGTGCCATCCTAAAACTTAACCCGTGTCCCTATTCCAAATGTATTTCCTTAGAACTCCCCAAGCAAGCGATACACTCAGGAGCTGCAATTTCTCTAAAACAAGGAGTAGGTAGATACTTAAAATATTAAAATTGTGGTTGGAGAGAACTAGTATAGACCGGGTAAAGAAACATCCGGTAAGTAGGAAAGAACTATAATCAGGAAGAAGATGAAATAATTAAATAACTATGCTTTCCTTTTTTTTTTTTTTTCTTTCTCTCCCCCGCCTTTCTTGTAAATGTCTTATAGGACCATTACCTTCAAAATGGCAAATGCCCTCTCCTGAGCCTTCTTGTGTGAATAAGACAGCTGATTGGAGGCTGAAAATACTTCAGAATGGTTTGTATTTAATTTACGGCCAAGTGGCTCCCAATACAGCCTACAAGGGGCGAGCTCCTTTTGAGGTGCTACTACGTAAGAATGAAGACCCCATACAAGCTCTAACGAACAACTCTACAATCCAGAACGTAGGAGGGGCTTATGAATTCCATGCTGGAGATGTAATAGACTTGATATTCAACGCTGAACATCAGGTTCTAAAAAATAACACATACTGGGGGATCTTTTTGCTAGCAAATCCCCAGTTCATCTCCTAGAGACTCGATTTGGTCTCCTCCGTCCTCTTCAGCACATGCAGAGATACCAGTGGGTAGGACGGAGGAGGAAGATTTTCAGTGCCTACAGTTCATCTGGGCACACAGATCAACACAAACAGAACTCCTCTTCATGTGGATTTTCATTTCTCATGCCTGTCTGAATAAGACTCAGAGGGAGGACCAAAGACATTTGGTTACCCTTGACGTTAGGTCAGCAAAGGCACTTTACTAGTTCGTAATAAAATGAATACGGGTGGCTAGAGGACAGAATCTTCTCAAAGTGTCTTTGCCTAATCCTTGAATCCCTGGGTGGGAAAAAATGAAGTCTTATTCCCATGGGAGCCTTATCTGGTATGAAAAAAGATCCAGGGCAGTAGCCTGGCCTTGTTCTCATACTCTTGGACCGTGGATTGCTTGACTTCATTCTTCCCATATTCCCATCTTCTGAGACCCTCCTAATAAAAAGGAGACTTGACTTGGAGGGTGGCCACAGATATGCCAGCAATACACCACTTTAGATTTGATGGCATTAGAGGATAGAGAACACTCTTGAGAACTATTGGGACAGAGGCACAGGTGGCATTGGAATGGAACGCACTTTATTCGGGAACTTTCCTTGATTTTATCATACTCAGGATGCAGGGTGCTTTATAAAACCAGCTGGTCAAAAGGGTCATTCTGAACCTTCACATAGGGCTTCAAGAGAACTTGTGTATGTGTCTAAACGTTGTCAATAGTAAAGAAAGAGTAATCATTACTAATCATAAGCTTTACCCCAGAAATTGATATTACCAATACTGTATTTTATCATGTAACGATTTCATATTTTTAGCTAGCTCTGCACAGTTTGCAAAGTGCTTTCATATATCACTTGACAATTCTATGAAGTTAATGGAGCAGGTATTTTTGGCACAGTTTTAACAATGAGAATACGGAGGCAGATGGAACATAGGTAACTTGTTTCAACCCACAGAACTAGTGATTAACAAGGGGCCCTGGGCTTCCCACTGTATCACACCATTTTAGCTTTAAGGTTGGTATTTCTGCTATCATATTAGAAGTCTATAAAGTTTAGCAGATTTGATTTTTCAGGTGGTATATTCCCTTTTAGCCCAAGGTAGATAGAGGGAAGCTACACCAATTCTTTCCTTTCTCAGCAAACTTCTTTTCCTTTCCTTGCCTGGAGCAGGGAACACAGGGTGTTGTTCGGGACTGACTTCAACCAAATCCCCTTCTTCACTTTGAAGAGCCTGTCTTGGTCAAATGTGTTAACTTCCAAAAAGAATGAATAGCACTCAATTCAATGACAGTCTGCTAAAGTTTTGGACTCTGGGAAATTAACTAGCTGCTTATGGGTTCTTGTTGAAAGGTATGTAATGTGATTACATGATAACCCAATTTAAAATATTTATGGATATTTGTAAAAGGCTACATTGTTAATTAATAGTATCACCGTATAAAGCTAATTTAAAAATATTTGTATTGTGTGCAAGAAAAACTGCCTGGGAGCAGACTAAGCCTGAGGCCACGGTGCTTCTTAGTGATTTTTTTAAAAAAGACATCTGCTGAGTAGCTTAGGGCCAAAGGCTTGGATGCCTGGTTCCTCTTGCATTTGTATATTTTCTCAGGAAATTAAAGTTATGTGACATATATTTATGGAAACTTGGTGATGATATTGATTGTTGTTGAGCTATAAGCAGCAGTGTGCTGGAGTGGGCCAGTACTAGTTCATAAGAAGTGATTGTTAAATTTTCACAAATTGCACAATCTGGTTGTTAAATACAGTCAGCCTTGAAATTGGCCATGGTGGGACTATTTATACCATGGGAACTGGCAAATGCTACAAATCAGGGCTTTTGTTTTTGGAAAACCCATTCACCAGCACACCACTGCTTGTAAAACTCTCCTTCATAATAACTCCTCTTGGCTTCTGCGTCATTCCTGGGACAATCAGTCAAGGCAGACAAGGGAGAAAGTGAAATTGTCATACTCCTAGCAAAAGCCCCACATATCAGTGATTTCTCAGGGCAAGCAGAGGTCTCTGCAGTTGCAACCAGAAAGACAGCTACCAACAACAGATGACCTTTAAATTTCCCTAGTGTTGTAATTTCAGGTTTTGCTTTCAATGTATACTCTTTCCTTGTTTCCTCAAACAGTTGTTTACATTTTAAACCTATAATAAAGTATATGTTGGTAAGTCATCTGTAGCTGATTTATCTGTGGGTTATCAGACTAGAGATTTTGATCCAGAGAATATGAGAGTGCATCAAAGAAATTCTGGCTCATATGAAACACTGCTTTTTAAATTTATTTTTAGAAGTTTTTAAATTGAGGTATAGTTGATTTACAATGTTATATTAGTTTGAGGTATACAACATAGTGATTCAAAATTTTTATACATTATACTCCATTTAAAGTTATTATAAAATATTCGTTATATTCCCTGCACTGTACAATATATCCTTGTAGCTTATTTTATACATAGTAGTTTGTACCTTGTAGCTTATTTATTTTATACATAGTAGTTTGTACCTCTTAATCCCCTACCCCTGTCTTGCTCCTCCCCCTTTCCCTCTCCCCACTGGTAACCAATAGTTGTTTGTTCTCTGTATCTGTGAGTCTGTTTCTGTTTTGTTATATCTGTTTGCTTTATTTTTTAGATTTTACATGTGAGTGACAACATACAGTATTTGTCTTTCTCTGACTTATTTCACTAAGCATAATGGTCTATCTATCTACATTGTTTCAAATGGCATTATTTCATCCTTTTTTATGTCAGTAATATTCCATTGTATATCTAAATTACATCTTTATCCACTTATCTGTTGATGGACACTTGAGTCGCTTCCATATCCTTCCATTAAAAAAAACACCCTGTTCTCAGGAACATTGTTAAAGTAATTATGGAAAAGAAAAGAACCTTGTAAATTAAGTAACTTGCAATAGGGTAAATAGTCAATAAACTACCTTGTCTTGCATTTCTAGAACAGGACAAAATCCTATTTGGTTTAAGCCTTGCTGGGCAGATGCACCAGGAAGCAACTATCTTTACACTACTAAGACAAAACAATTTGTTCAGTGATCAATAGCGGAGTTTTTCAAACTGAGGCCTATGGACTCTATATCAGATTCACCCAGTATGCTTGGAAAAAAAAAAAAAGATCCCCAGGCCCCATTCATATTCCAATGAATAAATGTTTCTAGGAGTAAGGCCTAGGAATCAAATTTTTTAATGAGCTCTGACCCATAGGTGATTCTTATGTACACTACAGTTTAAGAACCACTGCTTCATGGCATGCAACTTTGAATCTCAGCTGAATATTTTTCCAAGTATTTAAAGACAATCAAAGCTTCTAAACAAATAAAAAAAAATTAAAAAAGCAGAACAAAAAACCAAAGTTAGTGTTGTCCATGAGACTTACCATAATCCATCTCTCATCACAAAAGCAAATGGCCTTCTATCCTCTGAGTCTGAAAAAAGGTCATGCTCTTCACTTTTCATAACCTAGTGACAACTTTGCCACTTGAATGCTGGCAATCTATGGCATATGAGCCTTGCCACAATCAATATTATGTTATTTACCTGTATGCTGTCAACTCTCAAATTTTTATCTCTAGCCCAAGTTGTTCTCCTTTATTTCAGACTTGTGAATTCACTTCTCTAGTCAATAATTTCACATTGGAGGTACAATGGACATCTTAAATTCAACTTTCCCAAAGTGAATCTTTTAATGTTTCCTCAAACCAGCTTTTCTTGAAGCCCTCCTCATTTCAATCATACTGCATGAGCCAAAAACCTTTGAGTCATGGAGTCATTCTTGACTTCTGTTTTTCACCCATTTAAGGAAATCATATTGTCTTTACCTTCAAAGAGAATCTGACCTCTTTTCTGCTATGGCTCTTGTTTGTGGACCAAGATTATTTCAATAGCTTCATAACTAGTTACTCTGCTTCTACTTTTGAAGTCAGACACACTTTTTCAAAATCCCAGTTTTGCTGTTTATCACTTATTTGGGTCTTGGACAAATTACTTGCCCTCTCTGAGACTCAGTTTCTTGTTTGTTTTGTTTATCCAATGTCTGATGCATAGTTGGAGCTTAATATTTGTTGAATCCAGGAATAAAATTAAGGTAAGTTTAAAATACCAATTAATATATGAAAGGTTTCTGATACATAGTGATACTAAAATGATGGCTGCCATTGATTTCATTTTTATTAAAGAGTTGGATTTATTCCTAAGTTTTTAAACTGCCACTTCTCAAGTTGACCTGTTAATTTAACATCTATCTTATTCTCTTTCCTCCCCAAGAAAAGGTAATCCCCAAGATAAAAGCATTTTATTTATTCAATGCTGTATCACCAGCACCTAAAATAGTGCTTGGAACATTGAAAGAACTCAACAAATAATATTGAAATGAATGAACAAAAAAGATGGGATGCTGGTTCTTGGTTAGAATGACCAGCAAGACATGAGATACATATGTTGCAAACAACCTCTCAAAATAGCCTAATGTCCATTCCTCTAGGTTTTTAAAAACTCTAAGTAAAACAATGCATGGAAAATTCTAAGTATTTATGTATGTAACAAGTGCTCCATAAAACTGGCTACCACAGTAATAAAGAGAAGCAAAATGACATGTGACTGGTCATCTCCGCTTGGTCCACAATGTGCAAAGAACCTGGTTTATGTGGCTTGTGTAGCTCCCATGCCCCGAGGGATGCTTGGTGCCCAGATGGCAGTCATGGATGATTACCTCCATGATTACCATGCTAACTGGAGAGCAAGGGCTGTGACTGCTGTGTCCCCAGCTCTATTGCTAGCCTGGCACATAATCAACCAACACAGATTGCTTGTTGAGTAAGTGCTTGCTGATGTGTCTTGTTATTGAGCAATTAGAGGGTCTGATGCCACCATACCTCCTCAGGTGTGTCCCCTTAGCTTCCTAAGAATCTAGGGGTAGGGGATTAAGAGGTACAAACCATTATCTATAAAATAATCTACAAGGATGTATTGTATACCACAGGGCACATAGCCAATATTTTATAATAACTATACATGGAGCATAACTTTTAAAAATTGTGAATCACTGTACTGTATACCTATAACTTATTTAATATTGTACATCAACTATACTTCAATAAAAAATAAAAAACTGGCTACCACATACCACCATCATCATCATGAAAGTCATTTCATTATCCTTGTTTTCCTAGGAAGCAGTATTCTACAGCACATTAGCTTGCTTTACCATAGTAATGCTTTCACCAAATTTTAAGGTAAGCTTGTGCCTTTGGCCTTTATTAAATATATTTATTAGAAACAGCCATGTGTATCTTCTCAAAAAATGGCTCTTAGAACCATGTTTTTTAATGTTACGTATCATCCTTTGTGACAAACACATTCAGGAAAACTGATCTCTCATGAACTTGAAGCCATATCTCTATGGGAATTTTTTCTCACATATTTCTATTGAGCAATAAAGAGTTCAGTAATATGTGAGATTTTAGAATGCACACATTTTTCCTCTGCAAAGGCATTATAAGTCTCTAGAACCTTGATTTGTTATTAATTACTTCACACGAATATTTTTGGAAACATGAACTGTGGTTTCTGGGCACAGACATTGACAGATGCCACCTTAAGTGGTGAGTTGCTTCCTCAACAAGGTTTTTCAGAGTGGGTATTTCAGAATGGTGAAATTACCATGTCTGAAGTCCAGGATCCAGGTTTTTAGGTCTAGAAACTGAATTTTAACAAAGTCTTAGAGTTTATACATCTCTCAGGGACTGCATAACCAAACTCATAAGAGAGTAAGATTTAAACTAAGGTAGAAGTTTATTGGTCAGCACGTTCTCTTCCTGAAGGAAGCATTGTATGGTAATTCAAATTATAACCAGAAGGTTATTGGCAGGCATGGAATCCAAGTCAGGGTGGTTAGGTAGGGGATTCAAATGAATAATGGCCTAAGATACAAAATGCCTCTTTTACTTATTGAACAAATATTTCCTGAGGCCAAATATATCTCAGAAATTATACCAGAGGGGAAACTAAATGAAATGATATAATACCTGTCCTCAAGCAGTTTAGAGTTTAGCTGAGAAACATGTATGCAAACAAATGATCAGAGGACTGTATATATGATAATTAATGTGAGTAAATTAGCCCATGGAAGAGATGGAGAACCTGAACAAGGACAATGGCATTGGTGATGAGACTGAGAGAAAAATTTATGACATAGACTCACCAGACTGTAGTGACTGTGGTAGGTACCACTGGGGTTTCTGCCAAAGTCATAATGGTTTCCTTATCAGACTTCCTTAACCACAGGGGTGGGTTTCAGCAGCCTCATTTTCACGATGTGATCTCATTCTCTTAGCCAGTGTTGACTTGTCCGGAATTAACTGCCCTGGCGTGATCTCTTGACTGGAGAAGATAAAAATTTAACAGCTATGTGATAGCCCATCTTCCTCCTATAGAGTGGACCGAGAAGCAGAGAGACCCAATCTGGCTGAGAAAGAAGAATGAAAGGGGTACGCAGAGAGAAGCAGAAATGAAAAATGGAAAGAAACTCCACTGAACTGCTCTTGACCCATAAGGCCCAGCTATGTTCTTACCCCTGGATTCTGTAAGAATCACTGCAGCTCTATGACAAATTCCCTTTTACTTTTCCCCACTCAGCTACCTTAAGTTTTCTTCTCCTAATTGAAATCAGAGTCTTAACTAGTAAAGTGATCGATTTAAGGTGAGGGATAAAGAAGAAGGAGGGACCTTGCTGGACAAAGTGAGGAAGACGGTGATGTTTTCATGGTAGGGCATATGGAAGGAGGAACTAGAGAAAGTTTGGGGTGGATGAGATAATGAGTTCAGTTTTATAAATGTATGATTTGAGATGTCTGTAGAATATCCCAGTGGGCATTACTAGTATATAGCTGGAACTCAGGAAGAGTCACATGAGATGGGATGAATATTTGAAAGTCAACAGCCTTTAGAGTAAAGTCAATGATGTGGATAAAATAACTATAGAGAGGGTTTAGAGAGGGAGCAAACGACTGAGACCCGGGGAGCACCAACAGTTGAGGACAGGCATAGCAAAGGAATCCTATAGAGTAGCAGCCAGAGACAAATGAGGTCAACTGGAAGAGAAGCAGGCCTAAAAGACTGAGAATGAGGGTGTGGTCAGTGATGTTAGAGTCTCCAAGAAGTCAAATACTACGAGGATTGATAATTGCTCATTAGACTCCACTGGTAAGTAGTTGCTCGTCATTTTCAGTGGCATAATGGGAGAAGAATCCAGATTTCAAGGACTGAAGAACAAATGGGAAGAATAGTGCCAGATGAGGAGTTAATGGAACCTGAAACAATATGTTATACTACTTTTTGTAGAAACTTGTTTGTGAAGAAAAACGAGTTGTGGAATGGTAGAGGGTGGGTAATCTCAGGGCAAAGGGAAAGAAAAAGGCATCTATCTGGTAAGCAGACTACATGTTAATGTTGGTCAGTCAGGGTACCCTCGTCCCAGCAGAAGCAAGCCTTGTGCAATAAAATGAGCTGGGCAAATCCAATGCCCTTTCTTAGGAATTTGATCTAGAACATACAAGGAAAAAGTACCATTTAGCAGTGGAGAAGTTAAATGATGCCATGGAACTGTTGATAGGCAGGAAGAATAGAGCTAATGTAAGAGGAAAAGCCAGTGCTGCCATGAACAGGAGGGAGAGAGGGAGGGAAGGAAAGAGGGAGGGAGGGAGGGAGAGACCATGAAACTTGTTGGAAAAAGTTGAAAACAGTCAATGCCCAGAGATGCTCCAGTTTCTGATATAATTTCAGTTCCTGTTCTAGGCCTTGTAAATCATTTTAACAAACCATATTTTCTCCTTGAGTTAGTGTAAATGGATCTCTTTCCTTTCAACAAAGTAAGGTCCATCAACTCTCTAAGTTGTCTTTTCAAGATGTTTTTAAAAACATCTGTTATTTTCTAGGCTGTATCATCTCAGGGGAGGCAAATGAGTACTGTGGTTCAGAGATGGGTTTAGATTTAGATAGACCTGAATTTAAATACTCACTCTGCTACTTACACTTTGTGTGAGCTTGAGCACTTTGCGTAACTTCTCTGGGTCCAGGTGTTCTCATCTGTAAAGAAAGAATAATTATCTCTACTGCATAGGATAATTTAAGGATTAAAATAAAAGAATGCACACACACAAAAAACTCACCTCAGTGTCTGGCAATAGAAAGTTAAATAGATGCCAATTATTTTTGTGTTATTATCAGTTTATAATTAGTTTTGTTAGGCAGCCTTTTCTCTATCTTAAATATCTATTTTCTTTTTTAGTTTCAGTGAGTTCCTTCTAGCAACTAAGTACATATTCAGCTTCTTCATACTTTATATATTTGTATATTGATATTTGAATGGTGCTTGGAATGATGAATATTGAAAAGCTGTAATCTCTGTGGCTTATTCTTACTAGCTGCCTTGTCTTAGATCTTCTCTAGAAACATAGTTAAATGGAGAATACATTTTATTTAAATTGCAAACATATAGTGATTTTATCTTATATAAAGATCTAATTATTCATTCACTAATTCATTCATTTATTCCACAAATATATGTCAAGGTTTTTCTAGGTACAAAGTGCAGTTAGGTGCTATAGACAATGTGAAGCTTTGTAAGACATTGTGATTTAAGAAGCTATATCTAGTAAGAGAGATAGATGGATTCACAGAATTATAGAGCTAAAAGGTACCTTATACAAAGATAATCAATCCCCAATCTGTCATTTACAAATGGGGAAGCTGAGATACAGTGAGGTTAAGAAGTAATTCAGGAATTCAAATCTGGATTGTCCAAATCCCAGCCCAGTTCTTTTTTCAATTAGATCATCCAATACAATAATGAATGAAGCAAGTGCTATGATAAGCATAGGGCTATAATAAAGGATAACACATTCTAGCCAAATGAGAGAAGGGGGAAGAATTTTAATTCATGTGTGATGAAAGAGTAGGAGGTAGGCCTACAGGCAGAGGGTGAAGTGTGAGCAAAGGCACAGGGCGTGGAAGAGAGTGTGCGTGGTCCCTTGCTCGGTGAAAGTGATAGGTGGAGATAAGAGATGGGAGCTGACACTGAACATAAAGGAAACCAAATCCCAAGCAGCTGTAGTGCCATTTCAAGGAATCTCTGCTTTACTATTTAGGGGCTTTTTGTTTTTTTATTTTAGAAGTTTGTGGCTTGATGGGACCTTTTTCAGAGAAGGTAGCTAAGGTAGCTCAGGTAGCATGGTGAAAAGTGGGTGGGAGGGGCAGAGCAAGACCACCTAAAAGAATGAGATAGCCCCAGTGAGGCATGATCTATAGTGGCAGAAGCAACAGAGAGGAGAGGAGCTCAGACAGAGAAGCAATAGTAAGAAAACATGGATCTTGAAGAAGAAGACATGGTTGTAACAACAATGATTTTAGTTATGACTGAAACAACCATCTCAGTATTTTAGATACTCTGTTTTAGCAATAAATGGATAGAATTGTTTTCACTAAAATAATCAGATGCACTTTGAAACTTTGGTAGTTTAAATAACATAACAAAATATTTCTTCAAGCCTTCCTACTAAAACCTGGAATCAGACAAGGATGTCCACTCTCACCACTATTCAGCATAGCATTGGTAGTCCTAGCTAGCAATCAGGCAAGAAAAAGAAATAAAAGTCATCCGAATTGGAAGGGAAGAGGTAAAATGGTGATTATATGCAGATGACATGATACTTTATATAGAAAACCCTAAAGACTCCTCACAAAAACTACTAGTACTGATAAATGAATTCAGCAAGGTAGCAGGATACAAGATTAACATACAGAAATCTGTTGCATTTCTTTACACTAACAATAAAAATATCAGAAAGGGAAAGTAAAAGAACAATCTCTTTTAAAATCACATTAAAAGGGCTTCCCTGGTGGCGCAGTGGTTGAGAATCTGCCTGCTAATGCAGGGGACACGGGTTCGAGCCCTGGTCTGGGAAGATCCCACATGCCACGGAGCAGCTGGGCCCGTGAGCCACAACTACTGAGCCTGCGCGTCCGGAGCCTGTGCCCCGCAACGGGAGGGGCCGCGACAGTGAAAGGTCCGCGCACCGCGATGAAGAGCAGTCCCCGCACTGCGATGAAGAGCGGCCCCCACTTGCCGTAACTAGAGAAAGCCCTCGCACGAACCGAAGACCCAACACAGCCAAAAAAAAAAAATAAATAAATAAATAAAGTAGATTAAAAAAAAAAATGGATTAAAATCACATTAAAAAATATCTAGGAATAGTCCTGACCAAGGAGGTGAAAGAATTATATGCTGGGAACTATAAAACATGAAAAAAGGAAGCTGAAGATGATTCAAAGAAATGTAAAGATATCCCATGCTCTTGGATTGGAAGAATGATACCATTCTGACCAGTGTGAGGTGGTACCTCATTGTAGTTTTGATTTGCATTTCTCTAATAATTAGCGATGTTGAGCATCTTTTCATGTGCCGGTTGGCCATCTCTATGTCTTTTTGAAGAAATGTCTATTTAAGTCTTCTGCCCGTTTTTTGATTGGGTTGTTTGGGGTTTTTTTTGTTATTAAGTTGTATAAGCTGTTTGTGTATTTTGGAAATTAAGCCCTTGTTGGTCACATCATTTGCAAATATCTTCTCCCAGTCCGTAGGTTGTCTTTTCATTTTGTTTATGGTTTCCTTTGCTGTGCAAAAGCTTATAAGTTTGATTAGGTCCCATTTGTTTATTTTTGCTTTTATTTCTATTGCCTTGGGAGACTACCCTAAGAAAACATTGGTATGATTTATGTCAGAGAATGTTTTGCCTATGTTCTCTTCTAGGGGTTTTATGGTGTCATGTCTTTTATTTAAGTCTTTAAGCCAGTTTGAGTTTATTTTTGTGTATGGTGTGAAGGAGTGTTCTAATTTCATTGATTTACATGTGGCTGTCCAGTTTTCCCAATACCAATTGAAGAGATTGTCTTTTCTCCATTGTATATTCTTGCCTTCTTTATTGAAGATTAATTGACTGTAGGTGTGTGGATTTATTCCTGGGTTGTCTATTCTGTTCCATTGATCCATATGTCTGTTTTTTGTGCCAATACCACACTGTTTTAACTACTGTAGGTTTATGTATTGTCTGAAGTCTGGGAGGGTTATGCTTCCAGCTTTGTTCTTTTTCCTCAGGATTACTCTGGCAGTTCTTTTATAGTTCCATAAAATTCATAAATTCCATAAATTTTATGGTTCCGTATAAATTTTAGGAATATTTCTTCTAGTTCTCTGAAAAATGTCATGGGTAATTTGATAGAGATTGCATTAAATCTGTAGATTGCTTTGGGTACTACGGCCATTTTAACAATATTAATTCTTCCAATCCAAGAGCATGGGATATCTTTACATTTCTTTGAATCATCTTCAGTTTCCTTTTTTCATGTTTTATAGTTCCTAGCATATAATTCTTTCACCTCCTTGGTTAAGACTATTCCTAGATACTTTTTAATGTGATTTTAAAAGAGATTGTTTCTTTACTTTCCCTTTCTGATATTTTTATTGTTAGTGTAAAGAAATGCAACAGATTTCTGTATGTTAATCTTGTATCCTGCTACCTTGCTGAATTCATTTATCAGTACTAGTAGTTTTTGTTAGGAGTCTTTCGGGTTTTCTATATACAGTATCACGTCATCTGCATATAATCACCATATAGTTCACCAAAATCAACTATATTTCAATAAATATTTTACAAAAGTATTTCTTCAAAATCATTTAACAAGCCTGACACCCGACCGGAGCACCAAGACCCTGTGAGCCACATGGAAGAATTTACTGGATACAGTGAAAGCAGTGCTCAGAGGGAAATTTGCGGTTGTAAACACCTTGGATAAGCTCAACCATAGGCTGGTCACAGCTGAGGACAGAGTCAGTGAGCTTGAATACAGGTCAGAATTTCCCAAACTGTAGAGGACCAATGGTAACAACTATCCAACAACCAGCAGACTACTCCCGGAAACCAGCAAACATTTATTTATTCCTTTACTGCGGGGTCGCCTGCAGGCATAGCAAAGATCAATAAAAATAAAAGCTGGTTCTTTGAGAAGATAAACAAAATTGATAAACCATTAACCAGACTCATCAAGAAAAAAAGGGAGAAGACTCACATCAACAGAATTAGAAATGAAAAAGGAGAAGTAACAACTGACACTCCAGAAATACAAAGGATCATGAGAGATTACTACAAGCAACTATATGCCAATAAAATGGACAAACACGAAGAAATGGACAAATTCTTAGAAAAGCACAAACTTCCAAGATTGAACCCAGAAGAAATAGAAAATATAAACAGACCAATCTCAAGCACTGAAATTGAGACTGTGATAAAAACATCTTCCAACAAACAAAAGCCCAGGAGCAGATGGCTTCACAGGTAAATTCTATCAAACATTTAGAGAAGAGCTGACACCTATCCATCCTTCTCAAACTCTTCCAAAATATAGCAGAGGGAGGAACACTCCCAAACTCATTCTAAGAGGCCACCATCACCCTGATACCAAAACCAGACAAAGATATCACAAAAAAAGAAAACTACAGGCCAATATCTCTGATGAACATAGATGCAAAAATCCTCAACAAAATACTAGCAAACAGAATCCAACAGCACATTAAAAGCATCATACACCATGATCAAGTGGGGTTTTTCCCAGGAATGCAAGGATTCTTCAATATATGCAAATCAATCAATGTGATAAAACATGTTAACAAATTGAAGGATAAAAACCATATGATCATCTCAATAGATGATGCAGACAAAGCTTTTGACAAAATTCAGCACCCATTTATGATAAAAACCCTCCAGAAAGTAGGCATAGAGGGAACTTACCTCAACATAATAAAGGCCATATATGACAAACACACAGCCAACATTGTTCTCAATGGTGAAAAACTGAAACCATTTCCACTAAGATCAGGAACAAGACAAGGTTGTCCACACTCACCACTATTATTCAACATAGTTTTGGAAGTTTTAGCCAGAGCAATCAGAGAAGAAAAAGAAATAAAAGGAATCCAAATCGGAAAAGAAGAAGTAAAGCCGTGACTGTTTGCAGATGACATGATATATACATAGAGAGTCCTAAAGATGCTACCAGAAAACTACTAGAGCTAATCAATGAATTTGGTAAAGTAGCAGGATACAAAATTAATGCACAGAAATCTCTTGCATTCCTATACACTAATGATGAAAAATCTGAAAGTGAAATTAAGAAAACACTCCCATTTACCGCTGCAACAAAAAGAATAAAATATCTAGGAATAAACCTATCTAAGGAGACAAAAGACCCGTATGCAGAAAACTATAAGACACTGATGAAAGAAATGAAAGATGATACAAACAGATGGAGAAATATACCATGTTCTTGGATTGGAAGAATCAACATCGTGAAAATGACTATACTACCCGAAGCAATCTATAGATTCAGTGCAATCCCTATCAAACTACCAATGGCATTTTTCACAGAACTAGAACAAAAACTTTCACAATTTGTATAGAAACACAAAAGACCCTGAATAGCCAAAGCAATCTTGAGAAAGAAAAACGGAGCTGGAGGAATCAGACCCCCTGACTTCAGACTATACTACAAAGCTACAGTAATCAAGACAGTATGGTACTGGCACAAAAAACAGAAATATAGATCAATGGAACAGGATAGAAAGCGCAGAGATAAAACCATGCACACATGGTCACCTTATTTTTGATAAAGAAGGCAAGAATATACAATGGAGAAAAGACAGCCTCTTCAATAAATGGTGCTGGGAAAACTGGACAGCTACATGTAAAAAATGAAATTAGAACACTCCCTAACACATACACACAAATAAACTCAAAATGGATTAAAGACCTAAATGTAAGGCGAGGCACTATAAAACACTTTGAGGAAAACAGAGGCAGAACACTCTATGACATAAATCACAGCAAGATCCTTTTTGACCCACCTCTTAGAGAAAAGGAAATAAAAACAAAAATAAACAAGTGGGACCTAATGAAACTCAAAAGCTTTTGCACAGCAAAGGAAACCATAAACAAGATGAAAAGACAACCCTCAGAATGGAAGAAAATATTTGCAAATGAAGCAACTGACAAAGGATTAATCTCCAAAATTTATAAGCAGCTTATGCAGCTCAATATCAAAAAACAAACAACCCAATTCAAAAATGGGCAGAAGAACTAAATAGACATTTCTCCAAAGAAGATATACAGATTGCCAACAAACACATGAAAGAATGCTCAACATCACTAATCATTAGAGAAATGCAAATCAAAACTACAAGGAGGTATCACCTCACACCAGTGAGAATGGCCATCATCAAGAAATCTACAATCAATAAATGCTGGAGAGGGTGTGGAGAAAAGGGAACCGTCTTGCACTGTTGGTGGGAATGTAAATTGATATGGCCACTATGAAGAACTGTATGGAGGTTCCTTAAGAAACTAAAAATAGAACTACAATACAACCCAGCAACCCCACGACTGGGCATACACCCTGAGAAAACCATAATTCAAAGAGTCATGTACCACAATGTTCACTGCAGCTCTATTTACAATAGCCAGAACATGGAAGCAACCTAAGTGTCCATCAACAGACGAATGGATAAAGAAGATGTGGCACATATATACAATGGAATATTACTCAGCCATAAAAAGAAACAAAACTGAGTTATTTGTAGTGAGGTTGGTGGACCTAGAGTCTGTCATACAGAGCGAAGTAAGTCAGAAAGAGAAAAACAAATACCGTATGCTAACACATATATATGGAATCTAAAAAAAAAAAAATCGTTATAAAGAACCTAGGGGCAGGACAGGAGTAAGGACACAGACGTAGAGAATGGACTTGAGGATGTGGGGAGGGGGAAGGGTAAGCTGGGACGAACTGAGAGAGTGGCATGGACTAATAAATACTACCAAATGTAAAATAGCCAGTGGGAAGCAGCTGCATAGCAGAGGGAGATCAGCTTGGTGCTTTGTGACCACCTAGAGGGGTGGGATAGGTGGGATAGGGAGGATGGGAGGGAGACGCAAGATGGAGGAGATATGGGGATATATGTATATGTATAGCTGATTCTCTTTGTTATAGAGCAGAAACTAACACACCATTGTAAAGCAATTATACTCCAATAAGGATGTTTTAAAAAAAACAAAAATCATTTATCAAGGCCAAAAAACCAGCCTTCAAAACTAGTTCAAGTATCTTCCTCACTGGGACCTCTTTGCCTTCCTGCAGTCACCTAAGCCATATGATACTGGATATATATTTGTTATTATAGTGTATATATATATATATATATATATATATATATAGTTATTAAAGTATATATAGTATAGACACACTGTATAATATAGTATATACAGTATATATATGCTATTATAATATTTGTATAAACATCTATTTTCCCTCATCTACTGCAACCTCCTTGAGAATGGGAATATGCTTTTCTTTGTTTTCCTAGTGTCTAGCATAGTTCCTCCTCCGTGTGTATATCAAAGCCTTCTGTGTGTATACTCCTCTCCTGGTAATTGGTAAGATCCTTTAATCGACACTTAGTCATGGATGTGCCTAATCAAATCATCAACCGGTATACCTGTCTGTATTTTTCCACCTTTGTTTCCAAGGATGGCAAAATTCCTTGGTAAATTCCATGTGTGCTAGGTCTACAAAATCCCTCTTCCATGTCAGCCAAACACATATGCCAAAACAGGAAATGTGTGGGGGTCAGAAATGACATGTTATTAGTGAACCCACTCTGGTCCCAAAATATCACCACTTCTTTTTCAATGCTGAGTCTTTTAAGCCTTCTATTTTGGAATCTTTTGTGTGATTGAGGCCAACCAGTTTGGTCTAGTGTGTAGAATTACAAAGCAGCTCATAATATTGAGAGCTTACCATATACCAGGTACTCTTCCAACCATTTTCTCTGTAATCCTCACTACAATTTCTTTGAATATATAGTCTTAGTCTCACATTTTATAGATGAGGAAACTGAAGAACAGAGATGCTCAATAGCTTGGATAAGATCACACAATCTTAACCAAGGTAAGGAGTAAAGCCAGAATTCTATTGACAATCTTAGCAGTCTAAATTCAGAGCCTGTTCTTTCAAATAATCCACAACATTGTCTGTCATTGAATCCTCCCTCTTAAAACTGAAAATCTAAATAATATTTATCAATTTTTAGTCTTCTGGAATTTCTCTGGTTCTCTACTGTCTCCAAAATTTGCTGGGCATTATAAAATCTTAGTAAATGTTTTTTAGCAAACTGAAAGAGTTCACCAGGGTCAATAGAGCTAAACTCATTTAAAATGACAGGAAGTTTGAGTATATTATTATCTTTTATCTGTGTTACCCTTTTCGGTTTGTACTGCATTTCATCTGAGATGTCTCTGTCTAAATGCTATTCTTTCTGTGAATCGTCCTCTAGAGCCTCCAGGCAGATTTGGGGTTTTTTTTTTTGTTTTTTTTTGTTATATTTCCCCTGGGTTTTGTACTCACCTCTATTAATATAAATTAGTATATTTTATATTTTACATTTATTTATTTGCATGCCTATCTTCTTATTGGACTGTCAACATCTTGATAGAAGAGGTTATATCTCCTTATTATGAAGGGCTCAACATTTGGTACAAGACCTGCCACATAGCAAGTGTTCAATAAATATTATTGACAGAAATTGGAGGAAAGCAAAACAGAGCCTGAGAAACTCAGGTTTCTCTACCATAAAAGTTATCATGACACTATTATCCCCAAGAAATCAGGCTCTTATTCTTTCCTTCTTAGTCTTCTTTAAACAAAGAAAAACCAAAAACACAAAGTAGTCTTTTTTCTTGCTGCAGAATTTTTTGTCACACACTTTAGTTCATTCTGGGCTCTTATGACTCTATTCTGGGAGGTTTGTGCCACTGTTTTAAAATTGTCTTGGAA
The DNA here is from genome assembly GCF_028021215.1 of Eschrichtius robustus. Lineage (NCBI taxonomy): Eukaryota > Metazoa > Chordata > Mammalia > Artiodactyla > Eschrichtiidae > Eschrichtius > Eschrichtius robustus. The sequence goes on along the minus strand of NC_090826.1, from coordinate 130,467,186 downwards.
AAAAAGTGTGTACAAAAAAGGGAATTACACTGGTTAGGATTCGGTGCTTTCACTGCTGTGGGCCCGGGTTTGATCCCTGGTTGCGGAACTAAGATCCTGCAAGCTGTGTGGTGCAGCTAAAAAAAAAAAAAAAAAAAAGTAAAATTGTCTTGGTTATGTGCCCCGTCTCTCATCTTTTATTTATACGCTGTTAGGTCTGAGCCTACAGCGTATAAATATTAGAAAGGCAATGTGTGAGCCATATATATCCTTCTATATGCCCTTCTTTCCTTACTCAACTGAGTGATATGCTACTGCAGTGTCAGGAATGTCTTGTTAGCTTCCATCTTTCTTGATCCACTCATTCTCTCTCTTCCAATTGCACTTTATTGCATTCCATCTAACTTTGTTTGAAGCTTTTGAAATCTGCTTTCCCCAAAATATAGAGATTATGACCAGTGACCCCCTTCACTGGTAATTTATATAACTATATCACATGCATTTTCATACTTGTAACTTTAGCATATGAAGGGACTGAAGTTAGAGGAACGTAGTAAAATGCTCAAGGTGAGACACTTCTAAGTGGCAGGGAATTGCTGAAAATCAGGTCTGTCTGATGCCAAATAAAGCATGTACTCTTAAACCATATTACACAGTATATGCTCATAAATTCTATATGAGGTGCCACAGGCTTCAATAGCCCCACTGGCCCAAGGCCAGTCAGGCAGTACCCAGCAGACCTGGAATTAGAAGCAAAGTTTCTGACTGCTAGTTCGGTATTTTTTTCTACTTTCTTTTCTTTTTCTTTTTTTTTTTTTAACATCTTTATTGGAGTATAATTGCTTTACATTGTTGTGTTAGTTTCTGCTGTATAACAAAGTGAATCAGCTATATGTATACATATATCCCCATATCCCCTCCCTCTTGAGCCTCCCTCCCACCCTCCCTATCCCACCCCTCTAGGTGGTCACAAAGCACAGAGCTGATCTCCCTGTGCTGTGTGGCTGCTTCCCACTAGCTATCTATTTTACGTTTGGTAGTGTACATATGTCCATGCCACTCTCTCACTTCTTGACATCCTCCATTACTGGGGTTAGGTAGAGAGAGCAAACACCGACTTGGCATTTTATATGATATTTTGAAGGATTAGAATGACTTTGAAGAGTGTGGGAGGATATAGCACCATTAGATCCAAACATTAACTTGGGAAAAGATTAGCCTCTCATCCTTTACTCCCTGTTGTTAATTCACACAGAGTGGGAATAATTGGCATGTTCCATAAAAGGCTTTGTAGATACGATACTACAGTTTTAGGCAGATGGCACTATCAGTGGTTCCTTTTCCAGTGTCATTGTTAATGCATCCTCCCTCTCTTTTTTCCACTTCTACGTTCATAATAAAAATAGAGGTTTATTTAAAAAAATGAGAGTAAAGGAAAAATTTGCATACTCTTGTTCAGGAATTTTCTCTGAAGCTTAAAAAAAAATCCAAGATTTATTAGGAACTTCAGTTTAGTCTACTGACTCCTTTTAGTTATATCAGCTCTGTCTTACATTCTCATTCTTCAGCTTTCTACTCCTTTAGTAACAGTCACCCAGCCTTTGCTGATACCTGGTTCTCTTAACATCTATTCGCTGTCTCATTTAAGAGTAAGTCTATATGAATGGACCTAGAGATAATCACACTAAGTGAAGTAAGTCAGACAGAGAAAGACGAATATAATATATCTCTTAAATGTGAAATCTACAAAAAATGATACAAATGAACTTATTTACAAAACAGAAACAGACTCACAGACTTCGAAAACAAACTTACGGTTACCAAAGTGGAAAGGGTGTAGAGGAAGGATGGATTAGGAGTTTGGGATTAACATAGACACACTACTATATATAAAATAGATAACTAGTAAGAACCTGCTGTATAGCACAGGGAACTCTACTCAGTACTCTGTAGTGGCCTATATGGGAATAGATTCTAAAAAAAAAAAAAAAAAAAAGAGTGAGATATAGATATAGATATATATCTATCTATCTATATATATATAGATATATATATCTATATATATATAGATAGATATATATATATAGATATATAGATATATATATAACTGATTCACTTTGCTGTACACCTGAAATTAACACATTATAAATCAACTATACTTCAATAAAAATTTAAAAATAGATAACCCACAAGGACCTACTATATAGCACATGAAACTATACTCAATATCTTATAATAACCTATAATGGAAAATAATCTAAAAAAGAATATATGTATATATATATAACTAAATTACTTTGCTGTACACCTAAAACTAACACAACATTGTAAATCAACTATACTTCAATAAAATTAAAAAAAAATAGTAAGTCTAATAGCTTTCTCATATGATGGTCCTTCCAATGTTTGAAGAGTGTAAACATGAACCATCAAATCTTGTCTCCCCTGGTCAAACATCACAGTTGTTACAGGATGATACAGATGAAAGAATGGAGGTCTAGGAGTCAATGACCTGGCTCTGCCACTTATTAACCATGCTACTTTGATCAAAGCACTTAATGTCACTCAATTTCAGCACTTCAATCTATTAAGACTGTTATAATAACATTTATCTCACAGGATGATTATGGGGATCAAAATCAGCATCAGAGTATGTGTCAAAGACTTGCATACTGTAAATTTGTATGTAAAGCTGATCATGGCTGCCCTGTGCTTGCACACAGTAGAGTTGTTACACTTAAACTGGAATAAAGCACTTCAGAATGGGGCTTATCTGTAAAGGGTATAGGGAGATACTTTGCTCTCTCAGTGAAAACACTTCTTTAGTATGCCTAAAGTGGCATTAGAGGTTGTTCTTAGCTATGCTGCTCATCTTAAACTTGTGGTCAGCTAAAAAACCCAGATCTTCGCCTCTACTTTTTTCGTATGCACTCATGGTATTTAACCTAGATGCAAAAATTAATCTTTTTTAAAAAAACTTAAGTATAGTTAATTTACAATATTATATAAGTTTCAGGTGTACAACATAGTAATTCAAAATTCTTATAGATTATACTCCATTTAGAGTTATTATAAAATATTGGCTATATTCCCTGTGCTGTACAATATATTCTTATATTCTTATAGCTTATTTATTTATCTTATACATAGTAGTTTGTACCTCTTAATCCCCACCCCTAGGAATTAATCTTTGTGCCAGTTAAATTTCACACTATTGGTCTTGGCCCAGTTCTTGAGTACGTTGAGGATATTTAGAGTATTTTTTTTTTTTAATAAATTTATTTATTTTTGGCTGCGTTGGGTCTTTGTTGCTGCTCGTGGGCTTTCTCTAGTTGCAGTGAGCAGGGGCTACTCTTTGTTGCGGTGCACAGGCTTCTCACTGCAATGGCTTCTCTTGTTGTGGAGCACCAGCTCTAGGCGTGTGGGCTCAGTAGTTGTGGCTCGCGGGCTCTAGAGCACAGGATCAGTAGTTGTAGCGCACGGGCTTATTTGCTCTGCGGCATGCAGGATCTTCCTGGACCAGGGCTCAAACCCATGTCCCTTGCATTGGTTAAGGGGATTCTTAACCACTGTGCCACCAGGGAAGTCCCTATTTAGAGTACTGAATGAAGCTTCTGGATGAGTTCTACTGCCCAGCTTTGCAGCATCTGCAAATAAACCAATTTTCTTTCCAATAGCCTTTTCCTATGGCCTGCTAAAGGCATAGATTTATTGTCTACTTTTTCATAGCAGGACTAGAAGAATCTGTACCTATAGGTGTAGGAGGTCCTGAAACACTTTGGGATGGGATCTTCAGGGTATCTGGCTCAATAATCCCTTGAAATGTCTAAGAAAAGCCCCATCACCCCATTTTTTGTCGGGTTGGTGGCATGGGGAAAAAGTATTAGGTGGCTTAGTTTTCTTGCCAGTGCTTGTAAAAGGTCTCTACTTTTTGATGAAAGGTTGATGATGTCCTAATGGAAAATGATGATCTGAGAACTCTCCATTTTGGTTGCTGCAATGATGAAAGAAAATAGTCTGACTCACCTCACTTCAAATTCTGGAGACCTTTCCACACCCATTTATTGCATATGAGCACCTCCCCTTTTCACAGGAATGGAGAAGAGTATATTCATTAGCCAGAATTTATTTTCTATGTTGTCTTTCCGTATTCCAAGGATATGTGACTTAACAATTCTTAACATTATCTTAACATCATCTCAAAGATGAAGATAAGTGAATTGGGTCCAACAGGAAAGTGTCCCACTACAGATAGACCAAGTGATAAAAAGACAAAACTTTTTGGGAATGTTATTATTAGATTAAGTAGCCAGGGAGAGGGCAATGAGTAGGATTGGCTTTGGTACTTGGGCTTTAAAAATATGCACATAGGTCTTTTTCTGAGCCTTCTTGCTTACTGGAGCATTTCATTATAACTCTTCCTGTGTATCTCACTCCCTTAATCTTTTTAAATTGAGATATAATTGACATATAACACAAAATCTGTTTCAGGTCTATAGCATAATGATTTGATACTTGTATATAGTGCAAAATGATCACCACAATAAGTCTAGTTGACATCTGTCACTGTACATAGTTAGAAAAAATTTTTCCTATGATGAGAACTTCTAAGATCCACTCTTGGGAAGGACCTTCAAGATGGCAGAGGAGTAAGACATGGAGATCACCTTCCTCCCCACAAATACATCAAAAATATATCTACATGTGGAACAACTCCTACAGAACACCTACTGAACTATGGCAGAAGACCTCAGACTTCCCAAAAGGCAAGAAAATCCCCATGTATTGGGGTAGGGTAAAAGAAAAAAGAAAAAACAGAGACAAAAAATAGAGATGGGACCTGCACCTCTGGGAGGGAGCTGTGAAGGAGGAAAAGTTTCCACACTCTAGGAAGCCCCTTCAGTGGTGGAGATGGGGGGGTGGGCAGAGGGGAAGCTTCAGAGCCATGGAGGAGAGCGCAGCAACAGGGGTGCAGAGGGCAAAGCGGAGAGATTCCCGCACAGAGGATTGGTGCTGACCAGCACTCACCAGCCTGAGAGGCTTGTCTGCTCACCCGCCAGGGTGGGTGTGGGCTGGGAGCTGAGGCTCAGGCTTCGGAGGTCAGATCCCAGGGAGAGGACTGGGGTTGGCTGTGTGAACACAGCCTGAAGGGGGCTAGTGCGCCACAGCTAGCTGGGAGGGAGTCCAGGAAAAAGTCTGGACCTGCCTAAGAGGCAGGAGACCATTGTTTCAGAGGGCATGAGGAGAGGAGACTCAGAGCACCACCTAAACAAGCTTCAGAGATGGGCACAAGCTATGGCTATCAGCGTGGACCCCAGAGATGGGCATGAGATGCTAACGTTGCTGCTGCAGCCACCAAGAAGCCTGTGTGCAAGCACAGGTCACTATCCACACCTCCCCTCCCGGGAGCCTGTGCAGCCCGCCACGGCCAGGGTCCCGTGATCCAGGGACAGCTTCCCCAGGAGGACACACTGCGTGCCTCAGGCTGTTGCAACGTCATTCTGGCCTCTGCAGCTGCAGGCTTGCCCTGCATTCTGTACCCCTCCCTCCCTCCTGTCCTGAGTGAGCCAGAGCCCCCTAATAGCCGCTCCTTTAACCCCCTCCTGTCTGGCTGAAGAACAGACACCAGAGGGCGACCTACAACGCAGAGGCGGGGCCAAATCCAAAGCTGAACCCCAGGAGCTGTGCGACCAAAGAAGAGAAAGGGAAATTTTTCCTTGCAGCCTCAGGAGCAGCGGATTAAATCTCCCCAATCAATTTGATGTACCCTGCATCTGTAGAATACCTGAATAGACAATGAATCATCCCAAAATTGAGGCCATGAACTTTGGGAGCAACTGAAGACTTGGGGTTTGCTGTATGCAACAGACTAGTTTCTGAATTTTATGTTTATCTTACTATAGTTTTTTAGCGCTTGTTATCATTGGTGGATTTGTTGATTGGTTTGGTTGCTCTCTTCTTTTTTTAAATTACTTTTTAAACTTTTAAATTTTAATAATTTTTTTTCATTTTTTATTTTAATATATTATTCTATTCTATTTTTTTATATTATTTTATTTTTCTTTCTTTTTTTCCGCCCTTTTCTTCTGAGCCTTGTGGCTGAGAGAGTCTTGGTGCTCTGGCTGGGTGTCAGGCCTGAGCCTCTGAGGTGGGAGAGCTGAGTTCAGGACATTGGGCCACCAGAGACCTCCCGGCCCCACGTAGTATCAATCAGCGAGAGCCCTCCCAGAGATCTCCATCTCAATGCTAAGACCCAGTTCCACTCAACGACCAGCAAGCTCCAGTGCTGGACACCCCATGCCAAACAACTAGCAAGAGAGGAACACAACCCCACACATTAGCAGAGAGGCTGCCTAAAATCATAATTTCACAGACACCCCAAAACACACCACCAGATGCAGTCCTGGCCACCAGAAAGACAAGATCCAGCCTCATGCACCAGAACCCAGGGACCAGTCCCCTCCACCAGGAACCCTACACAACCCACTGAACCAACCTTACCCACTGGGGGCAGATACCAAAAACAACGTGAACTACGAACATGCAGCCTGTGAAAAGGAGACCCCAAACACAGTAAGTTAAGCAAAATGAGAAGACAGAGAAACACACAGCAGATGAAGGAGCAAGGTAAAACCCCACCAGACCAAACAAATGCAGAGGAAATAGGCAGTATACCTGAAAAAGAATTCAGACTAATGATAGTAAAGATGATCCAAAATCTCGGAAACAGAATGGAGAAAATACAAGAAATGTTTAGCAAGGATCTAGAAGACCTAAAGAGAAAACAAACAATGATGAACAACACAATAAATGAAATTAACAATTCTCTAGAAGGAATCAATAGCAGAATAATTGAGGCAGAAGAATGGATACGTGACCTGGAAGATAAAATGGTGGAAATTACTACTGTAGAACAGAATAAAGAAAAAAGAATGAAAAGAATTGAGGACAGCCTTAGAGACCTCTGGGACAACATTAAACACACCAACATTCGAATTATAGGGGGTCCCAGAAGAAGAAGACAAAAAGAAAGGGACTGAGAAAATATTTGACAAGATTATAGTTGAAAATTTCCTTAATATGGGAAAGGAAATTATCAAGTCCAAGAAGCACAGAGAATCCCATAAAGGATAAACCCAGGGAGAAACACGCCAAGACACATATTAATCAAACTATCAAAAATTAAATACAAAGAAAAAATATTAAAAGCAGCAAGGGAAAATCAACAAATAACATGCAAGGGAATGTTATGGTTAACATAACATAAGGTTAACAGCGGATCTTTCAGCAGAAACTCTGCAAGCCAGAAAGGAGTGTCAGGACATATTTAAAGTGATGAAAGGTTAACAGCGGATCTTTCAGCAGAAACTCTGCAAGCCAGAAAGGAGTGTCAGGACATATTTAAAGTGATGAAAGGTTAACAGCGGATCTTTCAGCAGAAACTCTGCAAGCCAGAAAGGAGTGTCAGGACATATTTAAAGTGATGAAAGAGAAAAAACTAACCCAAGATTACTCTACCCAGCAAGGACCTCAAATTCAGATTTGACAGAGAAATTAAAACCTTTACAGACAAGCAAAACCTAAGAGAATTCATCACCACCAAACCATCTTTACAGCAAATCCAAAAGGAACTTCTCTAGGCAGGAAACACAAGAGAAGGAAAAGACCTACAATAACAAACCCAAAACAATTAAGAAAATGGTAATAGGAACACACATATCAATAACTAACTTTTAAATGTAAATGGATTAAATGCTCCAACCAAAAGACATAGACTGGCTGAATGGATACAAAAACATGATCTGTATATATGCTGTCTATAAGAGACCCACTTCAGACCTAGTGACACATACAGACTGAAAGTGAGGGGATGGAAAAAGATATTCCATGCAAAATGAAATCAAAAGAAAAATGGATTAGCAATTCTCATATCAGACAATATAGACTTTAAAATAAAGACTATTACAAGAGACAAAGATGGACACTTCTTAATGATCAAGGGATCAATCCAAGAAGAAGATATAACAATTGTAAATATTTATGCACCCAACAGAGGAGCACCTCAATACATAAGGCAAATGCTAACAGCCATAAAAGCGGAAATCGACAGTAACACAATAATAGTCGGGGACTTTAACGCTGCACATTCACCAATGGACAGATTATCCAAAATGAAAATAAATAAGGAAACACAAGCTTTAAATGAGACATTAAACAAGATGGACTTAATTGATATTTATAGGACATTCCATCCAAAAACAACAGAATACACTTTCTTCTCAAGTGCCCATGGAACATTCTCCAGGATAGATCATATCTTGGGTCACAAATCAAGCCTTGGTAAATTTAAGAAAGTTGAAATAGTATCAAGTATCTTTTCCGACCACAATGCTATGAGACTAGATATCAATTACAGGAAAAAATCTGTACAAAATACAAACACATGGAGGCTAAACAATACGTTACTAAATAACCAAGAGATCACTGAAGAAATCAAAGAGGAAATCAAAAAATACCTAGAAACAAATGACAATGAAAACACAATGACCCAAAACCTTGGGATGCAGCAAAAGCAGTTTTAAGAGGGAAGTTTATGGCAATACAATCCTACCTCAAGAAACAAGAAAAATCTCAAATAAACAACTTAACCTTACACCTACAGCAATTAGAGAAAGAAGAACAAAACCCCCACCCAAAGTTAGCAGAAGGGAAGAAATCATAAAGATCAGATCAGAAATAAATGAAGGACTTCCCTGGTGGTACAATGGTTAAGAATCCGCCTGCCAAAGCAGAGGACATGGGTTCGAGCACTGGTCCGGGAAGATCCCACATGCCGTGGAGCAACTAAGCCCGTGCACCACAACTACTGAGCCCGTGTGCTGCAACTACTGAAGCCTGTTCTCCTAGAGCCCATGCTCCGCAACAAGAGAAGCCACCGAAATGAGAAGTCCGCGCACCACTACAAAGAGTAGCCCCCATTCGCCGCAACTAGAGCACGCAGCAATGAAGACCCAAAGCAGCCAAAAATAAATAAATAAATAAATAAATAAATTTTTAAAAAAGAAAGAAATGAAGGACACAATAGCAAAGATCAAAAAAACTAAAAGATGGTTCTTGAGAAGATAAAGAAAATTGATAAACCATTAGCCAGACTCATTAAGAAAAAAAGTGAGAAGACTCAAATCAACAGAATTAGAAATGAAAAAGGAGAAGTAATAACTGACACTGCAGATATGCAAAGGATCATGAGAGATTACTACAAGCAAGTATATGCCAATAAAATGGACAACCTGGAAGAAATGGATAAATTCTTAGAAAAGCACAACCTTCCAAGACTGAACCAGGAAGAAATAGAAAATATAAACAGACAAATCATAAGCACAGAAATCGAAATTGTGATTAAAGATCTTCCAACAAACAAAAGCCCAGGGCCAGATGGCTTCACAGGCGAATTCTATCAAACATTTAGAGAAGAGCTGACACCTATCCTTCTCAAACTCTTCCAAAATATAGCAAAGGTAGGAACACACCCAAACTCATTCTACGAGGCCACCATCACCCTGATACCAAAATCAGACAAAGATGTCACAAAAAAAGAAAACTACAGACCAATATCACTGATGAACATAGATACAAAAATCCTCAAAAAAATACTAGCAAACAGAATCCAACAGCACATTAAAAGGATCATACACCATGATCAAGTGGGGTTTATCCCAGGGATGCAAGGATTCTTCAGTATATGCTAATCAATCAGTGTGATACACCATATTAACAAATCGAAGGATAAAAACCATATGATCATGTCAATAGGTGCAGAAAAAGCTTTTGACAAAATTCAACACACATTTATTATAAAAACTCTCCAGAAAGTAGGCATAGAGGGAACTTATCTCAACATAGTAAAGGCCATATATGACAAATCCACAGCCAACATCATTCTCAATGGTGAAACACTGAAACCATTTCCACTGAAATCCAGAACAAGACAGGCTTTCCCACTCTCACCACTACTATTCAATATAGTTTTGGAAGTTTTAGCCAGAGCAATCAGAGAAGAAAAAGAAATAAAAGGAATCCAAATCAGAAAAGAAGAAGTAAAACCATCATTGTTTGCAGATGACATCATACTATACATAGAGAATCCTAAAGATGCTACCAGAAAACTACTAGAGCTAATCTATGAATTTGGTAAAGTAGCAGGATACAAAATTAATGCACAGAAATCACTTGCGTTCCTATACACTAATGATGGAAAATCTGAAAGAGAAATTTAGGAGACACTCCCATTTACCAATGCAACAAGAAGAATAAAATACCTAGGAATAAACCTACCTAAGGAGACAAAAGACCTGTATGCAGAAAACTATAAGACACTGATGAAAGAAATGAAAGATGATACAAACAGATGGAGTGATATACCATGTTCTTGGATTGGAAGAATCAACATTGTGAAAATGACTATACTACCCAAAACAATCTACAGATTCAATGCAATCCCTATCAAACTACCAATGGCATTTTTCACAGAACTAGAACAAAAACTTTCACAATTTGTATGGAAACACAAAAGACCCCGAATAGCCAAAGCAATCTTGAGAAAGAAAAACGGAGCTGGAGGAATCAGGCACCCTGACTTCAGACTATACTACAAAACTACAGTAATCAAGACAGTATGGTACTGGCACAAAAACAGAAATATAGATCAATGGAACAGGATAGAAAGCCCAGAGGTAAACCCATGCACATATGGTCACCTTATCTTTCACAAAGGAGGCAAGAATATACAATGGAGAAAAGACAGCCTCTTCAATAAGTGGTGCTGGGAAAACTGGACAGGTACATGTAAAAGTATGAAATTTGAACACTCCCTAACACCATACACACAAATAAACTCAAAATGGATTAAATACCTAAATGTAAGGCCAGACACTATAAAACTCCTAGAGGAAAACAGAGGCAGAACACTCTATGACATAAATCACAGCAATATCCCTTTTGACCCACCTCCTAGAGAAATGGAAATAAAAACAAAAATAAACAAATGGGACCTAATGAAACTTAAAAGCTTTTGCACAGCAAAGTTAACCATAAAGAAGATGAGAAGACAACCTTCAGAATGAGCAACTGACAAAGGATTTATCTCCAAAATATACAAGCAGCTCATGCAGCTCAATATCATAAAAACAAACAACCCAATCCAAAAATGAGCAGAAGACCTAAATAGACCTTTTCCAAAGAAGATATACAGATTGCCAACAAACACATGAGAGAATGCTCAACATCTCTAATCATTAGAGAAATGCAAATCAAAACTACAATGAGGTATTACCTCACACCAGTCAGAATGGCCATCATTAAGAAATCTACAAGCAATAAATTCTGGAGAGGGTGTGGAGAAAAGGGAACCCTCTTGCACTGTTGGGGGAATGTAAATTGATACAGCCACTATGGAGAACAGTATGGAGGTTCCTTAAAAAACTAAAAATAGAACTACCATATGACCCAGCAATCCCACTACTGGGCATATACCCTGAGAAAACCACAGTTCAAAAAGAGTCATGTAGTGCCATGGACTTACATATACTACCAAATATAAAATAGATAGCTAGTGGGAAGCAGCCACATAGCACAGGGAGATCAGCTTGGTGCTTTGTGACCTCCTAGAGGCACGGGATAGGGAGGGTGGGAGGGAGACGTAAGAGGGAGGAGATATGGGTATATCTGTATATGTATAGCTGATTCACTTTGTTATAAAGCAGAAACTAACACACCATTGTGAAGCCATTTAACTCCATAAAGATGTTAAAAAAAAAAAAAAAAGAGTCATGTACCACAGTGTTCATTGCAGCACTATTTACAATATCCAGGACATGGAAGCAACCTAAGTGTCCATTGACAGATGAATGGATAAAGAAGATGCGGCACATATATACAATGGAATATTACTCAGCATAAAAAGAAACAAAACTGAGTTATTTGTAGTGAGGTGGATGGACCTAGAGTCTGTCATACAGAGTGAAGTAAGTCAGAAAGAGAAGAAGAAATACTGTATGCTAACACATATATATGGAATCTAAAAAAAAAAAAAAAAAAAAAAGTTTCTGAAGAACCTAGAAGTGGGACAGGAATAAAGATGCAGATGTAGAGAATGGCCTGAGGACACGGGGAGGGGGAAGGGTAAGCTGGGACAAAGTGAGAGAATGGCACTGACATATATACACTACGCAATGTAAAATAGGTAGGTAGAGGGAAGCAGCCACCTAGCACAGGGAGATCAGCTCGGTGCTTTGTGACCACCTAGAGGGGTGGGATATGGAGTGTAAGAGGTAGACGTAAGAGTGAGGGGATATGGTGATATATGTATACGTATAGCTGATTCACTTTGTTATACAGCAGAAACTAACACAACATTCTAAAGCAATTATACTCCAATAAAGATGTTAAAAAAAAAAAAGCAGATATGGGAAAAAAAAAAGATCCACTCTCTGAGAAACTTTCAAATGTGCAATACAATATTATTAACTATAGTCACCACGCTGTATATTACTACTTCCTTAATCTTCAATGAGTTCATGACATCTTTAAGTCCTCCCTTTTTACCCAACCTTTCCCCTCTGCCTTCAAAGATATTTAAAAATTTCTACCTTGAAAAAACTTCCTTTGACCCTGCTACCAACTCTAGCAATAGAGGAATTGAACTTTTTCAAACCATAGTCTACATGTACTTTGCCTCTATTTCCTTGTCTCTCAATCATACATGGAGCTTGTGTTACACCTCTAACATCAAACTGAAGGTGTTACCATCATCCATGATGTCTCAAATGACCTATTGTCAGTTCTCTCATTCTTTAGCTCCTTTATAGGATTAGTGTGATTGACTATATTCCTAAAGCTCTCCCTGGCCTTTGACCTTCAAAATATCTTACTATCCTAGATTTTCCATGCTGCCCTCGTTTTTGTCTTGTCATTTCTCTTAAAATAAATTACAAGGTCCTATATGAGTTTGGTCCTTTGTCTCTCTAGCCTCATCTCTTTTCCATCTTGCATTTTATACTCATCATGCCAAATTTTTTTTTTTTCTTGATAAGTTCTATTTGTCTTAACTCGACTCTGTTCCTTGAGACATGATGTTCTATCCCACAGGAGTACTCAACCCACTTCCCCTTCATCTAGCTAACTCCTTACTCATCCCTTATACATTAGCTAAAATGTAAGTTCCTTAAGGAGGCCTTCTCCAAACTTTCAAGTAGGGCTCTCTGCTCTTTGATCTCAGAGGTCCATATCACAACATTTATATTATTTTATTGTTATTATCTCAACTCTCAGTCACTTCCATTAAGCTATAGGTTTGTAAAGATTTGGTCTATTGCCATATACTCCCAGTGATTGGCACATATGATTATTCACTAGTAGTTGTTGAATGAATAGATGAATAAACGGATGAGTGGATATTCTCTGTCATCTCTACTGATTCCTCTTCTTCTTTTTCTCCTCTCATGTATAAAAATTGAGATAGTTATGTCTCCTATAACTATTTCACAATATTGTCAGGATTAAATGAGGTAAGGTATATAAAATAACTTATTTATAAATTACAAAGAGATATGCTAGGATATCACTTGCTATTATTACTGTTCCCTTATTAACAAGACAGTCTATCATCTGTGGTGAAGAATGCTTTCAGAAATATTTATATTAGGACAGATGTTGTCTAAGGGTACAAACCTGCAACAAGTAGTGAATAAGCCTTAGATGTCTTATGCACAGTATAGTGAATATAGACAACAATATTGTATTATAATCATCAAACTCGCTAAGAGACTAGAACTTAATTATTCCAATCACCAAAAAGAAAGGATAAATATGTAACATGATAGAGGTGTTAACTGTTGCTCCAATGCTAATCATATTACAGTATATAAATGTATCAAATTGCAATGTTATATGTCAAGTATATTTCAATAAAAAATATTTGTATTGGAATTCTCAGGGAGTTCTGAGATTGGACAAATTTGTGTTATTTTGATTAGCCAAAGATTCAAGAAGACTTGAATGAGAGTTATGAAATCACTGACATCCTTGTGGAGGGTTCTAAGGATAACTTGAGATTTGCACTCTGCAATCTTAATTCCGGTCACAGAAAAATTTTAACAAAATAATACCCACCTAAAGTTATCCTACCCTGAAAGTAAATCCCTATTTAAACAATGTCATTCCTTGTACAATAGGATAGTCTTTCTGAATTTTGTTTTTGATTCCAGAAAGTCATCCAAGTTCTTTATTAATTAGTTTATCATGGAAACACAGAGAGACGGTTTTGAGAAATTACCAAATCGGAAAGCGTTTTTATTTCCTTGCATTCACCTACTGTTTGGGGGCAACTCTTGTAGTGCTTTTAGATCTTCTCTGACAGTAGAGTAGCAATGAATACTATTTTTCAGAGATTATTTTGGGGAAGGCCTAAATCCAAGAAGGAGGTAATTTGCCTAACGTCCTCCAGCCAATGCAGTCTCAGAATTAGAAACAGCAATAAGATAACAATTTCTTGATACTCACTTCAAGAAGTTCATCACAAAGCTGTTTTCACGGGCTACATTGATCACAACACATTGCAAAATACTATCCAATTCCAAGTATTGGTATTGAACTTTGATCTGATCAGATAACATTTAAGGAACGAATATTCTTTAATAACCTAAATGCAAAAAGAACTTGAAAAAGAATAGATACATGTACATGTAAAAAATAATCAACTATATGAAGCCCTAGAAATTTCCTTGTTATACAGTGGTCTGGTTCGTACTAGTGTTTTACTGAAAAGGAAGCAGCAAAGAAAGAGGAAACAAATGCAAGCCACTGTCATGTTGTCATGGAGTGTGTCTGGGCTCATTTGAACTCGGGCAAGTCGGCAGCCCTGGCCCTCATGCACTGCTTCCTGCATGGCACACAGGATGTTCAGCATCTGTCCACATGTGGCCATGGATGAGAGAGCCATGTTGACTTTCCTGAGGTGGGGTAAGAGTCTCTGTTTCAGGGTGGAGGCTCCAAATTCAGGGTACAGAGAGAATGTGTCCAGAAGTCCAGGTGACCGACATACCCTCTGGAGCTAGACAAGAAGAATAACTAATAATAACTAATATCTACTGAACACTGAGTGTACCAGTAGCTCTTTTATGTACTTATGTGGATCATCTCGTTTAATCTTCTTAACAAATCCATGCCAAATAAAGAAACTGAGATGTGGAAAAGATAAGATACTTGCCCACGTTCACAGAAGAAATAAGTAGCAAAGGCAGGCTGCAAGCTCAGGTGGTTGACTTTGAGGCTGAACTCTCCGTCATTCTGCTGTATTAGCTCACTCATCAATGCAGATCATAAGCCTTGGTTAAGGCACGGTATTCTTTCAAGATACCATGTTAGTGGGAAGAGAGTTATTGCCTAGACTGAGGGTAACCATTATGATGCAGACTGGTAATTGAAATAAAAATCACAAATGAAGCTGTCATTTAATCAAGTATTTTGAGTACCATGTAACCAATCTCTGGGAGAAACTGAAAAAGAATGGGAACTGGGCTTGGCCTGAAGGAGCTTGCAATCAGAAGGCACTACAAGTGACATCAAAGAGGAAGAAATATCTTTTGGAAACCTGTCATTGAGAGGTATGTCTGTAATCACCAGGAAATGGAGTTCCCCCATGATTTCTTTTTTTTTTTTAATAAATTTATTTATTTTACTTATTTTATTTTTGGCTGCATTGGGTCTTCGTTGCTGCGTACGGGCTTTCTCTAGTTGCGGGGGCTACTCTCGTTGCCATGTCTGGGCTTCTTATCGTGGTAGCTTCTCTTGTTGCGGAGCATGGGCTCTAGGTGCGTGGGCTTCAGTAGTTGTGGCATGTGGGCTCAGTAGTTGTGGCTCGCGGGCTCAGTAGTTGTGGCTCGTGGGCTCTAGAGCACAGGCTCAGTAGTTGTGGTGCACGGGCTTAGTTGCTCCACAGCATGTGGGATCTTCCTGGACTAGGGCTCAAACCTGTGCCCCCTGCATTGGCAGGTGGATTCTTAACCACTGCGCCACCAGGGAAGCCCATTCCCACATGATTTCTGACTCTGAGGCTTCCCCCTATGGTGTTAACACCAGAGTTTTTGAGGAAGAACATCTGTTTTCTATTTTCTTTTTTTTTTTCTGAAGTTCTAGGACAACTTCTTAGCCTTTTGGGTCTCAATGACACAGTCATTCCATGACACAGAAGATATATTCTAGTGAGGGAAATAAAACCAGATGAGAAACCTCCCCATAACTCCCCTGTGTATAGTTTGTTTTGTCACTTTTTCTTTGGCTGCATTAGGCAAAGTGGTAATAAATTCTACTAGCTCTTTTCTCTTAGGGAATCCAGAAAACATTATGTTTGAGAAATTTTCACTTAAGATAAGGATGTGAAACAGACCTGCAGAATGAGAGACTCCATCTAAAACAATCCACCAATCATTACTTTCAAGTGCTTAGGACAAGTTCAACACAATACAAGGACCAGGTAAAAATCCCAAGAGAAGTATTATACAAGCACAATCCCTGATCCTCGAGGACTTTGCAGTTTGGTTAGAGATAGAAAGTACTATATGACACTCTAGAAGACCCAGATAATAAAATGCAAAGTGGGAATTGTTATCCATAGGTGTTTACAGAAAGGAGAGGTGAATGAGAGCTGGGTAACCAGGGAAGGCTCCAAGAAGGAAGTAGAGACGAGGGTGTATGAGTGCACTGTGTGTGTGTGTGTGTGTGTGTGTGTGTGTGTGTGTGTGTGTGGTGGAAGATGTGGATATTAAAGAGCATGAGACTCAGGGCTCTGCTGTGGTGTGACAGCCAAAGAAGACATCTGTGCTCTCCAACTTTGGGAATTTATTTTGCCATTGTGACTACACCATTCCACCTCTCTGCTCTTTTCTTGGCAGAATTGCCAGTTAACCTAAATACGCTGCCACCGGATGCTGTATCCTCTTAAACACTGGGGCAAGTTTAGACAAGATAAATTATTTTTAGCTAGCCCCTGAGTTGGTGATAAAAAGACTTGAGGTCCAAAGAAAAATAAAGAAAAATAAGGCATATTTGAAAGTTGCTAGGAGAGTAGATCTTAAAAATTCTCATACCAAGAAAAAAATTGTAACTATGTATGGTGATGGATGTTAACTAGACTTATTGTGGTGATCATTTTTAAATATATACAGATATCAAATCATTGTTATATCCCTGAAACTAATATGTTATATGTCCATTATACCTCAATAAAAATTAATTTAAAAATAGATACCTTTAATATCTGTTGATCATAAAAATGACAAAAGGTGTCTTTTAAATGAGTTAATTATACACTATTTACCATGGCTTCTTTAGATGTATTTGTGATACATCCTTTATTTAGTGTACAGACAATGCTTAGTGGGCATAAGAATTCAGGGGCCTCCTACAAGAGGGGCCCTTTATGAAATGAGAACCAGCACTTTAATTTAGAAAACACAGCAAGAATGATGCTTGGGAAAATTTCAAGAAATCAAAGTCTAGGTTTGTGAAAGAAAGAAAGGAAGGAAGGAAGGAAGGAAGGGAGAGGGGGAGAGAAGGGGAGAGAGAGAGAGAGAAAGAAGGAAAGAAAGAAAGAAGGAAGGAAAGAAAAGAAAAAAGAAGAAAGAAAGAAAGAAAATAAAGGAAGGGAGGGAGGAAGGAGGATGAAAGGAAGGAAGGAAGAAAAAGAAGGGAATGGCCCTGTAGGAGAAAGTCGTGCAAGCACCGCAGGGTATTTTCTGAACATTTATTCAGTAGGCCTCTAGAAAAGGCCACCAATCTATCAGCTTCATTCTGGCTACTTTTTAGGGACTTTGGGGAATTTTCCTTCAAGACAATACTGCAGTTTCTTGACAACTTATTTGTGACACATATTTTCTTCATAAACCCATATAATGTCCTGTTCTTTTGCTTCTCTGGCTCCCCATCTGGTTTTAGAATGCTCATGGTTCTCTCGTCTCTGCAGAAAGTGGGTTTGCTTTTTTTGTTTTGGAGAACAGGGAGAGGCTTCAGCCTGGTGTACACAAGAACTTCTGGAAAAATTGCTAAATTCTGTATTTAGAGGGAAGACATGGTTTTCTAGGGATAAGAACAGGGTCTCTCTCTTGAATATGGCACAGTTGTGCAACTTGATGAATTACAGGT
Source organism: Eschrichtius robustus (assembly GCF_028021215.1). Lineage (NCBI taxonomy): Eukaryota > Metazoa > Chordata > Mammalia > Artiodactyla > Eschrichtiidae > Eschrichtius > Eschrichtius robustus. The sequence goes on along the minus strand of NC_090826.1, from coordinate 130,449,009 downwards.
CATGAAGAATCAGTAATGTGATCTTTTCCACCCTTTCATCTCTGTCCTTAGCACACTTTCCTAGAACCTGGGCCCTTCACTCTATCACAAGAGACATATAAAGCCTTTCCTTGGGTAGCATCACCATCTTCTATTTTCCCAATAAATACCTGAAACTCTGTATCCTAAGCTCCACTCTCCTCTCTGGCAGAATTATCCTGTGTGATCATAAGACCTTGCTTATGGCTAGCTGCTACTTTGGAAAAGACCTGATGATTTAATGGGGCCACTCAATCTTTTTCAATTTAAAGGAAGCACTAACCTAAACTTAAAGAGTTTAATGGCACTGTGTTGGGTGGAGTAAGCAGGCATGCATGGATTCACTCATTCATGAGCTCCTTTGTCCTAGAAAAAATTTCAGAACAACGTCGAAAAACTCTTTGGGGGTCTTTTCTTCTTTTCCAGTTGTTGAACACTCCATAGGCATCAGCCATTGCTGTTAAGCACTGGGGTGAAAAGATGAATGGGGCTCGTGTGGCACCATGTCTTGTCCACGGAGAGATTACAGTCCAGCCAGGGAATATACATATATACCCAACTATTGACTTATATTAGGAATCAGAATCAGGTGTGAACTTGTATTCTGATTGGTGAGGGAAAAAAGGCCTGTGTGCTTTTTCCTGAGAAGAGGGAATATTGAGAAAGAGAATTCTCTCCCTTACCTCTTTCACCAGGGAAGCACTGGAAGAGAACTAAAATTAAAGCCCAAAGGGGTGAATGCTGGTTTTACTATCTTGAAGCAGAAAAGCAATTGGTGAAAGCTTCCCTAGAAAGCAACCTCCTTTTGGGGCCCAAGGCCAGTGTGGAAGAGGCTGTGCACTTAACACACAAGGGTGTCTGAGAGTCTGAGCCTTTGTTCCTGGTTTACACCATGCTAGGTTCGCCCACGCCTGCTTTGGTGTGACCAGCTCTTCTTGATGATGCATGGTGGTGCTGGTGTGGGGCGGGGGTGAGAGAGAGGGATATGGGAAGATGGGAGCTCCATTTTCCCATACAACGCCCCTAACAACAAGAAGGAAAATGCAGTATCTAGCTCGCTCTGGTTCCCCTCTTACTGTACGCAGCTCCGCGAACAGTACCCTCAGTTTTCTCAGTTGCCGCTTTCAAAAGAGGTCCTGAGATTCACAAGTGAACTCCAGTGCATAAGGAAGGATGGCTAGAATCCAAGGAGGGCAACTTAACTTCCTAAAACTTTCTGCTCCTGTCATTTGGTCTCACCCCTCCCTTGCTCCCCTGCCCCAGTCCCCCACACCCACTCTGCACACTTTGGCCTTTGTGTTTTTAGCTCCCACTGTTTAGAACACACATCTCTGTCATCTCTGCCTTCCTTCTCTAAATGTGCTGATCCTTCAAGACTCAGCTGAATTCCTCTTCCTTAGGTCCTTCCGGTCACATAACTATAGTTAACCTTGAACTCCCTTGCTTTGGGACTCCTATCTTAGAGGCCTGCATTATTATTTAGATTTTTTTTGGCTTTTTAATCGCTTTGGATGTGCTCACTTTGTCTTTCAAACTGCACAGAAAGAAACTAAGTCACAGAATTCTTTTACATGCACAATAGAAGGTACATAGTGCTTGGCCTGTCACTGGGCCCTAGAGATAGATGCTTGCTTGATTGACTCTGTGGCGGACTGTGGCATCAGACAACTACAATGGGTGGAGTAGTGGAGGCTCAAAACTGAGGGAAGCTGCAAGGATAACCAGGATGACTGTCATGATGGGTAGGACTCCAGAGAATGTCCTGCTAGCTATGCGTACATATCACAGCTTGCTTACGCGTATCCTGTTGAAGTTTCTGTTCCATGAGACTGCTAAGGCAAAGAAGTCCCCACTCAGAGGAATAAGCATAAATGATCTTCAAAGTTCTCAGCCAGAGACAGGCTGGATATCAAAACATGCTGTCAGCATGTCCCTGCTTAGCCCCTTGGCTGGCCCATTCCATCCTTTGCCTTTGGCAGTTCTGGGATCTATAATACTTTTCATGAAAGCACGAAGTCAGTATGTTTCATTCACATGGATCTTGGTGAAACTTGCAAAAGAATGGAGCATGTTTTCTATTCTTTCACAGTCTACAACACACTTGTGAACTTACTGGAATGCTCTGGGCCCACTCAAGACAGGAAATGAGGTTAGTGTTGTTGGTGCATCATAGTGCTGTTTCTGAAAATGAGACTTTCTCTGGCTCCAAGGACCAGAAACATGCAGACAGCCACCCAAGAAGCTCACAGCTGGAGAAGTAGGAGCTGTTGCCATCATTTGTCTTGGATAACGTGATAAAGCTGAAGGTGTGGGCATGTGGCAAAATATTTCCCTTTAGCAAACAATAAAACCGTAAGCAACAAAAGGAAGGAGAAAATGCTATAAATCCTCTCTCATTTTTCTGATCACCCACAAGGAACACAAAGGTCAAGATACTGAAAGTTACACTCACAAGAGCCTGGCCAGGCTGAGGATTTTTTGAGAATCTGTACCTTAGTATGGGGCTTTCTATCACAGGACCTGCAAGCAGTTTCATTCAGCTGGACAAGAGAAAATAATCGGGTCCCAGGCAAAAAAATTCCAAGAAAAAGTCCCTTTCCTTTTGATGACAATATTAATAATGATAATGATAAAAACAATAGGAACTAATTGAGCAACTACTATGTGCTAGTAATCTGGTCTTGGTGCTTTACACATTCTAGTTCATTTAGTCTTCATGAAAGGTCCCTAAGGTAGTCACTAGCATTATCTCCATTCTACAGATAAGTAAACAGAGGCACAGAGTGGGCAAAGGACTTGTCTAAGATTCATGGAGTGAATTAAGTCAAGGAGGTAGACTCCAGTTTCCAGACTCTGCTCAAATAAGTGAAATATAAAGATAGTTCTTGAGCTTCTAGAGGATGGAGTTTAAGCCTTCTTTATCCATGGGACCTTGTGCAGTACTTGGGCTAAAGCAGAAGTTTAATAAATATGCATCCTACAGCTGGCTAGATCAATGAGTCATTGGTAGAAAGGTCAGGGGCCTCATCCCTTCATCTGTTCTCCCTGCTGTGGTGATATTTGAACCCAGGGTAGTAGGGAGTTCAGATTCTCATGACATGAGTTCCCTAGATGGTTTTAAAGGGCAGCGAGGTCATTTCTTTCCTTCTGTATACTCCCTTTGCTAGAAAAGTCCAGAGAGAATGGAAGCTGTGCAATCAGGTCATATTATAGCCAAGTTTTCTGCTGTTGTGAAGGCCTTGGCTTCAGGTGCTTTTTCACATGAGACCCTAAGAAGGTACTCTGATGGCGAAAATTGCCTTTTCATTTGTTTTTGTCCTTTTCTTCTCTCCCTTTTCATCTCTTGTATAGTTTTATCTTTTACCTTCTCCTCTCGTTTTCCTTTCTCTTCACTTTCCATTCATTTTATGTTAGAGCCAGAGTTATTTAAAGTGTCCTAAAAATATTGTCATGGATATATTGTCATTGATAATTAGACATGATGAAAAAGGTATGTACATATATCTTTTTAGTCATCATCATCATGTCTAATTCTGTGGTTGTGTGATTTACACACACAAGATCTCTAAGAAGGGTATTAAGACACATAGCTATAAGCCCTAATCTAATTCCCAGCCCAATCAAACTTAGATTGAGCCAAAGACAGCAAATCATCATTCTAAACAATCTCTTTGACTTGTAAACTGTTATTATTTGATCAGAATTAAAGTACTTAGCCTGAATGAGAGCCACGAGGTACCTGAGGTGTCAGTCTAGACAGACACAAATATAGTAACTAGATGATTCTGAAAGACGTGTCTTTTGGGTTTCTGAGATCATCTATGACATATCCCTGTACCCCAGATATTGCCCATGTTAGAAGTATAGAGCTCACAATAAAAGACTAGATGTTTTCTGTAAACTCCTGCTTGCTATGCCCTCCATATAGTATAACGTGCAACAAAATTCTACATATAACCAGTATTGTATCTGAGAATACTAAAAAGTTTCAATTGGATGGACACACTCCCTCTTATTTACTCTGCTTACAAAGTTTCGTCTTCCCAGCTCCTATGCTCCCTTGAAACTGCTCAGGCTCCAGTCATAGAAGAACTCCAAATAGTCAAAAAAAAGGACACTGTATAGTCTTTACCTCATTGACCTAATCCAAGGTACTTTACACCATTTACTATGGTTTGATATCTGGGACACCACTCTTTCATAATTCCTCTTCCATCTCTCCGACATCTCCTTTTCAGTTCCCATTACAAGCCTACCTCTTAAATGCTGTCATTCTCCAGAGTTTAGTCCTTAGTCTTCTTCTTTTCTTACTCCTTATAGTTTCCCCAAGCAATCTCTTCCACATCAAAAGGGTCTGGTATTATCTGTACGGTGATGACATTCAAATCTGGATCTCCTGCCCAGATCTTACTCGGAAGCATTACAACTATATAACTGCCACTGGACATCGCCATATAAATGTGCCACAAAATCTTAAATTTAGAAGTTCCCTGAATGAACTTACTTCCTCCCACCCCCAATATTTATTTCCTCTTGGATTCCCTCTTTTGGTTAACCAGAAAACCAATCAACCTAAAAATCCAAGCAAGAAAGTCAACAATTATCCCTGAATCCTTCCTCCCCCTCATACCTCTTACCCAGTTGATCACCTCTTAATTCTTCCTCAAAGTTGATTCTTTCCATTCATGCCCACTAGCATTGCCTTAGTTCAGGCCTTTCTCTTCTCTTATCTAGATTATCATACTAGTTTTATAACTGGGCTCTGTGACAATCCCTTACTCTTACTTGTTCTCTACACTGTTGCCAGCATATGCTTTCTAAAACACACATCTAGTCACTGCTCCACTCTTTTCAAAGACTCCCTCACTGCCCAGATAATAAAGGCCAATGTCCTTTACATGGTTTCATATCAGGACTTTTTTGGCCAGAAGTGATGGAAACTCAATTTAAAGTGGTTCAAGTAGAACCCAGGTAATGAGAACGTCCAGGAATTGAACAGACGCTTCAGGCACAGGGCTCAAGTGATATCACTAGGGCCTCATCTTTCCATTTCTCTTGATCTCTCTCACTCTGTCCCTGGATTCTACCTTCCTTGGTGTGTTTGTCTCATTTGGCATACAACTTGCAGGCAGCAGGAGATGGTAGCTGCTTACAACTCCAGGCTTGCATGATCCATACAATTCAAGATTCCAAAGGAAGAAGACCCTTTATCTCAATTTTCATACATCAAATCTTAGGGAAAATTCTTATTGGCCTGGCTTGAGTCATGTGCCTTGAATTAATCATCATAACCAAGGAAGACAGAACCGTAGACTGGGTAATTTTGAGTCATTTTCTGTCTCTAGGAGGTTGCCATGAAAGATAGCCCAACCGAGATCACAAAGAGTAGGGAAGTGTGGTTCCCCAAAGAGAATCAGGGTGTTATTATCACTTGAAGGGGAAAGAGATGCTGATCAGACAAAATGACTTAAGTACACTCCCCATGACATACAGATCTCTCCATGATCTTGATCACTGTCAGTCTCTCCCATCACTACTCTTTCTTTCCATCACTGGACTACTTATAGACTCCTGAATGTGCCAGTTCGTTTCAGACCTTCCTGCCTTTGCAAGTGCTATTTTCTCTGCCTGGAATGTCTGGCAGGCTAAGTTTTATTCCTCTCTACAACTCCAGCTTAAATACCTTCTCCTCTGAGAGCCCTTTGCTGACTTCCAGCTCGTAAGGTGATTATTTCCTCTTTTGTGCCACTATTATACATAGTACTTACCAACATTATTATGCTTTTTTTCACCCTATGCTGCAATTATTCATTTTTTTGTCTGCCTAGCCCAACAACCTGGGAGAGTACTACTAGATCCCTGAAACATAGAACAGATGCAGAGTAGGTGTTCAATAAATTATTGCATTGTGTTATGTGAATAAATATATGAATGGCTGAGTTTTTCAGTGGTAGAAATAACATATAAAGTTTACTATTTTTCCTGGATATCAGGAACATCCTTTGACTCATCCTTCTGTTCCTTCAACCTCCATCTTGATACATGCACACACAGATACATATGTGCAACAATTCCTCCAGAGGGATAAAGAGAACTACCTCCTTAGGACACCCAGGGTTATCCTACTAACTGTTCCTTTATGCCCTTTCTACAGCTGGAAAAATAGCACATTGATCTTTGAAATGCTTTTTTCTTTTTGGATAGATGGAGAAGTATGAAACAAGTAGAAGGCTAAAGGGTGTCTGAAGGGGAGAAGGGGAGGCCAGATGGAGAGGAAAGGATGAAGGAGAATGATAGAATCCCAAATGACAAACTTTCTGGACATATCACTTTCGGTTACGGTTGTCCAAGTTTGTTTCCATGATGAGAAAATGGTATATGAAACTATTTGTGCCTGCATCACATGACTTTTGTGTGTTTACATAAGCAAGTTTAGTTTTGCTTAATACAGCTAAATTCCTCTCAAAGGAGTGTTGTTCTCAGAAAATGCATTAGTAATATAAGACTTGGATTTGCCAAAGAGAATTTGTGTGATCTTAGATCATCAGTCACCAAACATTCTACATCTATTTAATATCTGGAAAAATGGAAATCATTAATCCTGCTTTGACTTTCATCCCCAAAGGGTTATGTGAAGTCCTCAAATGAAATGTGTCAGAAAGTATTTTGTAATGTGTTAAATCAATGTGTACAAGAGTGAGTCATTAATATTAGAGAATGGTTAAAATTCCTCCATAGAACGATGTTAACGTAACTGCCATATTTTGAAGTTTATTTTTGTTTTTGTTTTACATTAATTTTCAACAATTGGATTTTAAAGGTACAGTAATAAGATTGTGAGTACATTTATGAGATGTCTCTGCTAAGCTTATAAATTGGATAAATGAGGATTTTTCTTAATTTGGCTGACAGCATACAAATCTGTTTTACCTGAGAGAAAAAAAAAAGAAAGGGATGGAGGAGAAAAAAAAAATCTGTAGCCAAATTTATTAAGGTGGATGCACTTGTTAGAAGAGCTAAAGAGTTTTGATGATCTAAGATCACAATTAGCAGCAACATGACCTGGTCGAGAGGGAAGTCAAGGGGGCTGGTTCAAATTCCAAGTGTTTTCTGGAGTACTATGTGACTGTGGGAAAACATTTCTTAGTCTTCTATTTGGAAGTGCTGAGGAAATTGCCAGTAGAGAAAGAAAATTTAAAAATATACCATGTATCCACAAGATCAGATTCAACTGAAAAATATTACACTGTTTTTATGGTATCAGTGCTTTGCACAGTATCAAGGTTCACTAATTATTTGTTGAGTGAGTATGTGAATGAGCATTGGAGTCAGAGAGAGGAAACAAGGAGAAATTCATTGCTTACTTGACCTTCAATGTGTTGTTAAGTTTAACTTTTCTCTCTTTGTTTTCCTTCCTATGGAGGAAGGACAATTTTTATACTGAGAATCAATGATAACATGAGATGGAAAAGTAAACACAAGATAAAAGTAACACCACCTTCCATATGTAGGCTTAATATTTTTCTAAGTTCTTTTATGTGCAACCTCTCATTGAAACTCACTGACAAGAGAGTATGGGAATTTTATAGGCACAATGTTTAAGCATACATACTTGGTTGCTTTCCCTCTTGCTAATAAAACTGATCTCTTCTACCCCATCCTCTGTCTCTCTCACGCTCAAGGAACACTATGAGCTGTTTCAAGGAATGATGCCAGGTTCCATCCACAGGTCTAGCCACCTGAGACAAGCGTGGGCAACTGGCATGATTAGGTTCCTTGGGGATTAAGAAACCTCCCCTGACTTATTGCCTGAGCAGGGCTGGCAATGACTCTTTCTTCAGCTTCACCCCTCCCTTGCTTACTTCTGCTGTGGTGTAAATGGTATTACCTGAAGCATAGAAGTACAAAGAGGAAAGGGGTGGTAGTAAACTCAAGTAGAGAAAGTATCAGGAGATCACTTGGTAGACCTGAGCTCAAGCTAAGCACTCCCAAATTCACCTCAATATCCCTGTCAGTCAGCATGTAGCCCTCATCTAGCTTCAGATTGCCACATGGGAGAGTGAGCCCCAATTCACAAATGCTCATGGGAAAAAAGATTTTACTTCCTTTCACCATGTAAAGGGTACAGATTTGGGTGAGCACACACTTAACATGCTTTACCATGACCTGTTGAGCTTTATCTTTAGAACTGTTGAAATCCTAACTATCTTTGGGATTCTTTCCACAACCTCAGTATCATAAAGAGGAACCTGGAAATTCTGGCAAACTGGGTCCTGGATATTACCCAAAGAAGAAATCTGGAAGACCAGCATCTTTGGAAGTAGAGCACAGCACAATCTATCCATCTTCATCATTGATGGCATTTTGCCAGATACAACTGACCAAACTCCTTTCTCTTATATGCTCACCTCTACTCCTTACCTTCAGCCCATGGAGTGATTAATCTCAAGGGCAACAAAGAAGCAAAAATAATGATCTCATCAAGAGATAGCTTTAGAATCCCTTTCAATGGGTTTGAACAACAATGGAAGCAAATTCCTCCTTTAGTAAGAGTCCTCTTGGTTTATGCAAAACAATGGCTAAAAACACTAGGCACCCTCCTACCAAGGTAGAAGATACCAAACAAGAACCAATGCTGATTTGGAAAAGACAAATCTTTTCTAGTTGGAAATGTAATAAAGTCTATATCTTTCCAGAGAACCCAGACTGCCCCATATTGGAAAGAAACAATGATTTGCCACTTAATTTCTAACTTAAATATGTTTTTCCAGATAATAGGGAAGGAGTAATATTGCCCAACTCATTTTATGAGCCTAGTGTAGTCTTGATTCCAAAAGTAGATAAGGATGACTCAACACTTATTTATAATTAAAAGCAAAGTCTTAGAAAACTAGGAATAGCCAGGAAATCCTTAACTTGGTGATATATACCAAAAACCTAGAACAAACATTGTGGTCAGTGAAAAAGCCTACACATGTCCTTTAAATACTGGAAATAAGACAAGTACACACTGCTACTATTTCACACAGTACTAGACATGCTACTGAAAGTTACCTGGAAAGAAAAAGAAGTAAATTCAAGGATTGGAAGAAAAAAGTAAAACTCATGACTTGCAAGTGATATGATTATCTACCTAGAAATACCAATGGAGGTACAGACCAACTCAGAACTATTAAGAGTTCAATGTGTTTGCTGGATCCAAGATTACTGCACAATAATAAAAGCACATTCCTTTATCAGTAGTAATCAAATAGAAAATGCTATTTTTAAAAAAGACGTCTCTCTCAATCACAAGAAAAAGTTATCAGAAGTTAACTTACCCAAGGGTACACAAGATTTCTAGAAGATGACCTGAACAAAGGGAGAGGCATTTTATTATCTTGGATATAAGGACTTAAATATTACAAAGAAACCAATTCACTCCACATTTATCTATAAGTTCAGTGTAAACCCAATAAAACTTTAATCTGGATCTTTGAAGAAACTAACAAAAAATTCTAACATCTGAGAAAAGAAAACTGCAGAGAGAAAACTTAACCTATCAGTTATTAAGAATACTAAAAAATCATAGTTATAAAAATGGTTTCAAGAACATGGAGCCTAGAGAGACAGACCTATGTATATACAGCAAAGGAAGTTCTGCAAACCAATGGACAAAGAGCAGATGGTTTAGTGGATGGTGTTAAGAAAACAGGCTTGCAACATGTGGAATAATGAAACTGGATTCCTTCTTCGATAGTAAATGCAAATGGTAGATTGCAGATGGATTCAGAACCAGATGTTAAAACAAAATTTATAAAAGTACATACAAAGTAATGCAAAAGAATATCCTTGTGACCTAGAAGTGGGGGAAACTATTCTTAAACAATGCTTCCCCCTAAAATAATTCCACGAATCATTAATAAAATAATTGATGAATTTGATTATATAATAATTAGGTCTTTCTGTTCAATGAAGGACATCATAGATAAAGTTTATAGACATTACATATTGGAAGAAGATGTTTAAATGTCTAAAACCACAAAAGACTAATATTTAAGATAAGAAACACATGAAAATCAACAAGACAGGAATTTCCAATCAAGAGATGGGCTAAAGACATGATTGGGCCATTTATAGAAGAGGAAAGGCTAACAAGCATATGAAAAGCTGTCCAAACTCAGTAGTAATTAGAGAAATGCAAATTAATCAATGAGACATTACTTTATATTTGTTAAACTGGCAACAAAAAAAAAAAAAGAGAGAGAGAAAGATGGACATTGCCAAGCGTTGATAGAGATATGGGGACATCTTTTCCATAGAGTATAGATTGGTGCAGAGATCACTCTGACAGTCCTTGGTCCAAATAAATAACCCCTTACTTAATGACCAAGCAATCGTACTTCTGGATATCTACCCAAAGACATTCTCACACAATTTCACAAGGGAACATTTTCAAGAAAGCTCATCCCAGTGTTGCTTTTGGTGGTGGAAATTTGAGGCAATCTTGGTGTCCAATCCTGGGGGAAATATAGGTTGAAAGTGAAGAATTACCATCATGTAGGACTGTGCAGTGAAAGAAATAACAGACTACATATGCCCACAGTTCCATAAACAAATGCTAAAAAAGTTATGGCTGAGTTTTTAAAAAGAAAGAAAAGATAGAAATAGGAGTGGAATCTGTAAATAACCCATCTGCATCAATTTAAAATTCATGCAAATAAAATGCATATTTTGTAAGAATAATACATACAAAAAAGATAATCATTAAATACTTTAGAACACTTTCCTATGATGTGAGGCATAGGGATGGAGAATTGGTGTGGGAAACGGAGGAAAGAATGAAAGAAATTAAGCAAGAGACTAGCATGGACCTATGACAATAATGTGCATTCTGAAGAGTATGATTAACTCAAATATATCTATTTCTATACATCTCTATGTTTATCTATCTATCTATCTATCTATCTATCTATCTATCTATCTATCTATCTACCTACCTACCTACCTACCTACCTACCTACCTACCTACCTACCTGCCTGCCTATCTAGGGACATGGAAATTTCTACCACCAGGTAGGAGCACAGAATGGAATCATAGAATGTCCTTGTTGGAAGGGGCTGGTCAAGACTGAATTTTATATATTCTCCCCCTCTAGGAGGGCCTTCTTCAAACTCTAGCTTCTTAAAGGAGAGTCCATGTCAGTTCCAAAAGAAAAGAAAAAAAGGAAGAAAGGAAAAAAATGCAGACAAACAGGCTCAAAGAACCATTATTTAAGTATTATTGATATAATTAAAATTATGGAGTTAGAAAACCTCAGGAAAGAAAAAAATAAAAGCAAGTACAAGATTAAATAATATATTTGCCATACCTCCAAAACAACACAAGTTCCAGGCAAATCAATTAGCTTGGCCCAAGTAGTCATGCTTTTCGATAATCATTGTGGAGACCAAACGTAGTAAGACAGACTAAACTTCAACTGAATTAGTGAAATCTTTTGTTGTCAGGCAGAAACGTCCTCAAAGTGCTGTGGTATGCTCCTGGTTCACAGTTCATGTGGAGGAGTTTTGAAAACTCCTAGCAGAATGTAATCTTATGCTTTGTTTAATGTAAATTGCACCGTTTTTCCCCTTTGGGGTACCCAAGTAAAGAAAGGTGATTTTTCAGTAGTTTAAAATCCTAGAGGAGGAAAATTACTGTTCAACTAATGAATTTTACAAGAGAACACCAGCTGCATCTGACATAAGTAGACAGACACCCATACTAAGCAGATGGATTGGTTTCTTCTGGGAAATCTTATAAACAGGAAAAAGCAAACACCCTTCCCACACAAATTTTTAAAAATTTTCCTTTGGTATTTGTTTAATATCTTGATTAAAAATGCGGGTCACATGAAACTCTATGCCCAAACTGGAGATACTGAGTGTAAAAATATCAGACACATTAGATGGGAGAGTAGGGTCCATTCACCATAAGGGGGCTAAGATCAGAGATCATCACAAGTGACTCCCCACTGTCAAGTGAAGCAATGAGTGCTCCGAAGAAAAATTCTAGGGCTTGCATTCATTCACTCAAAATACATCAAAGAGTAACTCATGCTCTAGGCACTGTTCTCTGAACTGTGAGCAAGACTAGCAAAACCCTTTATATTCTAATGGGATCAGACAGACAAGAAATGTGTAAACAAGTAATTACTAAGATAATTTCACATTACGTTAAACACTGGGAAGAAGAAAAAGATGGAAAGTAGCAATGGGAGAAAGAGAGGAGAAAGAGTGAGGGTGAGAATATGGGAAAATATATTTTGGCAGTGGTGGGCTCCTCTCACTAGAGTGGTTAGAGGAGGTCCATCTGAGGAGTTGGCATTTTAGGTGGAACTGAATGTTGAAAGGATGGGATGATGGATAGCGAAGAGTGTTGTAGGGAGAGGGAAATAAATAAATCAGGAAAGAGCATGGCATATATGGGCATAGAAACAAAGGCAGCATGGTTGAAGCACAGTGAGCAAGCTGGGGAGTGATAAAAGGTCATAATCAAAAGGAAGACGGGGTTAAATTATGCAAAACCTTATAGGCTATGAGAAAGAGCTTAGATTTTTGTTACAAGTGCAGAGCATTGTAAGTGGGGAGAGGGTTAACAGGATCTAATTTATACTTTGAAAGATCATTCTGGCTTCTAGGGGAAGGGAAAAAGAATAGAAGCAAGAAGACAAATTAGAAGGCTCTTATGGCAGTCCTGGTAATGATGATGGTGGCTTGGGTCGAGATTCTGCCAGGAGCAATAGTTACTTGTGATCTGACTCAGGATATCCTTGGAGGACTGGCTGATCAACTGGAATTGGTGTGTAAGGGAAGGAAGAAGACCAAGGACAAGTTAATTCTGAGATTTAATGTGTTATGCAGTCAAGTGGCGATGTCAACTAGGCAGCTGGATATAAGCGACAGGAGGTCTTTGGTGAGGCAGGAGCTGGAAAAATAATTAGAACTTTAACAGGAATGATTAGGGAGCAGGGGAGCTCTGATGAACTATTTTTTTTGGAAGAATTGAGAGTTGACAAGACATCTTTTCAGCTTTTAGAAAATCTTTCCGAAATATAACTCTGCTGACCTGTCTCAGACCTTCATAATGCAATACAATATGTATACAATGCACATAACATGTCCAACGAATGCTTACTGATTAAGTGATTAATTAGTAGTTTATTATACTAATATTCTTTACCTCTCAATGTTGATTGAGACAATGGGCTTACCGGGGCAATTTCTTCATCTGTAAAATGAATATAACAATATGTTCTTGCAGAGTTATCATGAATATCAGGCACATAGTAGGTATTTATGTGTAATAACTATTTTTGAAGATTGCATTCTCGTCAATGTAGATCTAACAGTAAGGCAATCCAAAGAACTGTTTTCCTGAATTGAAAAGGCTCCAATTGAAACTGCCTCAGGAAAAGTATTATTTCAGGAAATGATATATAATAGACTAGCATTTCCTTTCAGAATCAAGGAAATGACTTCTGAGTAACCTGCACTTTATTCAGTTTTTGACTTGTATTGAACACCTGTATTGTTGGCTCCAAGAAGTCCAGTGCTAACATGTTTGGTATGTATTTTTATTAGTCACGGTTTTCCAAAGAAACAGAACTAGTAAAATACGTGTGTGTATCTATATCGATATCTATACTGTTTTCTCTTTCTCTCTCTATTTACCATCTATCTAGAGAAATTTATTTTATGGAGTTGGCTCATGTGATTGTGAGGACCATACGAGTCTCAATTCTGTAGGGTAGGCCAGCAAGCTGGAGACCCAGAGAAGGGTTGGTGTTGCAGCTCAAGTCCAAAGGCAGTCTGGAGGCAGAATTCCTTCTTCCTTAGGAGAGGTCAGTCTTTTTCTCCTAAGGCCTTCAACTGATTAGATGAGGCCCACCCATATTAGGGGGGATAATCTGCTCTACTCAAAGTCTACTGACTTACAAGCCTCTTAGATAGCCTCATCCACAAGAGGGCAGACAGCAGAAGCAAGAAGAACCACATTCCTGCAGCCTGTGGAACAAAAACCACATTCACAGAAAGATAGACACGATGAAAAGGCAGAGGGCTATGTACCAGATGAAGGAACAAGATAAAACCCCAGAAAAACAACTAAATGAAGTGGAGATAGGAAACCTTCCAGAAAAAGGATTCAGAATAATGATAGTGAAGATGATCAAGGACCTCAGAAAAAGAATGGAGGCAAAGATTGAGAAGATGCAAGAAATGTTTAACAAAGACCTAGAAGAATTAAAGAACAAACAAACAGAGATGACCAATACAATAACTGAAATGAAAACTACACTAGAAGGAAACAATATCAGAATAACGGAGGCAGAAGAATGGGTAAGTGACCTGGAAGACAGAATGGTGGAATTCACTGCTGCAGAACAGAATAAAGAAAAAAGAACTAAAAGAAATAAAGACAGCCTAAGAGACCGCTGAGACAACATTAAACGCAACAACATTCGCATTAAAGGGGTCCCAGAAGGAGAAGAGAGCGAGAAAGGACCTGAGAAAATATTTGAAGAGATTATAGTCGAAAACTTCCCTAACGTGGGAAAGGAAATAGCCACCCAAGTCCAGGAAGCACACAGAGTCCCAGGGAGGATAAACCCAAGGAGAAACAAACCAGCTCTACAACAAGTGCTAAAGGAACTTCTCTAAGCGGGAAACACAAGAGAAGGAAAGGACCTACGAAAACAAACCCATAACAATTAAGAAAATGGTAATAGGAACATACATATCGATAACTACCTTAAATATGAATGGATTAAATGCTCCAACCAAAAGACACAGGCTCACTGAATGGATACAAAAACAAGACCCATAAATATGCTGTCTACAAGAGACCCACTTCAGACCTAGGGACACATACAGCCTGAAAGTGAGGGGATGGAAAAAGATATTCCATGCAAATGGAAATCAAAAGAAAGCTGGAGTGATGTGGAGATCACATCTTGGGTCACAAATCAAGCCTCAGTAAATTTAAGAAAATTGAAATCATATCAAGCACCTTTTCCAACCACAATGCTATGAGACTAGAAATCAATTACGGGGATAAAATGTAAAAAACACAAACACAAACACATGGAGGCTAACCAATACATTACTAAATAACCAAGAGATCACTGAAGAAATCAAAGAGGAAATCAAAAAATATCTAGGGACAAATTACAATGAAAACACGATGATCCAAAACCTATGGGATGCAGCAAAAGCAGTTCTAAGAGGGAAGTTTATAGCAATATAAGCCTACCTCAAGAAACAAGAAAAATCTGAAATAAACAATCTAACCTTACACCTAAAGGAACTAGAGAAAGAAGAACGAAAAAAACCCAAAGTTAGTAGAAGGAAAGAAATCATAAAGATCAGAGTAGAAATAAATGAAATAGAAACAAACAAAAAAAACACCAGCAAATATCAATAAAACTAAAAGCTGGTTCTCTGAGAAGATAAACAAAATTGATAAACCATTAGCCAGACTCATCAAGAAAAAGAGGGAGAGGACTCAAATCAATAAATTTAGAATGAAAAAGGAGAAGTTACAACAGACACTGCAGAAATACAAAGCACCCTAAGGGACTACTACAAGCAACTCTATGCCAATAAAGTGGAAAACCTGGAAAAAATGGACAAATTCTTAGAAAGGTATAACCTTCCATGACTGAACCAGGAAGAAATAGAAAATATGAACAGACCAATCACAAGTAATGAAATTGAAACTGTGATTAAAAATCTTCCAACAAACAAAAGTCCAGGACCAGATGGCTTCACAGGAGAATTCAATCAAACATTTAGAGAAGAGCTAACACCCATCCTTCTCAAACTCTTCCAAAAATTTGCAGAGGAAGGAACACTCCCAAACTCATTCTATGAGGCCACTTTCACCCTGATACCAAAACCAGACAAAGATACCACAAAAAAAGAAAATTACAGACCACTATCACTGATGAATATAGATGCAAAAATCATCAACAAAATACTAACAAACAGAATCCAACAACACATTGATAGGATCATACACCATGATCAAGTGGGATTTATCCCAATGATGCAAGGATTCTTCAGTATATGCAACTCAATCAATGTGATACACCATATTAACAAATTGAAGGATAAAAACCATATGATCATCTCAATAGATGCAGAAAAAGCTTTTGACAAAATTCAACACCCATTTATGATAAAAACTCCCCAGAAAGTAGGCACAGAGGGAACCTACCTCAACATAATAAAGGCCATATATGACAAACCCACAGCCAACATCTTTCTCAATGGTGAAAAACTGAAACCAGTTCCTCTAAGTTCAGGAACAAGAAGAGGTTGCCCACTCTCACCACTGCTATTCCACATAGTTTTGGAAGTTTTAGGCACAGCAATCAGAGAAGAAAAAGAAATAAATGGAATCCAAATTGGAAAAGAACAAGTGACACTGTCACTGTTTGCAGATGACATGATACTATACATAGAGAATCCTAAAGATGCTACCAGAAAAAGTCTAGAGCTAATCAATGAATTTGGTAGAGTAGCAGGATACAAAAGTAATGCACAGAAATCTCTTGCATTGCTATACACTAATGATGAAAAATCTAAAAGAGAAATTAAGGAAACACTCCCATTTAACATTCCAACAAAAAGAATAAAATATGTAGGAATAAATCTACTTAGGGAGACAGAAGACCTGTATGCATAAAACTGTAAGACAGTGATGAAAGAAATTAAAGATGATACAAACAGATGGAGAAATATGCCATGTTCTTGGATTGGAAGAATCAATATTGTGAAAATGACTATACTACCCAAAGCAATCTACAGATTCAGTGCAATCCCTATCAAATTACCAATGGCATTTTTTACAGAACTAGAACAAAAAATCTTAAAATTTGTATGGACACACAACGGACCCCGAATAGCCAAAGCAGTCTTGAGGGAAAAAAAAGGGAGCCTGAGAAAGGAGACTCCCTGACTTCAGACTATACTACAAAGCTACAGTAATCAAGACAATATGGTACTGGCACAAAAAGAAATATAGATCAACGGAACAGGATAGAAAGCCCAGAGATAAACCCATGCACCTATGGTCAACTAATCTATGACAAAGGAGGCAACGATATACAATGCAGAAAAGACAGTCTCTTCAATAAGTAGTGCTGGAAAACTGGACAGCTACATGGAAAAGAATGAAATTAGAACACCCCCTAATACCATACACAAAAATAAATTCAAAATGGATTAGAGACCTAAATGTAAGACTGGACACTGAAAACATAAGAACACTCTTTGACATAAATCACAGCAAGATACTTTTTGATTCACCTCCTAGAGTAATGGAAATAAAAATAAAAATAAACAATTGGGACCTAATGAAACTTAAAAGCTTTTGCAAAGCAAAGGAAACTACAAACAAGACAAAAAGACAACCCTCAGAATGGGAGAAAATATTTGCAAATGTATCAATGGACAAAGGATTAATCTCCAAAATATATAAACAGCTCATGCAGCTCAATATTAAAGAAACAAACAACCCAATCCAAAAATGAGCAGAAGACCTAAATAGACATTTCTCCAAAGAAGACATACAGGTGGCCAAGAAGCACATGAAAAGCTGCTCAACATCACTAATTATTAGAGAAATGCAAATCAAAACTACAACGAGGTATCACCTCACACCAGTTAGAATGGGCATCATCAGAAAATCTACAAACAACAAATGCTGGAGAGGGTGTGGAGAAAAGGGAACCCTCTTGCACTCTTGGTGGGAATGTGAATTGATACAGCCACTATGGAGAACAGTATGGAGGTTCCTTAAAAAACTAAAAATACAATTATAATATGACCCAGCAATCCCGCTAGTGGGTATATACACAGAGAAAACCATAATTCAAAGACACATGCACCTCAATGTTCATTGTAGCACTATTTACAATAGTCAGGTCATGGAAGCAACCTAAATGCCCTTCAACAGACAGATGAATGGATAAAGAAGAAGTGGTACATATATACAATGGAATATTACTCAGCCATAAAAAGGAACGAAATTGGGTCATTTGTAGAGACGTGGATGGATCTAGAGACTGTCAAACAGAGTGAAGTAAGTCAGAAAGAGAAAAACAAATATTGTATATTAACACATATATGTGGAACCTAGAAAAATGGTACAGATGAACTGGTTTGCAGGGCAGAAATAGACACAGATGTAGAGAACAAACGTATGGACACCAAGGGGGGAAAGTGGCGGGGTTGGTGGTGGTGGTGTAATGAATTGGAAGATTGGGATTGACATGTATGCACTAATATGTATAAAATGGATAACTAATAAGAACCTGCTGTATAAAAAAATAAATAAAATTCAAAAAAAAAAAAGTCTACTGACTTAAATACTAATCTTAACCTAAAACATAGCTTCACAGGGACATCTAGACTGGTGTTTCACCAACTATCTAGGGACTGTGGCCTAGTCAAGTTGACACATAAAATTAACCATCACTGTGTTCACCCTTGGAGTTTAACAACAATGGTACTGTTTATTCTATACAGAAGAAAAAATAAATCCCCAGCAACCTGTGTGAGAAAGCCTTAGTTATTAAAATCTCAAAGTAAGGCAAACTCATTCCACATCAGTTTCTTCAGTTTTTTTCAGTATTTCCTGACCAGGTGAGATTCTACTATATTATGGGGTTGTCTTAATACTCCAAGCTTCCTTTCTACCTACTCCTCCTTCTTCCCTGCTCCCTTTTTATCACATATCCCTGATGAAATACAGATGTAATCACTTTAAAAAGAAACGTAAGTGTCTTTAAGGAAGAAAACATATTATAAGCAGAAAGGAGACCATATTCCATGACTCGTAGCTGAGAAATTACTGAGGGAAATGAGAATTTCAGTTCAGCTCCATTGCATGGCAGTTTACAGTTGTTTTCTCCTCAGTGACTTTGGAAGGAATTGATTCCTTTGAACAAAATGTAGTGCACAATTACTGAACAACTCTTTTCAATTTATTTTCAAAGCAGAATATTTTAAAAAATTGTGGAGAGGTGTCTGAGGTTCACAGGACATACTCCGGCCATGTTTACTACCCAAATATTTCCAATTATCAATAAACCCAAGTTTATTTATTTCCATTAATCTTGTGAGGAATGAGATGGTGACAAATATTTAAGGTCAGCAAAAGTTCACCTCTAGTTACCTAGGCAGGAAGTGTGGGCAAACCAGTTTGGTTCAGTTGTGCTGATGGTGGATAGGAGAAAAATCAAATGCAAGAGAGTTTCAAAATGCCCTAAGGGTAATACAAATTCTCACACATTTGAGGGAAATTCCATTCAATCAACAGTATTTATTGAATTCCTGCCATGTTCAAGGCACTGGACTAGGTGGAGGTAGTGGTAGGAGGAAAGATTTACAGATGGGTAAACTATAGCTTCTATTCTCCTCATAATTCTAATCTAAAGGGAAGAATAAAGGCAGTGCATATATATCCATCATATAAGGCAAAGTATAGTCAGTAACTTAAGAATAGAAATATTCATGTAGTGGCTTTTTGGCCAAAATGTCTTTTTGTACTTTTAGAGGAAAAGGGTTGGGCAATCAGCTGACATCTACTACCTTTGAAAAATTTGCCCAACGGCCAAGAATCTGAGGAAGAAACTCTGCCTATCTTGGAAACAGTCTCCAGCTTTGACAGCAAAGCCTTCCCTATCACTTTATTCCATTATTGGTCTTCAGATTTAGGTCTCCAGTGAGGATTTAGGAATACGCTTCTGTAGGTGGCATCCAACCAACACAGCACCTGATACCACAAATACCTTTAGTAGATCCAGGCTGTAGATCCCAGAAGCCAAAATTAATATTAAATGCCATGATTATGTGTGCCTTCCACCTAGTTCTTGACTTGTCATGGGCCTGTATCTCTCTCCTATTTTCTACTCCCTTGGTCTTCCCTGGGCCAAAGTCCAGAGATCTTTGCTTTTTTTGAGAGAAACTACCAAATTCACTGACTTTGGCCTTTCCTTGTGCTAATTTTCAGTTTGAATGTTTGCTCTGGCCACAGAGATTTAGTCCAGTTTACCAACTACTTTTATGATACAACCTAGAGCTTAGTCCAGATTGGTAGCTGGCTCCAGCTATACCTTAGCTACTAACTCAACAGCTGTCAAGTTCCAAGGAAGCTTCCAGTAGAACTGGATAAAATGACATAATGCTATGCTGTCAAACCACACCCTTCCTCAGTTTACACTGCAGTGTAAACTGATTACAAAGTTAGTTTTTGTGCTTTCCTTTGAGGCAGCTTGACACTTGCCACAAAAATACAAAGCCAGATGTTTTTAAGGATTTGATTCCTCTCCAGCCATCTGTGTGCCACTTGTAAACTCAAAGGCACGTGCCTTTAAAACTTGAATTCTGGTGACACGAGTCATAGAAATTCGAGAGTGTGTTGGTCCAAATAGGCCTATGTCTGTAATAGTCACTCATTAAATATTTCTTGGGAGAATATATTTTTCTAATGCTTCTTACCATTTTCCCATTATTATTTCATTCACTCAATCACTCAATTATTGATCAAATATTTACTGAGTTCTTACTATGTGACAGGGACTGTTCTAGATGTAGGGAATATATCAGGGAACAAAAGAGACAAAAATTCCTGCCCTCCTGGAGCTTTCACTCCTTATTATGGTAAGGGTGAAGCAATAAATACCTTGGCATATTATATATTATTATAAATGGGCATGATTGATATAAACAAAAATAAAGTAGGAAAGGAGATAAAGAGGTGGGGGTCAGGGGAGGGATAAAGTTGATTAGGGTACCTCTATGCTCAAATGCTGGGAGATTAGGAAGAACTGATGAAATAAGACTGAGAAAGAATAGCAAGTTAGGGAGGAGGAAAACAAGGGATGTGTGGTTTTGGTAGTCAAGAAGATAAGAACTGAGAACTGATTTACCGACATGGAGGCCATTTGTTACTTGACAAGAGCAGTTCCACTGGAGTGATGGAAGGAAAAGCCTGATTGGACTTATTTAAGAAATAATGGGAGAAGCATATGAAAAAGTTCAACATCATCAGTCTGCAAGAACATGCAAATTAATATCATAATGAGATACCAGTATCTCCCACCAGACTGAATTAAATTAAAAGGATAGTAATATCAGGTGTTAGTGAGAATATGGAGATTTACATTGTTGGTGGCCATGTAAATTGGCAAAGCCACTTTGGAAAATTAACTGGCAGTATCTTTTGAACTAAACGTGATCCTGACACAATTCCACTCCTGGCTCTATATCCAGTAGAAACGAGTGCTTGTGTGCAGCAAAATATGTATAACAATGTTCAAAGTAGCTTTAACAATGATAACAAAAGTTGGAAGCAATCCAAATATTCATCCATAGAATGGACAAACTGTGGTATATTCATACAATGTCATATAAGAAATGAAAAAGAATGAACCGCTGCCATCCTCAACAATACAGATGAATCTCACAGAAATAATATTGCATGAAAAAAGCTAGACACAAAAGAGGGTATACTGTGTGATTAATATAATATTCAGAAACAGGTAAAAATTAATCTATGGTGATAGAGTAGAAAATAGATATTACCTTTGAGGAGATAGTGACCAGAAAGGGGCATGAGGGAGCCTCTCTTAAGGACTGGTATTATTCTAATTTTAACCAGAGTCATGCTTAAGTGCTATACACTGAAGATCTGTGCATTTCATTGTATGTAAGTCATACATCAATAAAAAAAAAGAGTTTAGAAGGAGAATTAAGAAAAGGGAGTAGGGGGCTTCCCTGTTGGCACAGTGGTTAAGAATCCGCCTGTCAATGCAGGGGACACGGGTTTGAGCCCTGGTCTGGGAAGATCCCACATGCCGCAGAGCAACTAACCCCGTGTGCCACAACTACTGAGCCCACGTGCCACAACTACTGAAGCCTGCATACCTAGAGACCATGCTCTGCAACAAGAGAAGCCACCGCAATGAGAAGCCTGTGCACCACAATGGAGAGTAGCCCCTGCTCGCCGCAACTAGAGAAATGCCTGCGTGCAGCAAAGAAGACCCAATGCAGCCGAAAATAAAAATAATTTAAAAAAAAAAAGAAAAGGGAGTAGGGACAACTTTTTTGTTTCTTTCCCAACACTGACATAAAGTCCTAAGCACACAGAATCTTAGAGTGGGAAAGGATTTACAGATCATCCTGTCCAAACTCCTTCCATAGTTGCCTGTGAGGCATACTGCTTTCCTGCAGATTGGTGTCTGGATATGTGCCTTTGGGCATTGATCACTTTTCTACTTGTCTGCACATTATTTTGGCTGACTCATTTGATTATCATGATATGGCAGCCAAGAGACAAAGTGCAGCAAAATAGATTTAGGGTAAACTTAAGGAATGACTCCCTTAAGAATCAAGGATACTAAAGCATGTGTTCCATGTGGAGATGGGTAACTGTGACCAACTCCTACCTTATATTTAATGAAAAGAACCACCATCTCTGAGTTTAGAAGGCATATTTCAGGTAGAAGGAAAGGTGCGTGCCAATGCAAATCCCAAATTATTCCAAACTGGGAGGTTCTCCACATTTGAAAAACACACATAAGTCTTTTGAGCTTCTATGGGATCGTTTAAATGCTTTTAGGTAAGCTGCTGGAAAGATAACATACACACGAATTGTCAAAGTAATGTCATACACCTAGCTGAACCGCTCAACTTGTTCAGAGGCTGCATTTCAGCTTGTTCTAGTGAGGAGCCTTTTACCCTTTGTATTGATTTGGAAATAGTTAATGACACAGCATAGACCAAGCCCTCTCTCCCTTGAAGCCCAGCCAAGTTCCAGAGCTACATCTTTCTTTGCCAAAGAGAACTCCCTGAGCCACGTGAAGCTTCCTGGCGAGGTCCTCAACAGTGCGATGTGGCAACAGCAGTAGTGACAGAAACTGATGAATTGGGAGAAGGAGTTTGCTGGGCTAGAGGGAATCCTCCTCCTGCTTTCTCCCCTGGGCACACCAAGACCATGTAGTAAGGGAAATCTACTCTTCCCTGCAGCAAGTACAAATTCTAAGGGGGTGGAAACTGGCTGTGGAGCAGTTAACATGGCAGAGGTAAAGCCTTTCATTTTGTGGGAAGAAGTTGGAGCAGGGGGTGAAGAGCAGAGTCAGGGAAATCTGCTCTGCTGACTGCAATCCGCACTGTAGGAAATTACATAATTGAGATTTCATCAGCACCTAGGTTGCTGAAGCCAATGTTGTTCACCTCCTAGGATGTGAGTCATAACTTCACACACAGACACACACACACACACACACACCAATCTAGATGATAATATCCTATGGGGATCATGAATTTCAGGCCCTTCCGATATTAGAAGATGGGATGATAGTAGAAATAATTAAAAGATTAAACCGCCTTCAGAACCAACCAGTGCCACAAGAGATGCACATAAATGGTAATTTAGAGATCAAAATGATGCTCGCACACAGCACACACTGTAAGTTTTCATTAACTGTGATGACTGAGAAATGAATACATGTTGGCTAGTAGGCCTTTTAAAATTAAACTCAGATAAACTTTAAAAAAGTTTTAAAATAATATATTTTAATTTTTCAACTACTAAATTAGAAAGTAGATTTAATGATAATTAACAAAAGTTGGTTAAAGTGTGGGGAAATGGAGATTCCCAAGAGAATGTAAATTTGTATACATTTTTCTGTAGATCAGTTTGGCAATATGTACTAAAAATCTCAAAATAATAAATTTCATTTACCAGTAATTGTAATTTTAGGAATTTTTAAGGATATCACTAGTTCTGTTTTCAGAGATTGTGCTCTTCACACAATGAGATAATGTATCAGCATTAAAAATAATGTTTTAAAGAGTACATTTGTTGACATGGAAATGTGGAAATTTGTTCAAGGTATACTGATGAGTGGGAAAAAATATATGTAAAAGCATTAAAATACAGTGTGAACAGTATGACCTTATTTTGTAAATAAATGTGTAAACAGTTGCACACACATAGAAAAAAATCAGATAAACTTTTTATAAATAGTATGCATCTCAAAATTATTTCTGTTGATAAGCTCCAAATTTTTTTATGGGTATGACTTAAGGAGTTAGCTAGAAATAAAGGGAAAAGAGAGACAAAGTAATGTAACTTAAGGCTTATTATTAAATGTCTAAGGCACCAGATAAGTGTTTCTCAATCTAATGTATGGACATTAGAATTGCTAGGGATATTCTGATTTATTGGGTCTGGCCCCCCTCTAAACTGGTATTGTTAAAGCTTCCCAGGTGATTTTAATGTGCAGCCGCAGTTGGGATCTAACACATTAGGTGCAGTGGTTCTCACAGTGTGGTTCCTGGACCACACCATCAACATCCCCTGAGAACTTGTTAAAAAGGCAAATTATTGGTTCCCACCCTAGGCTTACTGAATCAGAAACTCTGGGAGTGGCTGGGCCCAGCAGTTTATGGTTTAACAAGTCCTCCAGGTGATTTTGATGCAGCCTGAAGTAGGAGAAACACTGCCTCAGGGAATCATCAGAAATAGTGCCATCAGTTTCAGGTGATCCACCACAGGAAACCTAACTCAACGAGGCCTGCTCAGAGCTCTACATGATAGTAGATGGATCTATTCTAGGAGTCAGCATACATGTAAATTTCCAAAATTCAAAAAGTTAAGTTGGGAAAGGAAATTTTCTTTGTGCTGATGCACACACACAGGCAGTGATCTTCCAAAGCAGGCTAAACTGACACATGTGAGAAAGCTTTGCTTCCACGGAACACATGGTTACATGTTTCCAATGCCTGGAAGTGTTGTTCAGCTGCTGCTACTGAAGATCCTTTCCCACGGTAATACACCCTCCACGTTACAACCAAAGGAATCTTTTCCACTTGCAACACTGATCATACCACCTGCATTTCTAGACTTAAAAACCTCAAGACTTGCCCTTGCCCAGAGGCCAAGATTCCCAACATGGCTTAGAAGGTCCCACACATTCTGATCCCCACCCACTTCCCCATCCTTGTGTCATAGGATGTTCCTTTGTGAGTTCAGAGTTTTGGCTACATTGGCCTTCTTTCTGTCCTAGGGACTCCCAACCATCCCTCCGGCCACATTCTTTTCACATAATGTACCCCATGCTGAGAGCACTCTCTCCTCCTGTCTTTGTCTATTTAATTCCTGCTCATTCTTCAAGTCTCAGTCATCACCTCTACAAGGCAACCTTCCCCAACCCCGCTGACCAGGTCACTTCCCTCTTTGATATGTTTGAACAGCACATACTCTCTCCTTCAGAGGACTCGTCATAAGTGTGATCTTGCATTTAGCTGTGAGACTCCTTGACTCCTATTTCCCCCACCATTTGGTCAACTCCACATGGGCAAGCTCTCTTTCACATCCCTGGCATACAGCCGGCACAGGGCTTGGCATATAGCAAGGGCACAAGAACACTTTTAATGAGTGGATGACTGGATGGATAGATAAATGAATAAATGAATAGTAGTTTGGCTATATTGATAGTACTTCCTACTGTTTAAGTTGTTGACAGTGGTCATTGACCTGCATCACACCATCCACATCCCTTATTCGAGGTCCATACAATCTTATAGGAAGGGAAACAAGGACATTCTGAAAGTGTGCCTTTTGTGTATCGCCACAGTTTTGGGTCTTGAGATTGACTTGAGGGAGAAAACTGCACTAGAAGCCAAGTGTTTTTCTTAGCTATGACTCTGTCTCTATCAGCCTGTATGCACTAGCTTTGCCACAGTGAATTGTATGTGACCCATTTACTGCTTGCTGGCACCATATTAGCAGGCTCTGCCCATCAATTTCTCCTATCTGAACTTGCTTTGACAAGTTTAAACTTCTACATACCAAGAGCCTAAAACAGTACTTAAGTCAAAATAGGCATTTAACGTGTGGAGAAAGATTTGTGTGAGAGCAAAGCTTTGGCCTATGTAGCTATAAGGACATCGATTGTACTGGCAGTCCAATCCAGTTGAGGGGACAAAGGGAGTTCCCCCCTGAGGTAATGGTCAGACTAGTCAATAACAATAGTGGATGCAAAAAGAGAATGAAATTCTATATTTAAATCATTGAGAGAAAAGAAATTTGGACTAAGAATTTTATATCAAGTTACATTTCCATTCAAAAAATTGTCTTAATAAAAAAGAGGCATATACAGCCTCAGGTTTACCTCATAAAGATATTACCTTGAATATGCTTTTGGAGAAAGTTCTAAATAAGAGAAACCAGGAACTGCTGTAAGAGAGGAGAAAATAAGGTGATCAAATATCTTGGTAAACTTTACTGTTCTCTTTTGGGAAAGCCTAGAACCAGAGAAAAGCAAAAAGGGAAGTATCTGATCCAGAACTAAAATTTAGACAACATGATAGATGAATATGGAGACAAAACAATACTTTTTAATGCAAGATAAAAGTATTGAAACATGAAGCAACCAATGAAGATATATGAACATGTGTATGAATGTTATAAGAAAAAAATGCAGTATACAACATTTAAGATAGCAGAAGAAAACGCAATCTATTCGCTGGGATGCAGGAAAGGAGAATAAAGAAATTAAAGGAAGCTATGAAAATGAATAAAGATGAATACTCTGGGCTGCTCAAGAATAGTGAATTGGGATTTGGCAGCAGCTTGGGGAAGAGGCAGAATTAAAAGACATTTTGTTTTGGAGGACAAACCCTCAGTGACCTCAATGTTATTATTCACCTTTTCCTTTCTGATCTGATCATCTGTTCTTACACAGCCATTGTGTAATCAAATGCAGCTATTTGAAAATAGACATTTTGTTTCCCCTGCCCTGGGTCTCAGGGAATGTCTTGGAAGTCTGGCCAGCTCTTAAATCTCAAATCAGGGAGCTGGCTGTCAGAGACAAATAGTGGGCCAGGCTAATAACCATCACTACAACTGGTGTAAGGTTGCCAGACACAAGGTCTCTCCATGGGGTCTGTTCCCTGTTCTAGGGACTAGATAAATGAGCTGTTTGAAATGTGCAGCAACCATACTTGTCAACTAGTCACAAAAATTGGGGCCAGAAGAGCCTTAAGAGGCAAAAGTCTCTGAGCACTGGAAGTTTATATATTTGACTTTCAGTATATGTAGAACACCAAATATTTGACTTTGATGGTAAATTTGAAATTAGGGAGGATTAGCTTGCATGGGAAGGAATTCACTTCCTAGGTTGGATTAGTTTGTGTAGACATTAATCACTTTCCTCAAATATTCCAATTTCAAAGGGATATATTGAGCTCCCACTTTCTCAAGATAGAATGGTAACAAGGGACACATGTGTTTTCAGTGTGAGAAAATCCTCTGTACTAATTTCCCTCATTGTTTTCCAAATAGAGTACATCTTCCCTGGCTTAATGGAACATTGACTGAGCCTAAAATGCCTCCGTTCTGGAGGAAATGTCCAGTGAGCAGTGAATCTTGGTGCTTTCATGTGGGGAAGGAGGCATTTTAATAAAGCCAGTCCCAGGGTCAGAGGGAGGAACATTTCAGAGTGGAATGTCTTCTAGCATTCAACCGGGAGCAACGGGAAGTTCACATTCATGATTCTTCATTCCCAGGATTAGGAATCGTGAGTGTACACACTCTCTACCAGCATGCACAATTAGCCCTCTCCAGGGAAAAAAGAAACAAATGAAAGAATATAGAAAGGGAATTTTAGGGCCAACCATTTAATTCCCATTAAACATAAGTTTTCTTAGGTTCTGGGAGCACAGATTAAATAGCATTTCAAACACATTTCTCTAACTTTTTCAAGGTCATAGTTTTCTCGAGAAAATTACTGTCTTATCTTGCCTCCCTAATTTTGTAGGACTCCTAGGAATTTCTAAATTTTAGGATGAGTACTCTTTCACAAAGTCGTATTAACAAGTCTTATTAATAGAAAATAGCATATAACATATATATCCAACATACAGTTTGTGTAAAACTGCATGTACACACGAGAGTTCCTTCATAACCTTAGCCTGCAAAACCTATTTATCTTTCTCATAAGTCAGAACTGGAGATGTGTGTATCTTTGTAATTCAGGCCTCATGGTTTTACCTCTTTGAAACTCTACAGAACTTGCTCAATTTAGTCCTCACCACAAAACTGTCATTTCTTCTAAGTGTAAGAAGGATTCCCAGAGGCTTGAACTTTGCTGGCAGAGTGCTGCTTCCTCCACTCAAGGAAGTTCTGCAGTCAATGCTATTCTCAACTTGCCAGGCCTCCAGAGAATGCTCTTTTGCCATGGAAGTTCTTTTCATCAAAAAGACCAATGGCTGGTCCAAACCAAGCCCTTCACCTCAACCCAACAGACTAGGGTTGCTTTTTAAATTTTCTCTGTACCTCCTGCTATGAAGAATCTTCAAAGGAATCCTGAGAATAAGATCATTCTCTCCAGTCTCTCACTTCTTGGCATGACTCTCCTCTTTCCTATCATCTGTATTCACATCTGAATAGCCACAACTATCCAGAGAATTCAGGAGAACTCTCTGAATTTCCTGGAAAATTGAGGAAAGTGTATATACAACTAACAGGTGTTGAGCAGGTACTCTGTTCAGACGCCATTTTTAGTGCTTACATGTAGGAAGACTCACAACAGCCTTACGAAGCAAGGACTGGTTTTATTTAGTTTTACAGATAAGGAAATTAAGGCTTCAAGAAGTTAAATAACTTGTCTGCAGTCATAGTGCTAGTATATTTAGAGCCAGGATTTGAGAGTCCACACTATGTCCAGGAGTTACTTCAGTGTGCACATCTGGCCACTGCCAAGTCAAGTTACAACTTTATCCTTTTGCAAGGTTATAAATGCCTGACTCAGAGTATCTTAAATCATGCCTTCCTATAAAATGATACAATACTTGATATAACTTTTCCATTCAGTCCCTATCTTTCCCACAAAGAAAGAAAATTTAACAATAAACAATACATTAAGATCCAAACAAACTTAGAACACAGTCTTACAAATAAGCCCACTTTAAAGATGGAATGAAGGAAGGCCAAACAGAGCAGTAAGGAAAACAGTAGTTTCCTAGCTTCTAGAGTCCCACAGGTCATCACCACACACAAAAAAGGTGCATACCCTTATTTCACTGCTGCTTTTGAGGAGTTTTACTAAGTGCCAATCAAGGAACTGTGAGCACCGATACAACCTACATTTTTGCAGGTCAATAGCGCTAATAATATCAGTAATAATAATCCAAATTTCACTGCGTTTTGCTGCCATATACTCACAGAGGTCTTCAATCCTGTGAATGAAAGACCTGCTTAAGAAAAGTGTTTGCTTTTTATTTTCTTTAACAATATAATTTTTAAAAAAGCAAAATTTTGAGAAGTAAAACCTTTGGAGAACAAAGGAAAGCCAAAACTGGAATTTATTTTGGTGAAATGAATAGTGATTTCCTTCTGGGAGCAAAACACAGTAACTTCCCAGAGACACATGCATTTAATTTATATCGGTTATGCCTTCATTGATCTGTGTATCTTCATAATCATTTATATGAGGTACACACTTAGGGTGAAATCAACGCTCAGAGGGACTTCCTTTGAAGGGAGGATATCTGCTCTTATTGTCTCTAGAGAGTTAGTAAAGCCCAGAATTATAGGATGATGTGCCCCAAATTCAAAAGGCTCCTGTTTATCCAAGTGGGAATGATTTTAGGATCTTGCTCTTTATCTCGGGAATGCTTAGATTCACACACATCTGAAAGGAAATTATGTAATTCACTTCAATTTCTTTTTAACAATATCAATTTCTTCAGTCTGCCCTGAGTATTATATAAACTGAAAGCCCACAGTTGGCTGTGTTGACGCTCACAAGCTCTTTGGAGACTAGGCAAGGGAAACTTGCCACCACCGTTGCAATAAAAGGAGAGTCAGAAGATGTAAATCATTAACTCTGAAGAAAGACAGAAACCCCATGGGATTTATCTTGGTTGAGAAGAACCAGATTTACTGAGATATAGTTTACAAGTATGCATATTTTAATTAATTTTAAAAAGCCTAATAGGTTTTCCTATAAAGAAGCATTTGTATTTAGGGTATCCCTTGGCAAAGTCATGCTCTAAAGAGCCCAAGGGAAGTGGACCCAAGTGAAATGGTTTGGATGTAGGCTGTAAAAGGGAAAGGTGGAGAAGAGAGTTAGAATCAAAGCTATGAAAATGAATTTAGATGGAGCAGAGTGGAGGATGTGGAGTGAGAAAAAGCTGCTGCTTTGAGGGAAGTAATAGTCATTGCAGGGAAGTTAGAGCAGATTTATATGTGTTCCCTGTACTCTGATGGTTCATACCCGTGTGTTCTCCAAAATCCCAGG
This sequence comes from Eschrichtius robustus, assembly GCF_028021215.1. Classification (NCBI taxonomy): domain Eukaryota; kingdom Metazoa; phylum Chordata; class Mammalia; order Artiodactyla; family Eschrichtiidae; genus Eschrichtius; species Eschrichtius robustus. The sequence continues at coordinate 130,418,653 of NC_090826.1, read as the reverse complement.
AGAGGAATACAGAGACAGCTTCACCCCAGGAAAACTCCAAACCCAGTTCCGTAGCCTCATTATGGCTTTTAGCATTTCCCACTTCAACCAGAAAAGCCTGACTCAATTTGAATTCCACTGAAACTGATTTCTCTTAACCTGACACCTAGGTATGTACCCTCAAGTATTCAAAACCTGAAAGAATTAAAAAAACTTTTCTCTCTGATGGAGGCAAGTCAACTTTCCTAGCTTCACATTTTAGTTCTACCACATTCCTCAAATTCCATTCTGCTGGTTGTTCATATCCAGAACTGTGCCCCTTGGTGTGCTTATTCTAATGCTCAGACGATCTGTGGGCTCAGCCTGTGTTTCCCCTGGCAGAAAATGACGGAATGAATCTCAGAGCTGGAAAAGACCTTGAAAGATATCTGTTTCTTGGTTCAGCCCTGTTACCAGACAAATTAACACCTAGCCCAATCTAGGCAGACGTGTGTTTTAAATGAGGGACAGAAAATGATGCCAGTTGGACTGTTGCCCCAAGTACTTTGTTTACTATCAAAGTACATCTGACAGCACTTCTCTCATGCTGCTGCTTCTTCCTGCTCCTGCTCTCCATCAGATCACCAAGGTTATAACTGCCCCACCTGGGGCTTGAAATCACAAGCCACCAAGCCTTGTCCTCACATTCTTTCCTCCCTTCCTCTGAGCCTTGAAGGGTGGGCTCAGGATATCATCCTCCTTACAACTCTTCTAATACCCCTAGAGAACAAGGTCAAAAATCAAGTACTGCTTCCATGAGGTGGAAAATCCCCTTTTTACCAGCTGATTTTTGACCTAGATATGGCTACAAGCAGCTACACATTAAGAGCAGTGTATATCTACAATATTCCATAGTTTTACATTAGCTTTATGAAACTTAGCAGCAAGCACAAACTGATTTCAAATTAAAATCCAGACTCTCAGATCCTCCTCTTTGTATTTCAATTTTCATCATTCATGTTTTTTTTCCCCTGCTTTGTTTTGTTTTCATATGGAAACATTTGAAAATAGATACCCTTGTATTTATGGCCTATGACACAATAAATGGACAAAAAAATCTTATCGATGGCCTAAAATGGTTTTAAATAAGGTTCCTTATATATAAATTCAGGTCAAAATCTCTGAATGCCAAGTGAGAAGGATGGAAACTGACATTTTTATTTATAAGATTTTTGTAAACCAGACTAGTGCTTCAATTAAATGTTTTCTTTAAGTTGATTAATCTTGAGTTGAAATTAATTAGTCTGACATTAATCAAAGGAATCTTCCATTAACAGGCCAACTCCTCTTTAAATGAATATGAAACTCTAGTTTTGTCAATTTGTAGCAAGACCTCTGCTTCAGGCTTAGCACAGACTAGGAATTCTATTAAAAAGTGTTTGTTGACTGGCTGATTGTTTAAGGAATAAGTTTTGCCCTTCCAATTTCCATGAAAATGACTTGAGAAGTTTCCATAATGTTTTAGTTTCCATTTTTCTTCCTTCTCTTTATCTAACTTATTCTCAGAACTGAACAGAGGTTTATCCACTGGCATTAAAAAAATCAGCCTCTTTACTAATAAGCTTGATTTTTTTTTAATAATAAGTGTAACTTGTCTCTCTTTCCCATATGATAAACTCATGCTAATGTTTGTAGAAGCTCTTAATTCTGTAGAAAGAGGTAACGATTGAGTCAATATACTACCTTTTACTAAATTAATCATAATCCATTTTATTCAAATTGGACACCTATAAAATGATGAAATTTGGCCTCTGAAATAGCTTGACAATGGATCTTGAATGGCGGCTGGGGGAGGGGAGGGGTTCCCACACTTGGAGGGGCCCACTCATGGTGAGGGAATCAGCAGAGATGGGGAGAGATCTTCAGAGGATTGGGGAATCGGAGGGGAATGCAGCCAGCATCTCCCCCACCCACTAGGGCCCTGACAAGCCTTCTGGGGTCCTGGGCCTGAACCTCTACCCTCCGGGGCCACCTCCGGCTGCCCAGGTCCTGAGCCTAAGCTCCGCAACCCCCCCCCAAGACCTTTTCTGGCTGTGTGGGCCCTCAGCCAAAGCCCCCTCTCCCCTGCTAAGGCCTCTTCTGGCCTTTGTGTGTGTGTGTGTGTAGTTCTTTTTTGCTTTGTTGTTGTTGTTTCATTCTTATTTTTATTTTTTCTAATATATTTTTTATTTTTCTAATTTTATTTTATTTTTTATTATTTGTTATTGTTCTCCTTTCTGTTTGTTGCCTTTTTTTTTTTTTTTTTTTTTTTTTTTTTTTGCTGTGCTGCGTGGCTTGCATGGTCTTGGTTCCCAGTGCAGGGATTGGACCTGAGTTCCTGTGGTGAGAGTGCCAAGTCCAAGCCACTGGACTAACAGAGAACTTCAGGCCCCAGGGAATATTAATCAGTGTTAGCTCTCCCAGAGGTCCTCATCTCAGCACAAAGACCGGGCTCCAACAAACTGCCTGAAAACTCCAGTGCTGGATGCCTCAGGCCAAACAACCAGCAAGAGAAGAACACAGCCCAACCCATCAAAAAAAATATGTTACAGATGAAGGAGCAAGGTAAAAACCTACAAGACCAAATAAATGAAGAGGAAATAGGCAATCTACCTGAAAAAGAATTCAGAGTAATGATAGTAAAGATGATCCAAAATCTTGGAAATAGAATGGAAGCATATATCAAGAATATAAAAGAAATGTTTAACAAGGACCTAGAAGAACTAAAGAACAAACAGTGATGAACAACACAATAAGTGAAATGAAAAATACACTAGAAGGAATCAATAGTAGACTAACTGAGGCAGAAGAACGAATAAGTGAGCTGGAAGATAGAATGGTGAAAATCACTGCCGAGGAGCAGAATAAAGAAAAAAGGAATGAAAAGAAATGAGGACAGTCTCACAGACCACTGGGACAACATTAAATGCACCAACATTTGAATTATAGGGGTCCCAGAACAAGAATAGAAAGAGAAAGGGTTTGAGAAAATATTTGAAGAGAATAGATGAAAACTTCCCTAACATGGGAAAGGAAATAGTCACCCAAGTCCAGAAAGTGCAGAGAGTCCCATACAGGGTAAACCCAAGGAGAAACATGCCAAAACATATTAATCAAACTAACAAAAAATTAAATTCAAAGAAAAAATATTAAAAGCAGCAAGGGAAAAGCAACAAATAACATACAAGGGAATGCCATTAAGGTTGTCATCTGATTTTTCAGCAGAAACTCTGCAGGCCAGGTGGGAGTAGCAAGACATATTTAAAGTGATAAAAGGGAAAAGCCTACAACCAAGATTACGAAACCCAGCAAGGATCTCATTCAGATTTGACAGAGAAATCAAAAGCTTTACAGACAAGCAAAAGCTAAGAGAATTCAGCACCTCCAAACCAGCTTTACAACAAATGCTAAGGAACTTCTCTAGGTGGGAAACACAAGAGAAGAAGAAAACCACAAAAACAAACCCAAAATAATTAAGAAAATTGTAATAGGAACATATATATCGATAATTACCTTGAATGTAAATGGGATAAATGCTCCAACCCGAAGACACAGACTGGCTGAATGGATACAAAAATAAGACCTGTATATATGCTGCCTATAAGAGACCCACCTCAGACCTAGGGACACGTACAGACTGAAAGTGAGGGGATGGAAAAAGATATTCCATGCAAATGGAAATCAAAAGAAACCTGGAGTAGCAATACTCATTTCAGATAAAATAGACTTTAAACTAAAGACTATTACAAGAGACAAGGAAGGACACTACATAATGATCAAGGGATCAATCCAAGAAGAAGATATAACAATTGTAAATATTTATGCATCCAAAATAGGAGCACCTCAATACATAAGGCAAAAGCTAACAGCCATAGAAGGGGAAATCGACAGTAACACAATAATAGTGGGGGACTTTAACACCCCACTTACACCAATGGATAGATCATCCAGACAGAAAACAAATAAGGAAATGAAAGCTTTAAATGACACTATAGACCAAATAGACATAACTGATATTTATAGGACATTCCACTCAAAAGTGGAAGAATACATTTTCTTCTCAAGTGCACATGGAACATTCTCCAGGTTAGATCACATCTTGGGTCATAAATCAAGCACTGGTAAATTTAAGAAAATTGAAATCGTATCAAGCATCTTTTCTGACTATATGCTATAAGATTAGAAATAAATCAATTACAGAAAAAAAAACTGTAAAAAATACAAACACATGGAGGTTAAACGATATAATACTAAATAACCAAGAGACCGCTGAAGAAATCAAAGAGGAAATCAAAAAATTCATTGAAACAAATGACAATGAAAACTCGATGATCCAAAATCTATGGGAGGCAGCAAAAGCTGTTCTAAGAGGGAAGTTTATAGCAATACAAGCCTACCTTAAGAAACAAGAAACATCTCAAATAAACAACCTAAACTTACACCTAAAGCAATTAGAGAAAGAAGAACAGAAAAACCCCAAAGTTAGCAGAAGGAAAGAAATCATAAAGATCAGATCAGAAATAAATGAAAAAGAAATGAAGGAAGCGATAGCAAAGATCAATAAAACTAAAAGCTGGTTCTTTGAGAAGATAAACAAAACTGATAAACCTTTAGCTAGACTCATCAAGAAAAAAAGGGAGAGGATTCAAATCAATAAAATTAGAAATGAAAAAGGAGAAATTACAACTGATACCCCAGAAAAACAAAGGATCATAAGCGACTACTACAAGCACCAATATGCCAAAAAATGGACAACCTGGAAGAAATGGACAAATTCTTAGAAAGGTACAACCTTCCAAGACTGAACCAGGAAGAAATATAAAGAGAGAAATCACAAGTAATAAAATTGAAACTGTAATTAAAAATCTTCCAACAAACAAAAGTCCAGGACCAGATGGCTTCACACGGGAATTATATCAAACATTTAGAGAAGAGCTAACACCCATCCTTCTCAAACTCTTCCAAAAAATTGCAGAAGAAGGAACACTCCCAAGCTCAATCCATGAGGCCACCATCACCCTGATACCAAAACCAGACAAAGATATCACAGAAAAAGAAAATTAGAGGCCAATATCACTGATGAATATAGATGCAAAAATCCTCAAAAAATACTAGCAAACTGAATCCAACAACACATTAAAAGGATCATACACTATGATCAAGTGGGATTTATTCCAGTGATGCAAGGATTCTTCAATACATGCAAATAGATCAATGTGATATACCATACTAACAAATTAGAGAATAAAAACCATATGATCATCTCAATAGATGCAGAAAAAGCTTTTGACAAAATTCAACACCCATTTATGACAAAAACTCTCCAGAAAGTGGGCATAGTGGGAACCTACCACAACATAATATAGGCCACATATGACAAACCCACAGCAAATATCATTCTCAATGGTGAAAAACTGAAAGCATTTCCTCTAAGATCAGGAACAAAACAAGGATGTCCACTCTCGCCACTATTATTCAACACAGTTTTGGAAGTCCTACCCACAGCAGCCAGAGATGAAAAAGAAATAAAAGGAATACAAATTGGAAAAGAAGAAGCAAAACTGTCACTGCAGATGACATGATACTATACATAGAGAATCCTAAAGATGCCACGAGAAAACTATTAGAGCTAATCAATGAATTTAGTAAAGTCACAGGATACAAAATTAATATATAGAAATCTCTTGCATTCCTATGCACTAACAATGAAAGACCAGAAAGAGAAATTAAGGAAACAATCTCATTTACCATTGCAACAAAAAGAATAAAATACCTAGGAATTAACCTACCTAAGGAGGCAAAAGGCCTGTATGCAGAAAACTGTAAGATACTTATGAAAGAAATCAAAGATGACACAAACAGATGGAGAGATATACCATATTCTTGGATGGGAAGAATCAATGTTACAGATTCAACGCAATCCCTAACAAATTACCAGTGGCATTTTTCACAGAACTAGAACAAAAAATTTTACAATTTGTGTGGAAACACAAAAGACCCCGAATAGCAAAAGCAATCTTGAGAAAGGAAAATGGAGCTGGAGGAATCAGGCTCCCTGACTTCAGACTATACACAAATCTATAGTAATCAAAACAGTATGGTTCTGGCACAAAAACAGAAATATAGATCAATGGAAAAGGATAGAAAGCCCAGAAATAAACCCACACACCTATGGACAACTAATCTATGATAAAGGAGGTAAGAATATACAATGGAGAAAAGACAGTCTCTTCAATAAGTGGTGCTGGGAAAACTGGACAGCTACATGTAAAAGAATGAAACTGGAACACTCCCTAACACCATACACAAAAATAAACTCAAAATGGATTAAAAACCGGAAGGTAAGACTGGACACTATAAAACTCTTAGAGGAAAACATAGGAAAAATACTCTTTGACATAAATCAGAGCAAGATCTTTTTTGACTCACCTCTTAGAGTAATGAAAAAAAAAACAAAAATAAACAAATGGGACCTAATTAAACTTAAAAGCTTTTGCACAGCAAAGAAAACCATAAATGAGATGAAAAGGCAACCCTGAGAATGGGAGACGATATTTGCAAACAAAGCAACTGACAAGGGATTAATCTCCAAAATATAGAAGCAGCTCATGCAGCTCAATATAAAAAAAACAAACAACCCAATCAAAAAATGGGTGGAAGACCTAAATAGGCATTTCTCCAAAGAAGACATACAGATGGCTAAGAGGCGCATGAAAAGATGCCCAGCATCGCTAATTATTAGAGAAATGCAAATGAAAACTACAATGTGGTATCACCTCACACCAGTCAGAATGGCCATCATCAGAAAATCTACAAACAATAAATGCTGGAGAGGGTGTGGAGAAAAGCGAACCCTCTTGCACTCTTGGTGGGAATGTAAATTGATACAGCAAATCTGGAGAACAGTATGGAGGTTTCTTAAAAAATTAAAAATAGAATTACCATATGACCCAGCAGTCCCACTACTGGGCATATACCCTGAGAAAACCATAGTTCAAAAAGACATATGTACCCCAATGCTCATTGCAGCACTATTTACAATAGCCAGATCATGGAAGCCACCTAAATGCCCATTGACAGACGAATGGATAAAGAAGATGTGGTACATATATACAATGGAATATTACTCAGCCATAAAAAGGAATGAAATTGGGTCATTTGTAGAGACGTGGATGGACCTAGAAACTGTCATACAGAGTGAAGTAAGTCAGAAAGAGAAAAACAAATATCATATATTAATGCATATATGTGGAATCTAGAAAAATGGTACAAATGAACTGGTTTGCAAGGTAGAAATAGAGACACAGATGTAGAGAACAAACGTACGGACACCAAGGGGGAAAGTGGGGGGCAGGGTGAGATGAACTGGGAGATTGGAATTGATGTATATATATACACACTAATATATATAAAATAGATAATTAATTTAAAAAATAATAGGGTAGTCTATGTCCCTATAGTCCCTATGATTTACATAATGAATCTAACTTGTTTTTTTCAGTATAAGTCAATTTTATAATTTCCACTAAACTGGATATCTGTCACTCAAAATAGTCCCTGGTTCTTTATTCACTGATAAGTCAAACGTAAATAATTGCTGCTTCCATTCCTAGAAAGTAAGAGGGGGGACATGGAGTCATCTCAAGGCACATCTTAAGAAAACAGGCAAGTCCGGGAGTTGGCCTCTGTCTTTTGCAACACTGGAGGGTTTCACAATCGTTAGCATAGACTGCTAGGAGAATACGTTTCCACAACATCATGTAGCCCTGGCTAAGATTCACCATGGTAGGTTCAAATTTTTTTGAGAAGTAAAATATTATCAATAGAGGTGAAATTTTTTGTGCAGCCCACTCCAATGAAGATAGGTTGGTGAGATTTATCATTTCTGTGGAAATTGTTCTATATATCAGCAATAGCAATAATAGTAATAGTAATAATAACTAACACAAGCATTGCTTACAATGTGCCCAACACTATTCTAAGCACTTTCTATGTATTCAGTCATATGATCTCTCCATCCAAGAAGTTAAGTTTCGCTGTCATTACCATTTTATTGATGAGGAAACTGAAACTCAGAAAACTTCTGTAATTTGCCCAAGGTCACATAAGTAGAAGAGCCAGAATCTCTAAAAAAAAGAAATATATATATATGGTGATATTTTTTATGATTTTAATGTTACATAAGTGGTATCATGTTGAATTCATCCTTTATAACTTGCTTTGTAACTATTACATCTCTTATGTTTATTCATGTTAATATGCATAGCACTTATTCATTCATTTAATTGCCACACAATACTACATGTGGAATATATGGCTATTCCACATTATACTGATCTATTTTCCTATTCTTGGCCCTGTGGTGATTTATAAATTTTCCCTATTATAAAAAATACTGTATGAAATGTAAAATATATAAAAATTTGTATGGAAACACAAAAGACCCCAAATAGCCAGAACAATCTTGAGAAAGAAGAATGGAGCTGGCGGGATCAGGCTCCCTGGCTTCAGACTATACTACAAAGCTACAGTAATCAAGACAGTATGGTACTGGCACAAAAGCAAACACATAGATCAATGGAACAGGATAGAAAGCCCAGAAATAAACCTACGCACTTATGGTCAATTAATCTATGACAAAGGAAGCAAGAATATACAATAGAGAAAAGACAGTCTCTTCAATAAGTGGTGCTGGGAAAACTAGACAGCTACATGTAGAAGAATGAAATTAGAACATTCTCTAACATCATACACAAAAATGAACTCACAATGGATTAAAGACCTAAATGTAAGATGAGATACTATAAAACTCCTAGTGGAAAACATAGGCAGAACACTCTTTGACATACATTGCAGCAATATTTTTTTGGATCTGTCTCCTAGAGTAATAGAAATAAAAGCAAAAATAAACAAATGGGACCTAGTTAAACTTAAAAGCTGCTGTGGCTATTTCCAGTTCCAGGTCTTATGAAACTGGCAGCTTCCATTTTTTATCTCTTAGGCTTCTGAGTTTTGGAACCCAGCCACTATGCAACCCATAGAGAAGCCCAAGTGGGAAGGGAACAGAGATCCCCAGCCTTCTGCCCCTGCTGAGCTCCCAGCCAACAGCCAGCACTAACTGGCCAGCCATGAGAGTGAGCCACCTTACAAGTGGATCCTCAGCCCCCAGGAAACCTCAGCTGATGACACATGGAGCAGAGACAAGCCTTCCCCACCAAGGCCTGTCCAAATTGCAGTTTCATGAGTTACATAATTGATTGTTGTTTGAAGCCACTGGGTTTGACACACCTAAGCTTCCTTTCCTCTAAAATTCTTCTATGAATCTATACATTCTTCTGTGGCTAACTTCCTGGTTTTAAGATGAGAGCCAATGCTTGTTAGTTGTATATACATCATGCCTGATTTCTCCAACAGTTACCTCATTATAGTAAGAGCCTTCTGTAGATCTTCCCAAATTAGATAAATAACTTAACATTGAATAAGACATTTCTTTCTTTGTAAGGTGGATTCAGCATGGGACTGCATGCATCCTTGGAATTTAGTTGAATGAACACAATACATTCCAGCTTCTTTATGTTTTCATTAACTACGTTGAGTCCACACTGAACTAAGTAACATTTATACTTTACACTTTGTCTAATGCTTAGAAACCCCCAAAATTCTTTTTTAGTAGGTTTCTAGGAAATAGAGAAGACACATATATTCACCTCAACTAGAGAGAAACAGGCCTTGAGTGGAGGGGCGGTTAGCATGTTTAAAAGAGAAGAATGGTTATTCTCCTTCTCTGCTTTTACTTGCCTCTTCCAGTAAACTCACACAATCCCTTTCCTTTACCCCCATCTCTACATAAGAAAATGAGGAAAAGAAAATAAAAGAAGGTAAGAAGAGAGGGGGTAGAATATCCCAGAGACCATATTTACATTTTTACAGCACTTTAAACGTTTTAAGAAGTGCACTTCCTGTAAAGTAGATAGTAGAATCCTCATTTTTTGGCCTGTGAAAATTAGTGAATTGCATGATATCTTGTACTTTGTGACAGCATACATCCTGGTATCTGAGTAAACCCAGGGATTATTTCATTAATTCTAACATCATGCCCTTACAGTGGGGAGGATGATGCAGACCAGCCACCACCAGGGCCCCGAGGAAGATGTCCAAGGATGCGGAGGCTGAACTTCCAAAGTCAACACTCAGCCCTGCCCTCTTAGAAGTTCCTAATCTCATACACTGATGTTTCCTGTTCTCCCCCAGACCACACTTCAATCTCCTGCCTTAATCCTTCTAGAGTTTAGGAATGGGGTTTAAAGAGGAGGTCAGAGACTCCCCCAACTCTTTCATGGAGCTGGGGGTGAGGGAGACAGGATTGGTGTCTTGTCAGGAAACATATTGTAGTTTCTTTTTTTTTTTTAAAGATCAATTTTATTTTTATTTATTTATTTATTTTGCCACATCACAGGGCATATGGGATCTTAGCTCCCTGACCAGGGATCAAACCCACGCCCCCTGCATTAGAAGCATGAAGTCTTAACCACTGGACGGCCAGGGAAGTCCCTGTATCTTCTTTTGTTACATTCATTTGTTTTGTTTTGTTGCTTAATGGAGGAGGAGAGAGAGGATCACTTGGAGGTACAGAACTCTCTTGTACCTCTCCTCTGCTCTCACACCCTCGTGAAACCAGCAGGACAAAGAAGAGCTACTTAAACCATGATGAGATAGCTTCAAGATGGCAGAGGAGTAAGACGTGAAGATCACCTTCCTCCCCACAAATACATCAAAAATACATCTACATGTGGAACAACTCCTACAGAACACCTACTGAACTCTGGCAGAAGACCTCAGACTTCCCAAAAGGCAAGAAACTCCCCAGGTACCTGGGTAGGGCAAAAGAAAAAAGGAAAAACATAGAAAAAAGAATAGGGATGGGACCTGCACCTCTGGGATGGAGCTGTGAAGGAGGAAAAGTTTCCACACACTAGGAAGCCCCTTCACCGGTGGAGACAGCGGGTGCGTTGGGGGGAAGCTTTGGAGCCATGGAGGAGAACACAGCAATAGGGGTGCAGAGGGCAAAGCAGAGAGATTCCCACACAGAGGATCGGTGCTGACCAGCACTCACTAGCCTGAGAGCCTTGTCTGCTCACCCACAAGGGCGGGTGGGGGCTGGAGCTGAGGCTCCGGCTTCGGAGGTCAGATCCCAGAGAGAGGACTGGGGTTGGCTGCGTGAACACAGCCTGGAGGGGGCTAGTGTGCCACAGCTAGTTGTGAGGGAGTCCAGGAAAACGTCTGGACCTGCCTAAGAGGCAAGAGACCATTGATTCAGGGTGTGCAAGGAGAGGGGATTCAGAGCACCACCTGAACGAGCTCCAGAGACGGGCATGAGACGCTAAGGCTGCTGCTGCAGCCACCAAGAATCCTGTATGAAAGCACAGGTCACTATCCACATCTCCCCTTCTGGGAGCCTGGGCAGCCTGTCACTGCCAGGGTCCTGTGATCCAGGGACAACTTCCCCGGGAGAACACATGGCATGCCTCAGGCTGTTGCAACATCACGCCAGCCTCTGCCAATGCAGGCTCACCCTGCATTCTGTACCCCTGCCTCCCTCTGGCCTGAGTGAGCCAGAGCCCCCTAATCAGCCGCTCCTTTAACCCCATCCTGTCTGGGCAGTGAAGAGATGCCCTTAGGCGACCTACATGCAGAGTCAGGACCAAATCCAAAGCTGAACCCCAGGAGCTGTGCAAACAAAGAGAAACAGAAATCTCTCCATGCAGCCCCAGGAGCAGTGGATTAAATCTCCACCATCAAAATGGTGTACCCTGCATCTCTGGAATACCTGAATAGACAACAGATCTTCCCAAAATTGAGGCAGTGGACTTTGGGATCAACTGTAGAGTTGGGGTTTGCTTTCTGCATCTAATTTGTTTCTGGTTTTATGTTTATCTTAGTTTAGTATTTAGAGCATATTATCATTGGTAGATTTATTTATTGATTTGGTTGCTCTTCCCTTTTTTAAAATATATATATTTTCCCTTTTCCTCTTTTTGTGAGTGTGTATACGTATGCTTCTTTGTGTAATTTTGTCTGCATAGCTTTGCTTTTACCATTTGTCCTAGGGTTCTGTTTGTCCTTTTTTTTTTTTTTTTTAAGCATAGTTTTTATCACTTGTTATCCTTGGTGGATTTGTGTTTTGGTTTGGTTGCTCTCTATTTCTTTATTTTTTTATTACGTTTTTATTTTTAATAATATTTTTTATTTTTTTATTTTAATAACTTTCTTTTCCTTCCTTCCTTCCTTCCTTCCTCCCTTCCTCCTTTCCTCCCTTCCTCCCTTTCTCCCTTTCTCCCTTTCTCTCTTTCTTTCTTTCTTTTTCACCCTTTTCTTCTTAACCTGGCTAAAAGAGTCATGGTGCTGTAGCCGGGTGTCAGGCCTGAGTCTTTGAGGTTGGAGAGCCGAGTTCAGGACACTGGTCCAGCAGAGACCTCCTCATCCCATGTAAATATAAAATGGCGAAAGCTCTCTCAGACATTTCCATCTCAACAGTAAGACACAGCTCCACTCAATGACCAGCAAGTTACAGTGCTGGACACCCTATGCCAAACAACTAGCAAGACAGGTACACAACCCCAACCATTAGCAGAGAGGCTACATAAAATCATAATAAGTTCACAGACACCCCAAAACACACCACCAAACATGGTCCTGCCCACCAGAAGGATCCAGCCTCATCCACCAAAACAGGCACCAGTCCCCTCCACCAGGAAGCCTACACAATCCACTGAACCAACCTTACCCACTGGAAGAAGACACGAAAAACAACGGGAACTATGAAACTGCAGCCTGTGAAAAGGAGACCCCAAACACAGTAAGTTAAGCAAAATGAGAAGACAGAGAAACACACAGCAGATGAAGGAGCAAGGTAAAAACCCACCAGACCAAACAAATGAAGAGGAAATAGGCAGTCTACCTGAAAAAGAATTCAGAATAATGATAGTAAAGATGATCCAAAATCTTGGAAATAGAATGAAGAAAATACAAGAAATGCTTAACAAGGACCTAGAAGAACTACAGAGCAAACAAACAATGATGAACAACACAATAAATGATAACAAAATCTCTATAGAAGGAATCAATAGCAGAATAACTGAGGCAGAAGAAAGGATAAGTGACCTGGAAGGTAAAATAGAGGAAATAACTACTGCAGAGCAGAATAAACAAAAAAGAATGAAAAGAATTGAGGACAGTCTCAGAAACTTCTGGGACAACATTAAATGCACCAACATTCGAATTATAGGGGTCCCAGAAGAAGAAGAGAAAAAGAAAGGGACTGAGAAAATATTAGAAGAGATTATAGTTGAAAACTTCCCTACTATGGGAAAGGAAATAGTCAATTAAGCCCAGGAAACACAGAGAGTCCCATAGGATAAATCCAAGGATAAACAGGCCAAGACACATATTAATCAAACTATCAAAAATTAAATACAAAGAAAAAATATTAAAAGCAGCAAGAGAAAAGCAACAAATAACATGCAAGGGAATCCCCATAAGGTTAACAGTGGATCTTTCAGCAGAAACTCTGCAAGCCAGAAGGGAGTGTCAGGACATATTTAAAGTGATGAAAGAGAAAAACCTACACCAAGATTACTCTACCCAGCAAGGACCTCATTCAAATTTGATGGAGAAATTAAAACCTTTACAGACAAGCAAAACCTAAGAGAATTCATCACCACCAAACCAGCTTTACAGCAAATCCTAAAGGAACTTCTCTAGGCAGGAAACACAAGAGAAGGAAAAGACCTACAATAACAAACACAAAACAATTAAGAAAATGGTAATAGGAACACACATATCAATAACTAACTTAAATGTAAATGGATTAAATGCTCCAACCAAAAGACATAGACTGGCTGAATGGATACAACAACATGATCCGTATATATGCTGTCTATAAGAGACCCACTTCAGACACAGGGACACATACAGATTGAAAGTGAGGGGATGGAAAAGATATTCCATGCAAATGGAAATCAAAAGAAAGCTGGAGTAGAAATTCTCATATCAGAAAAAAATAGACTTTAAAATAAAGACTATTACAAGAGACAAAGAAGGACACTACATAATGATCAAGGGATCAATCCAAGAAGAAGATATAACAATTGTAAATATTTATGCACCCAACAGAGGAGCACCTCAATACATAAGGCAAAAGCTAATAGCCATAAAAGGGGAAATCGACAGTAACACAATCATAGTAGGGGACTTTAATACCCCACTTTCACCAATGGACAGATCATCCAAAATGAAAATAAATAAGGAAACACAAGCTTTAAATGATACATTAAACAAGATGGATTTAATTGATATTTATAGGACATTCCATCCAAAGACAACAGAATATACTTTCTTCTCAAGTGCTCATGGAATATTCTCAAGGATAGATCATACCTTGGGTCACAAATCAAGCCTTGGTAAATTTAAGAAAATTGAGATTGTATCAAGTATCTTTTCTGACCACCATGCTATGATTCTAGATATCAATTACAGGAAAAAACATGTAAAAAATACAAACACATGGAGGCTAAATAATACACTACTAAATAACCAAGAGACCACTGAAGAAATCAAAGAAGAAATCAAAAAATACCTAGAAACAAAATGAAAACAGGATGACCCAAAACCTATGGGAGGCAACAAAAGCAGTTCTAAGAGGGAAGTTTATAGCAATACAATCCTACATCAAGAAACATGAAATATCTCAAATAAACAAACTAACCTTACACCTAAAGCAATTAGAGAAAGAAGAACCAAAAAAACCCAAATTTAGTAAAAGGAAAGAAATCATAAAGATCAGATCAGAAATAAATAAAAAAGAAATGAAGGAAACAATAACTACGATCAGTAAAACTAAAAGCTGGTTCTTTGAGAAGATAAACAAAATTGATAAGACACTAGCCAGACTCATCAAGAAAAAAAGGGAGAAGACTCAAATCAACAGAATTAGAAATGAAAAAGGAGAAGTAACAACTGACACTGCAGAAATACAAATGATCATGAGATATTACTACAAGCAACTCTATGCCAATAAAATGGACAACCTGGAAGAAATGGACAAATTCTTAGAAAAGCACAACCTCCCAGGACTGAACCAGGAAGAAAGAGAAAATATAAACAGATCAATCACAAGCACTGAAATTCAAACTGTGATTAAAAATCTTTCAGCAAGCGAAAGCCCAGGACCAGATGGCTTCACAGTCAAATTCTAGCAAACATTTAGAGAAGAGCTAACACCTATCCTTCTCAAACTCTTCCAAAATATAGCAGAGGGACGAACACACCCAAACTCATTCTATGAGGCCACCATCACCCTGATACCAAAATCAGACAAAGATGTTACAAAAAAAGAAAACTACAGACCAATATTACTGATGAACATAGATGCAAAAATCCTCAACAAAATACTAGCAAACAGAATCTAACAGCACATTAAAAGGATCATACACCATGATCAAGTGGGGTTTATCCCAGGAATGCAAGGATTCTTCAATATATGCCAATCAATCAATGTGATACACCATATTAACAAACTGAAGGATAAAAACCATATGATAATCTCAATAGATGCAGAAAAAGCTTTTGACGAAATTCAGCACTCATTTATGATAAAAACTCTCTGGAAAGTAGGCATAGAGGGAACTTACCTCAGCATAATAAAGGCCATATTGACAAACCCACAGCCAACATCATTCCCATTGGTGAAAAACTGAAACCATTTCCTCTAATATCAGGAACAAGACAAGGTTGTCCACTCTCATCACTATTATTCAACATTGTTTTGGAAGTTGTAGGCACAGCAATCAGAGAAAAAAAGAAATAAAAGGAATCCAAATTGGAAAAGAAGTAAAGTTGTCACTGTTTGAAGATGACATGATACTATATAGAGAGAATCCTAGAGATGCTACCAGAAAACTACTAGAGCTAATCAGTGAATTTGGTAAAGTAGCAGGATACAAAATTAAGGCACAGAAATCTCTTGCATTCCTATACACTAATGATGAAAAATCTGAAAAAGAAATTAAGGAAACAATCTCATTTACCACTGCAACAAAAATAATAAAATACCTAGGAATAACCCTACCTAAGGAGACAAAAGGCCTGTATGCAGAAATCTATAAGACACTGATGAAAGCAATTAAAGATGATACAAACAGATGGAGAGATATACCATGTACTTGGGTTGGAAGAATCAACATTGTGAAAATGACTATACTACCCAAAACAATCTACAGATTCAATGCAATCCCTATCAAACTACCAATGGCATTTTTCACAGAACTAGAACAAAAACTTTCACAATTTGTATGGAAACACAAAAGACCCCGAATAGCCAAGCAATCTTGAGAAAGAAAAACGGAGCTGGAGGAATCAGCCTCCCAGACTTCAGAGTATACTGCAAAGCTACAGTAATCAAGACAGTATGGTACTGGCACAAAAACAGAAATATAGATCAATGGAACAGGATAGAAAGCCCAGAGATAAACCCACACACATATGGTCACCTTGTCTTTGATAAAGGAGGCAAGCATATACAATGGAGAAAAGACAGCTTCTTCAATAAGTGGTGCTGAAAAAACTAGACAGCTACATGTTAAAGAATGAAGTTAGAACAGTCCCTAACACCATACACAAAAATAAACTCAAAATGGATTAAAGACCTAATTGTAAGACCAGACACTACAAAACTCTTAGAGGAAAACATAGGCAGAACCCTCTATGACATACATCACAGCAGGATCCTTTTGACCCACCTCCTAGAGAAATGGAAATAAAAACAAAAATAAACAAATGGGACCTAATGAAACTTAAAAGCTTTTGCACAGCAAAGGAAACCATAAACAAGACGAAAAGACAACCCTCAGAATGGGAGAAAATATTTGCAAATGAAGCAACTGGCAAAGGATTAATCTCCAAAATTTGCAAGCAGCTCAATATCAGAAAAACAAACAACCTAAACCAGAAATGGGCAGAAGACCTAAATAGACATTTCTCCAAAGAAGATATACAGATTGCCAACAAACACATGAAAAGATGTTCAACATCACTAATCATTAGAGAAATGCAAATCAAAACTACAGTGAGGTATCACCTCACACCATTCAGAATGGCCATCATCTAAAAATCTACAGGCAATAAATTCTGGAGAGGGTGTGGAGAAAAGGGAACCATCTTGCACTGTTGGTGGGAATGTAAATTGATACAGTGACTATGGAGAACAGTATGGAGGTTCCTTAAAAAACTAAAAATAGAACTACCATATGACCCAGCAATCCCACTACTGGGCATATACCCTGAACAAACCATAGTTCAAAAAGAGTCATGTACCACAATGTTCGTTGCAGCACTATTTACAATAGCCATCAACAGATGAATGGATAACGAAGATGTGGCACATATATACAATGGAATATTACTCAGCCATAAAAAGAAACGAAATTGAGTTATTTGTCATGAGGTGGATGGACCTAGATACTGTCATACAGAGTGAAGTATGTCAGAAAGAGAAAAACAAATACTGTATGCTAACACATATATATGGAATCTAAAAAACAACAAGAAAAACATAGTTCTGAAGAATTAGGGGCAGGACAGGAATAAAGACACAGGCGTAGAGTATGGACTTGAAGACACAGGGAGGGGGAAGGGTAAGCTGGGCCGAAGTGAGACAGTGGCATGGACATATATACACTACCAAATATTAAATAGATAGCTAGTGGGAAGCAGCTGCATAGCACAGGGAGATCAGCTCGGTGTTTTGTGTCCACCTAGAGGGGTGGGATAAGGAGGGTGGAAGGGAGACACAAGAGGGAGGGGATATGGGGATATATGTATATGTATAGCTGATTCACTTTGTTATAAAGCAGAAACTAACACACCATTGTAAAGCAATTATACTCCAATACAGATGTGAAAAAACAAAAACAAAAACACATGACCATGCCGTATTCTATACTGCCTTTCTTTTTATTCATATCAGAAAAGTAGAATAAAATATTTCCTTGTAAAAAAAAAAAAAGAAAATTGGGAACATTTCTTCCTCATAGAATGTCAGAGCCAGAAGTCATTGTGGAGGTGTGGAGGCCAGCAGTTTCAGATTCTGTTATGTGGTGCCCTCAGGCTCTGTGCAGGGGAAGCTACATAGAGCTTGCTGCCCACTTCAACCAGCGTGGCTCTGCTTTGACCCTTTTATACACCATGGCTTTGTGTAAGATTTTATTGATAAAAGGCTACCATTATTATTCGTTTTTAAAATAAATTTATTTATTTTATTTATTTTTGGCTGTGTTGGAGTCTTTGTTGCTGCACATGGGCTTTCTCTAGTTGCAGTGAGCAGGGGCTACTCTTCGTTGTGGTGCGCGGGCTTCTCATTGCGGTGGCTTCTCTTGTTGCGGAGCACGGGCTCTAGGCTTGTGGGCTCAGTAGTTGTGGCTTACAGGCTCTAGAGTGCAGGCTCCGTAGTTGTGGCGCACAGGCTCAGTTGCTCTGCGGCATGTGGGATCTTCCCGGAACAGGGCTCGCACCCATGTCCCCTGCATTGGCAGGTGGATTCTTAACCACTGCGCCACCAGGGAAGTCCTACCATTATTTTTTAAAAGCATAAAAACCACCGACCTGCTCTAGTCACTTTCTTTTGCATGTAGCAAAGCAAAAGTTGTTTTGTTTTGTTTTTGCTGACTTTGGAATGTTTATTCTTTAAAAAATTAGTTGCTTTTTCTACAGCTATACAAAGTTCTTAATGTTTCTCTGGCAATGGAATATAATGGAACTTTTACAACTACATTTTACAAAAAGTTACCTTTGCCTCAGAAACAGTATTTACTGTGTGCACATAGTTGACTGACAAAATTCCCTACCATCCGGCACCCTAACTAATTGACGAAATAAACAGATTGCCCAGGAATCTTGGAAGCAGATTCTGCATTGGAAGCAGAGTCAGAACGTAGGCATTTTAACCTCCTTTCTAGTGTTCTTTCAGTCCTCCCCAACTGAAGCGCTGCATGTTGTGTGATTTATTCGCCAAGAGGAAGTGGGGATGGGTTGTTGGAATAACAGAAGCTGACTGACCTTGAATTTCACCCTCCCAATGAGTAAGCCAACTTAGTGGCTTTACCACCTCTGTCATCACTTCTGCTTCACACCAGGCTCATTGTGAGCTGGAAGCACATGACTGCCTATGGATTATGCTCCAAGCAGCCCTATGTGGGCCACACTGAGCCCCACCAGCTAGCATCAAGCAGCCTACAGGCCTGCAGAAAGTAGACTCACCATGCTGAGAACATCCCCCTCCAGGCCCACCAAGTCTCCCCAGCTCCGAGACAATATATCCCTTAAGATGTTAACAAGTTTATTACTTTAAAAATGTGAATCGGTAGAATATATGCTAAGGCCTTGACTTTGATATCACTTCAAAGTGAGATTTCCCTGTCTTCCCAACCCTAAATTACTCTGAAATGATATAATGCTCTTATCTGTATTGATCAGACTGACCCTTTTTATTTACAGTCTTCTGGTTTTTGTTTTGTGGTTCTGTCCTACAACCACAGAATGGAAGGTTCCTTGAAACCTGGGATCATAGTATATGAACCTGAGGTTTCCAAACCTCAAAATAGGACCTACAAAAAATATGCACATAAAGATTAGGCAGAATACTAGAATCAGAGACTATCCTGGAAAATGCAGTACTGTAGCAGTTGGTAAATATACGGGGTTGGCTAAAAAGTGCCTTCAGTTTTTAAGTAGAATAAAAAGACACATTTTTCATTTCACCAAGAACTTTATTGAACAATGATGTATTCACCCTTTTGTTCCACTACCTTCTGCCATTTTTGAGGCAACATCATAATTCCATCTTCCCAAGACTTTTTATCTTTTTGAGCAAAGAGCTGTTCCAGGTGCCTTTTACAGTCTTCCAGGGAATTAAAATTTTTTCCATTAAGAGAATTTTGTAAAGATCTAAATAAATGGAAACCTGAAGGTGCAATGTGTGGTGAATACAGAGGATGAATCAGAACTTAACAGTTTTTGCCTGGTCACCAAAGAAACATGCGGTCTTGCGTTATCCTGATGCAAGATTATGAGTTTTCTCTTGACTAATTTTGGACGCTTTTCATCGAGTGCCGCTTTCAGTTGGTCTAATAGGGAGCAGTACTTGCTGGAATTAATCGTTTGGTTTTCCGGAAGGAGCTCACAATAGAAGACTCCCTTCCAATCCCACCACAGACACGACATCACCTTCTTTGGATGAAGACCAGCCTTTGGTGTGGTTGGTGGTGGTTCATTTCGCTTGCCCCATGATCTCTTCTGTTCCACATTATTGTACAGTATCCACTTTTCATCGCCCGTCACAGTTTATTTTAAAAACGGAATGTTTTCATTACATTTCAGTAGAGAAAAGCATGCGGAAATACGGTCAGGAAGGTTTTTTTCACTTAATTTATGTGGAACCCAAGCAACAAAGCGATTAACATAACCAAGCTGGTGCAACTGATTTAATGCTTGATTTGGATATTTTGAGTATGTCTGCTATCTCCTGCATGGTATAAAGTTGATTATTCTCAATCAATGTCTTAATTTGATTGCTACTAAATTCAGCTGGTCTACGCAGACTGTGGACATCATCCAGCAAGAAATCTCCAGCGCGAAACTTTGCATATCACTTTTGACACTTTTGATCAGTCACAGTACCTTCTCCATACACTGCACAAGTCTTTTTTTGTGTGTGTTTCAGTTGTCCTTTCACCTTTCTTGAAATAATAAAGCATAATATGCCAAAAATGTTGCTTTTTTTCTTCCATCTTCAATATTAAAATGGCTACACAAAAATTCACCAATTTTGATGTCTTTTTTTAAATGCACGCTGATATGACAGCTATCACATACAATCTAACAAAACTGTTTCGAATGACGTTAAAGACAACTAAGTGCTACTACAGCCATCTTACAGAAAAACCCAACAGACCTTTTGGCCAACCCAGTACATAGCAGCATGCTGTATGTTCAACAGGTTCCTAACTTCTTGGGGAAGAAAAAAACTAGATCCAGGATGCACAGACCCTATGATAAAAAATATAAATGACATAGAGACATCATATGCTGGCTAAGTATTAAAATGAAATAAGTGATGAGTTCATTGATGATAAGCAGAATAATAGATAACTATGAATTTGGAGGTAATGGAATGATGACGTCCTTTTCAGTGCAATCTAAAAAACATTGTAGAACATTGTAAGTAAGGACTAGGAACTCTGGGGGATGCTGATTCAAAGAGAACACTCAATATTCCAAGCTAATGCTGCAACACAGGCCCAGACAGAAGTGGAGTAGGACCAAATGTGGAGCCAGAGTGAACAAGTTGTTTGTTGCCTGGTAAAGGGCTCTGAAATGGAGCAGAGCTTCTGGATAACCATTTAAAATCACTTCAGAGCCTGGTCAAAGTGTTGAGAGCAAGAAAACAGCTTTGGCTGCAGTGTCAGGAGTGATTTGGAGAAGGTTTTTACTCAAGGCAAGCAGAGGTAGAAAGACTTAAGTTTCAACTTGGGTCTTGTGTTAGCCAAATTTGTCTGTTTTGTCATTTGACAGCAGTGGCAATGCTCATCTCAGTTGTTAGGGGAAAAACTCGTAATTCTCCTGGTCCAGTGGGGGATAAGGGAAATGGCAAGGAAGAGTCAGAAGGCTCACACCCCTGGTGGAGCCGCAGTGTCTGATGGCATTTTTATCTCTTTTTTTTTTTTTTTCTTTCAAACTAGAACTAGATGGATGACAGAGAATTTACCATGGAATACCTAAGAAGTACCAGGGCAATCTATTTTACCACTGAAAGACCAAGACATGTTTCATGGAGACTTGAACCAGAAAATTAGTGAAAAAGCACTTTGATCTAGACCTACTTCTTGGGCTCTCTTTTCTTTCTCCTTGAGAATGTTTTACAAAGGTAGTGTGATAAGTGCTAATTGAGTAGTACGAAGAGTATCTATTTACTAGAAAGAGTTCAAAGGAGCAGAGATCACAGTGGGCTGCAGCAACCGGGGAAATAGTGACTAGAACTTGAACTTCAAGGATGGGTGGGATTCAGATTAAGTGGAAAGGAGAGAGAAAGGAGGGGCTTGCTGGGCGGAGGGAGATGCCAAGTACAAAGCAAGCAGAAAGCACAAGACCACTATTACACAAGGCTTTAACAGATGAAAAAACTGAGGCTCAGATAGACTAAGGAACTTGACTAAGCATACACAGCTCCTGCATTACTATACAAGGAACTAAAGTAAAGCTACTTAATACCAAAGCCCATATTCCTTCCTCCAGACTCCAGGTTCACAAGGCTGACAGACACGTAAACAACTAACTATGATACGTGTTTGTGAGTTGAAAGCTGTTTCATTACTTCGTATTTTCATTTAGTTATACTTGTCACAACATGTCAAAAAAGGAAGCAGCATTGCTTTCTAGAGAAATATTTATTTCCTGTATTGATGTCAACACATTAACTCATCTGGAAGGGAGATTCCTCCAAGTAGAGGAATAATGGTGACATGATGTGGTCCAAAGCACAAGCTGGCAACTTTCTGAGGGTAAAGTGATGATGAAATAGAGAGAGAGAGAGAGAGAGAGAGGATAGAAACATCCAAAGAAAGGAGAGGTGGAACTGTTTAGCTCCAAAATGTTCTGAATTAAGCTGATAATCCTTTTCTGCTTAGAAACACTTCAGATTTTCAGAAATAAAAGTTTTTGTCAAAAGCAGTTTAACACTGGTGTTTGTGAGGTATGTGTTCTTTTCAAATGTTTCAAATCAAGGCAAATGGACAACCCAGGAAGGATTACTGTTGACCTTGGTGAGTGCAGGATCTAACTGACTCTCACCAGTCTCCTATCCTTTGTGGAATAAAGTGGTAAATCAACAAGTCGAGCAAGTAAGCAATGTACAGTAGGGGAGACTGACCTCATTTAAAGCTGCTATTCCATAGTCTGTGCACTCCTGCTAGCTTGCTGGGCTTAGCCTCCTCCTAAGTGTCCTGGTAGCTGACTGATGAACTGCTTAATGGTCCATGAACTAAAGGGAATTATTAACTCAGTTCCCTGCATGTGGAGTTCAAAAGTACCTAGATAAATAAATAAAAGATACTAGCTTTAGGATGGCTGCTATTACCTAGGAAAAGGAGTATAGGAGCCCTAATGGTAGCTAGAGACAGAATAACTGGCTATTCGACTCTTCTGATACCTCTGAGGTAGGGAAGGCAAAGTTAGGCACAGCTTCTCAAAGATCCCCTAAAACCCTTGGCCAGTTTCTATCAGAGCCCTTACCACATTGTATTGTAACTGTCTGTGTGTAGGTCTGCCATCCTCAATAGGCTGAATCCTTGGAGGCAGTGACTGTATTTTATCCATACTTTTCCCACTTCCTTGCATATGTGTCCATCAAATGTTGAGTGGGTGAGTGAGTAAAATGGGTAGATGGATGGAGACAAATCATCGCACTCACCAGGCATAAGCAACTCAAACCTGGCAGCGGAAGGTTTAACATTAAACTGGCAGTGGGAGAAAATTAACCCTGCAAAGGATTAATTTCCATGAGGTAACTCAGGAAAACTGACTAAGGAATGTGTGTTGGCAATCAATGGGTAATCTATTGAAAAAGCACTTAGTTTTCAGAGAAATTTGTTTTCAAGGAAGGCAAGTCACAAGTGAGGGTATTTACAGCCTTTTGCTTTTAGTTGTAACAATGCTGCAGAATGCGTTGAGCTCTGGGATGCCAATAACGCAGAAAAGCCTCATGAGGATCACCACCCAGATATTTGCAACATCTGCCCTTTGAGTAGTTAACTATTCAAACCATCTGGAGTGCTTTTTAATATTGTATTCTGGAACAGTGATTCTCAACTTTCTTTTCTCTTATGTTCTACAAGTCTTCTTTCTGTCTTTCTCTCCTCCCTGCTCCCCCATTGCATTCCTGTCTCCTCACATCTAAACTCCCTTTATAATAAGAACCTGCTATACAAAAATAAATAAATAAATAGAATTTTAAAAAATAAAAAATAAACTCCCTTTACTCAATTATTGTCTTTGTCTTTATTGCCTTGGAGGAGAAATGTGACAGGGTAGAAAGCCAAAAATATTCTGAGAGCTATTTCTTTGCTTTGGTTCTAAAATCCTCAGCTCTGTGAGGGAAAAAGAGAGTTCTGGGTTCATCTAAAATGTATGAGGAACAAGACTGGAGGAAAACATTCCCTCTATGCTAGAAAAAGTTTCTCCAGGCTGGGGAGAGGAAGAGGAAGAACAGATATGATGAAAGTAGATAAATGAGTGGGCTCCAGAGAGAGGGGTCGGACATCGTGTTTTCTGAGAAGAGTCCCAGAGAGGTGGCAAGACCCCTGAGAGATTTAGGGGAGTCGAGAGAATCTGCACATTGCAGGAAAAGGAGCAGAGCCAGAGAGGAGGGCTTACTATGTGGTGGATCATGGCAAGGGAATGCCATGGACAATTGGTAAGATCACTGTGTCCCAGGATGATCTGGCAGCAGACACATAGTACCCATGATTCACAATGGGGCCCAGAATCTGTAAGGAGATTTACCAGGCTTAACACAAAAGGAAGGGACAGTTCAACAGCGACTTGAATGGACTAATAACTAAGGACCAGACTGAACCATGGAGTCTCAGTAAAAACCGGTGGGGACAAATGATGTTTTCCTGCAACCCAATGTCTGGCTCTATGTAAGTTCTTCAGGACTGAGCCATGGGTCTGCAGAAAAGGGGAAGGAATCTTAAATTGACTAGCTTAAGTTTTCCTTTCTATGGTGTAATTGTGAGCTCAAAGTAGTAATTAAGATATAAAAATATAAACAATGTGTATATCCTGCACATCTAAGTGTGGATCGAAATCCACTTTTACTATTTATCTACCTGTCTCTCCATCCATCCACCCATCCATCCATTTATCCATCCATCTTTTTCCAGAAAGAACCTAAGGCAGTTTATAAGTATCTATAACCAATCAAAGAATCTTGGTGCTACCATAACAGATACATGAGTTGAACTAGACATTACAACTCAGAAGCCAAGAAGTAGGCAGCCAACACAAATAAATAAAGCATGTCAGAGTAAGCTAAATCCTTTGCCTAAATTGTATCTATTTTTATTGACCTGTGGTGTGTGTTCCATGATGGTGAACATCCTGTTTAAGATCTTGTATGTGTGTGTGTGTGTGTGTGGGTGCATGTGTGAAATTTTTAATTATTGCACTTTAAATTTTGTAATTGAGTTCCTTGATTAGGAATCAGAAACCTGACAATGTCAGATCTTCTATTGCACTCTGTGATATGCATTATATAGAATTCAGCCCCCTATTTTTAAACTGGGAATAATGTTTTATTTTATTCACTTTAATAATAGCCAGTCACAAACATACGTTCTTCCAAACAGAGAGACTTTTCACATTGGTTTTTATATTTAGGGCACTGTTCCTCAGCTCTGTGCTCACACCAATAATATTAATTGTGAATAACAACTTGAACAATTTTAATTCATTTTCAAAAATCTGATTTCAGAAAATGATTTTTTGAACTTTAGTGTTCAAATCCCTAATTTTGGAACAGCAGTTTTGGCCATCACTTTCATTTAGGTGGAGCAGAGAACAATTTCAATGTGTGAAAGTGGCTCATACTCTTCCTTAACAAATGAGTTTCCTAAAGACATAGTTTTATTAAGGAAAGAGCAAATGAAATAATATATTTGGGTACCATTAATAAATGCCCCTGTAGGAAAATATTTTAATATTTACATTGTAATAACAATGAAAATGGCCAAGTTTTTTCGTTTGTTTGTTTGTTCTTTGGTTTTGTTTTTTTTAGGGAAAGAGTGTTGGAAAATCTCTATTTTTGAGTCTAGGAATATGAGAGGACAAGGAACAACCTTTTGTAGTCATGGTAGGTCAATAATTTGTACACACCTACAATATCTCAGAGTAAGAAATAGGCTTAAAAGGGAGCTCTAACCTCTCCCATAAATTTTTTCTAGAATTTCCCTTTGAAAAACAGGAACGAGTCAGGTTTTTTTTCCCAAGAAGCCAAAACATGTTTTTCGCACCCTGTAATGAATGACCAAGCCATCTAACTTGTCTGTTCTACAGCAGATTTGGTATCAGTCATTGTGTTCCCTAAGCAAAGTAGTACATTGTCTGTGGCTCCAGCACAGGGGCATGTCCAGTTCCTGGAGCTATAACCACATCCACAGTGGGTGAGATTTTCAACTTCCTAGCACAAAATGATTTCTGTGAGCAAGGTAGTAGGCAGATTTGAGTTCCAGGTCTTTGTAAAACAATGGATTTGTTTGCCACCTGGATTTGTTTCAATATAATCTAATATTAACACCAAATACCAACTATACTCAGAAGAGTACCACTTAAAGTCACACAGTACTTTTCAGTAGTCTGCATTAAATCTTTGAAGACTATTCTCAACACATAAAAAGGTTATTTTCTGAGACAGTGTCTCTCCTGGGCCTCTTCCAAAAGTTATTTAGTAATGGAAAAGTATTCATTGACACCACAAAAATAAGATGGTAGTATTCAAATGTGTTCCTATCAGCTGCAATTTTTTAAAACACCAAGTGATTTTACTTTTTCACAAAACTTGTCCTATAGCCTCTCAGTTATGTCTTAAAAATGATAAGAAATATTGTGTGCTTAGATTTCCATTTTCAAATGGTCATTCCTGATTAGTACACATCATTTCTGCTCATACAACTGACATGCTTTTATAAGACTGTCATTCTTAAACACTTCTTATTCTAGGAAAACTTTTCTTACTTAATATGTAGCTACATTTGACAACAGCATTTCCTTTAGTCATAAATTAAGCCTCGATGACAAGTTATGCCCTTTCATAGTTGACTATTTTGGGGGGGGTACGAACATAATTCCCATATTCATATTAATATCAAATTGTATTCTGTTGTCTCAGATACACATTAGCTTGCACATGAATTATGTAAACTTTTTTTTTTTTTTTTTTAAAGATGAAGTTTTACTTTGCCTGGTCTCTAATTCAAATTGACCCTAAACAAAGCTTATGTCACCAAAAAAAGGTTAACACAAGGATTTATGTATAGGAAAGGTGAATTTAGGAGGGGCAAATAGTCTCATCTAAATGACATTGTAGGTCATGAGCAACTCTGTAAGAAGGTTAGAACTTCAGTTTTCTTGGTTCACTGTATTATTTACACATGTTTTTCTTTCTCCAAGGGTATGCATAAAACAAACAAATCATGCTAGTGTCCCTCTTACTGAGGATGTGCTCTCTAACTTCCATAAGAACAGTAAGCTTCATGGCTGAAGTGGTGTTTCAAGCATGGCAAGCAATTAAAACATTAGAGAACGGATACATGTATATGTATGCCTGCGTCCCTTTGCTGTGCACCTGAAACTATTACAACGTTGTTAATCAGCTATACATTAATATAAAATAAAAAGTAAAAAAAAAAAAAAAATTAATTATTTCAACTATTTTATCTTCCAGGTCACTTATCTGTTCTTCTGCCTCAGTTATTCTGCTACTGATTCCTTTTAGAGAATTTTAAATTTCATTTATTGTGTTATTCATCACTGTTTGTTTGCTCTTCAGTTCTTCTAGGTCCCTGTTAAACGTTACTTGTATTTTCTCCATTCTATTTCCAAATTTTGGATCATCTTTACTATTGTTACTCTGAATTCTTTTTCAGGTAGACTGCCTATTTCCTCTTCATTTGTTTGGTCTGGTGGGTTTTCACCTTGCTCCTTCATCTGCTGTGTGTTTCTCTGTCTTCTCATTTTGCTTAACTTACTGTGTTTAAAGTAAAGCTGTCACTGCTTGCAGGTGACATGATACTTTACAAAGAGGATCCTAAAGATGCTACCAGAAAACAACTAGAGCTAATCAGTGAATTTGGTAAAGTAGCAGGATACAAAATTAATGCACAGAAATCTCTTGCATTCCTATACACTAATGATGAAAAATCTGAAACAGAAATTAAGGAAACACTCCCATTTACCATGGCAACAAAAAGAATAAAATGCCTAGGAATAAATCTACCTAAGGAGACAAAAGGCCTGTATGCAGAAAACTATAAGACACTGATGAAAGCAATTAAAGATGATACAAACAGATGGAGAGATATACCACGTACTTGGGTTGGAAGAATCAACATTGTGAAAATGACTCTACTACCCAAAGCAATCTACAGATTCAATGCAATCCCTATCAAACTACCACTGCATTTTTCACAGAACTAGAACAAAAAATGTCACAATTTGTATGGAAACACAAAAGACCCTGAATAGCCAAAGCAATCTTGAGAAAGAAAAATGGAGCTGGAGGAATCAGGCTCCCTGACTTCAGACTATACTACAAAGCTACAGTAATCAAGACAGTATGGTACTGGCACAAAACTAGAAATATAGATCAATGGAACAAGATAGAAAGCCCAGAGATAAACCCATGCACATATGGTCACCTTATCTTTGATAAAGGAGGCAAGAATATACAATGGAGAAAAGACAGCCTCTTCAATAAGTGGTGTTGGGAGAACTGGACAGCTACGTGTAAAAGAATGAAATTAGAACAGCCCCTAACACCATACACAAAAATAAACTCAAAATAATCTTAAAGACCTAAATGTAAGGCTAGACACTAGAAAACTCTTAGAGGAAAACATAGGCACAACACTGTATGACATAAATCACAGGAAGATCCTTTTTGACCTGCCTCCTAGAGAAATGGAAATAAAAACAAAAATAAACAAATGGGACCTAATGAAACTTAAAAGCTTTTGCACAGCAAAGGAGACCAGAAACAAGACGAAAAGACAACCCCCAGAATGGGAGAAAATATTTGCAAATGAAGCAACTGACAAAGGATTAATCTCCAAAATTTACAAGCAGCTCATGCAGCTCAATATCAAAAAACAAACAACCAAATCCAAAAATGGGCAGAAGACCTAAATAGACATTTCTCCAGAGAAGATATACAGATTGCCAACAAACACATGAAAGAACGCTCAACATCTCTAATCATTAGAGAAATGCAAATCAAAGCTACAATGAGGTATCACCTCACACCGGTCAGAATGGCCATCATCAAAAAATCTACAATCAATAAATGCTGGAGAGGGTGTGGACAAAAGGGAACCCTCTTGAACTGTTGGGGGGAATGTAAATTGATACAGCCGCTATGGAGAACAGTATGGAGGTTCCTTAAAAAACTAAAAATAGAACTGCCATACGACCCAGCAATCCCACCGCTGGGCATATACCCTGAGAAAACCATACTTCAAAATGAGTCATGTACCACAATATTCACTGCAGCTCTATTTACAGTAGCCAGGACATGGAAGCAACCTAAGTGTCCATCGACAGATGAATGGATAAAGAAGATGTGGCACATATATACAATGGAATACTACTCAGCCATAAAAAGAAACGAAATTGAGTTATTTGTAGTGAGGTGGATGGACCTAGAGTCTGTCATACGGAGCGAAGGTAAGTCAGAAAGAGAAAAACAAATACCGTATGCTAACACATATATATGGAATCTAAAAAAAAAACAAACAAAAACGGGGTCATGAAGAACCTAGGGGCAGGACGGGAATAAAGACACAGACACAGAGAGTGGACTTGAGGACACTGGGAGCGGGAAGGGTAAGCGGGGACAAAGTGAGAGAGTGGCATGGACATATATACACTACCAAATGTAAATCCGATAGCTAGTGGGAAGCAGCCGCATAGCACAGGAAGATCAGCTCGGTGCTTTGTGACCACCTAGAGGGGTGGGATAGGGAGGGTGGGAGGGAGGGAGACGCAAGAGGGAAAAGATATGGGGATATATGTATATGTATAGCTGATTCACTTTGTTATAAAGCAGAAACTAACACACCATTGTAAAGCAATTATACTCCAATAAAGATGTTAAAAACAACAAAAACAACAACATTAAAACAGGCCTAGTATTTCCAGATTGTTCAGGATTTTAACATCAGCCAACATGGAGAATTTTTTTAAATTGAAGTATAGTTAACTTACAATATTATATTAGCTTCAGATGTACAACATAGTGATTCAATATTTTTATAGATTACACACCATAGAAAGTAGTTATAAAATATTGACTATATTCCCTGTGACATTGCATTCCTGTGACTTATTTATTTTATAACTGGTATTTTGTACCTCTTAATCCCCTTCACCTATTTTACCCCTTCCCCTACTCCTCTCCCCTCTGGCAAACCATCTAGGAAGTCTACTCCTGGGTATTTAACTGAAAAAGATGAAAACACTAATTCAAAAAGATATATGCACCCCAATGTTCATAGCAGCATTATTTACAACAGACACGGAGGATTTTAACATTAACTTGCCACTCTTTTAACAGCAACTAATTTAAAAAAATTGCTTTCACACATTGTGGGCAACATGTTGCAGGCAACTAAATCTGCCTCTGGCCCTTGAGTGACCAGTTTGCAAATTTCAGGTGGCTAGAGATTTTTGACTTAAGAGAAGAGTGCTTTTATTTATTTTTTAAGATTCCACATATAAGTGAGATCATACAGTATTTGTCTTTCTCTGTCTGACTTATGTCACTTAGCATAATGCTCTCAAGTTGCATCCATGTTGTCACAAATGGTAGAATTTCCTTCTTTTTATGGCTGAATAATATTCTATTGTGTGTATCTGTGTGTGTAAAGAAATATATTTAGTTATCTGCTTTCTTTGTCCATTTATTTGTCGATGGATACTTAAGTTGTTTCCATGTCTTAGCTATTGTACATAATGCTGCAATGAACGTAGGGGTACAGAAATCTTTTCCAAATAGCAATTTCATTTTCTTTGGAAATACACCCAGAAGTGGAATTGTTGGATGGTATGGTAGTTTTATTTTTAATTTTTTGAGGAGTCTCCATACTGTTTTACATAGTGGCTGCATCGATTTACATTCTCACCAACAATGCACAAGTGTTTCTTTTTCTCCACATCTCACCAACACTTGTTATTTCTTGTCTTTTTGATAATAGCTATTCTAACAGGTATGCGGTGATATCTCATGGTGCTTTTGATTTGCATTTCCCTGATCGTTAGTAATGTTGACCATCTTTTCATGTGCCTGTTGGCCACCTGTATGTCATCTTTGGAAAAATGTCTATTCAGTTCCTCTGTTCATTTTTTAATCAGATTGTTTAGTTTTTTAACTGTGTTGAGTTCTTTATAGATTTTGGCTATTAACCCCTTATCAGATATATAATTTGCAAATATTTTTTCCCAACCCATAGGGTGCCTTTTTATTTTTTTGATGGTTTCCTTTGCTGTACAGAGACTTCTTGGTTTGATGTAGTCCCACTTGTTTTTGCTTTTGTTGTGTTTGCTTTTGGTGTTAAATCCAAATAATCGTTGCCAAGACTGTTGTCAAGGAGTTTACTCCGTTATATTTTCTTGTAGGAGTTTTGTGCTTTCAGGTCTTACATTCAAGTCTTTAATTCGTTTTTAGTTGCATTTTGTATAAGGTGTAAGACAGTGAGGAGTGTTTTTCCTTCAGCTTTATTCCCCAGCTATTCAATTCACTGCAGTGGTCTCTTAGACACGTCCAAGGATATCAGGTTGCCAGGGACGTTGCTTCCAAAAGATTTCACAATAGTCCTTCTTCCCTCTTTGCTTACAATTAGCAATAACCACAAACTCAGCTCACTGGGCTGAAGTAATGTCAAGCTCTAGAGAGTTGGGATGTAAGGACAGCTCTTATTTCACTGAGGTACCCTCGTCACAGCAAGGCCCATGTGATGGACCCTGGATAAC
Organism: Eschrichtius robustus; assembly: GCF_028021215.1. Classification (NCBI taxonomy): domain Eukaryota; kingdom Metazoa; phylum Chordata; class Mammalia; order Artiodactyla; family Eschrichtiidae; genus Eschrichtius; species Eschrichtius robustus. Next base: position 130,386,805 of record NC_090826.1, on the reverse strand, counting down.
TGGAAGTGCTTGGTTTTGCAAAGACAGGTGTGTCATCTTCATGGGTCCGGTCATATAGAGGGCCAAGAAGTACTGCCTCTTAGCAGGCCCTAGTTGAGCATGAGGCTGATGCCACATTGCAGTTACTCATATGTCTTCCTCAAAATACACTCACCCTCTTCCTTTTTGATTTTTCAGTGGTTTCCCATCACTGTCATGCTACAAGCCAAGCTTCCTAGCATGACATGTAAGTCCCACTTCCCAACCCAAACTGGCTGTTGATTTACCTCTGATGTTTCATCTCCTATCTTCTCATCCTTCACCCTAGGTACCAAGAAAATATGCAGCTTCCTGAACTATCATTGTTCTAGTAATTCCATGGCTTTGTATATATTGTTTCTTCTGTTTTGAAAGCCCTTCTTTCTTCCCACTATGTCCACTGACAGGCTGACTACAACTTGTCATTCAAAACTTTGTTCTCCTATTACCTCCTCTTGATAAATTTACTCTGATCAATTAGGTGCTCCTCCACTGTATTTGCTTCTCTCACAGATCTTGAAATTGTTCACTTTTTCATTTTATTTTCAACCCCATAGACTGCTGTCACTATCCTCTCCATGCCGGTTTATCTAGTCAGATACACTGTGAACTGCTGGAGGGTGAGAATGCTACCTTTTATCTCTATATTTACAGTCTTAGCACAGTGATCCTAGATCAATTGTCTATCTTCCTAAATGTTGGTAAATGACTAATGCTAAGAGTCTCCACAATTTTTCAACAAATCATTTAATAAATATTTGAGTGTCTGTTAAATGCAAAACTCCCTTTTATATATGATACAAAGATAAAAAAGACTCATGTTTTTCATCCTAAGAGATTAACATCTAGTAGCAATGTGCAGGCATACAGACCTCCAAAGGAAAACCAGTGACTTGGGGCTATGTTGACCTCTACAGAGTAGGTCTATACAGTATTTTAAATATGAATTCATTCCAACATTAAAAAATGGGGTTATTTGTATAGAAAACCTGAATTTTCATCTCTTCTCTTGAAAAACTGAAAAAATTGGAGTCACTGCTTTGCATTCTCTCATGGCAACGTTGGACTAAAGCTGAGAGACAGCCTCCACTTAGATGCGCTGTTGACCACACAAAATGTCATTCTGATTCCTTAAATAAAAGCAAAGGAACTGACCTGCCTTTTTTCTTAGTTCTTAAGATGGGGTGAAAAGAGAAAGACATTTCTTACTGCAGTGGATGCTGCTGCTAGCCTGCCCACATCCCCTGCACTGAGTGGGCACACCCATCCCCCAACAGCACTGAGAATCACCACTAAGGGTACCCAGCTGCTCCTTCTCCAGAGAACTGCCCTCTGAGAGAAGCCATCCCCACCTAGATGGTCAGCCACCAGTAACTGATAGACAGGGACTGTACAGTACTGGCTCCCTTGCCTCAAAGTGGAACTAAACTGTGGTATAATTCATGCTCCAGAACTCTTCATGGGATACAGGCTGAAGCTAGTTCCAGCTGAGATCATATCCTTACTTTCTTTCCCTGCTCTATCCCACTTCTTTCCTTTCCCTTCTTCTGAGAGCACGTCTTCAATAAATTGTCTTCATAAAAGTATGCCTCTAGGGAACCTGAGTGAAGACACTTATCACCTTAGTAGATCTATCTGGTTCCCACTACAAGGACTAAGTGGGTTCAAATACTCTGCAGTTGTTTGAAAAAGGCAGAACTCTTTGTCCAGCCTGATACCTCTGCATCTGGGCCTTGATCAAGGACTCCCCCTAACTTGCATCTTCATTAGAAATTCATTCTGTGATGGAGTTGCCAGACATACCCTCAGATCAAGATACAGTAACCCCATTCAGGTCAAACACTTATAATGCTACCCCCACCTCCAGCAAATATAGATTTCTCTGTAGGTTCCTAGCAGAAATAACCTACTAAAAAGCCCAATTCTCACTTGCATCAAATAAGGAAAACAGAGAGAGCAAGAGAGAGGAAAGTACTGACATGAAAGTAAGGTCAAAATAATCAGAAGTTCTTGTAATCATTAAGAAAAGAAAAGCTGAATCTGTAAATTTTCATTACATGTGGAACATTGGCAATCCCACGTGTAGCTCTAAGACTCTAGTAATTCATTGTTGACATGTATTTTTCTTTTTTTTTTTAAATTTTATTTATTTGTTTATTTTTGGTGGCGTTGGGTCTTTGTTGCTGTGTGCGGGCTTTCTCTAGTTGCGGCGAGCGGGGGCTACTCTTCATTGCGGTGTGCAGGCTTCTCATTGCGGTGGCTTCACTTGTTACGAAGCATGGGCTCTAGGCAGGCGGGCTTCAGTAGTTGTGGCACACGGGCTCAGTAGTTGTGGCTTGTGGGCTCTAGAGCGCAGGCTCAGTAGTTGTGGTGCACGGACTTAGTTGCTCCGCGGCATGTGGGATCTTCCCGGACCAGGGCTCGAACCCGTGTACCCTGCATTCGCAGGTGGATTCTTAACCACTGCACCACCAGGGAAGCCCATGTATTTTTCTTGATTAATAATAGTTAAGCTTAAGCTTAATGTAGAATGGTAAGTACCTTCTTTGCTTGAGATTCCAAAGTTATGGATTCCAATGGTGCTGCAATATACTAAGGTGTTCTTTTCAAAGATTCCATTTTTAGACAAAATTAATTTAATTTTTCATGTGAAGATTCAGGGCACTGCAAAATGAAACCAGCAATAACAGACAATGATGATACCCTCAAAGTTGAGAATTTCTATCTTGAGAACTAGATCCTTAAACAATCATCACCAAATTGTAAAATGAAGAACCTTATAGTTGTGAGAGACCAACCAACAGTAGGCAGGATAGGTAGGGAAGGATAAAACAGCGTTTTAAGAGACAGGGAGGATTGTATCCCAGTTTCCAGTTTTAGTGCTTGCTATTTTCTGAGTTAGGCCTCTCTTATGAAGCATCTAAACCTAAATGGAGAACCCTTGGAACTTTTTTATTTTTTTTACTTTTCTTCCTTATTTTATTGAATGAAATATTCTTTAAATTCTATAGTGCTTAACAATTTTCAAAAGTTTCACACACATGGTTTCATATAATCCCATAATAACCCTTTTTTCCCTACTCCTATACTGTCTCTCCCCCCTTCCCTCTCCCTACTGGTAACCACTAGTTTGTTCCCTATATCTGTGAGTTTGCTTCTTTTTTGTTTTATTCACTAGTTTGTTGTATTTTTTAGATTCCACATATAAGTGATATCATACAGTATTTGTCTTTTTCTGTCTGACTTATTTCACTTAGCATAGTGCCCTCAAGGTCCATCCATGTTGCTGCAAATGGCAAAATTTCATTCTTTTTTATGGCTGAATAATATTCCCCTGGATATATATACCACATCTTCTTTACCCATTCATCTGTTGATGGACCCTTAGGTTGCTTCCACATCTTAGCAATGGTAAATAATGCTGCTATGAACATTGGGGTGCATGTATCTTTTTGAATTAGTGTTTTTGTTTCTTTTGGATATATACCCAGGAGTGGAATTGGTGGGTCATATGGTAGTTCTATTTTTCAGTTTTTTGAGAAACCTCCATACTGTTTTCTACTTTAATGGACTCAGAAATCTGAGTTTTGATTGCGTACCATGAGAATTCTACACAACCTACTTGGAGATTATCGAATGTAGCTTGTCTGAAGGAGTGTATATTGGGAAGCACACAGGACAGTAGAGTAAGGAACTGTCCTAGAATTTTACATAAATTCTCTAATTTGCACCTAATGGCAATCAAATTAGTGGTAGGCATTAAGCCTAGTCTATGGATTAGAAAACTGAGGCCCAGAACTTAAGTAACTGATTGCTTTGACCATATCATAGGCAAAGACTAAATCTGACAAGAAAATTACAGGATGGAACTACACTAGAAATACTGGCCTGACTTCCCAATTGTCTACCTCTACCCACTGTAGTAAAGAGAATGCCTTGCCAGAGGGGTTCAGTTGAGAGCACTTTAGCAGTACAGTCAGAGGTCCCTTTGATTTAGGTCCAGAAACTTTGTTTAATAATAGAAGGCAGGGGCTTCCCTGGTGGCGCAGTGGTTGAGAATCTGCCTGCCAATGCAGGGGACACGGGTTCGAGCCCTGGTCTGGGAAGATCCCACATGCCACGGAGCAACTGGGCCCGTGAGCCACAACTACTGAGCCTGCGCGTCTGGAGCCTGTGCTCCGCAACAAGAGAGGCCGCGACAGTGAGAGGCCCGCACACCGTGATGAGGAGTGGCCCCCGCTCGCCACAACTAGAGAAAGCCCTCGCACAGAAACGAAGACCCAACACAGCCAAAAATAAATAAATAAATAAATAAATTTAAAAAAATAAAAATAAAAATAGAAGGCAATATACCAGAGAGAGACATAGCTATTGGGGTCAGGTAAATTGAGTTCGGATCTCAGGTCTCCAAATTACTAGCTGTGAAAACTTACCAAAGTTTCCTTAATATAGCTAAGACTCAGTCCCAAGTGATAACTATAGTACTCACTTCATAGGGTGGTTGTTAAGGTTAAAATAATGCATATAAACTCAGACCAGTGTCTAACAAATAGTAAGTGTTCATTAATGGTAGGAAAAAGGTGAACATGTTGACCTTTCTGGCATTCCCTTCCTTCAGGTCTCTCGTGATGTTGACATACCACCAGTATGATCTTCTTTTTTGTCTACCTCCATTTAGATTCCTGTTTTCTATTAAGATGATAGTTCCTCATAGCTTTATTTATGTTTCATTTATTATTACCCAGTTATTATATATAAAGTGACCAGATGTTCCTCTTAATACACAACAGATCTCATAAAGTGGGGAGACATCTTCTGTAGTTTGCCTCTAAGACAATCACTTCTAAAACACATATTTGAGACTATCTATCTTTCAGGGTTGGGTACTCCAAGTTTGCCTTGCCCTGAGACATCTGGTCACCCAACAATTCTGCCTGGGGTTGTGGTGTCCCATTGGGTCCAACCTACTGTACTGAAAGGAGAATGGCTACTGTTGCCCCTGGAAGGCCTGAAGATGCTAGAGCTGGGGAAAGGGTCCAGATGATAGAACTCACTTTCAAACAGTAGGGATCCCTTTGCTTGAAAAGGATCATTTCCCTTTCTATCCTTCCTTCAAATACTGCCCCAGATACAGCACAGGATAATTCTTAAGGAACTGAACTCTCTGTTATGGTTAATTTTATGTATCAACTTGACTGGATCATGGGTGCCCAGATAACTGGTCAAACATTATTCTGGGTGTGTCTGTGAAGGTGTTTTTTTTTTTGAGGAAATTAACATTTTAATCAGTAGACTCAGTAAAGCAGATTGCCCTCCCTAATGGGGGTGTCACTCATTCAATAAGTTGAAGGCCTGAATACAACAAAAAGGCTAACCTTCCCATGGGTAGGGGGGGGATTTCTGCATGACTGCTTTGAGCTGGGACATAGGTCTTTTCCACCCTTTGGACTCAAACTGAAACATTGATTTTCTTGTGCCTTGAGCCTGCCAACTTTAGGATTGAAACTTATACCACTGGCTCTCTGGGGTCTCCAGCTTGTTGACTACAGTTCTTGGGACTTAGCCTCCCTAATTACATAAGCCAATTCTTAATTTTATACACACATGAACACACACACACACATCCATCCTATTGTCTCTGTTTCTCTAGAGAACGCTAATACATTCTTAAAACTTAGGATGACATATTTTAAAATATGCTCATTTTAAATAAGAATACCTGGGGAAGAAAATGTTCATTCTTTCCCTCAGAGTTCTCAGCCTTGTATTTGAAAAGAGAGTAAAGCACAAAATGAGAAAATACCTTCTTGCTAGCCTGTGACATGGGGCATGTGTGCCTGTCTGTGTGTGTGTGAACAGGGGGTGCAGCTATAATTGGACTTGGTTACTAAGGACTAAAAAGAGAAAATAATGAGAATGATTAAAACAAAGCTATGTTATTTTATGATATTTCATACATTATTAAGATGTTACTTTATTTTTCAAGAGCCTAGCTGGAAGAAGTGTGAAAATGTGATTCATGCTGAATTCTCTCCAGGAGAAATAGGCTCCATCTGGATGGGGGCAGGGTCTTTTCTTTAAGACGATTTCCTCTTGTTATATGAAGAAAAGAAATGTTGACATTTCCCTCTGGTGGCAGAAAGGAAATAATACTCACTGAGGATAACGTAAGATTAGAGGTCTTCAGCAAAGAGAAGAAGCCTCCTTCCTTCCTTCTTTTTTAATACAATAATTCATTGCTAATTATAAGCTATGCATTGCTACAGATAAGGAATCCCCTGCATCAGAGATTTTGTAACTGAACTGGGAAAGGTTTGGTCAACGAAAAAGAGAAACCTGACCACTGAATGGTTCCAGGACAATTTTGTGAAGTAGGTGACAAAATAATGGGTGATCTTCCATTTTTTCCATTACTGAGCCTTTGCCAGGCATCCAATGATAAGATAATCTACCTCCCCTTAAGTTCTACCTCAAAGAATATTTTGGTCTTTCTCTCTTGTTTCTGTTGCCTTCTTCTCCTTTCCATGTCCTACTGTCTCATGGTTCTGTTATTCTCCTTAGTACTCCCATTCATCAACAGTGATCCACAACAACTTGTACTATCATTGACTTCACTAAATTATTTTAATATTGCATGTTTTGTGTCTATTTCTCCCCACCCCCACTAAATTTTGAACTCCTTACAGGCATTTAATATTTTTTAAACATCCTTATTGGAGTATAACTGCTTTACAGTGTGGTATTAGCTTCTGCTGTATAACAAAGTAAATCAGCTATATGCATACATATATCCCGTATCCCCTATCTCTTGTGTCTCCCTCCCTCTCTCCCTATCCCACCCCTCCAGGTGGTCACAAATCACCAAGCTGATCTCCCTGTGCTATGCAGCTGCCTCCCACTAGGAAGCTATTTTAAATTTGGTAGTGTATATATGTCAATGTTACTCTCTCCCTTCGTCCCAGCTTATCCTTCCCCTCTCTCTGTCCTCAAGTCCATTCTCTATGCCTGTCTCTTTCTTCTTGTCCTGCTTCTAGGTTACTCAGAACCTTCTTTTTTTTTTTTTCTTTTTTTTAGATTCCATTTATATGTGTTAGCATATGGTACCTGTTTTTCTCTTTCTAATTTCACCCTGTATGACAATCTCTAGGCCCATCCACCTCACTACAAATAACTCAATTTCGTTTCTTTTTATGCCGAGTAATATTCCATTGTATATATGTGCCACATCTTCTTTATCTATTCATCTGTTGATGGACACTTAGGTTGCTTCCATGTCCTGGCTATTGTAAATAGAGCTGCAATGAACATTGTGGTACATGACTCTTTTTGAATTATGGTTTTCTCAGGGTATATGCCCAACTGTGGGATTGCTGAGTCATATGGTAGTTTATTTTTAGTTTTTTAAGGAGCCTCCATACTGTTCTCCATAGTGGCTGTATCAATTTACATTCCCCCCAACAGTGCAAGAGGGTTCCCTTTTCTCCACACCCTCTCCAGCATTTATTGTTTCTAGATTTTTTCATGATGGCCATTCTGACCGGTGTGAGGTGATATACTTCACTGTAGTTTTGATTTGCATTTCTCTAATGATTAATGATGTTGAGCATTCTTTCATGTGTTTGTTGGCAATCTGTATATCTTCTTTGGAAAAATGTCTGTTTAGGTCTTCTGCCCATTTTTGGATTGGGTTGTTTGTTTTTTGATATTGAGCTGCATGAGCTGCTTGTAAATTTTGGAGATTAATCCTTTGCCAGTTGCTTCATTTGCAAATATTTTCTCCCATTCTGAGGGTTGTCTTTTCGTCTTCTTTATGGTTTCCTTTTCTGTGCAAAAGCTTTTAAGTTTCGTTAGGTTCCATTTGTTTGTTTTGGTTTTTATTTCCGTTTCTCAAGGAGGTGGGCCAAAAAGGGTCTTGCTGTGATTTATGTCATACAGTGTTCTGCCTACGTTTTCCTCTAAGAGTTTTATAGCGTCTGGCCTTACATTTAGGTCTTTATTACATTTTGAGTTTATTTGTGTGTATTGTGTTAGCGAGTATTCTAATTTCATTCTTTTACATGTAGCTGTCCAGTTTTTTCAGCACCACTTATTGAAGAGGCTGTCTTCTCTACATTGTATAATCTTGCCTCCTTTATCAAAGATAAGGTGACCATATGTGCATGGGTTTATCTCTGGGCTTTCTATCCTGTTCCATTGATCTATATTTCTACTTTAGTGCCAGTACGATACCGTCTTGATTACTGTGGCTTTGTAGTATAGCCTGATTCCTCCAGCTCCGTTTTTCTTTCTCAAGATTGCTTTGGCTATTCGGGGTCTTTTGTGTTTCCATACAAATTGTGACATTTTTTGTTCTAGTTCTGTGAAAAATGCAGTGGTAGTTTGATAGGGATTGCATTGAATCTGTAGATTGCTTTGGGTAGTAGAGTCATTTTCACAATGTTGATTCTTCCAACCCAAGTACGTGGTATATCTCTCCATCTGTTTGTATCATCTTTAATTGCTTTCATCAGTGTCTTATAGTTTTCTGCATACAGGTCTTTTGTCTCCTTAGGTAGGTTTATTCCTAGGTATTTTATTCTTTTTGTTGCCATGGTAAATGGGAGTGTTTCCTTAATTTCTCTTTCAGATTTTTCATCATTAGTGTATAGGAATGCAAGAGATTTCTGTGCATTAATTTTGTATCCTGCTACTTTACCAAATTCACTGATTACCTCTAGTTGTTTTCTGGTAGCATCTTTAGGATTCTCTATGTAAAGTATCATGTCATCTGCAAACAGTGACAGCTTTACTTTAAATGCAGTAAGTTAAGCAAAATGAGAAGACAGAGAAACACACAGCAGACAAAGGAGCAAGGTAAAAACCCACCAGACCAAACAAATGAAGAGGAAAGAGGCAGTCTACCTGAAAAAGAATTCAGACTAACAATAGTAAAGATGATCCAAAATCTGGGAGACAGAATGGACAAAATACAAGAAATGTTTAACAAGGATGCAGAAGAACTAAAGAGCAAACAAACGTGATGAACAACACAGTAACTGAAATTAAACATACTCTAGAAGGAATCCATAGCAGAATAACTGAGGCAGAAGAACAGAGAAGTGAGCTGGAAGATAAAATGGTGGAAGTAACTGCCAGGGAGCAGAATAAAGAAAAAAATGAAAAGAATGGAGGACAGTCTCAGAGACGTGTGGGACAACATTAAACGCACCAACATTCAAACTAGAGGGGTTGCAGAAGAAGAAGAGAAAAGGGAAAGGTCTGAGAAAATATTTGAAGAGATTAGAGTCGAAAAATTCCTTAAAATGGGAAAGGAAATAGTCACCCAAATACAGGAAGCACAGAGAGTCCCATACAGGATAAACGCAAAGAGAAACACGCTGAGACACATATTAATCAAACTATCAAAAATTAAATACAAAGAACAAATATTAAAAGCAGCAAGGGAAAAGAAACAAATAACATACAAGGGAATCCCTGTAAGGTTAACAGCTGATCTTTCAGCAGAAACTCTGCAAGCCAGAAGGGAGTGGCAGGACATATTTCAAGTGATGAAAAGGGAAAATCTACAACCAAGATTACCCAGCAAGGATCTCATTCAGATTCGATGGAGGCATTAAAACCTTTACAGATAAGCAAAAGTTAAGAGCATTCAGCACCACCAAACCAGCTTTACAACAAATGCTAAAGAAACTTTTCTAGGCAGGAAACACAAGAGGGAGGGTAAAGACCTACAAAAGCAAACCCAAAACAATTAAGAAAATGGTAATAGGAACATACATATTGATAATTACCTTAAATGTAAATGGATTAAATGCTACAACCAAAAGACATAAACTGGCTGAATGTATACAAAAACAAGACCCGTACATAGGCTGTCTACAAGAGACCCACTTCAGACTTAGAGACTGAACCAGGAAGAAATGGAAAATAGAAACAGACCAATCACAAGCACTGAAATTCAAACTGTGATTAAAAATCTTCCAACAAACAAAAGCCCAGGACCAGATGGTGAATTCTGTCAAACATTTAGAGAAGAGCTAACACCTTCTCAAACTCTTCCAAAATATAGCAGAGGGAGGAACACTCCCAAACTCATTCTACGAGGTCACCATCACCCTGATACCAAAACCAGACAAAGATGTCACAAAAAAAGAAAACTACACACCAATATCACTGATGAACATAGATGCAAAAATCCTCAACAAAATACTAGGAAACATAATCCAACAGCACATTAAAAGGATCATACACCATGATCAAGCAGGGTTTATCCTAGGAATGCCAGGATTCTTCAATATACGTCAATCAATCAATGTGATACACTATATTAACAAATTGAAGGATAAAAACCATATGATCATCTCAATAGATGCAGAAAGAGCTTTCACCAAAATTCAACACCCATTTATGATAAAAACTCTCCAGAAAGTAGGCAAAGAGGGTACCTACCTCAACATAATAAAGGCCATATATGACAAACCCACAGCCAACATTATTCTCAATGGTGAAAAACTGAAACCAGTTCCTCTAAGTTCAGGAACAAGACAAGGTGGCCCACTCTCACCACTATTATTCAACATAGTTTTGGAAGTTTTAGCCACAGCAATCAGAGAAGAAAAATAAATAGAAAGAATCCAAATTGTACAGAAGAAGTGACACTGTCACTGTTTGCAGATGACAGGATATTATATATAGAGAACACTAAAGATGCTACCAGAAAAATACTAGAGCTAATCAATGAATTTGGTAGAGTAGCAGGATACAAAATTAATGCACAGAAATCTCTTGCCTTCCATACACTAATGCTGAAAATTCTAAAAGAGAAATTAAGGAAACACTCACATTTACCACTGCAACAAAAAGAGTAAAATACCTAGGAATAAACCTAGCTAAGGAGACAAAAGACCTGTATGCAGAAAACTATAAGACACTGATGAAAGCAATTAAAGATGATACAAACAGATGGAGAGGTATGCCATGTTCTTGGAAGAATCAACCTTGTGAAAATGACTATACTACCCAAAGCAATCTACAGATTCAGTGCAATCCCTATCAAACTACCAATGGCATTTTTCACAGAACTAGAACAGAAAATGTCACAGTTTGTATGGAAACACAAAAGACCCCGAATAGCCAAGGCAATCTTGAGAAAGAAAAACGGAGCTGGAGGAATCAGGCTCCCTGACTTCAGACTATACTACAAAGCCACAGTGATCAAGACAGTATCATACTGGCACTAAACTAGAAATACAGATTAATGGAACAGGATAGAAAGGCCAGAGATAAACCCATGCACATATGGTCACCTTATCTTTGATAAAGGAGGCAAGAGTATACAATGGAGAAAAGACAGCCTCTTCAATAAGTGGTGCTGAAAAAACTGGACAGCTACATGTAAAAGAATGAAATTAGAACACTCGCTAACAAAATACACACAAATAAACTCAAAATGGACTAAAGACCTAAATCTAAGGCCAGACACTATAAAACTCTTAGAGGAAAACGTAGGCAGAACACTGTATGACATAAATCACAGCAAGATCCTTTTTGACGCTCCTCCTTGAGAAACGGAAATAAAAACCAAAACAAACAAATGGAACCTAACGAAACTTAAAAGCTTTTGCACAGAAAAGGAAACCATAAAGAAGACGAAAAGACAACCCTCAGAATGGGAGAAAATATTTGCAAATGAAGCAACTGGCAAAGGATTAATCTCCAAAATTTACAAGCAGCTCATGCAGCTCAATATCAAAAAACAAACAACCCAATCCAAAAATGGGCAGAAGACCTAAATAGACATTTTTCCAAAGAAGATATACAGATTGCCAACAAACACATGAAAGAATGCTCAACATCATTAATCATTAGAGAAATGCAAATCAAAACTACAGTGAAGTATATCACCTCACACCGGTCAGAATGGCCATCATGAAAAAATCTAGAAACAATAAATGCTGGAGAGGGTGTGGAGAAAAGGGAACCCTCTTGCACTGTTGGGGGGAATGTAAATTGATACAGCCACTATGGAGAACAGTATGGAGGTTCCTTAAAAAACTAAAAATAGAACTACCATACGACCTAGCAATCCCACGACTGGGCATATACCCTGAGAAAACCATAATTCAAAAAGACTCATGTACCAAAATATTCATTGCAGCTCTATTTACAATAGCCAGGACATGGAAGCAACCTAAGTGTCCATCATCAGATGAATGGATAAAGAAGATGTGGCACATATATACAATGGAATATTACTTAGCATAAAAAGAAACAAAATTGAGTTATTTGTAGTGAGGTGGATGGAGTTAGAGTCTGTCATACAGAGTGAAGTACGTCAGAAAGAGAAAAACAGGTACCATATGCTAACACATATATATGGAATCTAAGGAAAAAAAAGAAAAAGGTCATGAAGAACCTAGTGGCAAGACGGGAATAAAGACACAGACCTACTAGAGAATGGACTGGAGGATACGGGGATGGGGAAGGGTAAGCTGGGACAAAGTTAGAGAGTGGCATGGACATATATACACTACCAAACGTAAAATAGATAGCTAGTGGGAAGCAACCGCATAGCACAGGGAGATCAGCTCGGTGCTTTGTGACCACCTGGAGGGGTGGGATGGGGAGGGTGGGAGGGAGGGAGATGCAAGAAGGAAGAGATATGGGAACATATGTATATGTATAACTGATTCACTTTGTTATAAAGCAGAAACTAACACACCATTGTAAAGCAATTATACTCCAATAAAGATGTTAAAAAAAAAAAAATGGGCAGAAGACCTAAATAGACACTTCTCCAAAGAAGATATACAGATTGCCAAGAAACAGATGAAAGAATGTTCAACATCATTAATCATTAGAGAAATGCAAATCAAAACTACAATGAGGTATATCACCTCACACCGATCAGAATGGCCATCATCAAAAAATCTACAAACAATAAATGCTGGAGAGGGTGGGGAGAAAAGGGAACCCTCCTGCACTGTTGGGGGGAATGTAAATTGATACAGCCACTATGGAGAACAGTATGGAGGTTCCTTAAAAAACTAAAAATAGAACTACCATGTGACCCAGCAATCCCACTCCTGGGCATATACCCTGAGAAAACCATAATTCAAAAAGAGTCATGTACCACAATGTTCATTGCAGCTCTATTTACAATAGCCAGGACATGGAACCAACCTAAGTGTCCACCGACAGATGAATGGATAAAGAAGATATGGCACATATACACAATGGAATATTACTGAGCATAAAAAGAAATGAAATTGAGTTGTCTGTAGTGAGGTGGATGGACCTATAGACTGTCATACAGAGTGAAGTAAGTCAGAAAGAGAAAAACAAATACCATATGCTAACACATATAAATGGAATCTAAAAAAAACCAAAAGGGGTTCTGAAGAACCTAGGAGCAGGACAAGAAGAAAGACACAGACATAGAGAATGGACTTGAGGACATGGGGAGGGGGAAGGGTAATCTGTGACGAAGTGAGAGAGTAGCATTGACATATATACACCACCAAATATAAAATAGATAGCTAGTGGGAAGCAGCTGCATAACACAGGGAGATCAGCTCGGTGCTTTGCGACCACCTAGAGTGATGGGATAAGGAGGGTGGAAGGGAGACACAAGAGGGAGGGGATATGGGGATATATGTATATGTATAGTTGATTCACTTTGTTATACAGCAGAAACTGACACACCACGGTGAAGCAATTATACTCCAATAAAGATGTAAAAAAAAAAAAAAACAAAGGATTTAAATAGACTTTTCTCTAAAGATATGCAAATGGCCAACAAGTTCAACATTATCTGTCGTTAATGAAATATAATTCTAAAGCACACTTTGCTGCCACTTCACATCTACTAAGATGGCTATAATCAAAAAGACATATAACAACAAATTCTGGCATGGATGTGAAGAAATTGGAACTCTCACAAACTGCTGGTGGAATGTAAAAGGGTGCAGCCACTTTGGAAAAGAATTTGTTAGTTCCTTGAAAGTTTAAACTCAGAGTAACAATATGACCTTGCAATTCCACTTGTAGCTTATGCCCAAGAGAAATGAAAACATATATCTACAAAAAAATGTGTGCACAAATATTCAGAGCAGCCTTACACATAATAGCCAAAAATGGAAATGATCCAAATATACATCAACTGAGGAATAGATAAATAAAATATGGTATATCCTTCAGTGGACTATTACTTAGCCATAAAAAGGAATGAAGTACTGATACATTCTACAATATGTATGATCCTTGAAAACATAAAGCTAAGCCAAAGAAGACAGTTACAAAAGGCTACAGATTGTACAATTCTATTTATATGACATTTCCACACTAGGAAAATGCATAGAGACAGAAAGTAAATTAGTGGTTTCCTGGGATTGGAGAGGAAAGAGAATGGGAATTTATTTAGAGGGTGATGAAAGTATTTTGGAATTATAGTGCTGATACTTGCATAACTTTGTGAATATACTAGACACTATTTAATTGTATACTTTAAAACTGATTTTTATGGTATTTGAAAAGTCAAGAGCAGTCTAAATCATCTAGTTTTTCCATGATAGAGCAATACATCTGATGTATTGCTGAGGCACATTGGACAGAGACATATGTGTGATTTGCGTCTTTATGGCATGGTACTCTGCGTCTCGGAAGGCTCATATTCTCCAGCTACCTTAAAATTATTCTTCTGTTGATCTCAGTGTGCTCCTGTTTTCTTCTTTCTTTCCCACCCACACCTTTGTCCTCTCTCATATATCCAAGTCATTCCCAGTGTAAAATTTAGCTCTATGTTTCCATATTCTAGACACTATGATTTTCAGCACATTTAATGACTAAGTCCAGAAGTGAATGTTACCCAAGGCAATGTTTTTCAAGTGTATTAAAATCACTAGTGGAGAGAGTTTTTGTTTTTAGAAATGTAGATTTCAGGACTGTGCACCCTGAAAGAGGGAATCTGCCTTGGCAAGAGGCATCCCAGGAGACTCGGGCACACCCACGTTTGCAAACTCCACTTCTAGAGATTGAGCCGACTTGGTGGGGATCCTTTCCTTGATCATTCAGTTATGATGATGATCGTCCAGAGTAACCATTCCTGGACCTCTGAATTTGGCATTGACTCTGTCTACTTCGTAACTAACTGAGCTCTCCTCTCCCCCATTACTAACCATCTGGATATTCCAGTACCCAGGGGAAGGGCACAAAGCAGTCTTCCCCATTCCAGGTTCTCCCCTCAGGAGGCCTGGCGATTCTCTCCACTTAACGGCAAAATTTCTTATGTCAAACTCACCAATTAAGACAGACTCACTCAAGGACCATGACACTCATCTTTCCTTCTGTATTTGGATGAACAGAGCAAGAGCCTTCTGATAGAGGGTCAAAGGACCCACCATCTATGGAGTCATTTGCAACACAAATGGGTAAAATCGGAGAAGAATTCTCATTTGTGTCCCACAGAGGCAAACAGGAAATCCTTCCGACGGTTACCTGGCTAACATGTTTTAGCATGGCTATGACTTACTCTCCATTCCCTGGTGTATTTCCAGCAAGCACCCTAACCACAGCCTGAGCCCATGAGGGCTTCCAGGTCTTTATGATTCCCCTTCATCCCCTTCCCTCCATTTTTCAGGCTGCCTGAGATCTGACAAGGACAGGCTAACAAAATATACATGTTCAAGTGGTTTGCTGGAAAAAGTGATGTAACGGAAAATAAGAACCAAATGCATAGCCAAGCCTGCTGTCTCTATTCCAATAAGGTAAGAACCAATCTGAAAACAGGATTGCCTCTGAAGGCAACTGAAAATTTTTTTAAAACGACCTATATCAAGACCAGAAAATAATTAATTACTTTTCAAAGAATTCTAAGCTGCTATCATTTTTATAAAAAAAGATTTCTTTAAACAGCTGATAGTGCAAAGTTTTTTTTAAAAAGCGACCCCTTCCTCCAATATCTAAAATTATCTTACTTTCTAGAGCCACTAACTGAGAGCCACTTCTGATCCAGCTGTCTAGTTACACCTGAGTTTCTCTTCCCGGCTGTTTTTTTCCTGTTCTTAGGAACCAGTGATGACTGTTAACGTACGATAGCCCTAAGAAGTCCACCATTGTCCCTTTCATTCAACCTACAATGCTCCACATTGGGAAGTGAAGAATTGGCCTCAGGGTAAAGAGAGTGATTGCAAACAGAACGAGGCGGAAGCTAGAGCACTGGCAGCACAAAGACCTGGAAAGCACTTAAACCTTCTGATGCCCAGGTTACATCCTCAACCCATTAAATCAGAATCTCTGGCCACGGAACCCAAGCATTAGTATTTTCAAAAACTGTTCCAATGAATAGCCAAGGTTGAGAACTACTGGGCCAGAGGAAAGAGAAAGATGCTCCTACCATCTGGAACTCAAAGTCCCATGCAATTTGATTCCATGCCATTATCCTAGAACCCCAAGCTCCCAGCCATGCCACCATATTCAAGCAAAGAGTAAAATCATTCTTCCCTGTATTGCATTCTTGCAGCTGTAATTCCTCCTTTTGACATTTTTCCCACTTAAGATACCTTTGAAGTTCAAGTTAACTTGGTTTTATCTTACATGTATCTATTGCACAAGTGCCATAAACAGGGGTTTGCTTTAATCACTATCATCTTCTCTCTCATTCCTCACCTATCGTTCTATGTCTATAGGCCGGAGATTCTCAAAGCATGGTTTCCAGACGTGGGGCGTCAGTATCACCTGGAAATATACAGAAATTTCAGTTCTTGGGCCCCACCTGCTGAACCAGAAACTCTGGGGATGGAGTCCAGCAGTCTGTGTTTTAACAAGCCTGCGGGTGGTGCAGATGCATGCTAAAGCTTGAGAACCACTGCTCTTGCATCCATGAGACAGTAGATTATGCCTTCTGCTGTGAAGCCGAAAGCCAACCAGTCAGCACAGAGCCTTTAGAAGAGGTGCAGAGGACCTGTAAGTGATGTTATGACAGAATAGGCTAAATAACTAGAGTAACATAAGCAGCATTAGGAGGAGGGGCTTAAGGGACCATAACCCTTGAGTCTCTTTCTGCTTTGTTTCCCACCAACCTCTTCCTGTCGCCTCTGTGTCCATGGATTTTCTTTCAGTTGAACAGCTACCTGTTGGGGTTACCACGTCCCTATTTTGAATGTTAGTCCTCTCACAAGGCAGCAACTCTCTCCCTCAAGTCTTCCAAAATATGAGTGCACATAGTGCTTGTAATTTCATTACCCGGGAGCCAAATAAAAAGAGCACAGTCCATGGAAAGAACAAGGAGCTTGGCTTCAGCCCCCAGACAATTTATCAATAAATATTTATTTATTCTGTGAGGACAGTATTATGATAGTTCCCCTTCTCCTGGTTCTTACTTGCCTCCTTCCAATCCACTTGCTACACAGAAGCCAAAAGATTCTTTCAAGAAGAAAATCCCATTGTGTTACTTCCTTCCTTAAAACTCTCTAATGACTTTAAATGCGCTTGAAATAAAACCTAAATTTCTCTATAAAGCCTGCAAGAGTCTTCACAATCTGGCCCCCATGTACTTTCCTCATTCCTCCGTCACTATTTTCCCTTCCACAGGCACTGTCCTCTGGTCACCATGGTCTTTCTGCTCCTAAACAAGTCAGTCTCCTCACCACAGGGCCTTTGCACTTGCTGTTCTCTTGCCTAGAAAGGTCCTCTCCATATTTTCACATGGCTTTTGTTTATTTAGGTCTCAAATCAAACATTAGCTTTTCCAGGAAACATGAGCAAATACTCTCAGTTAGCTATCTTTACACAGCCACTATTACACTCTTTTATGTAACACTTAAAACTAGCTAAGCACATTTATCAGTCTATCCATCTACCCATTCACTTTTCTGCATGTTGTTTGTTAAGGACTTTTGTTTTTTGTTTGTTTTTTCTGTCTCCCCTCACTTAGAATCTAGGTTCCCTGAAAACAGGGGAATTTTCTGTCTTGTTCATTCCTGTATTCCCAGATGTAATAGGATAATAAATATTTTCTGAATATATAAGTGAATGAATGCATATGCCATACAGAATATTTTGAAGAATAACAGTATATAAAGTTCTTTTAAAAAGACTAATCATTTATAAGACTCTAGTGAAGTAAACCTGAATCATTAGCTAGTATCATGTTATAAAATCTGAATTAGTTAGGGGAAGTCTAAACATATTTTCAGTACAGAATATTGGTGTGCAAAGGGGTATTAAAAGTCTATTATCCTTTCTCAGGGCAGGAATGCTTTCCAACCATCAAACAGAAAAAGTCTTTCCTTTTTGAGGAAAAATATCAACCCCTTCCTTTTGCTCACAGTGAAGTCTTTGGGACCTGGAATGCACTATGAGAGACAATTCAAATTCAGACCACACCTCCCCCACCCCCCATAGAAGGTTATTTTCCAAACCATATTCATATTCTCTAATAAGTAAATGTAACCCGATAAGCAAGTGGATTTACTTGGCTCATGCGGTAGGCTTATTTTTAAAGTAAAAGAGACAAAGAAAGTGAGTTTCCAAGTGCAATTTTCATTTTAAAAATCTGTGTCAAGAGTTCAGTGGTTTGAGGGAAGAGGTTCCAGAATTCAAGAGCTAGCACTATGTAAGTCACTCAGCCCAAACCTGTACCCAATGCAGAAGCCCCGCCCCCTGTAATATCCATGACAGCTTTTCCTTGATCATTTCCAGCCCATTACTTCACAAGACAACCCGATCCATGATTGAAAAGTTTGAATTATTAGATAATTCTTTCCAATTATGTCCTTAAATCTGCCTCTCTAAAACTTCCCTATCCACCTGCCCTCTAGACCAACATAAATGAATCTGTTCCCTTTCCTACATGACACTCCTTCAAACATGGAATCAATCAGTTCTTCCTTTTTCTCTTTTGAGGCCAAGTTTTCTCATTAGTCATTAGTTGTTTCTTTTATGAATTGGTTCCAAGTCCCTGATCACTCTGGTTATTTTCCTTTGTACATGCTCCAATTGATCAATATCCCTCTTAAAATGTAAACTCCAGAGGTAAACCTAACAGTAAACAAGTGGCTTGACTGTTTCATGGTACAGGACGCTGGCATTCCCCTTACTTTGGTCCCGTGCCCACACTAAGATAGTTAGTGTTTTGACAGCTTTGTCACAGTTGACTCATATTTACAACATGTGGGTTAAGATTCTCTCACTTTAGTGATGTCTTAAATCCTCTGTCAAATTTTACAGAAGGGTATACAATGGCAAGGGCAGAATTAGGTTAACTTAGGGTTTTCTAGACTTTTAATGATTTCAGTATAGTTACCAATAAAGGCAAGAATTCCTTCTCACTTGATGCACTTTCCAGGTGGGTTTAACATTTAATCCTCAATTCTGGCTCTTTGACTTTGTTTGATGGCTATTTATCAGCAAACCTTCTTATAACATTCTGGCCCTCAGAAGGAGGTTTCCGGGAACAAACAGCAGGGAACCTGAGAGCAGTATCTCAAACTTCTTGTTTCTTTCTAGGTACAATCTCAAGTGCCAACTCACACGTCTCCATGGTTTGGGTGCTAATTATTCTGCTTATCTTTTTTTCCATCTAAACAATAGCCACACTTAAATACAGGGTTAAACGCAATGCTGCAAACAGCAGAACTGTGGTTCCAGATGGCCAAACGTATTTTCTGCCAAGACCTTGGGAATTCCTTTCTTCTCTTGTTCTCATAAGTACTGACTTTCTGACCTCCAAGGCATACACGAAGGTTTGTGTTTTTCAATATTCATCCCAAGGTACTAGTTGATCTAATCTACCTAGGTCCTTCCTGCCTTGTTTTAAACTCGCTACTGGCAAGTAGAATGGAAAATAGTGTGAAACTAAGACTGAAACATTCCTGACTTGGGAACTTACTGTGACAGTCACACTTTATGATCTAAGGCATTTATAATCCTGATCGTTTTTGCACATCTTTAGTATGCTACTATCTGTGCACAGAGACTTCAATCAATAAGCATGTGTCCAGTGAATGAAGTAACTGGCATTATAGGCCTTCCTATAGGTTTTCCATATACACCTAGATGCACAAGATACTCAACATCTATCACTGACCAAATGGAATTATTCTCTGCTTGGCGAACCAAATTCCTGGTGGGTCCAGGCAGAGAACCATTATGATAAAGTCATTATCTCATTTTTCTCTCTGAAGTCCGCTTTCCTTGTTTCTGAACCCGTCTTCCATTTCCAAGACTCAACATCTTCAGTCATGCTTTCAGTTGTCCACGGCCCTTGCTATAAGACCCCACTCCGACTTGCATTCTATAGCATTACCTACAGTTCCCCCACAGCAAACAAACAAAACCTCCAAACCCATATCTGTCCTCTGCCCCTTATTCTCAAGGTCCCAAAATGT
Source organism: Eschrichtius robustus (assembly GCF_028021215.1). NCBI lineage: Eukaryota > Metazoa > Chordata > Mammalia > Artiodactyla > Eschrichtiidae > Eschrichtius > Eschrichtius robustus. The sequence continues at coordinate 130,366,400 of NC_090826.1, read as the reverse complement.
GTCTGGAAAATTAATCCAAGAAATCTAGTGTGTAAAGATAGGAATAATATTGAGAGCTTGTTAGCCTAATGGTTAAACTTAGTAGTTTTTGGAGGTAAGCTGCCTGGGTTTGAAGGCCAGCTCTACCAACTACTGGTGAAACCAGGGGCAAGTTATTTAATCTTTCTGTGCCTTAATTTTTCTCATCTGTAAAGTAGGAGTAATAGCATCTACTTCATAGGGTTGCTAGTAGTATTAAATTTATGCAAAAATTTTCAAGTATCTGGCACATGATACATACTCAGTAAACAGTAGATATTACTCCTCCCGGTCAGTACCAATTACACAATTGAGGAGTCTTTATTCAGATGAGTAATGGTAACCACTGCTTTGAGAGAAATTTAGAATCCAGAAAAACATTCTGGTGCCCTTCAAACCACATTCATTAGGCACTTAGCTATCACTTAGGAATAAAGACACCCCAGATGACCCCAAACACTATGATTTCCATGTATACAAGCACAGGCACTAAAGAAGTAGTGTTCAAAATGTTGTATATATCCTGATTGTATCTGAAGACTTTCTGAGGGATATGCAGATGTAGATGGTTTCAAGGCACTAGGTTATCCTCAGAGTCCATAAAATGCCTATGATAAAGCATAGGTTTTTCTTTCCCATCTGGCTCTTCACAATAACTTTTTGTTCACTTCACAAAAGAAAGAACCACCTCTTATCTATACTAAAGTTGCTTTGGTTCATTGATGCAGAGTGTAAAAAACCACTGGGTGACAAACAAGGGGACATTTAAAAATATTGATGTTAGTGTTGAGAAAGCAAATGACTCTAATTATAGGAGATTTGTTGCAAGTTGGATGGTTTTCAGCTCTTTGATTTTAAAAAAACTGGAGGCGGGCTTAATTGATCTGTCAGTTGATAGACCACTAAATAAATTTTTTATTATTCAATGTCCTGATGTAAGTGTTGGCATTTAACACAAAAGGAGGATTATTAATTGAGTGACATTTCTACATAATCATGAAAAATAAGAGTAAAATTGGTGAACTTTGTCTCATTCTAGTAATGAGAAACTCATCCATGAATGGAATGTCTGAAACAATTGGAATAAAAAACTCCTACTTACTTTTTTTTAAAGTAAAAATGTTCAAAATTTTATCCAATTACATTACATTCCACGTTACATATTCATGTTTTAACCATTCTGTACTAACAAATTGTATGGTAATGCAACCCAGGAAATTTCAGTTTATATTCATATATTTGCTACAAAGAAAATGATAGGGTAATCAATGAAAGACTTGCAAGGCTAAAATAGATTACATTAGGATAAAACTCCGTGGGAATGGAAATACTAATTCAAAGATAATGACAAAACTTTCAAATATTATAGAACATGTTCATCTATTCCAATGTGGGTGACAGTATCAAACCATTATGATATTTAGATACCACTGGATATATTTAAAAGAATGATTTAACAGTTTAATTGGCAGTAATATTTACAACACATGGAAATTTCATATTTTGCAATTATTTAAACTTAAATGAAAAATTTTATCTGGTAACTTAACATGAGCGGTAACTACATAGCTTTAGATCATTTTACAAAAGTCTTTTACAGATTATGTAAACAAAGTCTTTGATGACCACCACACTTAAGCATCCTGTCTTTTTGTGTATTAGGACCGGCATCTGCCATGCTGAGGCCTGACAGGTGGCCAGAATTTAGGGTTGTCAGATTTCCTAGAAGAAGCTCCATCATTTTATTTGTGTGTGTGTACCTCATAAAGGATGATAATAACAAACACCTTCTCCATTCTTTGTCTCTGCTGTGCTTACTGGAGCCTAACTTCATTGCCCTAAGATTAGCCTCAGATACAACTCATCACTGGAAATGTGGAACAAAGACCTAGGTTCAAGTCCATGCTTCTTAAACTCTTGGGGTTTCCACTGGCCCTTTAGCTAAATCCCAGTTCTGCTGTTTATTGACTCTGCTTCTTTGAATGAGTGACTTAACCTCTCTAAAGCCAGCAGCTTTGTGTGTAAAGCTGATGTTACAATGCTTAACCCATGGGATCATAGTGAGGATTAAATAAGATCATAGGGGCATAGTGTTGAATACTGCCTGGAATAGAGTAAGCACTATTATTAACATTATGATCCTAGTTTCACCATCTCTAAGTCTCAAAGAACTTCATAACTGCTACATTTTCTCATTTTTATTCATACTTCTAACCAATTCCTAGGGAGTTTATCATTTTTATATTACCTCCTGTCTCCTTAAAAAAGGGTAATGGCATAAACGGATAGAAAAATAACATATGCTTATCTCTCAGATTCAAGTTATGTGATTCAAGATCAGTAGTCACGGGACCAATTATATGGCCCAACCTATACAATCATGGTAGACACAGCTAAGATCTTTTGGATGGTCTGATTTTCTCCATTGGAAACAATCACCCTGAGATCACAGAACTGTCTAATTGATAATTCAGAAAGACTGACTCTTTTTGGTATGTTTTATTTTACCATGTTTGCATAAACTGGGCTATGGTGTCTTTACTGGAGTAACGAGTTAAAGTCAATATTGTTCAGCTAACATTGATAGGAAAGAATTTGAATAGAATTTTCCAAAGCATATTTGTCAGGATGTAAGCTCTAGAAAGAGTCTTCAGATATCTTCACTAAATGCTGGGGTGTCATGGGGATGGATTTATCATCTTGCAAATAGTTTTGTTTAGTTTTAAAAAATCATGATAACATAACACACACAATGGATTTTAGGTGATATCATTCATTAATCCAGCTTAGAGAAAAGGTCACAAAAGATTATTTTGCAGGCAAAAATTAACTTCTAATGTTAATCTCAAAAAGGATATAGTCAAAACACTTGCTACTGGAAGTTATTTATTCCTTTCACTACTGTTTTCTTCCCTCATCCATCTAGACATCCAAATTAGAAACAGGTAAGTCATCCTTGACTCCGTTCCCTTCTTCCTTCCAACTGGTCATTAAGACCTAATGATTCATCCTCCTAAACATTTTAAATTTAGCTCCTCACCTTCTCTCTTTCTCTTGGACTTCCTAAATAGTCTCCCTGCCAAAGAAAACTGTCTAACATGTAAACTTTAACGCTTAAAAAAGTCAACATCTCTTTACTGCACATGTACGATAAAGTACTCTTTAGTATAATATTTAACATCCTCCAAGACTGGGTACCTGTCTGCCTTCCTAGTTTCTTCCTCACCTCTCTCCTCTCTCACATCAATACTCCATCTACACTGACCTGTTTACATTCTCTAAACTCAAGTACCCTCCCCTCCATGCACCTTCCCACCTTCTTGAAGTAGAGAAAATCACCCCCATGTCTGTCCCACCACTCTACCTAATTTATATACTGTTACTTTCTATGCAATTATTTGTTTCTCTTTTATTGTCTTCTCTCCTAGATTCCGAGCCATCTGCAAACACATACCACGCGCTAAAACCTCTGATTTTATCCTCAATACCAAGTATAATAGGAGATGCTTAATAGATAGCTAAGACATAATGAATAAACAAATAAACGAATGCATCTTTTCTATACCTAAGTTGGGCCACAACATATTAAGGTATTTTTCTTTAGTTTCTAGTAAAATGCCTTTGGGAAAATCCAGACTGCCTCAGTTATGCCAAAGACCAAAATTTAATTTTGGTTGTGGCAGTACATGAATCAAAGTCTTAGGGGAACAGTTTACCCTTGAGTACAGGATAAGGTAGTGGCTGCAAAAATAAACACAACAAAATCTCAAGGGGAAGATGAAACTTGGGCTATCAGAGTAAGCTCTGCTTAAATTGTTACCCCCACCTCCATTGAGGATTTCCTCCTAGAATTCTTCTTTGCTAAAATCTTGAGGTTTTGATGTCTTGGTCTCATGATGAAGATTGTTCCCTCTTAAGATAGCAAAGCATCAATCAGTCTGACATAGTGTGAATGAAAAAAAAGGATCCAGGACACAGGTGGAAGGGTTGACCTCACATAGGGGGACAGAAAATACATTCATTTCAATAGGAAGGGAGGCAGAATCTATGGGTACAAAAGGTGCAGGGAGGTTAGAGATTTGGTGGGGAAAAGATGAGGAGCTTCTTTTCTGATCGCTCTTATTTCTGTAGTGAAATATCAAGCAGAGTAATCAGCTGAGAGGGAGGAAGAGCAGAGTTGTTGGAGATTTGAAGAGAGAGGAAAAGGTGAAAAATAAAGATCCTAGGGCTTCCCTGGTGGCGCAGTGGTTGGGAGTCCGCCTGCCAATGCAGGGGACACGGGTTCAATCCCTGGTCCCGGAAGATCCCACACGCTGCGGAGCGGCTGGGCCCGTGCACCACAACTACCAAGCCTGCTCTCTAGAACCCATGAGCCACAACTACTGAAGCCCGCGTGCCTGCAGCCTGTGCTCTACAGCAAGAGAAGCCACCGCAATGAGAAGCCCACGCACCACAACGAAGATCTAACGCAGCCAAAAATAAATAAATAAAACAAATTAAAAAAACAAAAACAAAAAAAACAAAAAAACTATAGATCCTAGAAAGCAGGAGAAGGACTTGCTGGTAAGTGCAGTATGATGATGTCATTTGAGGTTAATACCCACGAATTTCAAATGTATCAGTCTGCCTAGTTGTATATTTTTTCCAGCCATATTCAGCTGCTCAGGTGCAAACAAAAATGGGTGAACAATTGGATCTAACCAGGTGAATATGATGAGCAACTAAAAGGGCAAGGGAATTGGAACTATATCTAAGGGAGGAATGAGAATAAACCAGTGAACTAATTTGGGTAAGGAGGGAAGACAGGCTGTGGAGGAGATAATAGGCAGTGAAAAGAGAACAGGGTGAATGGGAGAAGGATCCTTGGGGAGTGGAGGAGGGTTACTACAGGAACTGAAGTGGAGACATTAAGAGTGGTGATCAGAGAGTTTTGAGTGAGGTTCAGTCCTTGCAAATTATATGGTCTAGGGTATATAAGTATAGGAATGTTAAAAAACAAAATTCAACTGGGTAGATTTTAAAGATCTTATTGGCTTTGTTCAATGATTCATGAGTCAGGAAGCATCCAATCTAACAGAAAGGAGCTCCAAGGAGCTGGATAAAATGAAAGACTTTTGTAGTCAGAAGGGAGCAGGAACAAGGAAGTTATACTAGCAAAAAGTGGATTGGTTGTGGGATGGTCACTTTCCTTTATGAGATGGCAGGGGTCTGTCAGGCACTAGTGCTCACTAGTGCTGATCAGGTGATTCCTAATTGACTGGTTTAAGATTCCATTTCTGGAAGAGTCAAAACTGCAAATATGTTAAGTCTCAGTTTGGGGGTGTGGGGTTTATCATAAGTGACTCCATTTGGGCCTGTTGTCTTATTTCTGATAGAAGTAAATGACTGAGGTGAGGTCAGATGGAGGCTAAGAGCACTGGAAATGAGATCAAGGTACTGAGAGACCAAGTAGAGAATGGATTATCTCCGTGGATAATGAGGCATCAAAAATTCTGACAAGTGTAGTGGGTGGGGGAAAACAGAGGGTAAAATTTTGCTGAAAAAAGTGGGAGACCTAGAGCTTAGGAGACAGGTGAGGGATGTGCATAGAATCTAATGGTAGGTGTTTTCAGAGAATTGTTTAAAGGGAATGGTTAACAATATTTGGAAGAATTACTAAGAATCAAATACTTACCTCCAGTACTGTGGTACAAGGATTGTAAGAAAAAAAAAAAATTGCCTTCACTTTGAAGGGATGTGGAAGAAGTGGTGTCTTTAAAGGAGACCTAGATTTCAGTTAGGAAAAACTAATGAAGAGAGTAACGGAAAAAGAGGTTGCGTATATAGGAGACTTTGCTGAGGCATGACTATAAGAACACAGACCAGAAGAAGGATTTGGGGGATCTGACTGAGGGGACTGGAGATGGAGTCCAAGTAAGGAATATGGAGCAGTCTGAGGAGAGGAGAGGTGGGATAACACTCGGGCAAGCCCTAAAGACTCTTTGGTGAAGACGGACGCTCAGTTCTGACCACAGTGCTTTCCTGCATTTAGTCCTCAGGCCATGTGTAGTGGTGAGGTGAAGAGGAGTATTGAGCACAGAGCTTGGGAGACTTGGTGGTCGGCGTTGGGGTGGGGGGGTCTCAACAGAAGGGTGCAGAGCTCTGTGGGCTTCCCTTTAATCCTGCCATGGGACAACCATAGACATTTAAAAGGAACTCTTTGGGTTTGCTTTCAATCAAGTAGATGATAACCAATAATTAGTTCTATTCATTTACCAATTACTCATGGGTGTCTACAATGTATGGGGCACTGTTCTAGATTCTGGGTAAACAGACATGGCCTCTGTTCTCCTGGACTTTACAGTTTAGTGGAAGACAGGCATTTAAAGTAAATAAACCTACAAACAATAAATGCTGGAGAGGGTGTGGAGAAAAGGGAACCCTCCTACACTGTTGGTGGGAATGTAAATTGGTACATCCACTGTGGAGACGGTAGGGAGGTTTCTTAAAAAACTAAAAATAGAGCTACTATATGATCCAGCAATCCCACTCCTGGGCATATATCCAAAGAAAACCATAATTCACAAAGATACATGTACCCCAATGTTCTTTGCAGCACTGTTTACAATAGCCAGGACATGGAAGCAACCTAAATGTCCATTAATGGAGGAATGGATAAAAAAGATGTGGTACATATACACAATGGAATACTACTCAGCCATCAAAAGAATGAAATAATCCCATTTGCAGCAACACAGATGGACCTAGAGATTGTCATACTGAGTGAAGTCAGACAAAGACAAATATCATATGATATCACTTATATGTGGAATTTCAAAAATGGTACAAATGAACCTATTTACAAAACAGAAATAGAATCACATACATAGAAAACAAACTTATGGTTACCAAGGGAGAAGGGTGGGAAGGAATAAATTGGGAGATTGGGATTGACATATACACACTACTATATATACAGTAGACAACTAATAAGAACCTACTGTAGAGCACGGGGAAGTCAATACTCTTAATGACCTATATGGGAATAGAATCTAAACAAGACTGGATATATGTATATGTATAACTGATTCACTTTGCTGCACAGCAGAAACTAACACAATATTGTAAATCAACTATATGCTCCAATAAAAATTAATTTAAAATTTAAGTAAATAAACCAAAAAAGTACAATAGCCAATTATTTGTTCCTATGAGTGTAAAGTCAAAGAACAGGGTGCAACAAGATCATATAACAGAATACTTTATAGCATTTGATTTTCCTATATTCTTTTGAGTTTACCATGTTGTCTCACCCCAGAAGAAGAACTAGGAAGTAAAACTGAAGATGTAGGTTAAGGTTTAATTATTTTCTGAATTAACTAAAGAGACTGATTGAGGTGAGGCTGTGAAGTAATGGGACTGATCCCCAATCGTAATCTCTCTATATATGTCATTTTTTAGCTTGTATGTGGTCCTTCTCTTGAATTAACTTTAAACTGTAACTTACCATGCACTGTCATTTAAATAGGAGAAAATGTTATATGGAAGTTACTTTGGAAGAGAGATACCAGGTATGAAAAATATGAATAAATAGGAAAGACCCAAGATCTATTTCATTTTTCTGGGTGGAGATGATGGAAAGCTGCCCATAATAGAATGTGGAAGTGCTTTCTGCTGGAAGATGCCTTGAGCTCATTTAGTCACAACATAAAATGTAAATCCAAGTATTTAGAACCACATGCTCAACTTCAGTTCTGTATTTCTCCTCTGAATTGCACTGGGTCCCAATGACTCACCGGCAGAATAAAATAATGTTTTACTCATGAAAGAAGAATGCAATTCCCTGGGAAGAGCATGGCTGATGGGGGAACACTTGCCAGCGAGAAAATACCAGATTTTTTAATGCAGTTTGGGAGTTCTTAGGCAACACAGGAGTGGAAGAAATGTTGCATATCAATCTCCATCACAGGAGTGTCATGCTACTTCCAGCAAACTAGCTTTTCCAGGAGACAGGAGCCTTTGTAACATTTCATTAAGGTTAGGAATGCCAAGATGAGGTTTGGATAAGCTTTAAAAATTTCCCAACCTACCTACCAACTGGAAAATAGGACAACTTTCAGTCTCAAGGGTGAGAAACTAAATACATCATTGATGCTTCTTCACCAGATCAGCTTGGGAACTTTACTGGCAGTATTCCCTGGGAGTCTCCAGGCCTGGAGGAAATACATACATACATACATACATACATACATACATACATACATACATACATACAGGCAATTAACACCACCTCACAGCAAGACTGGAGACTTCTCAAGTGACCATTTTGAGAAAAAGCTAAGAAACCATCCAAAAAGTGAAAGGGGAAGGCAAATTCTGTTCATCCCGAATTCTTCAAGCTTCTCTTTAGCTCAATACATTCATCTATCTATCCATCCATTTAGTTATTTATTTAGCAATCATTGACTGAGCAGTTACCAGGTATCTAACTAGGGTTCACAGTAAATAAGACACAGTTCATGTCCTCAAGGAGCTAATTTATAACATAATAACAAGCCAGCAGACAACTACTCGGGTAATTTCCATGCTACACGGTAGCTGTTATGATTAACACAGATACTATGGGAATACATGATGGGGTGGGCGACCTCACCCAGTATGGGGAGTCAGTGTCTTCAAGGAGGTAATATCCATGCTGAGATGTGAAAGAAGTAAGACATAGGCAAAGGAGATGGGAGAAGGAAGAAAATTGATAGAAAACAGGAATGTGCACTTCATTCCTGGGTAAAATCTACAACTGCTGGACTTGTAACTCAGCTCAGGTCCTCCTGGGTTCTGCAGGAACAAGGGACCTCTTGAGGCTCTAATATCTACTCAGACCCAAAGCAGTGAGGTGAAAGATCTAGAGGAAGGTGGGGTGATGCAAAGGTTTTCAAAGATAACCTGAAATAAATCTGAGACTTCCTAGAAGATCTTTATTACACAGTAAGAGTGGGACAGGGCTGACTTTTACAAAGGCATTCTGAGCAAGGAAGTTTTAATTCAAAATGAACTATGAGTTGGCTAATTAATTGGGGTATGGATCAAGGTGTGGGGCTGAAAGTTCCTGGTTGAGTGCTCCAGGACCTTTTCCTGGATTTCAGAGAATCATGATTTGTTTTATTGTTTGTTTAAAAAAAAAAAACAAGAGAGAGGGGAAATACGACATCTGATCAACAAACATTTGAAGAGTTAATCTGTTAGAGACTGACATTTCCTTGCTGTGTTCTATATCGTAGAACTGAAACCAATGAATAAGAGTCAAGCAGTGGTCAATTTCAACTGAGTACATGGAAAATTTTGTAATAATTAAAATTGCTTGGAAAAGAAATTGTTTGCTTCATTAGGTAATGGACAGCCCCCTCCCCGCCCCCTTCCCCACAGCCTCTCTATCACTAGAGGCATTGAAGCAGAGCTGGGCCAGATATGCAGGCAGGCTTCCTACACTGGCTAGGGTAGGGGGGGGTTGGTTTAGTACAGATTCTGAAATCAGGGGAGCACTTTAGCAATACAGACCTACTGAATTAGGATCTAGGGTAGGAGAGGGGAGCCTAGAAATCTGGATTCTTCACAAGCTGCCTAAATGATCTGATGTGAAGCTCTCCAGGCACCAGAACTCAATCTGGCATAGGTGAACCACTGGTCTAAAGAAGTCTATTCTCTGACCACTTGGTGAATTTTTATCATTTCTTGCCCTCTCCCACAAAAACTTTCTTCTCCTACATGCTTAGGGTCAATGGTAGGCATTCATTATTTTAACATCCTGGAGTATAATTCTGGTTGGGAATCACTAACCTAGATGACATTTGAAGGCCTCTTTTTCTGCTAAGATTTTATGATTTAAGATTATTTTTATTAGCTCTCACATTGAAGTAGAAAAAATGCAGACTTGGACTGAATACACTTGGATTGGCTTGGAAGTAGTTTCCAACATTGATCATGTTGGACTCTGAAACAGACCATGGGATGTTTCTTCCTCAGGGTCTGGGCAAACAGGATACACTTGGGGAAGGGTTTAGGAAGGCCACTGTGAAATAGGGGAATGTCTGGAAAAAAAGCCCTGGAAGTCCTTTCAATTCCTATGATTCTGTTTTTTAACTGGCTAATGTTAGAACAGCAATATTTAGAATAAAACCTGATTCTCACATCCTTGATGGAGCTACAGAAATAGATGCGCCCCATGTGGGAAATAAACAAAATGTCTGGGAGAACAGACAAGTTTGCACTCAGAGGTCCCCTGCTTCATTTCTTAATACCTCAGTTTTTGTTTTGCAGTAATAAACCACTTCTTGTCATTCCTTTGACTGATGACACCAGTATGACATAATGGAAGGCCTTTCCTATAATGAAGTCACTCTCATGGGAAAGGGGTAGGTGACCTACTTCCTTAGGAAGTCTTGTTCCTTAGTAACCAAACTCTAGTAACCAAACTCTTAGTAACCAAACTCTAGTAAGAAAGGAAATTGCTTCTCTAAAGCGAGCAAGGAAGAGCTAAGCTCCACTATTCAACTAAATTTACCTCCTCCAGCCCAACTCCTCATTAAGCCATATTTTTTTCCATCTTAGTTATCCTTTCTGCTCTGCAGTAGAAAAATATTTCATCTGAAGAAGAGTTGGGAGAGAAATATTCTTTTTTTTTTTTCTGGTCTTGCTTGGATATGACAGGATCCAAAAAAACCCCAGCTGGCTCTCTCTGTAACTTCTTTTATCTTCAATTATGAATCCCTGATAGGAAAATCAGTCAGTTAATTAAGTGCCCAAGGGTTCAAATGATCTCAAAAACTACATGTTTTATTTAAAATTCAGAGAACTCCACTAGAAATTTCCAAATAGGCTCTGCATCAAAGTTAGGACAACTATATACTGATTTGCATAAAAGTGGCATTGATTTGCAAGAGATTCATCAATGAATTGAAAAAAAAAAATGATGAGGACTTCCCTGGTGATCCAGTGGGTAAGGCTCCATGCTCCAATGCAGGGGGCCGGGGTTTGATCCCTGGTTGGGGAACTAGATTCCACATGCATGCCACAATCAAGAGTTCGCATGCAGCAACTAAGAAGTCTGCATGCCACAACTATGAAGCCCACATGCCACAACTAGAAGATCCTGCATGCTGCAACTAAGACCTGACACAGCCAAAATAAATAAATAAATAAATATTTTTTTAAAAAAGGAAAGAAAGAAAAAGAAAAAAGAAAAAAAGATCAAAGTAGAATGCTATATTTTAAAGATAAATCTTTGCCCCAGTGTGTAGCCTAAATAATTCCTCAAAATGTCACCTCTGAAAACTTTTTAGTGCTCCCAGGAAGGAAGGAGCATGGGTAGCTGCTTATCTGAAATTCCTCCTTCCTCTGATGGTTCACACTATTTCTTTCTCTTTGATAACTCCCACCTAAGAGGTAGAAGTGTGGCTGTGATAGCAGCAGTATAATTTTAAAGTGATGAAAGGCTTTATTTGCTAGAATTATGGCAGGAACTATCCCTCTTGAGAAGCTCAGTCTTTTCTGAGGGTGGTGGGAAGTTTCACCTTTCCTGAAACAGGCTTTTCTTAAGGTAGAATGAAGGGAATGCTGGGTCAGACTAGCAAGGAGGAACTGAGTGGAAAATAGTACTGCTCGGAAGACACTGTAGAGAAGGGAATTTGGAGAGAAGGACTGATTCTTAATAACCACCATGAGTGAAACTTGGGAGATAGAAAGACATGACCAAAGAATATCGTTGGGAGTTTGCTGTATGATGTCCTATATAGATGCTCTCAGCTACTGCCTTCTAGACCTCAGTAAAGCTCCAAGAGATTTTCAAGGTTTTAGAAACTAGATAATAATTCTTAGTAAGTGATACCTGTAGTGACTTGGTTTAAGGCCAGAGTCAGCTGATCTGTTTAATACTTACTGAATAATCATTCAAACCAAGTTTATTTTTGATGTAAGCTCAAGGAGGGCAAACACAACATTTGAAACACTTGTGCTCAACTGTTGGGTTTTAGTTATAGAGGAGGCAAATCTGAGCCAGATGTCCTGTGGAATTCTTTCTAATAGGATATTTTAAACTAGCAAGCTTATAGCACATCTTTAACTGTGACTTTTAATTTTTTGTTTTATTGCTACTTTAAGAATATATCTATATGTATATCTACATATCTATATCTATTAGATCTATCTATCTATCTATACACACGATATACATATTTCTTATTTAAACAAAGGAAGTAAGAAGAGGGAGAGATATTCGACTCTTTGGCCAATATCCCAGACTCAGGTTTTTAAAAACCCCAAATAGAATTAGTGGCAATCACCCACACAATTCACTTGCTTATGATTTAACCTAAAATACAGTAGAAGGGGGAAAAAATGTTTTACTCAAAAAAAAAAAATCTATGAATATAATCCACTGTATTCATAGTCAAAAGAGAATGATTAAATCAACTTCGTGGTAATAAAATTTAAAATAAAAATTAATGGATTAGTTTCTTGGGTGAAAAACAGTTTTGCAGCTCAAATCAAGACCCACCATTATGACGGGGTACTAAAAGTGTTCCCATTATAATCCAAAACTGAATAAAGATAACCATTATCAACATCACTACTGGAATTACAATCTCATGTAATTAGGCAAGAGAAAGAAAATAAAAATCATAACAGAAGAGGTAAAATTATAATTTTTTTGCAAATAAGAGATAGATATGTAAACCTAGAAAATATTAGGATTGATAAAAACTTTTACAATAAGAGAAATCAGCATAGTGATTGGTTAAATAATTCACAACAATCAGTAGTTTTGCAGAACAAAAATAAATGGCAAAATATAATGGGGAAAATATACCATCTACGATAAAAACAAAAGAGATAAATACCTGGGAAAAAACTTAACAAAAAATATGCAGGACCTATCTAAACAAAGCTTTAAATTCTATGCAGGAACATAGAAGTCTTGAATCAATAGAAAAATAATTATTTTCTGGACAGGAATATGTAATATTTAAATGATACCAATTCTCCCTAAATTAAGGTAGAAATTCAAAGCAATCCCAATAAACATCCCAGGAGGACTTTCTTTAACATGGTAAACTGATTCTAAAATTTGTATGACAATAAACAAGCAAAGAAAGTGATCCACAAGAAGAATTCTGATCCACAAAAGTAATGAAAGATGAAAAGTACTGCTAGGGATTAAAATGGTCACTGGTGTATTCCCAACACACAGAAGAATGCCTGTTACACAGTAGGTGCTCAGTAATTATGTTGGATAAAGACATAAAAGAATGAAATTAAGCCAGAATGATGCAAATTATTGGCACTGGTAGAGATAGAAAGATCTATGTACTAGCAAAGAGAATCTAGAGACATACCCAAATCCACCTGGGAAATCAGCACCAGATAAGGATGGTACTTGAGTCAGTAGAGAAAAGTGCAATAAATGATGCTGGGATAATCAGGCAGCCATTTACAGAAGCAAAAACTCAAACAAAACTAGATTACTACCTCATCCCTTATATCAAAATACATTCCATTTGCAAAAGAAAATAAAAAGTTAATTTCATTATTGGACAGGCCTTTCTAAACAAAATCCAATCCAGAAGCCAAAAGAAAAAGCCTAAAAAGTTTACGTTAAAATTAAGATTTAAAAAAATTCAGCAAAACTAAATCAACACACAAACAAATCACCACGAACTAAGTAGAGAGGCATGATAAGCTTGGAAGAGAAGTTGGATTTAGATTAATATATAACAGAAACTAAGGGAGGGGGCAGTTAAGAAAGCAAGAAGAATAGCATAAACAATGCCAAGAAAATGAATAAATTGATTGAGTATAAGATATAAGGGCAAGAGTGTGGAGAAACAAAGAGTGTGCCTCAGGAAACAAGTGGAAAGCATTAGTCATCAATTAGTTCACTTTTGTTTTGTTTGAGAGGCTCAGAACCATATCTGCTCCTTCATAACATAACATGGCAAACCCCCATCTTTGGATGAAGTTAAGTACCATGCAGCTGAATAGGTACACGCCCAGGCAAGAGCTGCCAACAGGTGGCCTGCATTAGGTAAATGATTTGGTTAGACTTCATACCAAAGTCATAAAAACAGCAAATAGGTATTGTTCTTTGTGAGCATTCTCAGTGGCTGCAGGCTTCTCCAAGCACAGCGGCCAGACTGATGATAACCTCGGGTGAGAAGTAGAAACTGAAGGACTCAGCCCTAGCTACTCACAAACCCTCTGTGGGCTGAGTGGCATGCCTCTCATTGTTTTCCAACCCTCGCCAGCTGGTCACTGCATAACCCTTTACACAGACATAGGTGAAATATTCTGGAGTCATTCCACACCACAGGCAGTTCTGGAATAAACATTCTCTCCCATGTTGAATGAGAACTTAGTCACCCAGGGAAATATGAAAAGAGTGAGAAAAATGTTCTGCCCTTTGCCCTCTAAAATAAAGGTTTTTTCAACTTAAGGGTATGAGTAAAAGAAGGACCAAGATTGATGAGAGGGAGTTTCCATGGAAGTTCAGGATGGGAGATGCTGCATTTGAAATTTTGGCATAAAACATGCAAACTTGCTTGTAGCTCTGACAAATGCACTCAATTGTGGGTGTTTTGTTTGACCATCCCTCTAGGCTCCTGGGACAGTGGACGTGGTTAGTAATTTCTTTAACTTCAAAGGGCTAGAGGAGCACACGCTCATTTTTGTCTCACATTTGTACTTTTCTTGGAATATATGGCATCTGGACCTATTCTGTATGAAAATAATCAAGTTTGGACTCCTGAGTCTTGGCCCTTCCAACACCACTCGATCAAGTCAGAACAAATTCATTTTTATGAGGTACCACTCGGCTTGAATTAATAGTTTTGCTAATCCTCCGTGAGTTACAGTTTTAAGACTTTTGTTGTCAGTGAAAACTTTTTTTTTTTTGGTACCGCTGGTAATAAAACCTATTGAATTCACATTCCAATTGAGGTGATAAACCAAGAATAGCAGTCCCCCCTTCTATGTTTCATATTCCTCACCCCTGTCTAGGCACTGCCCCCATTTCCCAGCTGGACATATATTTTGTAATCTGGATTTGAGATAAAAGCCCCAGTCCTGTAGCAATCAATTCCCACTAGACAAAAGCCACAACAGAAACTCCATAGGAAAATCCTGGAGACTCGTTCAGCCACAACAGAGACATTTTTCTAAGTATCTAAAGTGATTACAACAAATATAAAAAAACCTCAATGATGTAAGATTCTTCGTTAAATTCTATGAGAACATTTTTATCCTTCAAGGATGAAAGTACAGTAAAAAATCTGAAAGCTTATTAAGGTCAAGAAATTTACCTAGTTCCTTGTCCTTCCATCAAAAGGTGTGGCCAACTTCTTTCAAAGTTCTTCCACAGTGAAAGTCAAGGGAGCAAAACTGGAAGCAGGTTCTCAGCAAGGTTTCAGGCCCACATCTGAGAGCAGGATGTGTGATGAGTACACAAAGAAGCAAGAGTTTTAAAAGTGATTATTAGGCCTTGCAGGTAGAAAAGGAAACGACAGTTTCTGAATGCTGATAACAAATAAATGAACCTTGGCCCCAGCAGATATGAAGTCATCCTAAGGCAGAAGACAAAGTCAATATTCGTTCTTTTCCCATGGGTTGGCACTGGTGGTGTAGAACTCTGAAAAGATCAGCAGGGACTTAAGACAGAAGGAACTCAGCACATAACTCTGAAAAGATCAGCAGGGACTTAAGACAGAAGGAACTCAGCACATGTAGCAAGTATAGTGTTCATGTATCTCATTTGAGCCTTATGGCTATGGGGAGATGCTAGCTTGCTCCCCGGAGCCTTAAGGATCCAAGAGTATGCAACTATGTATAAGTGATTTTTCCATTGCTGTGGTACCTAGTTCATGTAAAGGAGCTGCCATCCCACAGAATGCCCTGATGATCCATTCACTGATGAATTTTCCTCCCTCCATCACTATCTACCTATCTAAATGCCTCAACCTGTTTTGACATTTGTCAAAAACAATCCCTTGCAAAGATATCATTAAAACTGTTCTCAAAAAAAAAAAAAAAACAAAAAAAACTGTTCTCTAAATAGTTTCAGAATCTCCTTTACTTCCAATTTATGCCTTAATCAATGTAAATTTATAAAACATAATCTTATTTTGTATATATTTTATAATCTGGATTTGAGATAAAAGCCCCTGTCCTGTAGCATTCAATTCACACAAGATGAAAGCCACAACCTAAACTCCATAGGAAAATCCTGGCATAATTTTATTTGATGGTAGTTAAGATCTCTGAGGCAAGATAAATATTATCAAGGTTGCAGATTCCTTTGTTTGTATCTCTCCCACCCATTCCCAACACTCTTTTCTAATTAACTACCTTTTTAGAAAGTTACAGACTACCTGTATCTCAACACTTGACATTTTCCTGCAAGATTCCTCGTAAGGTCTCCATTTCCTAGGCTTTGGGATGGTTTTGTATTGCTGATCAGATGACATAATTATGTCTGTGTGCTTTTCTCCTTGTCAACTATAAAACTCTAGTGGGATTCAATTAATCAGGCGCATGCCCATTAATTACTCCTGAATTTCTCAGCGTCTCTTTCTCAAGACCCAGTCAAATAGCTTTTCCTCAGAGGCCAGGCAAATTGCTTGATAGCCTTGTAGGTATCTAATAAGGTGGAAAGGGTGAGGCAAGAGTCATAGTCGGGCCATTTAATTTAGTTCATTGTTTTTGATGATTTTCCTAATTTTTCTTTTTTATTCTACATTTCTCACTTTTGGTGATCACCTGCTAGGCACTTCCAGCTTATAATTAAAAAACTGTGTTGGAAGCAATAATGTTCAGGGAAGGACAAGTAGATTTGCATGTCTTTTGTGAACAGATGGTAGTTGGATCCAAAATTATAGAATACACAATTGAGCACAGAAATGGTTATCTGCCTTGATAGGGATGATGTTTCAGGTTGAGCCTCTATAGCAGACAGTGTTGGCACTCTTCCCAGCTTCCTTCCAGTCTTTTCTGGTGTTTCTATGCAGCCTCACCAGCTTCTGTGTGCTTTTTCTTCTAGTGCCCACATATGAGACTCGCCTCAGACAGTCCTCTAGCTACTAGAGCTGTTTTTCCTGCAAGGGTAGAAAGCCAAAGTGCTGGGAAAGTTATTTCCCCCACCATTGTTAGCCAGTGACTGCCCAGTGCAGGAGCATGAAAGTCCACCTCTCTTATATAACTCGTATCCCAGAGTTTCCTTTGGGATAAGACTAAGCTGGTCTCTAGGGGACTTTGCCTGGAATTATACCTTTGCTTGACTCCTTTCCCTCTCTCTATCCTATTCTCCCCAATCCCTTACTTAGATCTGAGAATCTGACCTAAGATAGCTTCTAATATGAGTGGATGTAAGAGTCACTAGAAAAAAAGTCAAGTGCAGACAGTCATGCAAGAGAACCCAGTGTTAAAACTGATGTTGCTACTTTGCTGTATACCTGAAACTAACACAGTATTGTAAATCAACTATACTTCAATTTTAAAAGAAGGCATCTAAATTTTTTAAAAAAGGGATGTTGCTGACAGTTCACTGTGTGTAAAGCTATACTGAAGTTTAAAAGCTTAAAATGATATTTAAGCTATACTGAATTTAGCAGTGAGCAGGTCACCAGAAACACTTGAAGTGTGGTTTTCATGGATTAGAACAAATCCATACTGGAGTATAGAGAGATCTAGAGAAAATTATCCATTAGAAATGCATAGTTTACAATTAGGAAAGCACACATTAATTTTGGGGGGGAAAGTATTCCATCCCTACACTTGTTCTTATATTTTAGTCACACATATGCATTGAATATCTACAATATACACAAAGTAGTCTGCTAGGCACTTGGAACTGTTTGGAGTTAGAAAATCAGACAGAGCTTTAGAGTTTAGCGGGGGAGACACATTAAAACTAATCACATGTACAAAAAAAACGGCTAAGTACTACTTGTGGTAAGTGCCTTGAATAATGTTTGCAAAGATCTACAAGAGCATATAACAAGAATCAAGACTCAGGCTGAGGGGTCACGAATTGGCACCCTCAAGGTAGGAGTATATAAGCTGAATCTTAAGTGTCAAAAAATTAATTGGGCAATGGAGGTGAAAGATAGCATTCTATGGCAAGGGAATAGCATATGTAAAGCCCTCGAGGCAGTAGAAAAACATTCTCCAATTTAAGAGAGATAGCTAGTTTTTACCAAACATCAGGAAAATCTCCAAATTTTGGTGTTCTTTAAGAATTCCAAATTCTTTGATCTAAAACATCCCTAAAGGAATACAGCCAATATTTTATAATAACTATAAATGGAGTATAACCTTTAAAAATTGTGAATCACTATATTGTATACCTGTAACATATAATATTGTACACCATACTTCAATTTAAAAAATAAAATTTTCAAAAGTCCCTAAAATACACTATAATAAACAATCACTTTTTCATCTTGGGTGACTGAGACATTAGGTTTGTGCAGTTCAGCCATTTAGAAAAATAACCATGGAAACATTATTTACTTTCAACTCAAACTATTTTTGCATTAGTTAGAAACACTGTGATTAACGATTCCATTCAAGGGAGCAGAAATCCACCTCCCCTAGCTCCACTTTCCTGAGAAAAGTATCTCATGGAAAATCTGAAATCCAAGGTTGGCCTTTCAGCTCTGAAACCGTAAGCCCTCGAAGAACACCACTTTTAGTGCGGAGCACCGTGAGGATGTGAAAAAAGAAAAACCTGTTCCACTTCATGAAGACTGAATGACACTTCACTGTCTCACCCATCATCTGCTCAGCATTTCAGAAAGAAAAGGGATAAATGTGCTTTATGGTAACACAAAGGATATATAGCCAGTAGTTCATTTAGAAAGACTAAAATTGGAGTGGCATTTAAGAAGAACGCAACCAAGGCTAACAATGCTGAATGAAGACATGTTATCGGACTGGGTAAAAACTCCTAAAGGGCAATAATGGAATTCCCATGGGTATAAGAGTTATGACTTGACTAGTCTAAAAATTAATGGTGAATTTCCCTTCAGATTTTTCTCCATCAAAAGACTCATTTGCTGTGACTAAATTTCTTAGTCCCCATTTCAGTTTTAATAAATAAATTTTCCCTAGCTGGAGATTAAAGTATTCAAACTTAAAGGATTGGGAAAGGAAAGTAATGACCCTCAAGGGTTCTTATGAAAACCACAAAAATGAACTTAAAGCACTTCATGCAGGGAAACAATATATTCATTTAACAATGGCCACAAGAGAATACATTCCTTTTTGATTAAAGGGTTATATACTTTGACCTATCTTTTAACTCTCACTTCTTAGGAATATATGAAGGGATCTTTGGAAGCTTAATTAAGTCTTAAAGACTCATTAAAATAATTATATCAGCCCATAAAAGTATTATCTCATTATATATTCTCTGGCTCAAGCTACTTACTAGGGCTAGCATAATGTCACAGTTGGGCCAAAATACAGTCACCCTCCCCCCAAGGGGGAACATATTACAAACATATGTATTAAATATATTTGTACAACATATGACATTTATAAAAGTATAGAGTTTTCAATTTCATTTCAAATATGACAGCACTTACCAGCATTTTTGAGTTTGTGTTAACTTCCAAAACTCAATATTGCCATATGACCCTCAGAAGACTTGAGTATGAAATACCTTTAGACATTTTGTCTTCAATGAATCACATGAAATTGAAATTGTCTTATATAATCTAGTCATTTTCTAAAGTGGCTACCATCTCATTTGTAATTAAATATATTCATAAAAGAAACAACCAGTTCTGCTCCATTATCTAATTTAAAAAAAAAAAAAAACTTACACAGTAGAAAATGACCTGGCATTTGCACTGGTTCAGCCTTTTGAATAATTAGATGAATCATACAAAATATGATATTATGAAAATCTTTGTCTTACATACTGGTATTGCCACATTTGGTTTAAAAAAAAATTCTATAGCTGCTTTATGTATCTTGACACATCCAAAGATGCAATGACTAACATTGTCACTGGAAGACACAAATTAATAACAGTGTTAGTCACTGGATCTTAAAACTGGCTAATGTACATTCTGAAACCCATTTGAAATGAGAGGTTTATTTAATTTTACCACAGGAGTAGTATTTTCAAGTCTTTTGTAAGGTCAATGCTGCACCGTGTTTACATCATGACATTTAATTTTAATAGAAGAGAAACTAAATGACCTGATTTTGAGCTCAACATACGGGTAGTCATGTATGGAATGTCCAGAAATTACTTCTTTTCTCAGCTGAAGAATGTCAAACATATATTTTAGAGAAGACATCATTTTTCTACTTTACAGTCCTACAGGACCAGTTCAAAATTTCAAAACATTGTGAAAATACTTATTTGTATTTAAAAAATCATTTTAAATCACTTCCACATTCATTAATTTGAGATATACATACCTTATAACACACACACACACACACACACACACACACACACACACTTAATGGATATAACTAAGTTGACAGTCAGTTCCAGGTCTAGATATTAAATCTCTTTCAAAATAAAACCCTCTTTCATTATGTTCTTTGCCCTAATTTTATTGTGATCTAAGGTAATGCAATAATGTAGAATGCTGACTGTTACATGAGAATAGAGAATTCAAAGTAAAAAACACTGAATTTTATTCTGATTCCATAATTAATTTATGCATTGTTATGTATTGTTAAGCATTCAGGGTTTTTTTTTTACATCAGAAATAAAGTTTTAGAAAAATTCAGCACCACCAAATCTCCAGTGCTTTGCTTTACCTGTGCAAACTCTATGTCAAAGCCAAAAAATTAGAATCACAACTGTCAACTCTCAATCACTGACACTAATAGTGAATGAATCTATATGTAATTAGCATCTACTTAAAATCTCAAGTCCTTTGGTTTATTTATTACACCTTCCTCTCAACAATGTGTTCAATCACAGCTTCTAACAAGTAGAAAAATTGACTAAGTTCCATCTTTTCTATTCATTTTATACTTTACTGTCTAAGGTTTTCATGATCACAGATGTAATTTTAAAAAGTCTTCAAACCCGGGAGAGAAGAGCAAATATTCTAAAGGCTTTCCAACAGAAACAATTCAAAAGAGTTAGCTCTTGATCATCTAGTTTGTGGTGGGCATGGTTCTCTTGCTTTTCCCCCCCCTTTTTTAAATGGGGAAATTCTAATGTAAGAAAGAATTGATAAATAGTCACAATAAGAAGCAAAGATGACTTCAGTTTCATTTATTCATATTAAAGCATCCTTATTTTACACCTTGTAGACATTAAAGCATCCTTAATGAACCCTCCACTAATTTCCACTAATCTAAAAAACATTCTGAAAGGTAATAATTCTAATAACTGTCTGTACATTAATAAATCATTTGTTAGTGGAAGGGAATAAATTTTTGTTCAGTTAAAAATTCCTTCCAGCACACAGTAACTGAGTGTTATTTGGGTCAGATTGTATAAAAGTATAACTTGAGAGTAGAAATAAGAGAGCTCTAGAATGAAGAGAGCCAGGACTCATCAAGGCCACCTACAGGTTAGGTGAAAAAGCCAGGGATGCCTTGATGAGGAGGGTCCGAAGGGGAAGCAGAGAGCCTCACCAAATAAAAAGATGCTTTGAAGACAAAATTGAGAGGATCTGACCTATTGATTTAATGGGGTGAGGAAGGAGGAGGAGTTAGGGTGATTCCAGGGTTTTCAACTCAGATAATGGAGAAAATGAGGGGATTAGTAATAGGGAAAGAGTGTTAGGTGAGAAACAGGAATTCAAAGGTTTCGTTGGAGTGGTGAGAAGTGGAGAAGAGAAGTTCTAAGTTAGACTTGAGGTATATTTGCAGGAGTAAGACAATGGAAGGAGATTTCTAGGAAGCAGTTAGAAGTATAGAGCTGTAGCTCAAGAGAAGTGTAGGGTAGGGGTAAAAGACATGCTTTAAGGCATATAGGGGAGAGCTGAAGAGAGAATGCTTGGAAACACTTCAAGAAAGAGTGAGGGCAAGAAGAGAACAGAAGTTGGAATTCTGATAAACAACAATTAAGAGACAGATAGAAGAAGAGGAGGTTGGGAGGGTGGATAAAGGAGATAGGAAGGGAACAAAAGGAAACAGAACCTATCTTAAAGTTGAAGGAGAACAGACTTTCAAGAAAGAAGAAGTGGTCAATATTGTTAAATACCATAGCCAGATTCAAAGAATGAGGAAAGCAAAAAAAACACTGGATTTGGGAAATAGGATTTTTTCACTGGTGACCTTTGAGAAGGTCAGATCAGAAGAGGCAGAAGTCAAATTTTAGTGGTTAATAATGTATGAAAGAAAGGTAAAGGAGTAGAGGTGGCAGGTAAGGCTTATTTCAATAAATTGGGTGGGAAAGGGAATAAATGGTGGTGAAGAGAAGGAGAAAGTTGTGTGGTACAGGGTTCTTCAGAAAGGGGAAATAATAAAGATGTCTGTGGGTTGAGTATTTGGAACTTAGGTAGAGAGAGTGAAAGAAATGGAGATGCAAAGAATGAAGCTTAGTGACAGAAGAAAATCTCTAAGGATGCAAGAGGAAATGGGACCAAAAATATATGTAGCAGAATTAACCTAGCAATTCAGAAGTTATATTTATTCCACTTCAATAAGACAAAAAAGTGGCTGAAGATATAGGTTTGAACTAAGAACATTTTTACTTGATAATGTTTCTTTTCTCAGTGAAATAGGAACCTGGGTCATCTGCTGAGGCTTTGTGTAGAGTGAAAATTTCTGGGTATTCTCTATGGGGAATAGGAACAGAAGCTGCTGGGAAAGAATAAAGGAACTAAAATGATACAAATGAACTTATTTACAAAGCAAACAGACTCACAGACTTAGAGAATGAATTTATGGTTACCAGGGAAACGGGGGGGGGGGGCAGGGAACAGACTGGGAGTTTGGGATTGACATGTACACACTAGTATACATAAAATAGATAACCAACAAGGACCTACTGTATAGCCCAGGGAACTCTGCTCAATACTCTGTAATAACTTAAATGGGAAAAGAACTTGAAAAAGAGTACATACATGTGTACGTATAACTGAATCACTTTGCTGAACACCTGAAACTAACATAACATTGTCAATCAACTATGCTCCAATACAAAATTAAAATTAAAATAAAATAAATTCAAGAAAGAAAAGAATAAAGGAACTGTTTTGCAATGTTGACTGAGATTAGAGGTATTACACTTGTAATGAAACTAATCAACAACATTATGCACTTTTTCTCCAGGAGCTTATATCAGACCTAAATCAGAAACAGAATAATTAGAACACTAAGTCCCGAACTGGATGTTTTAATTTGGCAGATAATGGGGAGATGAGAAAAACTGCAGGGTGTGGAGATGGTATACTTGGAAGTAAAGGAAAGTGGAGGCAGTAAGGGACTTGGGAAAATAAGTCTAATAAAACTGGTCAAGGGAGCTAGAAGTTAAAATTATTTCAGTGATGAGGTTTAGTGGGCATGAGGGAGAGAGAAATACAAGAGAATAAGAGGTTGTGGTCAAAAGAGGAATTTCAGAGTTCAAGACTTCAAAGGCACCCCCTCTCAGGTACTGATCGAGTCCAAGACATATCCACATAAGTAAGTGTGTTGTTGAAGTAGAGAAGAAGGGATAATTGGAGAAGAAAGATAAAGTAATCATGAAGACATTAGACGTTACCACCAGGATAGATAATAGAGTGGGATGTTGAGGACCAACTGTGGACCATTTATTAGATTCTGTAACAGTTAGGAGGAGTAACCTTGAGTTGGGCAAATAACAAATGGTGAGAATAGGGGGAAAATTCAATTGTAAGTCATAATATTGGGTTGACCAAAAGGTTCATTCAGGTTTTTCTGTAACATCTTATGGAAAAACCCGAATGAACCTTTTGGCCAACCCAATATATTACTTAAATCATGTGGTGTATGAAATTGCTGCTGCATGAATCCCATGGGAAAAGAGTGGCAGAGTTAGACGGCATGGCTTTCAGTGGAATAAAGGCTTTTGAACTAAGGGCATAGTCAGGAGGAATTTGTGGGTGAGCATAGAAAGCAGACCCAGCCTCCCAGGCTCAAGAGAAGAGGCTACGATAGAATCAGTGCTTCTGCCTGAGGGGGTTTCAAAGGAAGTGGTATCACTGATAAAAGAGGTGAATAAAGAATCCAGATTTTTAGAAAGTGGTAAAAAGGGGAAATTTACTGAAGAGGTAAAAATATAGACTTACTGAGAGCTTGGTGCTTGCACATAACATTAAAGCATAATACAAAAATAGCCTTCCTACATAATTAAGCAGAAGACTAGAAGATAAAAAACACATTGACTGCTTTTTTAAATTATGATATCTTCAAAGTCTAGAACATTGTAGGTACTCCAAAAGTATTTCATAAATGAATAAATAAAAATTGAAATATTCTGTCCATCTACAAAGGACAGGAGGTTCAGGGTCATTTGACTACTGCTTGTTTGTACAGAGCCAACCGCATCTTCAGGTTCTATTATCCTTGGCTCAAATTTTATTTATAAAGGCCTGAGTTTAAGGATGCAGCCTGTGATTACAGATGTAAATAAAACTAATTAGATATAAGGGTCTTGTGTGCATGGCTTAGGGCTTTTCTTGAGCCAACCGTCTAGTTTTATAAAAGTAGATCAAAGTGCTTTTTTCTAAAATTACATGGTTTTTAAAAGATATTCTAGAAGAGGTGGATTCATTGGAGGTACTTTAGGAACCATCTTAGGAGCCACAATGAGACTAAGAAGATGTAATTCCCTGTTTCAGGTCCTACTGCCTAGTTTCAACTAGAGCACTGTTGCTTTTATCTATTTTATATTTGGGATTTCCACATTACAGTTTACTTTTTCTTTTTTTTTAAGTTGGTGTTGTGGAGGAATGCTATTTCTCTGGAAAGAGCACAGGGGTCACCAAGGATATAGTTTCTACAAAGTCCCTGATTTGGAGGGGTACTCTAGGAGTAAGGGTAAAGTAGGGGTAGAACTGTCCTTATAGAGCATCCAGCCAGATTCAAATCAGATCAACACCTGATATTGGATTTCAGTGAAGACAGGTTGCAAATTTCCCAGGAACCTGACAAAAGCAAACCTCTCTGGCGAATGATGACACTATGCTTGGTCTCAGACAAGAAATTTGTCAAATACAAAGTCTAGAAGATAATAAAAATTAATCATGCACATGGGGAGACAAGGTAACATAGGTGAGAACCAGCAGAAACAACAGATACAGAAACAGACCTATAAGGCCTCTAGATATTATGGTTATCAGACACAACTTTAGAATAATTCTGCTTGTTATTTTCAGGGAGACAATAGACAATATCAAGAATTTCAGCAGAAGATGTAGAGAATGGACTTGTGGACACAGGGAGGGAGAAGGGTAAGCTGGGACGAAGTGAGAGAGTGGCATGGACATATATACACTATCAAATGTAAAATAGATAGCTAGTGGGAAGCAGCCGCATAGCACAGGGAGATCAGCTCGGTGCTTTGTGACCACCTAGAGGGGTGGGATAAGGAAGGTGGGAGGGAGATGCAAGAGGAAGGGGATATGGGGATATATGTATATGTATAGCTGATTCACTTTGTTATACAGCAGAAACCAACACACCATTGTAAAGCAATTATACTCCAATAAAGATGTTACAAAAAAATGAATTTCAGCAGAGACTGGGGATTATATTTTTTTAAGTAGCAAATTTGAAAAAGAGCTATTTAATTCTAGAACATTGATGACAACCAGAAAACTGGACTCCCTCCAAAGTAAATCTCCTTGATGGCATCAGAAAGCTAACAAGGCAGTGAAGAATTACAAGACTAAGAGATGCTTATATGGACATTCAATTTATAACAAGTAGGGGAAAGCATATTGTTTTCAATAAATGGTGTTGGAGCAATTAAACACCTATATGAAAAATGTGAAACTGGATCTTTACCTCACATATAGAAATTAATTCCATATATATCCATCACTTTGGGGTAAAGAAAGAATTATTAAAGAGGTTACTAAAAGCACTGACCATAAAGAAAAAGAATACTAGTAGAAAAAACATGTAGAGAAGGAAAAGCTGAACAAAAAGATAAAAGGAAAGTTGACGGTATAAGTTTCCTGAACAGACAGGAACAGAATAGGATGGAGAACACAGATGGAAAACCTGACTACACAGAGAGAAGCACGTGTTTCACTAGAATCCAAAGGAAGAAGGCAAAGATATGTGCAGATGCAGTAAGCTTGCAGATGCGGTTGCAAGAAGATGAGGAGTTCCTACCTACAGATTTCTACTTTTTGGCATAGTAGAAGGTGAGAGTGGAAATTGGTTGAGACTGTGGGAGAGTGTATTCAGGTAAGAAGCTTGAGAAGAGTAGATATGCTCTTAAACAGTCACTATTAGAAATGGGAGCTAGAACTGATGAAATATTTGACTGTTTAACAGCAATGAGGGTCCAGTTAAGGTTGAAGACCACGTTTTTACCATGATACCAAATTTAGCTAGGCAGCCTGGACATAAAAACAGAGAAAACAGTTGGACTGATATATACTATTATGTAAACTATCTATAAATAGTTTGAGTTTTATCAAGCTGGTGTGGTGGAAGGCCAACAGGAAAGGCTGTTGATCAAATTAACAAGAGAATATTAAAAATGATTAATTATGGATTTTACGCTGCATAGAAAAGGAAGAGGATGGAAAGGGGCTGAGTACATGGGAACTAGGAGGGATCAAGAGACTGGTGGTCTTCATGAGGTATGAGAATAGGGTATAGCAAATCAAGGTATAGAACTGGAGGACCAGAGTTTATGATCGGAGATCAGAATGTTTGAATTTAAAGTTTCAAGAGAAAGCATACGTGAGTGATGCCAAGGTCCAGTGTGTGATCACTGGAGTATATGGCTTACGTGGAATATAAATAAAGGTCACTGCAGTGGAGGAGATCAAGAACTTGAGAGGCCAGAGTGCTGAATGGTCCTCCCACATACACACTGAATTCACCAAGGATGACAGCAGGGTGGGCGTATAGAAGAAGACTATGAGCCAGGCATAACCGGAAGCCAATAGACAAAAGCAGCAAACAATTCTATACTAAAATAAATATTTCTCGTAAAATATTTCTTGTAAAACAAATTTACATCTCTATCCATGTCCATCATCTATCTCTCCCTATCTATCCATCTATGTACCTATCATCTATCTATCTCTCTATCTATCTACAGGTTTTTCTGTAAGATGTTACGAAATTTTTGGCCAACCCAATTATCTATCTATCTATCTATCTATCTCTATCATCTTGTCTATCTATCACACTACAGGCCCCTAAGTGTTTACATATGTATAACAGTTGGCCATGCTAAAGATGATTTGCAATGAAATAACTGGCTTGTGAGTGCTGTTACTGATGAGTTGACACTATCGTAATTTTTCATACATCTTAAAAAATGACCTGATTGGTTCTAATGCTTCAGTATACTGAGATATTTGTATATAGTATTGGCTGAGTGACATGTTGGTTTTTTTCTCTCCTGCAACTTACAAGAAAAAATCTTTTGACTACATTAGTGATCAATATCCTGATTTTAATCATAAACATACTACCACAATTCTTTCTAGTCTTTTATCTCTGTTGATAAAATGGAAAAGTATTCTATCTCCAGTTACATCCAATTGAATCCTGGGGTAAGGAACAGCAGTGTTCCTGAGAAGGCACATATCTGAGAATGTATTAGGGAAAGGCTGGCTGAGGTGGAAGAGGTTGTGTGTGAATTTTCAACTATCAGATATTTCTGGCCTAAAATTCCACCATTATCAATTCATGCTTTTGGAATAAACTCTGATTAGTCTCTCTCTAGGTTACCCACATCAGAAAGATAACCCAATAAATTCCTGTCACGTTAGTGTAAATTAATTTAGCAGACCACTCTCCAACATTATCCCTACAGAATAGGAAGATGAAGCAAACATGGGAATGTCAGGAGTTTAGGGGGAGAAACACACTGACTGAAATGGAAAGTAGTGTACAGAAAGGTGAGAGATGACAGCTATAATGCCTTTGTCTTTTCAGCTAGATTAAAACGCTTTTTTAAAAAAGGGGTCATGTATTCGCATATGCTTGCCCTCTTAAAACTAAAGCATAAAAGACTTAAACATAAGACATAATACCATAAAACTTCTAGAAGAGAACAAAGGCAAAACATTCTCTGACATAAATTGTGCCAATGTTTTCTTAGGTCGGTCTCCCAAAGCAATAGAAATAAAAGCAAAAATAAACAAATGGGACCTAATCAAACTTACAAGCTTCTGCACACCATTAACAAAATGAAAAGACAATCTACAGAATGGGAGAAAACATTTGCAAATGATGTGACCAGCAAGAGCTTAACTTCCAAAATATACAAACAACTCATACAATGCAATGACAAAAAAAACAAACAACCCAATCGAAAAATGGGCAGAAGAGCTAAATAGACATTTCTCCAAAGAAGACATACAGATGGCCAACAGGCATATGAAAAGATGCTCAACATTGCTAATTATTAGAGAAATGCATATCAAAACTACAATGAGGTAACACCGAACACCAGTCAGAATGGCCATCATTAAAAATTCTACAAATAACAAATGCTGGAGAAGGTGTGAAGAAAAGGGAACCTTCCTACACTATTGGTGGGAATGTAAATTGGTGCAGCCACTATGGAAAACAGTATGGAGGTTCCTCAAAAAACTAAAAATAGAGTTGCTATATGATCCAGCAATCCCACTCCTGGGCATATATCCAGACAAACCTATGATTTGAAAAGATACATGCACCCCTATGTTCATAGCAGCAGTATTCACAATAGCCAAGTCATGGAAACAACCTAAATGTCAATCAACGGATGAATGGATAAAGAAGGTGTGGTCACATATACAATGGAATACTACTCAGCCATAAAAAAGAACAAAATAATGCCATTTGCAGCAACATGGATGCAACTAGAGATTATTATACTAAGTGAAGCAAGTCAGAAAGAGAAAGACAAATCTCATATGATATCACTTATACATGGAATCTAAATATGACAAAAATGAAGTTATCTACGAAACAGAAGCAGACTCACAGACACAGAGAACAGACTTGTGGTTGCTGGGGGGTTGGGGTGGGGGAAGGATGGAGTGGGAATTTGGGGTTAGCAGATGCAAACTATTATATATAGAATGGATAAACAACAAGGTCCTACTGTATAGCACAGGGAACTACATTCAATACCCTGTGATAAACCATAATGAAAAAGAATATAAAAAACCAATACCGTATGCTAACACATATATATGGAATCTAAAAAAAAAAAAAAAGGTTCTGAAGAACCCAGGGGCAGGACCAGAATAAAGACACAGACATGGAGAATGGACTTGAGGACATGGGGAGGGGGAAGCATAAGCTGGGATGAAGTGAGAGAGTGGCATGGACATATATACACTACCAAATGTAAAATAGATAGCTAGTGGGAAGCAGCCGCATAGCACAGGGAGATCAGCTCAGTGCTGATCCTAGAGGGGTGGGATAGGGAGGGTGGGAGGGAGATGCAAGAGGGAAGAGCTATGGGGATATATGTATAGCTGATTCACTTTGTTATAAAGCAGAAAATAACACACCATTGTAAAGCAATTATACTCCAATAAAGATGTAAAAAAAGTGTATATATATGCATAACTGAATCACTATGCTGTACAGCAAATTGACACAACCTTGTAAGTCAACTATACTTCAATTTTAAAAGTAAAGCATATATTTACATATACATAGATAGAAATGTAAGAGATTTTATTGCGTATAAGTTCCCTCAGATCACACAACGCGATAAAGGACCTATCTCATTAAACAAAGACTTCAGAAATTCTTTCTTTATGTGCTACTTTTGTTTCATAATTTGGAGGGGTTCTATGCATAACTATAGATGTGATAAAACTCACGTGGTGCTCAAGACAAGCCCCAAAGGCAAGTGCTTTCCATCGTTTGCTCTCCCAGTGTCATGTTGGTCAGGCCCCAATGATCAAAGGAACTCACCCTGCCAAGCGCAGATCCAAAGGGTAAAGAAGTAGACTCGATTTCTTGATGGGAGGAGCCACAAAGTCACACTGCAAAAATGAGTGTATACAGGCATGAGAAGAATGTCATGCCAATTTTTACAAATTAATACATTTTATAGACATAAAGGTATGGAAGGATACACAATAAACTGATAATACTGTTCATTTGGGGGAAGGATTGGCAAAGGAGACAATATTTTATTCATTTGTATTTGCTTGACTACTACACCAAGCGTATTACCCTCATAAGTTTTTTTTTTTTTAAATAGAAAATTTAGTAAATATATAAGCCATGATGATTACATTCCTATCACCAAAAGTTTTATTTTATGGAAACCTTAATTCATCAGCATTCAAAAGAATAGAAAATAGAAAGAAAATGCCAGAATAGAGCAATCTTGTCAATATCATAGCACTACTGACAAAGGAGACCAGATCAAGAAATTACTTTACCAAATGATCCACAAAATTGTTTTGCAGTTTCACAACTCACAGATTGTTTTTCACCGGATACATCTAGGCTTCTAATGCTGAGCTTTACTTGCAAACGTCAAAGGCACCCTTCAGGAAATATACTTGCTCAGCCCACTGCCTTTGCTTATAAAAATCTACTGCCTTTTCAGTTAGCATTGGCAGCTGAAAGGACATTCTCTGATCTTTTTGCCAAGAACTAGTCATAAAACCTTCTATAGGCTCTAATTTAGTAATATGAAATGTACAGTACTAGTCACAAGTTTTTTATGACTCAGAATTTGCAAAGAATTTGACCGGGTGTCCTTTCCTAGTTTTGGTGTTATCGAGCCTGGGAGAACTAAATATCATAATGATCTATAAAGACTTCTCAGGTCTCTCTCTCTTTCTCTCTGCCTCTGTCTCTCGATCTTTTCAAGGTAAGTATCCTCACTCTTTTGTCTCCACCAAGGGAATTTGGAATAGAAATCATGTGATAGTATTTGACACACCCAGATCTGTTCTGTGGCTTGTGCAGAATGTATTTTGTTCACTAGAGTGCTTTATTGTGATTTACCTTACTACTCTCTTTCAGGAAACAATCCACAGACCACAGTACCAAAATTTTTTGTATAAAGCATATAAGAGGGTCTCCCCTGTGTCATCCATTCAGGCCTGATTGGACCACTGCAGGAA
The DNA here is from genome assembly GCF_028021215.1 of Eschrichtius robustus. NCBI lineage: Eukaryota > Metazoa > Chordata > Mammalia > Artiodactyla > Eschrichtiidae > Eschrichtius > Eschrichtius robustus. The sequence goes on along the minus strand of NC_090826.1, from coordinate 130,335,129 downwards.
ATCATGATGAAGAGTCTTGCTTCAAGAAACGTCTCTCTACCACATGGATGCCCTCTCTACCCAACAGCCAAGTAATCACATAACACAGGGACATCCAAAGGCACAATACACCAGATAAGGGAATAAAGACTCCCATCCACCAATCATCACCCCTAAAGTCTTTATTTCTAGATTTCAATAAGTCATTTTGGAAATCATACACATGAAAGTCACTAAATCTTGTATCAACATCTGGTAAAATAAGTGACTGCCCTGTATAAACTTTATGACTAAAATTTTTCCAAGTGACTTACTCTAAAACAAATTGGTTAAAATCACAAATTAGTTGAAAACAAAAACCTTTCCAGTCACTGCTTTAAAAAAATATGTAATTTCTGTGTATCATGCGACCATTTTACAATCTTTAGGCTACAATTCTTTTTTTTTTTAAATTAATTAATTAATTAATTTATTTATTTATGGCTGTGTTGGGTGTTCGTTTCTGTGCGAGGGCTTTCTCTAGTTGTGGCAAGCGGGGGCCACTCTTCATCGCGGTGCGCGGGCCTCTCACTGTCGCGGCCTCTCATGTTGCGGAGCACAGGCTCCAGACGCGCAGGCTCAGTAATTGTGGCTGACGGGCCCAGTTGCTCCGCGGCATGTGGGATCTTCCCAGACCAGGGCTCGAACCCGTGTCCCCTGCATTGGCAGGCAGACTCTCAACCACTGCGCCACCAGGGAAGCCCCTACAATTCTTTTTAAGTCCTTTCTTCAGAAAGTATTTGGTTAGGGAATCATTTTTCTTACACTTGTTTGTAAACATTAGTTTATATTTTAGTACTTTTATTTATTTTTAAAATCTTATAAAATTATTTAAAATTCATTGGTTAATATTTTCAGGAATTATAAATAATATTTCTTTGTCTAAATAAATTACCCAAAATAAATTGGTAAGCATTTAAAGTGTCTAACCACTTGTTCATATATTACTAATATTTAAACAACCTAGAGTAATTTTAAAATTTTAAAAACACACTTTAAAAGCCATTTTGTCCACTTTCAATGATACTTAACTACATTTTCCTGACTTTTTGTAACATAAGGAATTGTGACAAACAATTCTTTATAAAGAAAATTAAACTTCCCAAAGGAACAAATGAATACCTGATTTTCTTTTCTTTTTCTCTTTTTGTCAAATACTTTTAGAAAGAGCATTAATTACAGTTCAGTATGTTGTTTTAAGAGTGGAATAAGAAATAAAGAGATTGGAAATACTTTATAGATCATTTTAATTAATTTAGTTTTCCAGTAATCATAGACATTATTTTACTATTCACCCTAAATACTCAATGCATGATGAATGCTATCCCCATTTGTGAACAAATGATTTTTATAATGAAGTGGTAAGCATCACTGAGCGAAAAGTTGCCGAGATTGGAAATATCCATTTTTGACCAATATCCTGATTTTAACAATTGTTTTCAGCCAATTGATTTTTAGAAAATTATCTACTTTCAATTTGCCCATATTTGCACCCCCATTTTAAATTTCAAACACAGGTCATATTTCAAATCTCAATGTGTTAGAAAACTATTTCTCACATTATTTGTGTAGTCTAGGTATTTACTGCGTGAAAAGGACTTCATCGTCATCTGGACACAGAGGCCATATTAGTGATAATCTCCTCAGAAAGTCTAGCCTTGACAATCCCTGAAACTTGAATGTCTTTGTTTCCCTGGACTGTTAAAAGGTCCTTTTGGACACCAGTTGGTTTCATTCTCCTAGTGCTCTAGACTTTTAAAAGATATTTTCATGGGAGTCTGCTAAAGATATCCCTCCTCCTGTCTGCCTTGTGCACAACAAGCTCTCTTGGATTCTGCCTTGTAGCACAAAGAAGGTCTAATTGGGAGATGGATGTGTGAAACTGGAGATTCTAGGTAGGAAACAAAGACCAGCCTTGCCCTGTTCAAGGCAGCACTCTCCTAGGTGTAAGGGTAGGGCTAGGCTACAAGAGTTCTCTGCTTTTGTTGGCAAATCTCTTGCAGTCTCAGAGAAAAGCCTTGTCCTGGCCCAGACTCATCTCCATAGTTCCAGAAAACTGACTGTCATCTAGATAAGCAGGCAACTACTCTGGGCTGCCTTTATCACCAGCACCACCACAGTAATTCTGAAAATGACAGTTATTGGTATCTGTGTATTGGGAATACCCTTGTTCCCAGAATCACGGTGCATATTAGCACTGGTGGCTTCCACCTCCTCGTTCTGCTATCAAAAACCCAGAGAGGTTATCAGCCTTGGGAAAGAAAGGCCAGCCCAGGAGCCAGGCCATTCAGGATTTCCCAGTAGACATTATAATGAGACTTCTGAGATTATGTTGTTCAGCCCTGGAATGTCAAGAAATGATGAGAGGGCAGGATAACATAGATAAGAGAGCTAGCTTGGCTGTCAGTAAACTGCCAGTATCAACCCTGAAAATGTCCTTTTTCTTCCCCTGGACTAGGGGAATCTATGCTTTTATCCCCATTCCTCCCTGATCTTCTAGGACCCAGTTACATCATTTATGATCCCATGCCATCTTAGTGTGGAATTCCTCCCAAAGCACACAAATAATCATTTGCCAGTAGCTTATTTGAAAGGTTGAAAGGAGAATGAAGAAGTGAGTCAGGGAAGGGAAGGCAGCCAATGAAGGGTGTGCTATCCCAGAGGGCACTGAGATCAATTCTGTGGGGAAACCCTGGGGAACGACCTGGAACCTGTGCCTCAGAGGAATCTTAACCAGTGTGTCAAGGAAGAAGCTGACTAATTTCTCCAACCAAATTCTTCAGCCATTGCTTGAGGGCTTCTCTGGAGGATGGATTACGGGCATTCTGGTATGTTTGGTCTGCCATGAGCTTGGGCATAGCATGCTTCCAAGGCAAACTTCAGGCCAAGAGGTACAGATCCTGGGCAGCAGCACATTGCAGGTAGGTGTGGGGTGGATCAGTGTCTGCCTTTCCCCACCCTTCTATTTGATAGAGGAAGAAAAAGAAGAAGGGGGGGGAGGAAAAGGAAAGTTTACCAAAACAAAACAAAAAAACAAACAAAAAAAAAAAAAAAGAAAAGAAAAGAAAGAAAAAAGAATAGAAAGAAAGGAAGGGAGAAGAAAATTTGATTTCACTATTTTTTTAGCACCTACTATTACTATGTGTAAGGCACCTCATCGACTTCTCAAAGCAACCCTATGACACAGGCATTTTATTTTCCCCATTTTACAGCTCAACCTACTGAATTTAAACTGGTTAAGTAAAATCCTCCCAAATCACACAGCTGGCAGGTTAAGGACTTGGGATTCGAATTTAGGTCTTCTTTCCCTACTCAAAATCCTTTAGTAGTTTACATTACTTACATATAAAGTTTCTCCTTGATCTGCTCCTATAATTTGTTGGAATATGAAAACTCCTGCCCTGCGAGTCAGTAGAATAGAGCTCTGGTCCAGGCTCTGCCAGTCATAGCCCCACCAGGGTGATGCTCCAGTCATTCTCTCTCTCTCTGGGTTTCATTTTCTTTGTCAGTAAATAAAGGAGCTAGACTAACTGATGGTTAAGGCATCGCCAGCCCAAACGGTTTAGGATTCTTTCCACTTTAATCTTCAGTTAATCTCCTTTAACCAACTATATTCCAACTACACTGAAAAACCCTTCACTGCCTTATAACACCTTGTATTTTCCCAATTCTATTACTCTCCCCCAAAGGCTGTCCCTGCCTAAATCCTTCATGCCTAAATCCTCCACATCTTCCAAATGTTCTCTCTTTCAGAAAGGCATATTTTATCCTTTGAACTGGAAACAATATCTCATTTCTCCGAAGACTCCAAGCATTTTCTTTATATCTTCCTTAAAATGTCAAATTCTATATCTTGTTCTGTCCTATATATAAATTCTGTGAAGTTACCTTGCATGTAATTATGAAGCACCATGTACAGCATAGACTCTGGAGCCAGAATGCCTGGGCTATAGTCCAAATTCCCCCGCTTTCTGGTTATGCAACCTTTGGCAAGTTATTTCTGTGCCTTAGTTTCCTCCTCTGTGATATGGGGATAATAATACTACCTACTTTAGTGCAGTTTGTGAAGTTTAAATGAGTTAGTGTATGTAAAGTGCTTAGGGTAGCTCCTGGTGGATAATAACCTCTATGTATGCATTTGTTATTTTTATTAAAAATTATTCATTTTTTTCTTTTTAGTTTTTAGTACTTTAAGTATGCAGTTATCTCTCTTGTGATCTTGTAAAATTTCTGAGCCCAGGAATGTTTTCTTTCTCTTTGTTTCTTTTTAGCATAGTGTCTTATATGTAGCAAAGACCCAATAAAGATCTGATGAATATGTCTATGTGTATGTGCAACGTATCATTATTATGTTTATATCTATCATTATCTTTCTTTGTTGCATCTCTTGTTTATTGTTTTCTTTCTGTATAAGTCCTATAGCAGGAAATGTCTTATCACTTGCTTTTTTGTATTATAACTGTATGATTATATTAAAGTCCTTGAAGAGCTTTTACTTTGTGGGGTCCATCATTTCCTATGAAAATATAGAACATATGTGAGCTACTTAGCTGTGTAATTTGTTGAATGAATAAACATAGAAATCATGGACAAATAGTAAATGCTTCATAAATCTAGACACTGGCACTTCTCTCTCCAATCCACTACCAAGTATAAAACACTAAAATTAAAACCACTTTCAACTGTATTCTCTACCCCCAACTACAGTCAAGAATGCACTTTCTTAGGTGTTCATTCAAAACAGGACTAAATCTCTATTATTCTTTTCTGTAAAACTTTCAAATGCCTACCTGACAGAATGTGTTACTCTGTGGGTAGGCACTTGGAAGGTCTGAGCCACCAGACAGACCCTGAGTGATTTCTTCAAAACAGTCTGGAATATCAAGTGATGATTCTTCAAATCAACATGAATTAGTTTCTTTACAGATGAAATAAAGTTAACTTTTCTAGGTAGTAGCGATACTTTCCCATCATTGAGGGATAGTTTTCAAATTTCCCTTTATTGTTTTTAGCCAATTTGATTGATTGTATCTGCAATGCTGGCTAAACAGAATGTCTTGGTGAGAATAAAGGAAATGAGATGAGTTTGTATGAGAGTCAACAAGTTTAGTTAATTTCTCATTTTCTTTTAAACCCATGGCTTCAAAGACATTGACAGGGCAATGTATCAGTTATCATCGACAACTGTAGTCATATTATTTTTTCATAATATTATTTTTTTATTTTTAATTTTTTTCCCTGCTGTAGGCCAGCACACTAGCGTGGACCCCAGCTCAGAGTTTTGTTTTTTGTTTTTTTTTTTTACATGGATGACCACAACAAAAGCAACAATGATTGCAATTACCAAACATGAAACACACTCATACTATGTCATAATATTGACATTCAGTCCAGTAATCCTCCACTGTAACAGCTCCTTTACCTTGCAGTGAAAATTGATTTGTATATTCTTTGCCTCTGAGTCCTTATGGGATTTTTTTTTTTTTTTTTAAATTCAGACAGAAAGTCACAAAAATTATACTCATCCTCATCAGTTCACTCAGTCCCATGTAATTAATTTTTTTTTTCATCTTGATCTTTTGTTAGCACTTTTATGAGTTCATCAGTTTTTCATTAGGGTTCTGAAAATGCTTATTCATTCAGTTCAGCAGTACAGTCAGTTACCAGAAACCTGTACTTGTCAGAGTCTTTTCCATGAATTTCTTGAAGATGAAACCCTTTTATAGGAACATATTTGCAAAATCATCAGAGTACACCCAGAACTGTCTGTAAATGACCAAAGACTTAAAAATGACCACGGTTAAAGATTTGATGAAAGTTCATAATAATACAGTTGACAAGAAAATTAGTTATTTCTGAGATATACATTTTAAAGTAATAACTAGGATTATTACTTATAACATTATACCAGAACATATAAGATTTTTAGAAATTTCATGTAATGTCTGAAACATTTATATTAACATATTTCCATACATATTTCCATACAAATACAAATATAAGATTTTTAGAAATTTCATGTAATGTCTGAAACATTTATATTAACATATTTCCATACATATTTCCATACAAATACAAATATAAGATTTTTAGAAATTTCATGTAATGTCTGAAACATTTATATTAACATATTTCCATACAAATAACCCAATGAAAGTTTAGTATTAGTTGTTTTGTTTGTTTTTTTATACTGCAGGTTCTTATTAGGCATCAGTTTTATACACATCAGTGTAAACATGTCAATCCCAATCGCCCAATTCAGCACACCACCATCCCCACCCCACCGCAGTTTTCCCCCCTTGGTGTCCATATGTCCATTCTCTACATCTGTGTCTCAACTTCTGCCCTGCAAACTGGCTCATCTGTACCATTTTTCTAGGTTCCGCATACATGCATTAATATACGATATTTGTTTTTCTCTTTCTGACTTACTTCACTCTGTATGACAGTCTCTAGATCCATCCACGTCTCAACAAATGACTCAATTTCGTTCCTTTTTATGGCTGAGTAATATTCCATTGTATATATGTACCACAACTTCTTTATCCATTCGTCTGTTGATGGGCATTTAGGTTGCTTCCATGACCTGGCTATTGTAAATAGTGCTGCAATGAACATTCGGGTGCATGTGTCTTTTTGAATTACGGTTTTCTCTGGGTATATGCCCAGTAGTGGGATTGCTGGGTCATATGGTAGTTCTATTTATAGTTTTTTAAGGAACCTCCATACTGTTCTCCATAGTGGCTGTATCAATTTACATTCCCACCAACAGTGCAAGAGGGTTCCCTTTTCTCCACACCCTCTCCAGCATTTGTTGTTTGTAGATTTTCTGATGATGCCCATTCTAACAGGAGTGAGGTGATACCGCATTGTAGTTTTGATTTGCATTTCTCTAATAATTAGTGATGTTGAGCATCTTTTCATGTGCTTCGTGGCCGTCTGTATGTCCTCTTTGGAGAAATGTCTATTTAGGTCTTCTGCCCATTTTTGGATTGGGGTGTTTGTTTCTTTGATATTGAGCTGAATGAGCTGTTTATATATTTTGGAGATTAATCCTTTGTCCGTTGATTCATTTGCAAATATTTTCTCCCATTCTGAGGGTTGTCTTTTCGTCTTGTTTATGGTTTCCTTTGCTGTGCAAAAGCTTTGAAGTTTCATTAGGTCCCACTTGTTTATTTTTGTTTTTATTTCCATTACTCTAGGAGGTGGATCAAAAAAGATCTTGCTGTGATTTATGTCAAAGAGTGTTCCTCCTATGTTTTCCTCTAAGAGTTTTATAGTGTCCAGTCTTATATTTAGGTCTCTAATCCATTTTGAGTTTATTTTTGTGTACGGTGTTAGGGAGTATTCTAATTTCATTCTTTTACATGTAGCTGTTTTCCCAGCACCACTTATTGAAGAGACTGTCTTTTCTCCATTGTATATCTTTGCCTCCTTTGTCATAGATTAGTTGACCATAGGTGCGTGGGTTAATCTCTGGGCTTTCTATCTTCTTCCATTGATCTATGTTTCTGTTTTTGTGCCAGTACCATATTGTCTTGATTACTGTAGCTTTGTAGTAGAGTCTGAAGTCAGGGAGTCTGATTCCTCCAGCTCCATTTTTTTGCCTCAAGACTGCTTTGGCTATTCGGGGTCTTTTGTGTCTCCATACAAATTTTAAGATGATTTGTTCTAGCTCCGTAAAAAATGCCATTGGTAATTTGATAGGGATTGCATTGAATCTGTAGATTGCTTTGGGTAGTATACTCATTTTCACAATGTTGATTCTTCCAAGCCAAGAACATGGTATATCTCTCCATCTGTTGGTATCATCTTTAATTTCTTTCATCAGTGTCTTATACTTTTCTGCATACAGGTCTTTTGTCTCCCTAGGTAGGTTTATTCCTAGGTATTTTATTCTTTTTGTTGCAATGGTAAATGGGAGTGTTTCCATAATTTCTCTTTCAGATTTTTCATCATTAGTGTATAGGAATGCAAGAGATTTCTGTGCATTAATTTTGTATCCTGCAACTTTACCATATTCATTAATTAGCTCTAGCAGTTTTCTGGTGGCAGTTTTAGGATTCTCTATGTATAGTATCATGTCATCCGCAAACAGTGACAGTTTTACTTCTTCTTTTCCAATTTGTATTCCTTTTATTTCTTTTTCTTCTCTGATTGCCGTGGCTAGGACTTCCAGAACTATGTTGAATAATAGTGGTGAGAGTGGACATCCTTGTCTCGTTCCTGATCTTAGAGGAAATGCTTTCAGTTTTTCACCATTGAGAATGATGTTTGCTGTGGGTTTGTCATATATGGCCTTTATTATGTTGAGGTAGGTTCCCTCTATGCCCACTTTCTGGAGAGTTTTTATCAGAAATGGGTGTTGAATTTTGTCAAAAGCTTTTTCTGCATCTATTGAGATGATCATATGGTTTTTATTCTTCAATTTGTTAATATGGTGTATCACATTGATTGATTTGCGTATATTGAAGAATCCTTGCATCCCTGGGATAAATCCCACTTGATCGTGGTGTATGATCCTTTTAATGTGTTGTTGGATTCTGTTTGCTAGTATTTTGTTGAGGATTTTTGCATCTATATTCATCAGTGATATTGGTCTGTAATTTTCTTTTTTTGTAGTGTCTTTGTCTGGTTTTGGTATCAGGGTGATGGTGGCCTCATAGAATGAGTTTGGGAGTGTTCCTCCCTCTGCAATTTTTTGGAAGAGTTTGAGAAGGATGGGTGTTAGCTCTTCTCTAAATGTTTGATAGAATTCACCTGTGAAGCCATCTGGTCCTGGACTTTTGTTTGTTGGAAGATTTTTAATCACAGTTTCAATTTCATTACTTGTGATTGGTCTGTTCATATTTTCTATTTCTTCCTGATTCAGTCTTGGAAGGTTATACCTTTCTAAGAATTTGTCCATTTCTTCCAGGTTGTCCATCTTGTTGGCATAAAGTTGCTTGTAGTAGTCTCTTAGGATGCTTTGTATTTCTGCGGTGTCTGTTGTAACTTCTCCTTTTTCATTTCTGATTTTATTGATTTGAGTCCTCTCCCTCTTTTTCTTGATGAGTCTGGCTAATGGCTTATCGATTTTGTTTATCTTCTCAAAGAACCAACTTTTAGTTTTATTGATCTTTGCTATTGTTTTCTTTGTTTCTATTTCATTTATTTCTGCTCTGATCTTTATGATTTCTTTCCTTCTGCTAACTTTGGGTTTTGTTTGTTCTTCTTTCTCTAGTTTCTTTAGGTGTAAGGTTAGATTGTTTACTTGAGATTTTTCTTGTTTCCTTAGGTAGGCTTGTATAGCTATAAACTTCCCTCTTAGAACCGCTTTTGCTGCATCCCATAGGTTTTGGGTCGTCGTGTTTTCATTGTCATTTGTCTCTAGGTATTTTTTTATTTCCTCTTTGATTTCTTCAGTGATCTCTTGGTTATTTAGTAACGTATTGTTTAGCTTCCATGTGTTTGTCTTTTTTACGTTTTTTTCCCTGTAATTCATTTCTAATCTCATAGCGTTGTGGTCAGAAAAGATGCTTGATATGATTTCAATGTTCTTAAATTTACTGAGGCTTGATTTGTGACCCAAGATGTGATCTATCCTGGAGAATGTTCCGTGCGCACTTGAGAAGAACGTGTAATCTGCTGTTTTTGGATGGAATGTCCTATATATATCAATTAAATCTATCTGGTCTATTGTGTCATTTAAAGCTTCTGTTTCCTTATTTATTTTCATTTTGGATGATCTGTCCATTGGTGTAAGTGAGGTGTTAAAGTCCCCCACTATTATTGTGTTACTGTCGATTTCCTCTTTTATAGCTGTTAGCAGTTGCCTTATGTATTGAGGTGCTCCTATGTTGGGTGCATATATATTTATAATTGTTATATCTTCTTCTTGGATTGATCCCTGGATCATTATGTAGTGTCCTTCCTTGTCTCTTGTAACATTCTTTATTTTAAAGTCTATTTTATCTGATATGAGTATAGCTACTCCAGCTTTCTTTTGATTTCCATTTGCATGGAATATCTTTTTCCATCCCCTCACTTTCAGTCTGTATGTGTCCCTAGGTCTAAAGTGGGTCTCTTGTAGACAGCATATATATGGGTCTTGTTTTTGTATCCATTCAGCCAGTCTATGTCTTTTGGTTGGGGCATTTAATCCATTCACGTTTAAGGTAATTATCGATATGTATGTTCCTATGACCATTTTCTTAATTGTTTTGGGTTTGTTTTTGTAGGTCCTTTTCTTCTCTTGTGTTTCCCACTTAGAGAAGTTCCTTTTGCATTTGTTGTAGAGCTGGTTTGGTGGTGCTGAATTCTCTTAGCTTTTGCTTGTCTGTAAAGCTTTTGATTTCTCCATCAAATCTAAATGAGATCCTTGCCGGGTAGAGTAATCTTGGTTGTAGGTTCTTCCCTTTCATCACTTTAAGTATATCATGCCACTCCCTTCTGGCTTGCAGAGTTTCTGCTGAGAAATCAGCTGTTAACCTTGTGGGAGTTCCCTTGTATGTTATTTGTCGTTTTTCCCTTGCTGCTTTCAATAATTTTTCTTTGTCTTTAATTTTTGCCACTTTGATTACTATGTGTCTCGGCGTGTTTCTCCTTGGGTTTATTCTGTATGGGACTCTCTGCGCTTCCTGGACTTGGGTGGCTATTTCCTTTCCCATGTTAGGGAAGTTTTCGGCTATAATCTCTTCAAATATTTTCTCTGGTCCTTTCTCTCTCTCTTCTCCTTCTGGGACCCCTATAATGCGAATGTTGTTGCGTTTAATGTTGTCCCAGAGGTCTCTTAGGCTGTCTTCATTTCTTTTCATTCTTTTTTCTTTAGTCTGTTCCGCAGCAGTGAATTCCACCATTCTGTCTTCCAGGTCACTTATCCGTTCTTCTGCCTCAGTTATTCTGCTATTGATTCCTTCTAGTGTAGTTTTCATTTCAGTTATTGTATTGGTCATCTCTGTTTGTTTGTTCTTTAATTCTTCTAGGTCTTTGTTAATCATTTCTTGCATCTTCTCAATCTTTGCCTCCATTCTTATTCCGAGGTCCTGGATCATCTTCACTATCATTATTCTGAATTCTTTTTCTGGAAGGTTGCCTATCTCCACTTCATTTAGTTGTTTTTCTGGGGTTTTTCCTTGTTCCTTCATCTGGTACATAGCCCTCTGCCTTTTCATCTTCTCTATCTTTCTGTAACTGTGTTTTTTGGTCCACAGGCTGCAGGATTATAGTTTTTCTTGCTTCTGTTGTCTTCCCTCTGGTAGTTGAGGCTATCTAAGAGGCTTGATGGGAGGCTCTGGTGGTGGGTAGAGCTGACTGTTGCTGTGGCGGTCAGAGCTCAGTAAAACCTTAATCCACTTGACTGTTGATGGGTGGGGCTGGGTTCCCTCCCTGTTGCTGTGGTGGTCAGAGCTCAGTAAAACCTTAATCCACTTGACTGTTGATGGGTGGGGCTGGGTTCCCTCCCTGTTGGTTGTTTTGCCTGAGGCAACCCAACACTGGAGCCTACCCGTGCTCTTTGGTGGGGTTAATGGCAGACTCTGGGAGGGCTCATGCCAAGGAGAACTTCCCCGAACCTCTGCTGCCAGTGTCCTTATCCCCACGGTGAAACAGAGCCACCACTCGCCTCTGCAGGAGACCCCCCAACACCAGCAGGTAGGTCCGGTTCAGTCTCCCCCAGGGTCACTGCTCCTTCCCCTGGGTCCTGATGCACACATTACTTTGTGTGTGCCCTCCAAGAGTGGGGTCTCTGTTTCCCCCAGTCCTGTCAAAGTCCTGCAATCAATTCCCACTAGGCTTCAAAGTCTGATTCTCTAGGAATTCCTCCTCCCGTTGCCGGACCCCCAGGTTGGGAAGCCTGACGTAGGGCTCAGAACCTTCACTCCAGTGGGTGGACTTCTGTGGTATAAGTGTTCGCCAGTCTGTGAGTCACCCACCCAGCAGTTATGGGATTTGATTTTACTCTGATTGCGCCCCTCCTACCGTCTCACTGTGGCTTCTCCTCTGTCCTTGGACGTGGGGTATCCTCCTTGGTGAAGTCCAGGGTCTTCCTGTCAATGATTGTCCAGCAGCCAGTTGTGATTCTGGTGCTCTCGCAAGAGGGAGTGAGAGCACGTCCTCCTACTCCGCCATCTTGGTTAATCTCCCGCCCCAGCTCAGAGTTTTGTCAGAGGTCTGTCAGTCCAGACAATACATGATTTACCTCCATGGGGATTAAACATTACAGAAGCTGAACTCATGAAATAGTGAGTGTCTGATTAGCTCTTTTCATAATATTATTAATAAATATAATTTCCTTGAAAATAAAGTATCTTATTGATCTCTAAGTCCCCTAATCCCCAGCACAGATGTAATAGATGTTATTGATTATCTATCCAAATCCATTCTCTTCTTCTCCCTTGCCCACAGAAACCCAATTAAACTCAGGTACTAGAATACAATCTGCTTTCAGAGATGTTAAACCTCTCTAACAGCCTGAGGAAGAGGGGTAAATCTTTATTAATTTCCTTAAGCCAACAGTGGTAATCTCAACCCTTTTACCAATGATATGTTAACAACGGGCGTGTGACAAAATTCTGGTTTATGAGAACTGAGGGGAAGCTTCTTAGGGACTTTTTGGGAGAGTTGTCTTTGTCCTTAAAAAGGAATGAAAGACAGAGTCCATTTCTTTTCAGCCTATGGACATTGCAACCTGCATGTGATGCTTGGAACTGTAGTTGCCATCTGTGCCTTGAAAAGAATCAACCTAAGACAACAAGGAAAACTCTGAGGATTGAAGAACTAAAAGACTGCATAAATCTGGTTCCTAATGACACCTCTGAGCCATTAACTTAACCAACCCTGAAACTCCCCTCCCTCTAGATTTCCTGAAAGAAAGAAATTTTTGAGCTGATTTTTCTGTTACTTAGAGCCAAAGCATCCTAATTGATAGAGTTGGGGTATTTATATGATTTACTACCTAAAGGATTTCTTATTAATCTTAATATTAGTCTTAATAATACCTAATAATAATAAAAAATAGTAATAATTTGCAACCTTTATTCTACTCTGTGGAAAACAATGTACGAGGCACCTGTATAAATTATTTTAATACTAATATTTGCTTGAAATAGTTGTTATTGCTCTCATTTTACATGTAAACAACAACAAAAATGGAGGCCTAAAAAGGTTAGTTAACGACATAATGCTCACAGTAAGTGACAGAGTCCAGGTTTTGAACGAGTCAGTCTGATCGGATTGCACCATCTTTCAACAACCCTACCATCTTTCAACAATCCTCCTCAATCAGTCTTCATAATTACATTCTGAGCAACTCAGGATTATCACCTTCACTTGAACAAATGAAGTACCCAATAGACTGTGTGATTTGCCAACAGCCACAAAGGAAAGCATTAATTCAAATATCTGAGTTTATAGAAATTCAGAGTTCTACGAAATTTAGCATTTCTTTATTGCTAGTCCCCCACTTTTATTTCAGTACATATTTGATCGGTTTGTTCTTTTTATTAGATAATACAGATTATCTTGCACAGGTAAAGAACACTGCCACTCAAAACAGACACAGAGAAGTCATTTACCCAAGAATATTATTATTAATAACAAAGGGTTAAAAGCACATTTATTTAGTTAAAAAAATAAAATGGCCAACTTCCCGAAGAGTAGAATGAGGAACACAGCTGACTTTGCCCAACAAAAAAGGATGTAACTAGAGAAAATTACTAAAAACAAAACAAAACAAAAAACCCAGTTTTAAAAATCTCTGGAAATTGTCCTAAGGGCATCTGGCAAATGGAGAAATATTCGATCCAAAAAACAAAAAATCCACCACATCTTGGTAAGAACAGTAAGAGACTGTAGCAGGTAAGCCAAGACTCACTCTATTACTGCCCCATCCCTCATTTCTGTGTTATAGAAGTTCTATCCTGAGTAGTATACAAGCAAGAAGATGGAAGCTCCCTCTTTCCACAGCTCCCAGTCTAGGACTATGGTTTTATCCTGGGAGGGGCAGGTTGCCTGTATTTTTCATCCCTCTTAACCCCATGCTGAAAAAGCTCTGTTCCAGATATGCAGGTCCAAGAGGACTAGGGCTCTCTTTCCCCATTCAACCCCTACTCATGGGGTAGAAGTGCTACTCTAGGCATGGCAGGCCAAAACTTGGGAGACCCCACTGCTTTTGCACCAATTTGCCTTTACAGCAGATGTCCTACACCAAGAGGGGCAAGCTGACAAGACCTGGGGCTAAAATCTCCCTCAAGTGCCTGCTTGTAGAAGAGGGGTATCACTTCAAGAGAAAGGAGGGACACCTACAGCTCTATCAGAGCTGAGGTTCTGCCCAGGGAGGAAACACAGGATGCCAGCACAAAGTTCCATAGCTCTGCCTGAGGGGACTAACAATATTTGTAACAGTGTTTTGAGACTGTCAGGCCTCATGGCATTGTCAAAGACAATGAAGATCTTGGTGGAGAACAATTGAATGGGCACTGTATCTTCATAATAGCAGAAACAAGCAAAATGGCAGAAAAATCAGAAGTTTAACAAAGAGAACCAGGGAAATAAATAGCCAAAAAGAGCTCTCCTAGGATTATAGTAAAATCTGGGGTTCAGGAAGACTGTGCCCATGAATTAGGCTGTACCCACTCAGGAACATCAGAGCAGGACATGAGGCAGACTTGAAAACATTCCCCCAAGCTGCACACAGATCAATCAACAAAATCTCACTGGCACTAGGAGCATAAACACAACCTCTGACCAAACACTGAATGAACAATAAGCCATGAAGACCTAGAGCAACTCCTAGGAAACCAGGCTTAAAAACAAAATCATTCCCATCCTTGACAGTCTGGAAGACTGAATGCATGCTCAAGGCCATGCCCTGTCAGGAGTAACTGGAGAGAAAAAAATCCAAGCTACTAGTCCCTGGTTGAATGTGGGAGCAAAAATGTAAACTCCCTGAATCTTTATAGTAGCTTCCAAGCCATACATACATCCAATGGTAAAAGGAAAAAATATAACTGGCCAAGGAAGCTTAAGCACAATTTTTGACAAATAAATGGCTTATGCTGAAGTAGGGGCAATCCTTAGGTAACCAGACTAAAAGATTTTTGAAAGAATTAAGCAGGGAGGGGCTTCCCTGGTGGCGCAGTGGTTACGAGTCTGCCTGCCAATGCAGGGGACACGGGTTCGAGCCCTGGTCCGGGAAGATCCCACAGGCTGCGGAGCAACTAGGCCCCTGCGCCACAGCTACTGAGCCTGCGCTCTGGAGCCTACAAGCCACAATGACTGAAGCCCGTGAGCCTGGAGCCCGTGCTCCACATTGGGAGAGGCCACCGCAGTGAGAGGCCCATGCAACGCAACGAAGAGTAGCCCCCGCTTGCCACAACTAAAGAAAGCCCTCCCACAGCAACAAAGACCCAACACACCCAAAAATAAATTAATTAATTAAAAAGAAAAAATTCTGCAAGCTTTAAAAAAAAAAAAATTAAGCAGGGATATGAGAGCTATTTGCCCACTGGGGAGGGAAATAAACTGCAAAGAGTTAGTTCAGCAAAGTTGCTAAACAAATAAATGACCAAGCAAACAATAACAAGATCAAGCCCCTGGGGGTGGGGTGGAGGTCAGTATTCAAAAAGTTCCTACTTATTTTATTTAAAATGCCCAGCTTTCAACCAAAAATTATAAGACATGGAAAGACACAGGAAACTGTGATCCATACACAGGAATAAAAGCAGAAAGTAATAGAAACTGCCTTGAAGAGGCCCAGATGGTAGACTTAGCAGATGATCACTTCAAAGCAGCCATCATAAATATTTCCAAAATTAAAGGAAACCATTTCTAAAGAATTAAAGGAAGGTATGATAACAATGTCTCATCAAATAGAGAAAAATCAACAGAAATTATAATGGAGATCAAATGGAAATTCTGGAGTTAAAAAGTTTGATAACCAAAATGAACAATTCACTAGAGGGAATCAACAGTAAATCTGAGCCAACAAAAGAAAGAATCATCAAACTTAAAGGTTGATCAATACAGATTATACAACCTGAATAACAAAGATGAAGAATAAAGGAAAAGTGAAGTCTCAGACAGATTTGGGACACCATCAAGAATATTAACATATATATAATGAGAATACCAGAAGAGGAGAAAAAGAAAAGGACAGAAAAAATACTCAAAGAAATAATGCCTAACCCCAATTTCTTTTAATTTCTCAAATTTGATAAAAACAAAATGAAATATTCTACACATCCAATAAGCGCTATTAACTCCAAGTATCTTACTTTATCCTAAACACAGAGATCCACACTCAGAAACATCATAATAAAATGTTAAATTCTAGGGATAAAGAGAAAGCCTGGAAAGCAGTAAGAATAAAACAACTTCATTATGCAGAAGAGAACTCTAATAATAGCTGACATCTCATCAGAAACAATGGAGGTCAGAAAGGCAGTAGGAGGACATATTCAAAATACTGAAAGTAAAAAATTCCTCAACTAAGAATCTTACATTGAGCAAAACTATCTCTCAAAAATGAAGGCAAAATAAAGACATTCTCAGAAAAAAAAATGAGATAATTTCAGCAATTTGCTAGCTAACCTGACTTATAAGAAACGCTATAAAGAAGTTCTCAGGACATACAGATGGCCAAAAGGCATATGCAAAGATGCTCAGCATAGCTAATTATGAGAAAAATGCAAATCAAAACTACAGTGAGATATCACTTCACACTCGTCAGAAAGGCCATCATTAAAAAGTTTACAAATAATAAATGCTGGAGAGGGTGTGGAAAAAAGGGAACCATCCTACACTGTTGTTGGGAATGTAAATTGGTACAGCTACTATGGAGAACAGTATGGAGGTTTCTTAAAAAACTAAAAATGGAGCTACCATGTGATCCTGCAGTCTCACTCCTGGGTATACATCCAGAGAAAACTCTAACTCAAAAACATACATGCACCCTAGTGTTCATAGCAGCACTATTTACAGTAGCCAAGACATGTAAGCAACCTAAATGTCCATTGACAGATGAATGGATAAAGAAGATGTGGTATATATATACAGTGGAATATTACTCAGCCATAAAAAAGAATGAAATAATGCCATTTGCAGCAACATGGATGAACCTAGAGATGATAATACTAAGTGAAGTAAGTCAGACAAAGAAAGACAAGTATCATATGATATCACTTATTTGTGGAATCTAAAAAAAAATGATACAAATGAACTTATATACAAAACAGAAACAGACTCACAAACATAGAAAACAAACTCATGGTTACCAAAGGGCAAAGGTAGGGGGGAGGGCATAAATTAGGAGTTTGGGATTAACATATACACACTGCTATATATAAAATAGGTAAATAACAAGGACCTACTGTATAGCACAGGAAACTAGACGCAATATCTTGTAACAACCTATAATGGAAAGGAATCTGAAAAAGTACATATATATGTATATATATATATGTTCTTATTTATTTATATATATAAATCACTTCGCTGTACACTCGAAACTAACACATATTGTAAATTAACTATACTTCAATTAAAAAATAAAATAAAATAAAAATAGAAAAAAAAGAACCAACTATATGCTAACTACAGGAAACACAATTTAGATCAAAGCTACAAGTAGGTTGAAAGTAAAAGGGTGGAAAAAGATACTTCAAAAAAGAGTTTGAGTGGTTTTACTAATATCATACAAAATAAATTTTAAAACAAAAAAATGTTACTAAAGATAATAGAGAAATTGTATAATGATGAAAGGGTCATTCCATCAGGAATATGTAACAACTATAAACATACATTCTCCTAACAACTGAGGCCCAAAATACATGAAATCAAATCTGAAAGAATTGATGGGAGAGAGAGATAATTCAATAGTAGTTGAAGACTTCAACGCTCAGTTTAAATAATAGATAACATAAGTAGGCAGAAGATCAACAAGAGAATAAAAGACTTGAACAAGACTATAAAACACTAACAAACATCTGTAAAACACTCCACCCAATGATAGCAGAATACACATTCTTCTCCAGTGCACATGAAACATTCTCCAGTACAGACCATAAAATAGGTCTCAATAAATTTAAAAGGACTGAAGTTACACAAAGTATATTCTCAGACCAAAATTAAATTAAATTAGAAATTAATAACAAAGGAAATTTGGGAAATCCATAAATATGTAAAAATAATTAAACTTCCTGAATAAATGAGTCAAAAAAATAACAGGGCAGATTAGAAAAAAATTTCATGAATTAAAATGAAAACACTGCATACCAAAACTTATGGAATGCAGTTAAAGAAGGGCTCAGTGGGAAATTTATAGCTGTAAATGTCTATTTTGAACACATAATAAAGACCTCAAATCTTTCTTGTTATACTTTTATTGAGTACACCTATAATAAGAGATTGATTTAGTAATTTAAAAACTTCTCACAAAGAACCACCCAAGAGTGTATAGTTTCACTGGTAAATTCTACCATGTTTAAACAGGAACTAATACCAATTCTTCACAAATTCTTCCAAAAACATATAATTGGAGGGAACACTTCCCAACTTACTCCATGAGACAAATATTACCTGATAGCTGAACCAAACAAAGACATCACACGAGAAACAAAAACAACCCCCCACCCCGGCAAATTACAGGCCAATATGCTTATAAATATAGATGCAAAAAATTATCAGAAAATACTAGTTAACTTAATCCAGCAACATTTTAAAAGGATTATATTTCATAACCACATGAGAATTATCTTCCTGGGATAATTCCCAAATTCCACGTTGGTTTAATGTAGAAAATCAATCAATGTAATACACCAGGCATATCTGTAGAGATTTAGATTAGTGGTTGCCTAGGGTCACATCAGGGGAATGGGGAGTGACTACTACGGAGTGTGAGATTTATTGTTGGAGAGATAAAAATACTCTAAATCCAGACTATGGAGACGACTGCACAACTCTATGACTCTACCAAAAGCTACTGAATTCACCCATTTAAAATGTACAGTTTTTTGATATGTGAATTATATTTTTATAAAGATGTCAAAAAATAAGACAACAAAACATAAATCATTAATTTGATCTTAAGTATTAGTTCATAAAAATTAATGAGAATTTAATTAAATTTATTTGTAAAATTTATTCTACACATTTATTTTCACTGCCACCCCTAGGGACTAAAGTTAGTACCTAAAGACCTACAGCTGAATAGTTTCTGATAAGCTCTTTTGAGTTTGACTTTAATTTATATAAATTCACCAAATATACACTGAGCATGTGTTATACACAAGATACTCTGATAGGTACTGTAGTGGATAGACACATAAATGTTTAAAAATAATCATCAGAGTATCTATTCTCAAGTCAAATACTTTATTTTGATTTAAAGTGCAAATCTCATTCAGGGTTAAAATGTTTTTAGAAGAGCACCTTGGGCTTTTGGGTTAGCTAATATTGTCACTTATTGTCTATGATGAACTTCATTTATTTGTGGAAATTTCTATATTATTATTTACTTTTTTCTTTAATTATTTCAGTTACCATATGCTTTCTATTAACTGGGTGTGATAAGAAAGTGTGAGATTATTGGGACTTCCCTGGTGGCGCAGTAGTTAAGAATCAGTGGTTAAGACACAGGTTCAAGCCCTGGTCTGGGGAGATCCCACATGCCGCAGAACAACTAAGCCCGTGCGCCACAACAAACTGAACCTGTGCTCTAGAGCCCGTGAGCCACAACTACTGAGCCCATGCACCTAGAGCCCGTGATCCACAAGACAAACCACCGCAATGAGAAGCCCATGCACCGCAAGGAAGAGTAGCCCCCGCTCGCCACAACTAGAGAAAGCCCGCGTGCAGCAACGAAGACCCAATGCAGCCAAAAATAAATAAATAAATAAATAAATTTTTTAAAAAATGTGAGATTGTTAGCTACTCAGAAGTCCTCGGCAACTTTTCTACTCCATTACCATTTTTACTTTAGGAATTATTCAGCTCTTATTGACCCTAGTCATTGAGGTATGTAGGAATAATAAACTATGCTCGTTTAATAGCTTAAAAAATTATGTTTAGAGTGGTAATTGTTTATGCAACATAGCTGGTAAGTGATTTGGACCTCATTCTTCTGACTCGAACTCCATCATTCTTTTAAATACCTTAAGTACCACAATGCTGCCCTTATATAAGAACTAGGCTCAGAGAAAGTCAGATGGAATTGAGTGTCTGAAGTTATTTCTGGGTCACTCAACCTAGGGAAGGAGAGCCAAAGAAGAGTTTATCATGGCGTAAAATTACCAATGCCAAATGAAGGAAGGAAAGGACAAGTAGAGGCAGTGACCTATGCAGCAAGAAACCTGGGCTGGAGCCAGGGGACCAAATTCTTATTTGGGGTCTGTCATAAAGTTCCTGTGTAACTTGAGTAAGTCGTTCAAGCTCCCCAGACCTCCATTTCCTCATCAATAAAATGTGGAGATTGGGATAAATATATTTTCCCAAGATATTTTCCAGCCCTTTCATTCTATGGCTCTTTATTAGCAAGTGTCCAAACTGGCTTTCCCATTTTCCTCCATGCCTTCAGAAAACAGGTGAAACACATTCAGCAACTCTGTTTTCTTGTCATGCTGTATGATGCATAGACCATCTTAGATTTGCTAATCTAAGCTTCATTATTTTAACACAGACTCACCAATTAATTTTTTTAGTCTTGTTTCTTTTCTAACCAACACTTACCTTTAAGGTGGCATTCTCTTGCATGTTTGAACATTCTCTTTCCATTCTATATGACGTACAGGTGCATTTTAAAATCTTTTCTCTCCGGAATGTGGAGAAAAGGAAACCCTCTCACACTGTTGGTAGGAATGTAAATTGGTGCAGCCACTAGGGAAAACAGTATGGAGGTTCCTCAAAAAACTAAAAATAGAATTGCCATATGCTCCAGTAAGCCCACTCCTGGGCATACACCCAGAGAAAACTTGAACTCAAAAAGATACATGCACCCCAATGGTCATAGCAGCACTATTTACAATAGCCAAGACATGGAAACAACATAAATGTCCATTGACAGATGAATGGATAAAGAAGATGTGGTATGTGTACATAGACATAGATACTACCAGGAAGACAGGCATAGTACTGCTGCTAATGAGTATACTTAACTCAAAAATCCTGGAACAGTTTTTAATGGTCTCAACACCGATATGCAAATCTTTTCCATGATCTTCAACAGTAGAAGAGCATCAAGCTCAGTATCACTGACCCAGTGGTCTTGGACTTAATCATATATATATTTTAAACCTTTTCTAAAGAGATCAAGACTGGTTTACATCATTGAGGAGTGACTGACCACACAAAAATGAATGGAAAGCAGACTAAGCAGGATCTTTCTGCCTAGCTAGAAAGGACTTTGAAAACACATAAAATTCTGAAATGGGCAGATTGTATATTATGGGAGTTTCTCTAGGATTCTTAGCCCCTATCCAATGACATCTTATTTTCCTGCTTGGTAGGGTCTATTTAATTATTTGAGTCATTCTGCCCTGTCTTTCTTCTCTGCCATTTAAGTCAATGTTCCTCTAAGACATTGAAGATGACCAGATGACGGTTTGAAAATCTGTGTGGGAGGAGAAGGGAATCTGACTCTGTGTTAGAAAGGCAGAAGAAGTTCTAATGTTATCCCAGTTCAAGGTAAAGACTCGGGGTGAAACTCCTTCCCTTTTGAAAACTGCCTCGAAGTTTTTCAGAACCACAGACAGTGCGTGCCTCCCTGGCCAGCTCATTAGGGTGTTCCTGGGAACAGTGTGAACCCTCACAGTATATGTGTTCCCCTGAGAAGCTGCTCTGCATCCCTTCCCTTAGCATGTGCAGACTTTCTGCAAAGTTGAAAGTAAGCTAATGATTTTGTGGGTTCAAGCCCACACCCCTGCTACCCTGGTTTTATTTATCTCCTCTGTGCTGCACTGAAATCTCTTTTTTTTCCCCTGTATTTTTTACTTTGATTTTCTTAGATTTATAGTAGAAGTAACTATTTCCACTAAAGCCAATCCACCCTCTGTTGGCAGAAAATTGGTCAGTGGTGAGACAACAAAACAGAACTGAAACTCAAAACTGTGGACAGACTCACTTTTCCGGAGATGAGTCTGCCTATTTGGGGTGACAGTGTGTTGTCAGTATTCTGTAAATGGAAAAATCTCTTTCCTTCCTGGTATTTTCTCCCTCAGAACCTGGGGGAGGGAAGAACAACTTGAAAACATGTACAGGCATATTCGTTCTGGTGAAAAAGGGTCAAGTGAAAAAGAGTTCAGGCAGAGAGCTAGTGAAAGAGAGGTCTGACTTGATACTCCCCAAGAGCATTCCTAATACCACCAGGGATTCATAAGTGCTGGCTCTGATGGTGAGAAATTCCTGCTGAGAAAGTATGAGAGAGGGAGCTTCAAAGTGTCTTCCTTTGCTAGTTGATCAGTGAAGACATCTTCCCCAGAAGGTGGCCCATTCTCACTACCCGTTCCTCTCCCATGACCCTATCCTGTCTCAACAACGGTGTGGCCACTGTCCCTTAGATCTTTGCAGAGCTTGGCTCCTCCAGATCTCTGATGTCTCAACCCAAATGCCACCCTGCAGTAGAGCTTTCCTTGATGACTCAGCCGAAGTTGCAACTCCCATCCTTGCCTGTGTTGCTCTGTCCCATTACCCTGTTTTATCATCTTCATAGCACTTATCTCTCTATGAAATGATCTTCATTTTGTTTGTTGCTGTGGATATGTTGGGTTTTTTTGGTCTCAATTTCCACCAAAGTATAAGAACTAGAAAGGCAGGAACTGTATCTTTCTGAATCTCTGCTACATCCCAGTGCCTGGGAAAGTACCTGGTACACTAGGGGCTCAAAATATTTGTGGAATAAATGAATTTATGAGTTCATGAGAATCACTGTAGGTAAGAAGATATAAGCTATATTCAGAAGCAGGGATTGTCCGTTATCTCCTTTATGTATCCTGCTCCCATGTTGCCATCAACACAGTGGGTAAAGGTGCATGTATAGAATCGTATTTCTCAGGTCAGGGTGTGAAGTCAGAGTGACTGGGTAAAGTAACTGACTTCACTATATCACATATCCAGATACTTTTCTCTGAAATCTAGCTTATCCAAGTAGGTAAGTACAAAGACCCTGAAGTGCACTGCTGAGGTCACAGCCTGGCTACATAACTGGCTTAGTATTGTCAGCTTGGGCAAATTAACCTCTCTGTGCTTTATTTTCTTTGCCTGTAAATGAAAATAGATTACTTCCCTAACTGGGTTGTTGTAAAGATTAAATGAGTTAATATAAGTAATAAACTTAGAACAGCATCTGGCGTGTCATAGCACTGTAAGTGTTTACTATTAATTCTGTTATAATTCTCACTTCTTACACTGTGCCTCTAAGTCACAGGAATTTGAACTTTCTTGTGCCACAGTTTCTGACAGTATGGTGAAGACTGTGGACCATTTCTCATAAAAATGCTTTTAAAAGCATAAACTACACAATATTACAAAGGAAGCAAATATATTGAAATATTTATCAATTTTCAAAAATCTGTGCTATTGAAATACATCTTCTTTTTAAACACATTAAATAACAAGATATACTGACAGGAATTATAACTACCATCATTTTAAAGTAGCGAAAAGCATAAACAATACTTCAAGATATTGACAACAACAATGAAAATATCTGTGATTTCTATTACTGACGAAATCACAACTACTGCTAATATACTGTGGTTTATTGTTATCACTAATAATTGAAAGGAAAGCTAAATTTCAGTTAGAGGTTAGAGAAAATGAAGACGCAAATTTTTTTCCCAGTGCAGTTCACAGACACTCTGATCATATCCACAGTTCATGTAATCCAAGATGAGAACCCCTGCTACAGATACTGTTTTCAGCTCCTTTAATAGCTACCCCAGGGCAGTTTGGCAAAATATACATACTTTTTAAAATGTATTTTTAGAAATAGAGGCGATCTGACTCTGAGACATATATCCAATAGAAATGCCCATGCACATTCACACACAAGAATACTTACTACAGTCTGTCTGAAATGGTGAAAGACCAGAAACAACCCTCATATCTATTGACAGGAATTTGTTAAAATAATTTCATTAATCTGTACACTGTGTAATACAAGTTTTGTTTTTGCTGGTTTGTTAAGGAAGAAGCTGAAGCCTGAAAATTGTCTCTATGTACTGACATAAAAGACCCTCTTAACTGAAATCACAAAGTCACAAAACATATATAGCATTATCCTATTTTTGTAAAGACCCAATTAATTGTATAGATATACTGATTAACAGTGGTTATGGGGGTGGTTGATTATGGGGAAACTTTCACTTTCTACATATTTCAGTAACTAAACATTTCTTTTTTCCAATAAGCCTGTATCTTCAATTATCAAAAACATGATGATGATCATTTTTGAAAAAAAAACAACTCAGCTCTCCCAGGTTTCCTGGCATCCAGAAGCTTATAGTTTAGTAAATGGGTAGAAGACCAAACATATTTATTATTATTTGCATGCCTGGGGGCAGGCAGCTTCATCTAACCCAGAGAGATAACCCCTGGGGCTTTTCCCAGAATTCCTACTTAAGAATGATGCTGTGGGTCTCAAGCCATGGCCTACTAGTTTTATATTACTCAGACATGAACTAGCATTTAATCTCAAAAGCTTTGAAATATTTTGGGTCCATTTGGTCCAGTCTGCCAATGTTTCTTGTTTCTGGATCCCACTCTCTACCCATTCTTTAGCATTGCTGCTCGTTGATGTGAACCGAATGCTTGAATTGCTCATTTAATGTTCGTTGTTCTGCCTGCAGCAAAACATTACTTTACTTTCACTGCCCTCTGCATGTACTTGATCTATTCTGGCAATTGGGTCTCATCCTTCTAGCTGTCCTCATCTGTCTGCATTGCATTTGAAGATCAGAGAAGAGAGCAAACTTCAGGTTAGGGAGGCGGTCATGGTCACAGCAACTATACAGTTTTATCAGCATATACATACTTAAACATCACCCTGCAATGCCAAATCAATGGCAATGGTTTGTTATAAGAATCCATGCTTCTTCTTTTTTTGTTTTTTTTAAAGAAATTCACGTTCTTTTATTTATTTATTTATTTATTTATGACTGTGTTGGGTCTTCGTTTCTGTGCGAGGGCTTTCTCTAGTTGCGGCAAGTGGGGACCACTCCCCATCGCGGTGCACGGGCCTCTCACCATCGCGGCCTCTCTTGTTGCGGAGCACAGGCTCCAGACGCGCAGGCTCAGTAATTGTGGCTCACGGGCCCAGTTGCTCCGTGGCATGTGGGATCCTCCCAGACCAGGGCTCGAACCCGTGTCCCCTGCATTGGCAGGCAGATTCTCAACCACTGCGCCACCAGGGAAGCCCCATGCTTCTTTTAAAACAAAAAGGGCAGGGGGGAATTGCCACTTCCTCTTCCTTTCATTTATAGATCTCACCATTTCTCAACTCACAGCAATCTAGTTCCTATCTCCACCACACTTCTCTCTAACACCTCCAACAAGCTCCATGCACATTGCTGCTCTTTTGTTTTTTTGTCCTCATGTTATCTGATATTGTTGCTCACTGACACATCTGTGAAACTCTGTCCTCTTTGCTTCTAGGACAACATGCTATTGATTTTCTTCCTTCTTCTCCTTCAGAGTTCCCTCTTTTCCACTCTTAAATACCAGGGCTCCTCAGCGCTCCATTTATGGCTATAGGACTATGGCCCATAAGCACCTTTAAACTCAACGTGTCCAATCCTAAATTTTGCATTTTTCTCCCCAAACCCTCTCTTCTCTATTCTCCATTTCCTATCCCAATGCATGACACCCTGCTTTTCTACTTGTTCAAGGACAAACACTAAGCATCCTGCTAGAACCCTCCCTCTCACTCATCCCTACAAAACCAACCTCTCTTTTGATTCCATAGCTTTTACTGTCTTAAATGTCTTCAATCCATCCATTTCACCCCATTATTGCCCTAATTCAGGGTCTCATTACTCCTCACCTGGGCAACCACAACACTCTCTCAACTAGACTTCTTGCCTCTAGTTTGGCTAGCTTCTATTTACAAATGACTACATGATCTTTCTAAAGCCCAAATATGATTATGCCATTTCTTAGCTAAATTTCATAGATCCCCATTACTTTTAGTATTAAAGTAAAAAATTCTTCATGGACCAACCAAAGCCTTCCATGATTTAGTTTCTGCCTTCTTCTCTAGGCTCATTTCCTGCCATACTCACCACAGACAGCTCAGTTCAGTCACAGGAAATAATTTGGTGAGTGTTCCTTTTGAACATATGTCACATGTCTATGCATTTATACATGCAAGTCTCTCTGCTTGAAGTACCCAATTTCCACACACCCCCCACCACCATTGTCACAGATATCCTTACACACACATCTGATATAAGTCTAGCTAATGTGGACCTGTCCTTGAAAACTCGTGTCACTGACCCATATATCTTTCTTGTTATCATCACCTCTACCTACCAATTTAAATCGATCCTGTGCTACCATTATCATAGCATTGATTACTTGGCACCATATCCGCCATCAGGCCAGAAGCTTCTCAATCACAGAAGCCATATCTCATCAGATTCAGTATCACCAGCAGCCACTGGGTACTCAACCAATGTCTGTGGAATAAACAAATGGGTGATTTACTTTATGATACAAACTCCCATTCTCTCAACTACTCAGTCCCCATGATGAAAATCAGTTCATGTCACTCACTTCCCCAGAAGCCTCTCCCATGTCATTATGAGAATAAATTCTAAAGTCCTTAGTGTAAAACCCAAGACTTCATAATCTAATTCCAAACTGCCTTTCCAGAATTATTTCCTACCATATACCACCTATGGATCATTTGCTACAGCCCTACTCTACTGTTCATCTTTCCCTGAAACCTTTTACTCTCATACTTTCAGACCTTGATCTATTCAAGGAGAATTCACAAATCAGTATTATCTGGAAAACTTTTCTCAGGAAGAATTAATTTCAGGAGAATTAATTCACTCTTAATACAAAATGCCTTTATTTAGTGTTAATTATTTTTTGCTATTTTTCTATTTAATTTCCTCCCATTGATTATAATGTCCTCAGAGATGGAGAATTTGTCTCATTCCTCTCTGCTTACCCTTTTCTATTCCTAACCCCAAGGCAACTACTTGCACATAGTTGATAATCAATAAACATTTGGTAAATTACATACATTCAACTGGGAAGTTTCACCTTATTTTAAAAATAAGTTTAAATTTTGAAGCTGATAAAGCAAAATTATGCCTAAATTCCATGTTCTTTCTATTCCTCCAACTTCAGAAAAAAAAATCCTGGACACAGGCAACAAAAATGAACAAGCGGAATAACATCAAACTAAAAAACCTCTGCACAGCAAAGGAAACAATCAACAACATGAAAAGGCAAAGTATAGAATGGGAGAAAATATTTGCAAACCATGTATCTGATGGGTTAGTATCCAAAATATATAAAAAAACTCTTACAACTAAAAGAAAAAAGAAACCTGATTAAAAAATGGCCAAAAGGCTTGAATAGACCTTTCTTCAAAGACATACGATTGGGCAACAAGTATATGAAAAGGTGCTCAGCATCACTAATTATCAGAGAAATGCAAATCAAAACCACAGTGAGATATTATCTTACACCTGTTAGAATGGCTATTGTCAAAAAACAAAAGATAACAAGTGTTGTTGAGAATGTGGAGAAAAGGGAACCCTTGGTACACTGTTGGTGGGAAGGTAAATTGATGCAGCTACTATGGGAAGCAGTATGGAAGTTCCTCAATAAATTAAAAATAGAACTTCCATGTGATCCAGCAATCCCATTTCTGAGTATATATCCAAAGAAATTGAAATCAGAACCTTGAAGAGATATCTGTATTCTCACGTTCATTGCATCATTATTCAAAATACTGAAGACATGAAAGCAACCTAAGTGTTCATCGATGGATAAATGGATAAAGAAAATATGGTATATACATACAATGGAATATTATTCAGCCTTAAAAAATGAAGGAAACCTTGCCATTTGAATACCATGAATGAACCTGGGAGACAGCCTAATAAGTGAAATAAACCAGACACAGAAGGACAAATACTACATACAGGATCTCACTTTTATGAGAAATCTAAAATGGTCAAATTCATAGAAGCAGAGTAACCAGGCGGTGAAGGGAGGGGGAAATGGGGAGGTATGAGTCAAACAGTACAAAGTTTCAGTTATGCAAAATGAATAAATCCTAGAGATCTACTGTACAGCATAGTGCCTACAGTTAATAATGCCATATCATATACTTAAAAATTTGCTAAGTGGATAGATCTTATGTTCTTATCACAAATAACAATAAAGAGGGTGGATGGCAATAAACTTGTAGAAGTAAAGGATATGTTTATAGCACTGGCTGAGGTGATGGTTTCATGGGTGTATACTTATCTCCAAATTCATCGGTTGTACAATTGAACATGTACAGCTTTTTGTACGTCAATCGTACCTCGATAAAGTGGTTTTAAAAACTCTGGAAAATACAAATGTCACTTATTCATTCACAGAAAAAAAATTCCTAAATATCTTAACATTATTGCTAATCAAAAACCAGTACAATTTAATATATAAGAATGAATATAATAATATAAGTAATAATAATATTCTATTAAGAAGGCCATGCTTTCTGAGAAGGCAGCATCTGTTCATGAAGACTGAATATACATTTCCTTTATTGATTTTAGAAGAAATGGGGTATCCAAGGACTTACACCACTGGACTATTCAAAGTTATTTCTAACAAAGCCTCTAGACTGTCAGTGAGGTCAAGGTAGTCAGAAATATTAGAAAAGACAAATCCCTATTTGAGGCAATCATAGCCAGTGACATAAGAATTTCACTGCTAATACAGAAAAAGGGAAAAACAAAGCTGGCATCTCTGGTTATCATAACAGCCTTGAGTTTGCACCCCTAAAAATGCACTTCTCTCCTCTCAACCTGTCCTCAGCTTCTTCCATTCCTCTTGGAAGCACAGGGAAATTCCGATGTTCTCCTGTGTCATTGACCAAAGATGAGCACATCAACTGTGGTAGAAGCTGCTGGTTCCCTGGTGACTGTGTCAGAAACCCATGTATTTCTCCAAGTGTTACTCAGCATGCAATACCTTCAGTAAATAAACGGCTTCTGCCTCCTCTGTGCCTTAGACAATAACAACACAAACAAATCTAGGTGAAGGCGGAGGTTGGGGGTAGGGATGCGGTCAGGATGGTAAAGGGGAGAGATATAATAATAAATGGTGAGTTTGTTATACCACACGTGTTGGGCTGGTAAGTGTCTGCCTGAAAAAGGCAAATAGTGGAGTCTCTCCTGGATGATGGAGTAGGGAAGGACACAGGACATCAGTGTAGCACAAGGTGGAGAGCCTTATCCCAGCACACCCTTCCCCAGCCAGACACTGAGGGAATGATGTGTCCATGTGTCTTCATGGCAGAGATGTCTTGATGTGTTTGCGGGGCAGCACTTTCTAGTTCTGAGTCATCAGGTAAAGTGAGCTTCCTCTGATCTTTTCAGTATAAATGATTTTTTAAAAAGCCCTTCCCTCTGGAACCCATTCCCATGTAGATGAGCCTCTAGAAGCTGGCAGGGGAAGGGAGACAACTCTGGGTTTGGAAAGTTAAAACCTGGTTTAACTTTGGCCCTTCTGAGAATCCTCCCTTCCTACCTCACTGGTTGCTCTGAGCATCAAATGAGATAGGTATGAAAACTCTTTAGGAAGGGCTGTGTAAATGCTAGTATCACAATGGCTGCTCCCCACCATCAGAGCTCACACGAGGAAAATTAAGAAGGTGAGGTTGTTTTCAGTTTTCTTCCTCTATTTTCCTTTTCCTTATTACAGTCTTCTGAACCTACCTCTGACCCAGTGTTCTCAGCAGCTTACTGTATTACCCTGCCTTGACTCACTTGGAAGTATCTTTTCCTTACAATGTTTTCATTGTAAGGGAGGATACTTAAAGAGATAATATTTGGATGCCAAGGCACAAATGTCCAAGTGACCTATGAAGCCATATAACAGATAAGTGTCATCTGGTGAAGCATGGTGTAGGGGTGGGGAGGGAAGCAGTAAGATAGATGGTCAAGGGAAAGGTGACCATTCTCAACCCCAAACTCCCTGGCTCTACCACCTAGCTTCCTTGCCAATAAGAACAAATACTCATGGAGTTGTTGTAGCATTAAAAGAGTTGATGCTTAGCACAGTGCCTGGCATTTATTAAGTGCAACGTGAACACTAAAGTGCTATCATAAAATTATGAAGCTGTGGAGATAAGGTAGTTCCAGGCAGCAAAAGACCTTGCTCCCAGTAAAAAAGAAGGATGAGGAAAAGCAGGAGGCACTGGGGAAACAAGTGGCAGAAAAACACAAGAATTTTATTACCCACAGGATCTCAAATTTAAAAGCTTAAATAATAATAATAAGCTGTAAAAAATAACCTTAAGTAATTTAAAGCCTTAAACAGTAATAATAATACCTTAAATAAGCTGTCTGTGAAATAGGTTTGCCCAGGGCAAAACCTATTCACATGTAAGGTGTGTGTATGTAAATGTATTTACTGAAAGAACAGGAAAATGATGGCTAGGTTTTGGAGGGAATAACATCGGTTTTGTTGGTTTAACCATGTGAAGACTAATAACCACTCACTCACACACAAATATTCACAGAACTATCAAACTGGGACTGAACATGCAGGGTTTCATGGAGTACATCCAACTTCACCATGTCCATGATGTCAAGTTGGTTGGATCAAAATGTTCAGGGTTGGTAACATAGCACATGTGGCTTTGTTACATCTATACATTACTACATCTATTTAGAGCCATGTGAGTCTCCTACTGGGTGAGAGTGAAAAGAGCAATTGAAGAGGCTGATCATGAATTCCCTTGTTTGTTTTTCTTCCTGAAAGAAATAGGTAGCAGGGTTTGGAAAGTTAGAGTAAAACATAGCATGATAATCTATTGAGCAGTTATTAAATGTTAGATACTGTGCATTATCTTCTCTAATCCTCATAAAACCTAGGAGCTATGTAACATCATTCCCATTTTACAGATAAGGAACTGAGATTTGGAAGAGTTAAGTAACTTGCCCAAGTTACAGAGCTAGTAAAAAACAGAACTGAGAGTTTCATTCAGCCTGTTAAAATTTAAAGCTCTCATTCTTCTTTTTTTTTATTTTTTATTTTTTTAACATCTTTATTGGAGTATAACTGCTTTACAATGGTGTGTTAGTTTCTGCTGTATAACAAAGTGAATCAGCTATAGATATACATACATCCCCATATCTCCTCCCTCTTGTGTCTCCCTCCCACCCTCCTTATCCCACCCCTCTAGGTGGTCACAAAGCTGGAGCTGATCTCCCTGTGCTATGCGGCTGCTTCCCACTAGCTATCGGTTTTACATTTGGTAGTGTATATATGTCAAAGCCACTCTCTCACTTCATCCCAGCTTACCCTTTCCCTTCCCCGTGTCCTCAAGTCCATTCTCTACGTCTGAGTCTTTATTCCTGTCCTGACCCTAGGTTCTTCAGAACCTTTTTTTTTTTAGATTCCATATATATGTGTTAGCATATGGTATTTGTTTTTCTCTTTCTGACTTACTTCGCTCTGTATAACCAACTCTAGGTCCATCCACCTCACTACAAATAACTCAATTTCGTTTCTTTTAATGGCTGAGTAATATTCCATTGTATATATGTGCCACATCTTCTTTATCCATTCATCTGTCGACAGACACTTAGGTTGCTTCCATGTCCTGGCTACTATAAATAGTGCTGCAGTGAACATTGTGGTACATGACTCTTTTTGAATTATGGTTTTCTCAGGGTATATGCCCAGTAGTGGGATTGCTGGGTCATATGGTAGTTCTATTTTTAGTTTTTTAAGGAACCTCCATACTCTTCTCCATAGTGGCTGTATCAATTTACATTCCCACCAACAGTGCCAGAGGGTCCCCTTTTCTCCACACCCTCTCCAGCAATTACTGTTTGTAGGTTTTTTGATAATGGTCATTCTGACCGGTGTGAGGTGACACCTCATTGTAGTTTTGATTTGCATTTCTCTAATGATTAGTGATGTTGAGCATCCTTTCATGTGTTTGTTGGCAATCTGTATATCATCATTGTAGAAATGTCGATTTAGGTCTTCTGCCCATTTTTGGATTGGGTTGTTTGTTTTTTTGATATTGTAAAGCTCTCATTCTTAACCACTATTTTACTAAGCTAATTTTAATGACATATTTTAGTCAAATATGCAATAATATTTGGAAGCAATAACTTTAAAAATACTTTGTGATTTCTTAAACTTTTGATTTCAAAATAAGTTTAGATTTATTATTTTTCAGTTACAAAGATAGCACAGAGAAGTCCCATATACCCTTCAGCCAGCTTCCCTTAATGCTATATTACATAACCATATTACATTTATTGAAACCAGAAATTAACATTGGTTCAAGACTGTTAAGTAAACTGGAGGCTGTACTCAGATTTCTCCAGTTTTTTTTCCTTGTTCCCATTCTTAGATCCCATCCACTTAGTTATTAGTCTGCAATAGTATCTCAGATTTTCCTTGTTTCTCATGACTTTGACACTTGTATTCCTCAGATATTTTGTAGAATGTCCCTCCATTTGGATTTTTCTGAGGCTTTCTCATGACTATAAATTTTTTTCTCATGGGGTTATGAATTTTTGAGGAAGAAAAATCCAGAGGTGAAGTGCCTTTTTCATTGCATCATCATCAGTACATGATATCAACATGACTTTTTACTGGTGATGTTAACTTTGACCACTTGGTAGGGTGCTGTCTGCCAGGTTTCTCCACTGTAAAGTGACTATTTTTCCCTGCCCATACTCTACTCATTTGAAGCAAGTCACTAAGTCCAATCCATATTCAAACCTCCACCTCCTGGAGAAAGGAGTATCAGAAAATTTGTGGACATATATTAAAACCACCATGGAAATTCATATTTGGGTTACTTTAAAACTGTGCAAATACTCTGTTTCTCCTCAAAGTTTTGCCCACTAATTTTAGTATTCATCAATGGACCTTGCCTGCACCAGTGATTACTCTGGTGTTGTGATGGTGACTTTGTATTTCCCTCATTGTTTCTGCATTTATTATCTGGAATTCTTCTGTAAGGAATATTTGTTCATTCTTCCTCATTTATTTATTTATTTCCATCATTTGTATCAAGATATATAAACTCAGTATATAGAAAATAGGTATATACAAACTGCATCCTATAGACTCACAGGTATTTATTAATTCATTTAAACTTTTTATCTAGAAATAATTTTAGATTTACAGAAAAGTTGCAAAGAGTTCCCATATACCCTTCACCCAGTTTCAATTTCCCTTAATGCTATCAGCTTATATTACTATGGTATATTTACCAAAACTAATAAACTAATATTGGTATATCACTATTAACTAAATTCCATACTCTATTTAGATTTCATCAGTTTTCCTATTAATGTCTTTTGCTATTCTAGGATCCCATCCAGGATGCCATATTGAATTTTATTGTCATTTCTCCTTAGTCTTTCTTAGTCTGTGATGGTTCCTTTCTCCCCCATCCTTTTCAAGATTATGTCATGTATCTGTATTCATTTAACACAGTCTGCATTCCATTCTGGGATCTCTTCAATATCCTATTTGATTTTTTAAAAACTTTGTGATGTACACTCCTATAGGTTTTGTCAAAAGCATAGAGTGATGTATCCCTCCACTACAGTATCCACTGTACCATACAGACCTGTTTCATCACCCCCAAAATTCCCTTTTGCAGTCCATTAGTAGTCAAGTGCTTTTACTTCCTCAAACCCTTGGCAGCAAATGATCTGCTTTCTGTATCTAAAATTTTACCTTTTCTAGAATGTCACAGAAATGGAATCATACAATATGTAGTCTTTGGGGTTTGGCCTCTTTCACTTAGAGAGATGCATTTAAAATTCACCCATGTTGTTGGATGAATCATCATTAAAAAGTTTTAAGTTTAATAAAGTTTCATTTATTAATTCTTTATTTTGTGGATTGTACTTTTGGTGTCATATCTATACAATGGAATATTACTCAGCCATGAAAAAAATGAAATAATGCCACTTGCAGCAACATGGATAGACCTAGAGATTATCATACTAAGTGAAATAAGCCAGAGAAAGACAAATATCATGATATCGCTTAAAGGAACCCAAATGAACTTATTTACAAAACAGACCCACAGATATAGAAAACAAAGTTATGGTTACAAAAGAGGAAATGGGGGGAGGGATAAATTAGGAGGTTAGGATTAATATATATACACTAACATATATAAAGTAGATAACGAACAAGGACTAACTGCATAGTACAGGGAACTATACTCAATATTTTATAACCTATAAGGGAAAAGATTCTGAAAAAGAGCATATATATATATACACACACATACACACACACACATATATATGTATAACTGAATCACTGTACCATACACCTGAAACTAACACAACATTGTAAAACAACTATACTCAATTAAAAAAATTGAAAAAAAACCCAATAGAACTATGCCACAAAAAAACCCAACAACTTATTGCCCAATTCCAAGTCTTGTAGATTTTTTTGCTTATGTTTTCTTTTAGAGTTTTACAGTTTGATATCTTCCATTTAGATTTATGATCCATTTCAAGTTAATTGTTGTGTATTGTGTGAGTTAAAGGTCATGGTTACTTTTTGCATAAGGATAACCAATTGCTCTAGGACTGCTTGTTAAAAAGATCATACTTTCCTTATTGAATTGATTTG
Organism: Eschrichtius robustus; assembly: GCF_028021215.1. NCBI lineage: Eukaryota > Metazoa > Chordata > Mammalia > Artiodactyla > Eschrichtiidae > Eschrichtius > Eschrichtius robustus. The sequence goes on along the minus strand of NC_090826.1, from coordinate 130,300,278 downwards.
ACATCTTTTGTTAAAATCAATTAACTCTATTAACCCTCTGACTTCATCATTGTAGCTTTACAGTTATAACTTTATAGGTATATAATTCTTAAAATCAGAAGGTGTGAGTACTCTGACTTTGTTCTTTGTTTTAAAAATTGTCTTGGTTATTCTGGGTCTCTTCCATTTACATGCAAATTTTAGAATCAGCTGTCAATTTCTACAAAAGAACCTGTTAAGATTTTGATTAAGATTACATTGAGGGCTTCCCTGGTGGCGCAGTGGTTGAGAATCTGCCTGCCAATGCAGGGGACACGGGTTCGAGCCCTGGTCTGGGAAGATCCCACATGCCGCGGAGCAACTAGGCCCGTGAGCCACAACTACTGAGCCTGCGCGTCTGGAGCCTGTGCTCCGCAACAAGAGAGGCCGCGATAGTGAGAGGCCCGCGCACTGCGATGAAGAGTGGCCCCCGCTTGCCGCAACTACAGAAAGCCCTCACACAGAAACGAAGACCCAACACAGCCAAAATTAAATTAATTAATTAATTAATTTAAAAAATAAATAATAAATAAATAAAATAAAAAAGTCAGTAGTGCCTGAGAGCCAGCATTTAAAAAAGAAAAAAGAAAAAGATTATATTGAATCTACATATCAATTTTTGGATAATTGATATCTTCAAAATATTGAGTCTTCTGATTCATGAACATGATATATCTGTCAGTTGTTTGGGTCTCTTTTAATTTCCCTGAGAATAAAATGTTTCTTGAAGACAAAATAGTAGTAAGTGACAGTTAAAGTCCACACAGCAAAGCCACAGGATTTAGAACCATCTAAGGCAGATTAATGTGGAGAGAAATAGCTTTATATATTTCAAAAGCCTCTCAGGAAAATGAAATTTAGTAACTGATATCATAATGATAACCCAAAATCATTAGGCGAGCAGTAAATGCTATCCAGTGTATTATTTAATAAGGCAAAACAGCATATACTTAAAAAAAAATCTTTTAATTGATAGTGATAAAAATAAAGTATGGTGCTTAAAGGAATGTTTCAGTTAAATGGAAAATTCACTAAAAAGGAATACTTCATTTCCAATAATGCCAAAAGACTTAAGCATCTCTGAAAATGACATCCTTTATCTAGACACTTATAGAAGTAAGAGACGCAGGCCAGGTTTCTCCTTTTGCCTGGGGATCTCCCTGCAAGAGACAGGAGTAGTTTTTCTTTCACTATATGCAGGGCTTCGCAGGATGTTGTTTGATCTTGTTTGTGACTTCAGAAAGTGGCTGACAACGTGCGGGTGCCTCGAAGAACTTCCCACAAGAAATGCAATCTGTTTTCTCTCAGCTAGAAAAAAAAAGGAAGCCTTGGTTTTCTTGTAGATATACTTTGGTTTCATAGTGAAGAGATGAAAGTTGTCAGGTTTATTTTTCTTTTTGTCACAGCACTAGGTAAGTCTCCCTTGGCATTACAGCTTTTGTAGTTGGAAATCCAATCAACACAGACAAGAGAGACTAAAGGAGAACAGTAAAGGAATTTCCATCATTTTAGACAATTGTTTCATGAGTCACACTTTTCTATGATTCTATGCCAAATATCCCATTAGGATATTAGAGCCAAGTTAAACATTTGAACTATGCCACTCAGTCAGGGCTGAAAGAAATAGGCATAGCCTCAAGATTTCTTTCATATTAAGTGCTTCAGCCCCAGAAGAGTACATGGAAAGAACCAGTGAAAAATGTTCTTTTTTGCTAATAACTCCTGTCAGTTCAAAAATTATAATTTTTTTCTAGAAGACTGTATTGGTATATAATATTATCACTGAAAAGATTGAATATGGGAAGGAGGAGGAATGTGGAAGATGCAAACTACCATTTAGTATTACTAAGTCTTGTTATTATTTGAAAAACATTATTCTGAATCCTGGAAGTCATTGATCTTTTAACCAGTTCTCTATTTCTTGGTAGCACAGAAATAAAATCTCATTACAAGGCACTTTTTTTTTTTTTTTTTTTTTGCCATGGTGATTTTGGCCTATGCATATTTCTTATTTCATTTTGCCCAGAAAAAAAAAAAGAAACAGCTGAAGTGCTGGGCGCAGCCATGTCACACCAGGAACTCTGGTCTGAGGTGTTGGGGGCAAGGTCTCTGCACACAGCACCCTGTGAGCAAGTGAAACCAGACTAAGCACAAAGGAAAGGAAAAAAAAAGGTTAGGGCCATGTGGCTAGTCCTTCCCAGGAGCCTATAAACACAAATGATGTGTACAGGTTCCTTCTGTTCTGCTACGGGGAGTAGTGGAGATTGAACCACATACTGAGATGGCAGTGTCATAAGAGATGGAGCCTGGTTTCCTGAGTCACCAAATGGAGGAGAGCTTCACCAACCTTCTTTGAACTTTGACTTGTGAGATCTTGGTTCCCAGGCCAGAGGTTGGGCCTGAGCTCCTGTGGTGGGAGCTCTGAGTCCAAACTGCTGGACTAACAGAGAACCCCAGACCCCAGGGAACATTAATTGGAGTGAGACCGCCTGGAGGTCCTCATCTCAGCACCAAGACTCAGCTCTATCCAACTGCCTGAAAACTCCAGTACTGGACATCTCAGGCCAAACAACAAGTAAGACAGGAATACAGCACGACCCATCAAAAAAAAAAAAAAAAAAGAAATGACAAAAAAATATGTTACAGACGAAGGAGCAAGGTAAAAACCTACAAGAACAACTAAATGAAAATGAAATAGGCAACCTACCTGAAAAAGAATTCAGAGTAATGATAGTAAAGATGATCCAAAATCTCAGAAACAGAATGGAGAAAAATACAAGAAACACTTAACAAGGATCAAGAACAAAAGAGCAAACAAACACAATTGATAAACAACACGAGTGATAAACAACACAATTACTGAAATTAAAAATACTCTAGAAGGAATCAGTAGCAGAATAATGGAGGCAGAAGAATGGATAAGTGAGCTGGAAGATAAAATGGTGGAAATAACTGCCAAGGAGCAGAATAAAGAAAAAAGAATGAAAAGAATGGAGGACAGTCTCAGAGACCTCTGGGACAACATTAAATGCAACAACATTCAAATTACAGGGGTCCCAGAAGAAAAAGAATGGGTCTGAGAAAATATTTGAAGAGATTATAGTCAAAAACTTCCCTAACATGGGAAAGGAAATAGTCAAGTCCAGGAAATGCAGAGAGTCCCATACAGGATACACCCAAGGAGAAACACGTTAAGACACATATTAATCAAACTATCAAAAATTAAATACAAAGAAAAAATATTAAAATCAGCAAGGGAAAAGCAACAAATAACATGCAAGGGAATCCCCGTAAGGTAAACAGATGATCTTTCAGCAGAAACTCTGCAAGCCAGAAGGGAGTGGCAGGACATATTTCAAGTGAGGAAAGGGAAAAACCTACAACCAAGATTACCCTACCTGGCAAGGATCTCATTCAGATTTGATGGAGGAGTTAAAACATTTACAGATAAGCAAAAGCTAAGAGAATTCAGCACCACCAAACCAGCTTTACAACAAATGCTAAAGGAACTTCTCTAGGCAGGAAACACAAGAGAAGGAAAACACCTACAAAAACAAACCCAAAACAATAAAGAAAACGATAATAGGAACATACATATCGATAATTACCTTAAATGTAAATGGATTAAATGCTCCAATCAAAAGACATAGACTGGCTGAATGGATACAAAAACAAGACCCATACATATGCTGTCTACAAGGGACTCACTTCAGATCTAGGACAAATACAGACTGAAAGTGAGGGGATGGAAAAAGATATTCCATGCAAATGGAAACCAAAAGACAGCTGGGGTAGCAATTCTCATATCAGACAAAATAGCCTTTAAAATAAAGACTATTACAAGAGACAAAGAAGGACACTACATAATGAACGAGGGATCAATCCAAGGAGAAAATATAACAATGGTAAATATTTATGCACCTAACATAGGAGCACCTCAATACATAAGGTAAATGATAACAGCCATAAAAAGGGAAAGTGACAGTAACACAATAATAGTAAGGGACTTTAACACCCCACTTTCACCAATGGACAGATCCTCCAAAATGAAAATAAATAAACACAAGCTTTAAATGACACATTAAACAAGATGGACTTAATTGATATTTACAGGACATTCCATCCAAAAACAACAGAATACACTTTCTTCTCAAGTGCTCATGGAACATTCTCCAGGATAGATCACACCTTGGGTCACAAATCAAGCCTTGGTAAATTTAAGAAAATTGAAATCGTATCAAGTATCTTTTCTGACCACAATGCTATGAGACTAGATATCAATTACAGGAAAAAATCTGTACAAAATACAAACACATGGAGGCTAAACAATACACTACTTAATAACCAAGAGATCACTGAAGAAATCAAAGAGGAAATCAAAACATACCTAGAAACAAATGACAATGAAAACATGATGACCCCAAACCTATGGGATGCAGCAAAAGCAGTTCTAAGAGGGGAATTTATAGCAATACAATCCTACCTCAAGAAACAAGAAAAATCTCAAATAAACAGCCTAACCTAACACCTAAAGCAATTAGAGAGAGAAGAACAAAAAAAAAAAAAAAAAACAACAAAGTTAGCAGAAGGAAAGAAATCATAAAGATCAGATCAGAAATAAATGAAAAAGAAATGAAGGAAACAGAAGCAAAGGTCAATAAAACTAAAAGCTGGTTCTTTAAGAAGATAAGCAAAATTGATAAACCATTAGCCAGACTCATCAAAAAGAACAGGGAGAAGACTCAAATTAATAGAATTAGAAATGAAAAAGGAGAAGTAACAACTGACACTGCAGAAATACAAAGGGTCAGGAGAGATTACTACAAGCAACTATATGTCAATAAAATGGACAACCTGGAAGAAATAGACAAATTCTTAGAAAAGCACAACCTTCCAAGACTGAACTAGGAAGAAATAGAAAATATAAACAGACCAATCACAAGCACTGAAATTCAAACTGTGATTAAAAATCTTCCAACAAACAAAAGCCCAGGACTGGATGGCTTCACAGGCAAATTCTATCAAACATTTAGAGAAGAGTTAACACCTGTCCTTCTCAAACTCTTCCAAAATATAGCAGAGGGAGGAACACTCCCAAACTCATTCTACGAGAACACCATCACCCTGATACCAAAACCAGACAAAGATGTCACAAAAAAAGAAAACTACAGGCCAATATCACTGATGAACACAGATGCAAAAATCCTCAACAAAATAGTAGCAAACAGAATCCAACAACACATTAAAAGGATCATACACCATGATCGAGTGGGGTTTATCCCAGGAATGCAAGGATTCTTCCTTATATGCAAATCAATCAAAGTGATATACCGTATTAACAAATTGAAGGATAAAACCCATATGATCATCTCAATAGGTGCAGAAAAAGCTTTTGACAAAATTCAACACCCATTTATGATAAAAACTCTCCAGAAAGTAGGCACAGAGGGAAACTACCTCAACATTAATAAAGGCCATGTATGACAAACTCACAGCCAACATTGTTCTCAGTGGTGAAAAACTGAAACCATTTCCACTATGATCAGGAACAAGACAAGGTTGCCCACTCTCACCACTATTATTCAATATAGTTTTGGAAGTTTAGCCAGAGCAATCAGAGAAGAAAAAGAAATAAAAGGAATCCAAATCAGAAAAGAAAAAGTAAAACTGTCACTGTTTGCAGATGACATGATACTATATATAGAGAATCCTAAAGATGCTACCAGAAAACTACTAGAGCTAATCAATATACATCAATCATTGTATCCTACTAATAATTGTAGCAGGATACAAAATTAATGCACAGAAATGTCTTGCATTCCTATACACTAATGATGAAAATTCTGAAAGAGAAGTTAAGGAAACACTCACATTTACCATTCCAACAAAAAGAATAAAATACCTAGGAATAAACCTACCTAGGGAGACAAACGACCTGTATGCAGAAAACTATAAGACACTGATGAAAGAAATGAAAGATGATACAAACAAATGGAGAGATATACCATGTTCTTGGATTGGAAGAATCAATATTGTGAAATGACTATACTACCCAAAGCAATCTACAGATTCAATGCAATCCCTATCAAATTACCTATGGCCTTTTTCATACAACTAGAACAAAAAATTTCACAATTAGTATGGAAACACAAAAGACCCTGAATAGCCAAAGCAATCTTGAGAAAGAAAAATGGAGCTGGAGGAATCAGGATCCCTGACTTCAGAGTATACTGCAAAGCTACAGTAATCAAGACAGTATGGTACTGGCACAAAAACAGAAATATAGATCAATGGAACAGGATAGAAAGCCCAGAGGTAAACCCATGCACATATGGTCACCTTATCTTTGATAAGGAGGGAAGTGTATACAATGGAGAAAAGACAGCCTCTTCAATAAGTGGTGCTGGGAAAACTGGACAGCTACATGTAAAAGAATGAAATTTGAACACTCCCTAACACCATACACACAAATAAACTCAAAATGAATTAAAGACCTAAATGTAAGGCTAGACACTATAAAACTCTTACAGGAAAACAGAGGCAAAACACTGTATGACATAAATCACAGGAAGATCCTTTTTGACCCAGCTCCTAGAGAAATGGAAATAAAAACAAAAATAAACAAATGGGACCTAATGAAACTTAAAAGCTTTTGCACAGCAAAGGAAACCATAAACAAGACGAAAAGACAACCCTCAGAATGGGAGAAAATATTTGCAAACGAAGCAACTGTTAATGGATTAATCTCCAAAATATACAAGCAACTCATGCAGCTCAATATTAAAAAAACCAAACAACCCAATCCAAAAATGGGCAGAAGACTTAAATAGACATTTCTCCAAAGAAGATATACAAATTGCCACAAACACGTGAAAAGATGCTCAACGTCACTAATCATTAGAGAAATGCAAATCAAAACTACAGTGAGGTATCACCTCACACCAGTTAGAATGGCCATCATCAAAAAATCTACAATCAATAAATGCTGAAGAGGGTGTGGAGAAAAGGGAACCCTCTTGCACTGCTGGTGGGAATGTAAATTGATACAGCCACTATGGAGAACAGTATGGAGGTTCCTTAAAAAACTAAAAATAGAACTACCATACGACCCAGCAATCCCACTACTGGACATGTACCCTGAGAAAACCATAATTCAAAAAGAGTCATGTACCACAATGTTCATTGCAGCACTATTTACAATAGCCAGGACATGGAAGCAACCTAAGTGTCCATCGACAGATGAATGGATAAAGAAGATGTGGCACATATATACAATGGAATGTTACTCAGCCATTAAAAGAAACGAAATTGAGTTTTTTGTAGTGAGGTGAACGGACCTAGAGTTGGTTATACAGAGCGAAGTAAGTCAGAAAGAGAAAAACAAATACCGTATGCTAACACATATATATGGAATCTAAAAAAAAAAAAGGTTCTGATGAACCTAGGGGCAGGACAGGAATAAAGACACAGATGTAGAGAATGGACTTGAGGACACGGGGAGGGTGAAGGGTAAACTGGGATGACATAAGAGAGTAATACTGACCTATATACATTTCCAAATGTAAAATAGATAGCTAGTGGGAAGCAGCTGCACATCACAGGGAAATCAGCTCGGTGCTTTGCGACCACTTAGAGGGGTGGGATAAGGAGGGTGGGAGGGAGACACAAGAGGGAGGGAATATGGGGATATACATATGTATATAGCTGATTCACTTTGTTATATAGGAGAAACTAACACAACATTGTAAAGCAATTATAATCCAATAAAGATGTTAAAAAAAAGAAAAAGAAAAAGAAAGGGGGAGGATTCTTTCAGATTAAAAGCATGTAAAGAGATTGATGGGATCCAGGGCACACTACCCCAAAACATGGAAATCTATTTCCTCCACAAGATATAACAGACAAATGCAATGCATAAAACTTTATTGGATCCTCTTTAGGAAAAAAACAGATAGGAGAGATATTCGTGGGACAATTGGGGTAAAACTGTATAAGAACTGGATTTTGAATGACATAATAGAATTAATTATTAGTTTACGTTGGGTAACAGCTTACGGAAAAATCCGAATGAACTTTCTGGCCAACCCAATATTTAAGAGGTATGTGTTATGATACCTGCAACTTATTTTTTTTTTTTTATACTTATACATATATCCCCATAACCCCTCCCTCTTGTGTCTCTCTCCCACCCTCCCTATCCCACCCCTCTAGGTGGTCACAAATCACCAAGCTGATTTCCCTGTTCTATGCAGCTGCTTCTGCCTACTGCAACTTATTTTTAAATGATTCAGCAACAGTATAAAATATGTATAGATAGTTCATTGGTGAGTGATGAAATAAATATGGTAAAACGATAAAAATTGTTGAATCTAGGTAGAGAGTATACAGATACTCACTGTAATTTTCTTTAAATTTCTCTCCATGTTTGAATATGTTCATAATGAAAAGGTTGGAGAGATTAAAAAAAATGAAACAAACATGTAACAATCAGTTTGTTGTCAACATTAAGAAAATGTAACATTTTTCAATAGTCAACTTCAACTCAATTCAGTCTTTTTATCATTAATATATTATATTTAATGTTGGACAGGGAAGCAATTTAATATGTTTCGCATTATGTGAGGTGGGGGGTCTCCAAAATCAAGAGTACCTAATAAGACCAACTGTAGATTTTAAAATGACTATGTCATTTAGATACTTGGTGGGGGATAAATATAGCACACTATACCAGATAGATGTTATTTAAACAGTTGCTCTAATACATCATAATCATAAAAAGCCCATGGCATTTGTTTCAGTTTGTTGGTTAGAGCTATGTCTCTACCCCTACACAGCCATTACTTCATTCTATGATTACTGCAGGTAGAACTAGTGTCTCTGCCTTTGGTCTTTTCTTTGCAGTGACAGATTTCTCTTTCTAAAGCACATCTTTCATTATGTCATAGATCTGCTCACAAACACAGAGTGGGTCAAGGAAGGGGAATTATTTAAGTTGGGTCTCAAAGAATAAACCAGAGAATAGCAGACTGGCTGGACAGAAAACAGGGATTCCAGGCAGAGAAAACACCCTACATTAAGTTACCAAATGGCTTAATACTTTCAGGAAGTTCTAAGTAGCTCGCTGTGTCCGGGGCACATGTGTTAAGGGAGTGATGGAAATGAGGCTGTGCAGTTAACCAAGGGTCAGATCACACTGAGTTTTGTGAACCTTGGCAAGAATTTTGGATTTTATCCTGTAGTATATGGTAGTTTAGGCAGGAAATGGACATGATCTGATTTTCCTTCTAGAATATAGTCCTAGCAAGTCTCTGACCCATCTAATCATTTCAAGGCTTCCAGATGGCTCATATTACTCATCATAGAAACCACATAAACAGGGCACCTGTGCTCCACCTTGCAACTCACCCATCCACACCTACCACATACTCAAAAACTCTCCAACAGATTTCTGGGATTCTTTGCCCCATTTCGTTCAATGTTCCATGCTCTGAGTCTCACCATTCAGTTCTGCCTTACATTAATGATATTGATTTAGACCTTCACCCTTCTGGACATAATATTGATATTTATGAGTTAGCATGATACAATGCAATTTTTGGGTAAGAAGCTCTTCCTTACACACCACCACCCAGCTCCATCTTGGCTTCCTGAACACAGCTTTTTCCTGGGACTTACCTGACTGGAACAGGGACCAAATAACAGTAGTAGAAAGACTGAGGTTAAAAGCAGGTTAGAATGGAGACAAGGAGGACAGTTGCGGAACTATCACAATGACTATGTATTAGACGAACTAAGAGAAGGAAGGTATGAAAGGGAGTGAAGAAAATCAAATAAGCAGGTTTTAAGGGGATAAGGAGCAGAGGAATGACTTCTGGGTTCCTTACAGGGATGACTAAGTGGTCCCATTCACTTAGATAAATAAAACAGGAAGCAGGTTTGATGGAGAAGACTATGACCCCAGTTGTGGATCTGTTGAGTCTGTAGTGCCTAACAGAAATTTTGATGGAGAAATCCATGGGCAGCAGGACGTCTAGGTCTGGAACTCAGGAGAATCTGCACTGGAGATAGTGATTTGGAAGTAGTGAAAGAGATAGGCAGGAATGAGATCACCTGGAGAGAGTGCTCACTGTGAGGAAAGGATGAAAGATGAAATCTTGTGGAACAAAAACATATAATGAGCAAGTAAAAAAGATAATACCTAGTGAAAAAGACCAAGTAGGAGTGTCCAGAGAGATAGAAACAAGACCCAGAAAGAGTTCCTCAGCTGTCCTGCAGACCATTAGATTTGATATTTAGAAGGGTTTTGGTGACCTTGAAGAGAGCAGTTTCAGTGAAGTGATAGTAACACATTATTTTTTTTGAAAAAGTAAGGAAGTTGAGGAAGTGTTTACAGAAAACATGGATAACTTTTCAAGAAACCTGATTACTAATGAAAGGAATGAGACGATGCTTTAGCTGGTTTCAGAGATTTTTTGTTTGTTTTTGTTTTGGTTATGTTGTTTTTATAAATGGGAAAGGTTTGAATGTGTTTCTATACTTCAAGGGAAGGAGCCCCTGAAAAACTGAGACTGAGAGGAGGCAATTGCTAGACCAAGACACCAAAGGAGGCAGGAGAATACTGTATATCCTGTGAAACAGGAAGGAAATAGGCAAAGATGCCAGCAGATAGTACGTTTGCAGATGTAGAAGTGAGAAACTGGGGAAATTAGGATCTTGCACTTTGATTCTGCCTTTGATTTAGGGGACCTGTTCCGCTGTGGAGAGTGAGAATAAAAGTTTTAAATGTGGTGAAGAATTGGCATTGCTGCAGGAAGAGTCCACTAACTATTGGAGGCAGTTAGTGGCATTAATCTGTCATTCTTGTGATCTCCCCCAGCAGCTGAAATGTAAAAGCATAGAAAATAGTTGCTATGGAAAGAAGTTCAGATTTTATCATGCAAGAACGATCCAAGTTGAAAATTAGTAGCGTAGGTATAGAGGGAGAATGGAAATTAAGTTGTTGGAAAGTAAAGGACTTAAGCAGTGTATTATAAGGTCTAGAGTAGAAAGTAAAAGAAATGAGGCTAGAGGAGAGTAATGGTATAGGTGAAAAAAGAGGAGCTGAAAAAACCTGAGGTTTTTTTTAGAAGAAAGAGCAAATACCATTGAGGTAAAGGATTGAGAGGATGATCAGGATGTTAATTGAGATGATCAGAATGTTAATCAAGGTTGGGGCTTTGGACTTTGAGATTTCGGAGGGAGAATATTTCCAAATGATGATAAAGTTCAGCATATGACCTTGGGTGTTATTTGCTGACACATGGTGTGGGTCAAGTTTGTTGAGTAGATAATGTCAAGGACTTTGAGGCTAGGGCATTGGGTGCTTTGTCCCCTGAACACTGAAGTCACCCAAGGTAAGTATGACTTGGAAGTTAAGATGCAACCCTTGAAGGTGGGTAAATGTGAAAATGGTAGATGACACTGTCCAGGAGAGGTAGAGGATGGTGTAACAAAATGGTATTAATTTTGAATGAGGAATGTATTTAAACAAGGGTAGAAAGGTAATGCTCTGGAAGAGTGATTCTCAAAGTTTACTGTGCTTAAGAATCACCTGTAGGGTTTGTTCCAACACAAATTGCTGGACCCTATTCCCAGAATGTCTGTTGCAATAGGTCTGGAGTAAAGCCAAGAAATTTGCTTTTCTAGCAAGTTCCCAGGTTTGGGGACCACTCTTTCAGACCACCACTCTGGAAGCTCTGTAATGAGAATTTGACAGAGATGAACTTGTTGAATAAAGAACAATAAGCAGCCTCCATAAGACAGAATGAGGGAGAGGGGAATAGAGATATCAGAAAGAAGAATTGCTTTCGTTTGTTTCAGTTAAGGGAATATGTGGAGAAATCATTCATTAAAATAATTGAGGAGGGAGGAAACTCTAGTCTCATGACTTGGGGTTTCCTGAAGATGTGGTGAAATAGTTTGAAGAAAAGTCAACAAGGAGCTGGTTGAGGCTCTAGGGAAAATACATAGGCTGTAAGAAAAATAAAGATTCTGAGAGGCTGCCATTTAAGGGAATAACTGAGGTAATTGTCTAGGTTGTGAAGCCCTGTGTTAGCAAAGGCTCAGATGCAAAGGGTGCCATGGAAACCTGCAGCTGGGTCACCACCTGTAAACTTTGTTACTCTTGAAATGGCTAATGGAGCTTAAGGCCTTGTTTTCCCAGAGTGAAACCAGGAGTACTCTGAGATATGGGGAGAGTGTGCCTGTGTGGTTGATCAGCTCATAATCCCTTTATCTGAACAACAGGAAAGTGGAAGATGGAAACTCCTGGGGGAATTTTCTCGATTCAACAATGGCCAAGGGCCTTTGGTGACATAGTCCCATGTGTAATATCAAGATTTGGGTGGATGTCTAGAGATGGCCAGCTTGTCTGAAGAGTACCTGGGATTTAGATATTAGCTAACCTCTCAAAAATGTAGGTTCTTTAAAAATGTAAAATGCTGTTGAATATTGATAGTTTTTCAATGTTGACTGTGAAGTATATTAACACTTCGAGCTTTGTCACTGATAACATTATAAATCATATATTTTTTTAATTTTTAAAATTGTTTTATTTTTTCAAGCAGACAGAAAAAATTTATTCAAAGTCACACAATAACTATATTAGATAGGGATTAGTGTATCTCCGTTTTATAGATATGGAAATTGAGGTTTAGTCACGCAGCTAGTAAATAGGAGAACCAAAATTTGAAGACAGACATTCTAGCTCCAGAGCCCATGCTTTTAACCACTATTCCATATACTGCCTCCACAGATGGATCATAATTTATTGAACCATTCTCCTATTGTTGGATAATTAGTTTTCTAAACTTTCAGTTACGAGTAAATGAACATCTCTTACACATGTCCTTGACACAGTTAAACAGCTATTTCTGTATGACAAATTCCTAAAAGTGAAAGAGGATCTTTTTTTAAATATCCAACAATGCCTTGCAAAATCAGAGGAACAACAAATCCGAAATTAATAAAAACTTTTTAACATGATCTCGAGCAAAGCATCTGAACTGGAGAGGAGAGAGATCCTTGTGTATTTTCTAAATTGGACTTGGATATGCAAATTAGGAACAGGTCTGTGGTCCCATCTCCTACTCCCCTCCTCACAAATTTAGACTCTGTTTTTCTGGTACTACCTTGAGGTTAGACCAAGAGCATGAAAAAAAATTGGAGGGAAACATGACAGAACATCCCAGGCCTGGGGTTGCTTGCTCTAGTCCCTCCTCCAGCTACTCTCACCCTGAGCAGCTTCTTTTTTCTCATAGAGGACCAGGCAACTTCTTCCACCACCCCAAGGCAAGTGAGGAGGGAGGTCCCAAGAAAACCTCCAGCTGGTTTTGGGGGCTGTATTTAGAAAGGGGAAGCAAGTGTGTAAATCCGTGATTGGATGCTCACGGAATGGTGGAATTGATGACGCTGCCGTCAAATTTGGGGGCGGGGGGTAGCTTGTCATCTTTACACGGTCCTAAAGATTGTGCCTACCTTTTGCCTTGAAATGTCTGATTGTGAGAGGCTTGCTGTGGTAACCTGAGCTAGCGGAGTAACAGGGGGCAATGGAAGTGTGATGGTTAATTTTATGTGTCAATTTGACTAGGCCACAAGATGCCCAGATATTTGATTAAATGTTACGTCTAGGTGTGTCAGTGAGGGTGTTTCCAGAAGAGATTAGCAATGGAATAAGTATGCTGAGTAAAGCAGATTGTGTTTTACAATGTGGGTGGGCATCATTCAGTCTGTTGAGGGCCTGAAAAGGCTAAAAAGGCAGAGGAAAGGAGAATTTGTGCTCTCTGTCTGACTGCTTGAGCTTTGGCATGGTCTTCTCCTGCCCTTATACTGGGTGGGACTTACATCATTGGTGCCCCTGTTCTCAGGCCTTTGGACCTGCACTAAAACTATACCACCATCTTTCCTGGGTCTCCAGCTTGCAGATGGCAGATTGTGGGATTTCTCAGCCTTCATGATCCTATGAGCCAATTCCTCACAATAAACCTCTTGAGATATATAAAATTTATATTGTTAATCTTTTTCCCAGCCTTCCCCAAAGGGACTTACAGCCTTTTACCAGAGTTACTGTGCACTGGAGAAAATGAAATAATCAGACCTTCCAGGGACTACTGGCCACTGACTGAACTGACACAAATTCCAGGAGACCCAAAACATCACTGTGGTCCACCAGGCAGAATAGGGGCTTACAGAGGTTAGGTGATCAATGGAGTTTTAGCTCAGATCCATCTCAGAGAGGGCGTAGTGGGTCACCAAACCTATTCTGTGGTTATTTCTCCTTTTCAAGAATGGAGAAATGCTCAGCATTTAGCAGAATCCCCACATTAGTTCCCTGACTTGTGGAGTGAGGGCTATTATGGTGGGAAAGGCAAAGTGGAAGCCACTAGAACTGCCTCTACCTAGGAAAATCGTAAACAAAAAGCACTACCACACTGCTGGAAGGATTGCAAAGATTTGTGCCACCATCAAGGACTTGAGGGATTCAGCCATGGTGAGTCCCACTACATCCCCATTCAACTCTCCTATGTGGCCTGCGCAGAAGGCAGATGGATCTTGGAGAGTGAGAGTGGATTATCATAAGCTTAACCATGTGGTGACTCCAACTGCACCTTCTGCACCAGATGTGGTTTCAATGCTTGACCAACATAACATATGCCCTGGTACCTGGGGTACAGTTATTGCTCTGGCAAGTGCTTTTTTCTTGATACCTGTTAGTTAAGACCACCAGAAGCAGTTTGCTTTCAGCTAACAAGGCAAGCAATACACCTTCACTATCCTACCCCAGAGATGTATCAATTCGCCAGCCCTACTTCATAACTTAGTTTGCAGTGATCTTGATCACTTTTTCCTTCCACAATATATTACACTGGTCCATTACATGGATGTTGTCAGAGCAAGTATTCAACTTCAGTGAAAAAAACAGCCTGTTTTTATGTTTATGCATGAAGCTTTAGAAACCGTGGAAATATTTTAAAAGATCATTTTAACAGCCCTTTGAAATTTTGGTGAGCCCTACAGAGATAGATACATCTAAATGTCTTTTACACGAGGTTATCTTTCTTCAGACTACTTGAGAGTTTCTTTTTGAATAAAAAATTATTTTCCTATGAATCTACAAGAGATCATGTTCTGGTGTTGAAGTTACCTGAACTGGGTATTTAGTAATTAATCTTAGAACCTGATAAATTTTAAAGTCATATTGGCAACTGTTAGAAAATTATACTGACAAATGGTTTAATAAATTGAGATTATCCTACGCTCTTTTTGGTCTTTCGTTTTGTTGTATCCCTTTACAGCACAGCAGCCTATGCTATAAAAAATAAAGTATTTTTCTTATTTTATATGTTATTCATATAGGTTTATAGTTTCCTTTTAGTACTGTCATTTCATATGAAAAGGATTTATAATTTGTCTGTTTCCCCCATTACTACTTAAGATGTGGCTGAGTTTTATTCATCTAGCTGGGCAAACAATATTAGGTTTCCAGGCCTGGGAATAATCCTTCGTGGTTCATGGCTCCAACCTCTGGGTTTGAGGCTCTTCTGTCTGGCCTTGAGGCTCTGCCTTTGGATTCTCCTTGCTTTTTCATGAAGTACCATGTGTTTGTAGGTAAATACTTTAATCAGCCTGTTTCCTGCCTGTAGAGTTTTAGAAGTCCAACTGTCTTTCATTTTATTCTCTATCTATTCATTTCAGTCCAAGTGGACAGTGTTTCTGTTGGTATAAAACGTTCTGGAAACTCGTGTTATCTCCTCTGTATGGCAGGGGATCTACTCCATTACACAAGAGACCTCTCCATAGGTCTTCCCTAGATAATCCTATTTTTATTTTTGGCTTCTGCTGAGGAGGCTGAGGCGCTCCAAAAGTCACACCTCTAATTTCTTCAATGACCCCTGGTATGACTGAATACTGTGATATCTGATTCCTTTCAAGGCACTAACAAAAGGTTGCCTAGTCAAATGCTTGGCTTTCTCACCAGAGTAGGTTTTCCTGACAGTGACTCTTCTAATTTTAGCATATCTGTCAGTTTGGACAGACTGAGAATTTCCCAAATCATCAAGTCTTATTTCCTTTTCAATTAACAGTTCTTCCCTTAATTTATCTCTATCCTCACCCATCTTACTATAAGAAGCCAGAAGAAAAGAGGCTGTACCTTCAACACTGCTTGGAAATCCCAGCTAAATTTCCAAGTTCATCACTTACAAATTCTGCTTCCCACATAACTGCAAGGACACAATTCAGCTAATCTTTCTGTCATTATATAACAAGGATCCCCTTTTCTCCCATTTTCAATAACATGTTCCTCATTTTCATCTGAGTCTCACCAGGAGCACTTGTAATACGAATATTTCTATGAAAAGTCTGTTCATGATGATTTAGGTATTCTCTAAGACAATTTATGTTTTTTCTACCATGCTCTTCACTTCTTTCTGAGTTCTCATTAGCAGAGTCATTAAAATCCATATTTCTACTAACAGTCTGTTCAAGGCAATATAGGTTTTTTCTGTTATGTTTCTCAAAATTCTTCCAGCCTCTGCAATTGCCCAATATTAAAGCCACTTCCACGTTTTAAAGTATTTGCTACATCAGGATCCCAGTTTTGGTATCAAAATCTGTGTTCGTTTCCTATTACAGCTGTAAACAAAATTATCACAAACTTAATGACTTAAAACAAGACAAATTGATTTTCTTACTGTTCTGTAGGTCAGAAGTTTCATGGGCTAAAATCAAAGTGTCACTAGGGCTGCTTTCTTTCTGGAGGCTCTAGGGGAGAATATATTTCCTTGCCTTTTCTGGCTTCTAGAGGCACCTGCATTCCTTGGCTCATGATTCCTTCCTCCATCTTCAAAGTCAACAGCATAGTATCTTCAAGTCTTTCTCACTGACACTTCTGACTCTCTTTTATAAGGACCCTTGTGATTACATTGGGACTATCAGGATAATTTTCCCATCTCGATATCCTTAACTTAATCACTTCTACAAAGTTACATTTGCCATCTAAGATAACATGTTCACAGGTTCTAGGGAGCCATTATTTTGTCTACCACAAGATGGAAGCTTAGATTATTTATTTGAGATCTTTTTTTTTTTTTTTAACTTTTCTGAGGTATTCATTTAGTGCTATAAATTTTTCTCTCAGAACTGCTTTAGTTGTGTCTTACAAATTTTGATATGTTGTTATTTATGTCTCACTCACTTTAGTGTGTTTTTTAAAATTTCCCTTGAGACTTCTTTCTGACCCATGGGTTATTTAGAAATGTGATGTTTACTTTGCAAGTGTTTGAAGACTTTCCTTTTATCTTTCTGTAACTGATTTCTATTTTGTTTGCTTTGTGATCAGAGAACACATTGTGTATGATTTAAATTTTTTTTAATTTATTGAATTTGCTTTCTGGCCCACGATATGGTCTATCTTGGTATATGTTTCCTGGGTACTTGTAATGAAGCTATGTTGAGTAAATTGTGCTACAAATGTCCATTACAGCCTGTTTGTTGATGGTGTTGAGTTCTGTACCTTTGCTGATTTTCTGCTTTGTCATATAGATTTTTGAGAAAAGGATGTTGAAGTTTCCAACTTATAACTGTGGATGTGTCTATTTCTTCCTTCAGTCCTATCAGTTCTTGCTACACATATTTTGCAGCTCTGTTGTTGGGCACATATATATTTAGTGTTTTTATGTCTTACTGATGGATTGACTCTTTAACTACACACCCTTTCTCTGGTAATTTTTTCTTAGAAGTCTAATTTATCTGATATTAACATAGCCACTCCTGCTTTCTTTTGCTTAATATGTGCAAGAATTTTTTTCATTCTTTTACTTTTAACTTGCCTATATCATTATATCTAAATTTCCTGTATGAGTTTCTTACAGACAGCATATAGTTGGGTTATAATTTTTAATACACTCTGGGAATTTCTGACTTTTAATTGGTCCATTTAGATATTTACATTTAAAATAATCATGTATATTTAGGGCTTTATGTCTGACAGTTTAATTTTTGTTTTCTGTTTTCCTCTCTGTTTTTATCTCCCTGCAAGTTGCTTCAGAATTTTTTACATTTCCATTTTGATTATCTATATAGTTTTTTATTGTGTCTTTTTGTATAGCTTTTTAGTAGTTTCTCTAGGTATTACATTATACATACATAATTTATTACACTGGCATACAGTGTAATAAATGACTACACTGGCATAGTCATTTACCAGTTCAAATGAAGGGTAGAAACCTTGTGTTAGAGTTCTCCAGAGAAACAGAACAGGATATATAGATATAGACATAGATATATAAGAGGAGATTTATTATAGGAATTGGCTTATGCAGTTATGGAAGCCAAGAAGTCCCACAATCTGTTGTCAGCAAGCTTGGGAACCAGGAACTGGTGGTATAATTCAGTCTGAATCTGAAGGTTTGAGAAAAAGGGGGCCACTGGTGTAAGTCCTGGAGTCCAAAGGCCCAAGAACCAGGGGCTCCAATGTCCAATGGTAGGCAAGGATAGATGTTCCAGCTTAAAGAAGAGAGAGAATTTGCCCTTCCTTCACCTTTTTGTTCCATTCAAGTCCTCAAGACTTTGGATGATACCTGACCAAACATGGGAATTGTGAAGAGTGAATATCTCTACTCAATCTACTGAATCACATGTTAATCTCTTCCAGAAATACCCTCATAGGCACACCCAGAAATAATGTTTACCAGCTATCTGGGCATACCCCAGCCCAGTCAAATTAACACATGAAATTAACTGTCACAATTCTTATCTCCCTTTATGTTCCATTATCCTCCCCAGTTTATAGTTTAGTCGTCTTAAATATTTTCTCTCCATACATTTAAAATGTTACATTCTTGGCTTCAATTTTCAAATATAAGTTACAAAATTCAAGAGGAGAATAAATGTCTAATGTATTTACCCATATTTTTTTTACTGTGTTCTTTCTTCCTTCTTGATATTCCAAGATTTCTTTTTGTGCTGTTGCTTTTATATTTAGCGAACTTCACTTAGCCTTTCTTTCTTCTTTTTTTGAGGTTTATAAAATAATCTTTTTAAAATTTTTTTCTTGCTTTACCGAGGTATAATTGACAAAAAAATTGGAACACAGTTAAAGTGTACAATGTGATTATTTCCTATACATACATATTGTGAAATTATTTCCTAGCCTTTTTTTGTACAGTAGATCTACTGAAAACAAATTCTCTTAGCTTTCCTTCATCTGAGAATATCTTGATTATCTGCTATTTCCTGAAAAATATTTTCACTGGATATAGGATACCAGGTTTATGG
Source organism: Eschrichtius robustus (assembly GCF_028021215.1). Classification (NCBI taxonomy): domain Eukaryota; kingdom Metazoa; phylum Chordata; class Mammalia; order Artiodactyla; family Eschrichtiidae; genus Eschrichtius; species Eschrichtius robustus. The sequence goes on along the minus strand of NC_090826.1, from coordinate 130,280,946 downwards.
CTCTTTTCTATCACCAGTTGAAAAATGTACCACTTCCTTCTAGCCTATGTGGTTTCTGATGAGAAATCCATCATCATTCAATTCTTTTCCCCTAAGGTTAAGGTGTTGTTTCTTTCTTTCTGCTTTTAAACTTTTTCTTTGTCTTTAGTTTTCATAAGTTTTACTATAATGTGTGTTGAAGTGAATTTTTAGAGGGTTCATCCTGTTTGGTGTTCCCTTAATTTCTTGCATCTGTAATCTTTCTTCTCCTGGGGCTCTAATGACATGAATGTTAGATATTTTGTTATAGTCCTACAGGTATCTAAGGTTTTGTTTGTTGCTTTCAGACTTTTTTCTCCCATTTTTTCAGATTTGGGTGATTTCTATTGTTCTGTCTTCAAATTCCCTGATTCTTTCCTCTGTTCCTTGCATTATGTTACTGAGCCCATCCATTGAGTTTTGTTTTGTGTATTTTTTTGTTTTTCTTTTTTTTGTTTTTGGTTATTGTATTTTTAAATCTAAAGTTTCCATTTGGTTCTTCTTTATGTTTTCTAATTCTTTGTTGAGAGCTTTTTTTTTTTGTTTCTTTCTTTTTTGCTAAAGCTCCCTATGTTTTCATTTGGTTCAAGCATGTTTAAAACTGTTCACTGAAGCATTTTTATGATAGTTGTTTTAAAATCTTTGTCAGATAATTCTAATATCTGTCATCTCAGTGTTTGCATCTATATTATTTATTGTTCAGTTTGAGATCTTCCTGGTTCTTATTATAATGAGGGATTTTTTATAAACATGGCCATTTGGGTAATTATAAGACTCTAAATCATATTTAAACCTGGTGTAGCTGGCTTCCATTGATACTAGTCTAGCAAAGGAGGAGGAATATTCCACTTTACTATTGCCAGGTGGGAATAGAAGTTCAGGTTGTTCACAAGGCCTCTGTTGACACACAAGCAGGGAACTCCTCATTACTGATGGGAGGGCTAGGAGTCTCGTTCCTCAGTGGCCTTGACTGATATTTCCCTTGCTAGAAGTTGTAAAGTGCCTTATTACAGCTTTTCTTGTGGTCTCCAATAACACCACACGGTAGAATATGGTCTTACTTCTGCCTGATAAAAAGTCTTGGCCCCCTACTCAGCTTTCCTACTATATCTACTACTCAGCCTCCCTACTGCACCTATTAATCCCTACTACACCTACAACTCAGTCTCCTTACCCCCACTCCCCAGGGAGAGGATGGTGTGTGAGGGTGGTGTGATGTGGCAGTAGTAAGGAAACCTTGCCAGAGCCTGATGAGTGTTTCAGCCTAGGCTCCCCATTCAGCGTTTTTTTTTTTTGTTATTGTTGTTTGGGGGAAGGCCACAGTTTTTTCTGTGATGTTTGGCTGGAACATAGCAGTTATTGTACAAAAGTTTCCTATATCACTAGGTTGTCCCTTTCTATTCCTTTGGCTAAAGACAACAGGCTTTTCTTGGGGCTTTTTGTCTGTGCCCCTCAGCATTTCCAGGTTACTGCCTTCTTCAATTCCAAGTCTGGGATATATAAGGCAAGGGAAAAAACCCTGGAAACTTACCATTGTGACTGACCTTCCACAGACCCGAGGTTTCTACTAATCTGCCTTCTTTTCTCTATCTTTCAAATCTTTCTTATGTTTGCTCTGTATATACCGCCCATGGGTTTTAGTTATACTTAGAGGAAGGAAGAGGGAAAATTATGTCTACTCCATCTTCTCAGAAATGGAATAGCTAATAAGTAATTTTATAGTTATTAAAAGAAAAAACCCCAAATTCAACTTCTACTACATGGAAACTACTATAGATGTTCTTTCACAAGTACAATTTAAATAACTGAACTTTATCAAAATTTAAAAATTTGCTCTGTGAAGAGCACTTGTAAGCAAGTGAAAAGGTAATCCACAGTCTAGGAGAATTGAACCACTGCATGACCCGATAATAAATGAATGTCAATGTCTCCATAGAAAATTAATCCAAGATAAAATAGACTTTAAAATAAAGAATGTTATAAGAGACAAGAAAGGACACTACATAATGATGAAGTGATTAATCTAAGAAGAAGACATAACAATTATAAATATATATGCACCCAACATAGGAGCACCACAATACAGAAGGCAAATGTTAACAGCTATAAAAGAGTAAATTGACAGTAACACAATAATAGTGGGGGACTTTAACACCTCACTTACACTAATGGACAGATCATCCAGACAGAAAATTAATAAGGAAACACAAGCTTTAAACAACACAATAGACCAGATAGATTTAATTGATATTTATAGGACATTCCATGCGAAAACAGCAGATTACACTTTCTTCTCAAGTGCACACGGAACATTCTCAAGGATAGATCACATCTTGGGTCACAAATCAAGCCTTGGAAAATTTAAGAAAACTGAAATCATATCAAGCATTTTTTCTGACTACAACGCTATGAGATTAGAAATAAACTACAGGGAAAAAAACGTAAAAAACACAAGACATGGAGGCTAAACAATATGCTACTAAATAAACAAGAGATCACGGAAGAAATCAAAGAGGAAATCAAAACATACCTAGAGACAAATGACAATGAAAACACGACGATCCAAAACCTATGGGATGCAGCAAAAGCAGTTCTAAGAGGGAATATTATAGCAATACAATCCTACCTCAAGAAACAAGAAAAATCTCAAAAAAAACAATCTAACCTTACACCTAAAAGAACTAGAGAAAGAAAAACAAACAAAACCCAAAGTTAGTAGAAGGAAAGAAATCATAAACATCAGAGCAGAAATAAATGAAAAAGATATGAAGGAAACAACAGAAAAGATCAATAAAACTAAAAGCTGGTTCTTTGAGAAGATAAGCAAAATTGATAAACCTTTAGCCAGACTCATCAAGAAAAAGAGGGAGAGGACTCAAATCACTAAAATTAGAAATGAAAAAGGAGAAAATACAATGGACACCGCAGAAATACAAAGCATCGTAAGAGACTACTACAGGCAACTCTATGCCCATAAAATGGACAACCTGGAAGAAATGGACAAATTCTTAGAAAGGTATAACCTTCCAAGACTGAACCAGGAAGAAATAGAAAATATGAACAGACCAATCACAAGTAATGAAATTGAAACTGTGATTAAAAATCTTCCAACAAACAAAAGTCCAAGACCAGATGGCTTCACAGGTGAATTCTATCAAACATTTAGAGAAGAGCTAACACCCATCCTTCTCAAACTCTTCCAAAAAATTGCAGAGGGAGGAACATTCCCAAACACATTCTATGAGGCCACCATCACCCTGATACCAAAATCAGACAAAGACACTACAAAAAAAGAAAATTACAGACCAATATCACTGATGAATATAGATGCAAAAATCTTCAACAAAATACTAGCAAACAGAATCCAACAACACATTAAAGGGATCATACATCATGACCAAGTGGGATTTATCCCAGGGATGCAAGGATTCTCCAATATATGCAAATCAATCAATGTGATACACCATATTAACAAATTGAAGAATAAAAGCAATATGATCATCTCAACAGATGCAGAAAAACCTTGTGACAAAATTCAACACCCATTCCTGATAAAAACTCTCCAGAAAGTGGGCATAGAGGGAACCTACCTCAACATAATAAAGGCCATATATGACAAACCCACAGCAAACATCATTCTCAATGGTGAAAAACTGAAAGCATTTCCTCTAAGATCAGGAAAAGACAAGGATGTCCACTCTCGCCACTATTATTCAACATAGTTTTGGAAGTCCTAGCCACAGCAATCAGAGAAGAAAAAGAAATAAAAGGAACATGAATTGGAAAAGAAGAAGTAAAACTGTCACTGTTTGCAGATGACATGATACTACACATAGATATTACTAAAGATGCCACCAGAAAACTACTAGAGGTAATCAATGAGTTTGGTAAGCTTGCAAGATACGAAATTAATGCACAGAAATCTTGCATTCCTATTCACTAACCATGAAAGATGAGAAAGAGAAATTAAGGAAACACTCCCATTCACCATTGCAACAAAAAGAATAAAATACCTAGGAATAAACCTACCTAAGGAGGTAAAAGACCTGAACTCAGAAAACTATAAGACACTGATGAAAGAAATCAAAAATGACACAAACAGATGGAGAGATATACCATGTTCTTGGATCAGAAGAATCAATATTGTGAAAATGAATGTACTACCCAAAGCAATCTACAGGTTCAATGCAATCCTGATCAAATTACCTATGGCATTTTTTACATAACTAGAACAAAAAAAATCTTAAAATTTGTATAGAGACAGAAAAGACACGGAACAGCCAAACAATCTTGAGGGAAAAAAACAGAGCTGGAGGAATCAGACTCCCTGACTTCAGACTATACTACAAAGCTACAGTAATCAAGACAATATGGTACTGGCACAGAAACAGAAATATAGATCAATGGAACAAGATAGAAATCCCGGAGATAAACCCATGCACCTATGGTCAACTAATCTATGACAAAGGAGGCAAGGATATACAATGGAGAAAAGACAGTCTCTTCAATAAGTGGTGCTAGGAAAACTGGACAGCTACATGTAAATGAATGAAATTAGATCACTCCCTAACACCATACACAACAATAAGCTCAAAATGGATTAAAGACCTAAATGTAAGACTGGACACTATAAAACTCTTAGAGGAAAACATAGGAAGAACACTCTTTGACATAAATCACAGCAAGATCTTTTTGACCCACCTCCTAGAGAAATGGAAATAAAAACAAAAATAAACAAATGGGACCTAATGAAACTTAAAAGGTTTTGCACAGCAAAGGAAATTGTAAAGAAGATGAAAAGACAACCCTCAGGATAGGAGAAAATATTTGCAAACAAATCAACAGACAAAGGATTAATCTCCAAAATATATAAACAGCTCATGCAGCTCAATATTAAAAAAACAAACAACCCAATCAAAAAACGGGCAGAAGATCTAAGTAGACATTTCTTCAAAGAAGACATACAGATGGCCAAGAGGCACATGTAAAGCTGCTCAACATCACTAGTTATTAGAGAAATGCAAATCAAAACTACAATGAGGTATCACCTCACACCAGTTAGAATGGCCATCACCAGAAAATCTACAAACAACAAATGCTGGAGAGGATGTGGAGAAAAGGGAACCCCCTTGCACTGTTGGTGAGAATGTAAATTGATACCGCCACTATGGAGAACAGCATGGAGGTTCTTTAGAAGACTAAAAATAGAGTTACCATATGACCCAGCAATCCCACTACTGGGCATATACTCAGAGAAAACCATAATTCAAAAAGAGTCATGTGCCACAGTGTTCATTGCAGCACTATTTACAATAGCCAGGTCATGGAAGCAACATAAATGTCCATCGACAGATTAATGGATAAAGAAGATGTGGTACATATATACAATGGAATATTACTCAGCCATAAAAAGGAACGAAATTGGGTCATTTATAGAGACATGGATGGACCTAGAGACTGTCATACAGAGTGAAGTAAGTCAGAAAAAGAAAAACAAATACTGTATGCTAACACATATATGTGGACTCTAGAAAAATGGTACAGAGGAACTGGTTTGCAAGGCAGAAATAGAGACACAGATATAGAGAACAAATGTATGGACCCCAAGGGAGGAAAGCAGGGGTGGGGGGTGGGGGGTGGGATGAATTGGGAGATTTGGATTGACATGTATACACTAATATCTATAAAATAGATAACTAATAAGAACCTGCTGTATAAAAATAAATTAATAAAACTAAATTTAAAAAAATCCAGCTAAAAATGAAAACAAAATGATATAATTAGAGCATCATTTTACAACCTTCAGTGTACTAGTGAATATAGGTATCTGACCATTAACAGCTGCTAATACTGGAAGAGAATAAAAATAAAGGTTAGGTTCATCCTGATGAAAGAATATAACATTATCTATAATCTTGCCAAACTAAACAAACCTGAGTTTTATCAAGTCTCTGGATCCAACAACCAAATTTCAGAAAATACAAAAGAAGAGCAACGTGGAAATACACCATCAGTGTGTAATCAGCAAAATCTCATCTATAGGAAATTCTGCAGGTCCATGGCCCAAGTTCTGCAACAAATACATTTTAAAAGACATATCAAAAGGACAAAGATAAGTGAGAGGAGAAAGCAGAACAAAATTTTGGAAGCTGAAAATTAGATGAGTGAGTCTTAATCTATGGTAGACAAGGAGCTTAAACCAGCAGTGGGCAAACTGGTTCAGAAATTCGTGTTATTAGTTATCTCTGAAACTGGGGATGCGGATAGGGCTGAAAATAAGAGGACTGGCTGAAAAATCTGTTCAAGAAGCAGTAAAGTCCAGGTACCCTCTCATACTGCACATGGATGGGAGCCAGCCCCTTGTCTCTTCCAGAAGAAAAGTAGATGTTTATTCTCTGTAAAAAGTTTAACAGAAAAGATGGATGATGGATAATAGACATGACTGAGTGTTCTGTGCTAACTCAGAGTTGAGTAAAGGTCTACATCTTGAATGATGAATCCCCATCCTGGTTTTCCATACATCTCCCCAAATGCTAACAGCCAGGCTTATACAGTAAGTCCCCTACATATGAACCTTCAAGTTGCAAACTTTCAAAGATGTGAATGCGCGTCCGCATGTCCAATCGTGTTAGTTCATGTGTCTCGCATACATTGTCACGTGCGTGCATCCTCTACAAGTGGTTGTGCTTTTGTGTACTTTACTGTACAGTACTGTATAGAGTACGGTAGTATGTATCTTTATTTCAAGCTAGATCTGCAAGAGGACAACTTCATTGAACTTCCTTGCTGTGCAACACAAGAGGCTTACTAATGAAGACCTGATGGAATTGGAGGTCCAGAGAAAGGACGAAGAGAGACAAGAGGAAGAAGTAACTGAAGAACCAAAGAGATTCACGACACAGGAAATGGCAAGGGAATTTTTTTTATTTGAGGAGGCACTGTTAGTTTTTGAGGCATGGGATCTGAATGTAGAACGGTACACGAAGGTTGCAGCAGCCGTTCAGAATGCAATCCAGTGCTACTGTGTCATCTACGACGAGAAAAAAAAGAGCTACTACCCAGACATCACTGGATCGTTTTTTCAAGAGGGTAAATAGAACTGAATCCAAAGAGGAACCAGAACCTGTGCCATCAATGTCAGGTGTGAGTGAAATTGCAGCTTGCCCTTTGTCTCCTGTTGCTGACGATCCTTCAGCTCTACCATCTCCCACCTCCTCTCCCTCCTCCAGTCAGTAACTCTTCTTGTCTGTTCACTCGATGCCAGCTCCTGTATGCCAGCTGTTGTACTGTACTTTTCAAGGTACTATACTGTAAGATTAAAATTTTTTTTTTATTTTTTGTGTGTTTGTTTTTTATGTATTATTTGTGTGAAAAGTATTATAAACCTATTACGGTACAGTACTATCTAGCTGGTTGTGTTAGTTGGGTACCTAGGCTAACTTTGTTGGACTTACAAACAAGTTGGACTTACGAACTTGCTCTCAGAATGGAACTCATTCGTATGTAGGGGACTTAGTGTATGCTCTATGTATAAGAGGAGAAGATTCTTAACTGAATATTCAACCCAACCCAATAAAAAAGATCTAAAAGTACTGACAGTTGGTGGGTCCCCCAAAACACAATCAGGTCAAGTCACCATGAAGTGAAACTGAACTGTCAACAAACACCACCAATGTCCACAGAGCTTCCAATCAGTTTTCTAGTATCCTGTTCAAGACACTAGACATCCAAGAATTATCAGATATTTAAAGAAAGCCTTCAACCTCCAAAACAGACATCAAATAATTTGGAAGAAATCCATTTCAAATCATCACTAATATTCTCTGAGATATAAAAGAAATTATATACAAGAAACATGAAATGATGCTCCAAAATAAAGAAACATTTGGGGGGAAGAGAGCTCTTTGAAAATTAAAAACAATAGCAGAAACAAAAAGTGCAATAGAAAGTTTACAGGATAAATTAAGAAAACACAGAGAAAAATTTAGAGTTAGGAGAAAAGTAAAAGATGCCTAAAATCTGAGTAGCTTGAATTCTAGTAAAGGCAAAATGAGAAAAGAGTGGAGTGGGAGTATTATCAAAGAAATAATTCAATAAAATTTCCCAGTAAGTTATATGTTTTCAGTTTGACCAGTCCTACCAACTACTCAGCAAACATTTCAGAAGAAATACTCCAAATTAAGATGCATCACCATGAAACTTCAAACTCTGGCCATAAAGAGAACACTCTAAAATCTTCCAAAGAGAAGAAAACCAAAGGTCACATACAGTAATTTGATATTAAAACAACATTGCATTTCTCAACAACAAAGCTGAAAGCTAGAAGACAACAGAGTAGTAATCTCAAGTTTTTGAGGGAAAATGATTTGTAACCTGAAATTTTATACCCAGTATAAATAAAATTTGTAAGGGTAGTACTAGCTATTGTAACAAATAAACCTCCAAATTACAGTGGCTTAATGCAATAAAAGTTTACTTCTTATTTATGTAACAGAGCAATATAAGTGTTCCTGTTTGGAACATGGCCTTCCATTTGTTGATTCAGAGACCCATCTTCCTAAAATTTTATGATTTTTTCCCTCCTCATGGAATTTGCAGTCCTCTGCCTTCAGACTGTGGATGGGAAGAGGGAAGAAGAGGGGGTGGAGGAGAACACAGACTTATTAAGCTCATTGACCTGGAAGTGATTCACGCCACTTTTCTTCACATACTGTAGGTGAGAACTAGTCATCTGCCACCTTCTAGATGTCAGGAGTCAAGAAAATATACCTCCTGGGTAGCCAAGAACTTCCATCAATGAATCTTCACAATGAAAGGAAGAGCACATATTCCTGGTGGACAGCCAGCCATTTCTGCCACACCAGCCAAAATATCAGTTGAATGTAAAAGAATAAAAATATTGTTTAGACATATGAGGTCTCAAATAACCTTTCTTCTGTGTACTCAGGAAGCTCCTTATAGAGCTACTCCAACAGAGGAAGGAAATGAAGACATGAATGGTAATCAGGGATTTAATGCAGAAGAGAGGTGAAGAAAATCCCCAGGGTAATAGGAAAGGGAGAATCCAGGGTTGCAGGTGTGCAGTAGGCTTAGAGAACAACTAGTACAGATTTGGGCAGGCATTCAGAGGGCTCCAAGAAAGAGAGTTCCAAGAAGATAAAACTAATAGAACATTTGATGGTTTACAATTATGGGGAGGATTTATATTTATGGTGGAGAATCTTAGAAAACCAAACTAACATACCAGAAAAAGACAATTACTAACTCTAGGGAAAACAGAAACCAAAAAGTTGTACAGGAAAAGAGATGTATTTAGTTGCAGTTTCCTACATGGAGTGATATAATAAGAAATACATTTGATCTTTGTCCATGGTTCCTGGCACAGAGCTTCCTGAGAATTTCCTTAGTGATAGGAGTATTTTTTGTCATTCATAATAATTCCCTTTTAACCATACATGAGTTTACACTAATGAGGTGACTATTGGTGAGTCTCTAGAGAGCTTCAGGATGGCGGCTGGTAGCCAGAAGATCCAACCATTTGATTAAAAGGTTAGAATTTTCAGCTGTACCTCCCAACCTCCAGGGAGGGAAGAGGGGCTGGAGGTTGGGTTTAATCACCAATGGCCAATGAATTAATCATTTGTGCCTAGGTAATAAAACTGCCATAAAATTCCCTGAACAACAGGGTTTAGAAAGCTTCTGGGTGGATGAACACATTGAGGTGCTGGGAGGGTGGTGCTCCCAGAGGGGGCATGGAAGCTCTGCTCCTCCACTCCTCTCACATACCTTGCACTATGCATTTCTCCCATTTGGCTATTCCTGAGTGCCATCCTTTTTAATAATCCAGTAAGGGTAAGGAAAGCACTCTCCTGAGTTCTTTGAATTATTCTAGCCAATTATCAAGCCTGAGGGGGGGATTGTAGGAACCCCCGGATTTGTAGCCAAGTTGGACAGAAGTAGAGGTAACTTGAGGAACCTAATACTTGAGACTAATGTCTGAAGTGAGGCCAGTACTGTGGAATGCAATCCTAACTCCAGGAGTTGGTGTCAGATTTGGCTGATGTCAGGAAGGACAGAACACCAGACACAGCTTGGCTTTGAACAGTATTCAAATAATTATAACAACATAAACTGAATATTGATTTACCAAAATTACAATGTAAATATATAAATACAATTATAATACAAAAATAATTGAAAGAGAATTTGTGTGTGTGTGTGTGTGTATGTGTATGTCTGTTTGTGTTGGAGTGGAGTCTCAGTAAGAAAGCACTAAATCCTCATCTTCCAAGGCGGAAAGTCAATAGATAATGCCTGAAACTGAAACGAACAAGACATAGCCATATATGAATGCTTTTAGAAATATGAAGGTAATGCAAAAGGAATAGCCTGTGAAATGCAGGAATGGGGTTAGATAAAGGAGGGAGTGTCAGAGCCTACTTTATTTTATAAGCAGTTTTCTAGAATGTTTATGTCTTTTAAACTATGTTATATGGGTAACTTTGATTGACATGAAAATAAATTTATTTTTGAAAACTTACCTACACAATATCACCCTACAGATATCCAGAAAGGAGAACAGATTGAAATCATAGGAGATGGAAGGCAGAGAGACTAGTTAAAAGCCTACAGCAGCAGTTCAGGAAAAGAGATAATCCGTACTGAATGAATGCAGTTTCAGTGAGAACAGAGGAAAAAGGACAGATATAACATGGTCACAAATCAATTAGGGAAGAAATAAAAGTAAGAGAGGAACATGTAATAGCTGCAACATTTTTATCTTTTATAACTGCATCTATGGCAGTGCCATTCTTAGAGAGAGGAAATGTAGGAGCAAGAACAAATTAAAAAGAAAGATAATGAGATCAGTTTTGGATGTCATGGATATGAGAAGCTGACTTCTAGAGCCCAGAAGAGAGATTATAGGTGTGGATCTAGATTTGCCAAGAGCAGAATATCAGTGTTAAATAATTAATGCCAAGGTTGACACAGTAAAGATTGCTCAGGATAGAGCTTGCAGAGTGATAAGAAAGTCAACAACTCAACTCTGGTGAATGCCAACATTCAAGAGCAAAGAAAGAAGAGACACTGCACAAGAGAATGAATAGAGATAGAGGGAGATGTAGAAGCCGAAATACAGTGATGTCTCAGAGTCCAGCAGGAAGAAGAGTGTCAACATGAGACGAATCTGTAACGTCAGTGTGAAAGAGAAGTTAGTAAAAAAAACATTAAAGAGTGTTATATTTGGCAGAAGTGGTTTAAACATAATGGGAAGTTAAAAGTAACATTCTGTTGAAGAAAGTAACTATGAAGGGAAGGCAAGAGAAGTGGCAGAACCCACGTGGGGAAAAGGGTCAAAGGAAGGTTGTTTGTATGTTCACTTAATGTCTTTTTTACCTGATTACAAAAGTAAAATATGCTTTATAAAGAAATTCTGGAATGTTATTCAGCCATGAGAAAGGAGGATAACCTGCCATTTGCAACAACATGGATGGGCCTCGAGCACATTATGATAAGTGAGATAAGGGAGACAGAGAAAGACAAGCGCTGTATGATATCACTTATGTGGAATCTAAAAAAAAGTCAAACTCATAAAAAACAGACAGTAAATGGTGATTACCAGGGGGTGGGGCTAAGGGGACAAAATGGATGTTGTTTAAGACTATGAACTTGTAACAAACAAAGCCATAGAGATCTAATGCACAGTATAATCAATGTAGGCAACAATAGTGTACTGTAACTATGTAATGTGATAAATGCCACTACAAGGGCAATCATGTTACAATACACAAAGGTATCAAAGAAACATGTTGTACACCTTAAATTTACACAATGTTATATGTTAAATTTATTCAAAAATAGAAAAAGACAAAAATTTAGAAATAAATGCAGAGGTCATATTTTGATATACATATTATCAATATATTTTTCACTTCCAGTCCTTGTTAACTATGTGTTTTTCCTCATTTAAACTAAAAGAGAACATACACATTTTCTCAAGAGAAATAAAATACTTTAGAAATGGAGAGAAAATTATTTGGGGTTTCAAAACTAAAGATCTTGCAAGATTTTTTAAAGTGCCGAATATTTTGAGATTTAAGAACATTTTGCCTTACAGAATTCAATGCATCTACCTTGTGCCATAACTAAAAAATTTGGGAAAATATGTGATATATAAGAATAAATTTTTTCCGATCCCCACAACAGATAAGCATCCAGACTTGGAGAAAGGAAAGGAAAAATTAAAGAACTTTCTACCTTTATATATCCCTGAGACAGGGCCCTCCCCAGGAGCTGCATCTAGTTGAGAATTGAGGGAGGGGGACATGACAGAAAATCCAGGTGAGTGTGAGAGATCCCAGAGAAGAGGAAACCTGTGCCTGGTTTTCTACATGTAACCTGAAAAAATGGTAAGTATTTTGGAGTTTCCCTGGGTCTAGCATGGCATGGGGGCAGTGGAGGAGACCTGGCTACATGGACATTTGGGATTTACACAACCTTATCAAATTTCTTGTGCTCTGGGTGGCACAGGAACACCCAAGAAGAGGCCTTGCAGCAAGGAAGCAGAGCCATGAGCTGTGTGAACTAACATCTGGAAGCCAGACAGGAAATGATAGCCGACTTTCTGCCAGTACAGTCAGATGATGGCAGAGAGCTAATTGGTCCCCAGAGTCCACAGCCTTGGCCTGCTGAATACCCCTGGAATTTAGTCACAGATCCAGGAACACTATGAATAAATTTCTACCTCCCAGTTCAATTGAGGGCTTGAAATAGAACTTAGGTTTATTTGTAGAAAAACTAAAGAAAGTTGTATTTTTTTTCTTCCCTCTCTTTATGGACTGAGATTTGTGCCCATTACCCATATAAAACTATGAAAATGAAAATAGAACCCCCCCCCAATAATGTCAGCACTGAGAGATACCTACTGTTAGCATTTTTGGCATAAGACAAAAAAATCACCTCTTATTTTAATGTAACAGTGTCGGGCGAGATGGGCCCTGCCCTTTGATGGTGGAAATGGGACAGGGGAGAGGAGATACTTATGAGAGTATCAAGCTGTGGTCATATGGTTGGACTGCTGAGGTACATATCCTTCTTGCTCTGCATTCAGATATGCATGAACTCTTTGTTATTGTTGGGAACCCAAATTTTTAATGGAGACTAAACATAGTGCAGGAAAGGTCACTAATATCACATGTGGTATCAGCCACATCCACCTCAAAAATTAATGACCCAAACCAGGAGACCCTCCTAACTTAGAACTGAGGAATAGGTATTAAGGATGGTGGGCTTTTGGTATTACTGCTTCCTTCTTTGTTTTACCACACCCAATACATAGAATCTTTCCTTTTCCTAGGAGCCTGCATTTAATTTGAAATTGGCTCACGCAGATGGAAAGGGTAGACATTTGTTCATCTATTCCCCCATTTCTCTCAAAGAATATCCTCATTTTTCTTTGGAGAATTCAGTCCTCCCCATTCTTAGTCATACTACTTAGATAAGATTGACTCCAGCCCAGGTCCAGAAGTGGGTCCTAATTGACTTAAGCCAATCAGCACTTCATTTTGTTAAGCTAAGGAATTAATTTAGAATTTATGAAGTAGCTACCAGAAGAGGTTCTCCCTTGTTCTCTGGTTCTATAGTGTGAAGATATGAAATATGCACCATGGATATGCTGGATGGGGAACCACTGTGATTTCTCAGAAAAAAAGCTGACACCATGGAAAACAGAACAGAAAAACAGAAAGAAACAAAGTCTGTAGAGACACAATTTGAGCCACTGTATCAGGCCTCAGCTGAAACAAGTTTTGATGTTTTCCATTATGTGAACAAGTATCTTTAAACTTTTAAGCAAGTTTAAGGTTGGATTTTCTGACCCAAACAATGAAGTAATACCTAACATCAATGATTTAGGGAGGATTTGGATGAGACATTTCCATCTGACTTTACTTTCTCTAGCTGACTGAGAACCTCCTTAAACATGGATTACTATCATTTACTAAAAGAATCACACATTGACATTTAGGTTTGGAAAGAGACACAATTTTTTTTTAATAGTAAAATTTCCAATTTTCCCCCCTAAGTTATATTTCTAGATAGAGGAAAGTTGGGGGCTAAAAGAATATTTTAAGAATATTTACATATTGTCAAATTACCTTCCAGGAAGGTGACCCCCATGGCCATTTATAAGCGGGTGTTGCAATTCAGTGAGAGGGAGTTGGTTATGGTTGTAGCTGTAGTTGTTGCTACATATTGGAGAGATCTGAACGTTTGTAGGCTTTAAAGATTTAACTCACAGACAAGGAGAGATTGAAAATGCATGATGGGGAGGACGTGACTGATGAATAAAAGATCCAAGTCCTGGAGGAGACAGAAGAGGGGATTTAGAGTATAGCAGCAAGATTACCATTAGGCAAATTTTTAGACAGATACCTCCTACTCAGAGTAGTAGGAATGGAGTCAAAGATGTAAATAGAAGTAATAAAGTTTCAGGTTGAAGGGATAATGAAAATTGAATAAATATCAAATTATCACTTTCCTACAGCCAAGGCCATCAGCTCTGAGTAAGAATGATGAGTGAGGGTTAAGAAATTTAAATGAAAAATATATGAAATAAATTCCTTTAGAGCAATACAAAGAAGGAGGGGATCAAGTCCACAAAAGAGGATTGCTAAGCCACACTCAGCTCAGTGTGAAGAACAACAGTTGTGATTTTTTCTCCAGCTGAATGCAATAGCCCAGGGGAAAGTGAGATAAAGAGTGGTGGATAGATCCAATGTCAAGGAGTTTTGAAAAACAATGGAAAAAGGACAGGGCAATGAGGATGATGGGTTTTCTGGCAAGAGAGCAACTGAGGTGCTGCATCCCGGGGTCTAGGCCAAGTCGGAAGGAGACAATTTGAGAACAGGAATTCGTTAGGCCCTGAATGCTGGGATCTCTGTAAAGTTTAGAAACATGAAAGGAAAGGGGAAGTTGTGAAAAACTAAGGGAAAGAAAATCCTGAGGTACACCAAAATGCAAGGAGCAGAGCAGCCAGAGGCAGATCAAGAAAGAAACAAAGTCATAGAAAACGAATCAAGGAGAAATGAAGTCACAAAAGTCAAAGGAAGAGAAGAGAATGGTCAACAGTTTGAAGAATGAAAATGGAAACCTGGATTTGGCAATTTGGGTATTAGTAATTGAAGGAATAGCGATTTCAGCAACATGGGAGAGTAGAAATCAGATCAGTAAGGGTTCAATAAACGACTGGTTCAAGAAGGTTCCTGGTGAAATGTGAAAGAATGGAAGTGTCATATATTGAAAAGCAGGTAGTTTTCAAATTCTTTTTCAAATTATTTTCCCAATTAGGTTGTTACAGAATATTGAGCAAAGTTCCCTATAGAGAACCTATACAGTAGGTCCTTGTTGGTTATCCATTTTAAATATAGCAGTGTGTACATGTCAATCCCAAACTCCCTAACTATCCCTCCCTCAAGAATAGATACATGTATATGTATAACTGAATCACTTTGTTGTACACCTGAAACTAACACAACATTGTTAATCAACTGTACTCCAATGTAAAATAAAAAGTTAATAAATAAATAAAATAAAATACAAAGAAAAAAAAAATGAAAAGCAGGTAGTTTTGAGGTAGAGTCTATCTAAGGAGGGGCAGAAATTGAGAGGCTGGTAGGCTGAGAGGAAAAACCTAGTAAAGATGAATAGACCAAAGATACAGGTGGCAATGGGGCTTGATGAATGAGCAAGATCTCAGCAGAAACAGAAGGCATGGCTTGTAGTCACAGATGGGAGTTTAGCCTCGGAGAAGATACACCTTTCCCTGAGACAGGAAAAAAGGACTCTATAGGTAAGTTTGGAGGTAGAAGAAAAGGAAGTTGAGGGAGTCCTGACATTTTCCTCCTATAGGAAAATGACTCATAGTAGGTGCTAAATAAAAACGATAGTGAATTTCTGAGTTAAGAGTTTCTAAAATATCTCTTTAAAATAATGGTATACTAAGTTTATTAATATTCTTTTGAGAGCTGGCATTAATCTCAGAAATCTTATATGGGAGTAGAATAAATTTATTTGTACACTCTTTGGCTAATCATTACATAATTATTTTGACATCTCCTCATATTATGTAAACAAATATTTTATTATAACTTACATGTCAAGCAGACTATCAAAATATGTAAACTGATTTATGGTAAATGTATCTCATTCAATCATATCTAGCACTTACTGTTAGTTTCCCAGTTTTTTACAGAAAGCTTTTAAAAATCCATACATTTTGTGTCTGAGTGGTTTGCCAAAATAACTTCCCAAGTATGCCACATTATAGAAAAAGAAAAAAATTATCATATACATTCACAGAACATCAAATTCAAGACTCACAATAATTCTATTTCTCTCATCAAAATATCTTAATTCAATCAGAATTAAAATTTCATATTTGTAGCTGGGCGAAGACATCATAATGGTGAGACTGAAAATTTTGAGCAACAGTTTTTGACCTTCAAAAGCCATCAGCAGGCATTGTCTATAAAGGGGCGGGTAGTAAATATTTTAGTCTTGAGGGGCAGTGGGTGGACCATAAAGTTTCTGTCTGACTGCGCAACTCTGCAATTATAAACAGCTGTAAACAATACTAAATAAGTGGGCTTGGCTGCGTTCCATTAAACCTTTATTTACAAAACAGGCAGCAGGGCAGGCCAACCTATGTTCTAAACAAGAATATTTTCCACAATCACTTCACTTTTTTATGCTGATGCAACCCTAGAGTCAAACAATGTGTAAATTAGCTTAGATGTACAGCCCTAACCTTTGACTTTATTTCATAATGTCCTGTGCAACTACTGATTCCTTTGGCACATGCTCTATGATAGCACAGTCATTTTATAGTCTTTTACAGAAGAAAGTTTTTTTTTTTTTAACATCTTTATTGGAATATAATTGCTTTACAATGTTGTGTTAGTTTCTGCTGTGTAACAAAGTGAATCAGCCATATGCATACATATATCCCCATATCCCCTCCCTCTTGCATCTCCCTCCCACCCGCCCTATCCCACCCCTCTAGGTGGTCACAGAGCACTGAGCTGATCTCCCTGTGCTATGCAGCTGCTTCCCACTAGCCATCTATTTTACATTTGGTAGTGTATATATGTCAATGCTACTCTCTCACTTCGTCTCAGCTTACCCTTACCCCTCCCCATGTCCTCAAGTCCATTCTCTACGTCTGTGTCTTTATTCCTGTCCTGCCCCTAGGTTCATCAGAACCTTTTTTTTATTTTTTTAGATACCATATATATGTTAGCATACGGTATTTGTTTTTCTCTTTCTTACGTCACTCTGTATGACAGTCTCTAGGTCCATCCACCTCACTACAAATAACTCAGTTTCATTTCTTTTTATGGCTGACTAATATTCCATTGCCTATATGTGCCACATCTTCTTTATCCATTCATCTGTTGATGGACACTTAGGTTGCTTCCATGTCCTGGCTATTGTAAATAGAGCTGCAATGAACATTGTGGTACATGACTCTTTTTGAATTATGGTTTTCTCAGGGTATATGCCCAGTAGTGGGATTGCTGGGTCGTATGGTAGTTCTATTTTTAATTTTTTAAGGAACCTCCATACTGTTCTCCATAGTGGCTGTATCAATTTACATTCCCACCAACAGTGCAAGAGGGTTCCCTTTTCTCTACACCCTCTCCAGCATTTTTTGTTTGTAGATTTTTTGATGATGGCCATTCTGATGCGTGTGAGGTGATACCTCATTGTAGTTTTTATAACAAGTTTCTTCACTGTAGCACTGGGAGCTGTACCTCTGACAACAAACTTGTGTCTCCTTAATTGAATACTGACGTGATGTCAGAGTTCCTGCTTTAAATATAGTTTACCACATTGGATTTTTAAATTTTTAGTGGGTTTGTATTTTTAAGTGTATTTTTCAATATTTGGTTATAAGTGCACTTTGTCTATACACTCATTTTGATACCAAAATAAAATTATATAATTAGCTATCTCAAAATTAAAATTACCAAGTACAATAGAAATAGCATTATTATCAGCAACTAAGCAATCCATCAAACTGTTGCAATTGCTAGGACTCCTCTTTTTTTTTAAGTTTTATTCTTGGGGTCCAAGGACTAGGAAAGCAATATATGGTACACAGCAATAGACATATGAAGCCAGGAGTGGGAAAATGGTGTTTTGAAAGCTCTACGTACTCAGGTTGGTTTCCATAACAGGGGTGCAGAGTTATTTTGGGGAAGATAACTTCTTTTTTGTTTGTAAAAACGTTTTAATAAGCCTTTACTTACATAAAAATAGACCACATGTTTAGTCTGGAAGAGAAAGATGGCTCAAAGTGAAGCTACATTTCTCCATTTAATAGACAAACAGAATTTTGGCATGCTCTCCTGGTGAGACGTAGAAAAGGAGACTAAAACAAAGCCTGGGGAAAGAGGGGGTGGGCAGACCTGAGAGGAATTGTCGTCAGTGATTACCTGAGGCCTAAACAAGAAACAGGGCCAGTGAGAAGTCTGCTCTGCTGCAGATTGCTAAGAAATGTTAAGAAAAGAAAATATGGATAAATTGGGAATTTGAGATTAACAGATACACACTACTATATATAAAATAGATAAACAACGAGGACCTACTATATAACACAGGGAACTATATTCAATATCTTATAATAACTTATAATGGAAAAGAATCCAAAAAAGAATAGATATATGCATATATGTGTATAACTGAATCACTTTGCTGTACACCTGCAACTAATACAACATTGTAAATTAACTATACTTCAATTTAAAAAATGGTTTAAAAAATTAAAATTAAAATAACTAAATAAAAACTGAAGCACTTTGCTGTATACCTGAAACACTGTAAATCAACTATATTTCAATTAAAAAAAAAAGAAAGGAAAATATGTAACACTGATTTGTAGCTCACTTCTGTGTGTGCTGTAATCCCACGGTGATAGTCCCAAACATACAATCTAGGTCAATTAAACACACTAGCCTCTGGACAGTGAAGGGGATGCTTCCATGCCCATCCATGGAATGAAGTGGTAGAGAGAGGAGAGTGTCCAGGGAAGGTGAGATGAGAGAGAACCAGAACCAGGGGGGTTGGGAGCAGAGATTCAGACCACATGGTGTCCAAGAGGACTGGTTCTCCACTGGCCATGCCTTCTCAGGCTGCTGTGCTGGCCCCTCCTTATTTCTTAAACACTAAACGTTTCACTGGGCACCAGAACTCAGTCCTCAAACCTCTTTTCTTCTCTGCTTATATTCATTTCTTAAGTCAGGGCTTTTCAAAATGTGGGTTGCCACCCATTAGTGGATGGTGAGGTCAGTTTTGAGGGCCATGACCAGTACTTTTAATGAAATAAAAGAAAATATCATTGAAAATGTCAGAGTACAACATCCATGGTAAGGATCAGTTTTGTTTCGTCGGCTTTTGAATCAGTGTGTGTGTGCATGTGTACCACATTGTAAAGTGACACACATTTCTTACTGTAGCTGTGGTCCGAAAAGTGTGAAAAGCACTGTCTTAGGTGATCTGATCCAGTGTCATAGTTTTAAATACCATCTCTATGCAAATGTTTCAGAAATACAAACTTATATCTTCAATGGAACTTGAGTGCTAAACTCCAGACTCATCTATTCAGTCATTTACTTGATATTTCAATTGGGATGTCTATCAAGTTTTGCAAACTAAATGATCAAATCTGAAAACCTGGTACCACCCCCCACACCCTCTGTGTGCCCTGCCTGTTTCTCTTGTGGTCTCAAAATAAGGCAATTTATTCTTTCTGGTTCCTCAAACTAAAAATCTTGCAGTCATCCTCAACTTCTCTCTTTCTCTCATACTCCACATTTAATGCATCATCAAATTCTGTCAACTCAAACTTCTATAGATATCAAGAATCTTACTACTTCTCATGACCTTCATGGCCTTCATCCTAGCCCAACTGTGCCCTGATATCTTGCCCAGATTATTGTACTAGCTTCCTTCTTCTTCCCTTGCCCTTCTCCAGTCTATTTTCAAAAGACCAACCAAAGTGATCCTGTACAAGTATAAAGGAGAGCATATCCCTTCTCTAACTTAAAACCCCTTAGGACTTCTCAATCTTGTGAAAATAAAATCCAATGTTGTTACGATGACTACAAGGCCATACAAGAATGTCTATACATCACTCCTCTCTGACCTTACTGAATACCACTCTTCTCACTGTTTTTCCCCTTCAGCCACTGTCTCCTTGAAGTTTGAACTTACTAGACATTCTTCTACCTCAGGGTCTTGGCCCATGTTATTCAATTTATCTCAAAGGTTCTTACACCAAAAACCTACAAGTCTGAATCCTTCATTGTATTCAGGCCTCTATTTAAATGTCACTTTACAGACAGGCTCCCTCTACTCACCATCCCTGTTTTCCTATTTTTCTTTTCTCCAAAACAAATATAAACTATATATATCAGAAGGTTTAGATTTTTAAGACTTGTATTTATTCATAAAGGAGTGAAAAATGAGACGTCAGTATACAACTTATAGGAAATCAAAGATGTTCTACATCTTTGTAGAAAAAATGAATAAATGAATGAGAATAAAGGGAAGAGAAATAAGAATCTCAAAGTCTTACAAAAATGGTTAAAATTTAAAACAAGAATAAGTATTAACTTTTGAAAATAAATAAAAGTCTGAACCTGCAAACAAAATAAATATAACAACAAAAATAGCTATAAGAAACTTGAAAGATAGTACCAGAAAAACCTTCTTACAAAAGATCCTATTAATAGTTGATTTTAAAAAATAAAATCTGTATCTTTTAAATAAATAAGAAGCCAAAGCTTAAAGAGATAAGAAGCTTAAAATGATACAGGAAATGATAAAAGATTATGATTAAAAACATTCCATCAATAATGTAAAAGATTTAAAAGGTGAAAAAGTGATTTTACAAATTAAACAAAATTGAAGACTAACAAAGGAATTAAATAAGAAAAACAGGTTAGATTAAAAAATGGAAAGTAAATATGAACAGAAAGTTTAAAGTTTAGAAATCTAGGTGAAGGAGGAAGAGGAAGCCAGATGGAAACTGTCAGGAGTGAAGGTCTAATGTTTCCTTGAGACTTGTCTTCAGCTCAAGCAATGAGAGTGGGAGCTGGGGTCTCCCTCTAACTTATCTCCTTTCTCCAATTTATTTATTTATTTGGGGGTGGTATATAATTTATACCACCCCCAAATAAATATTCTGAATAAACCAGTTCCATTAAGCTTTAAATTATCTACATAATAAGATCCAAAGCTCAATAGCTGGACATTCAAGACCCTCTGGAATCTGTCTTGAGATAGGACTGTCTTTCTAATCTTATCTCCAGTCCTATCTTCCATGTCTTCCCAACACAAACCCTCCTCTCTGTGAGGCTTTAATTTCTCATCACATTCCCACAGCCATGTCATGCTCACATCGCCTCCCCTGCATGGAATAGACTCTATACTCTTCCCAATAATTTCCTGATGAACTTGTTCCTCCACTGCCCTCAGTATCCATGTTTGCTACTGCAGTTACAAGGCTACAGAAAGCGACTCTGAGGGACGTGTCTCCTATCCATGGACAACTTTTGCATCACGGCATATTTTTACTAACTACACCACTCTCTTTTCTTGAGTACTCCAGTGCTCTCATTTCACCATCTTTTCAACTCCTATAGTTTCAGCATCACCTGGGAACTCATTAGCAATGCAAATTCTCAGGCCTCACTCAGACCTACTGAATCAGTCTGTGGGTGGGGCTCAGCAATCTGTGCACTAACAAACCTTCAGAGGATTTTGATGATGCTAAATTTTAGGTTTTAAAAACAGAAGAGGAGGGAGACAAGATGGCAGAGTAGAAGGACTTGAACTCACCTCCTCTGACAACAACAACAAAAAAAATCACAACTAACTGCTAAACAACCATCAACAAAGACTAGAACCTACCAAAAAAAGATATTCTACATCAAAAGACAAAGAAGAAGCCACAACCAGACTGTAGGAGGGGTGCACTAGTGATATCATCAATCCCATACCGTCCAGGTGAGTGACCCACAAACTGGAAAATAATTATATCACAGAGCTCCTCTGACAGGAGTAAGAGTTCTGAGTCCCACATCAGGCTCCCCGGTCTGGGGGTCTGGCATCAGGAGGCAGAGCTCCCAGAGCACTTGGCTTTGAAGGTCAGCACAGCTTGATTGCAGGAATTCCTCAGGACTGGAAGAAACAGAAAGGAAGGTGCACACAAGGTCTTGTGCCCAGCGGGACCCAGTGAAAAAGCAGCAACTTCATAGGACCCTGGGCCAGACCTACCTGTTGTCCTTGGAAGGACTACTGGGGAGGTAGGGGGGTGACTGTGGCTCACTGTGGGGACAAGGACACTGGTGGCAGAGGTACCAGGGAGTACTCATTGGCATGAGCTCTCCCAGAGGCTGCTATTTTGACACCAAGACCTGGCCCCACCCAACGGCCTGTAGGCTCCAGTGCTGGGATGCCTCAGACCAAACAATCAACAGGGCAGGAACACAGCCCCGCTGATCAGCAGACAGGCTGCCTAAAGTCTTCCTGAGCCCACAGCCACCTCTAAACACAGCCCTTGACATGGCCCTGCTCACCAGAGGGACAAGACCCCCCAGTGGGCAGGCACCCGTCCCTCCCATCTGGAAGCCTGCAAAAGCCTCTAGAACAGCCTCACCCACCAGGGGCAGACACCAGAAGCAAGAGGAATTATAATCCTGCAGCCTGCAGAATGGAGACCACAAACACAGAAAGTTAGACAAAATGAGATGGCATAGCATTATGTCCCAGATGAAGGAACAAGATAAACCCCTAGAAGAACAACTAAGTGAAGTGGGGATAGGCAATCTACCCAGTAAAGAATTCAGAGTAATGATAGTAAAGGTGATCCAAGATCTCAGAAAAAGAATGGAGGCAGACACCAAGAAGATACAAGAAATGTTTAACAAAGAGCTAGAAGATATAAAGAACAAACAACAGGGATGAACAATACAATAACTGAAATGAAAAATACATTAGAGGGAATCAATAGCAGAATAAATGAGGCAGAAGAGTGGATAAGTGAACTGGAAGACAGAATGATGGAAATCACTGCCATGGAACAGAATAATGAAAAGAAATGAGAACAGTTTAAGAGACCTCTGGGACAACATTAACCACACCAACATTCACATTATAGGGGTTCCAAAAGGAGAAGAGACAGAGAAAGGGCCTGAGAAAATGTTTGAAGACATAACAGCTGAAAACTTCCCTAACATAGGAAAGGAAACAGTCACCATAGTCCAGGAAATGCAGAGAGTCCCATAGAGGATAAACCCAAGGAGGAACACAGTGAGACACATGTTAATCAAACTGACAAAAATTAAAGACAAAGAGAAAACATTAACAGCAACAAGGGAAAAGCAACAAATAACATGCAAAAGAATCCCAATAAGGTTATCAGCTGATTTGTCAGCAGTAACTCTGCAGGCCAGAAGAGAGTGGCAGGATATATTTAAAGTGATGAAAGGGAAAAGCCTACAACCAAGAATACTCTACCCAGCAAGGCTCTCATTAAGAGTTGACAGAGAAATCAAAAGCTTTACAGAGGAGCAAAAGCTAAGAGAATTCAGCAGCAGCAAAAAAGGAATCCAAACACAACACTAAAGATAGTCCTCAAATCACAAGAGAAGAGAAGAAAAGAGGAAGGAAAGAAAAAAGACGTACAAAAACAAAGCCAAAACAATGAACAAAATTGCAATAAGAACATACATATTGATAATTACCTTAAAGGTAAACAGATTAAATGCTCCAACCAAAAGACATAAACTGGCTGAATGGATACAAAAACAAGACCCACATATATGCTGTCCACAAGAGACCCACTTCAGATCCAGGGACACACACAGACTGAAAGTGAGGTGATGGAAAAAGGTACTCCATGCGAATGGAAATCAAAAGAAAGCTGGAGTAGCAATACTTATATCAGACAAAATAGACTTGAAAATAAAGACTATTAAAAGTGACAAAGAAGGACACTACATAACGATCAAGGGATCAATCCAAGAAGAAGATATAACAATTGTAAATATATATGTGCCCAACATAGGAGCACTTCAATATATAAGGCAAATGCTAACAGCCATAAAAGGAGAAATTGACAGTAACACAATAACAGTGGGGGAATTTTACATCCCACTATCATCTTTAGACAGATCAGCCAGACAGAAAGTCAATAAGGAAAAACAGGTTTTAAATGACACATTAGACCAGATGGACGTAATTGATATTTATAGAGCATTCCATCCAAAAGCAGCAGAATACACATTCTTTTCAAGTGCATATGGAACTTTCTCCAGGATAGATCACATGCTGGGCCATAAATCAAGCCTCGGTAAATTTAAGAAAACTTAAATCATATCAAGCATCTTTCCTGATCACAACACTATGAGATTAGGAATCAACTACAGGAAGAAAACTGTGAAAAACACAAACATGAGGAGGCTAAACAATTTGCTACTAAACAACCAATGGATCACCAAAGAAATCAAAGAGGAAACAAAAAACTGCCTACAGACAAATGAAAACAAAACCTATGGGGTGCAGCAAAAGAAGTTCTAAGAGAGAAGCTTATAGCAATTCAATCTTACCTCAGGAAACAAGAAAAATCTCAAATAAACAATATAAACTTACATCTAAACCAAAAAGAGAAAAAAAGAACAAACAAAACCCATAGTAGAAGGAAAGAAACCATAAAAATCAGAGCAGAAATAAATGAAATAGAGATGAAGAAAACAACAGACAAGATCAATGAAACTAAGAGCTTGTTCTTCAAAAAGATAAACATAATTGATAAACCTTTAGCCCAACTCAGTAAGAAAAAAAGGAAGAGGGTTCAAATCAATAAAATTAGCAATGAAAAATGAGAAATTACGTTACAGCTGACACCACAGAAATACAAAGGATCAAAAGAGACTACTACAAGCAACTACATGCCAATAAAATGGACAACCTAGAAGAAATGGACAAATTCTTAGAAAGGAACACTCTCCCAAGACTGAACCAGGAAGAAATAGAAAATATGAACAGACCAGTCACAGGTACTGAAATTGAAACTATGATTAAAAAACTCCCAACAAACAAAAGTCCAGGACCAGATGGCTTCACAGGTGAATTCTATCAAACATTTAGAGAAGAGCTAACACTTATCTTTCTGAAACTCCTCCAAACAAATTGCAGAGGAAGGAACACTCCCAAACTCATTCTATGAGGCCACCATCATCCTGATACCAAAACAGACAAAGATACCACAAAAAAGAAAAACTACAGGCCAATATCTCTGATGAACATAGACGTAAAAATCCTCAACAAAATACTAACAACCTGAATCCAACAATACCTTAAAAGGATCATACACCATGATCAAGTGGGATGTATCCCAGGGATGCAAGGATTTTTCAATATCCACAAATCAATCAATGTGATACACCACATTAAGAAACTGAAGACATTAACATATGATCATCTCAATAAATGCCGAAAAGGCTTTTGACAAAATTCAACACCCATTTATGATAAAAACTCCAGAAAGTGGGCATAGAGGGAACGTACCTCAACATAATAAAGGCCATATATGACAAACCCACAGCTAACATCATACTCAACAGTGCAAAACTGAAAGCATTTCCGCTAACATCAGGAACAAGACAAGGATGTCCACTGTTGCCACTTTTATTCAACATAGTTTTGGAAGTCCTAGCCATGGCAATCAGAGAAGAAAAAGAAATAAAAGGAATACAAATTGGGAAAGAGGGAGTAAAACTGTCACTGTTTGCAGATGACATGATACTACACATAGAAAATCCTAAAGATGCTACCAGAAAACTACTAGAGCTCATCAATGAATTTGGTAAAGTTGCAGGATACAAAATTAATGCACAGAAATCTGTTGCATTTCTACACACTAACAATGAAAGATCAGAAAGAGAAATTAAGGAAACAATCCCATTTACCACTGCATCAAAAAGAATAAATTACCTAGTAATAAACCTACCTAAGGACGTCAAAGACCTGTACTCTGAAAACTATATGATGCTGATGAAAGAAATCGAAGATGACACAAACAGATGGAAAGATATACTATGTTCCTGGATTGGAAGTATCAATATTGTCAAAATGACTATACTACCCAAGGCAATCTATAGATTCAATGCAATCTCTATCAAATTACCAATGGCATTCTTCACAGATCTAGAACAAGAAATCTTAAAATTTGTATGGAAACACAAAAGACCCCAAATAGCCAATGCAATCTTCAGAAAAACGGAGCTAGAGGAATCAGGCTCCCTGACTTCAGACTATACTATAAAGCTACAGTAACCAAAACAGTGTGGTAGTGGCACAAAGATAGACTTATAGATCAATGGAACAGGATAGAAAGCCCAGAAATAAACCCACACACCTATGGTCAATTAATCTATGATAAAGGAGGCAAGAATATACAATGGAGAAAAGACAGTCTCTTCAATAAGTGGTGATGGGAAAACTGGACAGCAACATGTAAAAGAATGAAATTAGAACATTCTTTAACACCATACACAAAAATAAACTCAAAATGAATTAAAGACCTAAATGTAAGACTGGACACTATAATACTCTTAGAGGAAAACATAGGCAGAACACTCTTTGACATAAATCGCAGCAATCTTTTTGGATCCACCTCCTAGAGTAATGAAAATAAAAACAAAAGTAAACAAATGGGACCTAATTAAACTTAAAAGCTTTTGCACAGCAAAGGAAATCATAAACAAAACAAAAAGACAATCCATAGAATGGGAAAAAAGTATTTGCAAACAATGCGACCGACAAAGGAAAAAGCTCATGCAGCTCAATATCAAAAAAACAAGCAGTCCAATCAAAAAATTGGCAGAAGATCTAAATGTCTAAATGGACATTTCTCCAAAGAATACATACAGATGGCCAAAAAGCACATGAAAGGATGCTCAACATCACTAATTATTAAAGAAATGCAAATCAAAACTACAATGCGGTATCACCTCACACTTGTCAGAATGGCCGTCATCAAAAAGTTGACAACAAATAAATGCTGGAGACAGTGTGGAGAAAAGGGGACCCTCCTACACTGTTGTTGGGAATGTAAGTTGGTACAGCCACTATGGAGAACAGTATGGAGGTTCCTTAAAAAACTAAAAATAGAGCTACCATATGATCCAGCAATCCCACTCCTGGGCATATAGCTGGAGAAAACCATAATTCACAAAGATACATGTACCCCAATATTCATTGCAACACTTTTTACAATAGCCAAGACATCTAAGCAACCTAAAAGTCCATCAGTGAATGGATAAAGAAGATGTGGTACATATATACAGTGGAATATTACTCAACCATAAAAAAGAATGAAATAATGCCATTTGCAGCAACATGGATGAACCTAGAGATTATCACACTAAGCGAAGTTAAGTCTGACAGAGAAAGACAAAATATCATATGATATCACTCATATGTGGAATCTAATTTTTAAAAATAATATAAATGAACTTATTTACAAAACAGAAACAGACTCACAGATTTCGAAAACAAGCTTATGGTTACCAAAGGGGAAATGTGGGGGAGGAGGGATAAATTAAGAGTTTGGGATTAACATATACACACTACTATGTATAAAATAGGTAACCAACAAGGACCTACTCTATAGCCCAGGGAACTATCCTCAATATTTTGTAATACCTATAAGGGAAAAGAATCTGAAAAAGAATATATATATCTGAATCACTTTGCTGTACAGCTGAAGCTAACAACACAACATTGTAAATCAACTATACTTCAATGTAAAATAAAAAAATAAATAAATACTTAAAAAAAAGTTTTTTAAATAAAGTTTAAGAGTGACTAAAGTTTAAGGTCTACATTATCTGCATTATTTCACTTTCACTTAATCAAACATGCTAGAATGTAGGCTCTAGAGTCAGACTACCTAGGTCTAAATCCCACCTCTACCCTTTTATGACCTTAACAACATTCGTTTACCTCACTACACCTTAGGTTCCTCATTTGTTAAAGGGAGACAGCATCCTAGTTCCTAGGATCCCTGCCTTCTGCCTCTTCCCTCTCCACCCCTACTTCACAGAGCCAGTAGAGTTGGATTTCTTAAATGGATTTTTGTATGTACTTCACTGGCTCTCCTGTTCTTTCAAAAACCATTCAAACTTTCAGCCATGGCATTCAAGTCAAGTCCCTCATGATTGCTCAGCACATTTCCTACCATTTCCCCCCTTGCTGCTATACTCCAGCAGAACTAAATCCCTTGCAGCTCTCCAAATGCCCAGGACAGCCATATGATTTCACATTGTTATTGCTCAGATATGTGGCTTGCTCTGGAACCCACCTCTACCACTGTGAACATAACCAGCAATCCCTTCCAGACTCACCTCTTCAGTGAAGCCCTCCCTACACCCCTCCTCTCTCTCCCACCCCCTCCGTAAATGGTCAATTCTTTCTCTGAATTATCATCTTATCTGACACATAAACCAGTTGTGTGTCAGAGGAGCTACAGCTCCTGGAGGGGAAGTGGTACTCGCCTGGAACTCTAACATGAAGCACAGTATCTGACACATGGAAGAACATGTTCATTGAGCTCTTCCTAAGTGGGGGGAGAAAAATGGAGAGTGAGATGCCAGTTTGCTTGCCTGAATCTCCCACTAGACGATAAACTCTGTGAGAGCAGTGATATTGTCTATCACGTTTCATCACTGTATCTCCAATCGTACCCCAGTGCCTGCCCCGTATGCAGTGCTCAAGTGTTTGCTGGATAAATGAACAAGTAGAAAGCTAACAATCAACAGAGAAATAGAGTAGCTTCATCATAAAAAGGTAGGAAATAGAAATGGAAGAGAAATATTACTTCTTGTGACATCAAGCACTGTCTAAAATTATCTCATTGAACCTCACAATATGTGAAACTTGGAATGTATCACCCCTCTTTAAAGAGAGGATAAAGCTGAGACTCAAATCAGTTGAAGTAATTCACCCAAGGCAAACAACTAGGGTCAGAAGTCACATATGAACTAAGGTTGGTCTGATATCAAACATTCTATTAAATGGCTTCGATTTTTTTTTTTTCCCTTAAGAAGCTTGTTACTTCAATAATAGAAGTAAGGGACAATGCCAATAACTGGATGCCAGAGGAAAGATGTGACAGTGATGACAAAAGGAAGAAAGTCAGGGGAGATCTGGGTATTTGGGCAGAGACGTAGTATGGCGGAAAGGAGACATAGAAATGGAATGGGGAAAGTCATAGCATGCTGATGAGTAACATTGAGAAAGAGGACTGTAAATAATCACAATGAATAATAAGGAATAAGGGAATGGAGCCCAGGAAGGACAGGCAATGACCAAAAAAAAAAAAAAAAAGAGTTCAAGGAGACTATTAAACCAGGGCAGGAAATGCTAAACAGTTTTGGAAACAATTTGAACATTATCAAAAGCAAACCCACAGGGCCTTTCTGCATCTTCAGCACCTCCGGCTGCTAAGCGAGTTACAGTAAAATCCAGAAGTAGGGCAGAAGAATAGCTCTGCGTGGGAGTTCAAACCACGTCAGCTCCAGGCCCGGGGGGATTGCCCTGGGGCACAGCCAAGGACCTCTCCATGGTTTGAGAGTTTCATCAGAAGCAGGCCGTGACAGGGTCCCTGTGGGGGCAATCAGCTGGAGCTGCTGGCCATCTTTACTTGAGAAGTTTGGAGGGACTCACTGGAATGGTGAAGGAGCTTGTAAGAGGAAAAATAGAAAGTGAAGGTGACGTATAGGCAGCAGCTTTATGATTCTATGGCTTCAAATACAACTTAAGCAAAGCTTTGAAGGGAAGGAAAGATGTAGGTGAGCAGAGAGGGAAGGAGAGGGTATTTTAGGAGGGGAAACTCCCTGAACAAAGACTCTCAGGCAGGAATTGGCATGCTATTGTGTGTGTGCGTGCATTCGTGCAAGGGGTGGGGAGGCCCAATAAAGGGTCACCCTGCTTGTACTGGGAAATAAAAGGAGACAGGATTGGATATATATATTTTTTTCTCTAGTTAAGTCTGGACTGAAGTTCCGCTTGGAATATATCTTTCAGATCACAGTATCATTTTAAGACCAGAGAACCTCCTCACAGACCCCCCCCTATAAAATGGAACCAGTGGGTTTATGTAAATTGATCGAGGAAGTATGAAAAAATAAGACCGACAGCACATTTTCTGTTGTTAAATGCTAAATAAATTCAAGGATAATGCAATTTATTACCAGGACATTTTTGAGAAGTATAAGGCCTCCCTCCACCCCTCCCTTCCTGCGTGCTTGGCTATCTTCCTGCCTTCCTCCTTCTTTCCATTACTACTTACTAAATACCAACTGTATGCCAAGCACAGTGTAAATGAACATGACTGACATGATCCTTGCTTTCATGGATCTTACATTCTGTGGGGAGAGGTGAGAGGGTGGGATCTGGGGAGATGGAAGGGGCAAGGCTGCCTTGGTCTGGTTCAGTAAACTGGGCCTGACTCTTTTGTCCCGAGTAAAAAGAAATCGAGTGGTTTGTATTCAGTTTCCATTTCTATTTCCTGAGTCTATTTCTAACTTTTCATAAAGATAGCTAAGTCTGACAAGAATTAACATGATATAAGTAGTTTATAGATTAGTAAACATAGTGACAAAACATGTGGGAAAGTTTCAGCCTTTGTAATAATTAAAGAATATAATTTAAAACAAGTACAAGGCACTACTGTATGTTTACCAAATTAATGTAAAAATACATTTATATTTCAAAAAATAATGAAGTAGTTCAATCACTTTGGAGAGTCATCTGGCAGTACATAATAAGAGCTATAGGATTTGTCTTATCTTATGATTTAGTCTTCTCATTTTGACCTATATATTTCAAGAAAAGAGTCTACAGAAATACCTACTGAAATGTCACCAGATATAACAATCGAAGTTCTTTTAAATGACTGACAAGGTAAAGAGAAAATAGGATTTTAGGATCCTATACAGGGGCTCCTCATCCTGTTATAACAGCTCATGGTGAGAGTAGCCAAAGCTATGCACGTGCGGAAATGAACCCTGAACCCGTATTTTTCCTGAGGTTGTTATGCAGACAATAGTCCTGGGAAATGTTAACAGGTGTCTCTTGGGGAAAGGATCTGGAGATCAAATTAGTCTGAAGAAAGCTGAGAAGTACAAAGGAAGAAAGGTTTTATCCCATAGGATTTTATGTTCTGTACATTTCCGAGAGGGGAATTTCTACAGAAGCCGTTCATAAACTAATTTGATAAAGAAATCCTGTTTGCTAGAAGCATCTGGAGAGTTAATTTTGATAGAAGACATGTAAGGGAACATTGAGGTTTGTTTTTAATTAACTTTTTAAGAAAAACATCCTATAAAACTTTAAACAAAAGCGAATTGCATTATTCAGTTCTGTCCTTTGGTCCTTAATATTTTACATAAATATAGTCATTGTATACATATTATTTTATACTGCGTTACTTACTTCACATTATCTCCATTATTTCCAATAATTGACACAGTTGACATTATCATCTGATATAGATAATTATATATCTATAATTTTGAAATACCATGGAGCACACAACCAATTCAATTCAATTCAATTAAACAAATGTGCAATATTACTGTTTCAGATCTGGGGTTCTCAACATTTTTCTTACGTATAAACATCTCAGGGATAAAATACATTCTCATCAGCAATTATGGCTCATTTTGGTGATTGTTTCAGAATCTTCCGGGAGAGGGGGATTGAGGTGCGGAAGGTTGTAATTGTGAAGAAATTCATCCATGATTTTCATTGGCCCTCCCCACTTCTGTCCTTGTTGGAAATCATTGTCTTAGACCCTGTGAATTAGACACAGTTCTAATCCTTAAGAGGCTTACCAAAAATCATCAGTTACACGTGCACACACACACATACACACATAAAATAAACTATAACATAAGGCTGGAGGTGCAATAAAATCATGCCATAAAAAAACAAAAGTACTAGGAGGTTACACAGAGAAGGAAGACGATTTATGCTTGGGAATTCTGAAATTCATTTTAAGGAAAATATAGTCTTTGCCTTGTCCTTTTACTTCATCTGACATCCAAGTCATCAGCAAGATCTATAGGTACCACCTCCAAAATCTGACAATAGAGAACACTTACTGAGTGCTTACTACGTACCAGAGACTTTCTTTTTCTTTTTCTTTTTTTTTAATTGGGGTAGAATTGCTTTACAATGTTGTGTTAGTTTCTGCTGTACAATGAAGTGAATCGGCTATATGTATATATCCCCTCCCTCTTCCCCCTAATCCCACACATCTAGGTCACGAGAGAGCACCAAGCTGAGCTCCTTGCACTATACAGCAGGTTCTGATAGCTATCTGTTTTACACATGGTAGTGTATATATGTCAATCCCAATCTCCCAATTCTTCCCACCTCCCCAACCCACCATCCCCCGTGTCCACATGTCTGTTCTCTACGTCTGCATCTCTATTCTTTATTTAGTACTCACAATATCCCTATAAGTAGATATTAGTAGTCTAAATGTATAGAGAAAAGAACTGAGGCACAATGAAGTTGTTACCAAAGTTCCCACAACTGGTAAGTGTTCGGGCCAGGATGATGAATCCAGGGAGTCTTGATTCCAGAACCTGCATCAATCACTATGCCACCCTGCTCCCATCACTCAGAACCCTCTGCTTCTCCTCAAATCCGCTCCCTCTGCTCTAGATGAAGCCCCATCATTTTCTGTGGACTTCTGCAATGGCCTCCTAAATGCTCTTCTACTTTCTCCCTTTGTGATTCCATTCTCCCGACATTGTCCTGAGTGATCTTTCTAAAATATAAATCAGGTCTCCCTCCTCACCTAGAGTAAAACCCAAAGTTCCTGCCAAGATAGAGTGAACAAAGCCCTGAGTGATCAGGCCCCTACTCAGCTTTCGCACCTCATCTCACACTAGGCTCCAGGCACTTTGTCTCCCTTTCTCTTCCAGAACTTTCCGTCCTCAGGGACTTTGCACTTGCTCCTCTCTGCCTGGAGTAATATTCCCCAGATTCTTCACCTGACAGGCTCCTTTTCACCCTCCAGGCCTCAGCTTAACTGTCCCATCTCTAATAGACCTTCCCTGACCTCCCAATTAGAAATGCTTCTCTGTTTTCCACTCTCACAATATCATATTTATTTCCTCCATAGCACTTTTCTCTGAAAAATATTTATCTCTTCACTTATTAATAAATTGCCCCCATGAAACTAAAAGTACCCTGAGGACAAGATGCTTGTCTGCTTATTCATTCCTGTTTTCTCAGCAACTCACACAGCTCCTGGCACAGATTCAATGCTCAAACAATATTTGTTAAATGAATGAATGAATGAAAAGTAGAAATCCATAAATAATATGCCAAATTGAAATCTCATGTGCCCAAGTGGCTTGTGACTGCCGCAGATTAATATAATATAATGTAATATAATATAATATAAAATAAACAAGGTGAAAAGACAAGAAATGCAGCAGTCTCACAGATGCTTCTAGACTGTGTTGCATAGTGTTGTCATGGAACAAAAGGTAAAATGAATGTTGGAGACCTAGAGCTTCAGGATTTGCTCGGTCATTGACTTATTTTAGAAGCTATAACAAATAATAATAGGAAAATGAAGAGGAAGGAGAAGGTGAATGTGCAGAAGAAGGGAGAGATATGCTAACATTTATTAATTAGGCCCTGTTCTAAATGCTTTTTATGTATAAACTCACTTAGTTCTCATAACAACTATGCAGGTTCTCTATTGCAGCATAATTAGCTATCCCCAAACTTAGTGGCTTAAAACAAATAGCATTTGATTATATCTTACAATTATTTAGGTCAGGAGTTTGGGCATTTGTCTGTTTCACATGGCTTGTTCAACTGGTGGTTTGATTGTTGGAGGGTCTAGGACAGCCTCACTCATGATTGGTGCCTTGGCAGTGATGGCTGGGAGGCTGGGCTCTGCAGACCCTTTACCTCCTCCCTCCCCACGTGGTGTCTCCAGAGGGTAGTCGAACTGTCTATGTGGAAGCTCCGGATTCAGAAACTTGGAAGAACATGTCAGTTGTCTAAAAGGCTAGGGTCAGAGTTGACATGCCATCACTTCCAATCTACTCTATTGGTTAAAGCAGTTACAGACCAGCCCAGATTTAAGGGAAAGAGAAATAACCACCAGCTGTTGATGGGAAAAGTAGCAAAAACTTTGTAACCATCTTCCATCTGATATAATAACCCTATGAGGACAGGGTACCATCATCTCCAATCTTCAGCTAAGACTACTGAGGCACAGAGAGTTGGTAGACCCAGACAGGACTCTGCCTTAATTTCTATTGTACACTGGTTAAGCAGGGATAGTTAACACCTTTCGTAACTATGTTTTACAGAGCAGAATAGTGATGACCATTGAGTAACAATCATGTACCAAACACTGTGCTCACCACTGTAAGAGGGAAAAAGAGGAATAAAAACCCCAGTTTCTTGTTCTATATGTGAAAATTATTTGAAAATAAAAAACCGTAGGGCTTCCCTGGTGGCGCAGTGGTTGAGAATCTGCCTGCTAATGCAGGGGACACGGGTTCGGGCCCTGGTCTGGGAGGATCCCACATGCCGCAGAGCGGCTGGGCCCGTGAGCCACAACTACTGAGCCTGCGCGTCTGGAGCCTGTGCTCCGCAACAAGAGAGGCCGCGATAGTGAGAGGCCCGCGCATCGCGATGAAGAGTGGCCCCCGCTTGCCACAACTAGCGAAAGCCCTCGCACAGAAACGAAGACCCAACACAGCCAAAAATAAATAAATTAATTAATTAAAAAAAAAAAAAACAGATGGTGCTTTAAAAAAAAAAAAAAAAAAAAAAAAAAACCGTAATATACACTGATGAATGAATAAAGAAAATGTGGTATATACATATAATTGAACATTAGTCATCCTTATAAAAGAAGGAAATCCTGCCGTATGCAACAACATGGATGAACCTGGGGGACACTGTGCTGAGTGAAATAATCCAGTCACAAAAGGAAAATACTGCATGAATCCACTTATCTGAAGAATCTAAAATAGTCAAACTCATAGAAACAGAGAGTAGAATGGTGGCTGCCAGGTGCTGTGGGAAGAGGGAAATGAAGAGTTGCTATTCAACGGGTATAAAGTTTCAGTTCTACAAGATGAATAAGTTCTAGAGATCTGCTGTGCAACATTGTGACTATAGTTAACAATACTGTACTGTGCACTTACACATTTGTTAAGGAGGTAGATCTCATGTTAAGTGTTCCTACCATAATAAAAAAGAAGACATTTTCAAAAAAAAGGGGGAAGAAGAAGAGGTATATAGGTAATAACAAATATGTACTGTATAATACTAATTTTCTTTATGAGATTATATATTCACATAAATGTATACCACACATTGGTATATTCTTAAATAAAAGCAAACCTGTACTGGATGGATGGATAGATAGATAGATAGACAGACAGATAGGTAGATAGATAGATGTAGACAGAGATATGAGGAACTGTTATCTGATGTATTCTAAGTAACCCCATGGAAGCAACACCAGATTTAGCTTCAGGAGATCAAGGTGCTAAAAATAATCGTTAATTACTATGGGACCAGGAGAAGTCACTTAACCTTCTTGGGTCTCTTCATCCATAATGAGGGATTACCCTAGATAACTGCTAGGTTTCCCCCCAAATTTGAGTATCTATGATTCAAGATTTTAAAAGTGCTTTTGTGATACTATATACATGTGCTATGGTATGGCTCCCCTCACCTGAAATAGCTATTTGATTCTGGTTCCAGCAGAGAAGTCTTATCGGCTGTTCTAGGTTGGAGCCACCCTTACAGGAGGAAAAGTCCTCTGATTTCCCCTTCATGACAGGTTCACTTCATTCAATACAAGGTGTCTGTCTTGGTCAGCTCAGCTGCTAGTGGGTTATCTCAGCACAGGAGGTGTATGGTGAGAAGAGGGATAATATTGTTATACCAGTTCCAGAGTCAGAAAGTAATATTGTTTACTATAAGTCTATATATCCTGGGGAGTTTAAATGCCA
This sequence comes from Eschrichtius robustus, assembly GCF_028021215.1. Taxonomy (NCBI): domain Eukaryota; kingdom Metazoa; phylum Chordata; class Mammalia; order Artiodactyla; family Eschrichtiidae; genus Eschrichtius; species Eschrichtius robustus. The sequence goes on along the minus strand of NC_090826.1, from coordinate 130,244,788 downwards.
AAGCAGCTCATTCACAAATAGCAAACACCATCTTCAGCAGCTGCTATAACAAAATACCATAGACTGGGTGGCTTAAACTACAGACATTTACTTCTCATAGTTCTAGAGGTTGAAAAGTCCAGGGTCAAGGTAACAGCAGATTCAGTTCTTGGTGAAGGCCCTCTTCCTGGTTTGCAGACAGCCACCTTCTCACTCTGTGCTCACGCAGTCTTTCCTGGGTACACGAGAGACAGCTCTCTTCCTCTTCTCATAAAGGCAGTAATCCTATCATGAGGGTCCCACCCTCACTATTTCCTCTAAACCTAATTATCTTCCAAAGGCCTACCTCCAAATACCATCACACTGGGACTTAGAGCTTCAACATATGAATTTTGGAGGGACACAAACATTTAACCCATAGGAGTGTTTTTGTCCAATAGCACCAAAAGTCAAAACATTCCCAAGAGCTATGGAATCCTCATTATCTCAGGAAATGTGCACTACACAAAATTCTCTGTTTCCTGCTTTTCCTCCTCTCTCAGGAGTATAACATTGGAAGATCAAAATAATTATCACAGAAAAACAACATCAAACTTTCATTTTCCAAGCTAGTCACCACAACAAACACACATTCTTGCCTTGGGCTTTGAAGAGCTCCCTTCATTTCCTCTGTTACTGGCTATCAGTGGGTTTGGGTATGACACACCTTCTTTCTCACTCATAGCCATAAAGGTAAAGGGTACAGAGAGAGAGTAAGACTCACGAAGCCATGACTCATTTTTGCATCTTTTGGTTTTTGATCAAATGCCAACAGATGGCAAGAGAGAAATAAATGAGTCTTTAATAATGGGCTATATGGAAACCAGTAACATTATGGGTGATTATTCAAGTTTCATTATTAATTTTCTTCCTCCTAAATTTGTAAATAAATGTTGTACAATAGACAAAGGATACAATCCTAACACTTTCTGGGGGGAGAGAGAAGTTGCACTTTTCAGCTACATGTGTAACTTACACACATGCAAGTAACAGATGAGGTAATAACTGTTTACCACAAAAACTTAGTGTTTCAGATCACCATGGCAAATGAACATTATTTATGTAACAAGCTATAAAATGAGCTTGTATTTCAAAATGCATTCATTTTCTTGCCTTAAAAGTAGCCCAAAAGGGAAAATGCTTCCTAAAATGACCCAAATCCTACACAACATAACAAGGATACAGAGGTGGAAGGAACCTGAGAAAATCCAGCCTCCTCATGTTATAAAAGAAGCAAACTATAGTTCAAAGATAAATGACTTGCTCAGGACAACAGAGCCAATGAATATGCCCAAATGAGTCAGTGTCTCCAGAATCTCATCACAAAGCCCTTTTCAGCACCCCTGATGCCTCTGGAAGTGATGGTCTCAGCATTCTTAACCTTTATCCCCCTGGATCATGACATTTTGAAAAGAGAAGATGAAACAGCAGTCCTCCTTTTAAAGTATAGTAACTAGAATGTAGCAGGCACTTATAAATATCTGTGGAATATATCAAAAAGTACGTCATACTGGACAAAAAAATTCTCACCGAACAACACAGCAAAAAAAAAAAAAAAATCACAAGGACGAGAACAAGTAAGATTTCTCTAAGTGTTCCTTGATATAAGTCTTATCTCCTGAACAATATTTTAAACTCTGTATGTGCTGGATTGTATCATTTGTTTATTTTACCTCCCCAAACCATAGCGCAAGGAATGTTGTTACAATGGCCATATTTTTGATCCTGATATCAGAGGATAGAATATGTAAAATTATTTTTGTACTGCTTCTTGGGGGTGATAAGCTCTCTGGCAGATGAAATTTTGTTGTTGTTGTTAATAGTTTTGTTGAGATGTAATTCACATACCATATACTTCACTCATTTAAAGTGTACAGTTCAGTGACTCCACCATGTTGTTCTAAAATTTATTGGGGTGATGGTTGCACATCACCCCAAAAAGAAACCTCACATCCCTTAGTTATCACCTCCACCCCCACCCCAGCTCTCAGCCCCCAGCCCTTGGCAACTGCTAATCTACTTCCTGTCTCTGTAGATTTGCCTATTCTGAACTTTTCATATAAATGGAATCACACAATATGCAGTCCTCTGTGTCTGATTTCTTTCACTTAGTATAATGTTTTCAAGGTTCATTCATGTTGTAGCATGTATCAGTACTTCATTCCCTTTTATAGCCAAATAATATCCCATTATATGGAAACAACACATTTTGTTTATCCATTCATCAGTCGATGGACATTTGGGTTGTTCCCACTTTTTGACTATTACACATAATACTAATATGAACATTCATGAACATATTTTTTCAGGACATAGTTTTCATTTCTATTGAGTGTATATCTAGAAGTGAAACTGCTGGATCATTGGCAGATGGGATTTATATATGGAAATATTTTCCCTTGCAGGACATCTGTTATGATTTATTCAGGAAATGAGACACACTAATTGAAACAAGATCTGTCTCATGTAAATTATTGCCAATTCCTCCAAGGAGGAATTTATCAATCTTTGTTGAACTGGCTTTAAGTCCAGGGCCAGTCCTTGTCATTTTCCTGTTGTAGACCTCCCCACATTTCCCTGGTACACCTCTCCCTCTACTCAGTAAATCCAAGGAATGATTCTGAAAATGCATATTTGATATGGGGAACTTCATGGAAGGAAAAAAATCTCTGTTTATCTACCTATCTATCTACCTACCTATCTATCTATCTATCTATCTATCTATCTATCTATCTATCTATCTAACTATCTATCTCACCTCATACTTCCTGAAACAGGTTCTTAAAGAGATTTGAGCCACCTGGATAATCTCAAGAAAACTCTACATTCTAAATTTTAAATAAAATTACTAATTATTATAATCAGCAGATTGTTTTAGGTCAAATGTAAGAAACAGTAGAGATATAATTTATGTGCTATAGAGACACTTTGTACTCTATTGCAATCTTTTTCAGATTCAATGTGAACCCTACTTTGGGTCCATTTTATACAGTCTAGAATGTGGCCTTACTATTTTTTAATTATAATAGAACTTTATAGTTTATATACCCCTATTTTCAAAAATCATCTAGTAATATGTTTGACTTAGCTGATAATTAGTACTTGATCAGTAGGACAACATTCACTCCTCAATGTGTAGCATTGTTTATTTGGCAAAATAAGATCCACTTCATATGCTTTATGTCTGCTTTATGACATAATTTCCAGGAACTCATTGCGGTGAAAACTGGGGACTTTCTGCACCAGTGTGTTGGACTGTACCCTCCTTGACTTCACCATCAGCGATGTTAAAGATGACTCTCCCCAGTTGTGTTATCATCAAGGTAGCACTGGCAAGAATGTGGTATGGTGACCCCCGGAATCGTGGCCAGACTCTCAGCATTCTACTTCACCAAAAAGCACCTGCTAGTGATAAGACTGTGCTCTTCATATCTCTCTCTTCAGAGAAAAATTGAAGGTCTATGTTAACTGTTATTTACCAGGTTCATTTAAGCCCCCAGCTGTTGATCTTCCAAATTTGATAATGCAACTGAAAAGTCAGGTACTTTTCTTTGTATTTAATGCTCTGAATGGCAGACTAAGAGCCCGCTGGTTCCTAAACTCTTAGTTCAATTATGTTATGACTTTTACACTAATTATAACCCCACTGCCTGATAAACAACTAGGACCCACTCTACAGCACAGGGAACTATATTCAATACCTTGTAATAACCAATACTGGGAAAGAATCTGAAAAAGAACATATATATATATATATATATATATATATATATATATAAAACTGAATCACTTTGCTGTACACCTGAAACTAACACAACACTGTAAATTAACTATACTTCAATTTTAAAAATGGCTTAAAAATAAAATAAAAATAAATAAAAATAAACTTTAAAAACCCCAGTGCCTTCTCAATTATAAACGTGTAAAATATGATCAGTCAGCCCATCTTACGGTCAGGATTATTATATTCAATTCCAAGGTCATGTAATACAGGGAAAGATGAGGACTTTGGAATGCCTAGACTCAACCCCTGGCTTTTCTATTTGCAAGATGAGTAGTTTGGATAAATCATAATCTACCAGAACCTCAGTTTACTCTTTTATAAATTGGAGGTAATTATAGTATGGCAGAGCCAACACATGTGTTCCCCAAACCCTATCTTATTTTGCTCTTCCTAATCAACAGAAAGATTGTATTTCTCAGTCTTCCAGGGAGTGACCTAGAGGTCATTAGAAGTCGGACGTGGACCGGGAAATTTGAACTTTAAAAACATCTCATGGGTACATCTGGCTCTCTCTTCTCATGCTATGGTAAACTCAGAGGCCATGTGTTAAGATGTATTCTATGCTTTCTTAGAGTCTGTATTTGTCTATGTGGTATCCATTAATCAGAACCAAACGAATGGCCAAAGTTGTTTACATCTCCCCTGTGACCCAGCTTTTGTGAGTGCACAAAAATCATATTACAGACCCTCCAGTCAATCCCAAATCCATATCCCCAACTGCCTTCTTTATCTAACTCTCACATACCAAGCCAATATTTCCCCTGCCCTAAAGCACTCAGGGCCAGGTACCAGATAACTAGAGGCCACCCCTATAGCCCAGAGCCCACCAACATTATTCAAACCAGTCCTAAGCAGTTTCCCTGCCCTGCCTTGCCCTCCCCACAGAAAATACCCTAAAGGGTCTGGACCTATGCTTTTTCCCTTATTCCTACTTCTGCCTCCTAACTCTGGCGCCTCCCCATGTGGCCCTGCATGGTAAGTCATGCCTCTTATTTCTAGGGGAACTGGGAATAATGAAAAACTTTTCTTTCAATGGCATTGATCTCTTATGTTGTCACTCAGTCACATTTATAAATTAAGACCCAGGCAGAAATCAAGATGATGGTCTCATAAGATGAAGAGTCCTTCCTGACTAGCGTTGGATTTTACATGACTGGGTGATAAATGTTTGTTTTGCTAAAGCACTGCAATTTTAGGGGTGATTTGTTACTACAGCTTAATTGAACCTGTCCTGACCAATACAAAATCCTCACATTCCAAGTGTCTTTCAATGATTATGAAAAAATAAATATATGTACACTATGTAACAGTTGATGGTACAAAGTAGGAACTCAAAAAATGCTAGTTATGATGATGACTCAACAACAATGTCAAAAAGTAATGTATGAAAATAAAGCAAGTATGATCTGTTTATTACTCCATCAAGTGAAAATAGCAAAACAGCTTTTCACCAAATGTGGAGCATACGATTGAAATATTGACTCACAACAGGGATTGTGGTGTACCAAAAAATACACTTTGGCAGTTTGTTCAAAGAGATAGGGAGTCACCCTCCTCAGAAACTGGAAACGTGAACAGACGAACAAAAGACTCATTCCTTGGGAGGGGCACTCCCTGTGCTAGACATCACAGACAGAAAACAACAATGAATTCAAACGAAAACCCATATCAAAATACAAAGGCAGGTGTTATAAATAACAGGCATTGCTTTGCTATGCAGTTTTTTTCTTACATGGACAACCTACATAGCCAGGACAATTTATTTATTAAGAGGTAGTTAATGATGCATAGGAGGCCACTTAGTTTGTATAACTCTTTACAGTTTACAAAACACTCTCACAAACATTCTAATAAGAGCCATATGAAGTGATCAGAGAAGTTATATGCTATTAGTATACAAAAGAGAAGTCACCTGTGTACAACTGCCCACTTCATATGCTACTTCCAGGACTTAAAAATTGTATCTTTCTTCTAACAGTCAGGAAAAAGTTAGAGGCAATGGGTGGCATTAGGATCCATACAAGTAACCTACAAACTTGCTACTCACAGTACATCTATGGACTAACACCATTGATATCACCTGAAGTTTGTTAGAAGCTCAGAATCTCAGGTCCCATTCCAGACCTGCTGAGTCAGATTCTGCTTTTCAACAAGAAGTCCAGGTGCTTCCTACACTCATTACCATTTGAGAAGCAAAACCCTAAAATAATGTTTCTAACTGTGTGCCTGAGATTTGGGAACCTCTGAATTGAAGAGGGAAAATAGCATGTAGACTCAGGAAAACAAGACTAAAATATGATTGCAACTAATTAATCTGAAAACTCAACCATTTTAGTGTATTCTACCTGAAAGTGAAAACTATTAATGGCACGGGAGACAAGATTACTTGGAGTCCAGAAATAAGAAGCCTAAAAAGCAACAGTTTTGCCTATGTCTTCTATACCATTTGATAAAGATAGCTCTCACCTACCAGTCTTCTGTACCATTTGATAAAGATACCTCCCACCTACCAATCCACATGTTTGTTCTGAGAGATGATGGGTGCATTTGATCATCAAAGTTGAATGCCCTACATAATATCTTCAAAATCTAGTTTTATGTTTTTCTTTCAACTTTCTGATTATAATTTTGCTACCCATCTCATGTAGTTTTTTTGACATAGAGAGAACTGACCAAACAAACAGACCAAAACATTCTAGCTCACCAGCAATTGTACCTTCCATTATAACTTAATATATTGGCTGCCTATTTTTAAAATCAGTTGATTTGAGTGGTTAGGACAAATAAATATACCTGAGTCCACTATGAATCCAATAATAAACTTTCTTTTTCTGGACACTGATGACCACTTCCTAGAAACATGACTGTGAGGTTATGGTGGAATGGCAACATGATATGTCTGGATAATGGTAACAAACACTTATTAAGCACTTAGAGCAAATAAATGTTTGTCTCTATGAAGTAATTTAATTCTCATAAGTCATATTATTATTCTCAATTCACAGATGAGAGAACGGAGGCACAAAGGCATTAAGTAACTTGACTAAGTAATGAGGTGACAGAAATAGGGTTTTAATCCAGGCAGTCTGGCACGAAAAGCCACCTCTCTTGACCACCTTGCTATATTTCTTCCACCCTGTCTCTCAATAATTGTTACATATTAGCCACTTCCTCTCTATTTCCCCCACCCATCATTTTGGATTAAATTCAAAAACATTAACAGACCTAAAGTATCAGGAACTAGAGGTCTTGGTATAACCAAGAGATTAAAGCTCCAAGCCTCATTAAGTAACTCTTTCACCTATGTGGCTGAGGAAGCTCCCCTGGGGCTTACAGGTTAAACCACAGATATGTTAGATCCTAAAAAGATATTCTCTACTTTGCACCTCCTTGGATTTTCTTCCCCTGGTATTCAGAATGGAATGGTACAGAAGGCAAGGCTGGATAGGGCCAGGGAAGGGGCAGGAGACAGAGGTGACTTTGGTGGGGGCTTAGGCAAAGAGGAGTCTGTAACTCCTTAACAAGTAACAGTATTGGGGTTTGAGCCAACAGTTCTATAGAAATACTAAACGTGCTTTGCCTTACTTGGACCTCTATGGATATATTTCTCTTGGGACCATTCAGGGAAGTGGCTGTGGCCACAAAGAACTCAAGGATTTGCAACCCTAGATCTCTGGCCAAATACCAGTATTATCCACAGGACAAGCACAACAGAAATAGCATGTCATTTTACAGATTAAAAAAAAAAAAACTGGTAAACTGTAGAATAAAGATCTTTACCTCCATTCCTGTGAGATGGGCAGAATGAACCTGGACCAAATTCTCTAAGGTCTCTCTTAGAACCTTTGTAGTCCTCTGCTACAGATGACTAGGATTGTCCAGTGACTTGTCCTCATGACATCAGTAAGTGATTTGCAACCTTTTCTCTGCCTGCCCAGTACACATTTCCATAGGTTACAGTAATACTTCAAATGAGATTTGTATAAAACTACACATCTTCCTCAACTTCAATGGGGTAACATCCCCATAAACCCATCATAAGTTGAAAATATCCTAAGTGAAAAATGCATTTAATACACCTAACCTACTGAACATCGTAGCTTAGCCCAGTCTACCTTAAATGTACTCAGAACACTTACATTAGCCTACAGTTGGCAAAATCATCTAGCACAAAGCCTACTTTATAATAAAGTGTTGAATATCTCATGTAATTTATTGAATACTGTACTGGAAGTGAAAAACAGAATGGTTGTCTGGGTGTACAATGGTCGTAAGTGTATCGGTTGTTTACCCTCTTGATCGTGTGGCTAATGGGGAGCTGTGGCTCATTCCCACTGCCCAGCATCATGAGAGTGTATCGTACTGCATATTGCTGGTGAAGAAAAGATCCAAATTCAAAATCTGAAGTAAGGTTTCTACTGAATTCATATCACTTTTGCACCGTTGTAAAGTCGAAAAATTCTAAGTTGAACCATCGTAAACTGAGGACCACCTGTACATGTTCCTGCTCCCTTCAGTACAAAATAATGAAGTCACGTTGCTCAGTACTTTTAAGATGCATTTGGAAATGTGCCAAATACATGTCATTGCCCCAGGGAGAAAAAAACAGTTTAGTGAAAATAAGCAGCAGTGTGAGACTTCAGTATAAACTTAAACTGAACTTGAACATGTAACTAGTTCTAACATGTCTAGTGACTAATAACTGGGCTTTTTTTCCCTCCTTATTCTTAGCAATATCAAAGAGACAGAGACTGATCAACAAGCAGTAACTAATAACTGCAGCGACTTACCTCATTCTATGCTTGTTAGAAAAGTAAAATAATTTAGTTTGTTATATATTTATAATTTATTTAACAAATCTCCCAATGTTTCCAAATATTTGCCATCTATTTATCTATCTCTATCTATCTATCTATCTATCTATCTATCTATCTATCTATCTATCTATCTATCTATCATTATCTAGAAAATATTAGGATAACTTCCCAAGAGTCAGGAGGGAGTGGTTTCCACATGATCACCCCAGCAAATAAAAATAGTAACATTTAGTGTTAACTAAATTATTTATAGGTATTGATCATGGCAATTGATGGGTTCATTCACTCTTTACAAGGGATTGTACAAGCCTCTAAGTGTGTATTTACTTAATATTTTTTAGAAACTAGATTTAGAATTCTCAAAAACGTAAAGTTAAACAAGTCACCTATTTTTAACTCGATCTGGAGTTTAAAAATATTGGCAAAAAATGCACACATTTCTGACAGTTTAAAGTATTTTCTGCATTTATGAACCACTGCTTTACTTTTTCAAAGATTTAATAGTTTAAGAAGCATAAAAATTACTGATTTCTGTGCATTAAATTAGAGTGCAAGACACTGTGATGAACTGTAAAAGGAAACATTAAGAGGAGACCAGAAAATTTACAGTAGCCAAGACATGGAAGCAACCTAAGTGTCCATCAATACATGAATTGATAAAGAAGATGTGGTACACATATACAATGGAATATTACTCAGCCATAAAGAAGAATGAAATAATGCCATTTGCAGCAACATGGATGGGCCTAGAGATTATCATACTAAGTGAAGTAAGTCAGACAGAGAAAGACAAATATCATATGATATCACTTATATGTGGAATCTAAAAAAAAATGATACGAGTGAACTTATTTACAAAACAGACTCATAGACATGGAAAACAAACTTATTGTTACCAAAGGGGAAAGGGATAATTTAGGCGTTTGGGATTAATAGATATACACGTAAAATAAACAACAAAGACCTACTTATAACACAGGGAACTATATTCAATATCTTGTAATAACCTATAATGGAAACAAATCTGAAAAAGAACAGATAGATAGATAGATAAACTGAATCACTTTGCTGTACATCTGAAACTAACACAACATTGTAAATCAACTATAGTTCAATTAAGAAAAGAAAAGAGGAGACCAGATAGTTCACCACATCAAAATGAGATTCAACAAGAATGAAGTTGGTAGAGAATTTTGAAGGAGGGAAAGTGCAATTGTAAACTAGAAAAGCTAAATGTCACAAATAAATCAATTTAAATACCAGATGAAAATAATCAATGTTTCAGAGCGTAAAATAAGAAATAAGTTACAATTATGAGAGCTGCAATGCCAGATATTCAGGACAAAAGTTAAAAACAATTCAATGCATACATTCATTTTAATAACTACTAAGATCAGCATGAAAGAGTTTATGTTATACCTTGTGTAACTATAAGCAAAGCTGAAATGAACACTTTTACATTTATATTGGTGCCAAGCAATTATTCGTTCACGTTTCAAGAACTCACTAAACCAAATCACTGCATTAAGTATGATCAATATCACCAAACTGGCATCCAGAAGGTTTTTATGAGTTTACTTTTTCACCAAGTGTCTGATTCCCATACCATTGCTAACTCTGGGTATTGTTTTTTAATTAAAAATTTTCCTAATTGCTAAGCAGCAAAATCATACAACATTGTCTTTATTTTTTATTTCCAGTGAAGTTGAACACATTTTTTGCATGTTTCTAGAACTTTTATATTTGTTTTAGAAATTTCCTGCTTATGCCTCTTGCCCAATTTTCTGTTGGAATATTCATTTTTCTCTTATTGACCTAAAAAAGCTTTCAAATATTCTGACTATTTATATACCATATATGTTAAAAATAGTTTTCATGATTGCAAATTTGCTCTCTGATTTGTTTAAACAACTCTGCTCTATTTGAGAGGCATGTAACTGAGTTATAGACTATTTAGGCTCAGAGCAACAGGTCTGTATCTAGCTGACCTTACACACTCATTGGCTTTCAATGAGTCTTCTGTTTACCTCAAAGATAGATGGCTTCCCAGGCTCACACCTGGGTCCTCTGTCTTTCTCTCCCCCTATATCTTCCTTCAGAAGTTCATGTACTCGAGTAGTTTTCACAACTCTGAGCTGATAATTCCTAAATCTATGTCACAGTTCCTGATGCAGTCTACCATAAAAGCCAGTAGTATGGATTCATCTGCCTGATGAACCCTTTCATTAAGATTCCATTCATTTATTTACCCACTCAAATGCATACAGCATCTCTTAAGCAGACCTAGTACCTATGAAGTAAAGTGACATTTCATTATTTTAAATTCAAAGATTTCCAACCAAAGTCAGCCGCTGCCCCACAAATTATCCTTCCTCTCCAACTGTTAATTATATCCCCAACTTTCTGCTGTTTTATCTAAAAATGTCATTACTCTTTGCTCTCTGTTGTTACCACATGCAATCAATCTCTGTTCATTTTTCCTCTAATGGCTCAAAAATTAACTCTCTTTTTTTTCACACAACTGCCACTCCGGTCCATGCTCTCATCATTTGGCACCTGTTGAACTGCCTTAACTTCCCATTGTCCTCACTGATTCCCACCTGTTTCCCACTTCAGTTGATTTTGTATCTTGAGCTGGACTGTTCTTCCTGCAGGATGGCTCTGAAAATGTCACTGCTCTGTTCAAGAATCTCAAGTGCTTCCTCTGCCTATGTAAATGAGCCCAAATCCACCTGACCCTCATTAGAAGTTTCTAATAAGCTGATTCTACTGAGCTTAACTCATCTCCCACTACTCTGTGTCAGAAACACAATGTTAGCATTGTTTCTGCACTGTCCTCCACACATTCCTTCTCACCTTTGCTCATCAATTCTGTCTGATTTATCCTTCACTTCTCTCTATCATTCAAACACCATCCACCCAACTCTTCACAGCACAGCTCAAGTCTTCTCTCTTCCAGGAAGTTGGCCCCAACTAAAACCATAGTTTGGTTTTCTTAGAACTGGAGCAGACTTCACAGAGTGCCCTCAAGGACTCTGAGCCTCAAAAATCTTAAATTCTGTTCAATAAAAATTTCTGAAACCCTCGTTATGCACAAAGCCCTGTGCTAGGAACTGGAGATGAGGAAAATAAATAGATGTGATCCCTCCTTTCAAGGAGCTTATGACCACTGGAGTGGACAAGTACATAAACATATTTTATTAAAATATGGGAAGTTCTAAGTTGGAGGTAAACACAGTGCTGTGAGAGTGAGAAGAGGGGGCATTTAATCCAACTAGGGGTTCAGGGAAAGCTTCCCAGAAGCGATATCATGTGACAAGAATGTTAAAAGATGAGCAAGAGCTATTAAGACAAAGAAAAATGGGAAGAGAGTTTGACGCAAAGGGAACAAAACAAATAAAGCCAGAGACGTAAACGGTGGAAAGGGAATGAGGAACTAGTGGCAGTATTATTAGACTGTAATGTTGAAGCAAGAACTGTTGAGAGATAAGACGGGAAGCAACCAGAGGGAGTAAGCCAGGCCTGTAGGGCTACGTAAACTATATTAAGAGCTTTGCACTCTGATCTGTAAATGATGAGGAGCCATTAAAATTGCTTAAAGAAGGAGGTTAGGGCTTCCCTGGTGGCGCAGTGCTTGAGAATCTGCCTGCCAATGCAGGGGACACGGGTTCGAGCCCCAGTCTGGGAAGATCCCACATGCCGCGGAGCAACTAGGCCCGTGAGCCACAACTACTGAGCCTGCGCTCCTGGAGCCTGTGCTCCGCAACAAGAGAGGCTGCGATAGTGAAGAGGCCCGCGCACCGTGATGAAGAGTGGCCCCCGCTTGCCACAACTGGAGAAAGTCCTTGCACAGAAATGAAGACCCAGCACAGCCAAAAAAAAAAAGAAGGAGGTTAAATGATGGGGTTTTGTAGAGTGTTCTCTGTATATTGTAGAAGCCAAATTGAAGGGAAGCAAGACAGGAGAAAGCAGACTGACTACGTATTGCAAGGTGCCAAGCAAGAGAGGATAAGGGCCTGCAAAAGGTCATTGGTATTAGGGATGGGGCTCAAAATATAGATTTGAAAAAGTATTTAAGAGCTAAAACTGTTAGAACATGCTGATTGTCTAGACATGGAAGGTTAGGGGAAATGAGAAGTCTCACATGACCTCTTAAGTCTCTGGTTTGAGCATCTAGACGGTGGTGCCAGTAATTAAACTAGAAATAAAGGAGCCATACTACATTGTGGGGTGTGGGGGATTGGTGGTGAGGACTGGAGATGGTGAGCAGAGAATGACAATGAGGACAGTTGTTGGATACATTGAATTTGCAATTCCTATAGGATATATGAGGTCAAAGCTAAAAATTTGGCATTGATCATTATTCCTCTGATGGATAAAACAATGATAGTGCTGAGATTCCCCAAGCAAAGTGTGTAGAGACAGAAATGAAGACTTTAGAACCCTGGGGTACACCGGTGGTCAATGGATACAGAGGAGAGGAAGAATCCATAAAGACCAGAAAGGAATAACCAAGGAAGCAGGAGGATACCAGGACAAATTGGAGTCAGGAAGTAAAAGCCAGAGATTTTTAGCATGGGGTGTAAGATAAGAACCAAGAAAGCATCCTTGGGCTTGGCAATATGAAGTTCACTGGTGACCTGTATAAGTGAGTGTGGACTCCAAACTGTGATGAGTTAAAGAGTAGATGAATTACAGTCATGCAGTGGAACTCTGCTGAGAAGGAAAGCAGAGGAGTTAGAATACAACTAGTGGGGATGCAGGGCCAAGAGACAGCTGACTAAGGCTAAAGGAAAAATGATTACAGAGGCAGACAGAAAACTAGTGGTCATTATTTAATTCATTACTTTTTTCAAAAATGTATTTATTTTATTAACTTTTGGCTGTGTTGGGTCTTTGTTGCTGTGCACAGGCTTTCTCGTGTTGCGGCGAGTGGGGGCTACTCTTTGTTGCGGTGCATGGGCTTCTCATTGTGGTGGCTTCTCTTGTTGTGCAGGACGGGCTCTAGGGTGCACGGGCTTCAGTAGTTGCAGCACGTGGGCTCAATAGTTATGGCTCATGGGCTCTAGAGCACAGGCTCAGTAGTTGTGGCACTCAGGCTTAATTGCTCCGTGGCATGTGGGATCTTCCCAGACCAGGGCTTGAACCCGTGTCTCCTGCATTGGCAGGTGGATTCGTAACCACTGCGCCACCAGGGAAGCCCCTTAATTCATTGCTTTAAGGAGAAAACAAGAAAGCAGTCTACAAACATACAGTTCAATACCCAAATACCTCTTTCAGTCACAAGACCAGAAAAGAATAAAGTCACATGCACTGGCACTGACTTTGGCAGAATTCTAACCACATCTTTGTGTACAGGAAAATGATGAAGTTTCTGCTCTTGCCAGGAATCAGATGCATGTCAAACTGGTCAGGCATCTCCTGGAATAACTCAACTTTAGGGTGTAATCATTTGCTTTCAGGGAAGCTGGGCACCACCATTTCTGTGAGGAGTCACTGCACCACCATGTGGCCGAGTTTTTCTCAACTTTCTCCCACAAGTAGTTCTGGGTTGAATCACAGAAAAGGAGAATTCTGCAGCTGGAAGAGACCTCAGGGGCCCTCTCCTTATTGTACAGATGAGGATTTGCCTAATTTTTCAAAATCTTTTTATTTTAACTTGTATATCTTGTGCATATATGAGCGATTATATATATATATACATATATATATACATATATATATATATATATGTATATATATATAAGGCAGACAACAACAAAAAAAATATACCCAATCTTTAAATACTCATTTAAACCCAAGAATAGCATCCCTATCAGACTCCCTTGTTTTAAGTCTAACACAGTGATGAGATGCAGCAATTTGCACCGATCCTTGTTCCTAAACTAATCTTTAGCAACAATCATATTGCCAAGAGATTATTATGATATTTTGTATAAATTAAGCCATTTCAGATTATATTTTAAAAATGTATGTGAGCTCAAATGGAATGGTGAAATAGGAAACAAGCCTACCTAGGATCAATTATCTTAAGATACAAAACTCATTTCTATGTTATCATTTTGCTTTTCTATTTATGATTTTCTCTGATAATATGAGTAACAGATGTCATAAAGAAAGCTTGGAGATTTCAGAGGGGAAAAACGGTATTAAAAATAACTCAAAATTCCATAACCAAACAATAATCTTTCTTAAGATTTTGGCACTTTCAATATCTTCTATATGTTTTAAGTTAAACATATCAAACTAGCCATTTTAGTATAGCACAGGGAACTATACTCAATATTTTTTTATAACCTATAATGGAAAAGAATCTAAAAAAGAATGAATATATATACATACACACACACACACACACACACACACACACACACACACACACATATATATAAATTGGAAAAACATAGTCATTTTATTTATTCCATGGAATTAGCTAAGAGTAAAAAAACTTTCTCATATTTACAGAAGTTCTTTCACTCTTTATTTTAAGCCCACCTAACCAAAATAGTCACTTGGGGACTTTAAACAAATGTCAAACTTGGAGTCAACTTGGAGACTTTAAACAAATGTCAAAGAGTTAAAACACAGCAACACTGACAAGGTTTGGGCAAACTTTGTCCAAGGTGGCATCTTTAGCCAAACCACTCACTTGTTCATCAATGTGTTGCCCTTAATTATTTCTTAAATTCCTTACTGTGTTGGCTTCTCCCTGCATCTTTTTATCTGCCAGTCCAAAGATTTTTCCACTGATTCTGGATCATTTGGAAAGGGAACACCCTATATTAGCAAACTACAACATTTGAAATGCTTCAGATCAAAGCAATGGACTCCTCCTGAATGCAATATTAATAAAAGTAGTATTAGTAATGGTGAGAACAATATATGAAGCTCTTATAAGTGCTTTACGAAACTCTCATTTAATCACCCCGATTTTACAATGAAGGGTTGTTAAGAAATGGCCTTGCCTCACAAGCTAATATTCAGGTGGTCAGCCTCTGCCCCAAACCCTATTTCAGTAACCAGAATCCCATAGTTCAAGACGTTTTCCAGGGACTCAATGCTTAACCAACCCCAGATTTTCTGATTCTTTTCAACCTACACTAATGTAATTATATCACAAGTGCAGTGACTAACATTTTGAAAAAATACCTGCTTCTCTCTTGATTTTTTTAATAGGTCAGCCCAAGGAGTCCATTTGTCTGGGGGAATACTAGAATATTTTACAAAAGGAATGCAAAGGGAAAAACTGAGCAAATATTCAGCTTCTGATATACAAAATAGATTTATTCAGAAGACAATTTTTATTTTCCTGAGAAAATAGAACTCCTTTATTCCCCACCTTAAGACCCAACATCTACAGAGGTTGCCTGTAGTATGGGAATGATAGAGCCCTGGACTTATGATGGGCAAGGCCCCTGTGAGGCTTGATGTTCAAAGATAAAAGGAATATATGACTTGGGAGGTAAAAGACAAAGTCACCCCCTGCTTCATTTTTTAATAAAAGAAAGAAAGTTGGGGATGTAGGAGAGCCAAGACTGTTAACCATGTGTGTCCCGAATGCCCCCGTTCCAGGCTTTGTCCCCTAGAGGGGGAGGTACAGTTGGGGAACACTGTGGGCAGGAGGAATTGCTTATTGCCTGTTCCCCACTCAAGACTTGGAGAATAACTACCTCTTGCACCAACCTGGCACACAACCGCATCCATTAGGAAGCCCAGAGTGGAGGGACTCTCAAAAGTTCAGCTTTCCAAAGCAATCCTTGGTTCTCATGGGCTGTGGGGGGCTGAGGCAAGATCCACAGATCAGAAACTGATTCCACAGCGGACAGTGACCTTATTACAGAGACTGACGTGGACCTGTGGGCCATTGGACCAGCAGGAGGACACGGTGGAGACCCAGGCCTGCAGCCAGTGGGAACCAAGCCCAACCAAAGGGGCACGGCCAGGTTCTGAGCAGCCAGGAGAGAAATGGGGCAGCAAGATACCAGTCACTGACTTCACAGGAAAATGCCAGCAAAGCAAAGAACAGCCAGCTAAACAGGAACATCACCTGGGTTCCAGAGAACACGGGACCCAAAGACACAAAGTCTTCCTCTCAGACCTTCTTCCTCACAGGTATAGATATCAGCTCTGGGAGAAACACAGGAGAGGGGAGCAATCAGAGAGAATGCATTTCCCGCCCCCCCCCCCCCAGAGAGACTGAGCATTACCTAAAGGAACTGATTAAATTATCAACTTTTTTGCCCCCCTGATAGCCAGCAGATGAGTCCCGCTAAAGAGCAGATGAGCTCTAGGCAAAAGAAAGAAATAATATCCGGGGAGGATCCGGGTTACGGGCTAAGGTGGATGATTTAACACACACATCTATTTTCACTCCTTCCTAAAATCAGAACTGCAGAAAAGGAAGCTTTGAAGAGACACAAATCCACAAGAATGGGAGAACAGAAGAGACCCCAGCAGCACATTCTGGAAACTGGAAAGAGATGGGAAAGTGACAACTAAACTCACTAGGTCTGAGAAAGCTGAATCCCTGACTGACAGTACTGCAGAGAACCAACCCAATTAACATCACAAAACCTTCAAAGGTCTCGGGAACTGCAAGTCCCAAGATCTCTGGAACTTGAAGGGCCTCTGAAATAAGAAGGCCCGAGTGAACACTATTTCAGAAGCAGTTAGAGTTCCTAGATTGCCTCGTCTTCTCTGTTTCCCTTTTCCCAGTTTGACAGAAGTCTGAAGATTCGTTCTCTGAAAAGGGTAATAGAGGAATTCTGGATCTGGAGGACACAGGTGCAGTTGCTGGTGTAGGTACCTGATCCAAAATATCGAGTGAGGGGCTGTGCATAGTGAATGCTGAATGCGACAAACTCTTGGCACCTTCCCCCAGCTCCGCTTTGAAAACTCTAGCAGAAAGGCACTTACACTCCTGGCAGGAAGTTGGAATCCAGCCAACTAGTCTAATTCAAGCAGTGTGGTGCAAGACACAGACATGATGAGGACTATCTTCACTACATCTCTCATCTCAATTGAATCATCTTTTTAAATTGAGTAGAGAATATGCTAGGGAGCCAGGTCCACATTCATTCGTATCTGTCCCTGGCTTGTTGTGACCTTGAGCTGATCGAAGTTCCTACGATCTCCTCTACTCCTTCAACTTTAGCCAGCTGAGGATGCTTCTTTCATACCAAAGAATCCCCCTGCATTGCCCTATTCCGGAGGGCTGCACGTAGGTGGTGAGATGCAAAGCAGAAGATACAAAGCAGCTATTCCATTTGACCACATTTCTATCAGATGCCCAAAGCCTGGTCCACACGACAGCCCTGCAGATTGTGGTGACTATGGGGTCAGCTATGTGGTGACTCCTACGTTTCTCACTCACGATCTTGTTGATTGACTTCCCCAAGGGGATCTTATAAACTCTCAGAAAAACTAAAACCAAACCATGATCCAGAGACTCTATTGAGCTTTTCGTCTCCTGGGAACAGTCACAATACTGGCAATATGGCTCTTTTTATACACAAATAGATTTATGCGTACCACTCAGATTTTCAAAAACTACACGATGCACTGTTTATGGATTCACACACCATTGTGAACTATAAACCTTAGTGGTCACAGGAAAGTAAAGATATGAATGAGTGCAGCATGGCAGCTGCCACTGAGATCACACCTGGTCTAGCCCATGCACTCATGGCTGTAAGTCACACCGAAGACTTAGCTAACCCTCTGGGAAGCATGAGGGCACAAGCAATACCTCTCTGGGGTGCTTCTAAAAGAGAGGAATACAAAGAAAACAGAGGCCTTCTCTTCCACATTGACAAAGACCACCCAGCTCTGCCACCTAAGGGCTTCAGGGCCCTAGTTGTGTTGCTACTTGACAAGAACGGGATTTCTCTGTGTGGGGGCATATAGGAAACATCCCTTAAAAATTGCCAAGTGTACTTAGGTGACAAGAGTGGTAGAGAAAAATGGTCAAGAGATTGGGCTCTCAGATGAATTCAAACCCAGACTCCAGAACCTACTAGCTCTCACCTTAGTCAATTTACGTAACTTATCAGAATTCAATCTCTTTATCTGTAAAATAAGGGTTGTTATGGTCACACATTTTTTTGTTCAATCAATACCATTCACACATTTGGTGAAGAAATACTTTTTGTGCATATATTCTGTGCCAGGCACTCTATTGGCACTTAGGATGCATCAGTTAAAAAGAGAGAGAGATTTATCAAACCATTCCCTGCCCTTACAGTACTTATATTCTAAAGGAGGATATAAACAAAAAATAAACGCTAAGTAAACGTAGTAAATATGCAGTATATTAGAAGGTAAGTCCAAGGAGGAGAAAAAGCAGGGAACTGGAAGTTTGGGGGGTTTTAAATAAGAGGTTTAAAGTAAGCTTCAACAAGAAGAAAACAATTGAGCAAAGACTTAAGGGAGTAATGTAGGGATTACGCGACACAGTGCAATTAAATGCTCTTACCGTACACCTCTCCTGGCATAGCAGGTGCTCAGCGAATTATGCTGGTGATGTTGGGAGGAAAAGGAGAAAGAGGAATGGCAAGAGATCAAGGTTCCAAGTGGGCAGATGAGTGGGACAGCAGGATGTAACATATGGACTATTCTTGTGAAGATGACACTCTTTAATAATAGTAACTATTACTTATCAAAATTTGCCTATGTGCTAAGCATAGTGCTAAATTTTAAAATATTTTTTCTCATCTAATACTTGTAAGTAGCCCTATGAAGGCAAATTGAGGCTGACAGAAATAAATCATTGGCTCAAGGTCACACAGCTAGCTGGCAGTAAATTAGAGGTCGTCAGAACCTTGGCCAGGTGCTTCTGCTACTGGCACTCTTGGTCCCCTTAATGCTCTGCTTCCCAGGTTTGTTCTCAGGCACCAGTGAGACCAGTGGAAGTGTGGGTCACAAGCAAGAAACGGAGGCATGTGTGGAGTGACGGGGTCAGGACTATGTCGCTCTCTTCATCTGCACTGGATGAGCTGCCTGGCTGAGCACTAATACCATATAATTTAGAAAGTCTGCTAGACAACAATCCTCCCTGCATAGAACAGGGAAAGACACTGTGGAACCACCTAATTGGGGGGTTTTTAAATAATAGATTAGAACTTCTTCAAGCTAGATGGCCTCTCCCAAAGTGTGCTTCTTAGCAGCCCAGGCCCCAAAGATTCTCCACAATAAAAGAATAATTGGTAGTCCAGTAGGCATGAGGCCCCTTGTCTGCAGCACCCACCCAGGGTATGGTCATGGGAAGACTCAATGACGCACATGTGTTGACTGACTCCAGAGGAAGCTGTGCAATTGGGTTAATCCAGTGCTCCTCAGACACAGTTGATTACAGAAGCCACCTGACCCGTGGGACAGCTGGTCTGCTGCTCTGAGGCATGCCCTGCACATGGAGAGGAAACCAGTGGTGTTTTCAAGATTCCTCTCAAGCTAATGAGAAAATATAGTTTAAACTTAAGTTCAAATCTATGCTCAGAAAGCAAGCCCTCTCATGCATTAAAATGTTGGAGGGAAGAGAGAAAGGCCTTGGAACACGAGAAAACAAAACTGAGAAATTTTACACCATGCCTTGGTTTCACAAAGAGCAGAAACTGAAACCAACAGACATTTCTGTTAAAGGGTTCACCTTCTGGAGCCCTGCAACCCAGCAACGATCTCATATTATCTAAAATAAGCAAGAGGTTTCCCGCCACAAAGCCAGAGGGCAAAACAAGTCTGCCAGACCCTTCAACGGACACGGCAGCCTAAAGAGCTCACATCAACACAGGAACATTTGAACAGAGAAGGGGAGACAAGGCGAGCCACCTCCTCTCCCACTTTCTCTGAGGCCGTGAAGTCTGCCACTTGCCGCATGAGTGGCAACATGAACCTGGGCAGCTCCAATACACCAAAAAAAAAAAAAAAAAAATGGGGGAAGTGACACTGGGTGACATTCTCCATGAGAGAAATGAGTAATAGTGTCAAAATAGTGCATGGTCTACTGCCCCTAGAGACTTCAGCATGACACCTCCCCCACCGAAACAGTGAGCCAGCAACAAATAGCAAATGTCACAGAAAACAAACCTCTTGCTTTTGGGTCCCCCCCCCTCAGCTGAGGCTTGGAAGGGAGGAGGCCAGCTGAGAACACAGAGGTGGTGAAAAGTCACACTATGAAGCCCCTGTAGTGCTTTTATTCACAGGCAACATAATTGAGCATCCCTATGTGCCACGGTCATGCTAAGTTTTCTTAAAAATATTTTATTGCATTTAGATGAATATCCAGGGCAGCCACAATCAACTTTGTTAATAATGTAAACATCAGAAACCTCACACACACACACACACCTCCCTTCCCAATCTACTGTATTATAAATAAAGAGGAAATTTAGAACAGGTAGCCAGTTCAAGCCAGCCTGCCTTGCCTGAATACCAGTAGCAGCAGAAAGGATATGCTGAAAACAGATAAGCAAATAGGTCTCTTCTAACGTTATCCCCATCCCCCCATGGATGGTACCACCTTCTCATTTCCCCTTCTGCTGCCGCTCCGAGTCACTGCACAGCTCTGATCACATGACCCTGAATGTGGCAAAACCAAACATGGGGCACCAGGGGAAGCAAAGTTGTAGCAACTACAAAAGAATTTTTTCAGGTCAGGGCTTCATTATAATACGGGATTAATAAGGCTATCCCTGTGATAATGCTTCCATCTTTACTACCATCTGCACTGCCACAATTCCCTCCTTGTCCTCAAACAAAGAGACACAAGTTAGAGGAAAAAGATACATTCTATTCTCCTATTGTTCACTGACTAGATCCCCAGTGCCTAAAGGACATATCTGGCATATGGTAAATTAAATATCTGTTAAATAAATTTGTTGCTAAACAAAAACAGTCACCTTTCCCTAGGAGGTAAGATGGGTAACAAATCACTTGAAAATGTGGTCATGTTTTTTACATTTATGTAAATAAATGAGATGAAGAGATGGGTCCTATGAATGTGCTTCAGGATGGGTCTATAAGTTTTCTTGCTTTGTTATTTTTGGTGTGTTTTTAATTAATCCTTATGTGCCATTAACTAGGAATCCATAGGTTGTATATGTTATTCTTACCAGGTATTCATTCCCACAGCACCTTGCTGCACACGAGTATTAGAATACTACTACATAACAGAACAAGGTGGGAAGGGAGTGAGGTCCTTGGATAGAACAGAATTCTTGGAAGAGTTGTTATAGGAAGAGATACTAGGTGCCCTTAGTATCTCTCCCTTGATAATCCTTTACCTCACTTCATAAGCTAACAAGTCTGTGCTTTTAGCTTGTCTTCACACAGATCAGGAGCCAAAGGCATAGCCTCATTTTTTACTTTCATGTCACCATAATCCAGTGGCCATTTTTCTCCCAATCTCCACCCTTTTGCATCATTGACTTTTGGTCATTTCCTCAACCATTCCTTCATAGCTGCATAATATTACACTTTTCTCCTTTCTTTTCACTTTTTCAAGGTCCCCACCTTTTGCTCCTACCCTGTGCATTCCACAGCCCCATTTGTTCATCCCATCTTTATTTCACACACTCATTCTTACTCACTCAGTTTTACTTTTGTGTTTGTTTTCCTTGTGGGATTATTCATATTTTCTCTTACTTTCTTCTTTCCATCCTCTTCCAACCTCCCCCCCCCTTTTTTTAAACCTTTTTTTTTTTTTTGTCTAAAGTTTCACTTCCTTGCTCTTCTGTCTAGGTTACTGCCCCTCTCAAATTATATAAAGTTTGGCTTCTGCATTCTTATTTAGGAGGAAAATTTTATAATTCTTAAATGTCCATTACTTGTATCCTCAGATTTTCTCTCATACCCTTTTGGTTTCTTTTAGAGTTTTCATAGACCAACACTGATGTGTAGCAAGATCTCCTTGTTTCAAGCTTCTTCCCTTCACCTGTAACCTTTTTTTCGCTATAATAAAGGAATACACATAAGCCTTAACAGGTTAGGAGGGGCAAAGTTGGCAAAATTATAGAAGAGTCATCTTTTTCTTCCTCTTCTATCTCCCCCTTCCTCACAGTTTCTTCTCTGGCAAATTGTGCCCACATTTTATCTACGTGAATTCTGATAACTGGTGACTATTGTAAAAGTCTATATTCCTTAATGACTATGTGTTGATTAAATATATACATTTTTTTTACTTTCCTTTTCCCTATGTGTACTTGTATTTGTATTTGTATATACTTATGTATATAGGTCCCAGTGACCAATAAGTGGAGCTTTGGAAAATCAAGTGTAGAAACAAAAAACAAATAATTAAAAGGAAAAAAAAGACTACTACTCCTATCTAATACTCAGTAAATGGTACTGAAAATGAATAGAAAAATGATACCATGATATCAACTCTAGAGGAAGCTATAGAATAAAATTATAAATTAAAAGAGTAAAACATTTTCTTGGGAATCCAGAGAAGATATGGAGCAAGCTGTCCAAGTTTCCAGAACAAGATAATTTCAATTTTTTATTCCATGTTTAGGGGAACCCAATACTTGTCTCTTAAATGGGCCAAAGCTGAACAACTTACCTAATTTGTAAAATATTATGTAGTCTCATAGATCTTGACACCTATGGTTAATTAGAGTACACTGTGTAGACTGGCATGTGAATAACTATTTTTGAAAGATAGGGAAGTACAGCAAATGAAGGATAACCTATGCTTTCCTTCTCCATACCATTGTTTCTCTTATTATCTGACCACATCACTTCATACTTTACTACATATGATCTCTAATTATTGCATTCCTTCTTCTCTTGCCCTGACATTAACTATATAGTTCTTGAGAAAACAGTCTGTATCATGTGGGAGGGAAAAAGGAATAATAATCATTTATTAAGTGTTTACTATATTTCAGGCACTAAGCTGCATGCTGTAACATTGAGTTGGCTCATTTTACACTGACAATCATCTTGTGAAGTACATATTGCTGTTCCCACTTTACAAAAGAGGAACTTTGGGCTACAGAAAATTTAAATATCTTGTCCCAGATCACGTGGACAGAAAGTGGAGAGACTGAGATTCAATCCCAGATTAATCTCTCTACTATCCTAGTCTTCCTACCTGCATAGTCTCTATCTCACTTCGAGTCATATGGTAGGTATTCAGAGAATGATCCCCAACATTTAAGGTAATAGCAGTAAAGCCAAGCAAAAGGTCTCTCTCCTCATCTCATATTTTAGGACTGCCTCAAAGCTTACTACTTTTTATTACTACTTGTACTGCCCCTCTTACAACTGGCACTAGGGCTTGGTATTCCCTTGCTTCTCTTGTGCAACAGTCCTCACTTGAAAATTCTCTTCCCAGCATCCCTTGACCTTAGGATATCTGGGCCTCCTTGGGGGCCATACAACTAATATTTTATACATGTGCACATGAAAGGAGAATCTCTTCTGTGTCCCTTGTTTCTCCCACTGCATCTAGCATAGTACTGTACTGCATTTTCATCATTATTGTTGTCATCATTGATGGTTACACTGGTGTGTTCACTTTGATGTGTGTACTTTTCTGTATCTAACAGATAGTTCTATTAAAAAAATTTACGTAAAATATTAAGAATAGAGGATATGTTTGGACACCCTGTTCAACTCAGCATTCACACTCATGTAAAAGTGAAAACATGTGTTAACAGGTTTTAATACTAAAATGTATAAAAGGAAACTTTTAGGACTTTATCCTAATGAACTAATCAGAGATGCAGGTTAAGGATGCACAAGGAAATTTGAGGCAATATTTTTTTAATTTTTTAAGTTTTTGGCTGCACCCCACAGCATGTGTGATCTTAGTTTCCCGACCAGGCATCTAAACTGTGCCCCCTGAACTGGAAGCATGGAGTCTTAACCATTGGACCACAAGGGAAGTCCCTGGCAATATTTTTATAATACGGAAAAATTGGAAATTGTGCAGCTGTCCAATATGACAGAACTGTGTCTTACTAAAATATATCTACTTGATGGAAAAATGGGCTTCCAAATTAACTTAAAGACATTCAGAAAATGTTCATTATATAAGGAAAAAGCATAAACCCACCATATGATAGCAATTTGTTTAAAAATACACTCACGCACAGACAATGTATGTCTGTGTGTGTCCATATAAGTGTGTATGTGAATGTATAGCTATAAGGTGTATATTTTATAGACATATTCATAGAAACAACAGAAAATAAAACACCCCAATATATCACCAATATTTATTTCTGGAGGGTGGAATTATTAGTCGTTCTAATTTTTTTCCTTACATTATTCTGCATTTTTCAACTTGAATTTACTTCTTCCTCAACTCTACCTTCTTTCCAGCCACCAAGTACAATATTCTCCTCTCCTCAAACCTCTTTTCTACTCCTCACCCTTCATGACTACCTCATTCGGGGAAAAAAAATTAATAAATTTATGGAAATATAGAAAATAAAATCTAGAAGGAAATATGCTTAAAGTGGTGATGAACTTATATTTATAGGTGACTTTTTAATTTCTTCATGCTTTTATGTACTTTCTAAATTTTATTCTATAATCAGGAGAAAAAGAGAGTTTGAAATATTAGGAAAAGGGAACATTTCCAGGATGGCATTGTAAGGGCATCCAAAAATCTGGTTCTCCATAAAAGTGATGAGACTTTGGGGGGAAAATGTGAAAATCAAATTTTTTGGAACTTTGGAAATTAACCAAAGTTGTACAAAAATCAGAGGGGCATTTATTAAAAACAAAACAAAACAAAAAAAACAGCTGAATCTCAGTAAGAACAGTGAGCTTTGTGACATTTTAACTTATTCTATTCCCATGGCCCTCTCCTCAGCACCAAGCTAGCCTTGAAATCCAGCAACCCTAGAAGCATGGTAGCTGTCAGAACCAGCAGCCCAGCGACCACTGGAGGGAGCAGAATGATTTTGAAGTTCCCCAGAAAGCCGCAACCCCAGAGAATCATCATTATTTGACCTGTATGGCAATTCCTCAGATAAGTCCTATTCACAAGGTTTGTTGTTTTTTGACCTCAGAGCTCACTCCTTAACAAAAGTCCTATCCTCATGGCATCTGCTGAAAACAATCTGGTAATTGTTTAACATTGAAGTGGCTTGTGGCAGTGATACCAGCTGGGGCAAACAAGATGCTGGTCAAAAAATCTGGGGAATGAAATCTCTATAGGGGGCTTTGAAAATCTCCAACATGTTCCTGGGGGTCTAGAAGGATGCTCACATTTGAGGACGATGTGCATACCTAAGAAAGATATGAAAAAGGCTCTAATACCTCAGCTGTCCAAACTAGAAGCTCTGCACAAGAAGGAAGAAAGGGCTAAGGCAGAGTCATAAACTTTCAGTGTTGAAGGCCTATCCCAACACACACAAAGAACCTCACAGTAAAGTGTAGGAGACTTATTGATTCAAGGAATTTAAGGACATTTTCACCGAAATCTTAGCTGATCATTAAGCTAAATAAATAGATATACATCAATGACTTCACACAACAAAGGATACAGACTTTATAGCATTCATCCGGGAAAGTTAATAAGCAAATAGCAGGAAAAGAAAAAAGGAACAAGAACAACAACAACAACAAAAAACTAGGGAAGAGGGGAGTCTGATTTCCAGAATTGTCACATTATATTATTTTTAATGTCCAATATTCACCAAAAAAAAAAAAAATACATGCAAAGAAACAGGAAAGTATGGTAGATTGAGATAGGTAATTTGAAATTATACAAAGTATGTTTTCATACCATAAAGGAATAAAAATAGAAATCAATAGCAGAGGGAGATTTGAGAAAATGACAATATGTGGGAATTAAACAATGATTTCCTAAATAATTAATAGGTCAATCACAAAGTCAATTTGAAAATACTTTGAGATGGAATGATAATGAAACGCAACATACCAACACTTATGGGATGAAGCTGAAGCAGTGCCTGCTGGAAATTAATAGTTGTAAATACCTATATTAAAAAAGAAGAAATCTTTCCCTAATCTAACCTTCCATCTTAAGAAACTAGGGGAAAAAAGAGCAAATTAGATGCAAAGCAAACAGAAGAAACAAAATAGTAAGGATTAGAATGAAAATAAATGAAATACAGAATGGGAAAATTCAATGAAACCCAAAGCTAGTTCTTTGAAAAGACCAACAAAATTGACAAACATTTAGCTAGACTGACAAAGCGGGAAAAAAAGACAATACTATATCAGGAATTAAAAAGAAAACATCACTACCAACTTTACAAAAATAAAAGAATTCTAAGGGATTACTGGGAACAACTGTACACCTACACATTAAATAACTTAAATGAAATGAACAAACTCTTAGAAAGATACAAACTACGGAAAGTGACTCAAAGAGAAATTGAAAATCTGAATGCACTATATCAAGTAACGGTATCAAATTAGTAATTTTAAAACTTCTCTCCACAAAAAAGCCCACGTTCAGAGGGCTTCACTGGTGAAATCTATAAATGTTTTAAGAAATAATTAATACCAATCATTCATAAATACTTCCAAAAGATAGAAAAGAAGGGAACACTTTCCAAATTATTGTATGAGGCCTGTGTTACACTAAAACAAAAACTAGACAAATATATCACTAGAAAAGAAGACCAATGTCCCTCAGTAATACAGAATCAAAAGTACTCAGCATAATACTAGCAAACCAAATCCAGCAACAAATAAAAAGAATTACACACCACAACAATGTTGGATCTATCCTAGGAATGCAAGGTTGGTTTAGCATACAAAAAAATCAATGTAATACATCATATTAATAGAATATAAGACAAAAACCAGATGATCATCTCAATTGATGCAAAAAAACATTTGAAAAATTCAACATCCATTCACATTCAAAACATTCAATATACTATGCATAGAAGAGATGTTTCTAGATCTGATAAAGGCCACCTATGAAAAACCCACAGGTTACATTTTAACAGTGAAAGGCTGAATGCTTTACCCTTATGATCTGGAACAAAAATATCTGCACTCACCACTTCTATCCTACAGTATACTAGAGGTTCTATCAAGGCAATTGAGAAAGAAAAAGAAGTAACAGAAATCCAGATTGGAGAGGAAGAAGTAAATCTATCTCTATTTGCAGATTATATAATCTTGCATATAGATAATCCTAAGGAGTCCCTGAAAAAGCTATTAAAATTTATAAACAAATTCAGAAAACTTGTAAGAGACAAAATAAATATACAAAAATCAATTGAATTTTTAAACACTAACAATAAACAATCTGAAAAACAAATTAGAAATAATTTCATTTACAATAGCATCAAAAACAAAACATTAGGAATATATTTAACAGAAGAAATGTACGACTTTTACACTGACACTACAAAACATTGTTAAAAAATATTATTTAAAAACATAAATAAATGGAAAAACAACCCATGTTAATGGATTGGAAAACTTAATATTGTTGAGATGGTAATAATCCCTACATTAATCTACAGATTGAACACAATGTCTATCATATCAAACATAGCTTTTGGGGGCATGAATTAACAAATTGATTCAAGAAATTCATGTGGAAGTAAAAATAAATCAGAATAGACAATTATCAAAAACTATCATCAAAAAGAAAAAGACAAAGAAAAACAAAGTTTGAGGACTCATGTTTCACAATTTCAAAACTTACTACAAAGCTACAGTAACCAAGACAGTGTATTGGCATTAGGATAATAGGGGTTCCAAGAAGAGAAGAGAGAGGAAAGGAGATCAAAAGTGTATTTGAAGAAATTATGACTGAAAATTTCTCAAACCTAATGAAGGAAACAGATATCCAGGTACAGAAAACACAGAGGGCCCCAAACAAGATGAACACAAACAGACCCACCCAAGACATATTATAATTAAAATGGCAAAAGTTAAAAATAGAGAGAGGATTCTAAAGGCAGCAAGAGAAAAACAAGAAGTCAGTTACAAGGGAATCTCCATAAGACTATCAGCTGATTTCTCTGCAGAAACTTTGCAGTCCTATTCAGATTTTGATATATTCAGAGTCCTGAAAGTGAAAAACCTGCAACCTAGGATTCTCTACCCAGCAAGGTTATCATTTAGAATAGGAGAGATAAAAAATTTCTCAAGGAAAAAAACTATAAAAGAATTCAGCAATACTAAACTTAACCTAAAAGAAATATTGAAAGGTCTTTTCTAAATAGAAAAGAAGCAAGAATCTATAGGAAAGGGAAAAATCATAATAGGAAAGGCAACCATACAAAAGGATTGAAGATCACTTAAATAAGCCAGTACAAAGATTTAAAACAATAAAAAAGTTTGTAAAAGTGATTATAACTACAATTAACAGCAAAAGAATAAGCATAAAGATGTAAAATAGGACATCAAAATCAGAAAATGGGGAGAGGAGGAGAAAAATGTAGATTTTTTTTGTGTGTTTGAACCTGTATGACTATCAGTTTAAAGCAAGTAGATATAGTTATGGGTGAACCATATTTGAACTCCAGGGTAACCACAAATCAAAGACATAAAATAGATTCACACAGAAAAAAAGAAAGGAACTCAAGCATACTACAAAAGAAAACCAGCAAACTACAAAAGGAAAAACAAAAAGAAGAAATGAGCAGAGAAGAACTACAAAAACAACTGGAAAACAAGGTTTAAAATGGCAATAAGTACATACCTATCAATAATTCCTTTAAATGGCAATGAACTAACTGCTCTAATCAAAAGACAGAGTGGCAGACTATATTAAAAAAAAAAAAAAAACAAGAACCTACAATACGCTGCCTACAAGAAACTCACTCAGTGTGAAAGACACACGCAGACTGAAAGTAAGGGGTTGAAAAAAGATATTTCATGTAAATGGAAATAACAAGAAAGCAGGGGTAGCAATACTCACATCAGACAAAATAGACTTTAAAACAAAGGCCATAAAGACAGACGAAAAAAGACATTATACAATGGTAAAGGGATCAGTCAAGAAGAGGATATTACACTCATTAACATACATGTACCCAATGCGGAGCACCTAAATATATAAAACAAATATTAATAGACATAAAGGGAGAAATTGACAGGAATACAATAATAGAAGACTAACACCCTACTGACATCAGTGGACATATCATCCAGACAGAAAATAAGTAATGCAACAGAGGTCTTAACACAATAGACCAGTTGGACTTATTTGATATCTACGGTCAACAACATCCAAAAAAACAGACTACACATTCTTTTCAAGCATGCATGGAATATTTTCTAGGATAGACCCATACTAGGTCACAAAACAAGCCTCAACAAATTTAAGAGGATACACATTTTTTCAAGCATCTTTTCTGACCACAATGGTATGAAACTGGAAATCAACCACATAAAGAAAAATGGGAAAAGAACAAACACAGAAAGACCAAATAACACGCTAAAAAAATAAAAAAAGAGTCAATGATGAAATCAAAGAATAAATCAGAAAATACCTAGAGGTAAATGAAAATGAAAACATAACATTACAGAATCTATGAGATGCAGCAAAAGCAGTTCTAAGAGGGAAGTACATAGCAAGAAACTCAAGAAACAAGAAAAATCTCAATTTCTAACCCAAGAAACAAGAAAAATCTCAAATAATCTACCTAACCTACTACCTAAAAGAATGAGAAAAAGAAGAACGCACAAAGCACAAAGTCATCAGATGGAAGGAAATAATAAAGACAATTGAGAAAATAAAAAAGCAGAGATCAAAAAATAGAAAAGATCAATAAAACCAAGAGTTGGTTTTTTGAAAAGATAAACAAAATTGACAAACCTCTAGCCAAGCTTACCAAGAAGAAAACAGAAAGGACCCAAATAAACAAAATAAGGAATGAAAGAAGAGAAATAACAATTGATACTACAGAAATACAAAAAATTACAACAGAATACTATGAACAGTTATATGCCAACACATTGGACAACCTAGAAGAAATGGACAAATTTCTAGAAACATACAGCCTGCCAAAACTGAGTCAATAAGAAGCAGACAATTTGAACAGACTGATCACTAGAAGTGAAATATACTCTGTAATTGAAACACAAACAACAAACAAACAAACAAACAAAAACTCCCGTCAAACAGAAGTCAAGGACTGGATGGCTTCACTGGAGAATTCTACCAAACATACAAAGAAGAATTTATACACATTCGTTTCAAATTATTTCAAAAAACTGAAGAGGAGGAAACACTCCAAAATTCATTCTGTGAAGCTACCATCACCCTAATACCAAAACCAGACAAAGACACTACAAAAAAAAAAAGAAAATTACAAGCCAATATATTTGATGAATATAGATGTGAAAATCCTGAACAAAATATTAGCAAACAAAATCCAACAATACATAAAAAGGATCATATACCATGATCAAGTTGGATTCATTCCAGGGTCACAGGATGGTTCAACATACACAAATCAATCAATGTGATGTACCATATTAACAAAAGGAAAGGAAAAAAATCACACGATCACCACAACAGACACAGAAAGAGCATTTGACAAAATTCAACATCCATTTATGATAAAAACTGTCACCAAAGTGGGTATAAAGGGAACATATCTCAACATAATTAAAGATATTTATGACAAACCCACAGCCAACATAATACTCAACAGTAAAATGTTGAAAGCCTTCCCACTAAATTCAGGAACAAGACAAGGATTCCCCCTCCCACCACTTCTATCCAATATAATATTAGAAATCAGCCACAGCAATCAGACAAAAAGAAAGAAAGAAAGAAAGGAAGGGAGGGAGAGAGAGAGGGAGGGAGGGAGGAAGAAAAGTTATACAAATTGAAAGAGAAGAGGTAAAACTTATTATTTGCAGATTACATAATACCACACATAGAATACCCTAAAGACACCATCAGGAAACTACTAGAGCTTATCAATGAATTTGGTATAGTTGCAGGTTACAAAATTAATATAGAGAAATATGTTGCACTTCTATACACTAACAACAAATTATCAGAAAGAGAAATTAAGGAAACAATCCCATTTACCATTGCATCAAAAAGAATAAAATACCTAGGAATAAACTTACCTAAGGAGGTAAAAGACCTGTACCCAGACAACTATAACACAATGATGAAAGAAATTGAAGATGACACCAACAGATGGAAAGATATACCATGTTCTCAGATTAGAAGAATTAATATTGTTAAAATGACTATGCTACCCAAGACTAACTACCCAAAGCAATCTGCAGATTCAATGCAATCCCTATCAAAATACCAAAGGTCTTTTCACCGAACTAGAATAACTTTAAAATTTGTATAAAAAGACAAAAGAGGTTGGATAGCCAAAACAATATTGAGAAAAAAAACAAAGGTGGAGGAATCACACTCCCTGACTTCAGACTATACTTCAAAATTACAGTAATCAAAACAGTATGGGGCTTCCCTGGTGGTGCAGTGGTTGAGAATCTGCCTGCCAATGCAGGGGACATGGGTTCGAGCCCTGGTCTGGGAAGATCCCACATGCCGCGGAGCAACTGGGCCCGTGAGCCACAATTACTGAGCCTGCGCGTCTGGAACCTGTGCTCCGCAACAAGAGAGGCCGCGATAGTGAGAGGCCCACGCACCGTGATGAAGAGTGGCCCCCGCTTGCCACAACTAGAGAAAGCCCTCGCACAGAAACAAAGACCCAGCACAGCCATAAATTAATTAATTAATTAATTTAAAAAAAAACAGTATGGTAATGGCACAAAAACAGACACATAGATTAATGGAACAAAATAGAGAGCTCAGAAATAAACCCATGCACTTATGGTCAACTAATCGACAACAAAGGAGGCAAAAATACACAATGGAGAAAAGACAGTCTCTTCAATAAGTGGTGTTGGGAAAACTGGACAGCTACATACATGTAAAACAATGAAATTAGAACATTGTCTAACATACACAAAAATAAACTCAAAATGGATTAAAGACCTAAATGTAAAACCAGAAACCATAAAACTCCTAGAAGAAAACATAGGCAGAACACTCCTTGACATAAATTGTAGTAATATTTTTTTGGAACTATCTCCTAAAGCAAAGGAAATAAAAGCAAAAATAAACACATGGGACCTAATTAGGCTTAAAAGCTTTTGCACAGCAAAGGAAACCATCAACAAAATGAAAAGACAACCTACTGAATAGGAGAAAATATTTGCAAATGATAAGACCAGTATGGGGTTAATACCTAAAATATATAAACAGTTCATACAACTCAACATCAAAAATAAACAAACAACCTGATTACAAAATGGGTAGAAGAGTTAAATAGACATTTTTCCAAAGAGGACATGTAGATGGCCAGCACAACACAACAAATGTTGGTGAGCATGTGGAGAAAAGGGAACACTCATACACTGTTGGTGGGAATGTAAATGGGTGCAGCCACTGTGAAAAGCAGTAGGGAGGTTTCTCAAAAAACTTAAAATAGAACTACCATATGACCCAGCAATTCCACTCCTGGTTAGATATCTGAAAAAAGCAAAAACACTAATTCAAAAAGATACACGCACCCCAATTTTCATAGCATCATTATTTAGATTTCCATCAACAGAAGAATGAATAAAGAAGATGTGAGACACACACACACACACACACACACACACACACACAATGGAATACTACTCAGCTATAACAAAAGAGTAAAATTTTGCCATTTGCAACAACATGGATGGACTTGGAGGGTATTATGCTAAGTGAAATAACACAGACAGAGAAAGACAAATACTGTATGATATCACTTATATGTGGAATCTAAAAAATAAAACAAACTAATGAATATAACAAAAAAGATACAGCCTCACAGATGTAGAGAACAAACTAGTGATTAGCAGTGGGGAGAGGGAAGTGGGGAGGGGCAAGATAGGGGTAGTGCATAAGGAAGTACAAACTATTATGTATAAAATAAATAAGCTACAACATAGGGAATATAGCCAATATTTTGTAGTAACTATAAATGGAATATAACCTTTAAAAATTGTGAATCTATATGTTGTACACCTGTAGCTTATGTAATATTGTACAACTATACTTCAATTTGAAAAATTAAAAATAAAATTAAATCAAATAGAAAAATAATCCCAGCAATTCCTAAGAATTTAAAAACAGAAGCCAATTTTACTAATTGCTTATTGTTTGTAAAAGTAATTATCCTAAGTGACTTAAGAACACAATATTTTAAATATAAATCCATTTTTGGAATACATTCTTAAGACAAATAAATGTACAAAGAATCAAAAAAAAAGTCTACAGATAATAAATGCTAGAGAGGGTGTAGAGAAAAGGGAACCCTTGTGTATTGTTGGTGGGGATGTAAATTGGTGGAGCCACCATGGAAAACAGTATGAAGCTTCCTTAAAAATTAAAAATAGGCCTACTATGTGATTCACTGATCCCACTCCTGAGTATATATCCAGAAAAGACAAAAACTCCAATTTAAAAAGATACATACACCCCAACGTTCATAGCAGCACTATGTACAATAGCCAAGGCATGGAAACAACCCAAGTGCCCATGAACTGATGACTGGCTTAAGAAGATGTGATACATATATATACACACACACAATGGAATAGTACTCCGCCATAAAATAGAATGAAATATTGCCATTTGCAGCAACATGGATGAACCCAGAGAATATTATATTTAGTGAAGTTAGAGAAAGATGAAAGCCACTTATATATGGAATCTAAAAAAATAATACAAATGAATCCATATACAAAACAGAAACAGGCTCACAGACATAGCAAACAAACTTATGGTTACCAAAGGGGAAAGGGGGGGATAAAGTAGGCATATGGAATTAACAGATACAAACTACTATATGTAAAATAGATAAGGAACAAGGAGTTACTGTACAGCACAGGGAACTATGTTCAATATCTTATAATAATCAATAATGGAAAATAGTCTGAAAAAAAATATATATATATAACTGAATCATTTTGCTGTATACCTGAAACTAATATAATATTGTAAATCAACTACACTTCAATTAAAAAAAAAACAATGAGGGACTTCCCTGGTGGTCCAGTGGATAAGATTCCATACTTCCACTGCAGGAGGCGTGGGATCAATCCCTGGATGGGGAACTAAGATCCTGCATTCCGCGTGGCATGGCCAAAAAAAAAAAAAAAGAAAAACCCAATGAGATAACATTTCATTCCCACTAGGATGACTAAAAGCAAAAAGACAGAAAATAACAAGTGTCAGCAAGAATGTGGAGAAATTGGAACTCTCACTCATGGCTGGTGAGGTTCTAAAATGGTGCAGTCATTTTGGAAAACTGTTTGGCAGTTCCTCAAAATATTAAACACAGAATTACACATGGCCCAACAATTCTATTCCTAATTACATACGCAAGAGAAATGAAAACATGTGTTCTCATAAAAACTTGTATAAGAATGTTCCTAGCACCATTATTCATTATAGCCAAAAAACTGAAAACAACCCATATGTGTATTACTGATGAATGGATAGACAAAACGTGATTTATCTGTGCAATGGAATATTATTCAGCAGAAGAAATGAAGTACTGATACATGCTATAACATGGATGAACTTTAAGAACATGATGCTAAGTGAAAGAAGCCAGTCACAAAAGACTATATACTGTATGATTCCACTTACATGAAATGTCTACAACAGGCAAATTTATAGGAACTGAAAAGAGATGTGTGGTTTCCAGGGAATAAGGACAGGGGAGAATGGGGAATGACTGCTAATGGGTAATTTCTTTGGGCGGGGGTGGTGATAAAAATGTTCTTGAATTAGACAGTTGTGATTGTTGCACAACTCTGTAACTATACTAAAAACCACTGAATTATACACTTTAAAAGGGTGAGATTTATGGTGTGTAAATATTACTTTAAAACTGTTATGAAAAAAAATATTAGGAAAGACATAACAGGCAAAAATGTCCACACTTCACTCTCCCCCACCCAGTCCCCTGCATTCCCCTGAGCTCGCTCCTTTTCACACTTCTTTGCTCTCCATCTGTGCTTTCCTTCCTCTCTCTCTGACCTGTCCCTTCCATCTCACTCACTCACTCACTCCCCTGCAATTTGTGGTCTGGCTCAGACTGGGATTAGAAGGTCCCCGGCTGCAAACCCTTGCTTGGCATATGAGGACTGAATTGCTGGGAGGAGTAGTGAACAACCCAAGGAGTTAAGGAGTGACAGTGCCAGGGACTCTACAACGAACAGTGCTCTCTGCATGGCCCCTTGGGGCTTTCTATTCAGCTAAGAGAGGAAAGGTCCTTCTATTCCCCTCCTTCTGGGACTTCCTAACCCACAAGTTAACTTCAGAAACTTTCAACCTAGACTTCCTTATTCCTGGGCTCCCTCTTCCTCTCTCCAGCCCCCCATTTCAATCCCCCCTTTTCCCCAAACCTCTCCTCTCTCCTTCACCCTTTCTCACCTCCTTTCTCCGTCTTCTAACTCTGGCAGCTTTCCTTGAAACTGCTTCTCTGCCCCATTTGCCCCCCCCCCCCATCCATTCCCAGTGTCTCTGCTGCTGCATCCCCAGGGCCCAGCCTCCCAAATCTGGTCACAGAGGAAGAATATATAGGCCATTTGAGCCATGTGGTAGTCTCTCAAAGAATTAAAGTCCATCACCAAATTTCCCTGCAAGATATAAAATCGATAAAAGGGTCTGGATACAATGGATATAATGGATAATATGCATTGTTAGCTCCTGAAGACTGAAACATCTTTATTGCCGGCACACTCCTCATCTTCCTCCTAATGCCCTCAAGCTAATGTGAGCAGTATCTAACAAGGGAAGAAGGAAGGTCAAGCTTTCGCTTCTCCAGGTAAGTGAATAAAAGAGGTAGATAAATCCTCTTAAGAGCTTAGAAGTTTGTTAAGCAGAAGAAATTAACTGATACTTAGACCATGAAAGTGAACATTTTGCATCATTACAGACCACACCCATACTCACAAATATTCTCTAATGACTAGTATTACTATACTTTTTCCCCACTGTGGGTGACCTTCCCTCCTACAATTATGAGGATTTCCTACGAACTGATCAAATTGATTGACTGGGTTAGACAGTTCTAACCCAATTTCTCTTCACCTCCCTTCAGAGGTGGGGCTGTCTGACACTTCACATTCCCAGTCTCTAGGCTCCCAGGGAGCCCTGGAAGTAAACCCACATGGCTCAATTAGGCTCAGAGGTGGAAAGAACAGACAAGTTAGCGTCAAACCAACAACAGAAGGGGCTTCAACACTTCCTCTCTCCCACTGCCCTAGAGCTGGCAGCAGGGCCAGCTTTACAGCTTTACTGTGAAGTTGCAGAGAGCCATGTGCTTGGTTTAATGCTCTGATGTCGCTGTCTTGAAATTCTTAATGAACGAGGGGTCGTGAATTTTCATTTTGCACTGAGCCCTACAAGTTATGTAGGCAGTCCTGGCAGGCAGTTACCCATGAGAAGAGTGGACATGTGCCAAGTCAGCTTTGGTCATCTTTTCCTTCCCTTCCTGTCTGGCAACCAATTTCCCTTGTCTTCTGCTCCTGACATGGGGGATAGAAAGGGAAAATGTAAGGGAGAATTGAAAAGGATTATTTTTCCCAAGTACATAAGTAATTGGTTCAGGGTCATTATTCTGCACTTCCCTAGGAAAGATGAAGTTTTTTCAGGTTTTCTTTTTAAGGAGGGAAGAGACAATCATGTAAGATGCAAGGACATGTGTGTTTGCGTGTGTGTGTGTGTGTGTGGTGTGATGTGTGTACATGTATTAAAGAAGTAGCATTTACTGTGTGCCAGACCCACCTTGCATCAGGAAATGTATGTAAATCATCTCATTCATTCCTCAGAACAAACTATGAAGTAAATACCACTATTATCACAGCTTACAGATGGAGTAACTGATACTTAGAAAGATTAAATAACTTGCCCGAGGTCACACTGCAGGCAAGGAGCACAGCTGGGCTGACTGTAGATCCAGTCTAACTGTAAATCCCATGTGCTCCATCACCAGGCTGTGCAGCCTGGGCTGCGGGGTAGTTTGCATGTGATTTCCATGGGAAATAATTATCAAGTGCTGATGATGTGCCAAGCATTTTGTATCTATGAGCTCACTTAATCCTTGCACTATTCTGTGAGTAATGCTTTTATACAGATGAGGAAACTGAGGCAGAGAGAGGTTAAGTAAATTGTCAAAGATCACACTGCTAGTAAGTGCTAGAAATGGATTTTTTAAATCACAATTTCTGGCCCTAGATTCTGAACTTTTAACCACTACCTTATTCTGCCTCAACGTAGGAGAAATTACCTAATAGAATATAACCCAAGTTCTCGCCTGATCATAAAGAAGTATGGAAAAATTACCAGGTTCTTCACTTAAAATCAGCCCTTTTCCTAAATTGACTAAGGGATATAGTATTCTGACATGAGAATGTCCTGATGTATTTCCCAGGACCCACCACTCAGAGGCTGACAATCAGCATACCTCCCCCCACAAGCAGTCACCATGTCTTTATCTCACCAATTCCCCTCCAGATTTCCTGTACTATTCCATGAAGATATGCCTTTTTCCCTTCTCCCTCAGTCTTCAAGGGTCTCTTAGCAGCAATACTTGGCTCTGTTAATATAAGAGACACAAGAAAATGGGTATCCAGCCCACATATGTTGATGGCCATCTCCTCACTTCCTGCCACCAAGCCATACCACCCTTCCTCAGCCTGGGACCTGCTCAGCTAGAACAGGTCCAGCTTACTCAGAACAAGAGCCTGGAAGAACAGTGGCCAATGGGAGAATTTCCAGATGAATAAGATGACCTTCAGGTCCTCCTGTGTTTTCTCAGCCCACCCTCTCTACTTAGTCTTTTCTTCAGCGAGCACCTTTTTAAACCAGAAAACGGTGTTGATTTCTCTCCCCAGAGTAGCCACAGTGGAGGAAACCACACACTGACCTATACGTAGAGAAGACCTTGACATATGTGGTTTTGAAATGCGCTAGTTAAGCAGGGGTTGGGTCACTAATCTTAGCAGTATCGCTGGATTATTTCACTGGTTTTTCATGCAAGTTCTAGAGATAGGAGGGGTTTTTCCCTGACTGGGTATGGAGGAGAAAGAAGAATGAAGAAGGGGAATTACTTGTGACATTAACCTTCCCACTCTATCAGATGATTTCGTAAAATAATTTCAAAGGACACCGCTCAATAATATTAAGAGTTCTGATGCCCCGAATGGACTGAACTGCTATAATGTAGTATTCAAAAACAAGGTTGGATTACTTTTCCTGCAAAACACCTAGAGTATTTTCCTGCAAAAAGCCTAAAGAAGTTTCTCGGTAAGTGTCTGAATTAGTACCGACTTGTATTTGTTTATATTAATTTCATAGATGGACTTTTTCTCCTTACCTCCCCAGCTAGACTATAAGCTCCTTAAGGGGAGGAACACTTTCATAATTCTGTTGCACAGTTAGTTACACATTTCACAATTCTGAGCATATTACAGAAATCCACAATCAAAGATATCCAAGAAAAATCTAGGAGAAATAGATTTCACTAAGAGAACATCCTTCCTCGAAGCACTTAGGATAACAGAACTTCTTCAGATTTCCAGGGGTACAAACTACTAGTTTGCTAAGCCATCCTGAGACGGAACAATGCTGTGTTTGTGGTTTACTGTAAGAAAAGGAAATCACACATTATGTTCTTCAAATCAGACATTTAACTGTATATGAATTATAAGTGAATAAAGAAACTTAAGTATGTGTACCCTTTAAAAGGGAAATATCGCCCAGAGAACCTTGGATTTGACAAAGTTCTGTTCTCTTGAGGTGTACTCTACATCCTTGGGGCCCAAATGAATTTAAGAGAAGTAAACGTTAACTGTCACATCCTACCTTTTTATAAAATTATAAACTCTTACATTTGCATACAATTTTCTATTTTTCAAAGTGTTTTCATATCCATTATAAAATTTGAGTTCATGGGGAATTCCCTGGTAGTCCAGTGGTTAGGACTCCATGCTTCCACTGCAGGGGGTACAGGTTTGATCCCTGGTCAGGGAACTAAGGTCCTGCATGCTGCGTGGCATGGCCAAATAAATAAATAAATACATAAAAATAAAATATTTTAAATTGAATAAAATTTTTAAAAACAAAATAAAATTTGAGTTCATGTTGATCCAATGGGCTAGGGCAAGGAAACACACATCCAGAGAAATTAACTTGCCAAATGTCAGAAAGTTCAGGGAAACTAGGATAAAAAACCCAGAGGGCTTCTAGGTCAGTATTTTTCCTCCATGGTCATCCACTTCATTGACAACTATTCTTTTACGCAACCTGTTGACAATAATGCTTTGAGTATGAATTTCAATATTTAATAGTTTACAAAGCACATACATTTCATTGTACATTCCAAAGTATAATTGTGTTAATTCATTCTTATTGCATTAATCTCCCCAGATCCCAATGCATCTTATTTCTTTTCTTCTTATTCTTGACTGTAGTTCACAATAACTTCTAATTTACCATCTCCCATCTTACTTATAATTTCTATTTTCTGGCTTTATGTTTCAGTAAGTTCTTTGCTTTTACTCAAGTTATTTTCCACTTGTTTAGACCAATCTGAGTGTGGGATATGTGTGTTCATATGTGTATGTGGTGTTTGCGTGTGTGTGACTTGACAGCTATCTAGGATTTTTAATTTGGTTTTTGGCTTATTTATGGTTTCTCCTCTTACAAAAATATGGATTTTTTTGTTTTCAAATAGTATGAACACATTTTTGCATTAGATTTTCATGCCCCAAGGAGCTTTTTTTTTAAACGGTTCTGTCTTAGTTTGGGTTACGTGAAAGCAGAAGCACTTGGGTACAGGTAGTTTATTTGAGAAGTGATCCCAGAGAAAGTGAGGAAAATAAGACAAGAAAAGGAGAAAAGCCAATAAAGAACGTGTTAACAAGTGGGTTATCAGTGTGAGCAACTGGGGCTGTTCCCCCTGAGGACTTTCTGAGAAAACATGGAATGCATCTCAGAATCATACACCTTTCCCTAGACACATACACACATGCACGTGCACACACACACACACACCTCTAGGTAGCACTTGTTTTCTGTGAAAATGAGCTCAGAGATAAGGAACAAGGCCAAAGTCAGGAATCCAGATGGTGCTCATATTTGTCAAAGAAGAAGTTCCAGTATGAGCTAATAGGTATAAAGAAAACTTTACCAGAACTGGAACATGTCTGCTTCGTCCCTCAAAGCCTAAAATGTCTTACATGGTGATAGAAATACTCAGTGCCGCTTTATGACTCATGAACAGAAATCTGCCCATTCTCAGACTCAATCTTCAAGTGGTAAGCCAAAATCAAGATCAAAGAATTATTAAGAACTACTTAAAGCCAAACTGAGCGCAATACCATTTAAAAATAAACTCACAGTAGAGAGGAGAAGCTTCAAGATGGCGGAAGAGTAAGACGCAGAGATCACCTTCCTCCCCACAAATACATCAGAAATACATCTACATGTGGAACAACTCCTACAGAACGCCTACTGAACTCTGGCAGAAGACCTCAGACCTCCCAAAAGGCAAGAAACTCCCTATGTACCTGGGTAGGGCAAAAGAAAAAAGAAAAAACAGAGACAAAAGAATAGGGACGGGACCTGCACCAGTGGGAGGGAGCCGTGAAGGAGGAAAGGTTTCCACACACTAGGAAGCCCCTTCGTGGGCAGAGACTGCGCGTGGCAGAGGGGGGAAGCTTCGGAGCCACGGAGGAGAGCGCAGCCACAGGGGTGCGGAGGGCAAAGCGGAGAGATTCCTGCACAGAGGCTCGGCGCCGACCAGCACTCACCAGCCCGAGAGGCTTGTCTGCTCACCCGCCGGGGTGGGCGGGGGCTGGGAGCTGAGGCTCGGGCTTCGGTCGGATCCCAGGGAGAGGACTGGGGCTGGTGGCGTGAACACAGCCTGAAGGGGTTAGCGCGCCACAGCCAGCCAGGAGAGAGTCAGGGAAAAGGTCTGAAGCTGCTGAAGAGAAAAGAGACGTTTTCTCGCCTCTTTGTTTCCTGGTGCACGAGGAGAGGGGAATAAGAGCACCGCTTAAAGGAGCTCCAGAGACGGGCGTGAGCCGTGGCTATCAGCGCAGACCCCAGAGACGGGCATGAGACGCTAAGGCTGCTGCTGCCGCCACCAAGAAGCCTGTGTGCAAGCACAGGTCACTATCCACTCCTCCCCTCCCGGGAGCCTGTGCAGCCCGCCACTGCCAGGGTCCCGTGATCCGGGGACAACTTCCCCTGGAGAACGCACGGCGCGCCTCAGGCTGCTGCAACGTCATGCCGGCCTCTGCCGCTGCAGGCTTGCCCCGCATCCGTACCGTTCCCTCCCGCCCCCGCCCCCGGCCTGAGTGAGCCAGAGCCCCCGAATCAACTGCTCCTTTAACCCCGTCCTGTCTGAGCAAAGAACAGACGCCCTCAGGAGACCTACATGCAGAGGCGGGTCCAAATCCAAAGCTGAGCCCCAGGAGCTGTGCGAACAGAGAAGAGAAAGGGAAACTTCTCCCAGCAGCCTCAGGAGCACCGGATTAAATCTCCGCAATCAACTTGATATACCCTGCATCTGTGGAATACCTGA
This sequence comes from Eschrichtius robustus, assembly GCF_028021215.1. Lineage (NCBI taxonomy): Eukaryota > Metazoa > Chordata > Mammalia > Artiodactyla > Eschrichtiidae > Eschrichtius > Eschrichtius robustus. Next base: position 130,202,600 of record NC_090826.1, on the reverse strand, counting down.
ATAGACAATGAATCATCTGAAATTGAGGAGGTGGACTTTGGGAGCAACGATATATATTTTTTTTTCCCTTTTTCACTTTTTGTGAGTGTGTATGTGTATTCTTCTGTGTGTGATTTTGTCTGTGTAGCTTTGCTTCTACCATTTATCCTAGGGTTCTGTCTGTCTTTTTTTTTTTTTTTTTTTTTACTTAAAAAATTTTTTTTCTTAATACTCATTTTTTATTTTTTATTTTAATAACTTTATTTTATTTTATATTATTTCATTTTATTTTCTTCTTTCTTTCTTTCTTTCTTTTCTCCCTTTTATTCTGAGCCATGTGGAGGACAGGTTCTTAGTGCTCCAGCCGGGCATCAGGGCTATGCCACTGAGGTGGGAGAGCCAAGTTCAGGACACTGGTCCACAAGAGACCTCCCAGCTCCACGTAATATCAAATGGTGAAAATCTCCCAGAGATCTCCATCTCAACATCAAGACCCAGCTTCACTCAATGACCAGCAAGATACAGTGCAGGACACCATACGCCAAACAACTAGCAAGACAGGAACACAACACCATCCATTAGCACAGAGGCTGCCTAAAATCATAATAAGGCCACAGACACCCCAAAACACACCACCAAACGTGGACCTGCCCACCAGAAAGAGAAGATCCATCCTCATCCACCAGAACACAGGCACTAGGCCCCTCCACCAGGAAGCCTACACAACCCACTGAACCAACCTTAGGCACTTGGGGCAGACACCAAAAACAACAGAAACTACGACCCTGCAGCCTGCGAAAAGGAGACCCCAAACACAGTAAGTTAAGCAAAATGAGAAGACAGAGAAACACAAAGCAGATGAAGGAGCAAGGCAAAAACCCACCAGACCTAACAAATGAAGAGGAAATAGGCAGTCTACCTGAAAAAGAATTCCAAATAATGATAGTAAAGATGATCCAAAATCTTAGAATGGAGAAAATACAAGAAACGTTTAACAAGGACCTAGAAGAACTAAACAGCAAACAAACACAGATGAACAACACAATAAATGAAATTAAAAATTCTCTAGAAGGGCTCAATAGCAGAATAACTGAGGCAGAAGAAAGGATAACTGACCTGGAAGATAAAATAGTGAAAATAACTACTGCAGAGCAGAATAAAGAAAAAAGAATGAAAAGAATTGAGGACAGTCTCAGAGACCTCTGGGACAACATTAAACGCACCAACATTCAAATTATAGGGGTCCCAGAAGAAGAAGAGAAAAAGAAAGGCACTGAAAATATTTGAAGAGATTATAGTTGAAAACTTCCCTAATATGGGAAAGGAAACAGTTAATCAACACCAGGAAGCACGGAGAGTCCCATACAGGATAAATCCGAGGAGAAACACGCCAAGACACATATTAATCAAACTATCAAAAATTAAATACAAAGAACAAATATTAAAAGCAGCAAGGGAAAAACAAGTAACACATAAGGGAATCCCCATAAGGTTAACAGCTGATCTTTCAGCAGAAACTCTGCAAGCCAGAAGGGAGTGGCAGGACATATTTAAAGTGATGAAAGAGAAAAACCTACAACCAAGATTACTCTACCCAGCAAGGATCTCATTCAGATTTGACGGAGAAATTAAAACCTTTACAGACAAGCAAAACCTAAGAGAATTCAGCACCACCAAACCAGCTTTACAACAAATGCTAAAGAAACTTCTCTAGGCAGGAAACACAAGAGAAGGGAAAGACCTACAATAATAAACCCAAAACAATTAAGAAAATGGTAATAGGAACATACATATCGATAATTACCTTAAATGTAAATGGATTAAATGATCCAACCAAAAGATATAGACTGGCTGAATGGATACAAAAAAAACAAGACCCGTATATATGCTGTCTACAAGAGACCCACTTCAGACTTAGGGACACAAACAGACTGAAAGTGAGGGGATGGAAAAAGATATTCCATTGAAATGGAAATCAAAAGAAAGCTGGAGTAGCAATTCTCATATCAGACAAAATTGACTTTAAAACAAAGACTATTACAAGAGACAAAGAAGAACACTACATAATGATCAAGGGATCAATCCAAGAAGAAGATATAACAATTGTAAATATTTATGCACCCAACAGAGGAGCACCTCAGTATATAAGGCAAATACTAACAGCCATAGAAGGGGAAATTGACAGTAACGCAATAATAACAGGGTACATTAACACCCCACTTTCACCAATGGACAGATCATCCAAAATGAAAATAAATAAGGAAACACAAGCTTTAAATGATACATTAAACAAGATGGACTTGATTGATATTTATAGGACATTCCATCCAAAAACAACAGAATACACATTCTTCTCAAGTGCTCATGGAACATTCTCCAGGATAGATCATATCTTGGGTCACAAATCAAGCCTTGGTAAATTTAAGAAAATTGAAATCGTATCAAGTATCTTTTCTGACCACAACGCTATGAGACCAGATATCAATTACAGGAAAAAATCTGTAAGAAATACAAACACATGGAGGCTAAACAACACACTACTTAATAACCAAGAGATCACTGAAGAAATCAAAGAGGAAATCAAAAAATACCTAGAAACAAATGACAATGAAAACACAATGCCCCAAAACCTATGGGATGCAGCAAAAGCAGTTCTAAGAGGGAAATTTATAGCTATACAAGCCTACCTTAAGAAACAAGAAACATCTCAAATAAACAACCTAACCTTTCAGCTTAAAGCAATTAGAGAAAGAAGAACAAAAAATCCCCAAAGTTAGCAGAAGGAAAGAAATCATAAAGATCAGATCAGAAATAAATGAAAAAGACATGAAGGAAATGATAGCTACGATCAATAAAACTAAAAGCTAGTTCTTTGAGAAGATAAACAAAATTCATAAACCATTAGCCAGACTTACGAAGCAAAAAAGGGAGAAGACTCAAATCAATAGAATTAGAAATGAAAAAGGAGAAGTAACAACTGACACTGCAGAAATACAAAGGGTCAGGAGAGATTACTACAAGCAACTATATGTCAATAAAATGGACAACCTGGAAGAAATGGACAAATTCTTAGAAAAGAAAAACCTCCCGAGACTGAACCAGGAAGAAATAGAAAATAGAAACAGACCAATCACAAACACTGAAATTCAAACTGTGATTAAAAGTCTTCCAACAAACAAAAGCCCAGGACCAGATGGCTTCACAGGTGAATTCTACCAAACATTTAGAGAAGAGCTAACACCTATCCTTCTGAAACTCTTCCAAAATATAGCAGAGGGAGGAACACTCCCAAACACATTCTACGAGGCCACCATCACTCTGATACCAAAACCAGACAAACATGTCACAAAGAAAGAAAACTACAGGTCAATATCACTGATGAACATAGATGCAAAAATCCTCAACAAAATACTAGCAAACAGAATCCAACAGCACATTAAAAGGATCATACACTATGATCAAGTGGGGTTTATCCCAGGAATGCCAGGATTCTTCAATATACGCAAATCAATCAATGTGATACACCATATTAACGAATTGAAGGAGACGCAGAGAAAGCTTTTGACAAAATTCAACACCCATTTATGATAAAAACCCTGCAGAAAGTAGGCAGGGAACTTTCTGTAGAGGGAAAGTAGAGGGAACATTCCTCAACATAATAAAGGCCATATATGACAAACCCACAGCCAACATCGTCCTCAATGGTGAAAAACTGGAACCATTTCCACTAAGATCAGGAACAAGACAAGGTTGCCCACTCTCACCACTATTATTCAACAGAGTTTTGGAAGTTTTAGCCACAGCAATCAGAGAAGAAAAAGAAATAAAAGGAATCAAAATCGGAAAAGAAGAAGTAAAGCTGTCACTGTTTGAAAATGACATGATACTATACATAGAGAATCCTAAAGATGCTACCAGAAAACTACCAGAGGTAATCAATGAATTTGGTAAAGCAGCAGGATACAAAATTAATGCACAGAAATCTCTTGCCTTCCATACACTAATGATGAAAAATCTGAAAGTGAAATTAAGAAAACACTCCCATTTACCACTGCAACCAAAAGAATAAAATATCTAGGAATAAACCTACCTAAGGAGACAAAAGACCTGTATGCAGAAAATTATAAGACACTGATGAAAGAAATTAAAGATGATACAAATAGATGGAGAGATATACCATGTTCTTGGATTGGAAGAATCAACATTGTGAAAATGACTCTACTACCCAAAGCAATCTACAGATTCAATGCAATCCCTATCAAACTACCACTGCATTTTTCACAGAACTAGAACAAAAAATGTCACAATTTGTATGGAAACACAAAAGACCCCGAATAGCCAAAGCAATCTTGAGAAAGAAAAATGGAGCTGGAGGAATCAGGCTCCCTGACTTCAGACTATACTACAAAGCCACAGTAATCAAGATGGTATCGGACTGGCACTAAAGTAGAAATATAGATCAATGGAACAGGATAGAAAGCCCAGAGATAAACCCATGCACATATGGTCACCTTATCTTTGATAAAGGAGGCAAGAATATACAATGGAGAAAAGACAGCCTCTTCAATAAGTGGTGCTGGGAAAACTGGACAGCTACATGTAAAAGAATGAAATTAGAACACTCCCTAACACCATACACAAAAATAAACTCAAAATGGATTAAAGACCTAAATGTAAGGCCAGACACCACCAAACTCTTAGAGGAAAACATAGGCAGAACACTCTATGACATAAATCACAGCAAGATGCTTTTTGACCCACCTCCTAGAGAAATGGAAATAAAAACAAAAATAAACAAATGGGACCTAATGAAACTTAAAAGCTTTTGCACAGCAAAGGAAACCATAAACAAGACCAAAAGACAACCATCAGAATGGGAGAAAATATTTGCAAATGAAGCAACTGACAAAGGATTAATCTCCAAGATTTACAAGCAGCTCATGCAGCTCAATAACAAAAAAACCAACAACCCAATCCAATAATGGGCAGAAGACCTAAATAGACATTTCTCCAAAGAAGGTATACAGATTGCCAACAAACACATGAAAGAATGCTCAACATCATTAATCATTAGAGAAATGCAAATCAAAACTACAAGGAGGTATCATCTCACACCAGTCAGAATGGTCATCATCAAAAAATCTACAAACAATAAATGCTGGAGAGGGTGTGGAGAAAAGGGAACCCTCTTGCACGGTTGGTGGGAATGTAAATTGATACAGCCACTATGGAGAACAGTGTGGAGGTTCCTTAAAAAACTAAAAATAGAACTACCATACGACCCAGCAATCCCACTACTGGGCATATACCCTGAGAAAACCATAATTCAAAAAGAGTCATCTACCACAATGTTCATTGCAGCTCTATTTACAATAGCCAGGACATGGAAGCAACCTAAGTGTCCATCAACAGATAAATGGATAAAGAAGATGTGGCACATATATACAATGGAATATTACTCAGCCATAAAAAGGAATGAAACTGAGTTATTTGTAGTGAGGTGGATGGACCTAGAGACTGTCATACAGAGTGAAGCAAGTCGGAAAGAGAAAAACAAATACCATATGCTAACACATATATATGGAATCTAAAAAAAAAAAAGAAAGAAAGAAAAAAAAATGATCAGAAGAACCTAGGGGCAAGACGGCAATAAAGATGCAGACCTACTAGAGAATGGACTTGAGGATATGGGGAGGGGGAAGGGTAAGCTGGTACAAAGTGAGACAGTGGCATGGACATATATACACTACCAAACGTAAAATAGATAGCTAGTGGGAAGCAGCCGCGTAGCACAGGGAGATCAGCTTGGTGCTTTGTGACCACCTAGAGGGGTGGGATAGGGAGGGTGGGAGGGAGGGAGATGCAAGAGGGAACAGATATGGGCACATATGTATATGTATAACTGATTCACTTTGTTATAAAGCAGAAACTAAAACAGCATTGTAAAGCAATTATACTCCAATAAAGATGTTAAAAAAATAAAAAACTTTTAAAAATTTAAAAAAGTAAAATAAAATAAAAATAAACTCACAGTAGAAAAACCTAACAGTGAACTTAGCAAAGTCATCTTTAAGATGTTTGACTTTAAGGAAAATAGCTTGACTCATCCCAACCTGGGCAATGTTTTCTTGATACCTATTAGCTGGTGCTAGAGCTTATACCTGACTAATATGAGCACCATCTGAGTTTCTGACCTTGATCTTTTTCCTGACATCTGAGATCCTGAGGGATGATATGGAGTGAAAAATTTAGTTGTTCCTAGTACCTTTTGCAGATAATGTATAATCTTGGGAAATATTGCCTTGTTAGGTTTTTCAGTAGTTAAGTTTTATTCTGCATCACCTATAGATGCTTATGTGAAGCCCCTTCTGTTAGACAGCCTATTGTTTCTAATGACAGGACCAGCTGAGAATCTTGGATTTCTTTTCTAGAACTTATGCTGGTTTCTATTTGAAAAGTGGCATTTATTTACCCCCTATGGAGCTCTAATTTTACTATAATATCTCACTGCCACATTAACATAAAGGTCAGCACTTAGGGGGAAAGGTATCTCACAGGTATCTGACAAAAAGCATCAAAATAAAAGAAAAATGCTGCCAGGACAAAAACCATTTCCCTCCCAGAATTAACCAGAAAATAGTAACAAAGAAAGTAACCAGATGCTAACAAGTGATTATACCCACAGGTAGCATTTACACAAAAAAGAACTTTGCCATCTGATGTAATCCAAGGCATTTCAGGAAAATATGTAAGTGTGAGCTCTGCCTTAGAGGACCCTACATGAGCTACCACAGGTCTGTTTCAGTCTCTAAATCTGATTAATTACAAACTGAGTAGCAATCTACTGGGTAAGGTATTTTTAATAAATACCTTATATAATCCTCATAAGAACTGCATGGAGTAAATTTTATTGCCTTGATTTTACAAATGATAAGATGAAGTTCAAAAAAGTTAGATGATTCACCTAAAGTCACACAGCCTGTAAAAGGAAAATCTGGAACTTCCTCTGGGATCTTGAGATCCAAACTGAATTCCCTTCCCACTGAACTAGGACTGGTTTCCACACATGAGGGCACAATTCCTTTGTGTCCAGACAGATGTAAGCAGACTACTGCTCAAGTTGTGACTGAATAATTTGAAATACGGGCACAAGAAATGGAAGAAAAAGAGTAGAAGAGGGAGCAATGTGGCAGAAGGGATTTTTTTAAGTTTAAGAACAGTGATTAATGGTTTCTAAAAAGTTGAATTAAAGATAATAGCAATTTTCTTAAAAACTTTCTTTGTAATAGTTCTACATACTTCATTGTCTTTATCTGTCTTATTTATTCAAATTTCAGATCTTTCCATTTCTAACCCGGTACACCAATCAGGAAGTAACTGGTATCAATTCTTAAGTGGAAAAATATTTAGACAGTAAGAAATTTAGATCATCATATACTTGTAGAAGTGTACTAAGTTTGCCTGGAATTAAGTAATTCTTCTCACTCTCGGATGAGTACAGGTTGAAGTTAAATTAAGCTCTCTGAAGCCTACTTTGATAATGTCAAGTAACAAGACTTGGCTGAGAATCATTTCTTTTATAGTTGCCCCTAATTTCTTCCATTTCTTTAATCATTTCCACATGAAAAATGTTTTTTTCTTCTGGTTATTTTTAATGATAGAAAGCATCACTGAATATTAACAATTTACTAGATATGGTGCTGAATAGAAGGAAAATAAGAAAAATTGGAGAGAAGATAGCCAGATTATGAAAGATCCAACTCAAACTACACTGTAAAGCTATGTTCTCTTTACTGCATTGATGCATCTTTCAAGGCTGTTGTGCCAGCATCACATCTTTTGTCTGATTTCTCTACCTCTGCATATTATAGTTACTTCTCAGTCATTTCACCCCCACTTCCAATTAAAAATCACAAAAGAATCACAGAATCTAATAATTTTGAGTCAAAAGGGACCTCTGAGATGTCATCTGCTTCCATGATGCATATAAAGGTAGCAGTGATAGCTATTTGTTGCAACATTTGCAAAGTTGGGATTCGAATTTTCTTTTTTTAAATAAGGTATAATTCAGAGATGGCAAATAAGGGTGAATCAAGAATCCCTCTGAAAACCCTCACATGTAAATTCAGCTTGTTAGAAGTAAAGGGATGAGATAAAGGGAAGGGAGAGAAGCATATCCATAATTTCCTTACATGTCGTGAGTTACTATAAAGTACTGAAGAGTAAGAGTACTGGGAGATGTGTGCGTCATATAGAGAAATACCTATTATAAAATGGCCATTAAGAGACTTCATGGCTATAAGTAATGTTTTAAGTTTGCTTTTGGCTCTGCTCCCCCTTTCTGTAGGATACTGTTTCTATATTGATCCAGTCAATGAAAAAAAGCAGCTTGTTGACACCTGTCAAATGTGTGGTAATGTAGAAATGAGAAGAAAATAGTTTACATAGCCCAAGCCAACTCTCATATTTCAAAAGGAAAATAAAAAATATAACTTTCAATACCTCATCCAAATCCTCTCATCTCAGCTTCTCAAATAAAAGTACACAGTCCTTTCAAAGACTATTTTGGAATACCTCACTTTGATTAGGCCTGTTTCCACCAAGAAATGCTCACGGAATACATCTGCTGGGTATGCAATGTCCACATCAGATAAATGAGAATGTTAATGAAGCTTACCATTTTGAAGGAGTTGGACACCAGATAGTCTGTTATTCCTGGAGCCAGAAGCCCTGCGTAGTGATCAGCTGGATTCTTGCCCTCTGCCGCCCTTAACAAGAAGAAAAGTCTATTCCTTCCCAGCACCACTCTGACGTTCTCTCTTCCCTGGTTCTCATCACCACCTCCAAAGCGCACTTTGCAGCCAAAGCAGCCACTACCCTCTTCTCTCTGCCAGTGTGATAAAGCACAAAACCCAACTGACACCCAATATTTCAATGAAGTCCATACTGATTGCCTGGTAACAAAAACCAAAATATAAACAATGCAGTCATGTTCCATTCTAGAGAAGTTAGGTCATTCATTGAATTTCAGCAGGATATGAGCTATGCCTCTCCAGACGTCTGCAGTTACTTCAATCTTAAATGTTAGAAAGAAAACAAATCTTTAGGGCAGGCCTTGCATGAAAGCAGTGGACCCCTTCAGTGTGATTTGGGGCCCTAAAAGGGATGGTGGGGATTGGGGGAGGATGTCAGGGATCTGAAAAATGGAAGAATAAATAATGTAGAATCGCAGAGCTACTAGAAACTTCAGAGATCACCTGACCCAACTGCTTAATTTTTACAGATGAGAAGACAGAGTGCCATAGACTTTAAGAGATTGTTCAAGATCACCTTGCTGGTTAGAAGTTGCCAACTGTACAGCAGAAGCTAACACAACACTGTAAAGAAACTATACTCCAATAAAAATTAATTTAAAAAAAGAAGTTGCCAAGAGTTAATTCTCCAATGCAGCAATATTTAGGCTTATTTTTTAATTATATTACTTCTGCATAAAAAAAAAGTCATACTATTAATACCACACCAACCATATGCTATATACCATATAACCAAATTCCTTTTTCTTTTACACTAATAACTAGACCTTGTTTTTGACCCACTTCATATCTTACCATTCTCTTTTATCTGGAAGACATGTGACCTCCTAATCTTCTCATTTCATCTCCTTGGTTTAATGAATTTGGAAGTGACTTCTGGCCCCGCACTGGGCTCTGACCTTGCCCCTGCTGTTCATTCACTCTCTGCTTAATCTTTCAGCTCGACATACGATGCCCCAAATAGCTTCCATTTTCCATCTCCAACTTTGTTTCTCCATTCACCTCCTGGGGCACTCAGAAATAAGTTAGGTAGAGCCCTGCTTCTCTCCCAATCTCTGTCTGAGCTTGCAGAAAACCTCATAGGATGGGCGCTACATTTGAAAGGATTCAGGGAGATAATGATCAGCATGGATTCCTTGCACTGGGAACAACTCCTGGATTACAGACCCCTCATAACAAGGACCTCTACCCAGAAGTCCTAGTGTAAGTTCGTACACCAACAACTCTGACCCCAGAACCAATGCAATGGAGATGCACAAAAATCTGAGTTGCCACACCCTCAACAAATATTCCCTCAAAAATGTAACCTATCCCAAGCTGTGGCTGACTCTAAAAGAACGCAAGTGCCTCTTCCCCACAGGTGTCTCTCCAGAAGGCATCTTGGGACCAGTTGTCTTCACCACACTGCAGCCCACCATACCTCGCATTTTTGGTATCCTCTCTCGTGTCCTAAGCCCCTTCATGAATGATTTAATCTCTTCTATACCTCCATCATTGGAACTGCTCTGTGCTTCCCCTCCTTTGTGCCTTCCCTAATAACCCTTTCCACAGGACCTCTCCTCATTTTCAGTCACTCCCTAGGCACATCCACAACTGTGTCTCTCAGAATTGCTCCAGATTCAAAAGATTAAAGTCAGTCACCCCAGTCTCTTTTACTCTTCCTTCCATTTCTCTCACTCAGCTACCCTCCCTATACCTGCTTTTTATCCTAACCAGATCCACCAATCTAAAGACCCTCTCAGATTTCTCCCAGTTAGCCCTTTCAGTCTCATGTCCTTCCCTATCTGGCACATTGCTCTTAAAAAAAAAAAAAAAAGTGCAGCCCACCATTCCTGGGCAATTCCATCCATTCCTATTGGATGAGACAATATCAAATATTTTGTCTCCAGCCCAGATATCCCTCTTAAACTCTAGGTTGATGCATTAAACTAACTGGCCTTTTCTTGCTGAAGATTTCATAGACACCAAAAATTCAACGTCTCCATAACTGAACCAAGTATTTCCCTAATAGACTTGTTTTCCTGAAATAGAGTGAGGTTCTGGCATCCAATAGGGAGAAAACTGCTTTCATCAATACAACGACAACTGCCTGCCTGTTGAATAACGTAAATAGAAAATCCAAATCATAAAGTATGCTTCATGACTGCCTTCCACTGCTGCTCCTACCTCAAGAATGCACAGACTCAGATCCTTAGACAGTTATCGCAATAACTCTTAAGTAGGGCTGCTTTCAGACAATAGTGACAGAATTAACCAAAAAGATTGCAACTGTAAAAGCTACCCACTGTCATGCACACATTGTCTGGTTAACCACATTTTGGGTCTTTCCACTGTGAATCCTGATAGACTTGCTCTCTCATATGACCTGATAAACTTCCTTCACCTCTTTAGTCTAGCATTTCAGATACAGCTTGCCTATAATCTTTGCTCCTGGAGTAGTTTCTGTTCAATCATCCAGCCCAAGCCACACATTCCTTATAAGTTATTTTTCTATTGTCCGGTGACCCACCTAAGAAACCAATGGTTGCAAATTATTAATTACCTAATCTTTACTTATTCATTGCCTGGGTCCTTCAATAGAATATAAGCTCCATAAAGACAATAACATTTTTATTTACCATGTTTGTATCTTCAGTGCCTGGAACAGTAGTTGGTGCATAGTAAGTGGCCAACAAGTAAATAGTTGTTGAGTACACAGGAAAAAAAAAAAAAAAGATGGCTTTCAGGCTTGTAATTGGCAACTGATGGTTAGAGAAGAAATGAATAAAAGGATGTTACTTTAGACTTTTAACAGCCTAAAATTAAGAAAGATGAAAATAAGAAATACTGAGGAGGAAAAAAGTCGAAGTGTAAATATGTATAGCAAGCAAATAAGTATACTGAATTCATAAGTATAAATAAGAGATTTGGTGGTGAAAAACTTTAAGGTAGGGAACATGAAAAGAACTAAGTAGTCAGAAAAAAGGTTTGTGAAAGAAAATGTGGAGAAGAAGGTCAGGAACTAGAACAATACCTAGGTAATTAAGAAATATAAAACTCTGCATCTTGATAATGAAGCTCTCCTTGGTTGGGGCTTGAACCTATTATAATTTCAGCTATCATTTACTGAGCTTTAATTATGCACCTTACACTCTGATAAATGCTTTGCACACAGAACTGCAAAGAAAACACACTTGGGACAACCAGGCAAAGAAATCTGGGATGATATCAACGAGAGCATGAATAATGACAACTGAATGGAGAGAAACCAGATCTGGAGAATTCCCAATGTAAGACTTACGACTGAAAGTGTACAAAACTAAATTATGTAACTACACCCTGGTACTAGGATTCTTTGGGCTATAGTAATGCAATTCATTGAATTCTCAATTGTGGGCAAACTGTGGTGCTTCCTGTTGCTCATTAATCATTCTGCAACGTCTATAGCACCCACTTTGTGAAAGGTAATGGGAAGACAGAAATGCATGGGACAAGCCTCTGCACCAGAGGCAGAGACCTAAAGGAAACTATATGATTAAAAGGCAAGGAAAATGATGCCTACCTAAGACCCCAAAGTAGAAGTGACTCCCTGACCATAGCAGTAATAATGATAACATTTGGGAAGGACTTTTACATGAGCAAGATCAGACATGAGGTTTTTCAGGGAGGGGGATTTGGGGGAGGGCACCTTTTGTTTCAGCACCAAAGACAAGCTCTGAGCACGTGTTCTTGTCTGAGGAACTGAGGTTATCGTGGGCTTTTTCAACCTCTTATCCTACTTGGACAACTACATCTTTTCCTTTTCTTTCCTCCAGTCTTTAGGACCAGGGAGAACTTTCTTCTGATCTCAGTTCCTCCTATCTCCTTGTAGACCTTGTTCTGCTGATGATTCAACTTCTCTTGCTACCATTCCCCAATGTCTCTATTGTCTATAAACTTGGCCATGTCCTTCCCATCCAAAACATACTTAACATTACACAGCATCCAAGCAAGACACTGCCCTATCTTTTTTCCTCTTCTTTGAGGTCAAGCTTATAGAAGGAGCAGATTATGCCTCCTGTTTTAGTTTTATGTCCTCAGCCCCATCACTCAGCAGAAACCACTCCAGCAATGCCAACAAAACCCCTAACTGTCAAATGCAAAGGGATATTTTCAATGCTTATCTAATTGATTATGCTACTGCATAGTTTCCCAAAGAGTGTTCCTTGTGACTCCAGTTCTGTGTGCTATTATTAAGAGTAGTTATGTAAGAAGAACAGGGAGAGATTTAAGGTCAAATAAGCTTTGGAAACTTTACATTAGAAATTAAAAGTTATAGGCTTCTTTATAGCAAGACTTCTCAGAGACATTAATATGCTAAATTGTTTTGTGATTCTGCAAGAGAAGTATATAGATTTCAACATTTCTCCCACTTAGTTGACCACAGGATCTTTTTCCAGATAGTATTTCATGGGAGGATTATTCCTTGGAACAGCCTTGGAGAAACACTTCTTATTTTTGACACAGGTGACCATTACTTTCAATATTTTTTCCTCCTTTGATTCTATGATACCCTGTTTCTGCTCTCTTCTTTCTGTTCTCAAATTTTCTTTCTCTACTCAACCTTTAAACATTAGTATTTTCCTTGCTTTTGTACTAGGTTTCTTCCTATGTACGTTCTTTTTGGATGATCTCATTTGCCATCCTGATTTTAGTACTTACTGTGAACTGATGATCCCCAAATCTATATTTTTAACAAAGATCTCTCCACTGCATTCTCCACATGCCGTATATCTTAAGGTCTCCTTAACTTTTCCACTTGAATATATTCCAAGTATCTCTATGTCCAAAGTTTTTCCCCAAGCCCTGATCCTTTTCTTGTGTTTCCTATTATACTGAGGGGCACCACTAAACATGCAATCATCTAAGCTAGAAATCATCTAAGCCTTTTCCTGCCTTGCTCTTCACATGTTACCAGTCATCAAATCCCATAGATATCCAAACTATCTTAATCCTATATAAACTATTCAAGTTTCTTCATTTATTGAGCAAATATTTACATATTGAGTACTATCTACATACTAGGCACAAGTCTAAGTGCTTTGGACACAGCATCTAACAAAGTAGATTAGATCCCTTCTACCATAGGACTTACATTTTGGTAGTGAGAACATAAACCATATATCTGTGTTATAGGCTGAATGTGTCCCCCAGTCCAAATTCATATGTTGAAGTCTTAACCCCCAGTATCTCAGAATGTGACTGTATTTGGAGACAGGATCTTTAAAGAGGTAATTCAGTTAAAATTAGGTCATTAGTGTGGGCCCTAATCTGACTGGTGTCCCTATAAGAGGAGGAGTTTAGGACACAGACATGTACAGAGGGAAGACCATGTAAAGAAACATGGAGAAGATGGCCATCTACAAGTCAAGGAGAGAAGCATCAGAAGAAATCAACCCTACTGACACCTTGATCTTGGACTTTCAGCCTACGGAACTGTGAGAAAATAAATTTTTGTTGTTTAAGCCACCAATCTCTAGTACTCTGTTTTGGCAGCCCTAGCATATTAACATGTCATGTAAACAAATTTTTAAAAAGAAAAATTTAGATGGTGAAAATTGCTATGAAGGAAATAAAACAGAGAGATTTGATAGCAAGGACAAAAGCTCAGAGACAGGGACCAGCCTAGCACATTCTAGGGGGGAAGAAAAAATTGGGATAGAAGGTCAAGATGGCAGGAGATGAGGTCAGAGAGAGAGGCAGGACCAGATCCCAAAAGGCTTTTTTGCCTATTTTTCTACTTAAGGTTTTCATCTTTTTTTGTATTATTTTTAGGATGATTTGAATATTAATTGTATTAATTGTCTAACTGTTATGACAGTCAAACCCAGCCATCTTTTTCTCTATGGATTCTGAATTTAGTGCCAGGCTTAAGAAGTCCTCTTTGTTACCCTAAGATTATAGACATATCCATAATGCTGGTGACCAGAACGGGCTAATCCCTGTCCCCAACTCTTCTCTGGGCTGTAATCATTGAGTAAATTCATGGTGAGCCAAATCAGGAGCAAATATTTATTAATGAATGCCCAATAACTCCCATAGTACTGAGCTCCCTGCCAAAACACTCATCTTGGACCTGAAGCCAAAATGGGGCTTTTCTAAGTCCAGAGCTTGGGAGAGTCAATCAAGTCTGTTAAGAAGATGACATAAATTCTTACCCAGCTGCCAGCTGCTCCACAGGCCCATCAACAGTAGGACACAGAGGCCAAGAAAGCCCAGGAGAGTGAAGGTACCTCTGGGCCTGCTCCAGAAAGCAAACTCCAGCACTGACCCAGCTACAACTGTTATACAAAAGGAGGAAGAGGAGGGAGCACACTGTCCTTACCTACCCATGTTGTAGTCAGCGCAGGAGTGAGGACCCAGTCCAGAGGACCTCAGACTCTTACCCATAAGATTAGCTACTCCTCCTCCCTTGGAGATAAGCATGTAAGGGATGGAAAGAAACACAGAAACCCCCTCTCAGGTACTTCCCAGAAAGGATGGAAGGGTTGGTGGCACTTCCTTTTCAGAGGGGCCACAGAAGAATATGGAGTGGGGAGTAAAAGAGTCTTCTGCTAGAATCCACCTAAATTTTCTGTTATTAATTTCAGAAATGATCACACTTTCAGGTTTTATACTAATAAATAAACATGCAGGCACATTCAGCCCACTCCTCCACAAAGCTGCAGTTACCTGGTAGGTTGAGGCTGATGAGTGGGAAAAGGTTGTGAGCCATCCTGAAGGGCCATTTCTAGGAGCTAGGTGAAATTGGCTATTTTAAAAGACTCTGCTGCACCTAGAACATCACAGGCCCTCAGAATTTGCTTGAAACTTACATAGACTTGTGCCTATTTGGTTCATCAGCAACCATAGCCAGAACAGCAACAGCAGCAGAAGCAGCAGTAAACGTTTATGGACCATCTACTGGGCACAAGCTGTAGGGTGCTGGGGAGAAAAGAGTGTAAAGTTCTGTCCCCAACTTCAAAGTCTAGTCAGGGAAATCACTGTGCTCAGAACCTGCCTTGTTAATAGATTTTTCTCTTTTAGGAAGTAGTTTTTTATACCAGCAAACCTACTGGCCTTTACTACAAGATGAAAGGGTGCAAGGAAATTTTCCAAGAAATTATCTGGTGCACAGATATAACTGAAATCCATATGGTAGGTAGAATTCTAAAGATGGGCCTCCTCCCACCCCAAGATCCATCCCCTGGCTATTCGACATTAACTTAGGCACTGCTATGAAGAGATTTTGCAGATGGAATTAAGTTTATTCATCAGCTGACCTTAAAATAGGAAGATTATCCTGGATTATCTGGGTAGGCCAAGTGTAATCACATGAGCCCTTAAAAGCAGAAGTGGAGGTAGGAGAGTCAGAGAGGTGTGGCAGAAGAGGTAAGCAGAGACCAGATGAGGCAGAAGGGAAGGTCAGAGAGATTAGAAACATGAGAAGGACTTGACCCATGGTTGCTGGCTTTGAAGATGGAGGAGGGGCACCATGAGTCGGAGAATGCAGGTGGCCCCTAGAAACTAGTACACACTCTTTCCGACTGCCAACAAGGAAACAGATACCTCAGGCCAACAACTACCTGCAACTGGACCTGGCCAAATCCTGAATGAGCCTGGAAGCAAGCTCATGCCCAGAGCCTCCAGATGCTTGCTGATGCCTTGTCTCAGCCCTGAGAGACTCAAAGCAGTCTTGGATGCTGTGACTGGATCTCTGTGCTACAGAACTATGAGATAATAAGTGGGTGCTAAGCTGCTAAATTTGTGATAATTTGTTATGGCAACAGGAGAAAACTGATACAGCGCAAGAAAGTTACTCAACCAACCTAAGCCCAACCCTAAGTTGGGTTTAGCTGGAACCCAACTAAACCTCTCAGTGTTGGTCAGGATGTGCCCCAGGATGTCTGTGTATGTGAACCAAAAGAGCTTTCTGCTAGAGCCATATCCACAGAGACCAAGTATAGATGAAGAACCACTGCAGAAAACGGAGGTGTCTGGACCACCAAGGGCATCACTGCTGCAGTGGACAAGCACCACTGGAGAGGTGTGCAGGACTGGTCTTCCACAGCAGTCCTGAGTAGTCGTGGGCAAGGAACTGACCAGACCCTAGTTCTCTCTACATCTAGCATTGGAAATGGGCTGAGTCCCTCTTTGCACCGAGCTCACCCTGAAGTTCCTAGGCAATTTAAGTAGGAGAACCTCAAAAGAAAAATTTTGGTCTTCTTGCTGAGAAAATGTGTAGCAGTTCAAGCAAATAATTAAAAAGCAAAAATATGTCCCATGTTTCAATACAAAGTGTGTTGAGTAACTCATTAACTGAAGAGAAAGATAGTAGGAAGATAATGGACAGAGGAGAGGAAGGAGAGCTTCAGAATGGAAGAAATCTAACATGAAAAAGTAAACGATTCATTTATGCACATTTTGATTTTTCTTTAATCAATAACCCCCAGCCCTGCAGCAATGCAAGCCAGTTAGGTCAGCTGGCCAGGAGAGCAACCACTGAGAGATAGATGGTTTTCTGTGACGTGATTCCACTTTAGAAATTCAGAGCCTGGAGAACAGAGCAGCATTTCTGCTCTGTGTACTGAGTCATGGGTGGGGGTGAGAGGATACCCTTCCAGTACGTAATTAAAGCACCGTGGGGGTGTTTGATCAAACTTCTTAGATAAACAGGATCTACATGTGAGAACACTTTCAAAGCTTGCATGTGGAGCTGCGCTAGAGACAGAGCAGCAGGTGGGCAGCCAGCCAACCACTCACACAGGACTGGAACTGATGATGTTCTGAAGCCTATGGGGCTCCTTGCAACTTCCCCCATTCGCTCAGCCCACTCAGACACAAACCTAAGTGAGGTGCCTCTCACCTGTGGGCTGCCACTACACAAACCCCAACTGCACATCTGATCTAATCTGCAGAGGGCCTTTCATATAGAGAACACGCTTGCTCAAGCACACCTCCCTCATGGGAAAATGGCATCTCTGCTCAAGAGCGTGATTTTCTCTTGGGAACTCTCAAATTGTCTGCTCTCACTACAACAATAGAATCATGGACTTGTTTAGAAAGCTGACAGCCATCTCTATCTACTCATCAAGTCAACTGTTTGACCCAAGGGATCTATGAGTATTGTGATCATCCTATTGTACTCCAGGCCCCCGTCTGCCCATGATGGATAGCAGTTAAGAGTGCCTTTGATCTCTTCAGCCCCTGAACTTTGTTGACATGGGCTCCAAGCCCTCAAGTCTTACCCTTTCCCTGGTACCCCAGGGTCTCCTGTTCCACTGAATGCATGCTGACCTCTCTCACTGAGAGAGGTCAAAAAACTCTATCCTTATAGTTGTTGCTCCGTTCAACACAAGTGTGACCACTTGACAGTGAGCCCTTGCTCCCACCAGAACTAAGAAACCAGCCCTTGGCAGCTGCAAGCCTGGCCATTATGACTTCTACTTCCCGACCCCTGTCATTGCTGATCCACTGCCCCAGCTCAGAGTCAATCCCCAAAGAAGGCCTGGTATTGTAATTCACAGTGTTCTTTACCAAAGAACCAGGGAAATGTTTCCCAAGGCCAGGCCAGAATGCAGAAAGTAACACCATCTTGAGATCAACCCCAAAGTGATCCTCCCGGACACCCTAGGTAAATAGTCTTCCTTTACATGGTACCAGGCATTGTTCTACTCTTGTCTAAAAGTGGTAGGCATTCATGCCAATGAGCAGGCCACTTCTTGAGCAAGCGTGGTGTTATAGATGCTCTAGATTACAGCACAAAGTAAGGACAGTTTTTGGTAAACCATAATTGTTGGAAAGAACCAAGGAATTCCCCAGCTGGGATTAGGGGTAACACCTCCTAAAGCCTTACTGTGGATTCTTTTGATTGAGCTTAAAGGGAAGGGAAAAACAGACTGTTCATTTGGTTATTTGGTTTTCCCTTCTGACAAGCTGCCAGATCATTACTTTCATGAAGCATTTGCTGTCCCAAGGCAACTATGCTTTCTGTGTAGAACCCTAGAGAGTGATAAGGCTAACTGCAAACAAAACAAGAATCTTCATGGAAAAAAAAAGCAAAAAATTACCTGAAATAATCACATTGTATCAGCAAGCAAGTTTATAACCTAGAACAGTAAAGGTCGAAAGCAAAATAATATATTAAGTTAATAACATGGAAAAGCTTTGAAGTAGTTTCGTCCTGACAATGCCCCAGGGTACTCTATTACAAGAAAACACCTAGGTTCTTTAGAAATTTCCCAAGGTCAATGGCAGAACCAAGAAAAAAACCTCACTTTTATCATTTATGCATATGATAAATCTGGGAAATACTGGATCAAAAACCTTTCACATCTCTTCCTTCCTCCCACCTTCTTAAGATGTAGGTCTTATGGAAATAAGCATGTTTGGAAGGACGTGGCAGTGGATGGACTTGAGTAACGCTGAAGGTCTTGTTTGTTTTTCTGAAGGCATCTGAATATGCCAGTGTTTTCCTAAACTGAGTGGGAAGCAAGAGGAGCTATGAATATAGCTAGGAGGAGAGACGTTGGTATTGATCAAGACTGGCAAAACAAATAGATTTCTCAAGCCTATGAAATGTCCTTGGACTACTGATCTCTGGAATTGAACTGCAGGTCACCCTATTGTCCTGCTTAGAGTTTATACATGGCTACTAAATGATTCTCCCTAGACAATATGGGGTCTCCGTTAGACCATATCTAAGCTTCCCCTATTACAGTTTCTCTGCTACCTCACCACAGGTTTCTTCCATTTAATACAGAACACTCTACCTTCTACTATAAGATAAAGGTCAGAGTCAAAACCAAAAAGTTTCACAAAAACAATAACTGCCTTGTTCCCCACAACCTCTATCTACCCCATAACCTCCCCAAAGGGAAAAAAATGCAAGAAGGGAGCTTGGTTTGAATGGAAATTGATTAAACTTTTTTTTCCAGTTTCAACACTATTTTTTTTTTTAAACTCTTGGTTTCTGGTGACCTTTCAAATACAGAATAATTAAATGCTGAAGTTGTTATAATTGAAAAACCTAAAGTTAAAAGCCATCTAACAATTTTGCCAACTCTTATTTATGGGGCATACAAGACCCTGACGTTTCAGAGATTCCCTGCCTGCTACTGGCATTGCCATACCTTGCCAGGGACGCTGATACATTTTAAATAATGAAAGAACTATAGCCAGATAACTGGATCTACAGCTGAACACATTTTGTATATTATACACACCACACACACACACACACACACACACACACACACACACAGATTCTGCTGCCCACCCTTTAGGGATAAAAGTTTTTTTAACTACTCAAACAAAATGGCATGAGTACCTAAGTTTCAAACTGAGGGAATTCCTCACTCTTAGTACAGAGAGAAGAAATAATGTCTATTTCCCCTCCATTCATCCACTCTGCAGCCTGATTCTCCATCACTACCTGACTCTCAACTCTAGAGCTTGTGTTCCTCCTCCAACACTGCCTTGCCCACACTAAATACGAACTTGTTTTTATTTAGCTTTAAGCTAAAGTACCACTAGAAGCTGTTGTGTGTAACAGAAGTTTAATGAAAAATTAGGAAGGAGTACAGCAAAGCCGAGAACCATACAGAAATATGACTTATTGCTGTTCTCAAGTGTTCCTTGACCACCTCCATCACAGATAATATTCCACACACCAAGGATTTCCTCAGCCCCCTATTGGATGCCCCTTCCAGGTATGTTCCCCCACCTTTTATTTTCTGAACCTCTCTCCCAGGCTATCCACAGATCAGGCTATCCTCTCACTTTGTTATTCAGAGTAATTCACCTCTCCCTTTGTTTTCCCCTCTCTCCCCAGGACACTCACCAAAAAGGCCCACCAAGGTAATTTTTCTAAGCAAGACACTATTTACCTAAGATGGACTTGTGCTATGCCAGGGAAGGTAGAAGTGGCTGTAGTTGGGTTTTGTTTTGAATAACATTCTTTTTCTTTTTTACTACACACACAAGCATTAAAAAATATGTATGTATACATATATATTCAACTATTAAACATATATTCAGCTATTAAAGATATTGTCCTTGACAAGTGGAATTTAACAAAGTGAGGAGCTTTTTTTTTTTCCTACAGTGTGTGTCTGTGTATGTTGTATAAGACTGTTTTTAATGATTAAGTTCTACTTTACAATTAAAAAAGAAAAAAACATTGTTAATGGAAACAGAAATCTGGGACTAATCCTTCTTCTTCTGTTTCCCCATATCCTCTCCATCTGTAAGGCCCACCTCCAAAATGTCACACCCCATCCACTTCTCTCTTTCTCCACTGTTACCCTCGTTTACGACCCACCACTTCTTTTTTTCTTTTTTTTAATTTTTATTGGAGTATGTTTGCTTTACAATATTGTGTTAGCCTCCACTGCACAACAAAATGAATCAGCCATACACATACAGATATCCCCTCCCTTTTGGACTTCCCACCCATTTAGGTTATCACAGTGCCTCAGGTCGAGTTTCCTGTGCTATACAGTATGTTCTCATCAGTTGTCTATTTTATACATGGTATCAATAATGTATATGTGTCAATCTCAGTCTCCCAGTTCCTCCTACCCCACCCCTTTCCCCCTTGGTATCCATACATTTGTTCTCTACGTCTGTGTCTCTATTTCTGCTTTTCAAATAAGATCATCTATACCATTTTTCTAGATACCATATATATGCATTATTATACAATATCTGCTTTTCTCTTTCTGACTTACTTCACTCTGTATGACACGCTCTACAACCCACTACTTCTAACTTGGATGCCACAATAGCCTCCTAATGAGTGCACGCTTTCACTCTTACAATTCATTCTCTGCATAGCAGAGAGATTTTTAAAACATGCCATGACACCTCCCTACTTAAAATTCTTTGGAGGCTTCCCAAGAAAACCCAAACCCCTTCCCAAGGTGCTGCAGGACCTGGTCGTCACCTCCTCTCTGCCCTCACATCCAGCCATGCTCCCTCTTTTCCACTGTGCTCTAAGCACACTAGTTGGAGCACATCAAACGCATTCCTTGCTTATCCTGCTTCATGGGGCTGGTTTCTTCTTTACATGTCTTAGCTTCAATAGCACCTCCTCAGTAGGCCCTCCCTAAGTACACTATCTGAAATAAGTCATGATGTTATTCTCTACTGAGGTACTAATAACAACCTCTAACTACTTGACTGCTCATTTATCTGTACCTCCAATGGAAGGCAAGTCCCATGGGGTAGAGACCACGTTTGTTTTGTTCTCTGCTGTATCCTCTACAAACTAATATAACATGTGGCTAAGAGCAATGTATGGATGAATAAATGAATGGATGAATCACCTTCTCTTTGGAAGTTGTTGTGCTAGGAACTTTACATATAGGCATAAAAATATGACTTGCGCATTTTAGGATCTTACCCTCAAACAGGAGGAATAAGACTTGTGATTAAATAATGACAAAATGTTTTAAGAACTCAGAAGAGGAAGAAATGCTAGCTAAGATAACCAAAGGCTTTGTGGATGAGTGGGTAGTTGAGATGATGGGTACTGAGGGATGGGTAAGATCTCACAGGATGCAAATTGCAATATTCCAGGCAGCATGAGCAAAGACACGAATACATAAAGTACAAAGCACACTTGTGTAGTGTGGGTTAAGTGAGGAAAGGCAGACTGGGGCCAGATTTTTGAAGGTCATGAATACCAGAATAAGAACTTTAAACCTTCAGTTTTTCAAGAGGATATTGACATGATCAAAGTAAATTTAAGCAAAGGGAATCTTGCAGTGGCATATAAAACCAACTGGAAGGTATATTCATTTACTGGAGCTGCCATAGAAAAGTACCACCAAAAAGTACCACCTACTGGGGCTTCCCTGGTGGCGCAGTGGTTGAGAATCTTCCTGCTCATGCAGGGGACACGGGTTCGAGCCCTGGTCTGGGAAGATCCCACGTGCCGCGGAGCAACTGGGCCCGTGAGCCACAACTGCTGAGCCTGCGCGTCTGGAGCCTGTGCCCCGCAACGGGAGGGGCCGCGATAGTGAGAGGCCCGCGCACCGCGATAAAGAGTGGTCCCTGCACCACGATGAAGAGTGGCCCCCGCTTGCCGCAACTAGAGAAAGCCCTCGCACGAAACGAAGACCCAACACAGCTAAAAATAAATAAATAAATAAATAAATAAATAAATAATGTAGCTATTAAAAAAAATTATTAAAAAAAAAAAAAAGTACCACCTACTGAATGGTAGGTGGTACTTTTTCATGGCAAACAGAAATTTGTTTTTTCAGAGTCTTGGAAGCTAGAAGTCCAAGGCCAAGGTTTTGGCAGGTTTGACTGCCTTCTTGCCATTTCCTCACATGGTTGTCTCTCTATGCATGCAAGGGATGGGCCGCTTTCTGTGTGTTCTAATCTCCTCTTATTAGGACATCAGTCCCACTAGATTAGGGCCCACCCTAATGAACTCATTTTAAGTTAATCACTTCCTTAAAGGTCCTGTTTCCAAATACAGTCACATTCTTAGGCTCTGGGCATTAGGACCTCAACATATAAATTTTAAGGGAGAAACAATTCAGTCCATAAGAGAAGGTAAGGGAGGAGAGAGAATAATCTGGGGAACTGAGTGTCAGGGTGTCTCATCTTTCCTTTCTTGGTGTCATGAGGTCCCCTCTTCCCTTGTTGATCATAAAGAAATCTTGGAGGGGTCTTGGGTATATTCAAGTAGGAAAGAAACCGTATAATTCTAATGTAAGGAAATTGAAGACACTGGTTTCTGATTAGTAAACCTTCTCCTGCTTCCCTCCTACGTTGAAATTCTTACAAAAGCTGAAGTCAAATTTTTAAATTCTGAATCTTTATCTATGAAGACACTGAGGAAAAAACTTTCCATGCCCTTAGTATTAGGAATGGTTACTTTCCTCCTACACCACAGATTGATTGTTACCTAAGGAATCCTATAAATTTTGTCAACAATCATGTTCGCTTTTCTGATTAGTTCCTAGACAGGCCCAATTCCAATGAATGTAGTGAACTTTGTAGCATAAATTTCATGTTCTAACTTTACTCCTGGCTTCATCTAGTATTTCCAACCTTCTTTTCCCAGTGTCTCATTTGTCTTATTCATTTACTTTTTTTTTTTCATTTTGTAAGTTTTGTAAGCTTTCTTAAATAGTCTTTGCACCAAGGTTGGATATTTCTTTTAAAAATAAATGTTGAATTAAAAACAATGGCAAAACCTGACATTAAATTTAATAATTTTATTCCATAATAGAAGTCTTGCAAACTTCAGTTCTCACTAGATATTTATCCATAGCCATAAAACTAACAGTAAATTGACAGGAAGAAAGTGAGAGAGAGGAAAAAGAGGAGATTCTCCTATTTTTAGAGCCTATGTCTAATGGTCAGATTCTTCCCCGCTCCCCAGAGCAGCTGGTTTCTATAATCCTCCAATGATCCCCAACTACTAACTCCATTTACATGCTAAATCATTTCCTCTCTTCATTGCCCCTCACTATCAACCCTGTGCTCATTTTCCTGGATTCCTTTAGCCAGGATGTATCTCTCTTGGTCAGAGCCTAGGGCCTAAACCCTGGCAGTGGTCACTTGGGTGACATTCCAGTGAATACTAAGAAACCACCAGCTCACATTCTGACTATACCTAACCTTTAGAAACATCCTGTCTAATGTTAGGGTCTGTTTTATGATTATATCTTGTCTCTCCAAGTGGATCATCAATTTGAAGGAAAGACTCATCTTACTTTTTGTGAGCCCCTCAACTACATCACAGTGCTAAGTGTACAGTAGTTCATCACTAAACACTTGTTAGTATAAATGAATTCAGTGCCTCTAAAAAGGGTAGGAATAGCAACAGCAAAAGGAGAAAGGGAAGCTGCAGGTCCAAGAAATGCCCTCAGTTAACTGTGTCTGTTTGGGGTCTTTGCCATGAGACCAGAACAGACTGAGTGGGGCTGACCACCGGACACTTAAGAGAAAGGAATCACGTGGGAGAAAGGAAGGGAGTTATCGCTTTCAATGCTATTTGGAGAAATATTCAGCCTCAAACAAGGAAAACTGGAAGTCAAAAAAAAGTCATAGCCTATAAAGGTAGGGAGAACATACATGAAAAATAAAAAGGATGGGGAGAAAACACACATTAACGGAGCACCA
Organism: Eschrichtius robustus; assembly: GCF_028021215.1. Lineage (NCBI taxonomy): Eukaryota > Metazoa > Chordata > Mammalia > Artiodactyla > Eschrichtiidae > Eschrichtius > Eschrichtius robustus. The sequence goes on along the minus strand of NC_090826.1, from coordinate 130,177,665 downwards.
GAGCCAGGTACCATGCTAAATGTTTTACATATACTATTTAATCTTCTCAACTAGCATGTGAGGTAGGCACATAAGGAAACAGGCTACAGGAAGATAACAACTCCCCTAAAGTCACACAGCTTGTAAGTTACAGAGCTGAGAGCTGGGGCTCAACCTATAAGAAAGCCCAAGCTCATGATTCAGTACTGTACATTGGGCATTAGACATGAGGGGTTCAGACAGAGATGTAAATGGTAAGAGATCAATAAGTCAAGAGAGAAGGATATTAAAAGAAAGTAGTGAAGTGCAAGGCAGAAGTTTCAGGATAAAAAGTCATGAGCACCAGACCTGTGCAAGAATATACATGTCCCACTAGTATGGGGCTACTTCTTAGAAGACACCAATCACCCCTATGATGTCCACTTTATTCCATGAAATTTCATATTCACATAATGTTCCTTTTAGTCTCTGTGATAATTCTCTTTCAGTTCTCATGGTTAAAAGAACTTAACTTTTATTACCAAAATAAAATGTCTCTGTCTTCCTCTTTCATAACTTTGTAACTGGGCACTCCCAGAAAATGAAAAACACTACTTATTTGTGTAACACACCTAGCTTTAAAAAGACAATCCCTTAAGAGATTGAAAAGACAAGCCACAGATGAAAAGAAAATGTCTGCAAAATGGATATCTGGCAAAGGAATTATATCCAAAATTTATGAAGAACTCTTAAAACTCAGCAATAAGGAAACAAACTATCCCATTCAAAAATGGGCTGAAGCTCTGAACATTTTACTAAAGAAGATATACAGATGGCAAGTAAGTATATGAAAAGATGCTCAACATCATATGAAAAAATGAAAAAATCATATGAAAACCATTAGAAAATTGCAAATGGAAACAACAATGAGATACCACTACACAACAATTAGAATGGCAAAAATCCAAAACACTGACAACATCAAATGCTGATTAGGATGTGGAGCAACAAGAACTCTCATTCACTGCTGATAGGAATACAGCTTGGCAGGTTCTTACAAAACTAAATATAGTCTTACCATGCAATCCAGAAATTGTGCTCCTTGGTATTTATCCAAATGAGCTGAAATCTTGTGTCCACACAAAAACCTGCACTTGAATATTTATAGCAGTTTTCCTTATAATTGCCAAATATTGGAAACAACCAAGATGTCCATCAATAGGTGAATGGATAAACAAACTGCAGTACATTCATAAAATAGGAAATTATTCAGCAATAAAAAAAAACAAGCTATTAAGCCATGAAAAGACCTTAAGTGCATATTGCTAAGTGAAAGAAGCCAGTCTGAAAAGACTGCATACTATATCATTCCAATTACATGATATTCCAGAAAAATGCAAAACTATAGAGACAGTAAAAACACCGTCTTTACTGTATTGCCAGGTTGCCAGGAATTCAGGGAGAAGGAAGGAGGGATGACTAGGTGGAACACAGGGGACTTTTAAGATGATGGAACTACTCAGTATGATACTATAATGGTGGATATAGGACATTATGCATTTGTCAAAAGTCAGAGAACCGTACAACATAAAGAGTAAACCCTAAAGTGAACTATGGACTTTAATTAATAGCAATATATCAATATGGGTTTATCAGTTGTAACAAATACACCACACTAATGCAAGATGTTAAGAACAGGGGAAACTATGCATATGTGTGCATGTGGGAAGAGGGAGTAGTATGGCAACTCTCAATTTTTCTGTAAACCTATAATTATACTAAAACTAAAGTCTATTAATTTAAGAAAAGAAAAAATGATACCTAAACATGGATGTCTACTAGGCTCAACAGCTAATGGTGTGAAAATTGAACCTGTAAACTTGTATACATGGACATTTTGGTAAACTTTGGAAAATTTAAATTTTCCTTTGTCCTTTGAGGCTATGTTTTACATTTGAAACAAATTTTAAGGCTATCTGTCCCTTTAAAATGCTGCTTATGATGAATGCATCTTCTTTTTTATACATAGCGAATCTACCAAAATTAACTTTCATCTTACTCCAGATTAGTAGAAGTTTAATTTTAGTGCTTCAAGTTGTTTTAAGACAAAAACCACATTCTATTTCACAATCATGTGAATAAAGGGTTGTTCCTCTCTGAAGAGAATTCGTTTTTTTCTTGTTTAAAAGACAAATACCTCTTTGGAAAATCATCTCATTTCATCCTTATCCATCAAATTTGTCACTAAGGTTCAGGAACTAATTACCTTTGCAGTACCAAGACAAAGAAAAATGAAAAAATGAATAGTGATTACATGGCTCCATTAGAAATACAGTAAACTTGAGACAAATTCCACTACACCCTTTCCCAAGACACACAGAAAGAACATAATTCTAATGTCCACACTGGAGAATTATCATTGGCTTGTTATGACTTTATGTGGTTTCATAAAAGGCAAGGGAGAGTCATTGTGTCGCAGTGTTTGTAAAAACAGGGAAGAAAGAAGAGGAAGCAACAGAGCTCCTGGAAGCTACAGCCCAAGTGGGGAGTGAAACTCAGGGGGGGCTGGGATGCTGGGGAAATTCCTCCAAGTCTGGAAAGCAAAAAACTGAGAGGACACCAGATTTCATATTCATGGTTAACAGCACATTCAAGTTAGAAGTTTAAGTTAGAAGTAGAAAAGAGTGCTGGTAGGGCGGTGAAATATTTGCGTTCAGGAGTCCTCTCTCACAATTCACTCCTTTGGACAGTTTTCCACTAATGATAGATGTTTACTTCCTGGTTCACGGTGGTGTTCTCAGCTGTATGTAGTTAAGTGATAAACAGAGAGAGATTGCAATTCAATATTCCACTGAGAGTTAAAGCTCTGTGAGACCATTTGAATTGAGACTGTCAATCCCTTTTATAATTCTAATCCATTCTAGCAGGTCCCAGTGAGATGATCTATTCCTCTCTGGAACCAAGAAGCCAACTAGGCAAAATATCAAGAGCTCCACCCTAAGAATCATAAACCTCTGCATTGTTCCTGTGAACAGGAGGAGCTAGGTGACAACTGGCCCTCCTCAGCCTTTCAGCAATGCCCTTGACTCAGCTCCTACATCCCCATCAGGTAGCCAGCCTATCTGCCTCCCACTCAGGTCTCTGGGTACCCAAGGTTTCTCCATTTTCTCCTCCTGTCTCAGACCTCTGTCTCCCCTAGGGAACTCTATGCTGTATTCTAGCCAGCTGACTAGGATCTGTTGGATGCCTAGGTACGGCCAGGCATCGCCTCCAAATTCTTTGTGTTCATTCTGAAAAAAGGAAGTGTGAAGTAATCAAGTACACGGAAAGAAAAGTAACTCAATAAATATTAAGCAGCAAATTGGGAGGAGTAAAATAAAGAATGCAAGGGCTAAAAAAAATAATCTAAACTGGTAGTTCTCAAAATGGAAAAGCATCTCTAAAATAAATCCGTTCAGACATCATCCCAGGTCCAGTGAATAAAAATGGCAGGGGGTGGAGAGAGGAGTGTAATTTTTAAAAAGCTCCACAAGTGATTTTGATTTGCAACCGTGTTTAAATACAGACAGAATTTGTAACTGAGCCAGAGCATTTATTTTTGCAGCTATTTTCTTTGTGTTCATTTGGAAATAAGGTGTGAAGTAATCAGGTACAAAGAAAAAGAAGTTATTCAATGCATATGATGCAATAAACTACCACTCCTGTGTATTTTTTAACACATTTTCTTTTTGGTTCAGTAAAACAGTGCTTCTAAAACTTTCTTTTTAATTTAAGAAAATATGAGAATACATGAAGTTTTACATTAAAAAATCAATTAACCCAAACACATAGAGAAGAGAATTACCAAGTTAATTCTACAGTTGATCTACAGTTAACTCCTCTTCGTTTAAATTTTTATTGCTCTAATATTTCTGGCATTCAGAAGTATAAAACAACCAACAATCAACTTTTTTCAGGGTTATCAGTCTGAATATTAATGATCTCATATATTGAGCATACATGTAGGAACAGAAGGTTTGGAGATTGAACTGAATCTGGATTGATCCCCTGGAAGTTTAATTTTGTCAGTAGGCTTTTTCTCCTAAAAATGAAATGTCTCCAAAAATGAGTTAACTGATAATTCTTTTAAGTTGCATACTTATTCATGAGTATTTACTGCAAATGAACTTTAGAGGAAAGCTGCCATATATATGTGAGGACTGCGGGTGAGTAGAAGTCCGCTGGCACAACATCTATAGGGGCTGCCCCCATAGATGTTTTGACACCCTGTTAAACATTCTGAAAATCCCATAGGGCTTTAAGCCTCCTATATGGTCTGATCCTAGTCAGAGGTGAATTTACTGGCATCACCCAGACAAAAAAGGCAGTTTCTGTGTGGGAGTCGAGGGGTAATTGTCAAGTATAACTGGAGACTTGGGGGGCTGAGGAGTTAAAGCTGTGGTTTAACTAACAATTTCAGTTTTGAGTTGTTGGGCACCCCCTGAGCACTAGAAAAACTATACTTGGGGGAGAGAGTCTGCCAGGCATTAGTTCTGAAGACCTCCCACCAGAACCCTCAGATCACCTAGAAGCAGGAAATGCTCTGGTAGAAACGTTGGCACCTAAGAGTCTCTGGCCAATTTCTTAAAGGCCACATGTTGCAGCCGGAGTCAGGCTTGACTAATGTTTTCTAGTTCTCAACCTAAGTTTTCTTCTCCCCCAAGTCTAATCAAGGTAATCAGAAAAATAGTTTAGTCTCTGCGACTTCTAACACTTATTTCTCGGAGTATGTTGAGTTTTTAATTTATAAGTACAAATAACCCAGATGTCAGACTTTTATTCAATTCTCTAGGACTCTGTTCAGGTTTCACCCACAGTCTAAAGCTTCCTCTAACTACCCCCAGTAGCTAGGCCGTTGAATTTATGCGTAGCTTCGTTACAGAAAAAAAAAAACACACACTACATTGAAACTTATGTCTATCCCCTTGAGGCAAAAGTCAGGTTTTATTCATATAACATCTCTATTCCTTGGTTGGTTCTAAGCTCAATAAACATTTCTTGGGAAAAATAAAATGTGATAGAAAAAGGGAGCAAGGAGGGGAGGAAGAAAAATGAAGAAAAAGGAAATTACTTCTTTATCTTATATTCAAACAATTATTTCTAGATGACAAAAATTCAGTTCACTTTGTACTCACACAAATAGTTACTGGAATGAATCAAAATACACTTTCACACAATATAGGAGAAAGATTAGGTCAACTTTTCTTCCCTTGAGGCCATACCCCAGTAGTAGTTTCTGTCTTAGAAATGCCTCAGATCACCATATCTGGTAATTTTGTAATTCTCTCCTTTTCCAGCCTAAAGGCCCTGAGGAATGGGCATCCAAGTGAGTAGTAGTACAAAACTCTACATTTAGCACCTGCTCAATAAATACTTACTAGTGTCACATAGGAATGCCTTGAAGAAAGAGAAAATTATGCTGCAGGGAATTATATTTTCTCTTGCGTAAAAAAAAAAAAAAAAAAAAAAAAATGCATAGCAACTGGTCTAGAATGACTGAAGGTAAGCCTGGACCCAGCTCCTCAAGTCAGAACTTCTGGCTGATGCTCTTCCCAGGAAAAAATGAATTCACAGTGAATAAACAGCTGGTTTTTAGCAGACCTGAAAAAATGGTTTTGGAAGAGAGTGATCTTCAAAAGTTATGAACATGAACTTGTATCTGAGCTTCTGAAAGACAACTGGATAGAAGTTCAGAAATTTAGAATTCTAGTTCTGTTGTTGATAGAATATAGATGGCCGACTTTAGCCAAGTCATTTCCATTTTCTGTGCCTCAGTTTCCTCATCTCTTCAAGAAGGATAATAATCTCTGCTATTTCTCAGGGTTGTTGTAATTCCAAACTGGTGTGTGATCTACTTCTCATTGGTATCTTCTCCTAAAATTTCTCTAACAACAGTTCTTGGTAAACAGAAAATTCCCCTAAAAGTGTTTGTGGAATAAATGGAGTAGAGTGGGTCAGAATGAATTTTCTGCCTTAATTTTCTGAGTTCAAAGCAACTTTGTCATTATTTGAGGTAGATATTTTGATCAGTGAGATGAAAAGTATTTAGCAATCCCTAATAGCTTTTCAATGCTCAGGTCATTGTGAGAGCTTTTCCTTGTTTTTACTGTTTTTATCAACCAGATATTTCAAAGAGTTTTTCCCTATGACATGCTTTCATATTTGACATTGTTTTTATTTCCATATTTCATGATCAGATAGAGATGGCAGGAAGGAGACAAACAGAAAAGAAGTGCTCAGTCTGGAAGTCATTTCCAGTTCTTATTTTTTCCTTTCAGAGGAGGTCACTGAACTGTAAAATGGGGCATTGGAGCAAAAGCACCACAGATGCAGATATAAAGATCCGAGTAAGGGGACTTCACTGGAGGTCCAGTGGTTAAGACTTCGCCTTCCAATGCAGGGGGTGCAAGTTGGATCCCTGTCAGGGAGCTAAGATCCCACATGCCTTGTGGCCAAAAACCAAAACATAAAAACAGAAGCAATATTGTAACAAATTCAATAAAGACTTTAAAAATGGTTCACATCAAAAAAATCCTTAAAAAAAAAAAAAAATCCAAGTAAGTAATAGGTATTTGGGTTATTAACAGGACAATGAACACTTTAATTCATTAAAAAATCCTTCAATAATATTGTCATAATAAACTTTTATTGAACAAAGTACAAGTTGCTCCCTCCAAACTTAACAGGATTGTAAAACAAGAAATAATAGGCAGCTGGAAGGCTGAAAAGCTGAAGATAGGCCAACAGGGGATAGAAAGAGACCCTCTGATAAATCAAGGAAGATGATAGAAATATGATGACAGAAAATCATTATGACTGTCTGGAAAGGAGTTAATTTCCTTTCCTCAGAGAGGGTTAGGTGGATAATCACTAGTGTAAAATCTGTGTCCTTCCAGAGGACAATATTAGGGTATCACTATCCATTCCATCCAGGACAGCGTCCAGGTCCCATAGTGGAACCACAGGAGAGATTGCTCCACAGAGTTTGGCTGGTGTGACTGTGAAAACAAAGAGAGTGTAATGACTGCAGAAGGAGCTGAGTGGGATTCTCCAGACAAAAGTAAGCCAAGAATCATCAGTCTTGGATGGTGATCTGTACAATGGTTGGGATCTGTTGCTCCGTTTTCCAGGTATTTCCATGAGTGCTTGGGGAAAAAAATGCTCCACTCATTACAGTCAAAGAAACTACCTACCTAGAGGAACACATATGGATTTTCATGAAAGGAGATCACATACACTCAAAGCTGAATAAGGTACAAATCCTTCCTTCAAGTAGTTCACAGTCTAAAATAGGAGTTCTTAACCTGAAGTCTATAAATAGGATTATGGGAAATGCATGAAATTGAATTGAAAATATATACACTATTATTTCCTCTAACTCCTAACTAAAATTTAGCATTTTGGTCAATTAAGAATGTAGGCGGGGCTTCCCTGGTGGCGCAGTGGTTGAGAATCTGCCTGCCAATGTAGGGGACGCGGGTTCGAGCCCTGGTCTGGGAAGATCCCACATGCCGCGGAGCAACTGGGCCCGTGAGCCACAACCACTGAGCCTGTGCGTCTGGAGCCCGTGCTCCGCAACAAGAGAGACCGCGATAGTGAGAGGCCCGCGCACCGCGGTGAAGAGTGGCCCCCGCTTGCCGCAACTAGAGAAAGCCCTCGCACAGAAACGAAGACCCAACATAGCAATCAATCAATCAATCAATCAATCAATCAATCAATCAATCTTTAAAAAAAAAAAAAGAATGTAGGCAATAAACTCCAACAGTATTAGCAGTAATTGTGACCTCATCTCCAACTGAACTCACACATAGTTTCATCTTCTTTACAATCCTTACAGATAGTGTAAGCTACTAGTGGATACCCAAGATACAATTATGCTCATCACTGCTGAAGTTACATTGGCAATTAGAGTCAGCAGTTAATTTTATCTAATGCATTAATAAAGAAGCACATATATTGCTATAGCACACACTTGGGATATTTTTATATTTTGATAACTATATTTCAATATAATTGGTTTCCTTTGTAAGCCTGTCTACTTTATTTTACAGATTTTAAAACATTCTGAGAAGAGGTTCATAGACTTCATTTGATGGCCAAAGGGGTTCATGTTACAGAAGATTAAGGACTCCCGGTCTGAAGAGAAGTTAGACAGGCACACAGCTCCTGTACCAGCCTGGCATAAGTGTGGTGACTGTCTTTTGACGAAGTCTGGTTGCCAACCTTCTTATTGTTTTTCTGAAGCAACTGCCTTCCAATTAGTCCCTTTTCTGCTTATGTAATCTAGAGTTTATTAAGAGCAACCAAGACTCTCAGCTGGTACAGTATTTAATTGGTTTTTATATACTATGATTTTAATAAGTATATTTTATGGAAAATACATAAATAGCTATCATATGCTAAACCTTCTAAAATATTAGCAGTTTAATAACTCTCCTTATTGAACCTAATCTGCCCTAATAGATGCTACCACCTACCTTATAGCAATTACCAAATGATGGGCCTTGTACCTAAAAAGAATTGAACGTGGGATTGCCATGAAAATTCAGCCCCATGAAGTGGCCACCACTTTTACATACTTATAAAATATAAACTGTTTGGAATGCCTCGCTAATTATTTAATGTATCTTTCTCCACTATTGGACTTCTTTTATTATCCTCTTACTATCACCCAAATAACTTAGCAAGGCAATAGGTAGTGATTGATGGGTCAGTGAAGCAGAATTCAAGAATAATTCTATTTGCTCTTTCTTCAACCGAGAAGGATTTACTTATCAAGGAAAGAAAGGCAATCTCCTCAATGAGGCACTCCCATAACTTGGATACCCAAGAGCAAAGTTAAATTGAGATTCTAAAACAGACATGGCAAATAGGCTTCATCTCACATGCCCACTGGGATCTGGGGGTGGTGAATGTCTGGAGCACAGTGATGAGAAGTGTCTTGAGGCTACATCCTGGCTCAGCATGAAAGAATGCTTATCGAGGGCACAGAAGTGGTGACATGATTGCTTCATATCTTCCATCCTGGCTTTACATATTTTCATGAAAACTTAACCAAAAGGAACCACAAAGCAGAGTCAGACTAGAAGAAAGCCCTTCTTCTGTCTCTTGGTTGATTCTTCGCGAGTTCAATTTCGATTCTCAACAGGTGTGCCAAGATTTCCTAGGACCTTCACGAGTGGTCCAATGTCATGAGCTTGTTAGTAAACACAAGAATTAAAGATGTAGTAATAGCAAATAACCCTCTTGGAAAATTCCCCATCATGTACCAGCTGATCAAATGTAAATTTATTTGAGTCCATCTAGAGATCCTGAGCTCTTTAGCCATCAGCATTACTCCAATTGATGAGTGAGAATAAAGAAAGACTTCAAACATCGGCAAATATTCGAAGATTCACAACCAAATGTCTCTTCCTAGCTTACCTTGCTTACAGAGATGACACATACCACTCCCAGAAACTGGTGACTACCTACGGTGGTAAACACTCTGGCCCTGGTGGCCTCTGGTGTTTCTTCTTTCTAGTCATATAGTCCTTTTGAGCAAGGGTCACTCTTACTCCCAAGAGGAAAGTCAACATGACTCACTTTCAGAAACTGAAAGTACACCATGTCCACATGAGCGGTGCTGCTTACTGTATAACCACAAAACCACATCAGAAGAAGTAGTCAGCTGCTTAGGAAGGAGAAGAGGCAGTGGGCTGAACAAACTCATCCCCCATTCCAGACAGCCAGGCTTCTGGAGGACCCATAGGCTCTTTTGCTAAGACTTGGAGCAGAGGACAAATGTCACCAGCAAATGCAGTCAGGGTCCTTGGCTTCTGGTTACTGAACACAGGGAAACAAGGGCCCTCCCAAAGCCCTGTTGTGAAGCAGTGAGGGTTTGGCCTCATTCTTCTTTCCCTTTCCTTGGGCATGCTCTTCTCCTATTCTATCCTCTTCCTAAGCATCCGGTGTTATCTCACCAAACCTTGTGTTAGGTGATTTATGGGGAGGATTTAAGGAAGCAGGGCCTTGGTCTGGATGGGATGCTGTCAGGATTCTATGATTGGATAGCCTAATAATTCTTACCTAGAAGATATGAGGAATGAAATATGGCCAAAGTTTTAACTGGCAAAGAAACGGCAATCACTCACTCATATTAATCAGAATAGTGGCATGTTTGGTCATTTTTATGGTCACTTGTAGACACTGCTCTCATTTTTATCTGTGTTCAGATGTGATTATAGAGTAATGTCATTTTGCCTTGCTACACTGTGGTTGCAAACTGGCCTTGTCAGATGTCGGGAGTTTTGTCCAATTGCTTCTGTTCAACCAGAGAATACCAAGGCCTAGCCAAGAGCACAGGGTCAGTCCCAGCAACACCAAGGCCTAGCCGATAGAGCCAAGCCAGCTCCTGGCTGTCAGTCAAAATGATGAGTGAGAGTTTGCCCTAAATCCCGATCCTGTGGTATAGACTCTGATTCTTCTGATTAGTTTATGCCACTTTGAAAGAGTGAATTGTCCCAAGGAGGGAATGGGAAACAGAATAGTTTTAAGCCAAAGGTGGAGGGAAGGATAAATCTCAGTTAACAAGAGTTAAATTTTTGTCCCAAAGGGGTTGGAGAGATGTCCTGTACTTACAACAGTGACCTTTTAGAGACAAAAGCTGACCCAGATAAGCCGTAACGGTGAGACTGGGCTAAACTGTGGAAGAGAACCCCTTCACGACTTCACCAGGTAAATCAGACAGGCAACTGGTTCCTCTGCCAACGTACAGAGCTGGCCTTGCATTTCATTCCCATGGTTGAACTTCCACATAACCAACTCAGTGAGGCGCCTTCATGTCACTCCCGTGTTGATTTCTCCAAGCATCTCTCCCCTCACACTGAATCTCCTCTTGTCCGGCTGACCAGACTCTGCTAGTTTTTATATGGAGATGGTTTTTTGGAACTCATATTGGAGCTTGACTTGACAGCTCTAATGAGTTGCTTTCAGAATGATAATGACTGTTCTGAATAACCCACCCTCTCTCTCTTTTTTTATTTACCTTCCTCTTTTTTTATTGACATATAGTTGATTTACAATGTTGTGTTAATTTCTGCTGTACAGCAAAGTAATTCAGTGATAGATACATATACATTCTTTTTTATATTTTTTTCCATTATGGTTTATCTCAGGATACTGAATATAGTTCCCTGTGCTATACAGTAGGCACTGTATAGCCTACTACAGTGTTCTTCCATTCTATATGTAATAGTTTGCATCAGCTAACCCTGTCGAAATACTCATGTCAGACAAAATAGACTTTAAAACAAAGGCCATAAAGAATGATAACAGAGGACACTATATAATGATAAAAGTATCAATACAGGAAGAGGATTTTACACTCGGCAACATATATGCACCTAATATAGGAGCACCCAAATACATAAAACAAATACTAACAGACATAAAGGGAGAAATCGATGGGAATACAATAATAGTAGGAGACGTTAACACCCCACTGACATCAATGGACAGATCTTCAAGCCACCCTCTCTTGCCTGTCTTTCCTCTACTCTGCCGGCTGAGTAGGACATTGAATCTTGTGATTTCTCGGCATAATATTCTGCTGCCACCTGGTGAAAACTCATAGCTGAACAGGACACGAGTCACCATCGACTTTCAACCTCTACACACGCTCACACAGACACACACGGGAAGTATTTACCGCTGTGGTGTAAGTGAAGCTGGAATTCCTGAGGACATCTTGTTGATTCTTCAGTTTTGTCTATAACTGGTCTTTAAAAATAAATGCTGTGGCAACATTCATATTAAAGAAACACACACACATGAAACAAATACCCATCTGTTTACCTTCTGCTTACATTGGTCCATTTTATTTAATCTTCAAAATTGCTCTATGAGATAATGTATTAATATCCCCACTTCACAGGTGAGGAAACTAAGGCACAGAAAGGCTAAGCAATGTCCCCAAAGTCACCTCGCTTGTTAGGAGAAGAATTGAGATGGAACCTCGGAGAGTCTGGCTTCAGAAACTGTTCGTTTCTGCTGTACTTTTCTGACTCTTACTACGCCTCCTGGAGCTCTGATCACTGGAGAAGAGAGAAAGGGAGGGAAAGAAACTTCCTATCCCCTTCCTGAGCCGACATCCTGTGCCCCTCCATCCCATCCTCCATTTCTCAGGCACCTTAGTGCCCTTGAACCAGATTCCCAGCTTCTGTGAACTCAAGGAACATGGAATACCAATCACCCTTTGTGATTCAGATAGCTATAACAAGGCATCAGCAAGAGAAGCGCAAAATCCCAATTCTTCCCTAGTTCTAATAAGAATAAGTGATTAAAAATCTGTGTGTAGATATGTAAGTAGACTATACTTAGACTATTTTAAATGTAACCTAAAAGCTTAAAGAAGCAATAGATTGCAAAAGAAAATTAATTTTGAAGACCAGAGTAACTTCTGAATGATATTTTCTGAGCACAAATGAACCATCAGGGTTATCGTTAAAACTTGTACTGATGCATCTGAGACATAAGAAGGACACCAGGAATAGAGTGCTTTGCATGCCGGCCGCCTGCCCTGGGTGGCCAGCCTGGTGGCTTTAACACAGGGGAGGAGGTAGAAGGGTGGGGTGGGCGGAGTCGCTCTGAGAGACACTGTTAGGAAACCTTTCTACACACGGAGGGGGAAATTAGGAAAGAGGAACTCCCTCCATAGACACTTAGGTCTGGATCTCAGCCATGCCAGAGACCAGGAAAGGAACCCGCAAGCTGACTCTCCGGAATAGAGGTCACGAAGTGACTGCCCAAGGGCCCACTCCAGCCCACAGATATGTTTTGATTGGCTCACTCGGTGCTTTCTAAACCATGAGTCAGTACCAGCATTTACAAATCAGGAAATTTCACATAAATTTGGATTTCCGACCTCTCTTTAAAAATTGGAAGACTTAGTAATACTGGGCCCGCATGCCCACATGGTAACAAGCTGAGTTCATCCAGGCCCTTCAGAGAGGCCAAGTCTGGCAGGGTGCCCACCCAGCCAAAACACTCATGTAGCCTCCCTCTGGCACCCTAGAGCATCTGAGTCTTTAACTTCTGATCCAGCAGTGGCTGCCCAGGGCCCTGGGACAGGATGCTCCACCACAGAGGACTGCGGCTAAAAACTGCCAGCCCACTCAGCACTCAGCCCGCAAACGGGGCATGAACACAGGACTTAGAGACAACGCCCTTCAGCCATATAAGAACTCCCATAATGTGATGACGACTTAGCTTCCCAACTTAAATTCCCGTGATTTCCTTCACATACCCTATGCTGCAGCCGCACCTCAATATTTCCTTTTCTCTAGATATTCTTCCCAAATCTGTACCCTCTACTTAGAACATCTCCACCTCTCTATCCCCCGCTTCTGGGGACAGCTCAAAAGTTGCCCTGGGAAGGCGTCTTCAATTTTGTAGTCAGAATTAATCCCTCCCTCTTGTCTTACTTTAATACTAGTTTATGTTTCTACTGTAGGATTACCATAATCTGATTTCTATGATAGTCTTAACTTGTAAACTCCTGAAAGGCAGAAATTGCCTCTTACTTATCTTTGTGCCCACCCCCTCTCCATAACAACTCCTCTCAGTTCCTAACAAAGTACCTCATCTATAGTATATTGTCAATACTTGTTGAATATGTTTTTAAAAGATCACGGAGTAGGCGTTGGTTTCTACTGCCATCTAGTGATCATAATGTAGAATTATGCCTAAAACCATTTCCATTTTATAGGAACCAAACATTCCAAATCCATCCGTTTTCTTTCTTTCCTGTATTTCTTCTTCCTTCCTTCCTTTTTCTCCTTTCCTTTTCTCCTTTTCTCTTTCATTTTTTATTCATTTATCCTTTCATTGAACAAATACTCTTTGATCATCTTCTAGGTGACAGACACTGAGCAAATAAGAATCAGTGCAGGACTTCCCTGCTGGTGCAGTGGTTAAGAATCCGCCTGCCAATGCAGGGGACACGGGTTCGAGCCCTGGTCTGGGAAGATCCCACATGCCGCAGAGCAACTAAGCCCGTGCACCACAACGACTGAGCCTGTGCTCTAGAGCCTGCGAGCCACAACTACTGAGCCCACGCGCCTAGAGCCCGGGCTCCGCAACAAGAGAAGCCACCACATTGAGGAGCCCGTGCACCGCAACGAAGAGTAGCCCCCACTCGACACAACTAGAGAAAGCCCACGCACAGCAACAAAGACCCAACACAGCCAAAAATAAATAAATAAAAAAAAAAAAGAATCAGTGCAAATGTGAATAGATGTGAAGAACTTCCATTGCCAGCCAAGGTGGAGCAAGCCCACTGCAGCCTGTATCTCCCACTGATTACATAAAAACTGTGGACAAAATGCACAAAAGCAACTACCTGACAGCTCTGGAAAGTTAAGAATGCAAACAGATTAGGGAGGAGAACCTAAACTTGAAAAACTCATTTAGGGGTGAGTTTCCTTAGCATTTTTCCTCTTTTGTTTTCCCACTTTGACCCAAGGGATTCCCACTGGTTTCTTCTATTTTTTCTTCCAGTCCTGCACCAAGGGCAGCCCAAATTATGAATCTGTAATGTAATAACCATTACTCCAGCACCAAAAACCCTGAGAGAAAATCCATGTTTCTGGCCAGAGTAACCCCCAAAAAAAGGAACCTTGTGGTACAGAGTGTGGGGAAATCACTTATGTTTTTTCCTCTCTCCTTCTCTCTCTCTTTACTCTCACCACTTTGTACTGAGGGTTGCCCCAGTCATACAGAATTATGGGTAATACAGTCAATAGAACTTCGAGTTAAACCTTACCTTTCTAGTCAGATGATCAGGAAAAGGAGTTCCTGGAAGCCAGAGAGTTTAGGGGATATACTGGAGAGAAAGAGCCAGAGAGGGAGATCTCTGAATTCTGTGGATAAAGCAACATGTCCTGAATTCATCTCTAAGCACACAAGCTCAGGACAGACCTGAAGCAGGATAGCAAAAACCTTGAAAGGCCATCCAGAGAAGATGAAAGAAAACTCGCAATCTAAACTTAATAATATTGATTAACTACAAAAAATAAAACAATAACAAAAAAAAAAATCAACCTTTTCCAGAGGATTTTAATAGGACCTAAAGTCTAAATATAATATCCAAAATGTCTGGATACAATCAAAAACTACTGACAAACAAGGAACCAGAGAAATCTGACAGCTTCTTATAGGAAAAGAATCAATGGATGTCAATCCTGAGATGATACAGATACTGGAATCAGACAAAAACTTTAGACCAGCTATTATATCCAGATTCCGAGAAGCAAATACTCTTGAAATAAATGTAGAGATAGAAGCTCTGAGCAGAGAAACAGAAACTACAAAAAAAAAAGAGGAAATTTTAGAACTGAAAAATATCTGAAATACAAAATTCACTGGGTGGTCTCAAGGGAGATAAAAGAGGAAAGAGTCAGAAAGTTAGTACAGATCAACAGAAACTATTCAATCTGAAGAATAGAGAGGGAAAACATTGAAAAAAAAATAAACAGAGCTCCAGGAACCTATAGGAAAATATCAAAAGTTTAACATTTATGTCATTGGAATCACAGAAAAATCTGAGAAAGGGATTGGCACAGAAAAGTTATTTGAAGAAATGATGGCTGAAAACTTCCTAGACTTGGTGAAAGAAATAAATTTATAAATTCAAAAGGCTCAGAAAGACCCAAATATGTCAAATTCAAAGAAAATCATACCCTCATACATCATAATAAATTTTCAGGAAATCAAAGAAAAAAAAAAGTTTTGAAAGTTACCAGAGGAAAATGACACATTACAATGAGAGGCAAAATTATACAAATTACTGTGGATAATGAAAACATGGAGGCCAGAAGATAGTGGAACAACATCTTTAAGGTACTATAATAAAATAACTAGCAAACCAGAATTCTGTATCTAGCTAACAAAATACCTATCAGGAATTATGGTGAAATGAAGACATTTTAAGATGAAAGAAAACTAAGACAGTTCGTAGCAAAACTGCTCTAAGAAAAATGCTAAGGAAGTTCTTCAGCCTAACTGAAAATGATACAACAGGGAAATTTGGAGCTTCAGGATTTAAGGAAGGGCAATGATATAATAAATAATAATGATAAATATCTAGGTAAACATAATAGCTTATTTTTTCCTCTTAGATTCATTAAAGTATGTATGACTATTAAAAGCAAAAATTATAATATTGTTTGATGGGATTTTCAATGCATGTAAATGTAATACACATAACAACTCTAACATAAAGTGAGGGGAAGAATAAAGGAAACTACATGATTAAAACTTCAAGCCTTATTTTAGGTGGTAAAATAATAACTCTAAGTAGGCTGTGAAGGTTAGATATGTATATTTTAACACCTAGAACAGCAACTAAAAAATACAAAAACATAAATCCAAGAGATAAATTAAAATATAATATTAAAAACATTGAAATAATCCAAAACATGACAGAAAATGGTGAATAGGGGAATAAAAACCAGAGAAAGGAAAATCTAAAATAAATAATTAGAGGGTAGACCTAAATCCAACCATATCAATAATTCCATTTACAGTAAGTGGTCTCAAGATACCAATTAAAAGACAAAAATTGTCAGATTGGAAGAGCAAAAAGGCTCAACTATATGCTGTCTAAGAAACTCACTTTAAATATAATGATATATAGGTTAAAGGATGGAGAATGATAAACCATGATATCACATAACTAAAGAAAGTGAGAATGACTATGTTAATATCCAAGTAGGTGTCAAAGCAAAGAATATTATGGGGGAAGAAGGAGGGGGTCAATACACCTAGAACACATAACAATCCAGATATGTATGCTCCAAACAACAGAGCTGCAAATACATGAAGCAAAAACTGATAGAACCAAAAGGAAAAAGTACACAAATCCACAATTATTCTTGGAGACATCAAAACCCCTCAGTAATCAACAGCACAGTAGAAAATCAGCAAGAACTGAGAAGACCTGAACAACATTAGTGCTCAGTTTGACCTAATTAATATTCATAAAGTATTCTACCCAACAACAGAATATACAGTTTTTTCAAGTGCACATGGAACATTCACCAAGGTAGATCAAGGATCAGCAAACTATGACCTGCAGGCCAAATTCAGCCCACCATCAGTTTTTATAAATAAAGTCTAATTGGAACACAGTCATGCCTATTTGTTTGCATATTATCTGTGGCTGTTTTTGTGCCACAAAGGCAGAAATGAGTAGCTGCAAGAGAAACTATATGGTCCTAAAAGCCAAAAATACTTACTATCTGACACTTCATTAACAAAAAAAACACAGTGTAAATCAACTATACTCCAATGAAAAATTGAAAAAAGATAACCTACTGACTTTACCCGCCCCCCCAAAATAAAAACATGTTTACAGAAAAACCTATTTGCAAATGTTTATGGCAGCTTTATTCACAATCACTAAAAACTAGGAAAAAACAAATGTCCTTCAACAGGTGAATGGATAAACAGATTGCGATACATCCATATAATAGAATACCATTATTCTATTCTGCAACAAAAAGGTACATATTACTGATACACACAACAACATGGATAAATCTCCAAAAAATGAATTACGCTAAGTGAAAAAAATGCCAGGCTGAAAAGGCTACGTACTGCCTGATTCCGTTGCTATGACTTTCTGGAAGAGGTAAAACTGGGAACAGAGCGGTTGCTAGGGGCTGATGGTGGGAAGGAACAGTTGACAAGACATGAGCTGTATGATAAATTTGGGAGGCGAGGAAAGCATTCTGTATATTGATTGTGATGGTAATGATATGACTTCAAGCATTTGTGAAAACTCAAAAGTATATACTAAATAGGATGAATGTTAATGTTTGTACATATAAATAAAATAGGGGAAAAGGGAGCGGATATAATTGTATCATTGAGTTTCTTCAATATTAGAAAGAAACTTATCACTGGGATCTGAACAATCTTTACGAAATAAAATGAGCTGGTTTGAATACATAGTCTTTAATGTCCATTTTAGCTCTGAAATTCAATTATTCTATAATTTGATATTGTATAGTGATACCCTCCCCCCACCACGAAGGAGGACAAATCAAGGAGATCATTAATTTTATTTTTACTGATAATGATGATGAAGATGACATATTCTCTCTTTGGGTAAAATAAGTACAGCAACTCTTAATAGATCAAAATCTTTATTATTCAGAGCGGCTTAGAACCTGCACAATTATTCTACTCCACATTTTTGGGTCTTTCTGTAGAATTTTTCCAATAGTTTTTATTTAAGAATTTCCTTCTTTTATCTAAATAAATATAATTTGGAAAGGGTATCACTTTTTTTTCTGGGTAAGCATTATATTAGTCTAAGACTCCTATATAATATTTTTGAAATACTGGGTATAGAGATAAATTAGACCAACAAACATAGCTTCTACGTAATTCTTGACAAATTGTAACCTCAGTAAGAACTCAGTATAAAATACAAGAAAGCATTTAATCTACTTGTGATTATAAGCCACTTGATTATTTTACATAAGACATTTATGCAGTTTTGACATTAGTATTCAGAGGACGTCCAGAAGAGTTCCCCAAAATAAATTTAACTGTGTAAATGAGCTGTGAACCAAAGAGAACCACAGAGAATCATGCCAACCTTGATGATTATCTGGTTCAAACGCTTCAATTTACAGATCAGAAAACTGAAGCCCAGAGAAGGAAAATGACTGTTTTGTCAAGCTTACACAACTTACACACTGATGGCACCAGAACTTTAGAAATCAAATCAAACAGACAAGCGCTTGCAAATTTTAACAGCTCAACATAGGAATCTCAAGACAGCTTCAATTAAATTGACCAAGGCACTTCGAAATTATTAGTCTTAATTTTTGATTTTAGAGTCAAATCACCAACAATATCTAATAACTGCCCTTCTTCATCATCATAAGTATAAATCAGACAAAATCACTCAGAACTTTAATGATCACGTTAAAATGATCAAAAACAAGATTCTGTGTGACCTTATTTCACTTTAACTCCTGTTTCATCCATTTACCACATATTTCATCTGGTGATCTAGCAGGTAATTAAACTCATATGTCCAATTGTTTTTAATGCTCTCTTTAATTTCAGTGCTCTCTTCAATTTCTCTGAGCTGCCTCATTCATATGATGGAGATAATAATTCCTACATACCGAGGTCACAGATTAATAGCCTCAGTTGTATTCATGCTGAAAGTCACTTCTGTCTGAATATATCTGTAGAATCTACCAAGTAACCTCAAATACAAGGGAAGGAAGTTATCCAAACACAGAATGACTCCATGTGCCTGAGCCTGGTGCAAGGGCAGGACTGGAGAGACAGAACTGTGTGTCTGCTGGTCGGGTGACATGTCATGCCAGAGTCTTTGAGGGAGGGCTCTAATAAAGAGAGGGTTAAAAAATGAATCATTTCCCCCAAATCTCTGCTGTTTCATTGAGAGTACAAAAGATTGATTTGAAACCCATGGAACAAAACAAGGATAAAGGGGACTTTCATAATCTTTTTTTAATTGAAAAATACAACAAAGTAAAAGCCACTCATAATTTCATCACATGAAAATTATATAAATAATTAAAAGACGTGTTGTGTTCCTCCCATTCCCAACACCCTTTTAGCCTACCTCTATCCCTACTTGTTCCAAGTACATTCCTTGAGGAAACCATGGTTAACAGTTTGTTGTGTAACTTTAGACACACACACACACACACACACACACACACAGAGTTTTAATGAGATCATGTTATGCTATTGAACTGAAACTGCTAAAAAACATATCATAGTCATGTTTTCAGGTCAGTATTTATTTTTAGCAGTTCCTAGTATTTCATAATTTATTCAGTCATTTCTCCATTGATAGACACACGGGTCATTTCCAACCTCCTAACTAAAGGTTCTGGCTAAGGAGGAGGTTCCTAAAGGTTCCTAACAAGGTTCTAGTTCAGGAAGAGGAATTAGAGAAGCCCTCTCCTGAAAGGAGGTGTTTGAAAGTACACACAAAACACTCATGAAATGAGCAAACGGTGAGGAGGAATTTAAGGAAGGCTGAAATTTATTAAAACCAGACCTAACTCTACCTCAAGCTTTTTTGTGAGTAATAAATAAGATTATATATACAAAGCATCTAGCACAATGTTTAGCTACATTAGAAGTTCAATAAATGTCAGTTTCCTTCCTGATTCTTTTTTTCAGTGCCTACAATTCTTTTCTTTCAGCCTAGCGTGTAGAAGTTTTTAAATTCCTGGGTTTGGGGCTGGAGGGGATTGAGGTACCCCAGGACCATCCTGGAAGCCACTGATTACCAACAGATAAAAAGTGTCCCAAGATAAAACACGTGTCCTCTTTCCACACAACCTCAGTGTGATTTTCTTACCATCCTGGGGAATTCCCCACCAACCTCAGAGATGGACAAAGATATCCTTTGTCTCAAGTCTGTTTCTCAGGATTTCCATCTTTATGCCCCAAGAAGCGTGATCTCTTTACATTTGTTACCCGAGGGGCCTGGGGCCACCATACCAGGAGGATTCCTGGTAGCTTTCCCTGTTATTTCAGAGCTCTGAAAACGATCACTGCTGTATATATACATGAAAAGGTTTTCTATAAGGTTTTCCTTAACCCCCTTTAGGAAGAATAAATTGTCTCTTCAAATGTTTCCCAAAGAATGTATACTGCTTACACGTTTATTATATCTCTCATCACATTTGTTTAGTATAGTTGGTTACTTTCCTGTTTCCTCCACTAGACTATAAAATTCTTACTGGAAAAGACCTTCCCTACTCTTCACCCCTGAACTGCCAAGGGACTTAATAGGGCCAACCAAGCCATATATCTGAAAGAACATGGGGTGGGGAGTAAGAAGATCTGGATTTTACTACTTACTCTGTTAATAACTTGCATCTGATCTCACAGAAGTCTCGTCACCTGTCTGGATCTCAGTTTCCTCATCTTTAAAACATCTTCACGGTAAAGGAATGGAATAGATCATGTCCTTTACGGCCCCTTCAAGCTCTAACATTTGATACTCATATCTGATATTTGCCACCAGGAATCATGACAGCAAAGAGAAAAATGCTTACTATCTTGATAATACTTTTTGACACTAAAATGTACATTTTAATCTGTAAAAGTGAGTTACATTTAACTTTTCTTATTTTTACTTGTATATTTCCTAAAGTCACATCAGCAACACAGAAATTATTCCTCAGAGTGGGCTACTTTTACAAATGGCTTAGCAAAGTGTACCACTTATCAGTTGACTTTCATCATTTCCTTTTTCCAATGGTGACTTTTCTTGACCTTCCCCTTAATTCTAGGTGTTTCTATACTCTACATTGGTTAATTATTCTACAATCACTTCAGAGTATTACTACTAAGATTACTAATAATAGTACTTTTAGTAATAATTGAGATAATATTTACATGATGCTTTAAAGTTAGTGATCTTTCACACATATCTCTTTTGATTCTTAGAAGCAGTATGTTAGAGGGATATAGTAGGTAATATTACTTTCTTGATTTCACTGCCTAAAAACCCTCAGCTAGAGAGATTGGATAAATCACCCAAGTTACAAAGCTAATAAGAAGTGCCACTGCACCAAGTCCCAGGTTTTTTGCACAACAAAGAGTTACTCCTTCCCCACCAGTGGCAGTTAAATAGAGCTGGATTGTTAAAGAAAATTCAAATGACAAAGCTTAAGCAGACAAAGGACACAGTAGTAGTGTCTGATCAACATCACAGCCACAGGGTCTCACAGAAAGGGGCCTGGAGAAGCCACATGCCGGCTCTCACTGTCCTCCCTCCCTAAGAGCTGTGGCCGGATGCACTTTCTCTCTCCAATGACAAATGAAGAGAAAAACTTGGAAATAATCTCAACTGAGAGTTTTTTTTGTATATTTTGCTGATCACTTGGACATATTCCTGCTATGTAACCAGCCCAAGTTACAAGTGCAAATAATCAATCTCACTCTTATCAAATGCTGATAGGCCAGTACAAACTAACCCAGAACTCCTCAGAGCAACACCAGTAATCAGTGTGTTCCATGCCTCCATCAGGTTAGTGTCTCACAGAAACCTTTTAGCAAAACAGCTCAGGCTAATTCCAGGCCTGCTGGAAATAACCCTCAGAGCACACATCCCTCTGTTGTATTTGCCACCTAGAGGGCGAAAAGAAATGCTGACTGTCTTGGAAAACTAGAGCAATCCTGCATTCTAGCCTTTCTATTATCAAAGTGCTTGGACTTGGGAAAGGATTTATTCCTGTTCCAAAAATTGATAGGAATGCTATAAACAAGTACTATTTCAAAGTCTTTGGCGCTTCGGTATATTATCAAACTTCTACATTCATGCAAGCACTGAGATACTTCTTTGGACACATTTTTGCACCTGAGGATCTGACCAATAATGGTCCCTGTTCTTGAAGAGCTGGGGAGCTGTCTTATTTGTCAATCTCATCTATCAGCTCAATAACCCCCACTCTCCATCTTATGTTCCACTCAGTTTTTCAGGCTCATCTGACCAGCTCATTTTAGCTTGTTAAGGTAATAATGACTAATTTGTTATAAAATTCCAGTCCCTGGAACCTGGTTTTGCCCATTAAGCTTCCAGGAGGCAAGAGAATTAAAGCACTATCAGTTCAGGTTTCTTCTGAGCTCCCTCAGCATTGAGCCTCACTCCGGATGCTCTAGAGCTGGATTGAGGCAGAATTTCAACTTCCAGGACTCAGTTTGGTTTCAGGGATCGGACACTTCCTTTAAAAACTGGTGCCACCCCATTTTGATTACTGTAGCTTTGTACTGTATTTTGAAATCAGGAAGTGTAATGCCTCCATCTTTGTTCTTCTTGCTCAAAATTGCTTTGGCTATTTGGGTCCTTGAGATTCTGTATGAATTTTAGATTTTTTTCTCCTTCTGTAAAAAAAAGTTATTTGGATTTTGATTGGGATTGGATGGAAACTGTAGATTACATTGGGTACTGCAAACATTTTAACAATAGTAATTCTTCCAATCCATGAACATGGGATGTCTTTCCATTTACCTGTGTCTTTTTAAATTTCTTTCATCAATGTTTTATAGTTTTAAGTGTACCAGTCTTTCACCTCCTTGGTTAAGTTTATTCCTAAGTATCCCACTTCTGGTTACATATCCAAAGGAAACAAAATCATTATCTTGAAGAGATATCTGCATTCCCATGTTCACTGTAGCACTGTTCACAATAGCCAAGATGTGGAAGCAACCTGAACGTTCATTGACAGATGAATAGACAGATGGATAAATAAAACTTGTGGCTTTTACATACAATGGAATATTATTCAGCCTTAAGAAGGACATACTGCCATTTTGTGACAACATGGATGAACCTGGAGGACAATATGCCAAGTGAAATAAGCCAAACACAGAAGAACAAAATACCACATGATCCCACTTACAAGAGGAATCTAAAATAGTCAAACTCATAGAAGCAGAGAGTAGAATGGTGGTGGGGAGCCATGGGCTGTTGGGGAGAGGAAAATGGGGAAGTATCAGTTAAAGTTTCAGTTATGCAAGAAGAATAAGTCCTAGAGATCTGCTGTACAGCATAGTACCTCTAGTTAACAACATTGTATTGTATACTTAATTTGTTAAGAGGGTAGATATTACGTTAAATGTTGTTAATCATTAAAAAAAAACAAATAAACAAATAAAGAAGACAGGAAACTTTTGGAAGTGCTGGATATTTTTATGGCATTAATTGTGGTGATGCTATCACAAGTAAGTATATACTTTTCTCCAAACTCAGATTATATACGTTAAATATGCACAGCTTTTTATATGTCAATCATACCTTAATAAAATGGTTTAAAAAAAAAACAAAAAACTAATGCCACTTTCAAGCTTAAGCAATACCTGCAATTGCCACTAGGTAGTACCAGCAAGCCAAACATGTATGCAGGAGCAGAAAAAAAATGAAAAGAGAGAAGAAAAGGATGAATGGATATAACAAAATTAGTTGAATATTTACAAATTATTTATAACAGACCTATATGAGATAGAATCAATCTGGTAGGGGAGGGGGAAATGTGCCCTCTGATTTCACATTATGATATATCCATGCACATCCTCCTAATTTAACTTTCAAAGCCCTCAATTTTATCTCTCACTATCCCTGAAGGAGAAATGTATGTAGTCATCAGACAAGTGATAGACATTAAAAATGAGAGCAGATGAAATCACCAACATAGATTTCTAAATACAAGTCACTGTTCTATTGATTCTACCACTGTATAAACTTTAACTTGTGCCTCATTCCAACTCTATCACATTTATGTAAGTCAAGCTTGAAAGTCAGATATTATTTACCACTCCTTCCCTTGTATAGTAAGGGGGTTGAGGCTTGAAGAATAAAGTTGCCCACAATCATAGCACTAGCAGAGCTGGAATTCAAATCCAGATCTGTCTGCCTACAAAGTCTTTTGTCTTTAAATTAAACCATGAAACTGGGGGACAGGTTTCCTGAATCATGACTAACTTTATGTAAGGTTTCCCGGGGGGGGGGGGGGGGAGGGGGCAAAGAAAGAAAAAGGCCACTATATTTCTAGAAAGGTACCTCAGCTCATATTTCATCTGAAATTCATTTCTGACAAATAGGAAATGAGTGACTTGGCCGAGACCACCCAGCAAGTCAGACACAGAGTTACAGCTGCAATCCAGTTCTCTAGTCTTGCTAAATAGGAGAGGCAGGCATTACAAGTGAAAGAAGAAAAGGTGAGGCAGCACTTCTAGGCAGAAAGTGATTTTAGTACAACACCAACATAATAATCATTGCTTATATTTATCTATTCCTTCCAATGGTCAGGAATTCTGCTAAGACCTTTACAACCACCATCTAGATACTGTTGTTGGTTGCCTATCCTAGAATCATTTTCTCCCCTTTTCCTGGAACAACAGGCATATTTTCCTTTGGGGTATGGCCTCTGCTATAGCCTTTGCATGGTGGTTGATGTGGGTTTGACCTCACCCTCAGCTCTAGAAGTGACCCTTATATCTATCATCCCACCCTCTTTGCCCAGTGATTGTTCAGAGTGTATTCATGAGCTAATTCAGGTCTTTGAGACATAAGGAGACATCTGTTGAGGGCTTTTTGGAAAGAAGGTTCTTCTCCGTTCCATGGGAACTACCAGAAGAGAAACTCTCTTCTTTTAGATAGTAGGATATGAGGATGTAAGGTCTAGAACTGCCACAACCACTGTTGCTCCCCTGAGGTAAGACAGCCTGAGGGCACAGCTGATGCAAGAAGGAAGACACAGCAAGAGAATTGTAAAGAAATGCAACTAGAGGCCCAATGAAATTGTATCTGGACCAAACCACACCTGAAGCTGACATACTTCAAGACTTCAGATACACAGGCCTATACATTTCCCTTAAACTACCTTGAGTTTTCTATTATTCACAACCAAAGGCATCTTAACTGATTTGCATAAGTACTAGTATTATCCCTGTTTTAAGAATAAGAAAATGGGGACTTGGAAAATTGCCCAATATTATACCGTTTGTAAGAAGATTTGACCCAGAATTTTGTGAACTGAAAACCTTAGCTATTAATCACAAATTACAGCTTTCACACGCTAACATTCCAAAGGGAGGAAAATGCCTCTTCCCCTCTGGCTTTAGCTAGGAGCTCCTCCTTAGTCCTTCTCCTTAATCCTCACTTTCTACGGAACATTCGTTAAATAGCCTCAACTAGTCACACATTCACTGGACTAAGACGTTACTAGATTGATGATGTGAACTCACAGGAGCAAATAAGATTGTTCTATTTGATTTCGGAGGTGAGCTATTAGAATGACTCCCAGCCCAGGAATTGATCATGTGTCTTCACTATGGATTTCTGATTGTTCCCTATAGCTAGACACAGTCATTTCTGGTGACACTGCAGAAATATTTGTCTAGTCATTGACATTGCTGGGCAAAGCAGAGTCAAAGAAAACATTGTGGCAGTGGCCGTGTAAACATACTACTGCTCATAGTACACTTCCCCAGAGGGTGAGAGGGTGATCACAAACAAACCCACAGCATCATTGAAACACCTGTGTGATGCCAGTTTGGAACTTCTGTCTCCACTCAGATTCCACCTAGAAAAGATTCCCAAATGGCCCCACCCCGCAACTATGCTCAAATTGGTCTTTGCCCACTTAACCAAACCTATAAAATCAGCCTTTTCAGTGGTACCAAAAAAAAAAAAAAAAAAAAAAAAAAGCCTGTAGAAGGGAAGCTCATCAAAACACTTTCCAGTGGGATCCACCAGAAAGACATTCCAGAAATACCTTCTCACAAAGTAAAATGACAATAAGAGGTCACATATGCCTCTTGGAAGCTAAACTCTTCATTCTCTGTGATGGAAATACTCTGTCTCACTCTCTCAAACTTGTTATTCAAGTTGCTTTTTTTTCACTACCAATCTGACCTTTTCTATCTTTCTGTAACGATCTCCACCTCTATAGCCTCCTCCCTGTACACGGCCTCCCCAGTTAATAGAATTTGAAAGGATACCCCAACAACTGGGCTTTTGAGGTGGGTTTTGCTACATGGTTTTCTTATTGACTATTCAAAATAATTTCAGCTATTTTTTTCAATCATTATATCTGGCTTTCTGTTTGTACTTTAGAATCGGTTTCCCCAGAGAGTGGCAAAACAAGACGAGTCTGCATTTTTCCACCACGTGACAGCAGGTCGCAGGGAGGGAGAAGAGGGGGCGAGGATAGGAAACCCTGCAGAGGCATGAGTGGAGGAAGATGAAAGATAAGGCTCTAAATGGCACCAACACAGCTTATGCCAAGAGGGAAAGAAATAATGCCTCTTAGGGGTTTTTATATGGCTCTCTGGAGTAAATCCAAAAGTCTACAAATCAGTAACTTAACCCTCAGTAGGCTAAGGGATACTCTATAAGAACAGTTACTACAGTATATTAAGACGTTCAAATGCTGAACCATAGGCAAGTCAGTTGACTCTAACTGTAACTTTTGCGACAAGCACTGGATGTAGTCCGTGTCTGCCAGATGACCTTCAGGACTGTTCTGACTCTACCTCTTTCCAGAGCCCTACTCTGGTGAAGTAGCAACTGGATTTTGTTTCAGACGCACTGCCCAGGTGTCTCCCTGGAGGCACATAGAGGAGTCCATCAGGAGAGGTCACTGCTGAGCCTCTAAGCCCCTAGATGAGCCATGAAGAAGTGGTAATATGGAGACAGACCTCAAATAGAAGAGCAAGATAAGGGTGGACCCCTTCTTAGAATCACAAAACCCTTATTTTCCAGTTAAAGAAATGAAGACCCAGAGGTTAAAGTGACATGCCTATGGTCACAACCCTAATATGTTCAAGACCAAGAGCAGAAGCTAAACCCACCTTTTTCCCACCATGCCTTGCTTCTTTTTATCAGTTTTGGCAAATTTCTATAAATCAGATTTCAAGACTGAATTTCCTAAAATATAATCTGAAGGTTTGGAAAAGAACTTAAGGTCAACTGATCAAACCTTCCTTGCTGGAGTCTATTCTATAACATAACTCTTAATTGCTGTCCCGTTTGTGCTTGTATACTCTCAGGGATAGGGAACTTATTACATCCCAAAGCAAAATATTCTGTATACAGAGACTTTGAATTGGTTTAAAAAAATTCTTCCTTACACTGAAGAGAAATCTGACTCCTTGCAACTTCCCCCTGTGAGCCTTAGTTTTGTTTCTGGGGTTACATGGGGGCAAAACTAAACCTTCTTACGTCACAGTCCTTTAGTTACTTGAAGATGCCTATAATGTCTCCCATTACTCTACTCTCCTCCAGGCTATACACTCTAGCTCTAATTTAAACACTCTACCTGCCTAAGGGGTCCAAATCTCATCATGTATCCTGATTGTTCTCCACTGGACATGCCAGTTTGTCCAGGACACTCCCACATGGGACTTACTGAAATAAATGTGAGCTCCAAGTACAGTCTAACTAGTACAAAAACGAGAAGACCACTTCCCTTGTTCGGGTCAACAGAGCAGCCCCTGGAACCACATTTGGGTCAGCAATATACAACTGCTCTTTCTAACTTCCCTCCACAGCCTTCTCCCACAAAAGGGTAAGATATCTAAATGTTATCATCCACTGAACTAATATCCAGTTGTCCTTAGTCATCTTTCAATTCTAGACCAACCAAATCCAGATCAGCAGAGCAGAACCGGCAGTCTATGGAGATTATAAGAAAAAAGGGGAAGCCAGTCAACAGCCAGTTAAGACAGACTTCCTTCAGTTTTGCATGGTTAAAAGGCAATTGATAAATGAAGGAATTTATCAAAGAAACCTTGAACATCATGAAATAAAAGAAGCAACTAGGAGGGATGTTATCAGTTTCTGGGGATTTATTAAGATATGAACTGATACCCATCTAGGCATCATCACTGAGGCAGTATGTGTAAGAGGATGGATGCTGTTATACTTCTCAAAGTCTCTTCCAGCCAGTTTACAAATGTCAAATTGGTAAGTCATACTTCAAGACACTATACTTTGAAGTGATGCTACAACATTAAGTCCAAAAAAATGACAAAGGTTTAAGGATAATGTAAATTGACTAATTCTTAGGACGAAGAGTCTAACCTGTAAAAACATGAAAGCAGACCATTCAGATGATTGATAGAAAGGAATTATCATCATTCTGAAACAGATGGTTTCTCTAGTATTTAGGCCTCATCCCTTTAAATCCCAATGGTTCCAAGAAAATGGTCAGCGCCTGAATTAAATGCTCTATAGACAGTTTTTAAATTGCTGAAATGTCAAACGAAATGCTTTTCATGTGACATATTCATACCACGTGTCTAAAAGATAACCTGAATGGTGGTGAAAAAGTTCAGCCCTGTGTGGTTTTAAATGTTGACTTTGTAGGTAAAAGGGAGACCAAAGAGGAACTCTAAAGCCATCAACTATTTGGGCTTCAAAATAAAATTTTCAGGGCTTCCCTGGTGGCGCAGTGGTTGAGAATCTGCCTGCCAATGCAGGGGACACGGGTTCGAACCCTGGTCTGGGAAGATCCCACATGCCGCGGAGCAGCTGGGCCCGTGAGCCACAATTACTGAGCCTGCGCATCTGGAGCCCGTGCTCCACAACAAGAGAGGCCGCGATAGTGAGAGGCCCACGCACCGCGATGAAGAGTGGCCCCCGCTTGCCGCAACTAGAGAAAGCCCTTGCACAGAAACGAAGACCCAACACAGCCATAAAAATAAATAAATTTTTTAAAAAATAAATAAATTTTAAAAAATAAATAAATAAAATTTTCAAAGTCTACTGTTGTGTTTTTAAATTTTTATTTTATTTATTATCAGGGGGAGGTTTTTAGTTTACTTCTGTCTCATGAATTTCATTGTGTGTTCAAAATAGAGTCATATCTATCTAATTTTGTTTTACTTTTATGTTTACATTTAAGGAAGCTTCATTTCTGATCATGGTGTGTGGAATATGACTAGAGAGATGGCTGGATAGGGAGGGATCTTTTAGTGTAGTTCGGTATGACCTGGGAATTAACAGAAGTCTCATGGACTGAAAAATAGCATGGAAAAGTGCTCTAGAAAATATCTAGGTGAGTGAAACTGTTTTGGACTGCTCAGCTCAAGCTTTACAGAATGTCTTCATAAAATGGAAAAATGGATTTTTACAATGGCCAAAGTAAATTTTGCTGACAAAAAAAAAAAGGCAATATCATAGAGACCTTGGTTTTTGAAAGCCAATATAAATTATTTGGGAGTTGGTTTTATACTTCTTTCTCTCTGGATAATATAAATGTACTTTAATATATAGATTCTGGCTCTACTTCCTATCATCTAAGAATGATGATATATAGCTGTGGATAAAAAGCTCCCCCAACACACTCCCATACTCAGGATCAGCAGGAGAGCTTGCTTCTACCCATTCTCTTTCTTTTAAGCTGAAGAGAATAGCATGAGGCCCCTGCAAATTAACTCAAGAGTGCTGCCTACCATGCTTCCTTGCTAATAATTGCCTGAAAGGAAGAAAACATTTAACCTATTGCTTGGCCAAATGTTAAAATTCCTGAATTCCAGTGCAGTAAGTATATTTGTGAGTGAAACAGCAGATTTTCTTTCTAACGTGGGGGGAATGGAATTAGATTTACCTTGCCTTAGCAAGAGTCAAGCAAGTTTTGCTCTCTCATCAAAATCAGTGGTTCTCCAACTTCAAGGGGCATTAGAACCACTTGGAAAGCTAGTTAAAATGCACAGTCCTGGGTCCCACAGGGATTTTGACCGAGTAGGTTGGGAGAGACGCCCAGAAGACCGTACTTGAAACAAATACACAGGTGGTCCTTGGTCCATACTTTACAATAACCCATTCTAGAAACCCCACCACTCCACAGATATACACAAAACAGCTCCAAGTGGTCCATGAATGATGGCTTGACAGTGAATGTTCAGCACAAATAGAGATTACTTTCCTTTTTCTCCTCCCACTCCTCCTTCTCACCACCCTTTCTGCTTTCCCCTTTGTTTCCTTCCCCTCTGTCTTTGCATTCTCAGCTATGAATCATGGAAAAGCAGAAGAAAGGGTGAAGAAGAAAGGGTAAGCAGAAAAAAGGCCTCACTCCTCTTGATTTTGTGAGCACCAGACTGTCATTTGTTGGTGTCCTTCTTAAATTCAAGAATTGTCCATGAGCCCGGTACTGATGACACAACTTCCTTATCTTTCCGATCCATGATTTCTCCTTTCTTTTTCCACTGCTAAAAGCTTTGGAATCTCCACAAGCCAATAAATTGAGAGGTAAAAGGAAAGGCAATTCCATCTAATACATTTTATTTATTATAATACTTGTTAGCAGCTCAGAAAAAGATTTACTGAAAGAATTGAAGCTAGAGAACAAAAATATCAAGAACAAATTTGTTCACTCATTCTTTTATTTATTCTAACATCTATCTTTTGCCAGGGCATAAGAAAATTAAAATAGTTTTCATTGTTGTTAAAGAGCTGTTCAGGAAATAATTAAAAATAAAGAAATCAAAGAAAATCAAACAGAAGACTGAAAAACGCTTTCATAATATAACATCAACTTTGTTTCTCATTATCTAAAGCTGATGGCTCTCCCTTCATTTACGAAGAATATCTTTACTTAAGTCACTCAATCAATCTTGGATTGACTCATTAAGCTCCTGACAAAAACAAGTGAAGATGAGTACTTCCCCTATTTTCAATTCTTCTAAAACACTGGTCATTAACATGGTGTCCTTAGATCCCAAGGAGCCCATAGACAGAATACAGGGGATTCATGAACTTGGATGAGAAAAAAAATGCATCTTGATTTTCACTAACTTTGAACTGGTATTTAACATATCTTTCATGAATGTAGGAAATAAGCCACAATAATATTAGCAGTATCTGTGACTATTAATAGAGATCACAGATTTTTCTTATCACATTACAGTCGTACAAATGTTGAAATAGTGTTTACATTCATCACTATATTAAACTACAGTAATTTGCTGACCTGCTGATATATTGTGTTACTTAATATTATTAATGCATCACAATTTTTTGAACATATCAATCTGTACTTCAATATAATTGATTTCATTATAATCCTATGTACTTCATTTCATGTATATAAAACAGTACTTTAAAAAGAGGTCTATAGCGTAAGAAAGTTAAGAACTCCAGCAATAAACTCTCAATACTCCAATTCTGTGTCAAATTAAATAATCTTTAAACAAAACATATTAGGTTAGGACTCCATACAGATTCCTTAAGTGAGCACAACTTAATATTATGCCCTTGGATTCTGAAGGATCTTGAATGTAAGAGACATTTACTCAGGACATTTCTGCAGACATGCCCATTTCTTTATTCACTATCGTTTATAAAGAAACCCACTAAGTTAATTTCTCTTAGGAATTCAATACCAAAAAAAAAAAATACTCCAAATGGATTTTTATGATTCCCTTTATCAAATAACAAGAACTATGTCTCTGTTTTTTAGTTGTTCTTGTTTTGCTAAGGCTGCTAAGAAGATCAGAACCAAATTTAATATCTGATTTTACTGACAATATCATCCCAGTTTTGGTGTAAAATTACCTCCCTTCACTTAAAATAGTTTGCTGTACTGTTTTAGCTGGCCTATGCTGTAAGGTCTTTTTTTAATTATAAGTTGACATAAAACTTTTTTTGAAGCAGGAAAGATGAGAATTATGAACAATGGCTTCGAAGAAATATTTTAAGTCCTTCCATCTAGATATTTTCCGAGTTCTCTCTTATCCTGGGGAAAGGAAGATTTTTTTAATAGGGACTTTACTTCCCTCATTTAACTTCTAGATGCATTCTGAGTCAGTGTTCGTGAGCTCTACAGCCCCTAATCAACTGCCAGAAACGAAGGCGCTTCTGTACCGGATGATATAAGTTGTTATGTTATGGGGGCTCAGCAGGCCAGGCCCACCACAGAAAGATTCCACCAGTCTTGATAGAAATAAACTGCCCCCATGACATTCCAGTGATTCAGTTCTCCCAAGCATTAATGAGCTGTTATGCAAATACTCATGAACTGCAGAAAGACTCCGTCTTATAAGGAGTTACTCATGAAAGCAGCATCTGATTTTTTAAATCAATGTAATTGCCACCCACCCACTATACTATTCCTCCCTCTCCCATCCTCACTCCCATCCCCCCATAGCCCAGGTTCACTCACCTACTCATGGAACCTCCCAGAGACTTCCCAAGCTTCCAGAAAAGTCAAAGGAATAAAGGTTCTGAGAGAGAAGTGTGAACCTATTTGGGTCACTTCAAATCAGGCATGAGATTCCTTGAGACTTCGCTCTAAATGAAGCACCCATTCTCTCCACGCACTAAATGTGGACCTTGGCCTGACTCACTGTTACTGAGAGGAAGAAACGAGTTTTCTTAGTGAGTTCCTGATAAAGAATAAAGAGAGCTGAGCGCTGTAACTTCAATTCTGCCCTTGACCTTCTGAAGACACTAAACTATTTTAGGCATCAGTTTCCCAACAGATGTTAAATGACTGAGCTCTCCTTTGAAAGTAGCCTGACCTCTTGAGAGGAAAAACCATAATCACAACCCACATAAGGGCTTGACTTATGGTAGCAAAGCGAAGGAATGATTTTCTGCTTAGGGAGTAGTGGTCAACTGAACAAAAAAAAAAAAAAGAAGAAGAAGAAGAAGGGGGAAAAAGGCAAAACAAATCAAAATGCTAAGGCTGAGGCTTAATTTCAAAATTGTCCTTGCATATTGTGTTTGCTGAAGTCTATTTATCATAATGATTTGAGTTGCACCTTAGAGTCATAATTTCTCAATAAAAATGCCATCCTTGAGTAATTGACAGATGGCTCTCAGACATTCAGAAGAGAGAAAAAGAACATTAAATCCTTCAACAAAGAGATAATAAATAGCTACTGTGTGTCAAGCCCTGAAATAGAAATCAGGTACATTTTAGTAAATAAGACATGGACAACTTTTTGGTCATTTTTTAGAAGGTTAAATATACATCTACCCTGTGACTCAGTAATTCCCCTTCGAGGTACCTGCCCAAGAGAAACGAATACATATGAGCATAAAAATACTTGTACGAGAATGTTCGTAACAGCCTTATTCCAAAATCTGGAAACAACTCAATGCCATCAACAAGAAAATGGAGAAACAACTTTTAGTATCTTCATACAGTAGATTGTTAGTCAGCAATAGAAGTAGTGAACTGATATCTGCAGCAACATGAATCAATCTCACAGGCATTACGTTAAAAGAAGGCCAAGAATAGGCAAAACTGAACTATAATAATGTAGATCAGAAAATGGTTACCTTTGGTGAAGAACTAACGAGAGAGGAGCATGGAGGGAACTTTCATGGATTATGAAAAGACACCATCTTATTATGAGTGATGGTTACATGGGCATACATAATTGTCAAAGTCATCATACTGAACATTTAAAATCTTTCCTCCTTGTTTTATGTAAATAAATAATCTATAATGAATTATTTCTTCTAGATCATCTGTCCATCTCAAAAAAAAAGAAAGAAGAAAAAAGAATAGGCATAGCCCTTGTGGTACAATAGGGAGAGACTGACAATGCACGAGCAAATAAGCAAATTGATAAGTACATGAACAGGATGCAGTAATAGTAAATAATAGAAGGACCTCATTAGTGTGGCTGTGGAAGAGAAGATAGCCTAAGAGCCAAAGGGTGAAAAGAAACAGCCGTGTAAAGAGCCCACAAGAGAAGCATTTCAAGTAGAAGAAATGGTGTGTGCAAGGGCCCTGAGGTAAGAGAGGGTGGTGGTTCCAGGAAATGGAGGGGCCAGTTTGTCTGAAACATAGTGGATGCTGGGGGAGCTAGCATGAGATGCTGGGGGAGCTAGCATGGGGAGGTAAGCAGGGGCTAGAAGATATCGGTCAGGAAGGCCATGGGCAAGAGTGGATTTTTAACTTTAGAGCATTGGAAAGTTATTGAAGGATTTAATACAGGTGAATGGTGTGATCTAATTTATGTTTTTAAAATATCACTCTGATTGATAGGGTGAAAATGGAGGAGAACATGAACTATGTAGACCAATTTCTCTCTTAAAAGCTATTAACCTCTTTCAGAATGAATTTTGTTCAATTATATAGAGCAATTTTACTCTATCATATCAATCTTCAAGGCTTGGTTGTCAAGTGTAAAAGAAGGAGAGTTCTCTACTAAATGAAACGGGTTTGCCTTTTTTTTATCCTTTCATTTTATCCTTCAGCCTGAAGGGAAAAGTACTCAAATACTCTTGACTACAGAATGAAGCTTGTCTATTGGGAAAGTGCAGCCCCAGCTGTTGAGGTTGAAGCTTCAGGAGGGGGATACAAAGAGCAACTATAAACAAAGAAGTTACCCCTATCAGCCAGTCCCACCTGCTGAATCAATGAGTCTCAGAATCAATGAGTATGCATGTGGGGAGAGGCACAGACTTCAAAGCCAGATCACCCTCTCAGGCATTCTGCAGCTATCTTTTAAAGGCTAGGTTAGCAGAAAATAAAAAAGCAATTTTCTCATCTCTTCTCCCCCGCACCTCGACCTTCAACCTCGTAAAGAGGAGACAGCTCAACCTGCAAAACTAACATGAAAAATACCCATCAGATCTGCAGCCAAGGAGCCCCGGAGACACAGTTACTTTATTCACCAAGGACTCTCCAAACATTCTCAAGTTATCTGATTATGCACTACCTGGAACAATGAATAAGATTCCACCCCCATGGGGTTGCCTGATTAAACAAAAAGTAAAAGTTGACAAATAGAGGGAAGGAGTGACACACTCAGATACCTTCTATCTGCAGTGGAAATCAATGCTCAGCAAACGAGGTGGGGAAATACTTCATAATGGGAGCAATCAAAAGAAAAAGCTCCAGCGGTTTACTTTGTTTTCATCCTGTCAGCTGAAGCAGGTGTCTTCTCACTCAGAAATCAGTAGAGCAGGGAATACCCATGGTGACCCCCGCCTCTTCCTCCCACTCGGAGAGAAAAGTTTTACTTGAGAAGAAACAAATTTCCCCAATATCTTTAAAGCGCTGAATTGTTTTAAAAACAACAAAATAAACACAGGTAAAAAAGAAGATGCGGTCTAATCGAGTTACACGCAGGAAAATTTAAAAATTGACAAGTCAGAGAGAATGAGCTCTAATTATAGATATATTCGAAACCTGATTCCCATATCTCTGGCCAGGAATACTTTTTTTTTTCCGATAAGCCACCAACCAAGGATCTTCATTTACTCGCCTGTTATTGTCTGAGAGTAAGTCATTCAATGAGAATTAAGTCCTAGACACAGTACTTGCCACTCTTTTATCCCTAAAGCCAATTGCTGATTTACTATTGAGATCTCCCCACCCCCCTTTCTCACCTCATATACAACTCTTTTTTAATTTAAATGTTTTACCGAAGTAAAGGATCTGTTCGTTAACTATTGGTTCCAACAGACTCTTGGAAGAGCATTGTCTCTTCTAACTTAAAACATGACGTTTAAACTCAGTATACTTAAATTCAAAGTATTTTGAATTTACCTAAAGGAGAAAATAAATGTTAAGTACTGCTTGTTTCGATTTAGAACCTAAGCATCTCCGTATGATTCTAAAACGAACACACCATAGTATTTTAAGTGTCTAGAGCAGCCAAACATTCAGGAAGCCTCCGTACCTCTTTCAGGAAAGGTGAAGCAGGCCAGTGACGGAGAAGGTCACGGAGGGGACTTAACCATCGGCTGATCTGGGAGGTAGATCCGGGCAATCCAAGGCTTCTCACCCCCTCCCCTGCCCTTGAAGCCTATATCCGCCCACAGTTCCCACAGCTGGAACCGTTTTCAAGGACGCAGCCCTGAAAGGGTAAGGTGTTATTGAGACCATCTGCATTGAATACGTGACTGCACCTCATTAAGGCCTCATAAACTTTTTTTTTTTTTAACATCTTTATTGGAGTATAATTGCTTTACAATGTTGTGTTAGTTTCTGCTTTATAACAACTTTTATAGCACCTGGCAGGGAGGCGAGAGAGCTACTCAGTTGCGGCCGTCCAAGACAAGCCTTGCAAGTTCCCTTGCTTATTAAATTAAACCTACCGCCTACCAACCTGGAGTGGTCTGCCTCTTTCCTCCGTCTCTCCTTTTCCAACGTGTAGGGGGCCTGTTTATAAACGAGCAGTTCATTAATAGCTCTCCTTGAAAAGAGGAGTTTCTGGAAAGTGCTTGAATTTGAATCCTTGGGAAGAATGGGAGCAGCCTGAGGGGAGATTTTGCTGTCACACTCATTTTCTTTCACTTTAAAAAATTTAATTATTTTTATTGAGGTATAATTGACATACAATATTATATTGGTTTCAGGTATACAACACAATGATTTGATACTTGTATGTATTGTGAAATGATCTCCATGAATTATTTATTTTATAACAGGGAATTTTGAACTTTGTGACCCCCTTCATCTATTTCATCCATTCCCTATCCCCCCACCCCGCCCCCTCTGGCAACCACAAATCTGTTCTCTGTATCTATTAGCTTGGGTTTTTTTGTTTTGGGGGGTTTTTTAAAGGAGGACTGAGAAGTCCTCACTGAACTGAGAAAGTGATGGTCAACACTTTATTTAAAAGATAAAGGACAACACCTAAGTGCTAGTTTTTATGGAATCTTGGGGGGGGTCTTTGAAACCATAGCTGAATTAGCAGCACAGGAGGCAGGGAGCTCCATGGTCAACGTTTGGGGCTATTTCTGCTCTGGAGGTCCTAAGCCTGGGTTCCCTGTAAAGTGACCATGATGGTGGTCACTTCCTTCTCAGCCTGGCTGAGCAGCGAGGCAGACTCTGGGAAGTATCTGACAACCACACACGGCAAGTGACCCAAGAAGAAGCCCCGCAAGATAGGAAGCAGAGTGGAGAGGTCACTTACGACCCATTTGGGCTGCTAAATCAAAACAAGTCCGAAGTCTGCCCTGACTCTGAACTTTCTAATATGTGAAAGAATTACAAACCGTATTTTAAAGGGACATTTGAGTCTGGGAATGCTGCTACTTGCTGGCAAACCATCCAGATACAGGGTGTCAGCATTAAGCAGAAGATGTTGTTTTGGTTCCTCCTATGTGTCAGGCACAACCCCAGGCACTGGGTCCACAGCAGTGAAAAGAAAAGGAACTCCCCTTTATGGAGTATACAGTCCAGTGGAGAAGACACAGTCTAAATACACAAACACAATACAGAAAGTTCTAATGTGCAAATACTGGGGACTAGAGGAGTTAATAAATAGGGGGCCTGTCTGAGGAAACAGAGAAGGCCTTCCTGAAGAAAGTGATGTTTAAGCTGAGCCCTAAATAGCAAATGGGAGTTATTTAAGCTGAGAGTGTACGTGTGTGAAGCTGAGGGGGAAGGAGTAATGGTTGATAATTTCCAGGTAAAGGGAGGCCTGGAGGCAGTGAGAAACTATCTGTCATCTGTCATATTTAAGGCATTGATAACCATCAGGTACTGCTTGGAGCAGAGAGCCTGGGAGATTCACCTGGGGCTGGAGGGTCATAGTCAGTGTAGCTACACAGGGAGCTGAAGACCAGAGCAGTAGGTAAGCCGTGTTAAGAATTTGAAGCTAAACTCTAAGTCAGTGAAAAGCCATAGTAAAGGAGTTGAGTGGCACAACCAGGTGTGTGATTTTAAAAGAATGTTTCAATAGCAGGGTGCTGAATGGCTTGCTGGAGTTCAAGAGTACAGCAGAAGGACTTCCCTGGTGGCGCAGTGGTTAAGAATCCACCTGCCAATGCAGGGGACACGGGTTCGAGCCCTGGTCGGGGAAGATCCCACATGCCACGGAGCAACGTAGCCCATGCACCACAACTACTGAGCCTGCGCTCTAGAGCCCGTGAGCCACAACTACTGAGCCTGCGTGCCACAACTACTGAAGCCTGCACGACTAGAGCCCATGCTCTGCAACAAGAGAAGCCACCGCAATGAGAAGCCCACGCACCGCAACGAAGAGTAGCCCCCGCTCGCCTCAACTAGAGGAAGCCCACGTGCAGCAACGAAGACCCAACTCAGTCAGAATTAAGTAAGTAAGTAAGTAAGTAAATAAATAAATAAAAGAGTGCAGCAGAAGAGCAGGGGAAAAAGGACCAGGAAGGGAAAGTATCTAAAGGGATGGAAAGCATAGAAATGGTGGACTTGATAATGGGTTGGATGTAGGGGTGATGGAGAAGTAGTCATCAGAAATGACCCCAAGATCTCTGGCCTGGGCAAGAATGGAGAGGGCAAGGCCATTTACTGAAACTCAGGACAGGGAAAGTAGAGCAGGTGACAAGCAGGGGGAGGAGGACCATGAGATGAGCTCAGTTAGAGGTGCATGAGAGACAGTAAAGTTTACTCTCTAGAAAACTACGTTGATCAAAGATTAAGGGGGCTCAGAAATCTGGGGACCTAATTTACAACAGTGAATCTGGGTACTTGGGTTAGTTAGACACAGAACTGATCCCCAAGATCAACACACCCACCTGACCCTTGTGCACTTCCAGCTGACGCAGCAACTCAGCTGGGTGTGGGGACCCATAGCGTGCTGCACGACCTCTTCCCTGAAGATCATCGAAATGACCATAGTACAGGGACTCTGCACTGCTGAGATGACTGCAAGTGATCTTCAATGAGGTCAAAAATTTAAAATGAACCTAAAAAGGACTCTATCCCACTGCCTGAGCTTCTCATGTTCATTACAGGTTATCTCTCTCCATGAAAGTCACATCATCTTGCCAATCATTGTTTATTCTGTTCCAGAGGGCATCGCAGGCCATCTCAGCATGTTACCTTTCATTGGTCCCACTGTTCAGGTCCACACAGGAAGACAGAGCAGCCACAGAAAATGATGTGAATACTTCACATTTTCTCTTGGGAGTGTTCACTGGCACAATTAAAGAACATGTCTATTGCATCAAAGAAATTCAGTTTCTAGAAAAAAAAATTTCCCAAATTTAAAAAGAAAGTTCGTTTATCAAATAAAAGAAGCAAAATTGTTATATTTTACCATGCTAGATTTTCATTACTCACATAATCATACATACAGTTTTTCAAAAAAATGATTTCTAAGATTAAAAGATTTACACCCAATTTCTATAATTACTTTCTCTAAAGAAATGAAAGCATAAAAATTACTATTTCAAAGATAAATGTTCAGTTTCTAGTAACTAGAGTTGCCACATCTATTCTGGCTGAGAAAAGGAAGTATAGATTAAACCTCATCTAGTTTTAACAGACTTTGTGTTTTCATAGCAGGTCAGTTTACTGGGATTTATTTAAAATAAAATTATCACGACAAATCATTAATTTTATTCGCAAATCAACACTTAGATTTTTTTTCCTGTGTGTTTCCAGAAGTATTATCTTATGCAACCATTCAAAGTATCTTCATGCATAAAACAAAACAAAAACAAAAAAACATGTCTATACTCTCAGCTGGGGAAAACCTGTCATTTATATTTGCTGCTGTATATATTTAATAACTATTGATCACTATACACAAGGCAAAGGGACACGCAAATGACCTGAATTATGTTTTCCTTGAGAAGGAAAAAATTGAAAACAACCATCAACCATGTTAAAGTGTTACAAAATTCCTCTAATCTAGCCATCTGAGAGCAGTGTCCTTATTTATGGCATATGTTACTTGGAATCTAATTGGGTTTTTAATGTGATGTTGGTAGGGGAGGGAAGGAGGTTCTGGGTTTTGGTTTTTCTTTTGTCCTTTTTTATTCTTTTGAAGTAGATGAGGGGCACACAATGAGTAGTTGTCTTCATGGGAGGAGAAATCTATCAAATGAAAAACAAACAAACATAAAAACCTCTCTTCAACCTAAGTGTCCATCATCGGATGAATGGATAAAGAAGATGTGGCACATATATACAATAGAATATTACTCAGCCATAAAAAGAAATGAAATGGAGGTATTTGTAATGAGGTGGATGGAGTTAGAGTCTGTCATACAGAGTGAAGTAAGTCAGAAAGAGAAAAACAAATACAGTATGCTAACACATATATATGGAATCTAAGAAAAAAAAAAAAAAAGGTCATGAAGAACCTAGTGGCAAGATGGGAATAAAGACACAGACCTACTAAAGAATGGACTTGAGGATATGGGGAGGGGGAGGGGTGAGATGTGACAGGATGAGAGAGTGTCATGGACATATATACACTACCAAATGTAAAATAGATAGCTAGTGGGAAGCAGCCGCATAGCACAGGGAGATCAGCACGGTGCTTTGTGACCGCCTGGGGGGGTGGGATGGGGAGGGTGGGAGGGAGGGAGATGCGGGAGGGAGGAGATATGAGAACGTGTGTATATCTGTAGCTGATTCACTTTGTTATAAAGCAGAAACTGGCACACCATTGTGAAGCAATTATACTTCAATAAAGATGTTAAAAAAAAAAAAAAAAACCTCTCTTCACACTACCACATATAAAATAGATAAACAACAAGGACTTACTGTATAGCACAGGGAACTACATTCAATATCTTGTAATAACCTGTAATGGAAAAGAATCTGAAAAAGAATATATCCATATGTATCCATATGTGTGTGTGTATGTATATACACACACATATATATATATATACATATACATATCCAAATCACTTTGCTGTACACATGAAGCTAATACAATATTGTAAATCAACTATTCTTCAATTTTAAAAAACGATTCATTAAAAAAAAACTCTCTTTTGTCCAGTAGCTATAACCACAGCATTATAAGACAGAGAAGGTTGTCTGACTGTTTGATTTCTCCAATAATACTCACTATTTTCCTCTTTCTGTTTAATCTCTTGCAATTATGGTAAAACAGCACCAGAGCGGTCAAGATGAATCATCCATCCCCCTAAATGTCTATTTAGGAGTTGGCAGAAGTTACCAGAACCAACTCTGATCTAAGCCTATCACTTACAGCCCTTGTTCATTACAAAAATTTTTGAAACCTCAACCAAAACCTATCTTCTGACGAGACCACAGCACACTGCCAGGAAATGCATTTTCACAGGAGGGGGCTCACACCAAAGCACTTTTCCTTTGCTCTGGAAGGAAAAGTGCATTTGGTCACTCAGAATGAGAGCTCAGACAGGTAAGCTAGCAGAAGAAGGAGCGGTCAGGAACTAGAGGGTTGGTTTTGACAATCTGCTCATGCTACATTAGAGAAGCAGAGGCTAGTTTCCTGAAGTGAAGTCCTGAAGGGTAACTGAAAGCGGACTTGGAAGGGGCCAGGGTAAAGGGCATGAAGAGATCACGAAGAGTGCCGTCCAGGCTGGGAAAGTGGCAGTGCAAAGGGGCAAAGCCAAGGTCCTCTCTTTGCATTTTTATTCTGGACATTGTGCCCATGTTCCTTTCCTTCAGCACCTACACACACCCATGCTTGTTCCTCAGACTCTCCCAGGGCGCAAGAGCTTTGCCTGTGAATCACCTGGCTGGCTCTGAGCTGGGTGAGCCAGCAAGCTCCTCCTGTGTCCCTTCTCCTTGTACGAGTTATCAAAGTTACAGAAGTGGAGAGAAGGTGCGTATATTGGTTACGCCATGGCTACCTTAATTAATAGGGGCATTTATACATTTGACTGACCTACAAAAACCCCTTCCCTCTGCATGCAAGGCAGGCTGTAAGACACAGCCCAGGACCAAGGAACACTGTCTTAAAAGTCTAGACAGACAGCAGGCTCTGACCCTGACTACCAACCCAGGGCATCACCCTCTCTTTCTCTCTGCCCATCTCTGGGTGTGCCCCGTCTGCAAGTTCTGCTTACAACAGGGAGGAGGCTGGGATGGTTGGCTTTGAACGGATGAATGATTTCTTAGTTTTATTTCTTCTTAGTGACTCAATTAAGGGTTCATTGAGGGGAAATATCACAACTACTGACTAATATGAGATCTTAAAAGGATCTGTCAGCCTCACCTGTTAACCTGTGTCCTAACCTTTCCCTAACCGTGAAACATTGGCTCAGCCATAGTGAGAGAGGGATGGATTATTGGTCCTTGCACACACCAAGACCATTACTGTCCCTTGCCTTTGGCCATGTCTCTCTGCCAGGTCCACTCCTGTCCATCTTTTAAGGGATATGGGTACAGCTCTTGACTTATACCTTCTCTGGAAATGGCTTTTACCACCTCATCCCGTTATGATTTCCCCTTCCTGTAATTCAGAGCAGGGCTGATCTAAAACTTCTACTTTTACATGGCCCTTAGCAAGCCTGGGATTGCCTTGGTTCCAACCCTTTTGTGGTCATCTAACTTTTTATATGTAAATTCTGTCCTACCAACTTGGCTGTAAACTACTTAAGAATTGAAAGACAGCACCTAGCACAGTGCTGATTGTTCTAATAAGGGTGTTTGGGTAATATTTAGAAGGAAATGTTACTATGAGGAGGATCTTTAGAGATTATCAAATCCAGTCGTCTCATTTTACAAATAAAATGTAAAATGAGGTGATTTTCCCAAGGTCACAGTGACAACCAGAAGATAATCTTAAGCCTCCCCCTTTACCAATCCATGTCTCCATTGTAAATTGTTGAGTGAATTGAGTCCTTTTCTATCCTTGTACTCCATTACAAAGAACAAACACTCTAGAATGCATGTATAAAGAAAGCTGTGATTCAATCCAGTCAGGATCCCATATTTGTAAAAGGTAACTAGTTGACCATCAGTTCCAAGTAAATGTGGAGAAGAACAAGGTCCTGAATAACCAAGACAGTTTAAGGAAAGGGGCTGAGGAGCTCACTTCCATCAGTCAGAAACAGCTGTCTTGGGTTGGCTGTGTCCTGTCATATAGTTACTCCATTTACAGGGAAAGAAATGACTTCCATCCAAGACCATTTTTGTCATTTTTGATCAAGTGTAAACATTTAAATGTGCTTTAACACTCCTTGGAGGTGTGCAGAGGTTTGGGTAGGAAATTTTGTTTTGGTGTTTGGAATTACACACTGAAAGCTCAGTAAAATGATGCAAATA
Organism: Eschrichtius robustus; assembly: GCF_028021215.1. Classification (NCBI taxonomy): domain Eukaryota; kingdom Metazoa; phylum Chordata; class Mammalia; order Artiodactyla; family Eschrichtiidae; genus Eschrichtius; species Eschrichtius robustus. The sequence goes on along the minus strand of NC_090826.1, from coordinate 130,134,166 downwards.
TCACCTTGGCTACCTATTATTTTTCTGCCAGTAAATAAATTTCATCAATTTCGTATTCCTCTTTACTCTTCATCTTGCCTTATGGCATTGATTTCTTTTCTACTTCTCTCTCAAATTTTCTCACATGACAGTGTCTTTCGATAACATGCTATACTTTACTACAAAAGTCCTCAAGCAAGTCTCTGTATACTATCTCTAATTTTTCTTCTCTTATTCTTTCTTAAACTCATTCCAATTAGACATTAGTCCTCATAGCTCCCCAAACCTGCTCTCATCAAGGTCCCCAGTGATCGCCACTTTGCTGGCTCCCTTGATCAGTTCTCAGCAATTCACAGTTCTCATCATATTTGACCTATCCGAAGCATTTGACCTACTAGGTCATTCCCTACTCCTTGATACATTTTCCTCACCTGGTTTCTAGGATCCCACATTCTGTTTTCCTCCTACATCATGGGTCACTCCTTCTCCATCTCCTTTACTGGTTCCTTCCTTCTCTTCTTCCCAGCCTCTTAATGCTGGAGTATCTGTCCCAAGATTGAGTCCTTGGTCCTCTGTCCTTCTCTATCAACAGTCACTCACCCAGTGTCATAACTTTAAATACCTCCTAAATGCCAGGCCTCTCAGATTTCTATATCCAGCACAGAACTCTCTCCTGGACTCTAGAATCACACATCCATAACTGCCTACTTCATATTTTCACTTGGAATTCAACAGAAACAGAACTCTGCATCACCTCTCAAACCTGAACCCCTGATCTTTCCCCTCAGATGTTTCCACCTTAGTTAATTGTTACTCGATCCCTTCAGTTGTTCAGGTCAAAAATCTTGGAAGCATTTTTTGACCCCCCTCTTTTCTCACAACCCACATCCTACCAGTCTGGGAATCCTGTCACCTCTACCTTCAAAATATGTCCAAGATCTGACTACTTCTCACCAAGGGTATCCCTTGGATTATTGCCATAGCTCTTGACTGGTCTCTCTGCTTTTGCCCTTGCCCATCCACAGCCTATTCACAACACTGAAGACAGAGAGATACTTTTAAAACACAAATCAGATCATATCGCCCTATGATCAAAAGTCTACGATGGCCCCTATTTCACTCAGAGCATAAGCCAAAGTGCTTACAGAGTCCCACAAGGACCTACCTGAATAGTTCTTCGCCTACTCCCTTACCTCTCTGACCTCACTTCCTATGACTTTCTTTCCTCATCCTTTATTTCACTCTAGACACACTGACCTCCTTGTGGTCCCTGGAGTATTCCAGCCACTCTACTGCCTCAGGTCCTTTACACCAGCTGTCGCCTCTGTCTGGCAACATGCATGCCCCCCAAATCTGCCTGGTTTACTCCCTTACTCCTGTCAAGTCTCTCCCCAAATGTCACTTTTTCAATGAGACTTGCTCTGACCACCCTATTTAATATTATAACCTGCTTCCACCTCATAGTCCCATATTTCCCCTACCTCATTCTACATCTCCTTTTTCCTGAGCCCTTATAAACTCGTAGCATATAATATACTTATTTATTTAATTTACTATTTGTCTCCACCAGCTGCAATAAAAGCTCTATGAGGATAGAGGTCTTCTTTGTTTGTTCACCAATGTATCTCAAGTCCCTGGAATGATGCTTCCACAAATATGCTGAATGAATGGATGAATGTGTTCAGGAACCCCCTCCATTCCAGAGCAGTAAGGAACTGTCTGCTGCATATGGCCCTAAATGAGAAAAGTCAAACCCAAAAGAGACTTGACTGTTAATCAAAGTAGAAGTTCAAGTCTTAGGATTTCATTTTCCCTTTCCTTCTCCCACATAGGTTGCCTATCACTCTCTTCATGTGGGTAACTATACAGGAAAGAATTTTCACTTTCCTGGAATATGGATTCCACTCACTTACCCCAGAACTGGGAAGGAATGGAAGACTGAGACTATGAATTCTTACCTACTCTCCCAAGCAAGGACCAATTCTCTTCCTTCGATAATCATTGAGCTCAATTCTGTGCCAGGAACTGGAAACATGTTGGTGAGAAGGGCAGGAAAGGACCCTAATCTCCTGGAGATTAAATTCTAGTGTAATTACATATCCATACCAAGGTCTGTGCCCAGATGCCAGTTATAGAACTTATTTCCCTTGTTGGGGAGAGAAGAAAAACCTAGGTATTCTACGTTACATTCACCCCTTAGAACACGCGGCTCATAGTGTGGTCCCCACCTAGCAGCATCGGCTCACCTGGGAGCTTGTTAGAAATGCAGACTCACAGACCCTATCCCAGGCCTATGAATCAGAAACTGCATTTGAATAAGAGCCCCAGGTAATTCTTATGCACAGAAATGTTTGAGATGCACTGCCTTGGAGCTCTCCACTGACTACGAGCCCATTGGTATCACGTGAATTGTGGCCAAGGGAAATTTGAGGCAGAGAAAGGAGAGAATTCAGTTCATTTTCCCTTTTGCTAATAAACAAGGACTATCACTTGATGCCATGGATGATAGTAGGAATTGTAGTAGAAGATTCTAGATTAATGTCCTGGATTATTTAAAAATCCACAGCACACAAAGCTGATCTGAAATAAATACATGAAAATCATTTGCTAACACTTTGAGCTTTCAGACACGTTCAAGAGGCAGTATTTAAAAGTCTTAAGTAAATATGTTTGAGTAGAGGTTCTGAAGCTAGACACCCTGATCTCTAAGCTGTCACTCTATCATTAGTTGTGTTTCCTGGGCCAATTTGCTTAGCTTCCCTTAAGTTTCAGTTTCCTCTTCTATAAATTAGAAATAATAATAGTACGTACCTGCTACATTTATTATGAGGACTACATAAGGTAATGCACATAACGAAGTAAGCATGCAACATACATACAAACTTTCAGTTATAAGATGAATAATTTCTAGAGATCTAATGTACAGCACGGTAACTATACTTAATAATGTATACTTGGAACGAGTAGATCTAAAGTGTTCTCACCACAAAAAAAAAAGGTAAAGAAAAGAAAAAAGAAAGAAGCATAATGCTAAGCATATAATAAGCACTCAATAAATGTTAGCTTTTATTATTATTATTATTTTGTTATTCTGATCAACATTTATTCGATAAATATTTTAGGAATAAGATACAATAATAGAGACAATCAGGATGGAGTACGAGGAGCCTACTTAGATTAGCTGATTACACGAGACCTCTCTGGGGAAAGAAGGTTTACATGGAAACCTGGAGGATAAGAAATAGCCAGTCACATTATGAGTCATAGAGTCAAGCCGGGGAAGGGAAGAGCAGTTCAAGATAGGTACAGATCATACAGGGCTTCAGAGTCCAGAAGAGGGGTTGGAATTTATTCATCATCAGTGGAAAGCTACTGAATCCTTTCAGACAAAGGAGTGAATTAAATAAACATAAATGTATACTGGGGTGCCACTGGGGGCAAAGGTCTGGGAAAAGTCCCTGGGACATATGAAGATGAATCAAACATGGGGTCAGCTTCTAAGGAACTGTCATTCTAATAGTCTGACTTGAGACTTAACGCCAAAGACTCCTCCTCTCATGTCCTCCCACCCTTCCTTTTGCTCCTGAGCCCCTCGTCATTGAACACCTCCAGGGACCAGCTCACACTTCAGCTCCTTTCTGGAACTTGTGCTGACCTCTGTCCCCTGCACCCCTGGTTCCTTCGTCTCATCTCTCAGAGCACCTGGCACACACCTGTGGAATAGAGCCTCTATCTCATGTGGTTGTAATTAGCTGCATTCCTTTCTATATTTATTTAAGGCTAAATCTACGCTTTCCATTTTTGTAGTCTTACTACCTATTATAATGTCGGCACATTGGCACATGGTCGGTACGCAATAAATGTTACTGTGAATAAAAGAGCTAACATTTGTCTGCCATTTCTTTCTTTACTGCAAAAAAACGTGTGCCAAATTCAGCTTCTGCATTTTAATGACAAACCAGAGACCCCTAGACTGGGGGTTTTCTTGAGGAGAATTACCTCTTTTAGTGACAATCCCCTGCAACAGGAAAATCTCAATTTGAAATGCATTTTACTAATACGTGGATGTGTATTTTACTCACCTTGCAGTTTTTTTTTTTTTAATTCAGACGAGAATTATTGCCATAGAAACCATAGAAGAACATATCCACCACCAGTGTCTGGGTCTATTTTTTTTTAGTTTTTCCTCCCCATAGCCCTTTGTGGTTCTTCTCATCTTACAGAAGGGGAAACTGAAGCACAGGAAGAGCAGGCCACACAATGAATCAGTGATCAAACGAGCACTTCCTGTGAGCAGGGTGCTTTGGAGGTATCTCTGAGGTGGCCACACTCATCCCTGACATCACCCTCACCTCTCTGCACTGCTTTCTCTCCTGTGTCTCCTCCCAGACATAGCTTCAACTCTTCCCTTGTCCTGTCAGTCTGGGCCTGTGTCCCTGGTCAACCCCAGAAAACCCAGCCACGCCCACTCCAGACTCCTCACCTGGACAAAACGTCCTATGCTGGCCCCCTATCCTGCCTCAGAGCTGCTCACGTCCTCCCTCGCACCATTCCCTCCCTGCCACCCCTTCCCCTACCTGGTCACAAATACTAATTGGATCTTCCAGCTCTGCCTCCTTTACCCTTGAAGTCCTGCTCTTTGAAACAAATATAGAACCTCAAGATGACAAAGAACTCAAGGGTCATCCAATCCCGCCTACTAAGTAATAGCAAAGTAATCTAAAGTAATAGCAAAGTAATAGCAGCTAATCTGATCAACCAGTTTGTGTTCATGGGCGGTTAAAGGGAAAGAAAAAAAGGCCAGCACTGAGAGGAGCCAAAATTAAGTAAGATTTCAAGAATCAGGATAAGTTAACTGCTGCATCTGCTTGGTCATGACCACCATGCTAGCACATTCACTGGAAGATTTCACCTCTACCAAAACTGTTCTTGGGTCCAAGAAGATGGGAGAGAAGAAATTCTCTTATTGTTGAATCTGTTACATGAACTTTGATCCTTGTTGGAGAAGATCCAAGTTTGCGCAACCAGAAGCTTATATAATATACAAAATGACAAATATAAAATTAGGTCCAAAAGTGAGCATTTCTTTAGAATGAGAAGAGAAATCGTAACAAATTGCACATTTTTTAAAAGGTGAAAAATATCACAAATGTCGTAAAATCCAAAGCATCCCAGGGCCAGAGCAATGAGGAGCCCTGGAGTTTGTTCCACCAGGGTTAGTAACTCTGACTTTAATCCTGGAGTTCTTTTTCTTCTTTGTTTCCTGCCATCATCTTTTGAAAGGTTGTCTGTCTTCCCCTCCTCCGTTTCCTCACCAATGAATCCCTCCCTAATCACAGGCACTTCATTCCAGTCCACACCACTCCACTGAAACTATCTTCTCAAATGTCCCCAGTGGCTCCTCGTCACCAAATCAGATGGCTTTTGCTCAGCCTTTGTGCTCCTGGTCTCTTTTTGGTGGTAGACTCTCATAACTGAAACCAACTCCCCCTAAACCCGAATTCCCTTACTGAGTTTATGATTAATCTTTCCCTCCAAAATTTTATTCCCTTTCTTATACACTCTGACCTCAATCCTGTGCTAACTGAACACTAATCAACCAGAGTCAGAGGACTAAGATTTCTGTTGTCCCTAACATTGTTAATGTACTAAAGTTGCTGCTGTAGATTTCATCATTAACGTACGAACTCAAGTTGCTTCTCCAGGACAAGGTGAGCTCACAGACCCCTGAGCCATGGACTGCCTGGCCAGAGAATCATAAACCTGAGACATCCTGACTCCTGAAACTATGATAAAGAAATGTCACAGAAATGTCACAAGAGGATGATTGATCCCAGTTTCTTTGTTTTTCCCCTTTAAAACATCCCTAACTCAAAGACCAAGATGGAATGGATCTGAGACTTGTCTTCCACTCCCTTGCTTGGCGCCCTACAAATAAACCCTTACTTTGCTGCAGATACCTGCTATCAGAGTTTGGCTTTCTGCACCACAGACACACAAGTCCTTGCCCAGTTACACAACCACACCTGCCTTCTCAGAATTCTATCTGCCTTGGCATGCACAAGGCTATATTGTCACAATTTCCCTACTATAAGTGCTCATCTTTTTCTTCATTGGTTTTACTTCCTCCTTCCATGCACCAAATTGGGTATAACCCAAGCTCAATCTCAGCCCTTGCTTTTGGCAGTCCACGAGCTTCCCCATAGCCTCTCAAATCTTCAAACATACAAGTAATGCCCAGATCTGTAACTCTGGCCCTGACACCTCTCCTGTGTGTCGGTCCTGCCAATTGGACATCTCCATAGGAAAGTCTCCCTGAACCTCAAACTCAACGTGCTCAAAGCCAAACTAATTACATGCACTTCAAAACTGGATTCTGTGCCCCCAAAACTCACTAGACTCTGAAATTCAATATTTCTAAAATTAAATACATCATCTTCCCTCATAACTAGCTATTTAACAGAACTTCCCCCTTTCTGTTAAAGGTCTGAACTAAGTGGATGAGTGTCAAGTCATAATCTCAGCAAAGGAAATGACACTATCTTTCTCCTATCTTTTCTGCATAAAGTAATTCATGCTGGTTTGTTCCTCATGAGAACAGGAAGTTGCTCTGAAGTGTTGGTTGGGAGAGAGAGTGTCTGCAACCATTTCATGAAGTTTGGTTTACATGCAATTCTGTGTCTGTCTCTACCTAGACTTAGAGCAGAGGCTCCAGGCCCCAGTAGAATGAAAGCATTTTTGTGGTCAGTGATGCTACTGTGATTCTGGCAGTTAACAGGAACCATGGCATTTAAAAGATGAACACTGTATCACTATAAAAACAAACTAAGAAGCAAAAAAACCATGCCTTTATACTTGTGGAGTTGGGACACAAGAGCAAAAACAGCTGTTAACCCTCTTCTTAGTACCTCAAGGAATTAGAAAGTGTCATTACAAAAAGGAGCAGAATGGTGGAGTTCAGGCAGGAGAGTTCAAGGAGAAGAGAGAGGAAGAAGAAAAGGAGAGGAGAGGGAGTGGGGAGGAGGGAGAAGAGGAAAAGAGAGAACGCTAAAATAAAACAGGAACCTCCAACCTTTGCAGAATAAAATTGATTTTTCAGTGCCCTAGAGCAAAAAAAAAAAATAAAATCTTCTCAACTGAATATTGAGGAAAGAGAAATAGAAAGTGACTAATCAATCTCAAAGATTGACATACAGAATGGTTTCTAATGGAAACTGACCTGGAAGTCTGGAGAGATGTTTTGTTATAGAGGCAAAATCCAGCCAAGCAAAGAAGCTGGAATGTAAAATCAAAAGAAGCAAGAGCGGGGCCTCCCTGGTGGCACGGTGGTTAAGAATCTGCCTGCCAATGCAGGGAACACGGGTTCGAGCCCTGGTCCAGGAAGATCCCACATGCCGCAGAGCAACTAAGCCCATGCGCCACAACTACCCAGCCTGTGCTCTAGAGCCCACGTGCCACAACTACTGAAGCCCGCGTGTCTAGAGCCCGTGCTCCACAACAAGAGAAGCCACCACAATGAGAAGCCTGTGCATCGCAATGAAGAGTAGCCCCCGCTCACCACAACTAGAGAAGGCCCGCACACAGCAACGAAGACCCAATGCAGCCAAAGATAAATAAATAAATAAATATTTAAAAAAAAAGAAAGCAGCAAGAGCAATTTACCTTTAAAATCAAAATATGAGACCTACCCTGGGAGAGAAGGTGTCTTATTCAGAAAAAAAAAAATTACAGATTGGTATTTTATCTTATCTGGGTAATCCAGAGTCCATGTGTATATTACAGCTGTAAGTGATTGGGTAGCATACACAGATAATTCTTATTGTAATATATATCCTCATGTACATTTTAAATTAGATAATATCATCACAGAGCAAAATATCTTCAATACTCAGAACCAAGCATGTCCAAATGACAAATTGTCAGTATGTTAATAATTCCCAGGGTTCTGTCTTTGGTCCTTCTTTTATTCTATTCTTTTTCGCTTTGTGATCTTCTCCTCATTTTGAGAACTGCATATCTACATCCATACTGTGTATTTTCATGTGTGTGTCCCTCAGGGTTTCTGTTTCCATCGTATTGCCACATAACAAACTACCATACATTCAATGGTAAAGAAACATTGATTCTCAGGCTCATGAATCTGCAGATTGACTGCAGTTCAGCTGATCTAGAATGGGCTTGGCTAGGCAGCTCTGCTCCAAGCTGAGGGTTAGGTTCAGATCTGCTCCATACGTGTTTTGTTCTGGGACCCAGAATGAAGGGGTTTTTTATTTTCATGGCAGGCATTAGAAGCTCCTTCTCTGAGTGGAAATACACAATGCCTCTCATGGCTTAGGCTTTGAAAGGGCAGCTATCATTTTCATCCACATTCTGTCCGTCAAAACAAGCCATGCACCCAAGCACACCATCAAAGGCTCAGAGAAGAGCAGTTTTCTCACAGAGGCTGAGAAAGAGGAAGTGAATATTTGCTGAATGATATTTAACCTGCTAAACTTCTCAAACTCAGTGTCTCCAAATCTCTCATCCTCCTTGTTGTTCTCTTTTATCTAATGACTGGCACCATTATCCACCCAGTTAGAAAACCAAGAGTCAGACTTCCCTGGTGGCACAGTGGTTAAGAATCTGCCTGCCAATGCAAGGGACAGGGGTTCGAGCCCTGGTCCGGGAAGATCCCACAAGCCACAGAGCAGCTAAGCTCATGTGCCACAACTACTGAGCCTGTGCTCTAGAGCCCGTGAGCCACAACTACTGAGCCCGTGTGCCACAACTACTGAATCCCGCACGCCTAGAGCCCATGCTCCCCAACAAGAGAAGCCACCACAATGAGAAGCCCACACACCACAACGAAGAGTAGCCCCCACTCACTGCAACTAGAGAAAGCCCACGTGTAGCAACGAAGACCCAACTCAGCCATAAATAAATAAAAAAATTCTTAAAAAAAAAAAAAAAGAAAACCAAGAGTCATTCTAACTTCTGCCGACCCTCAGTAACTGTTTATCAAATCTTATTGATCCTCATTTTTACATTTTTAAATTATCTGTACTTAATTTAGGCCTGTAGTGCAAACTATAATGATTTTTCTGATTATTCCTACTGTCTCATTCCATAGCTGGTTGTTCTATTATCCTAAAATGAAAAATATTAGAGAAAGCAAATAAACCTAGATGATCATTAAAAGCTCTTTTTTAGAGAATTCCATCTAATAAATGTGGAAGAAATGATAAATTTATAAATCCTAATGAGCTATTGACTCAAGGAAAGATCATCAATAGCTGAAGCCATTAGATCAGGGGTTCTCAACCTCAGCACCACTAACATTTCTCATCATCAGACTTCTTATTGTCTTTTTTCAATTAACTGACAGCACTCAGCCATCTAAGTTCATTGTTCTTATAATTTCACATCCCTTGGACTTCTCAAATGCTTGAGATACTGCACCTGCCAGCACATTCCCTTCACCTGTATCCCACCCCAGTTCCCAGCAAAAGTTTTAACAATTGCACTACTCACCACATGCCAGAGTCTATCAGAACACTAGCGACGGGATCCTTATTGCCAGCTGGTTGGTGGGTTGTCCAACTCTAAAATCCTATTTTGTAGTCTGCTTCCTCAGACCGACTTTCTTAGGTTGGGTTCTCTGGGAATAGACACCAAGAGAGAGATCTGTGGAAGATTTATTTATTAGGGTTAGCTCTCAGGAACACCACATTTGTGGGATTGAAAGAAGCAGGACTAGACAAAGGGAGAAATCGAACTGCAATGAAGTTGCAACAAAGGCCACTACCTATCCCATGGGAAGCTCTGGAAGTAGGATGGCCCTTCAAAGTTGTTCTAAATTGTGGCAGTGACATTGTACCATCACATCAGCCAGTCACTGGATGTAGGCGCCTACAGGGAGGGCGTGAAACCTTGCACAAGGCAGCTGCTTTCAGCTGAGGGCAGTTTCCTTCAGCTGTGAACCCTCAGTGGCCAACATTCTCACTGCTGGGAAATGAGTGCCTCGGTCCTGAAGGGAAACGTGGGCAGTGCACTGCATTATCCACTACACGTGTAAGCATGCTCAAAGGTTTGGACAGAATCAGATTCAGCATGTTTTGGGGGGTGGGGGTGAAGGGCATATTACATCAGTACAGCTGAGGCACATAATATCTGCTTGTCCCACCCTAAAAACCTTTTATCTCATGCACTGGTTCTCTACAGTCAATTTTGCCCCCACCAGGGAACATTTGGCAATGTCTGGAGACATTTTTGGTTACCACAACCGGGAGGGTGGGAGTGGAGGTTGCTACTGGCCTCTGATACAGTGCTGCTAACCCAACGGTAAACAGCACAACACCATCCCCAACAAAGATTTATTACGCTCAAAATGTCACTAGTGCTAAGGAGTGAGAAAGTCAGAGGACCTCCTGGGCAACATCAGAGAGACTCTAACCCCGGAAGCTGCAGGACAGAAAAATCTGAGAATCGGGTCCCAGACTTAATTAGTATGTTGCAGAGCAGTTTAAATGTATTTACTTATTTACTTTTGGCAGTGTTGGGTCTTCGTTTCTGTGTGAGGGCTTTCTCTAGTTGCGGCAAGCGGGGGCCACTCTTCATCGCGGTGCGCGGGCCTCTCACTATCGCGGCCTCGCTTGTTGCGGAGCACAGGCTCCAGAACGCGCAGGCTCAGTAGTTGTGGCTCACGGGTCCAGTTGCTCTGCGGCATGTGGGATCTTCCCAGACCAGGGCTCGAACCCGTGTCCCCTGCATTGGCAGGCAGATTCTCAACCACTGCACCACCAGGGAAGCCCCAGAGCAGTTTAAAATCTCTGGCAAGTCCACTACGCCAGAGGAAGGATGCTGGTTAAAAAGGAATGGTACCTTGAGACTGGGAAATGGGACATTTGGGTCAATGCACTCAAAAGCCTTGAAACATCAGATTCCCTTGACCTTTCTGGGCCTGCAGAAGAGGCCCGCTCCTCTGTATTAAAGGTTAACATTCCACCTTGCTTGAAGATGACACAGAAGCCTCTGCCTTGCAAGAAAAAAATACTTTCAAAAATCAAAATTTACTTCCACCTCCACCTCTTAGCCACCATCAACAACTAGGGTCATTCACAACATGGCATATTATGGTGGGAAGACCAAACTCTACCACCATCACCCTTCAGCCAAGATAGTAAATCAAAACAATCTTGCGTGCTAGGGGGTGGAATGGCATGGGTGGTAGTCCTCATCATGTTTCCACCGAATTCACCAGTCTGACTCATAAAGAAACCATATGGAGCCTAGAGAATGACAATGGACTGCTACAAACTCCATCAATACTACCTCTAAGTGCAGCTGTCATGACAGATATGCCATCTTTGTTAGAGCACATCAGCACTGTCTCAGCTGCAAAGTACATATCATTGATCTGGTCAATGAATTCTTTTCCATCTTATCAAGACAACAGAGCAGAAACAGTTCACGTTCCCCCGGAAGAGACAATAGTATGCATTTATGGTTTTCCTCTAAGGCTGTATTAACTCTCTCCCTCTGTCATAATATAGTCTAAAGAGACTTGGACCATCTGAACACACATTAGTGTATTCTACAGATGGCACCATATTAATCAGCCAAGATGAGCAAGAAATGGCAAGTATTTTGAAGGCCTTGGTAAGATACATGCACTCCAGAGGGTGGGAGATGTATCCCATGAAGATTCAGAGGCCTGTCTCATCAGTAAAAAATTGTAGGGGTCTAGTGGCCTGGGGGATAATTTAAACAACTCCTTTACTAGGATCTTCATCTCCCCTTGCCCTTTTATCCTTCCACCACAATTCATGCAGACTTCCAGTCACCTCTGTTCTTTGTTTCATGAATGACACCAAAAGCTATGTATCCAAAACTGAACTCATAACTTTCCCCAAAGACCCTGGCTCCACTCCTGTATTGTATCTCTATTGTATCTCTTGGTGAATGTCTCTACCACCCATCCAACTACCCTATATGCCCCAGCTTTGTCTCTCCCTTTAACCCAAATCCAATAAATCACTGAGTCCTAAACATCTCTCAAGTCAGGCTTCTTATCATCTCCTCCACTGTTATTACTCAGGCCTTCAGCATCTCTTTCCTGGTCTGACACTGGAGACAAATATTAGAGTGGAAAGAAAACCAATTTTGGAAACCTGTTGGTCTATTGACCCAGGTTTTAATTTTCATTTTACCCACTCTCTGCCTATATGAACTTGGACAAGTAAATTAACCTAAGACTTAGTTTCTTCATCTATAAAAAGAGATAATAAATATCCACCTCATAGGTTGGTATGAGGATAAAATGAAACTAATGTGTAAATTGCCTGCCACAGAGGTCAGCATATTTTCCTAGAAGGGTACACTTCATAGTGTAAAGCAGTCATATTCCCCCCAAAATTAAATTATAATAAATTTTATGTAATTCCAATCAAAAGTCCAGTAGGATTTGGCAGGGAAGGGGGGGGAGAGGTGTTGGAGGAGTTGATTATAAACTCTATATGAAGAGTAGATATATATATATATAAAGTGCCAACACAAAAAGTCATAAATGTGCAGTTATTAAAATAGAGTGACTAGTCCAGTAACAGAGAAAAAGATCAAGGGAACAGAAGAGAGAGTTTAGAACTGTTAAAAAATAAAATTCAACTGAGTAAATTTGCTCTCTAATTAGCTTTATTCAACAACTCATGAATCAGGCAGCATACCATCTAATAAACAGAAGGATTCTCCAAGAAGCTGTACAAAATGGAAAGCTTTTACAGAAACAGAGCAGTACAAGGAGGTTATTAGCAAATGAAAAGAAAGTTTCAGGCAAGGTTACCTCGCTAGTACTGACCAAAAATTTCCAGAAATTCCACTCCTGGGAGAAGTGGAAACTGCAATTAAGTCTTGGTTTGCTGTTCTGGGGACAAGTGGTTCCACCTTGGGCGTATTGATTCTTTTTTCTTCCTTTTTATTTTTTTTTCACAGAAACAAACCCAAGCATAAAGGGAGCTTTGTCTAAGATTGTGCTGTCCTTTCAAATAAATGTGAAATTAAAAGAGTGTGTTGCTTATGTAATCCACTATCTATTTTGAAAAAGTTGTTTAATACTTATCTCACACTATATAAAAGTAGATTTTTAAATACATTATGGAGTTAAGGCACAATGAAAGTTTTATATTCTAAGAAAATAGAGAAATATATACCTATAAGCATAGGGTGAGGGAAGTCTAAGTGTGACAAGAGCTATACAGGAAACAATAGATTTGCTTTTAAAAGTTAAATATTTCTGCATGGAAAAAGTTAACAAACAGATGACACAATGGGAAGAGATCTTTGTAATATATGTAACTGACAAAGAGTTACATTCATACCACATAAAGAGCTGCTATAAACCAGCAATAAAAAGACAACAGCTTAATTTTTAAGAGTAAATTATATTAGGTAATTCACTGAAGAAGAACCACAAATGGCAGTAAATAAAACCAAAAATAAAAGAGTTTCAACTTCAAAAATATTTTAATGCAAACTATGGAGACCGTTTTTTGCCTGCTGGTGTTGTAAAAATTTTTACAAATGATCATATAAACAGGGTTTATAGTATAGAGAAAAGGCACTCTCACCTGGTGTGGGTAGGAGTGAAAATCAGTACAACTTTTCAAGGAGCAATTTGATAATACCCATTGAAAGTCATAATATATAGCTTATACCTAGACCTTCCAATTCTATTTTTCTATCCTAGAGAAATACTAGTAGAAATACACAAACATGTATATAAATATAGTCATTATAGCATTTTTTTTTGAAACAGCAAAACTTTGGGGACAAATTAAATGTTCCTTCGTAGAGAAATGACTGAAGATGTGCTGATGGTCTATGCACCCAGCCATTAAAAAGAAAGAGGTAGGTCTGTATGTATGGAGGAAGAGATGTTCATATTGTTCTATTCAATCATTTTTTCAACACACTTTTATTGAGTGCCAGAAAAAAAGTAGACATGGATCTAATTGGAAAAATACACAAAGGAAAAAAAGTCTAGGAAATCATTACAATAGGTGCTGTAAAGGAAACTGAGTAGAACATAGTAGGTGTAATCCTTGATTCATCTCTTTTCCATGCACCCAACACCCAATCAACAGACCTGAAAATTCTACTACCAAAAGTAATAGATCAAAATTTTCCACTTCTCTCCAATTCTCCTTCTACTATGCTTTTCAGTGGCTTCCACTAGAACTAACAATGAAATCTAAAGCCCTCACTGCAGTTTAGAAAGCCCTACGTGATCTGAGTCTCTGTCAACCTCTCTAGCATTATCTCTTGCCGTCCCCAGACTCCAGCCCTATGGTCTTTCATGCTATTCCTGCTACATGCCAAGCTCATTCCTGTTTTAGAGCCATCGCTTTTGATGGTGGTTTTCAACAAGCAGGGAGGAAGGGGCCACCACAGAGGGAAGTTTGGAAATGTTTGGGGGCTATATTTGGTTGTGTGAAAGGATTTCAATCTAAAATGGAACTGGAGGGTATGCAATGAAGAACCTCGCATATGCGCCCTCAAAGGAATGGAACTTAAGAACTGAGAGACTGATTTCCTATAAATGCCTGGTTTATGGAAGACTGAGTCTTGTCTCCTGACCGATGAACATCTGCCAAGAATCTCTCTCCATCCTCAAGCCAAAAATCTTATTGCTCGGACTCTGCCTGAACTTCCCCCTCTTTGCACTGCTTGCTCATAAATACAGCCCACCACAAACCCTCAACAGACTTGCCTGTAACTTGCTACAGCACGTGTTTCCTGAACAGCAATTCCTCCACTATTCTCAAATCAACCCGATTTCTGGTAACTTGAGCTTGCCTCAGTTTACCTCTTTATTTAGGTTGACAGTCGTCACAGTGACTAGTGGACCTACTGGCATTTAAGCTCTTAAGAAAGCTCAGCATATTGCTAGGTGCATTATGGTTTCAAAATACCATAAGCAAGCCATAAAAAGTTGTTGCCTCTGCTTGCAACGCTCTTTAGCTTAATCTCTGCATTCCTGGCTCTTGTTATTTTAAATGGTACCGCCTCAGAAAGGCCTTCCCTCTGATGTAGTTTTCTAGTCTCTCTTTACCTTATCACCTTATTTTAATTCTCTACATGGTGTTTATCTGATAATTTATATATTTATTTGTTTGCTTGTCTTTTTATTTTCTCCACCACCCACACCCCCAATTAGGATGTAAGTTTAAAAGAAGCAAGGAACTTGTCTGTCATGTTCACCACTCTATCCCCTAAACAATGCTTGGCACCTAGTAGGTGCTTAATAAATGTTTGTTGAATGAATGAAGGGTATTGGTATTATAATGGGGTAGCATGACTTTGCTTTAGGTAAGATTCCTTGGATCGTAAAAGCCTGGTCTTGAATCCTAGCTCTGTTACCCTGTGACTTCGGGAAAGTTACTTAACCTCTCTGAAACTACATCAGTTTTTGGTCGCTTTCAAAATGGATTTGTGGAGTTGTTGTGGGGCTTAGTAAACATAAATGTCGGGTGCTTTGCATAACCCGCACAAAAAGGAGCCAATAAATTACAAGTACTATGGCTATTTATGTACTTCATGGTTTGGCTTAGGGCAAGAATAAGTCCTGTGACAAGCATCCCATTATTTTTAAATAAAAAGTTGGGTATTCTTACCCAAGATGGGCATCCACCCTGTGAGCCATAAGGTATGACAGTGTGGACTTGGCTGCAGAGCAGAAAAAAAATATTCATCTCCTCTTCAAATGTTCTTCCAGCTACCTGGCCACTGACTGTACTCCCGCTTCCTTCCCAGAGCAGAGCAGTCTCTCCGTGTTCTTCTGGAAAGTTAGAAAGAGCCAGTTTGCCATCCTAAAGGAAGTATGAACCACCTCAGCCCCCTGCATGGTGTTCTTCTCTTTGCCACCCTCCCAGACCCCTGCAGAAGCCTCCGGAATTTCTTAGAAGCCAGAACACAACCAAATGATGCAAAAAGGATGTTGAGGTTTGAGCTGTCTTCCCTTGCAGCTCACACTTTAGAGTTCTGTTTAACACCTTCGTGTCTCTTTCTCACCATCTGAGCCAAGGCTGTTTTCTCTTCTCAATGAAGACACGGGGTGAGGAGAAAAAGACGCATTGCATGTTATCGGAATCCCCAGTTTCTTCAAGCTACAGTCTTTAATCTGTTACGTAGGTCTAGAATCTTAGTTCATTTACTTAAGGCCAGAGACCTTTGTAGCTTCCTGAATCTTCCACCTGCCTTCTCTTCCAATCAGGAACAATTTATAGAAGCTTCCCTTCCAGAAAATGTGTACCAAGTTCCCTTCCACAGACTGGACGTAGTGCAGGTGTGCTGCTGTTAGGGTGGGGTGTGTGAGAAAACTGAGACCTAAACCAAGTGAAACTAAAAGATCCTTTGCCCAGAGGCACTTTTGAGACACCAGTGATGCCTCTTCAACCCTCCAGTCTCCTTTGCAAAGGTTCCTGTCTTGCATATGGTGTCTTACATGTGCGGACACTTGCAGAGTTCGATAACGTCAAGGGTGCTTCTTACCAGCTCAGAGTCTTTGAAGTGGTTCACCCACAGAAAGCCAGGCCTACGACAGAAGAACCAAGAGGTTCTATCCCTTCTGTGATGAGCAGCCAGAGAAGGTGGATTTCCTTAGCAGCTCACATCTCCTGAGGCAACCCTGAGTTAAGCAGAGGGTTTTAGCTATAGAGAAGGATAGCAAAGAGCTTAAAGTGTTGTATCTCACCAGTCAAAAGTTTACACATCACTCTATTTCATTATATTTCAGGATTTAAAAAATAGGCATCAAAATGGATCACACTAGGCTGTGAATATAATGAGCACAGACTATATTCGATATATTCAACTAACTTTTATAGAGAATCTGACACATGCCAACTGCTTTTATGTGTATTACATCATATATTTTTTAAAAACAATAAAAGCAAGAGGCATGTGAGAAAATGTTTTAAAGGCTATGAAAATGTAAGATATTATTTCATTTTTATACCTCAGAATGAGATTTACCTACATGTTTTTCCTCATTAGTATTTTTATGTGTGATGGGATTCATACAAAATATAGTAGGATTATGAATAATCAATTTTGCAAGCACATAAGGATTTTTTTAACAGTGACTTTATCAAGAAAGTTGCTGAGGGATATAACAATTCCACTGACTTACCGTCAGGAGTGATTTTCCAAGTCACAAAGTAGCCTCACTCCATTTGCCATTAACAATATTCCCAAAAAACCATAGGAAAAGGAATTGGCATCCTTATTTTACAGAGGAGACAACTGAATCTCAAGATATTCATGTCACTTACTTAAGGGCCCACATATAGCTAGTTGAGTAACAGAGGCTGAACTCAACCCAGGTTTTCTGACCCTAAGCTCAATCTCTTTCCTTCTCACCTTATTAAAACCAGGATGCTATTTGCTGGTAGAGGGACAATAAGGGCAATTCAGATGGAACGCAGTAGAGAGAAGAAACAAAAGAAGAATCTAAGAGAAAGTCTCAACACTGAAAATCTGTGACCTCTATCTATAGAATTACATCAATATATACATATGTTATATATAATATAACAATAAATATAATGCAGAGTATTGGCAATAGGCAAAGTGAGACTCACACTGAAAAGCAAGGAGCTAAGGAAACACTGAAAATTAATGGGATGAGGCTCATTTTGAGCGTCATTATATAAGATACAGTTCTAAGAAGTCTCTTTGCATGTGGAAAGAACGTAAGACATAGGGTTAGACAACTAGAGTTAAGTCCCATCCACCATTTCTTACCACATCACCTTAAGCAAGGCTCACAACTTTTCAGTGTTTCAGTTGTTTTTGGGTATAAAATGAGGATAACAATCTACCTTACAGGGTTTAGTGAAAATTAAACAAGATAAGGTACATGAGAGAGCTTGACAAGCCATAAAGTTCTATAGGCGTATTAAGCAGCAAAGACTTATGGCAAATGTGTAGAGGATTTCAATTAAATCTAAGAAAGAACTATCTACAATGTTATATAGGCCGGTACAGAAATGGGTTCCCTCACAGGTCAGGGATCCCTCTCTTCCGAACATTTTCAAATAGAGAATATGTTGGAAATGAGTTCCACTTGTTGGAAATATGGCAAAGAGGACTTCTACCTTAGAAGAGAGGTTGCCTTATATTATTTCTAAGATTACTTATAACCCAAGACCTGTGATGAGTAATTTTTGGCAACTGGGGCAGTTTCAGGTTTATATATGGCAATCTTCATACACACAGTTTCCTTCCTTCTTAAGGCTGGTATAGAGAACTTCTATCCATGAGAAGAACTCAAGCAGAACTCTAAGGCTGGTTGGTCTCTGTGCCTTTGGCTATTAGTGAAGAGTTGGCCCTTGTTGGTACAAACCCAAGGATGTGCAGCAGGAAACAAGAGTTTTCTTCCTCCGTCACAGACCATGCCTCTTACATGACAGCAGCAAAACTATAATACAGTAAATGGCACCACCAGCCCCCCAATTGCTCAGACCAAAAATGAGAGAATCATCATTTCTCTCATGTCCCACATCCAATCCATCAGCATCCGTTTAACTCTAACATCAAAGTGACTCTCAATACCCTGGTTCAAGCCATTGCCATCTCTCATCTGGAGTGCTGAAGCAGCCTTCTACTGATCTCCCAACTCAGAGGCTGTTCTCCATAAACAACTAGAGTGTTCCTTTTAAATTGTAAATGAGGTCACGTCACTCTCTGTTCTCTGTTCCCAGCCCTCTAACAACTTTCTATGACACTTGGAAGAAAATCCACACTCCTTTCTGAAGCTTCCAAGGCCCTACATCATCTGGCCTCTGGCTACCTTTCCAACCAGTTTTTATCAAGCTCATTCCACTCTAACCATATACCAAACATACCAACCACATCTTTGCATTTTAATTTCTCTACTTGATGTGCTCTAAGTGGTGTGCCCTCACCACTTATCAAATAATCCCCTCCTTCTTCACCACTCCCTACCACCTTACCTTGCTTAAATTTTCTTCATTAACGCTTACTACCATATGACTAATTAGGTATTTATTTGCTTCTTTTTTGTTGTCTATTTACCATCTCTCCATTAAAATATAACTCCATATGAGGCTTTATTTTTCATTGTATTCACAGTATCTAGGGTAGTTTCTGGTATATGGTAGATATTAAATAAACCATTTTTGAATGAATGAGCTTATGCTTCCTTTCAAGTACTAGGGTTTTGGGTGACACACTTACGGAGATAATTGTGGCAAATTTGGGGGATGATAGTGATGTCTAACACTCAATTTTAGGTATAACTTACACTGTGTGTGTAATGTCATCTCTATCCATTACCCCCAAACCATCAGTAAAATTTGTCTACACCCAGCAAGTCGTGGTAGTAGTGCCTTGAGGGAAATACAGGTATTCCACAATGGGAGTACCTTAGAGAACATCCACTGCCAGAAACCAGGTGAGAGCCAGGAAACCTGTTATCATGTGGACTGCCCAAAGAATGGAGGTATCTCCTGAAATTTTCAGAAAACTTAGAGAGAAGACAACTTTCAACAGAATGTGATTGAGGTTCATGTCATTTTACTGAGAAGGAGAAAAAAGGGTAACTCCGTAGAGTTGAAGGAGCCTCCGAATGAGAGAGGAGAGACATGTGCACTGCACTTTCCTCTGAAGATGTATCCGTCAGAATGGTGAATAAATGTCTCCCAGCAAAGGGAAAGCTTTAGCAAAAGTAAGAAAATCATCACTGAGGTGATGCTTTTCTACCCTCTGTGTGAACTGTAAAGAGCAAAATACCCACTTAGCTGTCTCTATTTCCAAGGCTGGCTGGCTTCTAGATGAATCCCAAAGATTCCTGGCTACTCTCAATAGTTATATTATTTCTGAATAAGGTCCATTTTTGAGTTTGAAGACCCTAAGGAATTGGCTTTTATTTGGCTCTCCTAGGATCACCTCATTCTACCTCTGGATGATCCAAAACCCGGGGAAAGAAACATACACACACACACACACACACACACACACACACACAAAGTAAAAAATTTATCTCTACTAACATCACAACTTAACCAAACTCCTATGAAAAAATGTTATTTAACATGTGTAATTTAACATGTAATTTAACAGCACACTTTCTTAGATAAGGACCAGGGAATGCCTATGGCTTAACCTCCTTAAGGAAATCTTATAGTCTGGCTTTGAGGAACCAGCCTTCTCCCCCCAGTTCAACCTCTTCCAATGATCTGTTGTTTCAAATTAGTCATTCTCACAATGATGATTCCAGTAAAGCTTTTTTTCTGTTAAGCTGTGGTAAGTCAAAACCTACATCAGAGAATACAAAGTCACCACTCTCGGGGGGTGGGGGGGGCTAAGAAAAAAACATGGTTTTCTGCGTTTTCAGTTGTTTGAAAAGAAAGAAAACCTCAAACTACTAAACCAGAAGTGACCTTTTTTTTTTAAGTAGTCTACTTTGGGTTTAGCATTTCATAAAGGAACAATGATTGACTCTACTTTTGATGAGCACATTCAAAAGGTTTTGGGGTTTTGACATTCCTTGTGTTCCTGCTTAAAGGAAAATAACTAAAGGAACTGTTAATATCTCTTCCCTGAAACCAGTGCTTAAAGCATAGTAAGCTACAACCCTGTCTTCAGAAAATCCCAAAGGCATCCTAGCAGAGCTCAGACTTAGATAGATAAAAGTACCAGTAGTACCACAACTAGCTAATGGCATCAGTCATCTCAGGATGCCCAGCACCATTCCTACTCATCTTTGCTCTAATACCATTATGTAGGAGGGCCCACTGACCCAAAAAAATGGTCCAGCAAACTTCCCGTGACCATTAGAACTGGTGTACTTGGATGGATGGAGTCATACGAAGAAGAAATGGATGAGGAGAATTTCATTGTGAGGGTTGGGAATACAGATCATCAGCCAAAAGAAGAGTGACTACCTCTCTGACTTTCTCCATGAGGTACCTGGTCAGAAACCTGACCATATAGAGCAGATTAATCAACAGAAGAGTTTCAAGGAGAGCAGGTGACACATTCCAACCTGGACTTTTAGTTTTGTTCATTAATTTATTCAACAAATATATATTGTGTATCTCCTAAACGACAGTTTCAGCTTTAATTACCTATAATTTTTCCTCAACAGTCTCCCAAAAGCTCCTGGTAATGCCAATGACCAAATAAATCTTTCTTGTTTTCTAATTCTATGAATTAGGGTGCACTATTTTTTTTCATCTGTAGCCTCAAACTCCCATTGAATAATCTAGTCAATGCTGGATAAACAAGCACACACGTCCTTGAGGCAACACAACTATAGATTCACTACTCTAAAAAACATACACATTGAAAGACTTTTGCCTTATAATGAAAGTTATTTAGTCAACAAATATTAATTGAGCACCTAATATGTGCCAGGCACTGGGTTAGGTAATGTGGATACAGTGGTAAACAAGGCAGAAAAGGTCTTGCTTTTGGAATTTTTTTTTCTAGCAGAAAAAAAAAAAAAAAAAAAACACCCGGATATTTTTAAGTGGTTAAATAAATAACAGGCAGATTCCTGGCTTAAAAACTGGAGCCCAGGGCTTCCCTGGTGGCGCAGTGGTTGAGAGTCTGCCTGCCAATGCAGGGAACACGGGTTCGAGCCCTGGTCTGGGAAGATCCCACATGCCGCGGAGCGGCTGGGCCCGTGAGCCACAATTGCTGAGCCTGCGCGTCTGGAGCCTGTGCTCCGCAACAAGAGAGGCCATGATAGTGAGAGGCCCACGCACCGCAATGAAGAGTGGCCCCCACTTGCCGCAACTAGAGAAAGCCCTCGCACAGAAACGAAGACCCAACACAGCCATAAATAAATAAATAAATAAAAATTTAAAAAACAAAAAAACCAAAAAAAAAACCAAAAAGCTGGAGCCCATGTGTGTGGAGAAAACCTTCTCAGATGTTTGTCTCTATGGGGAAAATGAGAAATGCAGCCATTTCTGGAGGAAGAAGAAGGCTAAAGAAAGGTTTGGGGGTTTTTTTGGTTTAGTTTGGTTTGGTTTATCTTTCAGTGACAGGAGATACTTGAATATATGTACATACTGGTGGAAATTATTTCATAGAGCTAGTTTGAAGATTTAGAAGAAAGAAGAAAATTTTTAAACAGGTAAAGTAGGGAAGAGGAAATTAGTGCACACAGAAGGTCCTCTTCCTCCACTGTATCAGATGGAAGAAAGAGATCATTCAGATACAAGTGGGTTTGTGTTTTGGTGGTAAAAGTGAGGTTCCATGGTGGGAGGAGGGGATGAGGTTGGTTTATAAAAGGAAAAGACATGATGTAGTTGTCTCAAACAGTGAAAATAACATGCTTACCAGGGAACTGAAGAAAAAGTGCTGGGATGTGTTGAATGCCTATTTGAAATCTGTGATCACTAATGTAAAGCAGTGGTTCTCAGCCAGGAGTGATTTTGCCTCCCCACCTTCAGCCTGGGGACATTTGGCAATATTTGGTGATATTTTTGGTTATCACACATGGGGGGAGGGGCATGGTACTGGCATCTAGTCGGTAGAGGGCAGGGTTACTGCTAAACATACGACAATGCATGGGCAGGACAGCCCTCACAACAAAGACTTGTCCAGCTCATAACGTCAATAGAACCGAGGTTGGAAAACCCTGATGTAAAGTGATGTCATATTTATGTATAGATCATCTCGGAAAAGCTACAGAAGGAGACAGTGATCCTCCTTGTGGGCAGAGATGGAGCCACAGGACAGGATGAGAAGAGGACTTATTTTCATCCTATATCTTTGTGTACCTTTTAAAATTTGTGCTATGTGCATGTATTACCTATTCAAACCTATCAAAAGACAGAAATAATTCACTGATAAATAATTGATTGGATGACTTAAGTAGCTGATAGATAAAAATAAAATGAAAATAGTCAATCGGTTTGTGTCATTTTTCTCCAGCAACATCCAGCTGTTAGGATGCCAGTATAAAGAGAATGGGATTTTTACAAGAGGAAAACAGGGACGGTAACAGAGTATTTTGGAATTCAGGGTCTTTCCAAGATACTGATTGTAACGACAGATCGTGGAACCTAAGCTGGATAGAGAAAAGAGTGAAGATAGAGAAGGAGCTGATGGATATATAAGAAAATGATAGCAGATGTCACAACACAGTAAAATATATATACATATTTTTAGGAGAGAAAATGTTGGACCAACTGAGTTGGAAAAAGGACATGATGTTGTGAAAATAAGGTGTCTGAAATCAAATTCCAGAGGAGATGTTGTTATTTTTAATGATGGCAAAGTCTAGGGAGAAGTCATGGTAATGAGCATTTGGAGAAAATAGGAAAAGGTTATTGTGAGACCAAGGTGAGAAGGCAAGAAACCAGGTGTTTGAATGGATCCCTCAGATCAGTGGCTTCTTCTGGAGAATGAAGTGCCTCCCATAGAGTGGCTTATTAATAATGGCAGACACTATTGTTTGACATTCTACGATGTGTTAGATACTATAAGTACGTATCAGCCCCTTTTTGCCCAAAAAAGTCAAGTGATCTGCCCAGTGATTGCATAGTTAGTAAGTAGAGGAACAAAGATTCAAATTCAGGTTTTTTAGTCCAAAGTCTGTGCCCTTTCCACTATGCCACATCTCTGTCCCCAGGAAAAGACAAACTGTCATCAGATCTATGGGAAGTTGGGTGCGCTTAACACTGGCAATAATATTGGTAATGGAAACTCTGGATAGTGGGAGATGGAGGGGAAAGAGAATATAGTGAGGAGAGGAGAGCCTGGCGAAGATGCAAAGATTTGCCTCACAGCTCTTCTTACCCTAGTAAATTCTTCTTAAAGTGGGCTTAAGTCATAATGAATGAGGAGGCCATGGAAGAAAGAAAGAACAAGGAAAAAATCCAGATCTTAGTGATTTCCAAAAAGGACACTCATAATGTTTATCTGTATTCTAAAATACAGTTTTTGTTACATGTATTCTGTTCATTAAAAAGGCACAAAAAATATATAAATATTAGTTATATTATGGGAAAACAGCTTTAATAACTGACAATCAAAGAGTTTTGAGGACTATTAGAGTTGGTTGCCCAAAAAGCATTCAAAATCTACCACCAAATGCAACCCATATTTTCCTAACACGTCCTTCCCAATCTCCACGTTTTCTCTACTTATGTAACTCTTCTAGTCACACATGCGCGCACACACACACACACACACACACACACACCCCTACAATTGCACTGGAAATATACATGCTGTATAGGGAATGGACTGAGTCCTCAAAAGATCTCTCTTGCTTCTCTGTTAGCATCACCTGATGGCTCAGGCTATGCATTTAGAAATAAAGATGCTGCCAGTGGGACACTGGCCTTTTAGTCTCTTTAGCTTATCATGTAAGCCTAGTCCTCTTTTCCCATCCCTTATACATTCATGTTGCATCCATAGACGTGAAAGACAGCCTCCCCTGAGGTAGACAGTAGACCCACCCCAAGAGGTGAGTTAAAAGGTGTCATTTTCAGTGTACCAAAGTGTGCTAGGCCACTTAAGATGAGTGTAGAACACCCTGGGAGCTGCTTCTCCCTGACTCTGCATCTTCACATGGCAGCCCAGAGTTTCATGTTCGTTACTCATAGTCTTCCTCCTGTCTGGCTCGCGGACCTTAGGTGAGATGAGGAACTGTAGAACTGCTGGACCCTGTGGTCTCAAGATCCTCTTGGTTCCTGTCTTCTCGCTTGACCTCAAGTGGACTTAAGAAGACCCTCATTCAAGACAACATTCTCAGTGCCTATAACAAGAAACCATAATGGAGAGAATCCCAAAGTGCTTTTCTTAGAGCTTATATAAGCCAAAAAATGTCTTAGATTCCTCAAAATTGACCAGAGAGAGCTCAGATACATTGACATATAAATGGTCAGCATTGGTGAGATTGAACACAGCCCCCAGGTAGCTGCTGCGGGCCCACATCTGGCCAGTAGTGCAGTAGTTCATCATCTTCCCCTCCATGAGCACCAGGTCCTGGGGGTACCTAAAGTTCCTCGTGTAGACCTTGTGGTTCAGGGGCTGGTTGTTGCAGGACTGACCCCGGAAGTACACTTTGGAATACACAAAATACAGCCCAGTTTCATTGATCACAAGGCTGCCCTTCTTATACTTCACCCCAGAGACCAGGGCAATTCCATAAGTGTCTTCCCATTCCAGAGGGATGGATCTTGAGTTGGGCTTGCCTGAAACCAAACCAGAGAGGAGCTTTCAGCCAGGAATGCTCATGTATCAACCAACCAAGCTTCCAAGGCAAAATTGTGGACCGTTCCTTGAGCAAATGCTTTTTACCCCAAATGACATAGCCCATATTGAACCAGGTGATGGATCAGGCCTGACCTGTTACTGAATTTCTTCACACCTTTATCAAATTGACGTCTTCAATTTTATCATCCACACATCTGGGACAATAGCATATGCCCCTAATCAACTGCAGTGAGAAATGATTGGGATGATTTTAGCTCTCTGGAACAAAGGTTCAGAACTAGTACCAAAACTACTAGGGTTTGAGGTCCATTCATGAGGTGAAAAGTCAAATCCAAGGAACTCTGAAGTTCTAAAGTTGGGAAGGACCTTAGGGATCATCTAGTCCAATCTTCACCGCACTAAGGATTCTTCAGTGTGGGCAAAAATCCCCTTTCATTTGTATCCCCACAGCATTATGTACATTCTTAAGCAGAGAATGCTGGAATTATTGCTTATGCACCTGTCTTTCCCTGTTAGATTGTAAGCTCCTTGAAGGCAGGAGCCATGTGTGGTTCATCTCCATGTCCCCCAGGCTTGGCACACAGCATGTGCTCAAGAAATGTCTGTTTATCTAAATTGGATCATTTTACAGCCTCTGCTGAAATAATTTCAGGGACAGCAGCATACCACTTTCCATGATACTTATCCACTTTTCAGATATTTGTGGACTTTACACTGGGAGTGCCCATACCACCTTGCTATCAAAGCATTTCACTCCACTACACGACCACTAGTGCCAGGACTGGGCTTCCCCTCTCCTTTTTCTACTCATGGACAAAGAAGAGTAAAGCTCTTACAGAAAACCAGGGAAACACGTACTAAAATAATTCATCATTCCCCATCTCCCCAGCTCTCACCTCTTGGACCTGTGGCCCAAATTCCCTAAGGGTCATTGGAATGAGTGAAAAGAGTGAGCTCCTTATGGGCAAGGATCACGTCATAAGCAGCTCCATTTCTCCAGTTTAGAACAAGGTCTTGCCCAGAGTAGGGGTTCAATGTGTGTGTGAGGTTGACCTGACTAGAAAGATGTAAATACTCTTGGGTTTCAAATACTGTCACTGGAAAGTATCAATTCCTGCAGAGCACAGTCATGGAGACCAACCAGCTCTTCTGCTTTCTGCCAAAGGCTTTCCCAAGCCCATCTTCCAGATACAGACCTGTTAAATGGGCTGCCTTTCTCAGCTCCTTTTTCTCAGAGGGTGGATTGGGGTGACCTGTTTCATAGAGAGATGAAATATATATGTAAAAAATGACATAACAACTATTCTTTTTGTGGGACTCTAAGCAGGGCATTTAAATAAAAGAGGTTTTATAAGCATAAATGGCAACAGTCTAACATAACCAACTCATTCAAGTCCAAATTGTAGGAATTACAACAGCCTGTATTTCAGAAACAGAGAGGTAAAAAGAAACTAAATTAAAATAGACACATGCATAAATTATAATGTTACAATAAAATAATAGAAAGGTTAGTTTATAAAGATGTGTCATATAAGTTATTGCATTTATAACTGGCCACAACTCTTTGAGGTAGAGATTACTGTCCCATCTTATAGATGGCAAAATGAGCTTAAAAGTTGGGTGGCTTGTATACGTATAACTGAATCACTTTGCTGTACACCTGAAACTAATACAATGTTGTTAATCAAGTATACTCCAATATAAAATAAAAAGTTATTTCCTGAAAAAAAAAAGTTGGGTGACTTATCCAAGAAGACCTGGTTACTCAGTGTCAGAGTGGGACTGACATGTCTCCTGAGTTCAAATCCAAGGCTCTCTCCTCTCTGACTCAGCTGCCCTTAGGACTCTGCAGGACAAAGGCTGAAGAAGACTGCTATTCTCCAGGCCACTAGGTCTTCCCCAATAGCATTCTACAATCTGCCCCAAATAAATTATCCTAAGATCTCAAACACCTTGAATGCTCCTCATTGAACGTGTAATTATGTACAAGTGTCCCCCACCATGTGATCTCTGCCTATCTGTCCAGCCTTATCGTGCTTACTTACCCACACTAGACATAGCTGCACAACAGTTCTGAACCCACCCAGCTTCCCTGCCTCTGTGCCTTTGCCCATGCTGTTCCTTCTGCCTGGGATGCCCTCCCAAACAGATCTCTGTGCTAAATTCCTATCAACCCTGCAAATACCATCTAAAATACCTCTTTTCTTGCAAAACCTTCCCAAGCCTTTCTAATCAAATATGATTGTTCCTGCCTTTGAAACCTAGAAGCACTCTGTCTTCACCTCTCTTGTCAGTTTTGACTCCCCTTTTTCTGTGGTAACTGTATAATTCCTCTTACTCCCCAAATAAATGGCAAATTCCTTACTATATGTTTAATCCACCAGAGTAATTAGCTCAGTTTCTACCCCAGGGCATGTGATCAGTACATGTTTGCTAAATTAAATTGAAAGATTTAAAGTAGACAACAGTTCTCAAAATAGGTACTATTTCTCTGACTTTAGATATTTCAGTGGAATAGCTCTACCACTTAATGAATTTAGCTAAGACGTTCAAGAAAGTTTCATAGAAAGGCGCTCATCCACATCAGGCTTCTCATGATTAGCCTGTAAAACTCTATATGGCGTGAGAATGCTCCAATCAGCTGAGAATATGATGTAAGCAATTATTACCTCTGTAGCCACCCAGGACCACCCACCATGAATGAGGTGTTAGTGAACAGGAAAGGCAAAACTGAGTCTCTTCTATATTCCTACACCACAAACCATCTGTGCAGCTGATCTGGCATTCAGCCATGAACTGACAGGAAATGGAACAGAGAATCACATGTTGTATATCCCTCACAGTGTTATTCTCATAGAAGGTGCTCAATAAAAATATCTGCTGGATAAATGCTGGAATAAAGTAGAAATATATCCTATATTTTGGTGATGACTGTATCCTGCTCCAGGGTCTTTGCACATGCCATTCTCAGTGCTGGAATGATGTTCCCAGCCTCCTACCCACCCACACACATCCACACATCCACATTAACAACACCTCCTTAGAGGGGGCTTTCCAGACCACTCAATCTTAGGTCACACTTAGTACAACTTAAAAGTATGTTGTCTGTTTGCTTGCTTTTGTTTATCTTCTCTAGCATGCTAAGAGCTCCATGAGGGCAAGCCGCTTGTCTCTCGTTCTGTCATCACCCACTACCCAACATCCAGCCTGGAGCACAGGAAACACTCCAAGAACATTTGTGAATGAATAAAAGATTTAATGAGTTAACTGTGGAAAAATGAAAGTGAACCAAATAAGAAAGGTTAAATAACCTACAATAGTACCTTCCAGAGAAAAATCACAGTTAACCTGTTGGAGTATAAATCCTTCTAGATGTTTACTAAGACTATAAAAATATGCATATGTCAATATTAAACTAAACACACTGCTTTATAACTTGTCTTTTATCCAACAATATAGAATGCACAATCTCTATGGCATTAAATGTCCTTCTAACATATAGCTTTTTTTAAAAAATTAATTAATTAATTTATTTTTTTGGCCGTGTTGGGTCTTCGTTTCTGTGCGAGGGCTTTCTCTACTTGTGGCGAGCGGGGGCCACTCTTCATCGCGGCGCGCGGGCCTCTCACTGTCGCGGCCCCTCCCGTTGCGGAGCACAGGCTCCAGACGCACAGGCTCAGTAGTTGTGGCTCACGGGCCCAGTTGCTCCGCGGCATGTGGGATCTTCCCAGACCAGGGCTCGAACCCGTGTCCCCTGCATTGGCAGGCAGATTCTCAACCACTGCGCCACCAGGGAAGCCCTAATATGTAGCTTTTAGTTGCTGCGTATTATGCTCTCGTCTGAATACATCGTAATGTATTTAACTAATTTCCTATTAAGAGGCATTTATATTTCTTCTGACTGGTTTATTATAAATAGCCTTATAAGGAAGTGATGAACATCCTTATTATAAATTTTCAGGCACATTTTGATTATTTTCTTAAATAATAAAGCCTTAGTGATGAGATTACAAGGTAAATTAACAGTTTTAATCCTTTGATATCTTTTTCCCAACTGCTCTTTAGAAAAGGTGTAGCAATTTACATGCCCACTGACTCTCAACTGTTGAAGCAGACCCTTTTCTCTCACATTTTTGCCAATCTGGGTTTTTTTTTTTTTTTTTTAAACTTCACTAATTTGATGGATAAACCTGGGTATCCCCCTTTTTAAATTTGCATCTCTTAGCTCATTAGTAAAGTTGCTAATTTGATTTCTGTGTGATAATTCACCAATATCTGGTCCATCTGGGTTTATCTAGGAAAGATACTTGATACTTGTTTAGTGGGACAGGTAGACCTGACTCATCTGTTCACTCGACTTTTAATTACTAAAATGACTCCAGAAAGTGGGTGAAAGATGAGTAATTAGGTACGCATTTTACCAGCCACATTCCACTGATTTTCAAAGCTATCTTATTTTAGAAATCCTCCAGAGGTTTTATTTTTCTAACAAATGTTTTTACTCTGCTTGGGTACGTCTGGAATTTCTAACTCTTTAGGGACTCAGACCCAGAACTAGAAACCAGAGGATCCTATGGATGGCTCCTACAAGAGCCTACCTGCTAGGGCAATAGGGTGACTTGGGTTTCTCAGGCATATCCTGAGAAATTGGAATAGTCTCCCCTTACTGGGTGGCCAGTGCTGTCTTCTGTTTTCTTCCCAATTTCTAAGGATGAGATTTACCTATTGTCTTTGCAGAGGCATCTTGCTTGTCATCTTTATTCTCATTCCATGGCCATCAGAACGAGACAGGAGTTTCCCTATGACATGAGGCACCAGAGCATGTACTGGGAAGCACTATAAGTGACAAGGCATTAGGAGCCTATGTTCCTTCTCACCCCAGTTTCACAGCAGTGGTCTTGGGCACATCACCTAATCTATCTGGTGTTTTGTTTCTCTTCTGAAAAATGAGATGACTGGACCAGATGTTCTCTAAGCTCCCTTCCAACTCTTACCAAATCTAAAGTTCAGTGAATCTTAGTTTAATGAGTTGCAGTATTCTAAATCTATCTGTCCACAGTTTCCAAAACTATGTCCTGAAAATTTAGAAGGTCAATGTTCAACATTTTCATCTTCTTCCTGTCCTGGATCTCATACAAAGGCTTTTCCTTTATTATCCAATGTAGCTCACGATTGCCTCTGTGAGTGAAGTGGGACTACCCTTTGAATAATGGCAAAAGTCTTCCTCCAAGCTTTCCAGTGGCTGCAAAAGAACCATCCTAATGTGGATGATTGGTTGCCCACTTTTTAAAAGCTTAAATATATCCTATGAAAAAATTTTAAATAAGGTCTGACTCTTAAGTAATCCCTTATAGAGATTAAATAGGAGAGCACAGATCTTTCCCAGCAGCAGCTATCTCTGCCTTTACCTCCCCTTCTCTCCCGAGAAGTTATAGCCACAGCCCTGTGCATGGGAACCAGGAGGCCTGAGGAAGGGGACAGGCCTGGAGCCAACTGCTAAGGGGCAAAGGTCCAGGGTTGTATAAGTGTGTTGCCCTTTCCAAATTCAAGCAGAAATTATTTTGACTTTTGTGCGATATTCAGCTACACTAATTTTGAACAATTAAACTCACTTCGTATTTTAGGCCAGCTCAAAGAACCAAAATGACCAGAGATTCAGAATTGGTTAGGATTCCTCTTCCATAGTATACATATGCCCAAGAATGAGATGGAATTCAAGGCATGCCCCCAACATGGTTCAGCGCTAAGGACTATCTTTCTAACTCATGTACACGCATGAAAGGACTCACCTATTTGCTTCTCCAAAGATGATTCTGTATGCCTTTGGCTGGTGGACTGGTGAAACCAAAAGAGAAAAGGTATATAATAAATATGAAGTTCTTTAAGCAAAGGAGGCAGAATTGTCAAATAAACTAAGCACTGGAAAGGGAATCTAAACACCTTAGAACCTCTGCTAACTCAGACTCCGGCCAAGTTGTGCCTCTCCATGCC
Source organism: Eschrichtius robustus (assembly GCF_028021215.1). Lineage (NCBI taxonomy): Eukaryota > Metazoa > Chordata > Mammalia > Artiodactyla > Eschrichtiidae > Eschrichtius > Eschrichtius robustus. The sequence continues at coordinate 130,102,960 of NC_090826.1, read as the reverse complement.
TCAGTTTTGTGATCTGGAATAGTTCCAATATTTTAAAGTATTTTCAAGGAAATTTAGCTTGTCCATTTGAACAAATTCACTTGTGAGCAAGATTCCAAGTTCCTTTTCTTTCTGGAATCACTGAGTACAAGGTAGGTAGCAGCCAACTGAGAAAAGAAGAACTCTCATTACCAGTCCTAATTTGGCCCTGATCCTTCCCAACATAGATAATATTCCTTTCACTCATTTGAGCCCCCATTTCTCTGCATATAGAACAGGATGGCTAGAGTGATTCATTCCTAAGACAGGAGAAAAGGATTGCCAAGTACTTTGCAAGCAAGACTGTGGTCCATATGGATCCCTATCACCTTCCTCCCTCCACTACAGCAGGGCTGTCTCACACCTGTGCCTTCAGGGCACAGCAATTCACGGGGCAGCTTACCTCTCTGAGTTCGGCCAGTTCCTTCTGCAGATGGAAGAGCTGAAATAGTCCCATCCCCAATCCAACCAGGGCCACCAGAACCATGAAAAACATCACAAGGAGACACAGGCCTGTGTTGTGGTCCCTCCTCTTCTTCAGAGGTGGTGGTAGTGGCGGTGGCCTCCTTTGCCCGGGCCTTCCTGGCACAGAGGACGGACAGGGGAAGACTGACCCTGGAGAGCCCCAGGGAGAGCTGGCACTGCTGTCCACCCAGAAAATCTGGGGGTACGGGTAATTCAAGGGCTGCTGCATGGCAGCCAGTGCCTCGGGCCAGCCCCCAGCCAAGGGCTTTCCTCCTTCTCAATCCTGGGGAGTCCCGGGTGTCAAGGACGGGACTCCTGTTTCTTCTGACTGCTCTAGAGAAAGGAGCCGGCTCTCTCTTTATAGAGTTTCCAGAACCCAGGGAAACACCTCTCTTTCGTTCTTTCTTTCCCTCTTTCTGCTTCTCAAAGAGACACCCACTCGCTTTGCATCTGAAGCTGAGAAGCCTCAAGAAGCTCAGAGCAAACCCGGGGAAGTTTCCGCCCACAATCTTCTGATGAAAGCTTTCAAAACCCCAATTGCTGCTGCCTTGCTGCCTGAAAGGCTGGTAGGGCGGGTTCCTCACCTCAGGCCCCGTGACAGCAGGTAGCCGCAGCACAGCCCTGTGGACTTCGGCCATTGCCCAGCCATGGGGAGAGTGGCCAGTGGGGCACATTCAGGCACTGAGGGGCGAGAGCACGGAGTCATGGCCAGAGAAGCCGCTTCTATGTCTCACCTTTGGCAGGAGGGAATCGTCCCCCTGCCGCCATCCCTTCCCCACACCCAAATACTATTCACCCTGACATAGCAAAGCAACATAATTTACAGCTTACAAACCTGCTCTGCCCACTCTGTAGAGATCAGATCAGAGGTTACAAACCCGTCACCCATATGCCTTACGGAGCCCACAGACCTGCTTTGCTTGTGCCTCACAGTGTTCTTTCTTTCTACTGATTGTCCCCTTTAAAAATTGGGATATTCCATATATTTTTTAATTTATATTATCTTTTTTTTTTTTTTTTTTTTTTTTTTTTGGCTGTGTTGGGTCTTCATTTCTGCGCGAGGACTTTCTCCAGTTGCGGCGAGCGGGGGTCACTCTTCATCACGGTGTGTGGGCCTCTCACTATCACGGCCTCTCTTGTTGCGGAGCACAGGCTCCAGACGCGCAGGCTCACTAGTTGTGGCTCACGGGCCCAGCCGCTCCGCGACATGTGGGATCCTCCCAGACCAGGGCTCGAACCCGTGTCCCTAACATTGGCAGGCAGATTCTCAACCACTGCGCCACCAGGGAAGCCCTATATTATCTTTATATTATGTTTTGAACCACTAGAATATTGAACCGTCTGGAGACCCTCTCTGCACACCCCACCAGCTGGAGCTGGGCAGCAGCTGCTCTTGGGGATGGGACACAGGTGTTCCAGGCTGCCCAGCCTGCACACCCTCCACTGTATTTCTCACGCATCTCACCATGTGAAACGGCTTTCCTGGTCCCTCCCTGTAGGCCTTTCTGTTTGCCATATCTGTTATGGTTGTCAGATGGCACCCAGTTAAATTTGGATCTCAAATAATAACTAGTTTTTAGGATAAGTATGTCTTAAACATTGCATGGACTATAGTAAAAATTACTCGTTTTTTATCTGAAGTTCAAATTTAACTGGTTATCCTAATTTTTTTTTTTTTTTTAACTAAAGATGGGACTCTACCTAAACTTATTTCACATTTTCTCTGGCTTCAAATACCATTTACATTAATTTCCAAGTGCTCAGCTCCACATATATCATATAAACCTCTCATAAATCCCTATTTTCCATTTTATCAAAGGGTTCTGCCTTTGAAGTTTCATTAGTTGTTATATCATGTTTTGGCATTTCTATGGCTATCTTTCTGGCTCTCCACCTGAACCAAACCGACACCAAACTTATTTCCCTGCTCCATTCTGCCCACCCCCGTTCACAATACAACCTGTTTCACCTGAGGTCACTCTTTCTGGTGACAAATTCCACTCCACTCTCTTCCCCTCCTCCAGCATTGAACTAGTCACCCAGGACTGTCGATTTTACCTGAGCCATGCTTGTCACATGAGCACGCTGCCTCCCTACTGTCATTGCCTAAGGTCAGGCTTTTATTATCTCACCTGAAATATTGCAGTGATACTCTAACTTGTTTCCCGGCCACCAGCCTTTCCCAAGCCCAAGTCACCCTGCATAATGCTGCAAGAATGATGTTTTTAAAAACAAATTCAGTTCTCACTTCCTTGCCTAAAACCTTCTGTCGGAAAGTTTGATTCTGGGAGTGGCCCAAATGCCTTAGTGTGACACACAAGGCAGTCTGTTGAAATCAGACTCCAACAGCTGGCACTGCCCCCTCTCCAGGCACTTCTGCCCACATCCCAGTCTCCATGCATGAAACAGGGAGACAGATGAAATCAGAATGACGGCACAATGTTCTCACTCTCTTTTACAGATGGGCAGAGGTAACGTGCTTTAGAACTCACATACGGCTTTCTTCATAGTCATGAAAAATGATGTTTATAATTAATAATCAGAAAATATAATTTTAAGAATTCCACCATATGTACAACCAAAAACACAACCCTTAAAGTATCCTGAAATAACTCTTAATAACAACTGAATAGAATCATATTTTTTAAACTATAAAAATTTTCCTGAAAATGACAAATATTCAAATAAATGGAAAAAATACACCATATCCTGGATGGGGAAGATAGAAAGAAAGTGTCACATGATGGTTAGGGAGTTAAACTGCCTGGGTTCAAATCCCAGTTCTTCCATTTATTAGCTATGTGAACTGGACAGGTCACTTTCCCTCCTCTATGCCACAGTTTTCTCATCTATAAAAATGGGCATGATCACGATAGTACCTATTTCATAGGTACTATTGTGAAATTTATGAAAATTAAACGAGTCAAAACATTTGTTACACTTAAAATAGTCCTCAACATCAAAGTAAGCACTCAAAAAATGTTGCTGTTCTTGTTGTTGTAAATACAGTGTATCTTCCCACAAATGATTCATCTGTAGACTTAATGTAATTTACCTTCTTTCACTAAGGATAAAAGAAGGTAGAGGGGGTGGAGATGGGGGAGAGATGTTGCAGGGAAAAGTACAAGTCAATGTCTGACATCAGTATCTAAGTGGTTGAATCCCTTGACACCATGATGATCTTACCCTATGTCCTCACCTCTACTTGGTATTATCCACTTTTCTAATTTTTACCAAGTGCTATGGATATAAAGTCATATCATACTATTAATTTTTTTTTCTGATTTCTTGTGAGGTTGAACATCTTGTCATATTTTTGTTATACAAATATCTTCCCTTTTGTGTATATATCCTGTTTTGTACACCATGCCCATTTTTCAGTTGGGTTTCTTATCTCTTTGTGTTTATTCACAGGATTTCCTTGTACCTGATATTCTAGATATTAATCTATTGTTACTTTTAGACATTGAAAATATCTCACACCATCACAGATTTCATGTATAGGCTTTCACCTCTCTGGAGTTCATCTTTGTTTGTGGTATAAAAGAGTTCATCTTTGTTTTTCTCCAGGTATGAACCAGTTTTCCCAACACAATCTATATTTTCCCCAGCTGAATTACAGTGGTATATTTATCATATATGAAGTCTATACATGTAGTCGGGTCTTTTTCTGGGTTCTTATCTCTGTTTCATTGATTTATTTCTCTATTCTGGTACTAGGGTCACACAGTTTTCACAATTATGGCTTTCTAAAATGTCTTGAGAGCTAGAATGGTAAAAATTTCCCTCTTTGATCTTCTTTTTCAAAATTGAGGTAACTATTTGAGTATATTTAATCTCTCCTATATGTATTAGGAAAAGAAAAACTATCATGGTCTTAAAATGTTCTACTGGACTATTAACAGTAATTGCACTAATTTAGGGGAAGTGTTTTCTTTACAATGTTTTTGCCCTATCCGCAGTTTTCCATGTGTTCTTTATGACTTTTAAAATTTTTCTTCGGGATGGTCTTATCCATTCTTTCTTAGATAAATTGCTTGATACTTTGTAATTTTGTTGTGATTATAAATGTTGTAATTTTCTGTGGCATTTTTAGATTCTGCGGTAAGCAACCTCTAAGATGACCCCAATGACCCCCCCACCACCTGGTATTCATGCCCTTTCATAATTTCCTCCTCTTGAGTGTGGGTTGGACCTACTGACTCACTTCTAACTAATAGAATACAGCAGAAGTGTTGGGATAGCACTTCCCAGATTAAGTTATAAAAAGACTGCAGCTTCTGCATTGCAGATGGCTGACTTCTCATTGTATCCTCACGTGGCGGAAAGAGAGAGGAAGCAAGCTCTCTCCTGGCTCTTACAAGGGTAATAATCCCATTCATGAGGGCCCCACCTTCGTGACGTCATCTAATCCTAGTTATTTTCAAAAAGCCCCACCTCCTAATACCATCACATTGGGACACAGAATTTTAAGTTATGAATTTGGGAGGGACACAAACATTCAGTTCCATAACACCCACCTAAACCAACCTTGAATTCCTGACCACAGAAATTTTAAGATAAATATTTTTTATTTTAAGCCATTACATTTTGGGGTCATTTGTTATGCAGCAATAGATAACTAATACAGATAACTATAACTGGTTTAAATAAATGTTCTTCACTTTGTAACAAATAATCTTGAATCTTACAAACTTGTGGAACTCTCTTTTTATTTCTGATAGTGTGTCTATTGATTTCTGGGGTTTTTTCTATAAAGATATACATTATCAGTGGACAAAATGAGAAGTTTTAATCTTCCCTTCCAATCCTTATGCCTCATTTTTTTACTTTTGTTTTTGTATTGTCTCAAACCTCAAGAAGAACTACGTAAAACAGTAACTGTGATTGTGGGTATCTATGTCTTGTCCCTAATCACAAAGAGACTGCATCTAAAGTTTCTCACAGTAAGTATGATGTTTTCCGAAGGTTTTTGTTTTTTATATATCACTTTTGTCAATAAAAGTTTCCTATTGTATCATCAGCATCTCATCAGCACACAGATGAAACACAAATTAGGATAGCTTGAGGAGGGCTTAATAAAAAGGACTGTTTACAAACATAGAGGTAAAGTGTAGGGAAATCGAAAAGGATAGTATAATATTCTAGCAATATTATAAGGAACAGGGTTGTTATGACCACTAGTCAAGGGGAAAGGTAAGTTATTGGAACCTAAGGAGAGAATTGTGTGGAGAAGACAGCCTAAACAGGAATTGTGACTTCCAGTCAAGACTTGCAGCCAGCCCTAGATGAGCCTGGAGAATAAATACCCTGTCCTACCACCTTCCCCCTTCCCTCCTGCTGGGGTTCCACTCTAGGCAAATTCAACCCGAAGCCAGAAGGTGAGGAAGTCCATTGATGTAGTCCATACAGGATAAATTCACAGGAGAGAGAGCAAAATATAGTCCCCTTCCCCACCATCACCTTCATCATGTTCGTACTGCCTAGAATTTTAATTCTGGCTTGTGATGGAGTCTTATGGTTCCTTTGTACCAATATTTAAATGGCAATTTAGTTGGATATACATTTCCAAATCTAATGTTCTTTATCTCTCTTTTTTTCAAAATTTTGCAAATATTACTCTTTGTCTTCTCACATCCAGATTAGTGAGAAGTGTGTGGTCAAACCACCTCCTATTCTTTTTAGGCATTTTTCTTTTTCCCCTCTAGAAAGTTTCAGAATATTCTCTTTGCATTATTAATTTCACTAAAATGAATATATATCACTTCTTTTTCCAATATAGCCTATGTGGTACTTTACAAGCCTTTTCAGACTAAGGTCTTTTACCTTTCTTTTATTTGGGGAAATTGTTTAAATATTTCTTTCTCTACATTTATTTCGTTTTCTTCTGGAACTCCTATTACAAGGATGCTGACATTTCAATTTCTACTCTCCTCACCTCTAAGCTTTTCTTTCAAAATACTTTTCTACTTTTTTGATGCTTTGCAGCTTTCAGAAATCTTCCAGCTCAGTAATACATTCTTCAGCTCTATCGTTTCCACAACTTAACATATCCATTAAGATTTCTATTTCAACTATTACATTTTTCAGACCCAATATTTCCAGTTAGTTCTTCCTTGAATTGTTTTTCTTGACTAATGTTATCAGTATTTCACCTTTATATTTTTTGAGGGTATTTCTCCTGCTTATTTTAAACTTATTTTCTCTGGTCTGTTCATTTTCTCTGCCTGGTGTATTTTGTTCAGTATGTTGTCTTTCTTATAGAGCAGTGTGTTCCTCGCGTGTCTGATCACTTTTCCTTGCGAGCCTGTACTCACTCTCCTGGGAACGTCAGCTATCATAGAGGATAACGTGCAGCATGTATGTGGGAGTTGGAGGTCGGGAGAAGTGAAGGTGGCTAAAGCCCAGGGATCCAGGAGTACCTTGTGCCCTTCCTAGAGAGCTTAGGGAGTTGGCAGGTGGTCACTCCTTTGGAGGAAGAGCCTCTGGCATTATACTCTGGGGTCAATCAATCATCCCCTGTTTGTCACCTACCTTACCAAGTAAAACTTCCCTAGTTTCTGCCTGGCATTGCTCTTTTTCAAGAGATTTCTTCCTCAGTTGGAGTCACCTGCCTATACCTGCTGTTGACTCTTCCCCATCTCAGCCAGATTCCAGCACTATCTTGATATTCCCCCCCCCAGTGCTGCTGGGCAATCACTGCTGTTTATCTCCCTCAAAATGACAACCAAGCAAGATAGGAAAGAGAAACAAACAGAACCATAAACCTCTGGCCCAACCTATCTTCCTATGGCATCTGACCCTCTTCTCCCGTGTGCTGCTGTAAACATATACCCACATGTACACCGAGACCCAACTACCACCCTTTTCCCCTCACGAGTTTCTCATGCTTATGTCCATTTCTCAGGCCCATCAAGACACATCCTGTTTCTTGGAGTTGTTTCAAGGGACAGAGTCAGAAACTCATGTTCATATGTCAACTTGTCAGCCCTGCTATGTTCTTTGCATCCGTTGCCTCTAGCGTTACTATGGGGATTAATTAAATGAGCTAATTCTCGTGAGGCACTTTAGGAGAGTGTTTGGAATATAGTACATGCTCTATACCTGTTAGCTGCAATTATTATTTATCATCATCATTATTAATATACATAATAAGTCTATGAAAATGAGTATATTATCTTCATAGATGAGTAATCGGATTCAGAGGAGAAAAGTAACCCTGGTAAGAGTTTGAACCAGGGTTCAGTCACATCCAAGTCCATTGGATCTCCAAAGAGTGTGCTCTTCCTACTGTTCTTTTTATAGATGGCCCTTTTCTACTCCCACCTCACAAGATCTGATTGGCTCAGGAAAATTTGCAAGATGTTGAAGGCTTTTTAATTCACTTTACTAGGTAGATGACCACAACTTTCTTTGTGCTTCAATTTGATCTCTTGTCTCCAAGAGAAAGGCAACTTTGATGTTCTTTTCTAGTATAAAAGAATGGGTTGGGGGATAAGCTATCAAGGGGAACTCTTGTTTCTCCAGGCCACAGCAAGTTGAAGGGGGAAAATCAGGAAGCTGTGGATGACAGCAGCAATGGGGCTAAAATTATCCTTCAGCCCTGCCACCCCATGCAACAGTATTATTGGATGTCAAGACTACTCTCATCCTTTCCCTGTCCTTTGTGTATCAGTTGGAGTCTGGTCAGGAAAACAGAAGCCACTCTAAGTATACAAAGTGGGGAAAGGATTAATACAGGAATTAAAGACTGGACAAGCAAAGGTCGGGAAGGACACTTTTAGGAAAATTTGAAGTGCAAAACCTATGCTACAACCAATAGTTTCAGCTTCCAGCAACACTGAAGTTGGTGATTCTTAGGAGGACAGCAGAAAGCTGTAGGGAAACCCCACACTACCTCTGTTGTCCCCACACCACACCACACATCAGTAGGTACTGTGACAACTAATGGCTTCTCCTTTACCACCTTCCAAATCTCATGCAATTGTTCTCATTGGTGGAATCTAATTGGGATCCCACTTGCAATGGAGTGTAGGAATTGTAATTTCTAGGCTTTATGCTCCTGGGAACAGAAAAGAGGGTAAAAAGACAGGGATAGTACTGAGTATTAAAAACTTACATTTGGTACACTGTGTCTATCTTGTTCAACATCACTGGGTAAAAACTCAACGAACATATACTGGCTGAATTAATAAGTGCAGGAGGGTCCCAGGTCAGGAAAAGCACTCTTTGGTGGGAACTGAGTTTCTTCTGCCACCTCATTCAGTGATGCTATGTGCTTCACCTCCTGATGATACTCTGCACGTGCTATTGGCCTGCTGCTGACTTATTGTAGAAGCATGGCAACATTGTATTTCTTCACCTTCCACTGAGGTGGGCCAAGTCACTTCTTCAGTTGTCACTGATGCAAATGTAAATCTGATCATGTCAATTTGCTGTTTAAAAGTATCACTTCAGTGGCTGCCCATTGTCTTTAGAATAAAATCTGAACTCTTTATCAGGACTTCCAAGCCCTTGCATTATCTGTGCTCTTCCTAACTCTCCAACTTAGCTCTTTCTACTTTCTTCTTCTCTCACCACACTAAGGCCACACTGGCCTTTCAGTTCATCAAATATGGCCAGTTCTTTCCTACCTCAGGACCTTTGCCTGCGATGCTGCCTGGAAAGTTCTTTGCCCCACTTATATTTGACCAGGTGCTAGAACGCTTCAATCCTAAATTAAATATCACTTCCTCAAAGAGGCCTTCACTTGTCACTCCATCTAAATGAGAAAATTACTATTTTCTTCATAATACTCTGGGGTTTTTTTTCCTCTTCTGGTGCTTATCACAATATCATAGGTATAGATATAAAATCCTGTCTATACTCTGCACTTGATTATATACCCAGCCCAGCACAGTGCCTGACAACTAATATGCACTCAATAAATAAATGTTGAAACTCTTTGCAGGCTCCTCATAAAGTAATTTTACAGAACGCTCAAGTTACAATTTACTTCCTCAATTTCTCTTCAATTGTTGGCTTTTAAACCCTGAGACAAGTCAGAAGGCATTTGAAAGGAAACACAGACTTACTCCTAAAGTCATCTACTACCATTAATAATCCAGCTGGATCTGAAGCATCCTTTGGTCTTTCCTGCCTCCAGAGGACCTTCTTCATACCCAAAGTATGTCCCAAGAAACCAGGGAGATACTCTGTCCTCCCTCCTGGCTCAAAGGTTTTAATACCATTCAGTGCATTACTATTTCTCTCAGGAGGTTCATCATGTTCTCCTGCAGTTAGAACCCGGGTGGCTGACCTTGACATGGTAAGTTAGGTATGGCCTTGCAGATTGACCATCTTGTATTCTCAGTCCTTGTATGCGAGCACGATAATACATTGTGCACAACAGGGAACAGTGTCAGAGGTCATACATTGGTTACCTAAATTTTGTCAGTGACTAATTGTTTTAATTTCACGAAGAGAAATGGCTAAACATGAATTCCAAGCCTAGAATAGTGCCTTGTATTAGAGGCATTCAATAAATATCTATTGATTATATGAATATAGGTGAAGAAACTGACACTTAAATAGGTTAAGTGACTTGCTTAAAGTCACACAGACTGTTGGTGTTTGAGCCAAAATTCTAATCCAAAAAGGACACAATGTGAGAGGGATTATGAAACAAGAATTCTCAAGACTACACTGTGGGGCTTCCCTGGTGGCGCAGTGGTTGAGAATCTGCCTGCCAATGCAGGGGACACGGGTTCGAGCCCTGGTCTGGGAAGATCCCACATGCCGCGGAGCAACTGGGCCCGTGAGCCACAATTACTGAGCCTGCGCGTCTGGAGCCTGTGCTCCGCAACAAGAGAGGCCACGACAGTGAGAGGCCCACGCACCGCAATGAAGAGTGGCCCCTGCTTGCCGCAACTGCAGAAAGCCCTTGCACAGAAACGAAGACCCAACACAGCCAAAAATAAAATAAAATTAAAAAATAATAATTAAAAATGAATATCTGCTTAAAAAAAAAAAAAAAAAGACTACACTGTGAGTAGTGTTCCCAAGTATACAGGGCTGGGAATCCACTGCCTATAGGGCAGTAAGTAGGCAGGATAGAGACAATATCTATTAAGAATGGAAATGTCTGAAGAAATATAAAGATCAGAGCAGAAATAAGTGAAATAGAGACAGAAAAACAATAGAAAGATTAATTAAACTAAGAGCTGGTTTTTTGAAAAGATAAACAAAATTTATAAACCTTTAGCCAGACATCAAGAAAAAAGAGAGGGCCCAAATCAATAAAATCAGAAATCAAAAAGAAAAGTTACAATCAATACCACAGAAATACAAAGGATCATATGAGATTACTACAAACAGTTAGACACCAATAAAATGGACAATCTCCCACGATGGAACCAGGGAGAAATAGAAAATATGAACAGATCAACTACCAGTAATAAAACTGAATTAGGAATTTTTTAAAAAGCTGGATGTGATGGTTTCACAGATTAAATTTACCAAACGTTTAGAGAAGAGTTAATGCCAATCCTTCTCAAACTATTCCAAAAAGTTGCAGAGGAAGGAATGCTTTTTAACTCATTCTATGAGGCCAGCATCACCCTAATACCAAAACTAGACAAAGATATCACACAAAAAAGAAAATTACAGGCCAATATCACTGATGAACATAGATGCAAAAATCCTCAACAAAATTCAACAATACCTCAAAACAAATTCAACAATACATTAAAAGAATCATACACCATGATCAAGTGGGATTAATCCCAGGGATGCAAGGATGGTTCAATATCCACAAACCAATCAATGTGATACACCACATTAACATATTAAAAAATAAAAATCATATGATTATCTCAATAGATGCAGATAAAGCTTTTGATAAAATTCAACATCTATTTATGATAAAAACTCTCACAAAGTAGGTATAGAGGGAACCTACCTGAACATAATAAAGGCCATGTATGACAAGCCCATGACCAAAATCACACTCAACAGTGAAAAGCTGAAAGCATTTCCTTTAAGATTGGGAACAAGACAAGGATGCCCACTCCCACCACTTTTATTCAACGTACTACTGGAAGCCCTAGGCACAGCAATCAGACAAGAAAAAGAAATAAAAGGAATCCAAATTGGAAAGGAAGAAGTAAAACTGCTACTGTTTGCAGATGACATGATACTAGACACCACCAAAAAACTACTAGAACTCATCACTGAATTTGATAAAATTAATATACAGAAATCTGTTGCATTTCTATATACTAACAACAAACTATCAAAAAGAGAAATTAAGAAAACAATCCCATTTACAACCACATCAAAAGAATAAAAATAAATCTAACTAAGGAGATAAAAGAACTGTACTCAGAAAACTATAAGACACTGATAAAAGAAACTGAAGGCAAGAAAAATAGATGGAAAGATATCCCATGTTCATAGATTGGAAGAATTAATATTGTTAAAAAGAGCATACTACCCAATGTAATCTACAGATTCAATACAATCCCTATCAAAATATCAATGGTATTTTTCACAGAACTAGAACAAATAATTCTAAACATTTTTTGGAAACACAAAAGACCCTAAACAGCCAAAATGATCTTAAGAAAGAACAAAGCTGGAGGTATCGTGCTCCCTGATTTCAAACTATACCTCAAAGTTAGAGTAATCAAAACAGTATGTACTGGCACAAAAATAGACACATAATTCAATGGAACAAGATAGAGAGCCCAGAAATGAAACCACACTATTATGGGTAATCAATCTATGACAAAGGAGGCAATATGATAGAGAAAAGACAGCCTCTTCAATGAATGATGTTGGGAAAACTGTACAGCTACATGCAAAAGAATCAAACGGGACTACTCTCTCACATCATGCACAGAAGTAAATTCTAAATGGATTAAAGATTTAAAAATAAGACCTGAAACCATAAAACATCTAGAAAAAAAACATAAAGCACTAAGCTCTTTGGCATCAGTCTTAGTAATATATTTTTGGATGTGTCCCCTCAGGCAAGGGAAAAAAAGCAAAAATAAACAAACAGGACTACACCAAACTAAAAAGCTTTTGCACAGTGAAAGAAACTATCGACAAAACAAAAAGTCAACCTACTAAATGGAAGTGAAGGGGAGAAGGTATTTGCAAACAATATATCAAATAAGGGGTTAATATGCAAAATATATTTTTAAAAAAACTCATACAACTCAACATCAAAAACACAAACAACCCAAATGAAAATGGACAGAAGATCTGCACAGACATTTTTCCAAAGAATACATACAGGTGGCCAACAGGCACATGAAAATATGCTCAACATCACTAATCATCAGGGAAATGCAAATCAAAACCACAATGAGATATCATCTCACACTTGTCAGAATGGCTATTATCAAAAAGACAATAATGGAGAGATATACCATGTTCTTGGATTGGAAGAATCAACATTGTGAAAATGACTATATTACCCAAAGCAATCTACAGATTCAATGCAATCCCTATCAAACTACCAATGGCATTTTTTACAGAACTAGAACAAAAAATTGCACAATTTGTTTGTAAACACAAAAGATCTCAGATAGCCAAAGCAATCTTGAGAAAGAAAAACAGAGCTGGAGGAATCAGGCTCTCAGTCTTCAGACTATACTACAAAGCTACAGTAATCAAGACAGTATGGAACTGGCACAAAAGCAGAAATATAGATCAATGGGACAGTATAGAAAGCCCAGAGATAAACCCATACATATATGGTCACCTTATTTTTGATAAAGGAGGCAAGAATATACATTGGAGAAAAGACAGCCTCTTCAATAAGTGGTGCTGGGAAAACTGGACAGCTACATTTAAAAGAATGAAATTAGAACACTCCCTAACACCGTATACAAAAATAAACTCAAAATGGATTAAGGACCTGTAAGGCCAGACACTATAAAACTCTTAGAGGAAAACATAGGCAGAACACTCTATGACATAAATCGCAGCAAGATCCTTTTTGACACACCTCCTAAAGAAATGGAAATAAAAACAAAAATAAACAAATGGGACCTAATGAAACTTAAAAGCTTTTTACAGCAAAGGAAACCATAAACAAGATGAAAAGACAACCCTCAGAATGGGAGAAAATGTTTGCAAATGAAGCAACTGACAAAGGATTAATCTCCAAAATTTACAAGCAGCTCATGCAGCTCAATATCAAAAAAAACAACCCAATCGAAAAATGGGCAGAAGACCTAAATAGACATTTCTCCAAAGAAGATATACAGATTGCCAACAAACACATGAAAGAATGCTCAACATCACTAATCATTAGAGAAATGCAAATCAAAACTACAATGAAATATCATCTCACACCAGTCAGAATGGCCATCATCAAAAAATCTAGAAACAATAAATGCTGGAGAGGGTGCGGAGAAAATGGAACCCTCTTACACTGTTGGTGGGAATGTAAATTGATACAGCCACTATGCAGAACAGTATGGAGGTTCCTTAAAAAACAAAATAGAACTACCATATGACCCAGCACTCCCACTACTGGGCATATACCCTGAGAAAACCATAATTCATAAAGAGTCATGTACCACAATGTTCATTGCAGCTTGGTTTACAATAGCCAGGACATGGAAGCAACCAAAGTGTCCATCATCTGATGAATGGATAAAGAAGATGTGGCACATATATACAATGGAATATTACTCAGCCATAAAAAGGAACGAAATTGAGTTATTTGTAGTGAGGTGGATGGACCTAGAGTCTGTCATACAGAGGGAAGTAAGTCAGAAAGAGAAAAACAAATACTATATGTTAACACATATATATGAAATCTGAAAAAAAAAAAAAAAGGTTCTGAAGAACCTAGGGGCAGGACAGGAATAAAGATGCAGACATAGAGAATGGACTTGAGGACATGGGGAGGGGGAAGGGTAAGCTGGGACGAAGTGAGAGAGTAGCATGGACATATATACACTACCAAATGTAAAATAGGTAGCTAGTGGGAAGCAGCCACATAGCACAGGGAGATCAGCTCGGTGCTTTGTGACCACCTAGAGGGGTGGGAAAGGGAGGGTGGGAGGGAGACCCAAGAGGGAGGAGATATGGGGATATATGTGTATGTATAACTGATTCACTTTGGTATAAAGCAGAAACTAGCATACCATTGTAAAGCAATTATACTCCAATAACGATGTTAAAAAAATAAATAAAATATAAAAAAATAAAGAAGAAAAATAAAGCAGATATAATTAAATATGTAAAAAAAAAAAAGATAACAAATAACAAGTTCTTGCAAGGATGTGGAGAAAAAGGAACCCCCCACCATGCACTGTGGACAAAAATGTAAATTGGTGCAGCTCCTATGGAAAACAGTATGGAGGTTCCTCAAAAAGTTAAAAATAGAACTACCATATGACCCAGCAATTCCACTCCTGGGTATTTATCTGAAGAAAAGGAAAAGACTAATTTGAAAAGATATATGCACCCCTGTGTTCATTGCAGCTTTATTTACAATAGCCAAGATATGGAAGCAACCTAAGTGCCCAGCAATAGATGAATGGATAAAGAAGATGTATAAAATGGAATATTACTCAGCCATAAAAAAGAATGAAATCTTGCCATTTGTGACAACATGGATGAACCTGGAGGGTATTGTGATAAGTGATATAAGTCAGACAGGGAAAGACAAATGCTGTCTGATTTTACTTATTATGTGAAATCTAAAAAACAAAGCAAATGAACAAACATAACAAAACAGAAACAGAGTCATAGATACAGAGAAAAAAACAGGTGGTCGCCAGAGAAGAAGTCAGTTGGGGGCCACGGGGGAAGAAATAGGTGAGGGAGATTAAGAAGTACAAACTCAGTTGCAAAATAAATGAGTCACGGGTATGAAATGCACGGTGTGGAGAATGTAGTCAAGAATTATGCAATATCTTTGTATGGTGACATATTGTAACTAGACTTACCATGGCGATCGAATAACAGGCACTCTCATAATGTTGTGGGTCAATTATACTTTAAAAACAAACCAACTCATAGAAAAAGAGATCAGATTTCTGGTTACCAGAGGCAGGGGAGGTTGGGAGTGGAATTGGATGAAGGCAGTCAAAAGGTACAAACTTCCAGTTATAAATAAGTACAAGGGATGTGATGTACAACATGATAAATATAATGAACACTGCTATATGTTATATATGAAAGTTAAGAGAGTAAATCCTAAGAGTTCTCATCGCAAGGAAAAGAGCTTTTCTATCTCTTTAATTTTGCATCTATATGAGATGACAGATGCTCACTAAACTTACTGTGATAATCATTTCGTGGGGTGTGTAAGTCAGATCATTATGCTGTACACCTTAAACATATAAAGTGCTGTGTGTCAATTATAACTCAATAAAACTGGAAGAAAAAAAGCCTGGAAAGGCCTGGGTCTTGTGGGCTCTTTTATGAACCCCTTACTGATGTTTGAAATGCTTCTTTGCAAAAACATGTGTCATGGTGGGTTTGTGGGAAAGTCACATGCACTAAGGACTGACTTAAATGTCAAAGTCGTTGTTTTTGTCACCCACTGTTTCCTTTGAGTGTCTAGCAGATGTGAGTCAGGTCTATGCAGCTGGATGTCTCCAGAGCCTTCCATCCTCAGGGTCTCATGAGAAGAAACTTTTGAGCACACAGCCTCTGAGCCTGGGATGTGGTTCACTGTCTGTTACGGACCTTGAGGCAGCCCCAGCCCAGTGAGTGAAGAGCCCTAGGCCTTGTACCAGTTCGTTATTCGACAAATGAAGTGCTCCCCGCTGAGCTTTATTTGCAAACTAGCTGCAGTGCTGTCTTACCAACCTAAAACCTTACAGGGCTCTAGAATCTCAGTGCCGGAATAGGGAAGAGATCACTCTGTCGTGTCCCTAATTTTACAGATTCGGACTTGGGCTCCAGAGAGGTGAGAGGGTTCTCCCAAGGCCACAGCCAGTGTGTGGAAGAGTTGGGAAGAAAACCTGCCCTGTCTTCTAGTGCTTCTCCACCACAACTTTCACATCTGGAAATGAAACACTGTAAACATTTGTTTCTGTTCAATTCCATCCATACATGTCTTGAGCACCTAATAGGTGCCACGCAGCATGGAAGGTACAAGGACACAGCCATGGTCACACACAACTCCTTTAGGAGCTCTTAGTTTGGTGGGTCCTGTCCCTGGTGTCGTCTTCACATCCCCTGAAATTCATCCAGTCTTTTCTGTCCCACCCTGGTCAATCACTAACTAATGTTCTGTTGGGAAGGAAAAGGGGAAGGAAAGAAACATTTACTTAGCAACTACACTGAGCTAGGAACACTATACATTACCTTATTTGACCCTCAAGCAGCCTTCCATGATTCTTATCTCCATTTTACAAGTGATTTGGAGAAGCTGAAGAACCCACGAGGAGGCTGAGCTTGGATTTGAATTCAGGTCTTCCCACCAGACCACACTGCCTCTCTGGCTTTCAATTCACCTCACCTCACAGCTGTCTCCTCGTCCCTGCAAATTCTCACGTGCCTTTAGAACTCCTTCGACAGATAAGTTCCCCTCCCCAAATACATGCCATCAAAATCCCTACTTATCACTCTAGGGAAACTGAACTCCACGTGGAAGCTTCTCATTCTCACTTTCAAACCCCTGCGCTCCCAGCCCACACTCCTCCATGCCTCCTGGGTTTATGAGGTCTACCTGCCTCTGA
Source organism: Eschrichtius robustus (assembly GCF_028021215.1). Classification (NCBI taxonomy): domain Eukaryota; kingdom Metazoa; phylum Chordata; class Mammalia; order Artiodactyla; family Eschrichtiidae; genus Eschrichtius; species Eschrichtius robustus. Next base: position 130,085,780 of record NC_090826.1, on the reverse strand, counting down.
AGCCACACTCTCAACTCCTAGCTCTACTTACCTCCCTAAATGCACTGTATTCTAGGACTGAGACCTGGACTGAGCTACTCAGACTCTACCCCCTACCCTCCCTACGCACCACCGCAGGACAGGCAGCCCAGTATTGTCACTTCCTCTATCAACAGAAGAGGTAACGGGAGCCCAGCAAGGCTGTGTCCTTCCACAGCAGGAACGCCTGGACCCCTACACCTCTACGCCTCAGGGTTCCTGCTCCCAGACCTCCCTGCCCCACCCTGTGGGGAGGGGTCCCATGTCATGTTGCATGTGATTTTTTTTCCGTCTCCTGGGGATCTCTCTATCATTCCAGCCCATTTCTTCATTCCCTCTATCCACAGTTAACTCTATTTTATCTTAGTCTAGCAGCCTGGGTTAGCCCAATATCCCCGAGTTATGCCCGGTGAACTCTTCCTTCCCAAGTCAGCTCAGACATCACCTCCTCTGTGAAGCCTTCCCAGGCACAGCAAATCCCTCCTTCTTCAAGTCTCCTGTAGCCCGTTTATTACAGCCCTTCACATACCAAGTCATTAGAAATCTCTTCTATTTCCTAAACTCAAGCATCTTAACTCCTGGGACGCTTTCATGTCAACTTCGTAATCTGTAACCTCTAGCCCAGAGGCTGGTACACGGAAATGTTCAATAAATATCCCGAGTATTGCTTGTCTCGATAGACCCTGTGGAGTAGAACTAGAGCCAAACAAACAGTGGAAGGTTCTGCTCCACTAGACTCCGAACTCCTCAGAGGCAGGGGGAGAATCTTTTTCCATCAGTGGGTCCCTGCTGTGTGTACAGCCACAGCGCTGCAAACACAGCGCGAGCCCCCCTGGGCTGGGGTCGGTTCCCAGTTCAGGAGATGCCTAAGCTCAGGATAATGATGCATCGGCAGAGATTTGGGGCAAGGGCTGCACTAAATGTTCTGAGGTCCCTTCGAGCTCCAAAACCATGGTTCCATGATGAGGGAGAGGTCGGTTAAAAGATCGAAAGACAGATAAGAAAAGTGGTGGACAGAGGAAGGTGGAGGTGAAAGAGGCACAAGGCAGAAAATAAGGGTCGGTGAGGAAAGGGAGGCTGAAAACCGGAGAAAGAGAGGGGACCGGAGGGGCCAGGCAAGAAGGAGGACAAAATGAGGGAGTGGGGCCTCACTAACCGCAGGTAGGTGCTTGCACACTGGGCGTGATCAGGTTCCCGAGATCCCATTGCCCATAGGCACAAAGTCATAGAGAAGAGCTGAAATGCTGAAAGCTGCTGCACTTGGAAATCAGTCTGAAATGGACATAATGTCTCTCCCACCCAAACGAGAAGCTAAGTCCTAAGAAAATCAGCTTCAATTGACAAAAACCAAGACACACGGGAACACAGTTAAAGCACTTACTGCCCTGCGCCATCTGGCCCTTCTCCATGTGTCGCAGCTTGGCCAGCCCTGAGTCAGCATGCTGGGAGCACCAGTCCTCAAGCAACAAGGCCACAGGGAGGGCAGCCCACCCCGCCAGCTCTGGTGACCCACTGGCTCCATAACCCATCCACCCCCTTTGCCCAAAACTTATTGCACGTTACAAATGGTGACACTGCAGGCCGAGCTCTGGGACCAGACCGATTTCTGAACAGGAAATAACAGGCGCCCTGCCCTCTGGTCACCTTGGGGCTGAAGGTCCTGCTCTAACTTCATAACCTGGTTCTTATCAACAAGCAACCATCTGGTGCCCCCAGGAATGTTTACCAAGTATCATGAGTGTCAATATTTACAGAATACCCATCCCGTCCAGATACTGAATCAGATACTTTATGTGGATTATCATGCCAATTCCTCAAAATAACCCAGTGAGGTTAAATATCCCCATTGGCAGATAAGGACACCAAAGCTCAGGAAGGTTAAATAATTTTTCCAAAGTTATACACACAATTATTAAGTGGCAGAGCCTGGATTCAAACCCAGGCTGTTGAGCTCTTGTGTCCATAACAAACTGCATCCAGCAATAGGATTTTTTTCCTCTATCCCTGAGGCCCTGCCCATGTGCCTGTTCCTCTCATACTCGGGCCCTGCTTCGCTCACTACCGTCTTCCCCAGGCCTGCTCCCCTGCCCCAGACTCTCCTCCCTGGGCCATGAGCCTGGCACCTGTGCTTGAGTCCCCTGACGCAGCCCCCTGACAGATGCCCCATCAACCTACCGAGGCACCTCCCCGGCTGTCTCTTGTCCCATGCCTCACTGCAGTGGAGGCCAGCCTGCCTGCCTTTTTATTGCCAGCTTCAGAAACACGCCCCCATCACCACTACAGAGGTTAACCTCTGCATCTTTCTGTCCACAGCGGGTCTGTCCTTCCTCTGACAGAACTGGTTTTCACACACACTGAGACACCTCAATGCATCCCCAGGACAGTGATTGACAGCCAGCTGAATCAGCTTCTTCTCTGCAGATATCTAACCCACGAGGACCCCGATCCTGCAATGCACATCCTCCTTACACATCCCGTTGCTCACACATCAAGGTAATTTGACTGTAAGGAAGGGGAGATCTCAGCCCTGGGCCTGGCACTCCTCAGGCTCCAATCCTCTGAGGGTGGGGATTTTGGCTGAGAGAGAAAACGTGTTGGGGTTTCCTTCATCTTGCAGCTCTGCACCTTCCTTATTCTTGCACAGCAAGTACTGCTCTCACACCTGCATCCTAACCTGTGTGTGCAACCTACATCCTGACATGTGTGTGTGTGCAACAGCCTGCAAAGGCACTGCTCACTCTCCCTAGGCTCATGTAACCCACACCACCACACAGGACAGAGGGAGGGCCCAGAGAGGGTCGGGCAGAGAATAAAGACACCAACAAGGACCCAGTGACTATGGCCACTAAAGCAGTTTCATTTCCACGACATTCCTTCAGTTGATTCTGTTGCAGCTCCAACTCCATAGAGTGAAGAGTGGGGAGCAGTGGGGCGGGTGGGACACTGAGGAAGTGGTCAGAGCAGCAGCAAGCATTTCCTTTCACAGGCGTTGGGGGCAGAAGCTAAGCATCATGACCTCCTGGTTCAAAAAATCTCTTCTCCTGCCCCTCAGCCCCTTTCTCCAGCTTATAGACACATATTTTCTGTGTTCTCCATTTCTTCACATTTTCCTGGACCTACGTACTGTCTTCCCTCCTGAAGAGAGACCCCTGTGTTCATGGTCACAGAGTTGCCACTGAAATTCATCTTAGCACTCAGCCATCAGTTCATTCATTCATTCTTTCTTTTACTCTGCGTCTACCATGTGCCCCTGTGCCAGGCATGGACCCTGCCTTGGGTTTCAACACAGTGTGATCATCCAGTATAACTTCCTCATTGTCCAGTTGGAAATCTGAGATGAAAGACATTCCCAAAGTGAAATGAGCATCATGGTTGGCAGCATATCATTTACATTAATGAAATATCTCAGAGCGCTTAAATATGATATATGTTGAAATCAGAGGTTTCCTGTGCACAGATGTCTCTCTCCTCCCCTGCTTCATGTCCTCCATGCTTCAGGCATACAGGAGGCATCTGCTTATTTTTGTGGGCAACTTCATGTCACAAGGTCAGTGGAAAATTAAGAGTTGGTTGACTGTGTCCCAGAAACTAAGTCTAGTCCACACTGGATCTGAAGATATCCATGACCTAGTGACATCTCTTGTCCTGAAAGAAGGGTTGAACATTATTGTCACTCACACTCCTCTTCTTTTTTTTTTTTTTTTTTTAAATGAAAGTCAAAGCTATAGGTTTATAAATTTATTTATTTATTTTTAGCTGTGTTGGGTCTTCGTTTCTGTGCGAGGGCTTTCTCTAGTTGCGGCGAGCGGGGGCCACTCTTCATTGCAGTGCGCGGGCCTCTCACTATCGCGGCCTCTCTTGTTGCGGAGCACAAGCTCCAGACGCGCAGGCTCAGTAGTTGTGGCTCATGGGCCTAATTGCTCTGCGGCATGTGGGATCTTCCCAGACCAGGGCTCGAACCCGTGTCCCCTGCATTGGCAGGCAGATTCTCAACCACTGCGCCACCAGGGAAGCCCCACACTCCTCTTCTTGAATCAAGCAGAAAGGTCTTTTTTAAATTTAATCCTACAGTGCCTAAGTTTTGCCATCTACAAATATGGGGGATGTGCAACCCAGAATATTATGGATTTTGAGTGTCAGCCAAAAATCTAATACTTTAGAAATAAAATGGAGTACACTAGAGAGAAAACATCTAGTTGTCCAAACCTAACATGAAAGATGAGAAAACTGAAACCCAGGAAAAAAGTGAGTTACTCAGTCTCACCCAGGTTATGAGTGACAGAGCCAGGGCCAAAACCTCCAGTCTTCCAACATCCATCAAGGCCAGGTGCATCCCACTGCTGGCTCCAAACACTCTGATCGCCCTGGAGATAGGGCTCAAACCACATGACATATGGGTCCCATTCAGATAAATCTATGATGCTCTTTTGTCCCCAGGTAACTGATTTTAGAAACTTTGTGTTTGTCCTCATTAAGGAGCAGAGATTGTGCTTCTTGATTGTTTCACTGGATTGAAAAAAATAATTAAATGTTATTTTTCCTCTTGATGAATGCCCTCCACAAGAAAATATTCAACTATCTAAAAAAAAAGAAAAGAAAGAAAAAAACCAGCTCCTATATGGAACCAGGAGGGTACTGAGGAGGACGGGGAGACCCAATTTTAGGAGCCCAGCCCTTAAAGCTTAGATGGAGAGAAATGTTTCTATATGAACACTCTTGCTTGTAGGAAGGATGCAGGAATCCTTATAGAGTGACTGCGCCTGTTCATTATAAAGTAAATTTGCCCTGCAACCATCACCCCATTTTTGGTAACAATGGTCCAATTTTCTCTGAGAAGTTTTCCTCCCTCTCTGTCCATGTGGTTCAGTTGCAGCTGATCCCATCTAGATGCCATCGTGCTCCAGGACTCAGACTCGGTCAATAAAACCATGAGTCTCGCTGGCCTCAGTGACTGGGTCAGAGCTGGCCAAGGGCCCCAAGCTGGGCCATTACTGAGCATCTCTGGAAACTTTGCTGGTGCTGCTGGGAAAGAAGCGCTCTTGTTCTGCGGGGCTTGTTAATAACGCAGAGGGGAGGCCTGGCCTTGCTTGTCTAGTCATCTACATGGGAGTGTCTAAGATAGCACAGCTGAGAGATGAGCAAAGATAGGTACTTGACAATATCACCTGAGTATCTGATTCCAGCGGGGCCTAAATTTTATAAACTGTGGGGATCAGAACATTTTCTTTCTTTCTTTTTTTAGTGTAAGCCTATTTGAGTTGGGTTTCTGTCACCTGAAACCGAAAGAGGCCTAATAAACCCACAACAAGGATACTGAGGGGATGCTTAAAGAGAATAAGAGTTTTAACGAACGGGCACTGACAATGTTTGGGGCAACTGGCCTGAGTCTTGCCAGCCCCTGAGAAGAGGAAAGGTCAACCCCACTCAAATAATCAGGCCTGCCGGGTGGCAGAGCAGAGCTCACCAGGAGAGAAGAGCTCATCCTGGGCTGACATCTAGACCTCCACCCACCTAACCTTCCAGTGAGATTCAGTGTGAGAATATGAAACTGCTCTCGATGAGGTTCGCCTCCTCTAACACCCACAATGCTTTCCAGGTCCCCAGAACATAATTTTTATTTTAGAGGCACCCAAAGATGTCTGATTTATTAGGAAAAAAGCTAAACAGTGGAAAGGGGGAAAGACTGAGAAAGGGCACTCGTGTGTGTGTGTGTGTGTGTGTAAAATGAGGGTGGTGGTGAAGGAATCCCTCCCAACCCTAAGTTCCATGAATAAGAGGGGGGCAAGATGCTGCAGCTCTCGTGACCCTGGTCAGACTGGCAGTAAAGGAACCGCTAAACTGAAGACATATGGAGGGCAGGGGTCAGGTCTACCTTATTCACTGTTATATCATCAGCACCTAATTAGAGAGTTTAGCAATCAGGATATATTTGTTGAAGACAGGAAGGCAGAGCTTGCTATATGCCAGCCAATGATGGGGGTGTGGGGGGAGGGAAGAGAAAGCCGAGACAAAGGGAAGGCGATAGGAATCTGAGAAAGAAAGAGCACCAAGGGTGGTGGGAAGGAGAAGGCATCTATCTGGCTGGTTAAGGTGTTGAAACATCAACACCTGCAGCTGAGTAGGTGTCAGGGCTGGGACAGTGCTGGGGAAAGATGGCCCAGTCTTTTGAGGCGACAGGAATCTAGGAAAGGGCTGAATGAACAATGGAACAGGGCACAGAAGGGCCAAGTCTCTAAAGCTTGTTACAGAAAGATGAGTCACTGCAGCACACAAAATCACCAGCCACATTTTCTCTATTACTCAAACCCAAGTATTTTTGGTTGTTTTGTTTGTTTGTTTTTGATCATATCGATAGATATCCCAATCTCAAAGGCCTTCCTTTTCTGTGACTTCTGTCCCTCCCTGTGTTCACCAGAACAAACAAGGCGGACATTAGTCCTTTAACAAAAGCACAGCATTAGACCCTCATGATTTATTGCGATCCTACTTCTTGAGCAGTTGCCTTGATTTCTCGTTGCCTTTCCTGGTTGATTTCCTGCTAATCATCAGTCCCTCCTCCCCCACACCCCAGCATCTGGAGTCAGAGAGAAGAGGTAAATTACAGACTGAGGCGCCACCACAAAGCCAGGAGCTGATCAGTCATTCCACCAACACCCCTGAGCACCAGGCAGCACCTACCACTGTGGGCGTACAGTGGAAGACAGGATATCCCCTGTCCTCAGGGAACTTACACAGCAAACCACCAGTGGGGATCTTGTTTGTAGCTCCCAGATTATAAAATGGCTATTAAAGCTATGAGCAGTCAAAAGACATAACACGTTTCTGAAGCTCATGCCATGCTGTCTGTTCTACCAACCTGATTTATTTAAACCATATTTAGAACACCTCCTGGCCATCTCCTTCCCAGGATGTGGCCAACGCTGGTAGTCAGTCACCAGAAGTGGGCAAGGGACAGGAGCGAGTCTGGGAGCCCCTGCGTTCTGCCACCGATCACTGAGCTCCTGAGTGCCACGCCCTCACTACCCACCTCTGGGAAGCAAAGAGGAGCAAGCCAGTCCTCAAACTCAGGTGGCCCGCGGTTAGAAAGGCAGCGTTGACGCAGAGAAGTCCTCATGGAACAGTAACTGCATTACAAGTGTGATAAACATTCTAGACACCTCCACATTAGTATTGCGTTAAAAAGGAGAGAAATCATCCTTGGACTGAGGGTGGAGGAATGGACAGAGGTGGGAGCAGAGGAAACACTTCAATGAGGAGGCTGACTGTGAGACGGGACTTGAAGAATTACCGCCACTCATTTATTTTAATTTGATGTCTTTAGAAAAAAGTTTGGGTCCATTCAACCAAAAGCTCATATGAAGCAAGTAAAGAATTCAAGAGAAATTGCAAATCTGATCTGTGACCTGAATCCTCCTTGCTCCGTGTGATCCGAATCCCCCAGGCATTCCTGCCAGCCTGGCTCAGCCTGGCTCCCGAGCAGCGAGGGCAGCTGCAGGTGCATCTCTGCCCGTCCTGTCCACGACCAGCCCTCCTCCTCCGAGGCGAGGCACACACGAGTGATGCCCGTCAGTGGGCCTTTCCCCACAGCCGCCCTTCCAGGGCACAAGCTTCCCAGACAGCCACCTGTTGCCCAAGGCTGCTCCTCCCTGCTACTGTCACGCACGGTTCAAGCCTGGTCACTTTCTTCTGGAGCGGCTCTGACACAGCTTGAAAGTCAGGGTTTCCAGAGATGAGACACATCAGAGGCTGCTCTGCCTACAGCCCTCTGTGGTCTGAACTCCAGATCTCAAGCGTTCCAGAGTGCAGTGGAACAAGTGTGTGCTCCGCCCGAGAAACAGAAAGTCAGCCCTCATCTTGTTCCAGGGGGTGGCAACACATGGGCAGAGGGAGCCCCAGCCCTGCGTCCTCTAGAAAACGAGCCAGCCTCCAGGCACACGGGCCAGGGTTCTCAGAATGTTAGACAAAGGAGGCTTTAACCACGGAAACTCAGGCGGCAGGAGCCGTATGGAACCACAGCGGCACAGCAAGTCAGAGACGCTGGTCAGTGATGGGGCTGTGCCAGGAGCAGCTTTTCGTGTTTGATGCTTGTCAATCATAAATATGCATCCTGTTTACCTAAGTTGTGTAGTGTAAGTTCACATGGTTAAGTCCCAGCCTGTAGGCACAGGAGATATAGTCCTCATCTTCTGATGTGTGCATGAATACGTGAATATGCAAATAGGATGGGTATATCAGCATCTGTTTCACAACCAGGTAAAGTCAGCTTTGGCTCTTTTGACCCACTGATAATACAAGACAATATTTTACACTCATTCATAAGCTGTCCCTAAACCAAAGGACACAAACAATGTCCTTTAAGCTGGTTTTCCAAGTAATCACATGCACTGTTCTGTGTTTTGACAACAGAGGAAAGTGCTTTTCTTACCGGGAAAGGGCATGAAGAAAACAGAGCAGGAGAATTCCCCTCCCACCCAGTGGCTCCCTCACTAAAGATCTTCACAAAGATGTTCCTTTGATCATCAGAGATTTATAAAATTTTAAGGAAATACAGAAGCCCTCGATTTACTACACACTATCTGGTGGGAGATATTGAAAAGTAAATATAAACTTAAAAAACAGTTATAACCTTGGGGTTTCCCTGGTGGCGCAGTGGTTGAGAATCTGCCTGCTAATGCAGGGAACACGGGTTCGAGCCCTGGTCTGGGAAGATCGCACATGCCGCTGAGCGACTAGGCCCGTGAGCCACAGCTACTGAGCCTGCGCGTCTGGAACCTGTGCTCCACAACAAGAGAGGCCAAGATAGTGAGAGGCCCGCGCACCGCGATGAAGAGTGGCCCCCGCTCGCCGCAACTAGAGAAAGCCCTCGCACAGAAACGAAGACCCAACACAGCCATAAATAAATAAATAAGTAAAATTAAAAAAAAAAAAAAAAACACAGTTATAACCTCATGGTGAAAGTAGGCACAGTGCCATGGAAGCCAGGAGAAGGCTCACCAATCTTCCACAGGCAGGGTGGGGGTCAGAGAAAATATTTCAGAGGTTGTGATGCTCAAGCTACGTCTCAAGCAGCTAAGCCGCAAGGGAGGAAGCATCACTCCCAGCAGACAAAAGAGCAGGACAGGAAAGCAAGGCATGTTCTGCACCCGCCTCACAAGAGCTCGCCCTGCTTTGTTTTTCTCTGTGGTACTTAGTGCCATCTGCCATTTTATACCTTTATTTGTGTATTGTCTGTCACCAGCAACTAGAACATAATTCCCCCGAGGGCAGGGACTTCGTTGTGTTCTCTGCTATAATCCCTGCACCTAAACATGTTTAGCATGTAGTAGGAATCAAATACTTGCTGAATGCATGGATGTTGGCAGGAGTGAGAAATGAAGCTGGACAGTCACGCAGGGTAGCCTCACCATCATGAGGGCCTTGTGTGCTCTGCTAGCGAGTGTGGACATGAACTTGGAGACTTGGTGCAATATTTACAAACTGGCAGCCCATAATTTACAAACAGCTCATGCAGCTGAATATCAAAAAACAAACAACCCAATCAAAAAATGGGCAGGGGCTTCCCTGGTGGGGCAGTGGTTGAGAATCTGCCTGCCAATGCAGGGGACACGGGTTCGAGTCCTGGTCTGGGAAGATCCCACATGCCCTGGAGCAACTAAGCCCGTGAGCCACAACTACTGAGGCTGCACGTCTGGAGCCTGTGCTCCGCAACAAGAGAGGCCACGATAGTGAGAGGCCCACGCACTGCGATGAAGAGTGGCCCCCGCTTGCCGCAACTAGAGAAAGCCCTCGCACAGAAACGAAGACCCAACACAGCCAAAAACAAAAATAAAAATAAAATATATTTAAAAAAAAAAAAAAGAGCTGAAGTCTCATATTGTTACATCTACTATCAATCACACTGATGAATATATATGTCTTCTCCCAATAATTCTGTGAGGCAAATGTTAATATATGTTATCTTTAATTTACTCAGTTACTTTTTTATCCTGTTGTGCTCTATTTCTCTTTCAGCTACTTTAACTTCTTTTTGGAGCAAGGCAAGATGATGTATTAGTCACGTTAAGTTAGGTTCGGCAACAAACAATCCCCAAATCTCACTGGCCTCACACAACAGCATGAGTCCACAGTGGCTGGCCTCCATCATGTCTTCATTCAGGGACTTTGGTCAGCTGAGGCATCACCATCTACACTGTCAATCACAGCGCCAGGGAGAAGGAAAGATGGAACACTGGCATCAGCTCTTCAGTGCTTCTGCTGGAAGGGACACAAGTCATCACCTCTCCTCATTTTTCACTGGCCAGAGCAGGTCATGTGTAGCTGTGTATGAGTGTGTGTGTGATCGTCCTAAATGCATAGAAGTAAAAGGAAATAGATATTGATGAATAGTTTGTCTACCATAGATAGATGGATGGAAATGATAGATGATAGCAGGTAATAATTGGTGAAAGAAAGAGAAGAGAAAGACAGAGAGAGAAAGAGAAAGATAGATAGGTAGATAAAGTAGATAAAAGAAAAGAAAACCGAGGCTTAGAAATGGTCAATCATTTGCCCACAGTGAAAAAGTCTGTAAATAACCAAGTCAAGATCGGAACCAAAATCTACCTGGGTTTCATACTGGTCTTGGCGACAGACTACCTAGATCTCTGGTGCTGAGCAGAGTCCTTTGGTATAGAGTCAGATGTTATTTCATATCTGGTCAGGCACTGAATGTGCCTCTCTGACTGGGCGTTAAATGTAACTCTGAATTTTGCTTTCATGAAGCACAATTTGAGAACCTCTGCACTTTATTCCAGCAAATTTTCAAGACTATCATTATTCAATAACCACCACAAAGGACCTCAGTCAGCTCCACAAACACTACTGTCCCATGGGAACATGGTTTGAGAATCACTATGATGAAAGTCTCACTCTGGGGTATTTTCTAACACCAACAGCCAATTCTCTGAATCTCCAGACACCAACTGGGTGTTCAATTCAGTAAAATTCTGACACTAATTTCCCAGAGTGCCTCACAGTTTAAGGTCTCCATCCCACAGACTGCCCCCCACTTCAGGTGCCAGTCAAAAGTCCTGGGTCTCCCATACTTCTGACTGACTGGCTATAAATCAGGGACTCAAGCTTCCATGCCGGGTCAGGTCACACCACCCTCCTAGCACCTTGATGTGTTTACCAACCTGCAAGCTCTCCAAACTCCGTTGTTTAGGGGTTTTTATGGAGGTTTCATTACACAGGTGTGATTAAGTAAATCATTGCCCACTGGTGATTAATTCAATCTCCAGCCCCTCTACCCTCCCCAGAGATTGGGGGGTTGTCTTTCTGGCACCAGCCCCCATCCTGAAGCTACCAAGGGGACCCTAGCCAGAGTCACCTCATCAGCATACAAAAGATACTCTTATCATTCCAGAGATTCCAAAGGTTTAGGAGCTGTGTGCCAGGAACCTGGGATAAGACCAAACATTTATTTTTTTATTATATCACATTCACCATGCTCAGACTAATTCCATTCTAGAATAGTCAAAACTTGCAGCTTTGAATGTGGAGACAATTTGTAACTCTCAAGAAATGGAAACTAGGACTGGGAGACATCTGAGAGAAACACATGTCCTCAATATTTTAAAAATTGTTCAATTGAATTTATTCTGGATATTACTGAAACTATATTTCAATATCTGGATGATATGATTTTATGAATAGGTGGTGTGTGCATGGTTTCTAGAAAATACTTTATTTGTTGAGTTGCAGAGATCTGTGTATATATATGTGTGGAGATAGATATTTATATATGTATATATATATATATAGATATAGATATAGATATAGATATAGATATATATACATATATAAAATACAGATCTACAATCCTTCTTCCATAAAGGCCTGAAAACTGGAAGTTTTTCATAACTCACTTGGCAGTGGGCCCTAAATTGAATTCATTCGGTGACAGTATTTGACATGAACTGCCATGAGGCTATTTAGAGTCTATATATAGTCTTTGTATAGAGTCTCTTTTCCCACTAGTGTGAATATTCATAGAACTGTCAAAATGTGAATTTTGATCAAATATTAGTTTGATCATGGAAACGTGATCCAGACTGGGGGTGTCACCTCATAGCAAAATACGTACTATGTTACCTTTCTAAAATGAAAACATTTTTAAATTTTGAAATACTTTTGGCCTTACAGATCTGAATCAGAAATTATAACCTAGATCATCATCCTTCTTGCTGATAAAAATCATCGAGGTATTTTGCCCACTGAACCAGTTTGAGAGCCATACTCTTCCCTGTGTAGGGACGTCTTTTCTTACCTCCCCAGGCTGAGACGAGACACGGTTTTTCTGCCGGCTCTGTGCCACCAGTGAGCTATGTCACTTGTTGCTGGTGTCCTGTTCTCTTGGTTGTTTATCGTCCTTTAGGAAAAAAAAAGAGGTCATTGCAGTTTGATGTTGCGTTTTTGCAAGCTTTGCCTCATGGTTTCCTCTTTGTTTTGGCCTTTCTTTTCAGAGTCATACTTATTTGTGCTACTCTTCTGTGTTCATGCATAAAACCTCCCGCTTCTGTACAGGTTCAGTTTGTATCCAAGCTAGTATAGAAATATGGGCCTCTGTAGATGTTGTCTCCCCATTTCTTCCTCATTAGGATAATTCGTGAGTTATTGCCAGAATTTTGAAAGCAGCCAGGTTAAAAGGGTTCTGAAGTGATTTTTCCTGGGTACTTCAGATCTCTCTTTAGGGAGATGTGATGTAACCTCAAAGGGAAGCTCCACCAGTTTTTGTTCCCACCACCAACTCCCCCCCCCAAAAAAAAAGGTGGTGGAGGGGAGGAGGAAGGACTTAAAACATATTGTATCAAACTTGGGGTTTTAAACCTGCTTGAGAGTGACAGACTCCTTTGAGAAATTGACAAAAGACAAAGACAAATAAGAATAAACTCAAAATTTTGCACAGAATTTCAGGTTCCTCAGACTCCTTCTCTAAGCCCAGATGAAGAACTTCCATCCAAGACCAGTGCTTCCTAAAGGCTAGGGGCCCTGGGAGGTCCCTCAGATCCCTGGGCAGAGAGGTTCAAATTCGACACCACACATCCCTTTACTCACCTGGAGCCACCATTGAAGAAACCTTTGGAATAATGGGAAATGGGTCCCACATGTGTCCTCAATCTTGAGCTACTCAAGAAAAATAATTCCTCCAGGTGGGTCACCTTTTTGATGTGAAGTATTTTTTCTGCAAGGGAGTGTCATTATGGAAGAGGGGAATTTTCCTGAAATAAATACCTATCAGGATTGATCTGGTCCTTGATCCAGACTTCTGAACTCAATCTTCCTGGTCATGTTGTGTCTTTAGTTTTTTTCCATGCCAATTACTATTTAAAAATTAAGATTTTCTCTTATTTTACTTTGGAATTTTTTTTCTTTGGCCTCCACAGAGAAAAGCAATGAAGAATATGAGGAAGTGACTCGCTTTTCCCCACCCCTTGCCTGAAAGAGATTAAAAATTCCTAGGTTGCCCATAGGTTATAGATATATGTTAATTCAGTTGATTAGCCCAGAAGAGAACCAATAAGGACCCATAAGGATCCACTATCACAGCAAAGCCTACTTTCTTAATCCCAGCTGGTCATCATCTTAAACATAAGCCTACAGCCGCAATGTAACTGAGCAGGACCCGATGGGGCCTTCCCAGGACAGACCCCCTCCCCCATACCCTCTGCTTTAGCTCCTCTCTGAAGTACCTGGATAACAGTATCTGACGCACATTTCCTGAGTTGTTTTATAGATGCCAAATCCACCACCAAATGGAAGAAATTAACTACTCAATGATCATAAGCACATAGGCCCCAGACCTACTGGCACCTAAGGATTGATGATGTTAACCCCTTTGACTCTGCCCTGTTACCTCACCATCAACCAATCAGAGAACTGTGCATGAGCTGATCACATGTGCGCGACGTCCCTCCCTCAACTTGCCTTTAAAACTGCCTTGCTGAAACCCATCCGGGAGTTTGGGCTTTTTGAGTACTAGCTGCCCTGAACTCCTTGCGTGGCACCCTGCAATCAACACTGCATTTTCCTTCACCGCAACCTGTGGTCTGGAGATTGGCTTTACTGTGACAGGCAAGCGGACCCAAGTTTGGTTTGGTAACAACAGAGGAGAGACAGTATTTGGAGGTCCCACACCTACTAATTAATCTCCATGAGCAGAAAAGCTCATAATGATGGTTCAGTAAAGGCATCTTCATATCATGAAGGAAAGCCAAGAGTAGAGGTAAGAATCTGATGATCTTTGCCCTGGGAGAGAAATTGAAATCCATCTGATTAGTGACCAGCTGTGGTTATGAAGCTCATTGCACTTTATGCCTCTGGGCTTTTTAGGGCTTTTTGTGGATGAAATGCCCTCCTGACGGCCGGTCTTAATTCCTACCCTTCCCCGACAGTGTCTACCGCCACTGCTTCCGTTGCCTGGTAAACTCCTACTCATTCTTCCAGACGCAGCTCAAAAGGCAATGCAATTTCTCTCTGAAATCCGCTCTGCCCAGGCAGTGGTATACCCTCCGTGTTCCTATAGCTTTTCATCATGCCACTCCTAGAGCACTTAAACATGATATTATATTAATGGCTGTTTGTTTGCATTTCTCTGTCTAACCTTGCTCACTGGACTATGAGGTTCCTAAGATTAGGGGCTGTGTTAAAACAGCCCTGCCTGAAGCCTCTGCATTTATTCTTGGGGGAGTTTCATAATTGCAAAGTAACCCAAATGAAGATGTTTCAGACAGAGATCTTAATTAGGAAAACATTAGTTAAGACTTGTAACTGAACTAGGCATATCCTTTGGCATTACTCTAAGACTTCAATCGCAGAAACCTCACAGTTCTAGTGAGGAAGAGGAGACATAGATGTCTAAGTAAATTGTTGTCATTATGCTATTATGATCAAATGTTAGAATAGAGGGATAAGTGGAGGGAAGAAGGTTGTTAGAACGTCTTTTTCTAAATGTGTACTTAACCTTCATCTGAAAGTTATGAGGTTTGTTTCCTGGAAGGTACATGTACGTGCACAAGCAAGTGTGTGGATGCCCATGTGAACTTGTCCAAGCCGTGCCCATGGGAGACTGGAGCAGGCCCAGACTAAGGCAGGAGGTCAGGTAGACCTGACCTTCTCTTCTTCTCAGGCCACACCATGAAAGAAAATGAAACAAGACTTGACACAGCCCAGCAGCACCTGGATAGGGTCTGCTTGGCCCTTCCAAAGGGTTCCTTATGTTAGGAGAGTGTATTCTTGGACTCTGAGGATTTTAAAGAACTGGATGCTGTGCTAGTCAGGAAAAGTTTTGAAATGGGTCAGGCAATAAAGGGTCCTCTGATGGGTCCTTTTTGAGCTAAGGGTAATAAATCAGTTAAGTTACTCGATTCCACAGAAAGAGCCCTAGACCTATAAAACTTGTGATGATAGTCAGCAGATTACAGGTGTGGGGGAAATTAGTCCATCTAATTACCGGTGGTAGTTTGTGCATCTGTAATTCCTCTTGTAGGAAGTATGAAATATATTAGCAATTAATGTTCCTCAGTAGAAATCTTGAGGGCAAGTCATTTCCTTAAATTTCATTTAATTGTCTTTTAGTTATGACTCCTCTTTCATGAATATCGCAGAATGGAAATACAAACCCACAGCCACTTTTCAAAGACAGATGAATTGATCATTTCTTTACTGTAAATAATAGTCTCTGAATTAGTTTACAGAGTCACCCTAGAATTGACTAAAAGTGATCTCGTTAGTACCAGGTTCAGACTCTCATTCCTGATAACATACAAAGAGGCTTACCTATTTTTACAATCAAACAGCTGTTAGAGATAGCTCTAAACTGATCTTTATGATAGAAAAAAAAAAAAGAGTAAACACTCTGAAATGCCCAGGATTATTTTATTTGCTATAACTATAATTAGGCAAACAATGGCCAGGTCTAGCCTGGGATAGGCAATATGGCCCTGTGGTAAATATTTAAGGTATTTCTGAGTGACTTGATAAACTTGGTCACTCTGGGATTCATAGAAACATGCAGATCAGAGCTAACAAAACCCTAGTGGGGCTCATGTGATACATGTGAAGGGTGCTATGGGGATGTAGGGGGAGATCAGAGACTCTTGGGGGAGAAAAGAAGAGCCACAATTTCCGTTCTCTGCTGTGCTACTAGTTGTTATTTTTAAGCAGAGCCTCTTTGATGTGATACACATTAGCATTTCATGCCCCCTCAAATCAATATTCTTTTTCATGTGGGGATTTTGAGTCATTTTTGTACTTGCTCTTTTAAAGTTCCATAAACCCCAATAAATAAGAATTCTGATTGCCTGCTCCTGGGGAGAGCAGACTTTTCTTTACCAGTGATAAAAATACTGTTCGTTTCTCCTAAATGGCTGCATGGTTCTTAGAATTAGACTGTGTAAACTTCCTTATGCCTTAAAGTTAAGGGTTGTGGCAGTCCATCCCTAATACATGATGATCACAAATACTTATCTTACCTCGTTGAATAAAATACCTCTTTGAAAGGACTCATATATCCTTTTCTTTTTCTTTTTATTGAAGTATAGTTGATTTACAATGTTATGTTAGTTTCAGGTGTACAGCCCAGTGATTCAGTTATACATATATTCTTTTTCAGACTCTTTTCCATTATAGGCTATTACAAGATATTGAATATAGTTCCCTGTGTTATAAGTAGGTCCTTGTTGATCTATTTTATATATAGTAGTGTGTATCTCTTAATCACAAATTCACAGTTTAACCCTCTCTCTATGTCTGTGAGTCTATTTATGTTTTCTGTAGGTTTATTTGTATCATTTTTTACATTTCACATTTAAGTGATATCATATGACATTTGCCTTTCTCTGTTTGACTTCCTTCACTTAGTATGATAATCTCTAGGTCCATCCTTTTTGCTGCAAATGGCATTATTTCATTCTCTTTTATGGCTGAGTAATATTTCATTATATATATATATATATTATATATATATATATATAATATATATATATATATATTTACAGTCCCACCAACAGTGTAGGAGGGTTCCTATTTCTCCACATCCTCTCCAGCATTGATTATTTATAGACTGTTTAATGATGGCCATTCTGACCAGTGTGAGGTGATACCTCATTGTGGTTTTGATTTACATTTCTCTAATACTTAGCAATATTGAGTATCTTTTCAGGTGCCTGTTGGCCATCTGTGAGTCTTCTTTGGAAAATGTCTATTTAGGTCTTCTGCCCATTTTTTGACTAGGTCATTTTTTTCTTTGATATTGAGCTGTATAAGCTGTTTTGT
The DNA here is from genome assembly GCF_028021215.1 of Eschrichtius robustus. NCBI lineage: Eukaryota > Metazoa > Chordata > Mammalia > Artiodactyla > Eschrichtiidae > Eschrichtius > Eschrichtius robustus. The sequence continues at coordinate 130,068,449 of NC_090826.1, read as the reverse complement.
ATATTTTGGAAATTAATCCCGTGTTGGTGGCAACATTTGCAAATATTTTCTCCCATTCCTTAGGTTGTCTTTTAATTTTGTTTATGGTTTCCTTTGCTATGCAAAAGATCTTAAGTGTAATTAGGTCCCATTAGTTTTTTTGTGTTTGTTTCCATTACCCTAGGAGACGGATTCAAAATATATTGCTGTGATTTATGTCAGAGTGTTCTGCTTATGTTTTCCTCTAGAAGTTTTATAGTATCTGGTCTTACATTTAGGTCTTTAATCCATTTTGAGTTTAGTTTTGTGTATGGTGTTAGACAACATTCTAAATTCATTCTTTTATATGTAGCTGTCCAGTTTTCCCAGCACCACTTATTGAAGGGACTGTCTTTTCTCCGCTGTATATTCTTTCTGGCTTTGTAATAGATTGATTGACCATAAGTGCAGGGGGTTATTTCTGGGCTTTCTATCCTATTCCATTAACCTATGTGTCTGTTTTTGTGCTAGTACCATACTGTTCTCATGACTGTAGCTTTGTAGTATAGCCTGAAGTCAGAGTGATTCCTCCAACTCTGTTCTGCTTAAGATTGTTTTGGCTATTTGTGGTCTTTTGTGTTCCCATGCAAATTTTAAAATTTTGTTCTAGTTCTGTGAAAAATGCTATTGGTAATTTGATAGGGATAACGTTGTATCTATGGATTGCCTTGGGTAGTATAGTCATTTTGACAATATTGATTCTTCCAATCCAAGAATATGGTATATCTTTCCATCTGTTTCTGTCACCTTCAGTTCCTTTCATCAATGTCTTATAGTTTCAGAAGTACAGGTTTTTTGCCTCCTTAGGTAGGTTTATTCCTAGGTATTTGATTCTTTTTGATGTGATGGTAAATAGGGTTGTTTCCTTAATTTCTCTTTCTGATCTTTTCTTGTTAATGTATAGGAATGCAAGAGATTTCTGTGTATTAATTTTGTATCCTGCAACTTTACCAAATTCATTGAGCGCTAGTAGTTTTATGGTAGTGTCTTTAGGATTTTCTCTGTATAGTATCATGTCATTTGCAAACAGTGAAAGTGTTACTTCTTCTTTCCCAATTTGGTTTCCTTTTATTTCTTGTCAATTTCCATGGCTAGGACTTCCAAAACTATGAATAAAAGTGGTGAGAGTGGACATCCTTGTCTCATTCCTGATCTTAGAGAAAATGCATTTAGCTTTTCAACATTGAGAATGATGTTAGCTATGGGTTTGTCATATATGGCCTTTTATTATGTAGAGTTAGATTCCCTCTATGCCCACTTTCCAGAGACTTTTTATTATAAATGGATGCTGAATTTTGTCAAAAGCTTTTTCTGCCTCAATTGACATGATCGTATGGTTTTTATTCTTCAGTTTGTTAATGTGGTATATCACGCTGATTGATTTGCAGATACTGAAGAATCCTTACGTCACTGGGAAAAATCCCAGTTGAGTGTGGTGTATGATCCTTTCACCAAATTGTTGGAGTCGGTTTGCTGGCATTTAGTTGAAGATGTTTGCCTCTATGTTCGTCAGTGATATTGGCCTGTAATTCTCTTTTTTTGTGGTATATTTGTTTTGTTTTGATATCAGGGTATTGGTGGCCTCATAGAATGGGAGTGTTCCTTCCTGTGCAACTTTTGGAGGAGTTCCAAATGGATAGGTGTTCTCTAAATGTTTGATAGAATTTGCCTGTGAAGCCATCTGGTCCTGGACTTCGGTTTGCTGGAAGTTTTTTAATCAGTTTTAATTTCAGTATTTGTGATTGGTCTGTTCATGTTTTCTATTTCTTCCTGGTTCAGTCTTGGAAAGTTGTACCTTTCTAAGAATTTGTCCATTTCTTCTAGGTTGTCCATTTTATTGGCATATAGTTGTTTGTAAAAGTCTCTTAGGATACTTTATATTTCTGTGGTGTCAGTTGTAACTTCTTTTTCATTTCTAATTTTATTGATTTGAGCTCTCTCCTGTTTCTTCTTGATGAGTCTGGCTAAAGGTTTATCAATTTTGTTTATCTTTTCAAAGAACCAGCTTTTAGTTTCATTGATCTTTGCTATGTCTCTATTTCATTTATTTCTGCTCTGATCTTTATGATTTCTTTCCTTAACTAACTTTGGGCTTTGTTTGTTCTTATTTCTCTAGTTGGTTTAGGTGTAAGGTTAGGTTGTTTATTTGAAATTTTTCTTGTTTCCTGAGGTAAGATTGTACTGCTATAATCTTCCTTCTTAGAAATGCTTTTGCTGCATCCCATAGGTTTTGGTTTGTTATGTTTTCATTGCCATTTGTCTCTAGGTATTTTGTGATTTCCTCTTTGATTTCTTCAGTGATCCATTGCTTGTTTAGTAACATATTGTTTAGCCTCCATGTGTCTGTGGTTTTTACATTTTTTTTTTTTCTTCTGATTGATTTCTAATCTCAGTGTTGTTGTCGGAAAAGATAGTTGATATGGTTTCAATTTTCTTACATTTACTGAGGCTTGATTTGTAGCCCAGATGTGACCTATTCTGGAGAATGTTCCATGTGCACTTGCGAAGAATGCATATTCTGCTGCTTTCAGGTGGAATGTTCTATAAATATCAATTAAGCCCATCTGGTCTTATGTGTCATTTAAGGCCTGTGTTTCCTTATTGATTTTTCTGTCTGGATGACCTGTCTATTGATGAAAGTGGGGTGTTAAATCCCCCACTATTATTGTGTTACTATCAATTTTCTCCTTTTATGGCTGTTAGCATTTGCCTTACGTTGAAGTGCTCCTATGTTGGGTGCATATATATTTACATTTGTTATATCTTCTTCTTGGATTGATCCCTTAATCATTATTCTTTTTCTCTTGTAACAGTCTTTATTTTTAAAAAATAAATGTTGTTTACTTTATGAGTAAACATATGAGTATTGCTACTCCAGCTTTCTTTTGATTTCCATTTTCATGGAACACATTTTTTCCATCCCCATACTTTCAGTCCGTATATGTCCCTAAGATCTGAAGTGGGTCTCTTGTAGACAGTAAATATACGGGTCTTGTTTTTGTATCCATTCAGCCATTCTATGTCTTTTGGTTGGAGCACTTGATCCATTTACATTTAAGGTAATTATCAATATGTATGTTCTTATTGCCATTTTGTTAATTGTTTTGGATGTGTTTTGTAGGTCTTTTTTCTTCCCTTACTCTCTTGATTTGATGACTATCTCTAGTGTTGTGTTTGGATGGGTTTTTCTTTTTTGTGTGTGTATCTGTTGTAGAGTTTTGGTTTGCAGTTCCCATAAAGTTTTGATATAGCAGTCTGTATAGATACAAGACAGTTTTAAGTTGCTTGTCTCTTAATTTCAAATGTATTTCCAATATCCTGCATTTGTACTCTCCTCTTCTCATGATCGCTGGTTTCGATATCATATCTGTGTGGGGATGACTTCATATCTTTACTTTGTTTGCTTTTACTGGTGAGCTTTTTCATTTGTAATTTTCTTGTTTCTAGTTGTAGCCCTTTCTTTTCCTCCTAGAGAAGTTCCTTTAGCATTTGTTGTAAAGCTGGTTTGGTGGTGCTGAATTCTCTTAGCTTTTGCTTTTCTGTAAAGCTTTTGATTTCTCCGTCAAATCTGAATGAGAGCCTTGCTGGGTAGAGTATTCTTGGTTTTAGGTTTTTCCCTTTCATCACTTTAAATATATCGTGCCACTCCTTTCTGGCCTGCAGAGTTTCTGCTGAAAATTCAGCTGATAACGTTATGGGGATTCCCTTGTAATTTGTTGCTTTTCCCTTGTTGCTTTCAATATTTTTTGTCTTTAATTTTTGTCAGTTTGATTAATACGTGTCTTGATGTGTTCCTCCTTGGGTTTATCCTGCATGGGACTCTCTCTCCTTCCTAGACTCGAGTGTTTCCTTTCTCATGTTTGTTAGGTAAGTTTCTGGCTATAATCTCTTCAAATATTCTCGGGCCCTTTCTCCCTCTCTTCCTTCTGGGACCCCTATAATGTTAATGTTGGTGTGTTCAATGTTGTCCCAGTGGTCTCTAAGACTGTCCTTATTTCTTTTCATTCTATTTTCTTTTTTCTGTTCTGCAGCAGTGATTTCCACCACTATGTTTTTCAGCTCACTTATTCCTTCTTCTGCTTCATTTATTCTGGTATTGGTTGCTTCCAGTGTGTTTTTCATTTCAATTATTGTATTATTCAACTCTGTTTGTTTATTCTTTAAATCTTCTAGATCTTTGTTATACATTTCTTGTATCTTCTCAGTCTGTGCCTCCATTCTTTTTCCGAGATACTGGATATATTTACTATCATTACTCTGAATTCTTTTTCAGGTAGATTGCCTATCTCCACTTCACTTAGTTGTTCTTCTGGGGTTTTATCTTGTTTCTTTGTCTGGAACATATTTCTCTGCCATCTCACTTTGTCTAATTTTCTGTTTGTGGTCTCCTTTCTGCAGGCTGCAGGATTGTATTTCCTCTTGCTTCTGGTGTCTGTCCCCTGGTGGGTGAGGTTCGTCCAGAGGCTTGTGCAGGATTCCTGGTGGGAAGGACTGGTGCCTGCCCGCTGGTGGGTGGTGCTGGGTTTTGTCCCTCTGGTGGGCAGAGCCATGTCAAAGGGTGTATTTAGAGGTGGCTGTGAGCTCAGTACAACTTTAGGTGCCTGTCAGTGGATGGGTGGGGCTGTGTTCCCCCCTGCTGTTTGTTTGGCCTGTAGTCATCCCAGCACTTGAGCCTGCAGGCTGTTGGGTGGGGTCAGGTCTCAGTGCCAAAATGGAGACCTCCAGGAAATCTCATGCCGATTAATATTCCTTGGGACTTCCACCACCAGTGTCCTTGCCCCTCAGTGAGCCACAGCTGACCCACGCCTCACCAGGAGACCCTGCAAGACCCACAGGTAGGTCTAGCCCAAGCTCCTATGGAATCACTGCTTTGTGTTGGGTCCCGTGCACGTAAAATCTTGTGTGCACCCGCCAAAAGTAGAATCTCCGTTTCCCCCAGTCCTGTGGAGCTCCTGCACTCAAGCCCCAGTGGCTTTCAAAGCCAAATGCTTTGGGGGCTCCTCCTACTGTGGCCAGACCCCTCAGGCTGGGGAGCCTGACATGGGGCTCAGAACTCACTCCTGTGGGAGAACCTCTGCAATATAATTATCTTCCAGTTTGTGGGTTGCCCAGCTGGCGGGTATGGAATCTGTCTTATATCATGAAAGTGCCCCTCCTACCATCTTGTTGTGGCTTCTTCTTTGTCTTTGGATGTGAAGTATCTCTTTTGGTGGGTTCCAGTCTTTTTTGTCAATGGTTATTAAGTTGTTAGTTGTGAATTTGGTGTTTTCGTGAGAGGAGGTGAGTTCACGTCCTTCTACCCCTGCCATCTTGTCTGGAATCGAGGGGCTGCTTTTAGTTTGGATGATTGTTGCCTCTTTCCACAGCGTGTGCTGGCTCTTATCCTCTTGATATGAGGTGTGCAGGCACGGTGGCCTGTGCACACTCCTGGTATGGCGGGGGCATTGATTGGCACCCGCTCCCGGGTCTCCCAGTGGCAGCAGTGGCCCATGCAGTCCCAGGACAGTAGGGGCAGCAGATGGCGCCTGCTCTTGTGTCTCTTAGCGGCAGCAACAACCCACCTACTTGCAGGACAGTAGGAACAGCAATTGGTGCCTGCTCATGGCCTGTGCGTGCTCCCCATATGGTGGGGGCAGCAATTGGCACCCACCCGCAGGCCTCACAGTGGTGGTGGCGGGCTGTGCAACACCCCCCCCCCCGCCAGGACAGCAAGTGGCACCTGCTTGCAGGTCCCCTAGCTGTGGCAGTGGCCCGTGTCTCTCTCTGGAGCCCATGATGGTGGCAGCAGCTTGCACCTGCCCCCAGAACTCATGTACGTGGTGTCTTGTTGCCTGAGAGCCCACAGGTAGGAACAGAAGCTCCTATGGTGGTCCTGCCCGTCTTCTCAGGTGCCCCCCAACAGTGGTGTTTTGCCTCTCTGGCGGGCCCAGGCCTCTTCTGAGTGCACACTCAGTTGTCACTCTCCAACCTTTACAGGCTGTCTCCATGCAGCTAACCCTGGTTCTATCCCTGGGTCTGACATCTGAAGCTCGAGCTTCAGCACCCAGCCCCGCCCACACCAGCAGACAAGCGTCCCAGGCTGGGGAGCACAGGGCAGAGGTACTGACCACCTGTGCAGGTCCTTCCACAAACTGGTTGCCGCACTCTCCTCCGAGGCTCTAAGGCTCCCCCTCCATCCAGGCTGATCTCACCACCACTGAGGGGATTTCCCATGGTGGGGGAACATTTCCTCCTTCACATCTCCCTCCCTGGGGTGCAGGTCCTGTCCCAATTCCTTTTTTTTTTTTTTTTTTTCTTTTTTCTTTTTTCTTTTGTCCTACCCGGTTACATGGAGGTTTTCTTGCCCTTTTGGAAGTCTGAGGTCTTCTGCCAGCATTCAGTAGATGTTGTGTGTGAATCGTTCCACTTGTAGATGTGTTTTTGCTGTATCTGTGGGAGGAGGTAAGCTCCACATCCTACTGACCCACCATCTTGATTCCTCTTCCATTGCTGTTGACTTTTAAGGGTGTTGAGTTGAAATGGTAAAAGGGAAGTCCATCTTTCAGCCATTCTTGGAAGTCAAGGATAAAGATAGGAAGCATTGCCTTTGCCCTAATGAAGAATAAGCTTCATTTGAAAATATTTTGAGAGTGTCATTTTTTTTTCCCTCCCCTATAGGAAAGAGAACTTTCTTTTGAGTGAAAGAAAAGTGATTTGGGAGTGGGACAAGAAAGACCAGGGTGTAAAGGGAGCTTAAGAAAACCATCATTGTTTTATTGTTTTAGGGCATGTCTCATGACTGTTGCATGGTTTTGTTTTTAAGGAAGCCTGTTTGGTTTTGTGGTTAGGCAAACCTGCTTTCTTGAGTGATCATTAACTAACAGGGGTCTCCCATACTTCTTTCTTTACTTATGTTCCCTTAGTGGGATTATCTATTTAATCACCTACTTTGTCCCTTTACTCTGTTCTTATCAGTATGACCAACGGACTGTAGGATTCGGTGAAATCGAAGAATTGTTAGAGTTAGGGTGTGAGGGGGCATGGTGGTGGTCAGAGTTGGGTGCTTGAAATTGGTATTAAGGATTATGGATACTGACAGTGACAAACACTAGGGTTTAATCAGGGGAGTAAGTGGCTGATACTGGCTGGAGAACAAGATCTTAGGGGAAAGAAGGCAAAGAAGTGAGAAACTAGAAAAAATAATGTAGACATTGAAATCAAGGATTATGACAGAAGCAGTATTAGAATGACAGTGACCCCATGAATGAAGATGAGAGAGGGTGAGAGAACACAGGGGTTCACTTGCAACAAGGAGAAAGAGTAGATGCTAGAGTTTGTCAATATAAGATACAAAGTGAGGTGTTTTAGGCACTGAAGATTAAGGAGACCATCTATTCTACCTCTAGGTCGAGTGGTATGAGGCAGTCAGGAAGAAAAAAAGTGACCTCCTGGAAAGGATTCAAGGAAAGTAGTTTCAATTAGAATAAGGAGGTGAAGAGAAGGTTGAAAGAAGTTAAAGATTTAGGAAATTTTACTGATGACTGATTTCTGAGTTCCACAGGGCACAGGGGAAGTGTTTTTAGGTGTTGGTGAAGGAGTATGGGTCCAGAAAGAAGGATGTGAAGAGCCATATGGGGTTTCTTGTGGTGATAAAATTAATAGGAATCAAAGGCATATGAAATTGGCCTTAATGGTTTTGAGGCATAAAATTGTGGCAAGGCCTTATAACAAGGGGTAGCAAGGTGTTTCCAGGGGCCCTGCAGAGCTCTGGAGTGACTTACTGACGCCTGCGATGGAAGCACTGAGGGTGGAATCTTACGCAGAGCACATCCGGCTCAAAGCTCCCTGCTGACCCTGCTAATGGATGGTGGTTGTAGACTGAGGCTGGAGATGACAGTCTTACACCTGCTGGTTGATGCTCAGAGACCAAGGGATGAGATCTCACTCTGAGCATCAAAACATTAATAGCTAACGTTGTGTGTACTACGTGCTAGGCACATGATAGTTTTACATGTATAAGCACGACTGATCTTCAGAACAATTATCTGAAATAGGTGCTGTTACACATATTTACAGGTGAGAAGTCTGATGCTTAATGAGATTATGACTGATTGTGATTTTTGTCTAATGCCAAACTCAAGAGATAGAGAACAAATATGAAACTAGGCAGTCTGATTTAAACACCTGCTCTTAAGGGGGATAGTACACCACCTACATGGGGAACTATTTTAAACCATTCTGGGTGTAAAACTTGGTTTTTATCCCTTATAAACGTAAAAATCACAAATGCTTCTGTTTGCTCAAAAAGACTTATTTTGCAAGTTTTATAACAGAAGGTATTTGGGTTTTCAATATCTGATTTGTCAAAAAAATGGAATGCAAAGTTGGTAGTCTAGGGTGTATGATCTTACAAATGCAAGTGATGAACTCTGTTGTAAACAAATATTCTAAAGATTAATTTTGGAAGTAGTAGACTAAGTGGGGTATAGTGCAGTGGAGTATAATACATGTTCCAATAGGATTTTTTTTTTTTAATGTCTTCATGTCGTATAAATGAACACTTGTGGGTTGGGATAAAATTTATAGTGACAGTGTTGATACATCACTAGAAAAGCTCTTAACAGCCACTTTGGTAGCCCAGACACTAAAACTGGAATGACTCAGAGAAAATAAGTATGGCCCTTACACAAGGAAGACATGCAAAGTCATAAAGCAATCTGTACATTTTAAAAGAAACTAGACAATGAAACCAAATGAAACTTGACTGGCCCTTGGTAAAGAAAGAAGGAAAGGAAAAGGAAGGAAAGAGTATGCATGTGGACCTGTGGAGAAATCTGACCATGGAGTGTGTATTAGATATTAGGGAATTACTGACTTTCTCAGGTGTGATACTAGTATTATGGTCATGTAGGTGAATGTTCTTATTCTTAGAAAACACATGCGTAAGTACTTAGGGGTTAAGGGGGCATGATATCTTTTAACTTTCAAACGGCTCACCCAAAAAATGTGTTTAATACATGTGTATGTATGTTTAAAAAGAAAACTACAAATGCTAACTGTTGAACCTGGGTAACAGTGCATGGGAATTCACCTTTTTTATGGATTTGAAATTTCTCAAGTTAAAAAGTTGGGGAAAAGCGTGAGGTTTTTAAGTAACTTTGTTCTATGAAATAGAGAGTTAAAACATATTTCTAAATAAATAGACATGTTGCTTATTATACTGTGACCTTAAATTTGTTCAACCAGGTTAACAAATATAAGTTTGTATCTACTTCATATTCATGCCGACAAGTTTATATATTCACACTGGTGACACATCAAAAACTGGCAAATCAGTAAGTGGCAAAATAAGCACAGTAACTGGAGATACAGAGTTGAAAATGGTTGCTGCTGGGGAGCAAGAAACCCTTGATGGGGGGAAGGCTGGGGTGTGGGGGACGTGTAGTGGCAGAGAATAGAGAAGAGCTGTCTTTCTGTGCAAACCTTACCTTATAAAACAATTTCATTCCTCAAATTATATAACTCTATTTTTAAAAATCCAATTAAAAGAACTGCTTTACTTTGTGTTCTTGCTCTTACGGATCCCTTCGTTTCTTCTTATTTCTTACTGTTTTAATGCTTTACTTAATATTAGAAGAAATAAAGTTGACTACCAAGGAACATTGAAAGCCTATTACAAATATACACACACACACACACACACACACACACACACACACACACACACACACACACACGTGGAGCTTTGCTTCTCACCAGGCACAAATCTATTATTGGCAAGAATTTTCATTTTTTTTTCCCCTCATGTAAGTATAATCATCTCAGAGAGGAAAAATAAACCCCAAATTGTAAAATGTTATGCTATGTTTATATATGGAAAAAATTAACAATTAGTAGTCTTAAAGATGGCACCTAATAAGAGAAAAGCACATAAACATAGTCTATTAAATATTCAAAATTCTCATTTCAGTGTTTGAAATGGTGAAATTCTGACTGTATAGGGAACAAAATGTTTCTGTCAAAGTTCAATCAATCAATCAGTTTGTAGTTGGCTGAAATGTGATCAGTTATTTAACAGGATGCTGCTGTATTTAATGTTAAAAGTGGCAAAAACAAATCTGTGTCCAGAGTAACAAGTTTGTAAAAGTTCTCCTTCAAAGAACAGAAGAGCCAGTAATTAATAAAGACACGTGTTCAGATTTATTTGGAAATTCACAGTTTCTAATGGCACTACAGCTCCGTAGTTACATATTGAAAGTCTTCTTTCCACAGCCGTGGATGCTGCACACAGACGGGGTAACTTCCTGCTCCACCTCTGCTCTCATCTGGACCTCTTTTCAATGGGTTTCTATACAATCAGGCCCTCTTGCTCTGAATGGCTAATTGTACAGACTGGAAAAAATGTTAAATCATCTAAAACACACTGTTAACCTAAAGCAGCAACTTAAACAAAAGAGGCTTTAAATAAGTCACATTACAACCAATACCCCCAGAAAGGTATTAGACAAGTTTAAAAACAGTTATTACTAAAAGTGCTCAATAACTTAAATCTTACAACACAAAACGGTCAATTCTCTCCCTTTCAAAAAGAAACTTTCCACTTTCACTCATTACTGTACAAACACATACTTAGAAATCATTTGATTCAAATACAGTCACTGCCAATTATTTTTAAAGAAAAAAGACGAAGACAAACACATTGACGTCACACATGTGCATCTCTGCACATTTGTAGCCAATACAAAGCAAACATCAAGGAATAATAATCCCTTTAGACTTGACCAATTAGACAAGGCTTGACAAACTCACGAGCTGGTTCTGTGCATACATACATAGGCAGTGATTATGAGACCTGGACTCATTTGACAAACCTTTGAATTTTCCATTTGTAAGAGAAAACAGTGATCTGAAAGTTGGGAGGACTAGTGCTTATTGTGAATGTTTAAAATGTAATGTAGCTAAGGAAAACCCTTAAAAGTGGCTAAATGAGTTTAAAGGGTGAGTTTATAAAACAATTATTTGCAAATACTAATCATTTGCAAGAAAAGATCCTGTCGGTTTTTTTTTTCTTCCCCTTCTCATTGAATTGGTAACCAAAGAAAACTAGTGTGAATAAGTTAAATGAAAATAACATCAAAAGCATCACCACTTACCTAAAAGAACAGACGTAAAAATTCCATCAAGTGTCTGTTTCAAGTGAGTTTGCTAAACAGAGGTCTAGTTGGCCAAGTCTTTAGGATCTTTACACTGTCTTTACTGATCTTTACTGAACTCCAGGCGCAGATCACATTAAAGCCTTGTAGTGTTTGCAGCTTCCAAAAACTAACAAAGTTATAAAAGAAATCAAATGACAGGAAAAGTTCTCCCTCCTCTTCCAGTGGCATTATAAATAGACAAAAGGCACATAAATATGGGAAGGTGCAAGAAATAGGAACAAAGCTAAAGGAAGAGGTTTAGGCTTTCATTCCTATCCCACCCAAGGAACTGGGCTTCCGAATTACTTTTGTCCCAGTAATTAATCTGTGAAAAAAATCTTTATAAAATGTCTACATTGTCCTTGTAGGAAGTGACCAGCCTTGTAAAACTGCAGCTCATTAACCAAGATTGACACAATCCCACCTACTTTTTAAAAAGGCAGAAATAATAATTTCTGAATACTTTTCCCATTAATATTTTCTCCCTTCCCCAAACCCTTCAAATACCACAGACCGTTCTTCAAAGAACAACAAAAGTCTCCAGTATGAAAAGTTGATTAATTTTAAATATGTCCCGAGACTGCTGTAACACCAAGTGTTCCCACGGTGATCTCTTTGTTTCCTTTGATTATGTCATGCAGGCTTGGCAATGATCCTGACTTAGTCTGTATGAGAGTTTTTATCAATTTTCCTTGGTCTTGGACTTTAGACCGCCTTCGTTTCAAAGCCCTCTTCTCAGTTTTTGTCTTTTGGGACTGTCCATTGCACAGACTTGTGCAAGCTGAAATGCCACAAAAATAAGACTCTTCTGACTGTGATGAAGTTTCTGAGCTTCCTTCAGACGGAGGACCCTTATAAGAAGAGTGATAAACTTCTCCCATATTAGAAAAATCTCTCTGGTTCGTAAAAGGCTTTCTTCCTTTTATGTCGCCATTGGCTATAGGGTGCAATGGATGTGCTGGCTTTATGGTCTCAATTTTTTCAGTTTTGTACTTGCAGCGTTTCTTCTATAACACAAGGAAAAGAAAGGGTAGGAATTAGACCTCCAATAGTTACCTAACCAAATTCAGAGAGCTGAGCTACTGGAGTAAAGTGCCATCTCCTGGCAGAAAGTAAAAGAGTATTATAAATAGCAAAACATACTGTTATGTTCTGTACAGATACCATAATTACCTTTTCATTTTGTAAATACTACTCAATCAAACTCTTTACTTATCTGCCACCTCTGAATATAGATTAGGGGGCGATAACTAAAATCTGAATGCCTATTATGTGCCAGACATCATTCTAGTTGCTTTCATGTGTATCTTACTTGCTAACCCTGAAAGGTGAGTATCAATATTCTGTCCCTGGTTACCAAATGAGAAAACCAAGGTTCACAGGTTTGATTCCCTGCCCAAGTTACAAGGTAGTATGTGGTGAAGTTAGGATTGAATCCTAGGCTATTTCAATCCTAACTTCGCCACATACTACCTTTTGGGCCAAGTTACAAGGTAGTAAGTTCTAATGGCCAAGTTCTTTCACCTAGAGACAATTACCTCTAATCAAAATGAGTACAACTTACTTTAAGAGGCAAAATGGAAAAAGCACACACTTTGTAACCAAAAAAGCCTAAGTACAGTCTGATTTTTGGCACCTATTTAATGAGTCATTTAAAGAAGATACAAACTCTGAGTTTCAGTTTTCTCACTTAAAAACTGGGGAGAGTATCGTCTTCAGGTTGATGTGAGGATTACAGGAATAGCGCACACACTGAGTCATTCTTTATTATCACTGCATGTCAGGCAAGCAGCCAGGGGTCAGCAAGTTTTTTCTGTAAAAGCCAGGTAGTAAATATTTTAGGCTTTTCAGGTCACATTCTCTCTTGCATATTCTTTTTTATTTTACAACCCTTTAAAAACGGCTTCAGGCCCGTATAAAACAGGCCACAGGCCATATATAGCCTACGGGTCATAGTTTGCTGACCCCTGTAAACATTTACATCATTATCATCATGATTGAAAATAAACAGTAAGTTTAAGGACCACTTAAAGGTTATATTAAAACTTTCAACCTATTTTTTCATCTACACCCACATAACACACTAATATACTTAAAAGGAAACAAAACATTACCTTTTTTTCTGGAGAGAACTTGAGGGGTTCTACAATGTACAGATCATTTGGGTCTACTGTAAGTAAGAAAAAAAGCAGACGTAAAATGTAGATTATACTATGATTAAATACTATAAATATATTATCCCTTTATGATTATTTTCTTAACAGAACCAATGAATTTATATTTATATCATATATTTATGCACTTGAAATTAGTAAGCCAAAAGCAATAAGTTAGGAGAGGGCACCATTCTTATTTTGGGCTTGATTGATCATCATCAAATAACTTAAGTGTTTAACTTACTGTGTGTTGGCTATCAGCTAGCTATCAGCCAACACAGTAAGGATCCTTGTTTGGGCCAGCTCTACCCTCTTACGTGGTGAGAAAAATCACATTCCAGGTAAGCTAATACCAAACCTACAGATCATGTGAATATTTTTCCAGAAGACTAAACTCTATACTGTGTTGCAAATACGGGTTAACTATGTGCAACAAGCAGTTGTGACTGTGTATGAAAGCCAGTTAAAGGAACATACAAAAAGAGGTCTAAGAAGTTTTTTCTAATTGTTTATTACTATGATTTACTGTGATCAAAACTATGATTTATTGTGATCAAAACTATGAACTCCAAAATCTTAAAATAGCTTGAATATGCAATATCAGCGATCAAGCAATAATGAATAAACACTCTGGCATGGTGAGTAAATTAGAAATACTAGTCTTAGGTTGCTGAGATTTCATTACTTTAGCACATTCACGACAGCTCTATGCCACCCCCACCCTGACAAGATAAACACGTATATAAAAGAGGCGCTCTGAGACTTCAGCCCTATTCAATCCACTAAAAGTAAATGATTTATAGTCTGATGCAGGCAGAAGTTTATGAGTAGCAAACTCACTATAAAAGTTCATGTACCGGAAATTTACTAACAACATGATTCAACGAATTATAATTTTTTCATTGTCTTAGAAATTTGTTGAGAACGTCACCAAATACATAAAAGTATCCAAGATTCCTTTAAATAGTCATTTCTATCAGATTACTAATCTCATTCAAATTGCTTTTTTAAAAAACATGATGTCTACTTCTAGGAATGGTTGTTAATGGTTTTCAGATCAACCTCAAGCAATTAAGTATGAATTTTTAAAAAAATCACTAACAGCACTGCAGGGCTGTCAAGACTAAGTAAGTAATCCCAGGCCACAATTGAAGGAAAAGTAGGAACCCAGACAGTCAAGTGGAACACAAAAGTCATTTTTGTCCTGAGAGCTTGCTGCCACTGCCCAGCATCATGAGAGAGAATCATACTACATATTACTAGCCTGGGAAAGGTCAAAATTCAAAGCACAATTTTAACTGAATGCATATTGCTTTCACACGTCATGAAGTTGAAAAATTAAGTCTGTCGTGAAGTTGAAAAATTAAGTCAAGCCATCATAAGTTGGGGACCACCTGTACATTATAGTCCCCTTTCAACAAAAAGTTACAAGGCATTTAAAACGGGGCAAACACAGTTTGAAAAGACTAAACGTGCATTAGAACCAGAGTTAGATATGGAAGGAATGCTGAAATTATTAGACCAGGAATTTTTAAAAACCATGATTAATATACTAAGGACTTAAGTGGAAAAAAGTAGACAACATGCAAGAACAGGTGGATAATGTAAGCAGAAAAATTCTAAAAAGGAATTAAAAAGAAATGCTAGAGATCAAACACAGTAACAGAAATGAAGAATGCCTCTGATGGGTTCATTAGTAGACTGAACACAGCTGAGCAAAGAATAACTGAGGCTGAGGATATGACAATAGAAATTTCCAAAACTAAAAAGTAAAGAGAAAAACGAATTTTAAAAAAATGAACAGAATACCGAAAAACTGCGGGACAACTACAAAAGGTGTAACATACGAGTAACGAGAATACAGAAAGACAAGAGTGGGAGAATGGAACAGAAGCAATATTGTAAGTAATAATGACAGAATTTCCCCAAATTAATGTCTGACAGCAACCACAGATCCAGGAAACTCAGAATACCAAGAAGGACAAGTGCCAAAATTACTACACCCAGGCATTTCATATACAAACTTCAAAAAATCAAAGATACAAGCTAAAATTGAGGAATTGTTGCCAATAGACCTGCTTTTGCAAGAAATGTTAAAAGTAGTTCTTCAGAAAGGAAAATAATACAGGTCAGAAACTCCGATCTGCATAAAAAAAGGAAGAGTATCAGAGAACGAGTAAGTGAAGGTAAGATAAAAACTTTTCTTATTCTTAATCCATAACGTAACAACTTGTTCAAAACAATAATAGCAACAACATATTTGAGTATGCTTATGTAACTATACATGCTTACATAGAAGTAAAAAGAATGACAGAAATGATATAAGGGATTGAAGGGAGGAATCAGGAATATTTTGTTATTATAAAATATTCATATTACCTGTAAAGTAGTATAGTGTGATTTGAAAGGGGACTTGTGGGACTTCCCTGGTGGCGCAGTGGTTAAGAATCCGCCTGCCAATGCAGGGGACATGGGTTTGATCCCTGGTCCGGGAAGATCCCACAGGCCGCGGAGCAACTAACCCCGTGAGCCACAACTACTGAGCCCGCATGCTGCAACTACTGAAGCCCGCGTGCCTAGAGCCCGTGCTCTGCAACGAGAAGCCACCGCAATGAGAAGCCCGCACGCCACAACGAAGAGCAGCCCCCGCTTGCTGCAACTAGACAAAGCCTATGCGCAGCCACAAAAGATCCCACATGCCACAACTAAGACCCAATGCAGCCAGAAGTAAATAAATATTTTAAAAAAAAGACTCCACGTAAAATAGGTTGTCTCAAGAGTGAAATAGATACCTGCATGAAATAAGATAGCTGCAACATTTAACCAACCAATAATTAGAATCCAAATCTTAAAAATAACTATAAACCAGTAAGAAAGAGAGAAACAACTCAGTAAAAGAACAGGCAAAAACCTTTAATGCCCAGGAACGTCAAATGAATAAAAGGCATAAGTAAACATGCTCAACCCCACTAGTACTCAGGTAATGCAAATTACAATTGCAATGAGGTTAAACACTTTAAAATTTGACAATTCTAAGTGCGTGCTGGTAAAAACAGAGAATAATGGGAATTCTCATGGTACTGGTGGAAGGATAAACTGATATGACCGCTTTGGAAAAGTTTGCCATTATCTTATAACTTGTAGATAAGCATACCCTACAACCCAGCAATTTTACATCTAGGTAATATTCCTAGAGAAACTCATGCAACTATGTGCCGGTATACAAACAAAGGGAATGTTTACAGCAGCATTATCTGTAATAGCCCCAAACTGTAAACAACACAGTAGAATGGATAACTACATTGTGATTTAGTCAGTTACTGAAATACTATACAATATTGAAAATGAAGTATAATCATGTATATGAACCTTACAAATAGAAAGCTGAAAGAAAGAAGACAAAAAAGAATATATATGGTATGATTCCATTTATCAAAAGCTCAAAAACAGGCAAAAATCAAATTATATTGTTGAGGAATCCAAACACTAATGGTAAAACTATTAAGAAAATGAAGACTATGACTATTTCAAAAGTCAAGACAGCTACCTCTACAGGAGCAATACCAAAAGTGCTGGCCTTGTTCTATTTCTTGATCTGGGTGTTAGTTACACAGGTGTTCACTTTATAATTACTTTGCATGTTGTGCATTTCAGTTTTGTGCACTTTTTTGTATTTCACTTATTTTATAATAAAAATGTCTTACAAAAATCAAAACAATTTTGGTCCACCTGGCTGGTCAACAAAAGTGAGAGACGCAAATCAAAGTATAAACTACAAAACACTGATGAAAGAAATTAAAGAAGGTACAAAAAAATGTAAAGACATCTCACGTTCATGACTGGAAGACTTCATATTGTCAAGATGTCCATACTACCAAAACGATCTATAGATTAAGCATAATCCCTATCAAAATCCTAATAGCATTCTTTTGCTGAAATGCATCCTAAAATTCATATCAAATCCCAAGTGATCTTAAATATGCAAAACAATTTTTAAAAAATAAAAATAGAGGACTCACACTGCCTGATTTCAAAACACATCACAAAGCTACAGTAATCAAAACAGTGTGGTACTGGTATAAAGAGGCACAGAGACCAATGGAATAAAAAAAAAGCCCAGAAATAAATCCTCTCACAAATGGTCAAATAATCTTCAACAAGGGTGGCAAGACCACTCAATGGGGAATGAACAGTCTCTTCAACAAATAGTGCTGGGAAAACTGGATATCCACATGCAAAAGAATGAAGTTGAACCCTTATCTTACATCATATACAAAAATTAACTGAAAATGGATTAAGAACCTAAACATAAAACCTAAAACTATAAAATTCCTAGAAGAAAACACAGAAGGAAAACTTCATGACATTGGCCTTGGCAGTGATTTCTTGGATGTGACATTTAAAGTACAAGCAACAAAAGCAAAAATAGACAAATGGGACTACATCAAACTTAAAAAATTTTTGTCCATCAAAGGACACAATCAACAGAGTGAAAACTCAACCTACAAAATGGGAGAATATAGCTGCAAATCATATATCTGATAAGGGATTGATATCCAGAATATATAGAACTCTTACAATTAAACAATAAAAAATAACCTGATTTAAAAATGAGCAAAGGACTTGAATAGACATTTCTTCAAAGATGATTTACAAATGGCCAACAAGCACATGAAAAGATGCTCAACATCACTAATCATCAGAGAAACACAAATCAAAAGCAAAATGAGATATCACCTCACATCCATTAGGATGGCTACTATCAAAATAGAAAGCAAGTACTGGTGAGGATGTGGAGAAATCTGGAACCACTGTGCACTGTTGGTGGAACTGTAAAATGGTGCAACCACTATGACAAACACTGTAAAGTTTCTTCAAAAAAAGAACTACCATATGATCCAGCAATCCCATTTGAGTACATAGTTGACCCTTGAAAAACATGGATTTGAACTGCATGAGTCAACTTAAACATGGATTTTTTTCAACAGTAAATACTACAGTACTACATAATATGTGGTTGGCTGAATCTGCGGATCCAGAACCTCAGATACGGAGGAAGCACAGATATGGAGGGCCAACTATAAATTATACATGGATTTTCAACTGCACAGAGACTCAGTGCCCCTAACTCCAGCACTGTTCAAGGGTCAACTATATACCCAGAAGAACTGAAAGCAAGGTCTTAAAGATATATTTGCACACTCATGTTCACAGCAGCGTTATTTCACAATAGCCAAGAGGTAGAAGCAACCCAAATGCCCATCAACAGATGAATAAACAAAACATGATTATATCTGTACAACAGGATATTATTCAGTCTTAAAAAAGAAGAAAATCCTGTCACATGCTACAACATGGATGAAACTTGAGGACACTAAGCTAAGTGAAATAAGCCAGTCAGAGAAAGACAACTCATGTAAGAAAGAGGAATCTTATATTATTTATCTGAAATATTCAAATTCACAGAAACAGAAAATACAACGAAGGTTACCAGGGGCTGGGAGGAGAGGAAAAAAGGGATTGGTTTAATGGATATAGAGTTTCAGATTTACAAAATGGAAAAGTTCTGGAGATCTGTTTCACATGACTGTGAATATACTTAACATTACTGAACTATACACTTAAAAAGTAAATTTTTAAGAGCAAATTAAATTTCAAGATGGTAAATTTTACATGTCTTTTACTACAGTAAGAAAACAAAATAAGACAGGGACCCTTCTCACTGAGCTTAGAATTAAAAATAAGGCAAGTACAGGATGGCTAAAATCAAAGTAGGCTATAATAAATGCCTTAAGAAGAGATTTAATTCAAACAGGAGAATAAATAAATGAATTAACAAACAGCGGAATCAGAATTAAAGCCAGCTTCCTGCCTACTGTACTCAACTGTTTTAACTGTAAAGATGAACCAAGATGACACAGTTGTTTAAAACAGAAGTAATTCTATTATCAGGTACAAAAGGCTATTCTATCTGGCTTTGAAGAGTTACATAAAGAAAAGAAATAGTAAAATAGGATTTCAACTAACTTAAAATGAGACTAGAAATGCTGAGAAGGAAAAACATCTCAACATATTTCCTAATCACACGAACACAGCTCAAATAAGTAGTGTACATACACCCACCACAACGGCTAAAAGACCAACAATACTAAATGTTAATAGGGATATGGAACAAATGGAACTCTCAAAAAGAGCTGACGGGAGGGCAAATTCATACAACACTCTGCAAAACTGTGTGGCAGTATTTACTAAGGTGGACTATACACAATCTTATGATAGAGCAATCCCATTTCTAGGTATATACCCAACAGATGTGTGTTCATGTGTTCGCCAAAAGATATGTAATAGCCTCAAACTGAAATAATCCAATGTAAATGAATAATGTATAGTATGTTTGTATAATGGAATACTATACAGGAATAAGAGTAAACAAACTACAACTATACTCAATGACATGGTGAATCTCACAATATCAAAATATGTAGTGGCTGTACTAAGAGGGGATGGGCAGTGTAGAGCACAAGGAAGTTTCTGGGGTGCTGGATAATGTTCTGCTTCTTAATCTGGGTGTTGGTCACACAGGTATGTTCAGTTTGTGAAAATCCACCAAGCTTCACATACGATAAGTACACTTTCCTGTACAAGTTATACTTCATTTAAAAAACTCAGTTATAAAAAGATACATCAGCCAAAAGAAGAGAGAAAGAGAAAGAAAAAGGCAGGAACTCGGATGAAATTTACTAGTCGTAAGTAAACACACATGTAATGGATTAAGTCTGTAAAGTTTTGTGATAACAGTAAACCAGAGAATCTCAGGAATGATTGCTTAAATGATTGAATCAATTGAAACATGCTGCTCAGTTACTAAATCCTAAAGAAAGAGAATCCAATGATTATTAAGAAAGCACTAGTTGAAATATATCATTAATTTGGCTATTTTAATATTGCTATGAAGATAAGCACTAATTACAGTACTAATTATAAAAAGTACTGATACAGGAAAACAACCACTCAGCACACACCCATTCATTTAAATTTAAGTATTCATTAAGTGTTAGACAATGGAATACTACTGTAGACCCTGGGCTATGAAAAGGAGAAAGACCTGATTTATTTTTCAGAAAGTGCCTCACAGACCTAAACTAGAGACAAAAGGGGTCCTACCTGTACAGGAAGAGAAGGCAGATAAGCACAGGATACTATGGGAGCACATTCAGGTTTTCCATATCTGCTGAACTTTCTCAAACACCCCTTTCTAAAAAGAAATACTTCTAAACAGGAGCATGTGCAAATAAGGCTGCCAATGGCTAATTTCACTAAGCCCCCCACCCCACCCTCTGGGCTTTTAGGAACAAAGGTAGATTTAAAGTGTGGAAATGGTAAAGTGGCTTTGACACTGCACAAACAAAGCCTACTTATACCCACTGTTCTGTTGCAGATGGTCTCGAACACAACACTGACATTATGCTTCTGCTAGAAGGAAGCTAGATTCATGTTTCTATACACGTATTACATATCCACAAAAATCTACCTTCTTTCCCAGTTAATTGTAGAGACTTGGATCTGATGAGTGGGAATGACGTTCTCCTTTTCAAACTCATATCATCATAGGAAGAGAAACACCTAACATTAAGAAAAAACAACATTGGGCACAATGAGTAAAATACATGTAATTTACTCTGTAGTTGGGGCTAGACAGACGTTAGAGAACTGTTCATGCCACATAGGACTAATCTCTAAAGTTAACACTCCAGTTATTGATAACACATGTAAAAAAAATTTAAGGATCATTCTCTAAAAGGTGTTGTATTAGAATACCTATTCTCCTCCTCCCCCTTTAAATTCCACATTGAAGCATCTTTCACAACCATTTCAAGGGTTTTTATGCACTTACTATCAGTGTTTTCTCTATTAGAGTCTATAGAACCTTCCAGGCATAGGACCATCTCACTAGTTCCAATGATGTTTTTAACATTTTGGTTTCAAGATAATCATACGGGGAAAGAAATTATCTCAGTATCCTTTATTTGCTCAAATTTCTCAAAGGTATAAGAGGAACTGGACTTCCCTGGCAGTCCAGTGGTTAAGACAGCGTGCTTCCAATGCAAGGGGCACGGGTTCAATCCCTGGTCGGGGAAGTAAGATCCCACATGCTGCGCAGTGTGGCCAAAAAATAAAAAATAAAAATAAGAGGAAAACTGAAATATAATGCTGCCTTACCTTTTAGGGCTTGGATACTGATTACTTTTAGGAAGTTTTGAAATATAATCTCCATCAAATTGAGAAGTGTTTCGACAACGCTGCATACAAAGCATCAGTCCCAAGACAACACAGAGAACCAAAGATATGACGAGATAGCTTTGTCGATCTGATACCTGAGATGAGAAGAGGGCTTAATAATAATAATAATTTGAAAACTATATTAGAAAAAAATACAATGGGATCTAAAGTTCAAAGGACAAATCATTTTAAACATTTTTTTTCAGAGTGCTTCAAAACTGTAAATGCAGGGCATGCTCTGAAAATGTACTACGAAGGCGATGTTTTACTTTTTCTTCTCCCCCGCTCCATTCTTTAAAAATTTTCAAACCTATGGAAAAGTTTTAAAAATAGTATAATACAATGAATATAACATAATATGCCTTTCACCAATCATTAACATGTTCTCCAATCATTAACATTTTGCCACATATGTTCCATTTTTTCATTTGTACTATCTTCTCCTTGGTGAGAAAAAAAAAAACCATGCTCTTACCTATCTTTCCCACCTTATAAAACTAAACCACCAATGGCCCAGTGATTTAAGCCTGGGGATCACCCTTAATTCCTCACGTCCCACATCCAATCTTTCAGCAAGGCTTGTTTTTCTACCTCTAAAATATATCCTGAATTCAGCAACTTCACAATGTTCTCCACTTCTAAAATGCTAGTCCAAGCCAACATCACCTCACCCAGGCTACTGCAATTGCCTCCTTAATTGGTTTCCTCCCCACTTCCACTCTTGCTGGTCTCTAAGAGGCAATTCTCTATAGAGCAACAAACAGGGAGTTTCTCAAAGTGTTTTCAATGAGCTGATCCATGTTACTTCTTTACTGAATACTTTCCAATGACTTGCAGTGATTAGAATAAAATTCAAACTCTATATTGCCTACAAAGGCCTACATGACCAGGTCTCTGCCAATTTCCTAAACTCATTTCTTACCCTTACTTCTCTCATTCACTCTGCTCCAGCCGCACCAAACTGTGTCTAGTCACAGGCCCTTTGCCCTACTTCTGCTACTAACAGATTTGTTCTGACCCCAGGCTCTGTGTGGACGCTAACTCCTCTTGAGCACTCAGTTCTAATGCCACCTCCTCAGGCAAGCCTTCCAACATCACCGTAGCTAAAGCAGCAACACTTAAAGCACCACCAGTCCACACACACAAGTTTCACTCTCTACCCCACTGTCCTTCATATATATTTACTGTATGTATTCCCTCTCTCCCCCAGGTGAGAGGGCCCTGTGAGGCTAGGGACTCTTCACTGCTGTATGCCTCAACCTAGAACTGGACAGCTCATGCTTCACACACACTGGTAGCTCAATAAATACTGCTTAAATCAATGAAAAAATTGTTTCATTAAGCAATTAATAAGCCTATTTGAACTGAAAATGAAGTATATATTGCAACTACCAATGGTTTACAAAAGGCCTAACAGAATTGCTTTATAACTGTAATTTAGGTTAAGACCTAAACTATGAAAGCTGTGTTTTCCAAAAGATTATGATAATTAATATATTTCCAAAACTTTAAAATGCCACATTCTGGTGTTCTAAAAAAGTTCTTTATAAATGACAATCTTCTTCGATTAAAGTTCTTAGATATGAAGCCTGCCTTTATGACACCGTTTCCTACAATACCATCAATAACAATTACCTCATGTTTTAATTCTGCTACTGTTGTTGATAAATTTGAAACAAGCTGTGTCACGTTGGTCAGTTGTGCTTGTAGCAACTGGATGGCTTCAGTTTGCCGCTGATCCTATAATAAAGGAGGAAATAAATATTATTTTCCTTTGTGTTTCATGTGTACTTTTAACTACATTATAAATTCAAATAAAAAATCTGGAAAAACTGTTAAATTCCTCAGGGCGGGGGGGGGGGACATATTAATAGGAAGCTCTTAATGAATGAATACTGTAAACTTGGACCAGAAATTTTTAAAAAAGACATAAAACACTTCAAGAATCTAAGACTATTCAACCTTCCTCCCCTGCCCCAAGCCAAAAAAACCCAAAACCCAAAAACCAAAAAACCTTTTGCCATTCACTGCTACCATGTAGGATATTGTCTAACAGATGCTAATAAACTGCTTTTCAAGTTAATATGGGCTCCATATGTATAAACCAGTCTATAACCAGCTATACGCAAAATAGTCACTTTGTCAAGCATGCTTTTTTTTTTTTTTAAACCAAAGCAGTCAATACAAAGACATGTTGAAAAATTTTTGAAGAATGTTTCTGGATATCAAGCAGGCTCATACCAAGAAGGTTTTAAAAGTTCTATTTCACAGCATATTAGGATGGAACTTAGGATGTCACAGTCAAAAAACTACAACAGATCCTCTAGTCAACCAGTGAAAAGAAATTCATCAAAAACACCCATCTTTCCAGCTCTGAATTTCAGAAACTTTTATAATCAACAGACATGTCTTTATTTAAAATATCACTTGCATGCATATTTTAGAGACTTATGCAATATACTCATGGTCATGAACCTACGTTAGGTAGACTATACTGAAAATTTCAACTAACTAGTGAATTTAGGAAGAAGGAAAAGAGGGCAGAAAGAAGTCAAGGAAATCTAACACTCTAATTTAGGACCCTCTATGAAATAGCTACATAACCATTTATTATTCTAAACCTAAGTTTTTGAAATTTAGATTTAAATAATCTTTAAGTCTCCACTGTGTATGTGGGGGTGAGTAGGCGGATGTATAAAACTGCAACAAGAAGTTTCACTTACTTCCCTCACTGTGATCCACTGTGGTACTTTCTATCTACTTCATCTTTTTAAAATGCTGAATGTGATTCATTAAACTGTTTCTTTTGACTCACTTTTGACAAACACTGAGAAATTCTAGACAGTTTTAAAGGACAAGTTATTATAGTTATTAAATTGGTTAACACTTCTAATCAAGATTTACTTCCAATAGTGTTAATGATACACAAGATTATTTAAAAGTACTTAAACAAGTCTTTCATAAAGCATAGATGTTAAATATAAAGGGAAAATATAGAGGGAAAATGTTAATGAAGAACTAAATAAATACTGTGTTCATGGGTCAGAGGACTTAATACTATTAACATGTCAATTCTCCAAACTGATCTATAAGTTCAACACAAACCCAATCAAGATCCAAACAGGTTTTTGTTTGTTTGTTTGTTTGTGGTAGCAACTGACAAGCTGATTCTAAAATCTGTATTAGTCAAATCCAGATTAGCCGAAACAATTTTGGACAAGTGCAAAGTTGGAGGATTCACTCTACCTGATTTCAAGAGTTCCTATAAAGCTACAGTAATCACAACAGTGCAGTATAAGCAAAAAGACAGACACAGATGAACAAAGCAGAAGAGAATTCCAGAAACAAATCCACATGTATATGGTGAATTGATTTTCATCAAAAGTGCAAAGGAAATCCAGTGGAGAAAAGATAGTCCTTTCCACAAATGATGCTGAAAGAAAGGAATATTCATGTTTCTCAATCCCCTCCCTCACAAAAAAAGAACTTTGATCCACAGTCTGTAACATGTAAAAATTAAAATGGATCATAAACCAAATGTAAAACTAAAACTATGCAAATTCTAAAAGAAAACAGGAAAACAATCTTTGTGACTTTGGGTTAGGCAAAGAGAAAACAGGTAAATTGGGCTTCAATGAATTAAATTCGGCTCTTCAAAAGATATGTTTAAGAGAATGACAAAAGAAGTAATGGATTGGGAGAAAATACTTGCAAAGCCTGTCTCTGATAAAGGACTCATACTAAGAATATGTAAACAACTTTCAAACCTCAATTTTAGGAAAAAAAAAAAAAAAAGAGGGGTGGGGAAAAACTTTGTGTGGAACCACAATTATAACGTGTCACAAACTGGGAGTAAGATGCAACTAAACTCTGCAACCTGAGGCCTCCTCACCTCACCTCACCTCACCTTCCCTTAGTCCCAAATAACCTTTTAAAAAAGTTAAATATAAAATTTCTTCATGATGGTAACACACTATAAAAACTTATTAATGAACATCACATTTAATGCTGCAATACTGAAATCAATCCCTTAAAATCAACAAGACAGGGGAATGGCCACTATCAGTCCTATTGCATCACTGTGCAGCTCTAGGCAAGAGATAAGAGGAAAAAAGAAGAAATAAAAAGGTATAAGGATTAAAAAGAAATAGAGCTGTTTATTTGCAACCAATAAAACTGTCTACACAGAAAACCACAAATGATTTTAGAGTTTAACAAAGTTGCCAAAAAGTCCACTGCACTTCTACACACATACAGATACATACAAATCTTGAAATGTAATACGAATAATGCTCAAGAAAATTTTCTCTTGAGGAGATACGGATGCTAACAGCTAGAAAACATATTACAGCTTAATCATCAGCTATCAGGGAAAAAGTGAACCAACACTACTTATCCTTCTTACCAGAGAGATCTTACAAAATTCAATGGAAATTTATATAAAAAGTAAATAAGATATGAAGATGACCAACCTGCTCCTCTGCTATTCTTGAAGTATTCTGAAGTTTTACTATTGTCTTATTGAAAGCCTTTTGCATTTCTTCCATTTGTTTTCGGTACCTATGGAGTAAGAATTGATTTAAATTGGTTTTAATTTCTTATTTATTAACTTATTACTGGAAACACACTTGATTTCAATATGTAAGATAAATCCATATTTCTGAAAATGACTCTTACTGAACCCTGTGCAACACAGGAAAACTTACAAAGGTAAAATAAAGAGGTCCCTTGAGGTATTTGCTACCTCAAAATCAATTCTATGTTCCTCACTGCTATAAAAGATTTACTAGTCGCATATATAGTCAATAATTTATGACAAAGGACCCATGAATATACAATGGGGAAAGGACAGTCACTTCAATAAATGGTGCTGGGAAAACTGAACAGCCACATGCAACAAAATGAAACTGGACCCCTATCTTATACCATACACAAAAATTAACTCAAAATGTATTAAAGACTTGAACGTAAAACCTGAAACAACAGAACTCCTAAAAGAAAACACAGGCGGTAAGCTCCTTGACATGAGTCTTGGAAATGTTTTTTGGATTTAACACCAAAAGCAAAGGCAATAAATGCAAAAAAACCAAGTGGGACTACATCAAACTGAAAAACTTCTTACAAAGCAAAAGAAACCCTCAACTTAATGAAAAGGTTACCTAGAGGCCTGCGCTCTAGAGCCCACGCACCACAACTACTGAAGCCCGCGCGCTTGCAACTACTGAGGCCGCACACCTAGAGCCCGTGCTCTGCAACAAGAGAAGCCACTGCAACGAGAAGCCCGCGCACCGCAACAAAGAGTAGCCCCGCTTGCCACAACTAGAGCAAGCCCGCGTGCAGCAACAAAGACCCAATGCAGCCAAAAATAAATAAAACATTAAAAAAAGAACATTGGCAGAGAATCTCTATAGATATTTTTCCAAAGAAAACAGATAGATGGCTAACAGGTGAAAGATGAAAAGATGCTCAACATCATTAATCATCAGGGACATGCAAATCAAAATCACAATGAGTTATCACCTCACATCTGTTAAAATTGCTATTATCAAAAAGAGAAAAAATAACATGTTGGCAAGGATACAGAGAAAAGGGAACCCTTGTACACTGTTGGTGGGAATGTAAATTGGTGCAGCCACTAGGAAAAACAGTATGGAGGTTTCTCAAAAAATCAAAAATAGAACTGCCATATGATTTAGCAATTCCACTTTTGAGTATTTATCTGAAGGAAAAAAACCACTAACTTGAAAAGATATCTGCACCCCCATGTTCAGTGCAGCATTATATACAATAGTCATGACCTGGAAGCAAACTAAGTATCCATCAATAGAAGAATAGATAAAGAAAATGTGGTATGTGTATACCAAGGAACATTATTCAGCCATAAAAAAGAAGGAAGTCTTGCCATTCGCAACAACATGGATGGACCTTGAGGGCATTACTCTAACTGAAATAAGTTAGACAGAGAAGGACAAATATCATATGATCTCACTTACACGTGCAATCTAAATAAAAGGAAAAAAAATCTTGAACTCATAGATACAGAGAACAGATTGGTGATTGCCAAGGTGGGGGGTGGGGGTGGGCAAAACTGATGAAGCGGGTCAAAAGGTAAAACTTTAAATGAACAAGTAACAGGAATATAATGTACAGCATGTTGACTATAGTTGATAATATTGGATTGTATATTTGAAAGTTGCTAACAGAGTAGATCTTCAAATTTCTTACCACAAGGAAGAAAGAAAAGTTGTATGTGGTGATAATATTAACCAGACTTATTGTGGTAATCATTTAGCAATATATACAAATATCAAATCATTATGTTATATGCCTGAAACTAATACAATGTTATATGTCAATTACATCTCAATTAAAGATTTATTAGTGATTTCTGTGGTTCCTTTAGTGGGGCAAATAGGGTGGGGGTGGGGAGAGGCAAGAACAGGTATGATGTAGGCATGCACACACACCCACAGAAAATTTGCCAATAAATTATATGTATGAATTAAGAAGAAACCCCTTTCAGGATATAATGATGACCTTAGTGACATTTCATTAGCAGCATTTTAATTTAAGAAGATTACGAAAAGGTAGCCGTTTCAGAAATTCTGGGCATTGAGTGCCTAGGTGGTTACAAAATGTTGGAAAAGCCCTAAGGACGCTGGATACTTAAGGAATAAAAAAAAAAAAGTAAATAGGCTTAAAAAGTGGAGAACTGTGCCTGAGACCTTCATCACTGCATAAGCAAACTGGCATGACCTCTGGCATTTTTCTAATCTTCACTTATTTAAACTCTTAAATAATACCTGGTCAAGTTCCACATAGAGCTTTAAAGTCTACAGACTAATTTTTCCCATGAGTGCTCTGGGAATCAAACAGCAAAAGTGGCTAAAGTTAAGCAACAGAAGAAAGGAGAAACTGATTATAGATAATTCAAACTTGTTATCAGCCTAATAATGGTCACTTAGTAATACTTCTAGAAAAGGAAATCAATTCTTAAGATCACTGATCAACAGCCAAATAACTTTCTTTCTCTCTCCAGTTAAAATGGTGCTTATTACTATTATACCATGAGATAATTAAATCCTCTCCTTCTCTAGTCACAGATTATACTTTACTACTTAACTCACT
Organism: Eschrichtius robustus; assembly: GCF_028021215.1. NCBI lineage: Eukaryota > Metazoa > Chordata > Mammalia > Artiodactyla > Eschrichtiidae > Eschrichtius > Eschrichtius robustus. Next base: position 130,039,693 of record NC_090826.1, on the reverse strand, counting down.
GTGCAAAGTGGATTGTGCTAATTCATAATAAAGCTTACCTTTGGCTAAGTTCCTCCAGATAGCGACCACTGAGAGACATGTTAACTTCTAAGGCTTTAATACGGTTATTAAGTCTCATAAATACTGATTCCTTTTGGTTTGATCCATGTACAAGATTTCCATTAGCATATCCTAGATCTGAAGAATTTTGCAATTCAGCATAAAAATCTGTAGCTGTCCTCTGTAACCCTCTTAAAAGGGCATCTTCTGGAGACTGTTCTTCCTCTTTTGCTTCAGGTAATGAAGAAGAATCCACAACAGGAGTCAAAATTTGCTTTGGTGTGTCAGCTATGTTCATTTTGGCTTCCCCATCTTCACTGTCTGGCACAGTAGCTGTGTTTACAGGTGACACTATTGTTTCGGATAGCTTTGTGATAATTTGCATGGAGTCTTCTTTTACAATATTATCCATTACTTCATCAAGTTTTTTTGTTTCATAGGTCACAGTTGGTTTCCCTATAGAACTAAAACTCTCAGACCTTTTTTCTGTTTCATTATCAACCTCAACAGAACTCTCTTGGGGAATCACTTGTGATGGCGTACGCCCTGCCTCATATTTAATAGGCTCAGATACTTCTATTTTAGATAATGAATTGATTTCTGGAGTAACATCTAAGAGAAGAGACTGAGAAAGAGTTTGAGGATGGCTTGGTTCAAGTTCAATTGCATCTAAAGTGTGATTAATCAAACCTCCCTGGTGCACACTACTTAAGTCACCTAGAACAATAGTTTCAGCTTTCTTTTCCTTACTCTTACTGTCTGGTTCTCCACCTGGAGGTTGCAATACTGAAACATCTACTGATTCTTCAGGAAGTACTAATGGTGATTGAGCTGACACAAGATACTCCTTTTCTTTACTCATAGCAGTTCTGCTGCGTTGCCGATAATGAGCAACTCTAACTGAACACCATTTATATACGTATTCCGAAAAACTAGAAATACAACAAATTGTGGTCAGTTCACTGCAAAATATTTGTGTCTCTGACTCAAACCAAGGTGACGTTTCATCCTCTTGTTCACCACTACCCAGAAGGGTCACTGTAGAAGGACTTGCCTCCTCTTCCTCTTCTTGAACTAGCTGTACAATGGGACCCTCTTTTGTAGTATCTGGTGATGATGGCTCTGTGTCATGTACAAGTCCTTCAGTAGTTACAAACCTAGAAATACATATCCATAATTATGTTTAAGGAAAATAAATGTATCATACATAAGATAAAAGGAAGGCTGGAAATACAGAAAACACTCAATTTACTTTGGATGAATTATTTCCCTTCAAATCACTTTCATTATAAAAACAGTATTATTCAGAAATGGTAACAGAAAGATAATTTATCAAGTGACCAGCCAGATAATTCAAATCACCATATTTACCAAATCAAATTTTTCTTTAAACTCTGTTTAAGAGTTGTTTGTATGTGAATATTTCCATTTACTGAACGTTTCATGTAAATTTCCTCCCATAAATATTCACCAATATTACAAGCCTCATCACCCCTTATATCAGAAATTGAGCTACCCAGAGCTAGTCCCAGAGCTAGAACCAGAAGGTAGGACTCTTATTATGAATGCACTTTGTGCTTGAATATCCTACTTTCAAAAGGCAACTACTGTTGACCCTTGAACCGTACGTGGGGAGTTAGAATTGCCGGCCTCCATGCGGTATAACTTATAGTCAGCCCTCCATATCCACAGTTCCTCTATATCCATGGTTCCTCATCCACAGATTCAACCAACCAAGATCATCTGTACTGCAGTATTTACTAATGAAAAAATGCCATGTATAAGTGGATCCGTGCAGTTCAAACCCATGTTATTCAAGGGTCAACTGCAGATTTCTCAGTTGAAATTTCTCTATGGATTATTATTTGAGGAATTTATGTTTATAAATTTATAAACATAAATTTATAAATTTATATTTATAATATATTTATAAATTTATATATTATTATTGAGGAAATCATCTATGGATGATTTGAGGAATTTCAACATGGCATTACACACACACACACACAAACGATTATCTGCCAAGGAAGAAGAAACATATCCCCACTCCCCCCAAATAATCTCAGTATCACCTTGGCTAATTTTCAATTGTTGAAAGCTAAATACTTAACCATTTTAATGAAAATCCTGACTAATAATAAACTAGTAGTGCCACTAACTCAGTCCTATCTTTGGGCTCTGGAGTATGTGTGCAGGGTAGGGAGAGTGGGAAATGGAGCTGGTGGGAACAGTGTTATAAATTATAGTATCTGTGGTCCCTTCCAAGATAAAGATAATGAATTTCCGGGTGCAGCCCTTGCAGCACCAAAGGTATAATTTGAGAAAACAAAGTAATTTCAATACCAAAAAAAACCCTTCATATGCAAATTTTACTACTGTGAAGCACTACTAAGAATGCCAGGAAATGTCTTCAAAGAAAGCCTAATATCACAACAGCAAAAGTAGGAATAAAAAAGACAATATCTAAAAGCTGGACTTTCATCTTGTTGATAATAAAATAGTAAATGAACTAAACTAAAACATAATTAGGCTATGCTTCCCTAAATAGATGATATAGATAAAGATATCAATATATAGTCACTATACAACATTTCTTACATACTCAGGTGGTATACTGTTTATTATCTACCAAATAAATTATAACAGTAAAAAGGAGGAATGTCTGAAGAAGGGGAGGGAAAAAAACTAAACTGAATTAATTTGCTAAAAATTAAGTTATATACCATATATATATACACCCTAATCAGAGTTACACTTTAAAAAACTCAAACCTGGGAAAAGAAAGTAAGTCATCTTTTCATAATAACTTTAAGAGTGATACCCTATCATGGATTCTTTTATTTTCTTCAGAGGACTGCCATATAACCATCAAAAAGAATTTAAGACAAACATACATGAAGAAACATTAAGTAAAGAAACAAACAATTATGCAAGAATATCTACTAAAAAACAAACTCTAATATAGAAAAGTAAAAACTGCTACATTAGCCTGATGTGATACCTTTCAACAAATATTCATACATATGTATGAGGGGTGAATGTGTATATGTATATATGTGCGTGTGTGTATATATGCGCAAAATGAAATTAATTTCATTTAGTTTTGAAAAATAAGACATACTATTGATATATGTTATTAACTAAAGAATTTAGTTACAAAACCGGGACAGCTCCACATAACTAGAAACACCAAGAATCTCTATCCCAAAGAGATTTCTCAGGACCTTCTAGGGATCAATAGCACATAATGTTATATATTTCACTCTGATTACCCAATAAATATCTTTAGTCACTTTCAGGATTAATACAGGAAAATACAAATTTGACACTGTGCGCTTCAAAGCACAAAAATCTCGTTTTTAAATTAAGATTGTACTTAGGAATTACAGCTTGAAGCACACCCACTGGAGGTTTCATTAGTTATAACCTTGAACTAACTGCTTCTTGTTCAAATATCTTATCCCATTAAGTAGAGTTCCTCTGAGAGAAAGGGCTGTCAAAGTTTACAGGGAGTATATCCAACGAAATATACGGAAGCTACATTTGTAATAACTATATCCAAATTATCCCAATTATTGTCCCAATAACCCAAATCATTAATGAGCCTATCTATTATAGATCAGAAGTTTGAGGTACCGACAAACCTTAATCACCTCTGGTAGAAAGGACCAAATGAGGTTATTTCATATGTTACCTACATATATACATCCCTGCCCAAAGTAACCACTGCAACCTGGGAAAAGACCTATATCATTCGATTTCAGAAACTGAACACTGTAAGAGTATGCTGTGTGGCAAACAAATCATTTAAAAATCACTGCTCTAAGTATTTCAGGTACCCTTTATAGCTTTCTAGGCATAGCACAGATACTTAACCAATGCTTTTAAATTTGAACTTAATAAAAACAGACCTTTAATATTTGTCCTCAAACTTATACCTGCAGAGTTAGGTTAATTATGTGCAACAAAGAAAAGATTAAGTTATTGTAAATAATAAAAGTAACACACAAAATCAAAACAACAAACATTTGGTCTGGAGTGAAGTGAATTCCCAATACCCAAAAAGCAACTCAAAGATGTTTTAAGTGGCTGTGGAATGTCTGTCCCATGATCCAGAGCTTTCTATAGATAATAATTTCCCACAAGTTACAAGTACCTTTTTATGTACAAGTATACTTAGCTTTCCATTTTAATAGAACTCTAATATCACAATATAACTTACTCATGTGATGGAACAGGAGTTGAAACAGGAGCTGATTCAGGCATTTTAGGTGCAGTTGAGGCAGTGGCATTCTCAGATATACTTTTATTTCCTATTTTAAGAAAGATGTCCATATTGAGTTTAATTTTAAAAAGCTATACCATGAAAATATTTCACTATAACGAATAAAGGACTTTAGTTTCTCGAGAGAGAAGAAAAAAGTCAAATAGGTTTACTACTGCAGACTTTGTGGGTTTTTTTCATCAAAGTTCTTTTGGGAAGAAATAATCGTAGAAAGTCACAACTACAAGTAGTGCATATTCTTTCTCAGCTTCTCAGATAATTAATAAAGCAAGTAAGATGACTATGAATTTTGTGTAATCTTACATGATTAATAAGACACCTGAGTTACTAAAAAAGAATGAGAAGAAATAAATGGGTCATTTTAAGTTTGCACTTGGAACTGAATTTTTTTTATTGAAGTATATTTGACATACAATATTATATTCATTCCATGTGTACAACACAGTAATTTGACATTTGTATACACTGCAAAATGACCACCACAATAAGTCTAGTTACCATCTGTCACCATATTGTACTCCACATGTTGTACATTACAACCCCATGACTTACTTATTTTATAACTGGGATGAAGTATTTTTGAAAACAAAAAAGGCAAGATTGTTTCTCCTTGCTAATAATATTCTTATTTGACATTCTTTAAGGAAATAATTGCTTTCTTAATTGAACAGCTGTTTGATAAATAAAAGCATACTTTAAGTACCTCTAGAGCACCAAAACCTCAGGAAAGAGATAAGGGATAAAATCATTACTTCTACGGCAGGGAAGAATCAAAAAACAAATTCATGATTTTATATAGACAGGATCCTATTTACTAAAGAGAACTTGTGAAATTCAAATAAACAATGAATAATAGAAGACTGGTAAGTTCCTTTGAATGGTTTCTGTATTTCTAAATGAAAAATCAAATTGCTTGGCTTATTAATTAATTTTACTAACTAGGAAGATCCCTGGAGTATCATATATTTAAAAGACCCATAAAATGATTAGGTACCTTCTGTCAGGTCTTCAGTTTTCGCTCCCAGAATATTAGCGGCAATATTCACCATATTTAGAATGGCATCTAAAACAAAATTCAATCAGAGAAAAATAACAATATACCTAAATATTTTCATATAACTCAATATCAGATAGTCAAAAACCATTTGTAATGGTCTTTTTTCATTTTTTGGACTAATTACCTTTTTGCTCGCCTTACTATGTAAGTCCAATATAGGACACAAATTTCAGGCAAAAAGTATTAAGCATAAATCTGAATTTTTATGTTCATAAAATTTAATTATACTTTTTTGTAAAACTTCCCCAAACCTTTTAGCAAACACTACCTTCAGCATATTATAAAATTCAAGTATAATTCAACATATAGCCTGTACTGAGATAGGAAAGAAATGTGATAACCAAAATTTGTATTTTATAGAAAAGTCTTTTTTTCTTTAGAAAGGGGTTCTACAGTTTAAATCAAAAACAAAAAAGCCTGAAGAAATAAAAGTTTTTCCTAAACATGTGACTATCATAGGTAAAAATAAATGAAATGGGAAGATTATTATCCAAAGAGCAGCAGAAAGACTTTATTTTCAACTATGAACATAAAATACCTAGGTAATATGCTTAAATCCAAAATGACACTGCATAGAATCATGTATTTGATGACTTTTAACAATGTTTTATGGCCAATAAATGACATAAATTCTTTAGTGAACTGGATGAGTATGGGCAAGGGCAGATGAATTGAAAGTCAAAGTCATAAAACTTAGCTGGCTGGGAACAGAAGACTTCCTTCTAGTAATATAATGTAATTTCAAGGGAAATTAACTTCCAACTCCAATCTAATCTCTGAAATTCTATTAGAAGTTAATTCACCAGGTATTTATCCTATTAAAATACTAAGATCTGGCAGGGGCTACATATTAAGCCTCATCAGTTTTTTCCATTTTAGTTTCCTTTCCTAAAAGAGATCCATAGAGTTTTCATCACACTTTCATGAAAACCATAGATGTGAGAAGTACGAAAGGATCTAAAGAAGGAAAAGCTAGCACATCAGGAAGGCTGGGAACAAGCCAAGCACTGTCACCTGGCGCTGATACTGTAAAGATATGCTTTATGGCAGGTAAAAATAGTATATTTTAGACTTTTAAAAGTGATATCTGGTAGACAGTTATTAATTTTAATCTTTACATTAACTATGATTCTATATTCTGAAAGACAACAAGCAGTGAGTGGTACTTTGTTTCCAATCATCAGTTAGACACACAAAAGCTTTATATTTGCTTTTTAAATATCTAGGATTACAGGTCAACCTTGCCCTTTGACCTGGCAAATTGTTAAACAGAGAAGCAGTCTTGGATCTTAGGCTAAAGAGATGCCTCAGCATGAGGTAAAAACAGGAATGGAAACTCTATTTTCTTACAAACTAAGATAAAGTAGCAAAGGAAACTCTGTTATTTCCTCATAAATACAATGTCACCCAATACTGCAATAGTAGTATGTGATCCTCTACTTAGCCTGACAGCTGAAGTTCAGTCAAAACTGACGGCTTCACAGAACCCAAATTTTGTAACCAAGTCTATATTCTAAGACCCTTGTGCTTCAAAGGGCAATCGTACCACAGATTTCAAACTCTCTGCCTTTAAATTTTCTGGTATTATTATTAACAATTAAAAAAAAATCTGTTATCTATTAATCTGTGTAGAGAAAGAAGCTTTAGAGTATTACTTTTTAACCTAAATTTTAATACTAGTACCTACAATAAGGAAGATTTATACTACCCATCATTTAAAAATATTATCATCATCATTTCAGGGGGCCACTTGGTAACAAAAGCAAAATCTGGCAAATTTCTTCTTTCTCAGCCCATCTAACCTGTAAGAAAGAATCTTCCTATGTTCACAGGACACTGACAAATATAATGTTTTTCTTTTGTCTTTTGAGAGAAAGCAGCTTTGTGAATTTTCTTAACGATTCTCACTTTGCGTCCAACTGCTTGTCATGATGATAATCTGGCCACTAAAAAGCCTTCAGAAAGGCTAAAGGGTAAAAGTATAATTTGGAATATAGTGCCAAACGAGATACCCGTCCTTAATTTCTTATGGATTAGCCAACTCCTTTCTCTTTGAGTTGGGCAACTATTCATCCCATCCCATTTCTTTAGGGATGAAATTCCCTAGGGACCAAATATCAATATGTTATACTCAGTCTCCAGCACACCAATGGCTCTTTTTGAGACAGAAAACAAACTGCCTATGCTACAACACAAGACAAACCAATGAAAAAACTACTTCCTCCCATGTGTACTGAGCATGCCTACCTTCATTCTCTTTTCCTTCTAGGACCTTAAAATATAAAAAATACTCTGACTTAAAACAAAAACTATACTTCGTCTTAAACATATACAGAAACGTAAACAGAAACCTGGACTTTAGCAAATCTGATGATTCTAATAAAATGCAGACCATATATAGGAGTAAAGGCAGACTTGCAAGAATATCAAAGTAGAGAGTGGTCAGGAAGATCCACATGACCAAGCACAAGTAGAGCAGAGTGATACAAAGAATTTCTGGTGATATAAAATATTTAAATGTTCTGCTTCAAGAATGTAAACAAAAGATTCAGGCAGAAGAGTTGCCAGAACTGGCATATGTAAAAGCCAAGAATGCTGCTCTAAAATAGTAGTTTCTCCCTTTCTGGCAGTTCAGTAAATTATGTAGTATCAAATATGTCTAAATATGCAGCATGCATGCTCTTTGACAACCAAGTCCCATCAGAAGCAACATACTCTGGTGACATATATTTCCTATGACTACTAATTGCTCAACAACAAAAAGAAAAAAAGAGTTTCTCTTTAGATTAAAGCCACAGGATTCTGTTTTGAAGACATTACATAAATATTGAAAATAAATTAGGTGCAAAATTGGCCAATTTCAAGCTAATTTAGAAAGTGGTGATGATTATAGTCAAATTCAGACATTACAGTGCCAGAGACTAGCTCTTTGGCCTGATTCCACATTGTTATTTACGCCTTAAAGTTATACTACATTGGAGGCAGTAACTAGGTCAGGCTCAAAACCAGTCCTAGACTGTTCAGAGAAAACTAGAAGGATACAGGTATAGAAGGCAGCAGTGTTAGGTCATGCCTATAAACTTTATGACAGCAGTCTTATCACTCAGTTACTACTGCCTCTCTTGTTCTGAAACTTCAAGAAATAGAGATCTTTTTAAACCCCATTTTTCATGCTTAGGCTCAGCTGACATCCTCCCACCCATCTTGTCTCACTACACAAAATCTTTCAACATCTAAACACTGGAAGGTAAATGGACTGTCCTTCCAGAAAGCCACAAAAAAGAAAAATGATGTGTTACCAAGAAACACACCTTCAAGGAAAAAGATCCAAAGAGTAGGATCTAAAAAAATTCTATGTCTCATTAATTAAAATAATACATTAGTCAGAGAAGTGATTACAAATAGGGAAATGTCCTCCACTGAAAACATTTTAATGGTGTCTTGGAGTTAATCCCATAGGAAGGTAGAAAAAGAAAGCAAGAATATCAACAGAGTTTTCCCTTATCTAAAACTTCTAAGTCATTACTTCTGGAAGGTGCCTCTTCCTTCCCAGTAACCATTGGATACTAGAGAGCTTTTAGTCTGGGGCTATTTTCTGACCCCATAAAATAATAATTCCTCCTCACAGCTAAGTCAGCATTACTGAGCTATGATATGATGACGATTATATAACATAGTTTTTTATTACAAATTTAAGGACATGAACAATAATATCAATATCCAGATAAATAAAATAGCATCATTTTTTCACTCCTAAAAAACTATACACCATAGCAGTGAATGAGGCACCTGTTTTAATGCTATCATCAGCTAGATATAGCTAAGGAACCTACTTAAAAGTAGTCTGTAATATCTAAAATGTCAGTTGACTGGCAATAGAGTAAAACAAAATATACTGAGCTAATCTGTAACAAGGCTAAATATAACATAAAAGCATTCCCTTTATGCAGGTATTTTTAACACTCTTCTTCCTATTCCCTAAAAAGCCCACTGAAATCTATAGTCTTCTGTGGAGAGGAAGAGGACATGAAGAGAAGAAAGGGAAAAAAAGATGAAAAGAAAGAGAAGTGACTCAACTCCATATACTGTAGCCACCCAAATATCTACCTAAAGTATATGTACTACTGGTTGAGTATCTTAAAAAGGTATAAGGACAATGTACACAGTGAGATTGGGATTCAAGCAATTCAACTCACTAAAAGAGAAATGCACAAATAGTTTTCTATTTTACTAAGACTTACTTTCATTAAATTCAATTATTAATCTCCAAATAAAAAGAAAACTCCTTCCAGTAAGTTCCATATTATTCAGGAATAACCAAAGATAACAAACATTAAATATACCTACCTGCATTCTAACAGTAAAGCTAAAGTGTCAGTCGGCAATGGTCTTTCAAGGAGTCTACTTAGTTAGCCTACCACTAAGTTCAGATAATAGGTTGGCATGACAAGAAATTAAACAACTAGTATGTTAGTCATTGTTCTTTTTAGTTTACAAAGAGTATATTGTTATTGCTATTATTGTTACTGGTTGGGAAGCATCATTATTATGAATAAGAAACAGCCTTTATGTTTTATAATTAAGTAGGAAACCATACCCATATATTAACAAATCCTCATTTGGTAGGATTTCACTGATGAGTACCACCTCTAAAACTAATTCCTTTCCCATCCAGTATGATTACCCAGACGCTCTTACTCATATGGTCTAGGACCTCTTTAATAATTCTTTCCCCAAGTAAATTCATAGCCCATTCTTCACTGTAAGGAATTTGCCTAAAAATATAGCTGCATTTAATTTTAGTAGAAGAACCAACTTGTGCTCGCATTTTTCCCTCTCTTCTTTGTTTTCATATATTCTTCCTGTTTTATTTCCATGGAAATACTTTTCAAAAGTATTTTCTTTGATTTCAACTCAAAGTTTAACACTGGGAGAGTAGGAGCCCCCTAAACTATACCACAACAAAATGTTCACATATGCCAGGAAAAAAAAGTTGAGAAATACTTTAATTATAGTGACTAGCAAAACCCAAAATACTCACTTGTAGCAGAACCAAGAAGATTTTTTGAGGATTTATCCTCCCCAGTATTATAATCCAGTGGGTAATCTGTTCAAAGAGAAAATGAAGGTACTTATGCTAAGAACTATCTCCAATATGTTTAAAAGCTCAAATTATATCCCGTCAAAGTCAGCTGACATTTAAAACAATTTTATAATTTTTATTATACATCTAAAACACATTCACAAAAAGAAAATGAAATTCACAAGCCATTTATCAAACAGATATAAACCAAGGAAAATATTTCTACTGCTTACCAAAATTTTAATCACATTTGTAAGACTTTTATTCAAGCTTTCAATGTAGTTTACCAACCCCTAGTAAATGTCTTCACTTCACTTATGGGAAAACTAGGGAAGGGAAAAATTAGATTTTTCAGACTACAGTTTAAGACATCTTAAAACAAGAACTGGATAAAGTAGAAACGGAGGGTATCATAAAACCTCCTCCGACCTCTGCAAGTTCATGGGAGTTTCTCAAAAACTCAGGCCTCAATATGCTTGCTCTGAGGCTAAGGGCAAATCAAAGAAATTAATTTTCAATTCTACTATTTCAGTTGCCTTATGAGTAACAGGTTTTTGGGGCTGGCATAGGGATATAACCATAATTTATAGCACTGATGTTATTGAAGGGAGTTCCAGTCACAAATAACTGATTGTTAAGCTTGGAAAACAGCTCAATTTACAAAGCAGAAAATTATTTTAGAAAATACGTTTAAGAAAAAATTAGTTACTAGGGTTAAAAACAAGGAAAAAACTAAAGACAACCATCATATTGATTTTTTTAAGTGACCTACATTTACCCATTACCATTAGATTTTAAAAAGCAAAAAATAATACATAAATAGTCACTGTTTTAAAGTCACTTACCATAGTCTTCATCAAATAGTTCTTGACGTTCTGACTGGTACTGGGAATCAGCAATCTCTTCATATTCTTCAACCATGCTAGTGCCAAATACCCTATTAACAACAATTTCATTAAAGTCTTTCAAAACTAAACAGTTGTTAAGACTCACCTCTTCATAATAAATGACAAAATATAATAACTTTGGTTATGTTTTGAGGGCCATTAACTTCTGGACTCAAAAATAATGACCACTGTTTCTCAATCCACTGTTTCCATTAAAATGTTGATCTATTTAAGGCATTTAAAACTACAATGACTAAGTTTTGTATCGGTCTAAAATGTTTCCATATATTGTCATCATATCAAGCAAGCTAAATCGAACACATAAAATGAAGGTTCTTTTTTCTTAAAGGAAATTTTTACATTTTTCTAAACAGTATTCAAGAGTAAGAAAGGTATAGTAGCTTATATTTCTATGGTGTTATTTTCACATAGTAGAACATTATTTCTCCACTTTAAATATAGTGGGATTTTTATGTATCCCTTTTTTCTTTTTAAACCACTCAGTAAATTTTTTTGTTCTGTATTACCTTATAAGGCTTAATGGACAAAAGTGCTCTGATCCAAAATGTGATACCAACTCCACCTAAAGAATAAAAGCACATGAAATGGGAAGCCAGTACAGTGCATGTGAGATTATCTAACAATATATTCACTTTTTCATTATAACATTTCTAAAAATAAAGTCCTCGTTTCCCCAAAAATCAATACTTGTAAAGTTTTGCTTTTTGCCATGAATAATATGCCATGCCCTGTTATTCAATATTGCAAAAGAGAAGGTTGCTAACCTTTATGTACTTGATGAACATCTGAAGCAAGAGAAAGGAAAAGAAAAAGAAATCAGTTCCAAAGTCTGGATAACATACCATAAGCAACATTTAATATTTGTAAATTATTGTATAATTAAGGAATAGAAAGCAATGTACTGTGATGGATAACATTGTAGTACTCTTATTTCTTTGCAGAAACCAAAGCAATGATTTAAATTTTTACCAACACAACTAGAAAGTATAGTCTAACTGTAATGAAATAAATTAACTTTAACCTAAAATTCATTGCTGCTGTTTTATTTATCCATTAGATATGAAAGCACTCTAAAAGTAATTAGTAAAGAGTATCTAGAAATAACCTGTTTTATATTACTCTAAATATTATAGATATGTTATCATGTATATACCCACATATGAATTTATATGTTGATACATATGCAGCTACACATATCTATGAACATTCATATTGATAAAAAAATTAACTAGCATAATATGAAATATTTATTCTTGCACAGTACTGTATACAAATTGTTTTAGGGAAAACATGAATTTTTGATATGCTATGCTATTTCAAGTATAACTTATAGAAGTAGAAGATATTTATCAATAAATTTTTAAAATATAAATTATTAAAAAGTATTTTTTAAATTTGGATTTAGTTCTTTTGGGATGAGGAAAACCCAGGTAAACTTACATAACATTTACCAGTATAAAATGAGAATCAGAAGTAAGTATTTTTTGCTTTTAGACTTAATTCTACCAAAAAGGGCTTTTAAGAAAACCAATCATCAAAATGCTCTATAGTCTCCCATCATAAAAAGGACAAATAGGGAGTTTTATATGGCATTTTTTGTATCACCAATAAAATGTTCTTCCATTATTAACAAGGTAGATGATATAAAGAATGATTCTTGGAACTATTTCATAACATGTCAGTTGTCTTAATTGTAAAATTAGGTATACTTGTTATCACCTGCCAAATTATTTTTAATTTTTTTTCCTCATCACAGTGTAGAAACTGTGTTATATAAAAAAGTCATTAAACAACTGTTTCAGTATTCACTTTAAAAGAAACTAAAAATGTACCTTCGACCTTTCTGAACACAGCTGAATCATTAACTGAGAATATCAACTGTACTTTAAAAACAGCATTTTTATAAAAGCATTTTTATACGGAGACTAGGAATACTACAAGTTTACCCATTTACAGAAGCCAATTTAATACATGCTTTAAAAAGACATAGACAGTAAAATCCCAAAAGACAAGTAGGTAGCTATAAGTTTTCACATTTAAAGAAGAAAAGATTAGAAAGAAAATTAGAGCTGCTGTCATTCCAAAAGGTCTTATTATTAACACAGTTGTACTTTAAGGTATGGCTGTATTATTTTAAAGAAAAAAAAGAAGAAATAAGAGGAGTAAGAAATTCCCATATTTTGTCTAAATTCAATTCAAGAGTGATTAATTCTACTTTGGTAGATAATTCAACCTCTACATTGTGGGAGGAAGCAGCAGGAATTTATTTATTTATTTATTTTTAATTTTTATTGGAGTATAGTTGATTTACAATGTTGCGTTAGTTTCTGCTGTACAGCAAAGTGTTATCAGTTATACATACATCCGTTCTTTTTTAGATTCTTTTCCCATATCGGTCATTACAGAGTATTACAGAAGAGTTCCCTATGCTATACAGTAGGTCCTTATTAGTTAACTATTTTATATATAGTAATGTATATGTGTCAATTCCAGTCTCCCAATTTTTCCCTCCCCCCACCCTCCACTTTCTCCCCAGTAACCAAAAGTTTGTGTTTTGTTTCTGTTTTGTAAATAATTTCATCTGTAGCATTTCTGTTTTGTAAATAATTTCATCTGTAGCATTTCTGTTTTGTAAATAAGTTCATCTGTACCATTTTTTTTTTTAGATTCCACATATAAGTGATATCATATGATATTTATCTTTCTCTGTCTGACTTATTTCACTCAGTGTGACAATCTGGAGGTCCATCCACGTTGCTGCAAATGGCATTATTTCATTCTTTTTTATGGCTGAGTAATATTCCTTTGTATATATGTACTACAACTTCTTTATCAATTCCTCTGTTGATGGACATTTAGGTTGCAGCAGGAATTTAAATGGTTAAAACTTTATTTGAAATTGTTACTTAGACATAATATTTCATTTGAGTATACAAAAGGCAAAAAGCCATAATGATAAGTAACTAGATATGAAAATGGAAATGATCTTAGATTCCAATAATCAGACCTGCTTTAAAGACTGCAGTGACTAACTGATTTGGGTTTTAAAATATAAAGAAATATAATACTATAAAGATGACATTTTATATCAAGACTCCAAAAATATTACGAGTTATAATTTGGAATTTCATCAGAGCCACAGATATCAAAAAACTAGCCTAGGTTTCCAGTTATACAAAAGGGACTTTATTAGTATTTGTCCCATAAAATAATATATCCAAGTAAGAATTGTTTTATTAAAAGGAATATTGCAGTAAATTTCCTCTTAATTTTTCTTATTTCTAAACAGGTGAGGTACAAGTATGAATAACAGGTATGTTTCATTATAGAACATAGTTCTGCAAATATAAACATACCTTCACATATTTTGCATACATCTGTTCATCTAAAGGGAAACTCTGGACAGTCCTCTCATCTCTACCATGGAAAGTACCCAGCTTAATCCATTTATTTGTGGGGTATCTAGAAAATATAAAATATAAATATTCCTTTTTATAAAATCATAAATCACATATTGAGAGGTTCCATTACATTTTCAAAAGAGATCCTATGCATTATTTTCCCCCTCTCCAGGTAAACATACTCACTTAACATAGTTTAAATATGAGTTAAGCATCGAGTTGAATAAATACATTTTTTCTTCCAGCTAAACTCTGACAGGTTCCTCCTTATGAGGAAAGATGGTCTTGAAAAATTACACCATTATCAAATAGAAGACAGAGGAAGACAAAAGTAGGACCAGGACTGCTTCTTGGGGTTTGGGAGGGCTTCCAAGTAAACTGGAGGTTTTAAAACAGAAAGTAGCCAAGAGATTGTTTTGGAAGAGGTACTACTCTTCATGTACCAATAAGTGTGTGATGATATGAAGTATAAGTACTGGTGGAAAGGGAAAAAGAAAAAATCCTTTACTATAATATTTGAATTTCACAGCTTATATAGCTTTTCCCCCTTTAAAAGGAAATCTAATGTAATAGCCCAAAACTATTATTTTTGTTTACTACAGCATTTAAAGAATCCCTCAAAGTTAACGAGTGTGCTCTCATCACATTAAAAAAAAACACTTTAGTTGTCAAAGCTGAATATTCATTTGACATATAAGAAAATTACAGCTTAGAGAAAAGGAAATGATTTGAGCAAGATTAGTAAAAGAAAAATGAATGAGAGATCTTGAGAATTCATTTCAAAAACTGTATTAGGCAATGCTAAGTGTGGGGTGGGGGAAGAAACACCACAGAAAACCCTTAATGATCAATGATAAAAGAATGGTAAAATAAAAAAACAGCATCCTACATGGTATATTATGGGCACTCAAAAAGGATTTATGGAAGGAATAAACACCTCCACTGGGAGGAAAATATCAAGTATTCATTAAAAATGATGTGTTTAAAACACAAAAGGATATTCTCAAGATGTAAGCATTAAAAACTGACTTTTTTGGTAGAATAAATGTGTAGAAAAGACTGGAAGGAATGTATTAAAATGTTAATACAGTTATCTATGGTTGATAGGATTGGGGTTCTCTACCAAATTCCTTACAATGTATGTTTATTTCTCTTATAATCACACATATATACCAAAGTTTTTAAAATATACTTTAACAAAAATATACCTCATGATATAAAATGCTCATGTATGTTTTTAATAACTTTTTAAAGAATATCTGGAAGCAATAGGGCATAATATATTAAAAGTAAGGACTTTAAAGTCATACAGATCTACATTTGAATCTTGGTCGTCCAAGCCACGAGTCATGCGACCTAGGCAAGCTACTTAATCTCTCCTTGTCTGTTTCCTCATCTCATAAGGGAATAATATCAGAGGGTTGTTATAAGCACTATATAAGTTAATGAAAGTAAACTAACAAGTGCCTTTCCTACAATAGTATTACTACTGTTCTTACAAATTGATACAAGTTGATTAAAATAAAAAATAAAATAATTAAAGTTTTAAAATGTGACCTGTTTTTAAATTTTTATTCTGAAAATCCAATATAAACTCTGTAGAAACCAGCTTTAGAATTTACCTGTCACTGATAGAAACCAGAAAGTCTTTAGGAGTAGAAGAAAATAATTCATAATTTGCAATATCAAACTGTTTTACTTGAATTGGTTCACAGAGTTCAATAACAAACCTTTAAAAAGAACACAAGACAATTATTTAGATAAACCAACCAAAATAACAGTTCATATTAAACATGACATTAACAGCTTACATAAACTAGACCTCCATGAAGTTACTCATTAAAAAAATGTAAGGAAGGAAGAGGATTTGCAACCTTGGTTATAAATAAGGAACACCCTTAAGTATTTCCCAAGCATATCATTAGTGGGAAAAAAAGATACTGATTTTGTCCTATAATATTTTTTTAGAAGATTCTTTTCTAATGACAAACCTCATTCTTGGAGAAGGAATGACTTGACTAAGAACAGCTAGTAAGAGTGTAACCTGACCAGTCTAGAGGGCAGTTTGGCCATATTGTCTCAAAAGGTACCACAGCCTTTGATTCAGCAATATACTTTTAGAAATTTAATCTATGGATACACGTCTCCAAATGATCACCCTTGAATATACATCTTAATAAATATAACAAAGCACAGTTTATAAGAGCAGGGGGGGGGGAAGTCAACCTAAATGTTTAGCACAGAGCATTGATTAACAAATTATGGCCCCACCCAGACAATGAAATACCAAACAGCTATTAAAAATGGTATTAAAAACTATACATTCCATTTATATAAAAATCTAGAAAATATAAACTAATGTATAGTGATAGAAAACAGATCTTTAATTGCTATGGGGTTAAGGCTGGGAGGGAAAAATTATAAAGGGGCATGAGGACTTTTGGGGGAGATAGATATGCTTGTTATCTTCATTGTGGTGATGGTTTCATAGATGTATAAATGTCAAAACTTATCAAATCGTACACTTTAACATTTCGCAATTTATTTTACATGCAGTTTTTTATGCCAATTATTCCTCAATAAAGCTGTTTTTAAAAATACAACAAACTAGTAAATAAAACAAAAAAGAAGCAGACTTACAGATATAGAGAACAAACTGGTGGTTACCAGTGGGGAGAGGGAGAGGGAAAGGAGGAGGGCAAATAGGGGTAGGGAAGAGAAAAAAAAGGGTTATTATAGGATTATATGAAATCATGTGTATGAAACTTTTGAAAAAAATGATAATTGAGATATATATATTTATGGACATGGAAGAGATGCCACAAAATATTGCTGTTTAGGAAAAAATTAAAAGTATGGTTCTACATGTGTAAAATAAAACTGCATAAAGCATGGCACTTAGGGAAAAGAAATACTCATGACATCTAGCACTCCAATACTTTAATAAACTAATTATTATATCAAATGAGATTACATACACTGACAATTAAATGTTAAGTAAATTAAAGGCATTGAAATTAACATATTGTGTTAATCCTGGAAAGCAAAAGAACTGAGTTCCAGGAGATGGTAAAAACAGCCATGATTCAGAGAAAAGCTCATGAAAAAAAGGAAACTAACATTAGCTGAATGCTTACTCTGGGTCAGATACCATGGTAGATGATTTATATCCATCCTTTGATTTAATTCTTACAACCAAACTGCATAGGACACTATCTCCATTTTATAGAACCATTCAATAATCACTAATTGGTTACTTTACATTTGTCCTTTCTGCCTTTTTAGTAACAGAACCTGTCCCCCCCTCCAAAGATGTAGCCAACCATACGGCCACCCATCAAAGACTGTTTTTCCCAGTCTTGGCAATGTTGCTTAGTTATGGGTCATGGGATGTGAGCGGCATGTCCAGTGCAACTTCCAGGTCAAGCCTTTAAAAAGAAGCTGCTACCTCTCCATTTGCTTTTTCCTACCTTGCAGGCTAGAATGAGGATGTGGTAGGAAGAAATCATCTCAGCAATGCAGGCAGAGACAACATCTCAGGGGTGGTAGAAAAACATGACAGAAGGTGTGTGGGTCCTTTAATTGTTCTCTGTTCCCTGCACCACCTACCAGCTTGAGGTTTTTATGTCAGAGAAAATTAAATATCTATCTTTTTTAAACCACAGTTACCTGGTCTCTGTTAAAGCAGCAGAATCAAGAGCCCTAACTAATAGTCATTTAGCCAATAAATAGTAAAGCTAAAAGTCAAAATAAACATCTATCTGGCTCCAAAGCCTAAACATTGTCCATACCACCACAACACCCTGGGGAGAGGAAACTAAAGAAAATCAGGCTCAAGACTTTGCTTTTTATTTACAATGGAGAAAATAAATCTAAAAGAGCACTTAGAAGAAAAAGCAAATTCTCCTCTACCTCCTTTTTTTGCATACAATGTTCTCAATTTCTAAGAAAATAGGAGCTATATTACTAACAGTTAAAATAAACTTTTGGACAAATGTATTTCCAGGTGTAAAGAGTCAACTCACCAGGCAGATTTAACAATTCTAAAACTTGTATGAAACTAACAGACTCATAAAACATTAGTACATATGTAATTATTCCACATGAAAGTTGATTTTAAAATGCTTTCTTATCTTACTGCCTCATCTTTTATATTTTCTTAGAGGCAGACAACACTTTGTAAATTAATAGAACTACATAAAAAGCTGACAAATCTAATTTCAACATACTTCCCTTAAATATTTATAGGTCAGGAATTTTAAAAGATCAGTAAAGTAGCAGATCTAAACATAAGAATAGTTTGATAAAATACCATGTGTCAAAATTCAGATGATATGAACATACTACCCAAGGCAATCTACAAATTCAATGCAATCCAATGGCATTTTTCACAAAACAAGAACACATAACTTTAAAATTTATATGGAAACACAAAATACCCCGAATAGTCAAAACAATCTTGAGAAAGAACAGAGCTGGTGGAATCACATTCCCTGACTTCAGACTATACTGCAAAGCTACAAAGAAAAGATCTTTAAACAATAAGAGAATACCATAAACAGCTTTACTACAAAAACTTTCAAAATGGATTAAAGACAAATTCCTAGAAAAATGTAATTTACCAAAACTAACTCAAGAAGAAATAGAGGGCTTCCCTGCTGGCGCAGTGGTTGGGAGTCTGACTGCCAATGCAGGGGACACGGGTTCGAGCCCTGGTCTGGGAAGATCCCACATGCCATGGAGCAACTAGGCCCGTGAGCCACAATTACTGAGCCTGCGCGTCTGGAGCCTGTGCTCCGCAACAAGAGAGGCCGCGATAGTCAGAGGCCCGCGCACCGCGATGAAGATTGGCCCCCGCTTGCCACAACTAGAGAAAGCCCTCGCACAGAAACGAAGACCCAACACAGCCATAAATAAATAAATAAATAAATTTTTTAAAAAAAAAAAGAAGAAATAGAAAACCTATATAGTCTCATAATTATTTCTTTTAAATATAATTTTTAAAACTTCCCATCTATTCACACAAGTATAAAACAGTGTATGCACAAGCTTATTTATAATAACTGGCTGTCATGGCAAAAGATTATAAACAACCCAAACACCATCAACAGAAGACTAGTTAAATCTTGGTACAATCATATAATGGATTTTCATGCAGCTATCAAAAAAAAAAATGAGAAAGCTTTATATGAGTGAAACAGAAACATGACCAGATATTTTTAAGTTAAAAGTTAATTCAAGGTGACATAGTAAGTATAATATACTACTGTGAAAACTGAGAGATAAATAAAAATCTCTAATTTTTTGCATAAAGAAACTAAAAAGATACCTAAAAATTTAACACTGAATAGGAAGATAGATGACAGATTGGAAGTATATTTCTCACTGTAACTCCCCTACCTCTTTTAAATACCTTTTTGGGTTTGAGCCATGTGACTATACTAAATATTTATTTTTGAAATCACATACTTAATTTAAAATTAACATCTTCCCAGAGGCCTGGAAGGTTTTACAGTTGAGTTCCAAATTTAGAACATTGAATCTTGAGAAAAACGAACAAAGCTGGAGATATCATGCTCCCTGACTTCAGATTATACTACAAACCAACAGTAATCAAAACAGCATGGTACTGACACAAAAACAGACAACAGATCAATGGAACAGGATGGAGAGCCCAGAAATAAACCCATGTACTTATGGTCAGTTAATCCATGACAATGAAGACAAGAATATACAATGGAGAAAAGACAGTCTCTTCAATAAGTGGTGCTGGAAAAACTGGACAGCTAAATGTAAAAAAAATGAGATCAGAACATTTCCTCACACCATATACAAAAGTAAACTCAAAATGGATTAAAGACCTAAATGTAAGACCTGAAACCACAGCCCTCCTAGAAAAGAGCATAGGCAGAACACTCTGACAAATCATAGCACTATTTTTTTGGATCTGTCTCCTAAGGCAAAAGAAATAAAAGCAAAAGTAAACTTAAAAGCTTTAGCACAGCAAAGGAAACCATCAACAAAACAAAAAGACAACCTACTAAATGGGAGAAAACATTTGCAAATGATGACTGATAAGGGGTTAATATCCAGAATTTATAAACAACTCATACAACTCAATATCAAAGAAAACAAAGAACTCAGTTTAACACATTATTTTATTTATTTATTTTTATTTTTATTTTTTGGCTGTGTTGGGTCTTTGTTGCTGCGAGCAGGCTTTCTCTAGTTGTGGTGCGCGGGGGCTACTCCTCGTTGTGGTGCGCAGGCTTCTCATTGCGGTGGCTTCTCTTGTTGCAGAGCATGGGCTCTAGAGCTCAGGCTCAGTAGTTGTGGAGCAAGGGCTCAGTTGCTCCGTGGCAGGTGGGATCTTCCCGGACCAGGGCTCGAACCCGTGTCCCCTGCATTGGCACGTGGACTCTTAACCACTGCGCCACCAGGGAAGCCCAACACATTACTGACTGGGGGATTTTTGCAGAAACTAATGCCTGTGGCCATAATACATCTCTGGTCAAAAATGTGTTAAAAATGGGCAGAAGACTTGAATAGACATTTTTCCAAGAAGATATACAGATGGCCAACAGGCAGATGAAAAATGATCAACACAGCTAATCATCAAAAAATGCAGATCAAAACCACGATGAGCTATCACCTCACATATGTCAGAATGGCCACCCCTGAAAAGTCTACAAATAACAAACGTTGGCAAGGATGTGGATAAAAGGGAACCCTAGTACACTGTTGGTGGGAACCCTAGTACACTGTAAAATGGTGCAGCCACTATGTAAAACAGTATGGAGGTTCTTCAAAACACTAAAAATAAAACTACCATACGATCCAGCAATTCCACTGCTGGGTATAAAACTGAAGAAAATGAGAACATTAATTTGTAAAGATACAATACGTGCACCCCAATGTTCATAGCACCATTATTTACAGGAAAAACTGGTGCATGAAAATATGTTCAGTCTCATTAGTGATTAGGGATTGACACCTTCCTAGGATCTCAGCCTAATTTGTGAAACAATGTTATTTCTAGTATCAGCAACCTCACATAACAGGTGCTCAATAAACATAGAAAGAATGAAAGAAGGAACAAACGAATGAATGAACAAATGGACAAACTATCAAATGAACAAGAAGGCTCAAAATCCTAAAATGTCAATTATCCTGAAATTCATCTAGACATTTGATACAATTTCAATAAAAATGCCAGCATGACTTTTTTTTTAGAATTCAACAAGATTCTAAAATTTAAAAGAAAAAACAAAGGGACAAAAGTAGTGAAGATACATCTGAAGATGAGGTATAAACTTATTCTACCAGATATTAGGATTTATAAAGCTATAATGAGACTGTGTGATCTTAATATACCTTAGGTGGGTCAACCCAATCAAATCAGGTTAAATCAGTAAAGGTGTTCTGAGGTTCTTTAATTATACAATGAAAAGATGCATAAATGGATGAGCAAAAAGTAAAATATACAGTAAACACACATACACGAATACATGCTGTCTGCAAAAACGTTAAAATACAAACGGGTAGCTATGATCACTTATTCTGTAAACCAGAATAAAACAAAATGATTGCTTCATATAACTTCATCCCAGCATGTCTTTGCTTAAAATACAAAATTTTAGAGCATAAAAACTGAGTTGTTACTGACTACAGGGGCTTTTACAAACAAAAACAAAAACCCAAAAATAACATTTTGATTATGATCTCAGATAACTATTTCCTCAAATTCAGTTTCCAGACCAAATGGCATATGGGAAAATTAAGTTTTTTAATATTATCCCTTAATGCCCTTAAATAGCTTGGTGTTAATTTTCAAACTGAACTTAAATATGTATATTAACAAAAGGAGTGAAAACCAAAAGTAGAAAAGAATAAGCATTATCTTTAAAGAGTTTCTCTTTAAATTAAAAAAATTATATATATATATTACTCAATTTGATGGTGGTGATTTATCTCAATTCTTTTTTAAAACAGCTGCTTTTGATCAATGAAATCAAGTAATCTAATAAAATTGTTGGTATATCAATTTATTTCCCACATAAATCGGTTCCTTTGCCTATATTCTTAGTTAGTGGCACAATCACAGATCCAAGCAGGGAAGCCAAAATCAAGGGAGATTAACAGATGCCTCTCTCTTCTTCACATCCAGTTACTAACCCAGAGCTGTCAATTTTATCTGCTATACACATTTTTCAGATTCCCCTCTCTTCTTTATCCAAATTGCCAATGTCTTAATTAAAGCCCTCATTTCTCACCTGATCTATGACAACAGGTTCCTAATTGGTTTCCCTGCTTCCAACTGCATTATGCTGTAGGCCACCTTTTAAGGATAAGCCTTCCTAAAACGCCAGTGAGGTCATGTCATTCCCTTACTTAAAACAAACACTACCCTCCACGGTCTTTAAGATAAACTTCAGAAACTTTTAAGCTGGGTATGCGTAGCATGGAATGGCCTGGTTATTGCTAAACTGACTCTGCTGTCTCATCTTCCATGATGACTCTAATTGTACCTCTATTCTTGTAATCACTAAAATAACTTCTTCAGGTTGCTTCTACTTATAGTTGCCCAGAAGATAAATATGCTCCTTTTAGCGCTATCCCCTTATTCTTATAGTTCCTGAATACCTCTGCCTCCCTCATCTGTGACTTCCTATGAATTCAAGGAATTCATCCTTCAAGATTCAGCTCATGAACTACCTCTTCTAGCAAGCTCATCCTCTTCTGCAGTTATATATCATCCCTTATCCTATAATACCTTTTCAGCAGTACTTTTTATACCATTTGGTAACTGTTTAACTAGATCTGTCAATTTTTTTGTGTGATGTCCTTAAAAGGAAAGGCATTTTTGTCTTCAATTCTGTACCCCAGGACCTAAGGTAAGTACAGTACCACCACCAACCAATCATAAATGCTTATTAAGTGACTATATGAACAAATCAATCTAATCCCAAAATAAAAGCTTAATATAATACATGTATAGAGTACACTTTATTAAATTTTATGTTACTTACCAAATTTTAGTGCTGCAAGGATTCAACATATAAAGATCCATATTTTCTATAAGAATAGCAGATGTGCTCTATTTTTAGAAAGGGGGAAGGGAATAAATTACTTAGAGAAAAAGATTTATTTCAACTATCAAGCTTTCTAGGTTTTCTATATTTTTAGATCTTAAAATACACCTAAGACTCTGAAACATTCACTTTGGGAAGAAAGCATAAAAGTGGCTAAAATTTACAAGTTTTGTCTATACTGTGCTAAGTTAGCCTTATAACAAGACATTTAAAATTAAATGTCTGTTACTATAGGGGAAAAATTATTTTTCTATTAGCTATTTCCTTCTGTAAATTTCACACAGGTTTTAAAAGTTTAAAAACAGAGTGTATGCCCTTCAGTAGGTGAATGGATAAACTGTGGTACATCCAGACAATGGCATATTATTCAACACTAAAAAGAAATGAGGTATCAAGCCATGAAAAGACATGGATGAATCTTAAATGCATATTAATAAGTGAAAGAAGCCAATCTGAAAAAGCTGCGTATGGATTCCAGCTATATGACATTCAGATAACACTAGGGAGATAGTAAAAAGATCAGTGGTTCCCAAAAGTTGGGGGAAGGAAGCAGTGAATAGGTAGAGCGCAGAGGATTTTTAGAGCAGTAAAAATACTCTGTATGATACTATAATGGCAGATCCATTTCATTATACATTTGTCCAAAACCACAGAATGTTTAAGAGTGAACTCTAATGTAAACTATGGACTTCAGGTGATAACAATGTGTCAATATAAGTTCATTAACTGTAACAAATGTACCATTCTGGTGGGAGATGTTGATAATGGAGGAGGGTAACAGGTGTGGGGACAGGGGGTATATGAGAAATCTCTGTACCTTCCTCTCAATTTTGCTGTGAACCTCTAACTGCTCTAAAAAAATTGTCTTTAAAAAGAAAAAACAAAAATAGGGTGCAATGTATCAACCAATACACTAAGAATTCATGCAAGAAAATGTCTTTAAAAGCATAATCCTGCATTTATTAGTGGATTAGGAAAATAGCTCATGTTAAAATACAGTTCCCAGGAAACCACTGCTTATATTTAATAAAGTCACTAGTTTTCTATATGTACAGAAGAATTTTACACTGCAGTACCTTGGCTTCTGGGTTAGCTGCCAAAATTTTGGCACCACATTCTACTGAAGCATAATTATTTCGATTTTTCTGGACCTTTTTTGTGGCATGTAGACCTCCATTAGAAGATGGATGCATTGACTGACCTGCAGACAAACCTTATTATGAACATATATATATGATGATTACGATTGAAAATACCCAGAGCAAACAATCTCAAGAGCAACAGGCTGCCATCTAGAGAACAGGTTTTAATGCTTAAGAGAATATTTTAAAAACCCACCTGAAAATCAAAATGCTTCAGCTCAATAACTTTAAAATATCCCTAATAAACAAATTAACTACAAAAATCCACATTACTTGATTTATGCCTAGTACAAGTCATAAAATGAAGCTTATCCATGAAAATCAAAACTTCTGCATATACATTTTATTCTATTAAGGATGAACGCTATCCTTCTATCTCTAATCCTAATCATAATTTTTAACTCTGAGAGTTATTTTACAACAACAAAAAGAAAGTATGATAATTTAGTCCAATTCTGTTTACAGTTTAAAGCTTTATGACTCAGAACTTTCCATGCCTCAACTTTCCTCTTATAAACTGAGATGAAAAATCACTGCTCTGCCTACTTTATTTTAGCCTCATTTAATAATTTACAATAATGGATTTTAATCAAGATTAAGGCATATGCACAGCTAAATTGCATGTGGGTAATCAAAAGCATCTTGGTAAGTTTCACCTTTAAAAAGTTTTCAGAACTGTTACTTTGTTTTACCAATTAAAAAGAGAACTACATATTTAAACCAGGCCCTTTAAAAAAAAGAAAAAAGAATCACAGTGCTTCCTTACTTTTTTCTTTTTCTACTTCCATAACTTTCTTCTTCCATTCATCAAATGTTGGTATATCTTCTGGATCTTTGGGATTTGTTATAGATGCAGGGTCAATTTCTCCTGGTTTTGTATAATCAGAACTCTGACAGAAATGTCAAAAATAAACAGATTTCAGATTTCAAAGAATATAGAGAAAACAGATTAATAAATTATAATAGTAAATACAAATGTTTCTGTCAAATTAAATAAAAGTCCAATTTTATAAGGAATGATAGTATTTTGAAAAAAAACCAAAAAATGTAAAAAGAAAAGTTTTGGTTTAACTTAAAAGTTGAGTTTCTCTTCGAAGAATTAAAATCTTCTACCTAAGCACCACAGGATGAATCCCTTCACATGTTAGCAATATTAGCATAGGTTGTAAAAAAACCTATGTAATATCGTAAGCCAAAAATTACCCATACAAAAACTGTACAAATAAATACTATAATTTTAATGCACCCATCTTAAAATCTACATTAAAATAATATACACATTAAAGGAAGCTAACTAATTTTAGATGTCGTATATTGTTTCTACAAAATCCTTAACAAGAAGTACCATTTACATAACGAATAACGACCTAGTGTATAGCAGAGGGAAATCTAAATACTCTGTAATGACCTATATGGGAAAAGAATCTAAAAAAGAGTTGATATATGTATAATTGATTCACTTTGCTGTACAGCAGAAAGTAATACAACATTGTAAGTCAATTATACTCCAATAAAAATTTAAAAAAGAAGAAGTACCATTTATATAAAAATTTTACGGTGGATGTAAAAACCTAAATGTGAAAAGCAAAGCTTAAAGAAAGTACAGAAAAACATCTTCATGATTCAGGCTATAAAAGGATTCAACAAGATGAAGAAAGAGATCATTTTTAAAAAGGCTGATACATTTGGATAGATTATAATTTAAAAATTAAATATATCAAAAGACCATAAACCACATGGTTCAAATAGCCAGAGACAGAAATAAATATCTGCAACACATTCAGCCAACAAAGAATTATTACCAACTATAAAGACTGCCTACAAATCAATAATGGGGGAGAGTAAAGGAGGAACAATAAACTAAGCAAAGAGAAAATACAAAATGTTCACTCTCAGTATAATCAGGGAATGCAAACGAAAACTAAAGATACTAAATAAATTATACCAATCTGATTGAGGTTAAAGTGTGACAGCCTATTGAGCCATGCGACATCTATTAGACTGCTAAAGTGAGTTTAACATTTAGGAATATTAAATAAAGATATGCATACCCTATGACCCAATAATTCCACTCCTATGTATAAATATCAGTGAAAACACACATATGTGCCTAAGAAAATATGCATAAGGATACTTACTGCAGCACTATTGATAACATCAAAAAATTAGGAACAATCTAAATATCCATTAATTGAAGAATAAATTGTGGTAGAATCGAACAATGCATAGACAAAACTCATAAACAATGTTGAGTAAAATGATACTTAAGACAAGAATGATACCATTTTACATTGTTTCAAAATATGCCAAATAATAGTATGTATTGTTTGTAGCAATGCATATTTGGTAAAAGTTAAAAAACATGCTCTACCAATGTAAAAAACACCAAATTCAAGATAGTGGTTATATCTGAAGTGGAGAGAAGAAATGTTAACTGGGAAGGGCATACAATTCAATCTGTAATTTTTTTCTTAATTGGAAGAATGTATGCAAGGATGTTCATTCCATTTTTAAATTACTTCTGTATTCCTAAAACAACACATACTTATTAACAGTACCTTGAGAAGTGTACAAAACATCTATTTAGACAGCTTACTTTGGTAAATAGCACAAATCTCATACAGTATATATTTGCTATATTAGGGCACATTTTCGAGTACTAATACTAATTAGTGTATTAGTGTAATACATCAATACAAATACCTATTACCTCCTTTTAGGAAGACTTATTAGCAAATTGGTTCCTATACAACCTCCACGTCGGAGTGTTTTGCAGAACACACTAATTTATCAAATAAAGTATGTGGCTATTAAAAAAATACATAGCAGAAAATAAAATTAAAGAAGTAGCATTATACTAATTTAATTTAAAAATTAAATAACAAAAATCTAGTTTGAATGAGAAAATAAACAAATATTTATAAAAATTAATATAGTTGAGATATATAAGAGTAAAGCCCAAATACTAAAAGAAATACATAAGAAGTAAGAACATACACACACTCTTTGAGACCCAGGCAGAGCAATCACTATTGCCTCTTAGCAACAAATAAGAGAACTAAACAATACAATAAAATTACTTTGTAAAGCATTATAACAGGCAGAAGAGTGGAATTTTTAACTGTATTAATTACCTCCTAAATAACTTAATATTCCAGAAAAATTGTCAGATAATGAGCATATTATAAAGTGTCCAGTAGTTTTGTATACTATCCAGTTCAGGATAATTCTGCCCTGTTAAGTTTGTGTGAGTGGGAGAGAGTTTATCCCCGTTATCTCAAGGATCTGCAAGACACTGCTGCAAATGGTTAAGGAGAACAAGCAAATCTTGGACAAAACTGGCTGCCATGGTTGAATTTTACATTTGATACTTAAATAGCTCAAAGAAGACATTTTTGTAATGTTTGTCTAATTTTATTTATGCCTGTGGTATTTGACAACTGAACTGTAACATATGCTTGATTTGGTTTCACTGGGAAAATTAGTTCCTTCAAGATGTTGGACTATGAAATGGGGGCCTCCTATATTTATAAAAAGCATCAAATAAACAGCTGGCCCAACGACACTAAAGTCTCCAGAATGAAGTTTAGTTAGTTATGAGTGCAGATTCACAGAAAATATGTGAAAGAAAAGGTGGAGAACAGAAGATCCAAATTATAAAGAAACAAATGTGGATGTGGTACTCAGTATTTTAAAATACTCTTGATTCCAAGCGTTTTGAAGTGCACAGAGTGGCCTTCATCTCTTTTATTCAGCTATTTCTTAGCTGAAGGGAGCACACTTCTCTGTCAACATTTCTTCAGGAAATTCTGTACTGGCCTCTACATGAAGTCAAAGTAGAACTCAAAAGAAGAAAAGAAAGTAAAACTGCTACACAGGAATGAGCCCTGTCTTTATTTTAAGAATCATATTCTTTAATATAAGCTAGTCTAGTTGTATTCGGCACACAAATAACAAAGGGTAAAATGTCCCTTTAACATAATTCTGGTTGAAGAGACTAAATTTAATCTTGTATTATTGAGTTAAATTTTTATTCTGAAGATACTTAAATTTAACAATCATAACTTCTTCTATATAGCTCTCTTACCTGCTTAAATAAGGACTTTATGTATCTGGTTATCAAATAATCAATGGTGGCAAAAAAAACATTTATAATTAAATATAACCCAAGAGAGTTCATACTTGGGACAACACTATGTATAAACAGTATCCTGGCAATAGTTCTGTGAAGCAACCACTTGCTCTCTGGGAGCACAGTTCACCTCAGTTCCACGTTCATCACTAACTACTAATCCCCTGACTTTATGGCAAATACGGATAGCAAATTACAAGATTAGCTAATAACAAAAATGCACTGTATAATAAAGTAGGAAACAGTGCAAGTTATTTACCTACCTCATTTTTTAAATTATCTGAAGCATTCAATGCAGATTTTGGATCACCACCACCCTGATCACTTGACGAAACTTTTGATTCAAATTCCGATTTTGTTATCTTTCCTTTGCCATGCGAAGATGACACATTTTCTATATGCTGGCCAACAAGGCTATTTGAAAGTAAAAGGCATATTAAATAAACAAATTTTAGCTGAATAACGAGTATATGCAATCTAAACTATTGTAAGTGTACATGAGTACAAAGCAAACCAAGAACGGAGTACAAAGGGATCAGTTTTCTCTTAGTCATAAAGTGGAATTAAGCATGCACCAAAGTCTACTCAAACGTGACACTGCTGTTTATTACAGAACCATACAAAGGGCAAACAAGTGCTCACACCCACCTTTCAGGTGGACTGACAAAGGAAGGCTGGTCAACTGGAGCATTTGCATCAAGGGCCTCACCAACATCACAATCAGTTTCAGATTGCTCAGTTTCACTTGGCTTGGCTATAGGAACAGTACCAGATTTTTCTATTTCACTAAAATAGAAACAAAAAAGACAATCTGACAATTTAATGGATATAATGAACCATAAGTTAAAAGTGGTATTACTGATTTCCAAAACAAATCTAAGCCAGAAAAGAATGCTTTACAGCTCTGCAGACGATTTTCAAGAATTCAGATATTTTAAATCGTGTAAAGATTTAAATTATGTAAACCGTTGACTCGATCTGTTAGTGCCCTTGCTTGGCCTTTAAATATTGGGTTGGCCAAAAAGTGCCTTGGGTTTTTAAGTAAAAATAAAAGACACATTTTTCATTTTCACCAAGAACGTTATTGAACAACATATTCACCCTTTTGTTCCACTACCTTCTGCCATTTTTCAGGCAACTTCATAATTCCATTTTCCCAAAACTTTTTAGCTTTTTGAGCAAAGAACTATTCAGGTACCTTTTACAGTCTTCCAGGGAATTGAAATTTTTTCCATTAAGAGAATTTTGTGAAGACCGAAGTAAATGGAAATCCAAAGGTGCAACGCCTGGTGAATACGGCGGATGAATCAGAACTTCCCAGCCAAGCTGTAACAGTTTTTGCCTGGTCATCAAAGAAACATGCAGTCTTGCGCTATCCTGATAGAAGACTATGTGTTTTCTGTTGACTAATTCTGGATGCTTTTTGTCGAGTGCTGCTTTCAGTTGGTCTAACTGGGAGCAGTACTTGTTGGAATTAATCATTTGGTTTTCTGGAAGGAGCTCATAATAGAGGGCTCACTTCCAATCCCACCATATACACATATACACAACATCACCTTCTTTGGATGAAGACCGGCCTTTGGTGTGGTTGGTGCTGGTTCATTTCGCTTGCCCCATGATCTCTTCCATTCCACATTATTGTACAGTATCCACTTTTCATCGCCCGTCACAATTTGTTTTAAAAACAGAATGTTTTCATTACATTTAAGT
This sequence comes from Eschrichtius robustus, assembly GCF_028021215.1. Taxonomy (NCBI): domain Eukaryota; kingdom Metazoa; phylum Chordata; class Mammalia; order Artiodactyla; family Eschrichtiidae; genus Eschrichtius; species Eschrichtius robustus. Next base: position 130,008,841 of record NC_090826.1, on the reverse strand, counting down.
AGAGAATCGCATACGGAAATACAGTCAAGAAGGTTTTTCCCGCTTAATTTATATGGAACCCGAACATCAAAGCGATTAACATAACCAAGCTGGTGCAAATGATTTTCAGTGCTTGATTTGGATATTTTGAGTATGTCGGCTATCTCCCTCGTGGTATAATGTTGATTGTTCTCAGTTACTGTCTCGATTTGATCGCTATCAACTCCAACTGGTCTACCCGACCGTGGAGCATCGTCCAGCGAGAAATCTCCAGCATGAAACTTCGCAAACCACTTTTGACATGTTCGATCAGTCACAGCACCTTCTCCATACACTGCACAAATCTTTTTGTGCATTTCAGTTGTTTTTTTTACCTTTCTTGAAATAATAAAGCATAACAGACCAAAAATGTTGCTTTTTTTCTTCCATCTCCAATATTAAAATGGCTACACAAAAATTCACCAATTTTGATGTCTTTTTTTAAATGCATGCTGATATGACAGCTGTCACATACAATCTAACAAAACTGCTTCGAATGAAGTTAAAGACAACTAAGTGCTACTAGGGTCATCTTACGGAAAAAAATGAACGAACCTTTTGGCCAACCCAATAGCTAATTACCAAATTTTAAAACAAAATATTATAGGTTAATACCTGATCTTGCCAAAAATAAGATTTTTAAATTATTTATTCTAAATGCATCTTCTCTAATGTTTCATTTCTATTAGTACATTCTACCAATATTAGAATTGTTGCCTATAGTATCAAGAAATCATCTATTATCTCAAAACGCTTCACTAAAATTCTTAAAGCACTTCTGTAATTTCATTTAAAAAATATATACCTTAATATTTTTCTTTACCTCACTCCCATTTCACTAGACAGTCATGTTCAATATAATGAGAAAATCAGATATACTGTTCAGATACATAGTATCTAACCTTAAATTCTTTCTAAGAATTTAATATTTAAAAATTTTAAATACTATCATTATTTCTAAGCATGTCTTCTGTTACCTTGTCCCTTACCAGGGCAAACTCCTAAATGGTAACTGTAACATCTTTGTGTACAACTCCTTCAACCCAGTCCCTTACATTCTTGAAGAGAATAGGTGTCTAAAAAGTGCTTGTAGTAAAAAAAAAAAAAAAAAAAGTAGTGATGATAAAAATGATGATATTAACTGACACATATATTCTTACTATGTGCCAGATATTGTCCTATACATTTTATATAAATTAACTCATTTGATAAAGGATATGTTTAATGTAGTATTAAGAGAAGGGAATTTTGTTTTGTTCTTTGTAGTGTTGCTGGAGCTAGGAGTATAAGAGAGATTTTCTAAATTAAGGAAACCTTCAACATCACTAATCATCAGGGAAACACAAATCAAAACCACAATGAGATACCACCTCACACCTGTCAGAATGGCTATTATCAAAAAGTTTACAAATAACAAATGTTGGCAAGGATGTGGAGAAAAGGGAACCCTTGTAGACTGTTGGTGGGAATGTATATTGGTGCAGCCACTGTGGAAAACAGTAGGGAGGTTTCTCAAAAAACTAAAACTATGACCCAGCAATTCCACTCCTGGGTATATACCTGAAAAAAACAAAAACACTAATTTGGAAAGATACATGTACCCAATGTTCACAGCAGCATTATTTACAATTTCTAAGACATGGAAACAACTTAAGTGTCCATCAACAGATAAATGGATAAAGAAGCTGTGGTGTGTGTACATATATATATATATATATATATATATATATATATATATATATATATATGTACACACATACCCACACACACAATGGAATACTAGTCAGCCAAAAAAAAGAATGAAATTTTGCCATTTGCAGCAACATGGATGGACTTGGAGGGCATTAGGCTAAGTGAAATAAGTCAGAGAAAGATAAATACTGTATGATATAGCTAATATGTGGAATCTAAAAAATACAACAAACTGGTAAATATAATAAAAGTAGCAGACTCACAGATACAGAGACCAAACTAGTGGTTACCAATGGGGAGGGTGGGAAGGGGCAATATAGGGGTGGCAGGGTGGAAGGTACAAAGTACTGGGTGTAAGACAGGCTCAAGGATGTATTGTACAACATGGGGAATATAGCCAATATTTTGTAATAACTATAAATGGAAAGTAAACTTCAAACAATGTATAAAAATAAAACAGGCATTATTACTTAGGTCTGCTATAAAGCCTTAATGTCAAATTTGAGTATCAAAGAAATTTTTCTGTCATTATCTAATCATATTTTTTTCTCTTTGTAATGACTTACTCAAGCTTTGAGATCGGAGTGATCTCTGAGGTAGATGAGCTGGAAGTATTTTCCACGTTTTCACTGTCCACAACTACACTGGAAGGATCTTCAGGCAGATCAACTGTAGAGAGTGTTTCAATCACAGATGGACTTAACTTTTTTGACTCCGTATTCTGTTTTTAAAAAAGTCAGTTATATTTAATGTTGGGATTAATAAACTATGTCTTTAGCTGAAGAGGGTATTATAAAAACTATGTCTCAAAAGTAACAATATAAATAAATAATGTTCACTAAAAAAGTAGTTTTATAAAAATCCTTTCTTCCAACATTACCATCCTAAGGAATATATTTCATATTAAAATACAGGCTCTACACATTTTTCATGGCATTTCATAAACTAGGACAAAGCAGCTTGTCTTTCTTCTTTCCTATTTCCTATTTTATATCAGGACCCACAAAATCTCCCTCTTACTGTAATTAATTAATGCTAATAGCAACACAGAAATCCTATATAAATATATAAAATAGTACAACGCATAGTTTTTGCCCCTGAGCAGTTAAGAAGACAATGTGTATCAACAAATAACAACACAAGGCATGTATAAATAACATTACAAAGCAATACATGATTCTTGCTGCTCCTTCAAGGCCCGTATGCTCTGGGCCATTCACTCCTCCAAAACACAAACTGAAAGGTACTTAATACCTACTCATGTTTGAAAACCTCTTATCAGGACCTCCTCCCCCACAACTAACCCTAAATAGAATGAGCCATTCCCCTTCCTCTATGCCTCCACTGTTCTCTGTACAGACTTTAATCACAGGATCTATAACACCTCAATTACCCTTATTTATTTCTTTCTCTTCTTCAACTACACTATAAATGTCTTGAGTAAGGACAATATTTTCCTGATCTTCATGTTCCTAGTGCCTAGCACAGTATCTAGCACACAGTAGACACTTAATAGTTACTAAATGAATATCAATTGAGAGGTACTCGTGCTCAGTTCAAGCTAAAGAGAAATGAAGGACTACTCTGGACTAGAAGAACTAGAACTCTGAAGAACAGGGCAGCCAGTACAGCAGCAGAAAGAAAACATGAGGCAGAGTCAGAAGAGTACAAAATAAAATGTGATCGTCTGGGGAATTATTTACACTGGAACGAAAAATTCACAAAAGAATACAAATACTTTACATTTTATGATGGAGGCTTTGAGAAAAGAACCATTACAATATTATCAAATACTGCATTATCATTCAATATGCATGCAATATAAAAAAATTAGTAAGATATTTTACACTTTTTTTTTCTTAGTTACTAAGTCTCCAAAATCGATGTGTATCTTATACTTACAGCAAATCTCAACTTGGACTATCCACATTTCCACAGGTAGCTAGTGGCTACTATATTGAACAGCACAGGTCTCTAAGATGCAGTAAGCACTTCAAAGTATTTGAACAAGAGAATACCATAATAAAAATTCAGGAAAATGAACAAAGGCTGGACTGTTCAGGATACTCATAAAATTGAAGGGTTACAGGGATCACTTTTCTTACTCTTATGCACAAATCTTTTCCAAATGTCCTCCAGAATCCAATAAAATGAAACTTACTATATCTCCTTAGATAACCCAATTAACTCATAAAATAACTCTGGCTGCATTTTTTTAAGAGAATTCTCCCTCCTTTTAAGCTGAAATTTGTTTTTGTTAATATTTGAGATATTTAGTTTTTCCTTAGTCCTTCTTCCCTCCAGATCAAATATCCCCAGTTCCTTCAGTCATTCCTGATACTAAATGGTTTCCAAATGCTTCAGCATTCTGATCAGCTTACATTCTGGTCTAGTTTTTAATATCTTTCATAAAATCTGGTATACAAAATGGAAAATAACATTTAGGATGTAATATGAGATTAAAAGGAAAAAATACACTCAACCTATTATTTATTAATCCATATTCCACACTAAGTGGTAAAATTTTGGTATCAAAATGCTCTGTGTTCTACATATAAATACATTAAGTCAGAAAATAATTTCCCCTGACATCTGAAAAACTGAAGAGACAAGATAAACTACAGAGAGTCAAAATGGAATCTAGAAGAAAGGAGGACTTACAACCAAACCTATACCACAGAGAAAACAGTCACATTTACTATTAAACCTGTAATTCCGAATTTTCTCAAAAGTAGTACTCTTAGCAGGTGACTAGTATTAAGGCCAGCTGCATGGTACTACGAAAAGAAAAAAATAAAAATACACAATATGGTGACCAAACAGGTTTTCTATTTTGTGAAGTGGTTTGAAAAGGCATATCATTAAAAATCAAAGCAACAAAGCTTACTTGTACATTCACAACGTAGTCATCTTTTACTTTGTGTTCTTCTGGAGGAACAGGTAAGCTTGAACCCACCTTTCCCGATAATTCGGCATTGATAGGTCCCTCTCTTTCATCCTATATTGCAACAAAGAAAAGGCCAACTGATAAAATTGTTTCACAAAACAGTCCTGAAGCAACATTAAAGACCATCTTTCTATACTTTACAACCAAAACACTTTACTGTGACTTTAATGTCTTTTGTTTCCATGCTTATTGTCTACCTTCCTGCATTACCCTCCTTACTGCTTCACTTCAAATGTATACTACATGTGTGCGCTGGTGGTATAATGAGCATAGCTGCCTTCCAAATATACGCTACATCTGATTTCTTAATAAACACTTTAGTCCTACTACCCAGCACTATGTGTCAGTAAGTACTTGATAAATGAATGTACTTATAGTTTTTGTGTCACCTCTCTTGACACTCACTTTCAAATTAGAATTTCAGATATATTGTCCTTAAATTTATCTTCTGGCATATAAGCTTCATAAAAGCAAAGTTCATATTCATCATTATCTAAGCCTGTATAGCATATACTAGGTACCCGAATGTTTGCTGAAAGAATGTTTCCCCTTCCTTAATGCTTTGCTTAAACTCATTCTTACAACATTTAAGTTTTCAAATTTCTCATCAAAGAAGATATCAGCTCTAAATCTTATAGACTGTAGATAGAAGCACACAATTATACTTTATTCGGAGAGATACCCAGCAATAGTCTTCAAAATTTTAACTGCTCCATCCCAGAAATATATCCTGTGTAACTCAGAAATTTAAATAATCTACTCTAAACACAATATCATGCCAAAAAAAAAAAAAACAGCCCAAGCATGTAATTATAAGTTTGTGCATTCACACACACACACAAACGTACACACAAACATGCATGCACACACACAGCTGAGAAACAATGCAAAAGTCTGTCAATAAATAAATGCTTAATAAATTGTGATACACCCATATGACAGAATAAAAATGTAGCTATTCAGAAGAATACAGTAACATGCAAAGGTATCCATGAGATATTACTGGGGAAGAGGGGAAATAAATTTGTACAATATTTTTTTAATAAAAATTAAAACATTAATTTGTATGCTACAAAATGATATATCTATAACCACAGAAAACGGTCTGAATGTTTTCACAAGAAACAGTAAATTGTGGTTCCTTTGAGGAGGGGAATGAGATATAAATATGAATTATCTTATAGTGGGTATAAATTACATCTGTAATTTAAAATAAGTATATTGATTTGGGGGGCGGGGGGAGCCAAATCTAGCTAAAGTCAATACTCACCTTTCATCATTTAAAATGATAGCTCACCTTTCATCATTTAAAATGATAAAATAATAAATTATTTAGACACCATCAGATTTTTTGGACTCTGTCTATTCACTCCACACAATTATATAAAACAAAGTACATAGCCACTAATTGCAGACTTTCCCTATAATACTCATTTCTAATAGTTTTTAATTTATAAGACTGGGGTTTCTTTAGAAACCCTTTAACTAGTTAAAGCATTAAAAAGAGAACCCTGGTTTTCTCTCTGAATAGGCACTATTTTTTCTCCTTACTGTAGGACTAAGGATGTTATTACAACATTCCAAATATAAGCAATAAGAATAAATACATAAATATCTCAGAGTCACATTAATTTCAGAATTACCTGAGTAACTCCTCATATTATAGCAAAGAAAATTACAAATCTCCACCAAAAATTATGTCATAGTATTTTTGAAATACTTTTATTCCAAATGTTTTGAGGAAGTCTTAGAAAGCTAATACAAAAATTACAACTTCAACTTCATTTAAGGTACCTTTTTCTGGAATTGTACATCTTCATTTTCTAGTGCACAACTGTCATCTTGAGAGTAGTATGATGAAGCTGAAGAACTCTCTTTGCAACATACATGCCAACTGGGAAGCCTGTAAAACATCCACCATCACCACCACCAAAAAAAAAAAGAAGAAAGAAAGAAGAAAAAAAAGTTGTTAAGCCAACATATTCCATACCTGGACTAGAATTTGAGGCAATAAACAAACAGATGGTTCTTATCCTAATGCTCTTGAGAACTTAACAATTTAATGATGAAGACAAATGTACATAAGACAAAGATTTTTTATTTAATGCCCTAAGAAAACCATAAACAGTGTTATCAGCACTCCAAGTAAGGCATCATGAATCTCATGAAGGTAAAACAGGAAAAACTTCACAAAAGGAGTATCTGATAATTATCACAAAAGGAACAGAGAAAGTTGTCAAAGAGCTAACCTCCTCAGAAAGCATCAGATGCCAATGATATTCTAAATTCTACCAAATATTTAAGAACAGATAACTCTAAAGCTACCTAAACTATTGATATTTCAAAACATTTAAGGTAATTTAAGGTAATATGTATGGTAGATCTGAAAACCACATACTGAAGTGGCAAAAAAGGAAACTTAAAAAATTAGACAGACTGACTCTAAACTTTATATAAATAGAATAGTCAAGAAGATTTTAATGTGGGGAAACTAGACATCTAAGAAACCACAATAATCACAACAATATGGTAGTGAGATGAGAGAGGAAAAGGGAATCCCCAGGGTGACTGGAAAGAGAATTCCTAGGATGACAGCGGTACGTACACAAAGAACAGAGGGCAACCATACTAAATGGGAGGTCATCAGAAGCTCTGGAAGAGGTCTTCTTTAGGAGGATGAAATTAACAGCACAACTGATGAGTCTGAAAATCTCAAGAACAGATTTACATAACTGGTAGATAATTTGTAATTAAATAGAAAAATAAGCAAACATAACAAGTCAAATATTAGTACCATGAAAAAGGAAAAGCAGAACAGAAAAGGGAAAAGTAATCATGTTTTACTACACAGCTCACTGAATACTGATCTAACCCAAATTATGACTAAACTGTATTACTAGCATGTGCTTAAGAGAATCTGATCATCTGTAGTAAAATACCTAAAACTGACACTAAAGCAATTATTTTAGAGACAAAGAGGTAAACATAAAATTCATCAGCTAAGAGATGAAAGTGGTTTCCTTGAAAGAAATAATGGGGAAAGAGGGATGAGGGAATGGCTTATTTGCAAAAGCAAACAAACAAAATCCTTTTAGAGCTATCTGACTTTTTGATATGAATACATCATTTTGATAAAAATTAAAACCAAAAAAAAACAAAAAGAGAAGAGCAAAGTACATAATAATATATACATATAGTATGCTACCATGTGTGCATATGTGTACTAAAGGCACCTGTATGTGCATAAATTTCTCTGGAAGAATTAAAAAGAAAAGAAAAAAAAGCACCACCTTGGTTGCCTCCAGGGTGGAAAACTGAGTGACTGACTGGGTGACAGGATAATAGGTGGATATTCTTCACTCTACAATACTCTATGTCTTTTGAACCACAAGAATATATTACTTATTCAAAATTTCATATAGATATATCACTATTTATTAAATATTTCTTTATTGATAGACTTTTGCATTGTTTCTCAGCTGTGTGTGTGTGTACACACGTGTGTTTGTAGGTGCATTTGTGAGTGTATATATACACATATTTGGGACGGCAAAAAGTTTCAGATATTCAAAACTGTGGGTGTTAGAATTTTGGAGATTATGCCCCCTTATTTTCTATATTCCTTTCTATACTTTCTAAATTTCTACCATGAGCACATACTAGTTTTATCATCAAGAATTCTGCATGTGTACGTGTATATGTGTGTATAAATCCTAATATTCACAGTTAATGTGAAGATGGCCAAAAGACATTAAATCTCATGATCCTAATTTTTACTATCATATAATCAAATCCCATTATCCAAAGTTAGGAGTTTTTGGGTGAGACTGGCATTTAAATCAGTGGACTCAGTAGACTGCCCTCCCCAATGTGAGTGGGCATCATCTAATCCTCTGAGGGCCTGAACTGAACAAAAATCAGAAGAATTTGCCCTTTTTTCCTCTGCCTCACTATTTGAGCTGAGGCATCTCATCTTCTCCTGCCCTTTAACTGGGATTTATATCTTCAGCTCTACTGGTTAATAGGCCTTCAGACTTGGCCTGAATTAACCACTGGTTTTCCTCGGTCTCCAGCTTTCAGATGGCAGACTGTGGGTCTTCTCAGCTCCCATAATCGGGTGACCCAACGCCTCATTTTATATATATATATATATATATATATATATATATATATGGTTGGTTCTATTTCTCTGAAGAACGTGAATACACCTGACATTAATATAGACTACATTCTTTACCTATCTACCCTATTCCTCTTAATTACAGCTTTATCAACAGTATCACTTAAATACCTCTAACATATCAGTCCCTATTTAAGGACAGATATTAATTAAGGACAGACCTGTAAAGATAACCTTAATTTTGTGTATAAAAAAAGCCTAAAATAGATAAAATTTATCACCAACTAATAACTGTCAAGAAATTTTAGGGCTTCCCTGGTGGCGCAGTGGTTGAGAATCTGCCTGCCAATGCAGGGGACACGGGTTCGAGCCCTGGTCTGGGAAGATCCCACATGCCACGGAGCCACTAGGCCCGTGAGCCACAATTACTGAGGCTGCGCGTCTGGAGCCTGTGCCCTGCAACAAGAGAGGCCGCGATAGTACGAGGCCCGCGCACCGCGATGAAGAGTGGCCCCCGCTTGCCGCAACTGGAGAAAGCCCTCGCACAGAAACGAAGACCCAACACAGCCATAAATTAATTAATTAATTAATTATTTAAAAAAAGAAAGAAATTTTAAATCACCAAAATAAAATGAAATACCCCAAACCCACTCCAACTCTACTGAAGAAGAATGAATCACTATAATGGGGTCTTTACTTTCAACAAGTTCCCCCAGGTGAATTAGATATGCATGCCCCCTCATTAAGAATCAGTGGGTCACACTATAATGGCTGAGGGCACTTTGTTGCATGATTAAATGGGTCTCATTCCATACTACTTAAGCAAGTTTCAAAAACTGTACTATGAAAACCCCAAGCCTGATGAGTTTCAAAAGTTTTAAGAAGTTCAGCACCACAAATCACATCAAGATAAATGGCAGTCTGTGAGCCTGACACTCTCCCTCAGTTCAAAATGAGTACTCCCCACTGCTATTTGTAAGTTGATTCTGTGCCATGTATATCCTCTCTTACACTTAAACTCTTTGAGAATCAATTCCATATTCCTAACTATTGATACTTTAGCCCCTCCCTACAAAGCCCAAACCTGCAAACATTATGTGCTTAATAAATATTTATTAAATGAATAAGGGTTCTGAGGGGAACTGTTTTGTAGCAAGTAGCAGAAAGGAAGTTAGGTCACTTTTCATTCCTCTTCCCATCAGCCCCATCACCTCCACCACTACTACTCCCCAACTCACCCACCCACCCACCACCCCCTCACACACACACAAACTCAAAAAACAGAATCTGGAAACTAAGAGGACATTTATCCCTTTTTGCCAATTCCTCCCCAATAACGTGGCATGGATTCACCACTCATACAGAAAGGTATTAACTTTCAGAGTAAATGTAATTAAAAGTCTTGTAAAATTCACATTTGAGTGTCATTTAGGATAGCAACAGCTAACAACATTCTAAAGCCTGGAAACAAAATTATGCAGCAGAATAATCCTTTGGTTAAAGAGGAAACAATAGGGAACATTACAAAACATAGCAGAAGACTACAGGTCGAAATTGGTGGGATGCCGGTAAGACAGCAGCAGGAAAACTATGCTTCTGAGCACATTTGGAGACACTGAATACAAAAGAGCTAATCTTTCAACTCAAGAAGATAAAGAACTGTAAATCTAAAGAAAAATGGAAGACTATAAGGACAGAATTCACTGAAATAAAAAACAAAACCAAAAAAAGCAAAGAAGATTAAGAAAACCAAAAGTTAGTCTTTCGACGAAAATATTAAAAAGATAAACCTCTGGAAAAACCGATAAAGGAGAGTTGGTGATGTGAATTAACAAAATATGTTCTAAAAGCATGAAATAACCACAAACAAAACAGATTTTTTAAAATTATAAAATATTACCAGCTATATATACTAATATATTTGAAAACTCAGAAAAAATAGATGTTTCTAGAAAAATAACAAAATTGGCACAAAGTATACAAAAATTGGAATTAATTGATGATAATTAAAGAAATTTGAGTGGATTAATCAACACCATACACAGAGAAAAAGGAAATCTCACTCTTTCTTTTCCCACTTTTTATTGGGAAATAATTTCAAACTTTCAGAAGAAATGCCAACATAGCACAAAGAACATCCACAAACCCTTTGCCCATATCAACCTATTGTTAACATTTTGACCCATTGGTTCCATCATTTGCCATTTGCTCCTGGCAAGCACATAGCCCTCCCTCTCTCCCCACTCCACGTAATTTATCTCTAAATATCTTCTGTATGTATTTCTTCATAATAAGGATATTCTCTTACACAACCATGCCACAATTATCAACCTCAGTAAATGTTACATTGACACAATAATCTATGTCCCCAGTAGTGTCCTTACAGCACTCCCCCTCTCCCCACCTCAAGTACAGAATCGAGTGTAAGATCATATCCTGCATTTTTCATGTGCCTTCAGCCTCCTTTAACCTGGAATAGTTCTTGGCTTTTACCTTATGTGGCACTGACATTTTGAAGGACATAGTCCTTTTATTTTGAAATAATATGGTCCTTTTTTGAGGTTTGTCTGATGTTTCATCATGAGCAGATTCAGGTTATGTATTCCTGGCTGGAAGCCTTCATAAGCGATGTTGTATCTTTCTCAGGGTATTATATCCAGAAGCATACGATATCCATCTGTTTCGGCACTTGCAATTCCACTTTTAGGTACTTCTTAAGGGAAATTAAAACTATGTGTACAAAAATGTCCCCTGTAGCTTTCACTCCTAATAGCCAAAAACTGGAAGCAGCCCAGATGTTCAACAGGAAAATGTAAACAAACTGTAGTACATTCATACAATGTACTACTTCTCAGAATAAAAAGGAATGAATTACTAATGAATGAAAAAAGATAGATAAATCTTGGAAGCATTACACTGAGTGAAAGAAGCCAGACACCAGAATAAATACTGTATAATTCCATTTAAATAAAGTTGCAGAATTAGCAAAACTATCCGTGGTGATAGAAATCAAATCACTGGTTGCTTCAGGGAATTCTGTAGAATGGGACATGAAAAAACATTCTGGAGTGATGGAAATGTTCCATACCTTGATGGGGTGTGAGTTATACAGATGTATACGTTTGCCAAAACTGATCCAACTATACAGTTGATACCATATGTGCATTTCACTGTATGTCAATTATTTCAATTTAAAAATATAAGAAGCAAAAAAGTCAATATTTTCCTCCCCAGCGATAACAAAATAGAAAATAAACTATTAGCAATAACAAAAATTATAAAATAATTTACAGAAATTAACCTTAAAAATTACACAACCACTTACAGAGAAAAAATGTTAACTCTAATAATGACCATAAAATGAAGAGACAAATAAATGAAGATCTAATATGTTCATGGATGGAATGCTACTGACAGCAGAGTAAAGACAGCAATTCTCCCCAAAGTAATTCATCACTCAAATATAACTCCTATCAAAATACCTGAAGGGGGACTTCCCTGGTGGTCCAGTGGTTGAGAATCCGCCTTCCAATGCAGGAGACGCGGGTTCAATCCCTGGTCGGGGAACTAAGATCCTACATGCCACGGGGCAACTAAGCCCGCATGCTGCAACTACTGAGCCCGCACGCTGGAACTAAAGATCCTGCGTGCTGCAACTAAGACCCAACGCAGCCAAAAAAAAAAAAAAAAAAAGACAACAAAAAAACCTGAAGGATCCTTACTGTATAGGACAGGAAACTCTACTCAACACTCTGAAATAACCCATATGGGAAAAGAATCTGAAAAAGAATAGATATATGTATATGTATAACTGAATCACTTTGCTGTACACCTGAAACTAACGCAACATTGTAAATCTACTATACTCCAATATAAAATAAAAATTAAAAGAGAATCCTAAAGACAAAAACAAACAAACAAAAAAACCTGAAGGCTCCTAATGTTCTAAATATGATATGGAAAAACCAGTCTAAGAATAACTATATTAACAAAAAAGGCAAAGACAAGTGTTTCACCTTGCCAGATAATTAAGATTTACTACAAACCCACCCTAATTCGTCTATAGTACTGGGATCGCAAAAGACAAGCAACTGGAACAAATACTCCCAAATGCATTTGTTGGCATAAAGTCTCTCATTAGAAGCAGCCTGCACACAAAGGGCTCAATAAATACCCATTGAATGAATGAATAAATGACATCAGGCCTTCCTGAGGCATCTGCCACATCATTAACTACGTAGAATTCACTTAATGATGATTCTAGTAACTAAAACAAGCTTCTAAAAAAGTGTTCAGTGGAAAAAAGTAGGAAAAAGAATGCGATTAATAGCATTATACCCTGTATGTAAATTTTAAAACATATAAACAAAACATTATTTTGGAAGAAAACACAAGTATATGAAGTAAATACATGAAGGTCGACTGGAAAAACACATCAAATATACTCTAGGGTAAATGCCCAACATGGGGGAGATAGGAGTGAAAATGAAGATAGAAGATAAAAGAGTAATGATGTAAAATGGAGGAAAAAGGGGGATCCATACAGAAGGTAGCATAAACAGAGTATGATCAATCCAATCCTAAATATCTGATGTCTCTAGAAGAAAACACAGTCTTTTTTTTTAGTGTGCCAGGCAGTTTAGATTAAAATATTAATCTAACTTTTACAAGGAAACTAAAGCTCAGAAGTTAACTGGCCCAAAGTCACTCAATTTGGGACTACAAATCTAGATCTACCTCTCCAAAGCCTACAATCTTTCTGTAGTGCTACATTTCTTATTTAATACTCTCTGGTCAATAGATAAATGAAAAGAAAGGTGAGAAAATAACACTAATCCATTCCCTTAAGAACTGATGATGTTAGTCATGGCTAGTTACAGCAGAACATAAAAATATAAGAACTATTACAAGGGAGGGGCAATATTTACCTCTTGATTTAGAAAGCAGCCACAAGAGATAAATACAAAGCTTTGTAGTGTAGTGGCTAGGGCATGGACTTCAGAGTCAAAAGACCCAAGTGTTAATCCCAGGTGCATTCTCTTGGACAAATTACAAAACCTGTATGTCTCCACTGTAAAATGGGAAAATGAAATAATGCATGTGCAATGCTTAGCCTGGCATAGACTATGCACTCAAATGTTAGCAGTTGTTATCAGCTACTATCTTTATCTTCTTTCATTTATCAAATTCCAGAGTAGTGTAAACAGTTGTCCCTAGGTATCTTGGTTCCAGGACCCCCTGCAGATAGCAAAATCCACAGATGCTCAAGTCCCTTGCAGTAGGCCCTCAGTATCCCTCCTCAAATCAAAATGGGTTGGAAACATACAAGTATGAGGCTACTCCAGCTTCCTGTATCCCTTCTGGCTGCGAAACAAATGTGTACGAGCTCACACTTACCACTCTCCAAATACCTTCTATTTCCACTCACAAAAACTTATCAGTCACCTCTCTCTTTTGAAAACAAGGCCTTTCTCTCAATTTTCAAGCTTTTCAGGCTATCTGAGACTTCTATATTGCTGACCATTCAAATGACCTCCTTAAACCTCTTTCCACCTTCCCTAGTTTCCGCTCTCAGAGCTTTACTTTGCTTGTCACCTTTGTTTGTTCTAAGTATCTGCAGAAACTCCATGTTCAAAGGTTCTGTTTCAAAAATGATCCCCTCTATGAGGACAGCTCCAGCCCAAATCTCATTTTCACTGAAGCCTGCATTTAAGTGCCTATATAACGTTTCCACTAGGATAGTCTACTCGCCTCAACTAACATCTCCTTCTCCTTTAAAGCTCTTTGCAACTCTTCCAGTTCTTTTTTAACACCTCCAATTCCTCTAGTTGCCCAAGTTAAAAGAAAAAAAAATTAACTCCTCTTCTCTCTTTGAACTTTACTTCACAGATTCATCATTTTAGATCCTAGAATTTATTTTCTCAACCACAGTAGGCTCCAAGAAAGCAGCTACTTTTTCTATTTTGTCCACCAGAATCTTGCACAGAAAGCAGCACACAGAAAAGCCTCAGTAAACATCTCTTGACATTGAGATGGACAACAGAAAGGCGGTGTTGAAGACCACGAGCTGGTTAGAGGCAAACTAAAACCCAGTTCTTCTGTACTGCATTGCCAACTTGCCAACCTATCACCAAACCAGATCATTTACTTCCTGAAAATCTCTGCTCAATGAACCCTCTTCATTTCTACTGCCAAGTTAAGTCCTTGTTATGAAAAACTTCAACTATTCCAATTGCTTTTCATTTAGTATTCATCCCTCCAGCCTTTCTCCTGTAACACAATGATGTCAAAATAACACTCTCCAGACACCACTTCTCTTGCTGGATCTTTACTGCCTTACTCCTTGGTTTAGCTTGCAAAACCCATCACAATTTCCAGAATACACTCAGCCCTCCGCATCCACGGGTTCCACATCTGGGTAGAGGGAGGGCTGAGTGTACTATGCCATTTTACATAACAGACTTGAGCATCCAAGGTTGGGTCCTGGAACCAATCCCCCACGGATACCAAGGGATGACTTTAGCTTTTATTTTCTACTCAGGCTTGGCTGCTTACTATCACTTCCACCCATATCAAGTACATCGTCTTCTTTTACTCATAACCTTTCTCATTTCTCCTGACAATTAAGTACTATCTGCCCACTGCAGGCAGGCAAGCAGACACACACGCACAAACTAGGGAAAGGCCACTATTCATATTAGCAGCACCAGTGTATCTTATTTCAGTTCATGAAGCACCTGTATTCCACAGAAGTAAAGTATATGAACCACACGTCATTTCTCTTAAAACCAAGTCTTCCTTGACAACTCCAGTCCAGTTTTTTCCCTTTTTTAAGCAACTACTAAACAATTCAGCTCTTTGTATTGTTCACTAATGTTCAAATCAGATATCTTAGAATGTTAAAAGTGCAAAAGAAAAATCTCAGAATTCATTTAATTTAGCAGTAATGACTGGAATGCACAAGAGTATCCCAAACTTAACCACATGTCCAAGGTAAGTGCCGTAGGCATGTATTTTTTTTTTAAAAGCTTCATGAATAATTCTATTATTCATTCCTTGTAGAGCCAATCCAGTCAGCCCCATTTTTTAGATAAGAAAATTGACAAACAAAGAAAAGGTAGAGAAACTTGCCTAAGGCCACCTCCCAGCCTACAGGCAGCAGAGAGTAGTGGTTAAGAGCACAGGCTCAGACTCAGGCTACTTAAATTCCAGCTCACTGCTTACTGAGAATTTAGGCAAGTTGGTTAATTTCTTTGTATCTTTCTTAATCTCTTTAAAATGGTATGTCTATCTCAAAAGAGTTTAATTAGAACAAAATGAGTTAGTGTATATAAAGCACTTAGAACAGAAATAAGTGCCCAGAAAAGCCGCTCAACATCACTAATTATTAGAGAAATGCAAATCAAAACTACAATGAGGTTATCACCTCACACTGGTTAGAATGGGCATCATCAGAAAATCTACAAACAACAAATGCTGGAGAGGGTGTGGAGAAAAGGGAACTCTCTTGCACTGCTGGTGGGAATGTCAACTGATACAGCCACTATGGAGAACAGTATGGAGGTTCCCTAAAAAACTAAAAATATAACTACCATACGACCCAGCAGTCCCACTACTGGGCATACACCCTGAGAAAACCATAATTCAAAAAGACACACGCACCCCAATGTTCATTGCAGCACAATTTACAACAGCCAGGTCATGGGAGCAACCTAAATGCCCATCGACAGACCAATGGATAAAGAAGATGTGGTACATATATACGATGGAATATTACTCAGCCATAAAGAGAAACGAAATTGGCTCATTTGTAGAGACATGGATGGATCTGGAGACTGTCATACAGAGCAAAATAAGTCAGAAAGAGAAAAACAAATACCGTATATTAACGCATATATGTGGAACCTAGAAGAATGGTACAGATGAACCGGTTTGCAGGGCAGAAATAGAGACACAGATGTAGAGAACAAACATATGGACACCAAGGGGGGAAAGTGGCCAGGGGTGGGGGTGGTGGTGGGATGAATTGGGCAATTGGGATTGACATGTATACACTGATGTGTATAAAATGGATAACTAATAAGAACCTGCTGTACAAAAAATTTAAAAAAAGAAATAAGTGCCCAATAAATGTTCACTGTTAATACTGGAAATAAAGGATTACAGCCAAGCTCTAACTTAGTTTCATGTACCTACACCACTACACCAGTACCTACCTATATTTTGACAAGCAGCTTGTATACTCCTGAGGGCAGAGCTCAAGTCTCCTGCTTCTTCAGCCACCCCCACCACACCAAATACATTGTTGGCAACAAAATAATATTGATATTTTGAACAGATGTATGGATTCCTACTTCTGAACTCTGATACCTCAGCCTAGGATCCTACTTCTGCCAAAGTATCCAGGATGAATGAATAATAAGAACTTACATAATAGGGCTTACTATGAGCAAAGCACTGTTTTAAGCACTTTTCACATTTTCTCCCGTTATCGATTTCAAATACTCCATAACAAGAAATATAAAATGAGCTTAGTACTTATGAGCCATGTTAATGCGACAAAACATTTTCTACCAAAGCTAGGCGTTACTTTTACGGAAAATATAAAATAATTTTAACTAGTGATTCATTACAAAAACAAAGTCCTAAAATAAAATCAAATTTTCTTTCAAAAAACTCGGCATTTATGAAACTAGTCTGTCGCAAAGGATTGACATTCCTATACTACAAATACTCAAAAGCAATTTCCATTCCCCTGAGACAGGTACAATTTTATTTTTTGAATCTACTTTAAAATATGGTCTTGAAAACAAAACAGGTTAACACACACCTGGCACTAAAGTACAATCTGCAACATGTACGTTTTCAAAAAAGAGTATTTAGTTCCTTACTAAAGTATTTTAAACATATAAATGTTTCTACCTAACAAAATGTTTGTGGATATCTATCCACAAGATATTGTGGATATCTATCAACTCTCTCCTAGTGTGACTGCCACTTTAGGGCTCCCTGTCTCCAAAGTCTGTCCTTTCCAATCCACTCTATCCCCCTAGTGATCTAACTAAAAGATCAATCTGACCTCACTCTCCGGTTTCTCCTATTTAAACTAATTCATTGGCTCATCCTCTCAGTCAGGTTAAAATCAGAGTTCACCTGCACAATAATCAAGTCCCTTCAAAAGCTGGCTCTAACCTCCCTTCCCATCTCTCTCCACCAACAGGAATCTTTCCTCTGCCTGAAACAAAATTCTCCCATCTTGATCCTGCAAAGCATTTTATGGATGAGAACTGAGGCTCATAGAAATAATCTGTCCAAGGACACACAGCTAGTGATAATAGACCGTTATCTAGAATACAAAGTCTTCCCTTCGAGTTTCTAAAGACCTTTTAAACTATTTTTGGTAACTATTTGTCAAATGTATGAGAATTGTTTGAATGTCAGGCTCTTCTCATTAGCTCTATATATGAGCTTCTCCAAGATGATCCTTTCGGGTTCAGGAAGAAAAAACTAGATTTTTTTAGTCGTAAAAAATAAATTAAACCACTCTGGTGGGGGATGCTGATAATGGAGGAAGCCGTGCACGTGTGGGCGCAGAGAGCAAGTACTAAAGGTAAACTGTACCTTCCGCTCAATTCTGCCATGAACCTAAAACTGCTCTAAAAAATAAAGGCTATTTTTTAATTAATTTAGCTTTATCAAGATTAATATAAGGATTCACACTTGATCTGAAGGTCAGCTGGTCATTAACAGCAGAGACTATATAGTCAGAAACCTGAGGAAAGAACAGAAGTTCCACAGACAGTGGCGCTTTACTTCCAGCACATTGTGAGGCACTGCAGTTTATGTGTGCTCAATGAACCAAATTTAGGGATTATATTATTTAGTTTTAACTAAACTGACTCTCACAACATGGAGAAGTAGCTTTGAAAAAATTCCTGCAAAGACTGCAAAGATAATAATAATGCAAGCACAAGCCAACAAGAAAATAGCACCGCTAAGTACAAGCTATTATTCATCCACATTATGATGTAAAATAATCTAGTCAGTCAATCACACACCTCTCACCAAACTACTACTTTTTAAATAAGAACAAAAAGGTCTGTTAACAAAGTATTAGACTGTTTATTTTCTTTCTCATCTTTCTTAACCATCTAATTTGTGTAATTTATTATGTATACCAATATGCTATTAGTATACTAATATACTAATACCATATTTACACATGTATAAATCTTATAAACAATTAATTACATATTAAAGGTTCATGCACAATGCTTTTCTGATGGGGGGAATACAAAAAAATTTGAATATCCACCACTTAAGGCACTGACCAAGTCTTTTTTTTTCCTCTTTAGGGTGGTCATCAATCTTCCTAGTTTGCCAGGACCAAGGTGGGTAGGCTAGGCTGCATAATGGCCCCTCCAGAGAAGTCTGAGTCCTAATCCCTGAATATATTGCCTTACATGGTAAAAAGGTCTTTGCAGAAGTGATTAAGTTAAGGAATTTGAGATGGGGAGATAATCCTGGATTGTCTGGGTGGGCCCAATGTAATCACAAGAGTCCTTGTAAAAGGAGGCAGGAGGATCTCTCATTAGTAGATGTGAAGACTGAAGCAAGAGGTTGGAATAATCCGAGGAAGGAGCCACAGAATATAAGCAGCCCCTAGAAGGTGAAAAAGTCAAGAAGCAGATTCTTCCCTTAGTCTCAAGAAGGAACCAGGCCTGCTGACACCCTGACTTTAGCCCAGTTAAGACTTATTTTGGACTTCTGACTCCCAAAACTGTAAGATAATAAATGTGTGTTGTTTTAAGTCACTAAATTTTTGGTAACTTGTTACAGCAGCAATAGGAAACTAACAGGGATTCCTGGGACTTACGACTTTCACTGCTAAAACCAGGATAAGTTGGTCACCCTATTTTCACATTTTCAATGCCCATAACAACATCTGGTACTTAATGAACATGAGAAAAACCTTTGTTGAATGATTTTATGATAAAACATATAGATAATGTACCCTTACTATTTTACAAAGATCTACCATATATATTATCTCATGTTATCCTCCTAACAACCCTGTGGGGTGTGAATGAATTAGTTTTCCCACTTTTAGGATATAAGGACTAAGGTTCAAAGAAATTACAAAACATGTCCAAGGATGCAGATCTAGTAAGTGATGGAGCCGTACCTACTATAAATATAGTTTTCCTGACCTACAAAGGATTACAGCAGTCAGGATCCCATGAATCAGGCGGCCTAGGTTCAAATCCAAGCTCCAAAACTTAATAGCTGCTTTACTTTAGCCAAGTTATTTAACTTCTCTACTTCCTTAACTATAAAATGTAAAAGTAAATTATCAATAATACTAATAGGGTTGTTGTGAAGATTAAAGGTGCTAAAATGTGCAAAGTACACACCACAGGTTTGTCAGAGATAGTTGACAATAAATAATAGCTATCACAATTATTCTTGCCACAGCTATAGTACATTTATGCCTAAAATACTCTGTAGTATTTGATAAAGAATCACATGAAGTATGCAAAAGGAAAAAATAGCAACCAGAATAAATAATAAGAAGGATAGGATGAGTCTTTTGTGAAAGTAATCTAAGGTTAGGACTCCAGGCTGGAAAGACAAAAGGAGAGGGGAGACATAAGCAAGATCTATAAATATGTGACAGTATAAATAAAGTGATTATAAAATTCAGTAATATTGGTAGGATGAGGAGTTTAGGAACTTAGAAACTATAGGGTATTGTAGTATAAACATATAGCACTCATAAATCTACAAAATGGTATGGCTTAAAAAAGAAATGGATGACAAAATCTTGGAACACTTTATAAATGACAGAAACAAAAATGACTCTTGCAAAACTTGTCAAACCCTACAAGAGCATTACGCTAAGGGAGAATGGAGATGTCGAGAAATGACCTAACAGACCATCTTGTAGCAAGAGTTAGATCTCCAGCTGAGTCAGTGACATACTTTCATTATTCCAATTTCCCAAGGAAGAACAGCCTCAAAAGACACAACATACCCTTTGCCAATCACACCACACATCACTTCTCTTCCCTGATGTCATCATCACCCTTCCAAAAAATTCTCAAGCCTTAATATCCTATAATGCCTTTCCACGGCCTCAATAAAGAACAATTAAAATATCTTAAAATTTGGCAGTGCAAACAAATCTCAAAACAAACCCAACTGTTCCTTAAACAAAAGTTTCTTAAACTTTGCACTATTTACTTAATCCCTCAACAACCATTTTTCACTGTGAAAGTCAACAAACTTTACAGAACTTTATGACTATTATTTTCAATACTAAGCTAACTGATTTTTTTTTTTTTTCCCCTAACAGGTCATGATCTCCTCACTACTTCCAATGAATAAAGTTGAGAAACCATATTGAGGTCAGCTTAAGCAAAAGACAACCCAAAATTAAACAAAGTAATAGAAGCATGGATAATTTAAATCTGCAAATGATTTTAAAAACCACACCGTAATGCTTGATTTCACTGCCACCAGCCAATTAATTTTTTAAAAATCATGTTTAAGGGTAGAAACTTGCAGCTGGTAGATAAGTTAGTCCTGGAGATCACAGTATAGTGGGTGTAGACAACACTATTGTACTATAATTATCAACTTGCTAAGAGACCAGATCTTAATTATTCCCACCACAAAAAGAAATGATTATGTGATGTGATAGAGATGCTAACTATTGCTACAATGGTAACCATGTTACATTATGTAAATGTATCCATTCAACATGTTGTACACCTGAAATTTACACAATGTTATATGTCAAGTATATTTCAACTAAAAAAAAAAAAAAAAACCAGAGATCCTGGTGTGTTTTAAACTTGAATGAAAAGTGTAACCTCTTTGCCCTCTCAACCATTTCAGAAAGTGATGAAGAATACACGGCCTAAAGATGGGCAAGATCAAGTAGAAAGAGGAAAGAAAAAACATATATAACCTACAAACAACTAAACAGCCCCCAGAAAGAAGTGTATATGAACACACAAGGTTTCCGTACCTCATGTACAAATTTAAATTTAAAATGAGGTGAGCGGACTCATCTCCTACATGCATTTCTTGGTAACCAACATGATACTAAAAAGCAGAAGGTGAGATAACATTGGTCTCATTAAAGGGTTCGGAATGAACGTCAAGAGGCCAAATTTCTTGTTCTCTAAAACGTCTATCAACCTGCCAATCAAAATTCTTCAGCCAGGCAAGTGTTTTCTTTTCTTCTTATTTACGTATTATTTTCTGTGAGCAACAACTCTACAACTTCAGTGTCTTTGGAATCCATTAGGCACCCACATAAATGAAAAAAATTGTTGGTGTTTTGCAGAAATAAGCTAAACAAGAAACTTAATTTGTCTAGATTTTAATATAACAGCAAATCACTCTGACTGAAGAAGCATCTTTACAGTCAGCAAATGTCACACATCTCTGAAGAAACTCCCTCGGAGGGCAGAATGGATTTTCCAAGTACAGTGGTAGCGATCCTTTGACTGACAAGCTTTCTCTTCTCCTTCAAAAAACCCCAAATGTGCCAGGGACTAACAGAAACTCCACAAACTTATAGACAAAGCACTCTTCCCGCCTCCAAAATGCAGGACTTATCCTTCCATTACTACGGGACATTATCCAAGCCACACTTCCAGAAACCCCTGTACACACTACACCCTAAGACACTCTCTGCTAAACAGCTTCTTATCATCTACCCCTTGAAAAAGTGCTTCATAACGCCTCCCGAAAGTCTCCAAGAACAGCAACCCCAAGTGTACCCGAGGCCAAAGACTAGGAGAGAAAGGGCCAGGAGAGCCAGTGCTCGTACATTAGTCACCTTCACGACAAGTCACGTTTTTAAAATCGCCTGTCGGGAACACATCACATCCGACATACCTTATGCCCTTCCCAAACCATGAAAACAAGTGGCTGCTACTAAGCCCGAGCAACTTACCCAGCCTCCATGTGAACACTTCCCACACACCCCACCATCACCAAGGGCCAGGGTAACCGGGTACAAAGGCACCCAGGCGCCTCCCTCTCCCACTTAGTCTCTGTAAATTCCAAAACGCACCACGAAAACCTCCGCAGAGAGGGTTGCCAGGCCAGCCCGCCGGAGAGTCACGGAGTAATCGGTTTGTCGCTTCATAGGAGCCTTGGAGACCCGCACCCTAAAAGCCGGGGTGATTTGGGGGTGTGACCTGGGCCGCTCCCTGCCCCCCTCTCCCCTCACGGGAAACTCCCGTGTGGTCGCGGCTACTCACCAGACCAGGGAACACAGAGACAGGCAGGAGACTAGGGCCAAGGCCCGCCGGTACTTCTTCATCGTCTCCTCCTTCTTCCCCCTGCCAGAAGGCGGCACATCCTCTCGGCAGCTGCTACTGCCGAGGCCAAGATGGAGGAGCCGGAGCAGGAGAGCGAGGATGAGACCGAGAGTCCGAAGGGCTGCGGCGCTGGAGGAGCGGCTCCTGAGCGGCTCGCGCGCTGGCCGCTCTCTCCCAGGGGCCCACAGCGGCGCCGACGGGTGCGCTTCACAGGGGGCTTCCGGGGACCGCCGTTGCTGCCGCAGCCGCCGGCTCGTCCGCGCCCGCCTCCTCCAGCCGCCGCCGCCGCTGCCGCCCCATATCCCCCCCGCCCTCCCCGGTTCTCGCTCCGTGCTGCCGGCGACCAACGGCCGCTGCGTACTAGCCTCTCAACAACCAATCACCGGCGGGGCCGCGACACCTCACACACCGCTGAGCTGGAAGAAGACGCGTCACCCACGTCCCGCGGCGCTCGCACCCCCCACTAGCCTCCGCGCGGACCACGCCCCCTCCGACGTCTCAGGCAGCTGAGCCAGAGGGAGGAGGACACAAAGCGAGAGAGGCGGGGGTGGCCACCGCCCCGCCCATCTCAAGTCCCGCCCACTTCAGGAAGTCCGAGAGGAGCCTCGTGACCCTCAGCCTTCTTCGTACGATGTCCCGCCCTCTAGCCCAGGGCGCGCCGAGTCCGTGCAAGGGCCCTTGGGAGCTGTAGTTTTCTCTCCGGAACCCTTCCCTTTCCCTTTCCCTGTCCTTCCCAGTATCACTGTTTTGATGAAGAGGTCTGTGGTTTCGCTTCTCACTGCAAGACTGGCCAGCTTTGGAATTGTTACATCCAGTTTTCCTTTTTTGACCACAGTTTGTGGGAAGGCCTAGAATGACGGTGGGGGAAAAGCTATACTAATAAAATTTAAAAGACGTTTTCCGGGTGTCAGTGGGCCGGGCCCATCGAGCTAGGTGCTGATTGGTTAGCGGAAAGGGGTGTGCCAAGAGTTCCTCTCATCTGATTGGTTGGAGTGAGAAGTCTTCCGCATCTTTTCCGCCTCTGGGAGAACTTCGCTCCCCGCCAGATTCCTCCACTGGGATCGGCTCGATTGGTCTTCAGTCTCTTGGATTCGTGCTTTGGGTTCGCTGCGGTGGGGCCGGAAGGGAAAACTGCGGCTCCTTATGGGGGAGCTCCAAGTTCTGAGGTTCACCGAAAGCGGGGAAGGTGGTCGTGTACACAAGTCTGTTGCTACAGTCTGAGACAAAAAGTGACCGCTTCTCAATCTTTAAAACGAGCAGTGTGCCCCCCTCGAGATTTTTATGCCACTGATGCCCCTAAAGATGTCTCAGAAGCTAGTTTAGGGACCCTCTGCCTGAAAGTCCACAATGCTTGACCGCTTTTCTTCCCAAGCGCCTCTTGACGTAGTTCTCTTCTATGAGGTGGTATAGAGGAAGACGCACGAGCTTTTGCTCGGGAGGCGTCTGGCCTCTGGCCTCATGTGTTCCTTCTTCTGTCTCTGGTGATGTATTTGACTCTTGACACTAAGAGGGAAGTTAGTCTCTACGGAGGGATATTTCTTTTATAAAATAAGAAATATAAAAGTATAACTCAATGGTGTTTCCCTTTTTGTCTTGGCTGTCAGAAACTCAGAACTACCTTCTCCAGAAAGCAGCCAGACATATGGGAGAATGGAGACTCCAGTTGTCTGTGCCGTGGAACATGGCACAATGTCTAGTGTAAGAAATGTTCAAAGCAGGTGTTATTAAAGCGTGGGCCACTTGGTACTCATGTGGTCGAAGGAAAAAGGACTCAGTAAAGTGCCCATCTAACACAATTTTGAACCACGTAATTTCCTTGTAAACCTTCTAAGTTGAATTAGTTGTTAATTGTACTCCCAGGGAACAGAATGTTTTGACTCATTCTAAAATTCTTACTATAAGTCAACTGGATATTAGAAAAATTCTACATAGGATGATTTGGTTTTAGAAGAATTCATCCTAAACTAATTTTTCTGGCAATAATTAGGTAACAGTTCCAATGATCTGTTCATGGCACTTTTAGTATATGACAATAAAATCACTTCATCTCTCTCACTGCAGTGGGCAAGCACTTAACTCGCCCAAGAGCAGTATCAAATGATTAATATGTAAATTAAAAGGAAGGTAGGGGCAACAGAAGGATGGGGATTATTTTACATTCTTCACCATGCGAGGCACCCTTTTCCTTTCACTCCAGGAAATAGGTTATTCAGGGCAAGGAACAGGTGCTCCTGAGCTGATCCTCAGTAGATCACAGCAAAGAAAGTTCTGTTAGAATACATGCTCGAGCAGACCCGGCCCGCCGCCCAGTTCGCGCCTCGCCGCTCCTTGCTCGCAGCCCCGTGCTTCGCTCTTCTCCGAACATGGCAAAAATATCCAGCCCTACAGAGACTGAACGGTGCATCGAGTCTCTGATTGCTGTTTTCCAAAGGCATGCTGGAAGGGACGGTAACAACTGCAAACTCTCCAAGGCCGAGTTCCTTATCTTCATGAATACAGAGCTGGGTGCCTTCACAAAGAACCAGAAGGACCCTGGTGTCCTTGACTGCATGATGAAGAAGCTGGACCTCGATTCTGATGGACAGCTAGATTTCCAAGAATTTCTTAATCTTATTGGCGGCCTGGCCCTAGCTTGCCATGACTCCTTTATTAAGTCTACCTCTTCCCAGAAGTAAATCGGAGAAGCCTTTGGGCCTGGCCTCCAGCCCCACTCCCTTTCCTTCAGCCTCCCAATTATCATCTACCCCTCACAGCCCACACATACCCTGAGCCCAGTGCACCCACCACCCCATGCAGGCCACTCCTGCTGGTAGTAATAAAACAATATTGTTTTTTAAAGCACAAAAAAAAAAAAAAAAAAAAAGAATACATGCTCAACTCAAGCCTGGCAAGTTATCATGTGCCTCTCTTGTATCCTCTCCTTCTCACCCCAAACCCACAAGTCCACCCACTGCTTTTCCACTAAGTCTCTGCAATGATCTTTTGGAATATACAGTTAGTAGATAGAATTTTTCTTCCTTCTTTCCTCCCTTCCTTCCTTCTTTCCTTTCTTTCTTCTTTTTTTTCTTTCTTTCTTCCTTTTTCCTAGAGTTGGGGCTTTATTGTGACCCCTGTGGTAGGGTTGCCATTCACCTAATTATTAATCAATCATTAGCTTTTATTATTTCAATCAATAAATATCTTTTTCTCTTTTTGCTAGTTTCATTTCCATGGCTTCATGTTAAGGTGTAATTTTCAGCCCTCTGAGCCTTTTCATTTTTCTCTTGGATATTTCATAATTTCAGTTCTCATCTATACTGTTGACTCCCAGGTCTATATCCCAACTTCTCTTCAAGTAGGTGCTGGACATAACACTAATTCTACCATCACTTCAAATTTTACCTGCATAAAATAGAACTTGTTTCCCCATAAATTAACTTCCTCACTTGAGTTTCTATTTGTGTTAATTCTTCTTTGTTTTAAGGCTTCAGATAGTGAGAATAAGAGAAGTTCCATGGATGTGACGTTTGAAAAACTGGTAGACATTTTTCTGCTTGGTTGGTAAATATAATGAGAAAAAATAATGGAAAAAATTATATTATAATGAAATAGGTAAATAAGAAAATGAATAAGAATTATATAAAATAAATTGAGTATAGATAAATGCCACCATACTCAAAAGTATAACATATGCCAAAGAATGGCAAGAAAATATATAGAAAAATCAAAATGTGTATATAATCTTTAAGGCTCACACTAAGTAATCACCATTTACCACCTCTTAACTACACTACAGTGATTCTCAACCAGGGACAATTTTTTTTCCCTTGGGGGAAAATTGGCAATGTCTGGAAATTTTTTGGTTGTCACAACTGAGGTAATGCTACATCTAGTGGGTAGAGTTCAAGGATGCTACATCCTACAATGCAGAAGACAGCTTTACATAACAAAAAAATTATTTGGCCTGAAAAGCTGAAAGTACCCAGCTTGAGAAACCGTGCTATAGCAGAATCTCACAATTCAATAAAATCTATAAAGCACTGACAACACACATGATAACTCACGTGACTTGCAGATCCTTGGATTATTCAGGAAGTCACCAAGGACTAAAATGCATGATGAAGAGGAGCTCTCCCCATTCCTAAAAGGTTAAAGACACAGAAACTCTGGACAGGTTGTCCCTGCCCTGATAGAGATCAGATACTCTGTCTGCTGATGGTGAAGAAGAAGAAGCAGATCTCAGAAAAGAAGCCAACCCCTCTGGCCATCTCCTTTGTCATTTATCTCATATATAAATCATACTTTCAAAGCACAAGAGAAGAAATATTTGTCTAATTTAAGTTGGTGATATTTGATGAGCAAGCTCTGACTTACTTTGAATTTGTTGAAAAGTTATTTGTTCTTTTCAATATTATAAAACACTGAGATACTATGTGTCTTAGAGGGGAACAGCTGAGGCTCAATGAAATGAGATGCTTCTAGAGTAAAAGCCATTTAGGACAAAAGTTCCCTGAAATCAGTGAAAGAAAGGCCAGAGAACTGAGAAAAGACGTATACAGAGACAAGAAAAGGGAATAAACCAGATGGAAAGAAGGGTGAATGTGGTGATCAGCACTTAAATTTTTAACTACATATAGATACAGTACAGAAATTTCTTACTGTTTGTCTTCACTCCACTTGCTGCTGCTTATTTGGCATGTAGGATCTTCCTGGACCAGGGCTTGAACCTCTGTCCCCCGCATTGGCAGGTGGATTCCTAACCACTGTGCCACCAGGGAAGTCCTGAAAGGGACTTTTGATCATTATGAGGAGGATTTAAAATTTGAGTCCTTTAAAATGATTTTGATTAATTTTAAACATTGTATGTTTTTAATTTTACCTTTATTCAGAACCTACTTATAGGCTAAAAACATCAATGTGATGCATTTATTTGCACAATTGTGAGTAACTATACCTACTTTTTAGAGACTCACATTTGCTGGAAATATCTTGACAAATGTATTATGAATTTATTTTTATTGTATTTATCTATAGTGTTGCCGACATAGATTCAGTCAACTTGTGAAAGGTGCACAAAGCATTTAATTAACTGTGCTTCTGTTTTTTTTATTTGCACAAGCAGTTCTTTGTGTTTTCACTCCTCTATGGTCAATTGCAATTTTTTCTAGATCTCCATTTTCTAAATTTTCCTTATAATAGAATCTTCTATAAAAAATGTAGTTTCCTAAGCCCACCCGAGAAACACAATCAGAATCTCCAGGAGGCTGGCCCTGAAATCTGTACCTAATCGGTGGCTTTTGTTGTCAAATAAGTTTGGAAACACTGTTCTAAGACATTCTTCCCTTGGCTCCTTGAGCCATTACCTTTACAGGACTAAATAAAGCATCTCTGTTGTATTGGACTAAAAGTGTGGCTGCAGGGAAACTTGGTAAATTTTATTTCTATTCTAATTTCATTCAGTTTTTAAGTTGCACCACTCTGATTAAATGACAACTCACATTCTCACTGTAGAGTGAAAAAGTGAAATATATATGTATGTGATTTTCCTTTGACACCCCTCACCCTGACAAATAAACTTCCTAAGGCTAGAGTCTCATTTTTTATTTTACCTATGCTTCTCACAGGCCTAAGCAGAATGATTTGGAGATCATTCTGCTAATCTTCTGCCGACCAAGACCCAACTGCTATCAACTAAGATTTCCCACTTGGCAACGATGAATGGAAGATATTAAGAAAATCTCCTTCCACCGGTCCTCTCTCTCTCATGTACTCACTTTCCTTCTTTCTCTGCTCTTTTTCCAAACTCCCTCTGTTGAGTCTGTTTTGTCCTTCCACACTCAAGTAATGGCTTTATGTATTTATAAATATAACATAGAATGTAAATATAACATAGAATGTAAACTTCAATGAGACAGGGACTCTCTCAGCAGAACTTTCTGGTCTTGGTCAGCATATTAATAACATAAACAGCATTTCCAGGACTATAAACGAAACCATTTCAGTGATGAAGGTGGGACCTTCCTTTCTCCAGCGGAAAGGCAACTTGCAACAGATACTTGGTATCACTGAACTAAGGAGTCTCTCTGCCATTGAACATAGCTCTGGGCCTGAAAATCTGTGGCTCATCTGGCTTTTTCAGCAATAATTGGGTACAACTGACTTAACTGCAAGAGAAAGCATGACAATGACTGTGGTAGATTATATTCTCTAAAAATTGTCACAGAAATTTGTCTAGTTCCCCATGTTCTTCTGGAACCTTGTTACTTCTCCATCAAGAGGCAGAGACTGTCTCTCCTCCCCTTGAAATGAGAGGGGGAGGTGGGCTTTGTGACTGCCTCGACCAATAGACTGTGGTGAAAGTGAGGCCGTGTGATTTCCAAGGCTATGTCATAGAAGATCGTAAAAGGGGATATGGATTCTGCCTGGTTCTCTCTCTTACTTGGACACACCCTTAGAAAACAACCTCCATATTATAAGGAAGCCCAGTGACACAAAGAGGTCACATGTATGTGTTCTGGCCAATAGCCTCAGCTTATATTCCAGTCAACAGCCAGCATCCCCTGCCAGATGTCTGAGTGAATGAGCCTTCAGATAATTCCAGCCTCCGGCAGTCATCACCCTAAACTTTTTAATCTTCCAGTGGAGGGCCCAGACATCATGGAGCAAAGATAAATTCTCCCTGTGTGCCCTGTCCTTATATCTGATCCATGGAATCCATAAGCACAATAAAACCTTCTTTTACTCCACTAAGTTTTGGGGTGATTTTATTACACAGAAGATAACTGGAACAATGGCTAATATGCTGAACGGAAGAGAACACGAAAGTTACCTAACATATCAAATAAAACATTAATCATGGAAATTGCCCCTACATTTCTGTGAGAAAAATAATTGAATAGCCTGTTATAAACATGAGCTAGGAGAGATAATCCTGTATTGTCACTAGAAGATTTGTGAGCAAAAGGTCAACAGAAATTGATGCATGACTTTTCTAAGGTTCCATTACGCTATTTTCTTTTTTTTAGGTTCATGATAGATAATTTGGAAAATAGACAGATACCAAGAAAACCATAGTCCCACCGCTCAAAGTCAACCACTGTATTTTTCCATATTTCTTGTCTTTTCTTTTTCTAAGCATCTGTTTTTAAAACATCATTGAGATCATATTATCAATACAACATTTTAATCCCATGTACAGTCTTTTAATCCACCGCTTAGTTTAGTTCCCTCCATCAGAATTGTCCTGTGCTTCTCTTTTCTGCCCATCTGAAGCTCTTCCTCGTCTAGGAAGTCTGCTGGGACCACCCAACCCACAAAGATGTCTACCTCAAAACTGTAGCACTAATCGCCAACACCACTTATTTGCTATATAATCACATATTACTTCATGACATTTTATGTATTAATCTTTTTTTTTTTTTTTAAATGAAGGCTGCTTCAAGTAAAGGTCTCGTATTTGTTTTTTGTTTTGTTTTGTTTTGTTAAAGGTTTCACTTTATTTACTTATTTATTTATTTATGGCTGTGTTGGGTCTTCATTTCTGTGCGAGGGCTTTCTCTAGTTGCAGCAAGCAGGGGCCACTCTTCATCGCGGTGCATGGGCCTCTCACTATCGTGGCCTCTCTTGTTGCGGAGCACAGGCTCCAGATGCGCAGGCTCAGTAGTTGTGGCTCACGGGCCTAGTTGCTCCGCGGCATGTGGGATCTTCCCAGACCAGGGCTCGAACCCGTGTCCCCTGCATTAGCAGGCAGATTCTCAACCGCTGCGCCACCAGGGAAGCCCTGTATTAATCTTTTAATGTCTATATCATATAATCTTTTCCATCATACCTTATCTTCCTAACAAGACTGAAAGTGACTTCAGGGCAGAGGTCAGTGTTTTAATCTTTCTGTTCCCTACAGCACCAAACACATATGTAGCAGATACTAAATATTTATTGAAAGAAAGGAAAAGATGGGGAGAAAGGAAGGAAGGAAGGAAAGTTTCATCTCTAATACATTCCATGTTTGTTTCATTGTTCTTTCATCTCAAAACCACATGAGTTATTAATTATCATAAGTTTGACATGTGTATGGCTATGGCTATGTGTATATATATATATATATTATATATATATATATATATATATATATATATATATATATGAATATATATGAATACCTTTAGGATTTTATCTGAAAAAGGTATTACAAAGTCTACAACTTTTCCATTACCTTTCACAAATATGTCTTTAGTATAGAAGCAAAATTGGGTACTTAAAAACACGTTTTAATGTTCACATTTTATTTACAGAGCATGTTATTCCGACATTATAAGGGTATGTGTGTACACACTAGAAAACAAAAGTACCAGGAGGTTTTGTTTGACGTGTCAAAGGCTTCAGCGTATGTGCAGACTAGACTACAGGGCGAGATGGAGACTACCTGAAGCTGGTCTAATACCATTAGAACTTTCAGGAAAAGGCTGGAGAAGGGAAGGGAGAAGAATATAAACTATTCAGTTTTTAGTTTTGGCCAACAGGATGCAGAAGGAGCAGCACTTAGGAGGTTAAGTGCAATTTAGTGGACATTTTGGCATTTGGGGTATGGAGTGTGTGTGTGTGTGTGTGTTGTTGTGTGTGTAGTGGTCTCTCCAGATTGAAAAGATGTTTTTTTAAATATTGAACTGGTGTTTGAGAAGCCTTGGTGAGTTTCTACCATCTATAAGACTGGCAGCTGCAGGATGAAGGCCAAAGTAGAGAGAGAGAGAGAGAGAGAATTAGCACAGCTATGGGAGAGGACTAGCAAAAATGGGTTCTGTAAGATAAGTGATCAGGACCAGGAGGTGATATTTTATTTTCATCACTTCTCTCTAGTTATTCTCTCTGTATTCATCATCTCTTCTTCTCACCCTCTCAGCCTTCAGCTTCTTCACTAAGACACACACATGCGCGCGCACACACACACACACACACACACACACACACACATCACTTTTTCAAAGCCTGATAAATTTTATCAAGAACATCATATTCAGTTTCAGTGCCAGCGTGTTTTCATCATGGAGATTAACTTCTGCCTGACACAGGTAAGTGCTGTAGGTGTTCAGAGAAAAAAAGAAGGGATGGAGCAAGGTGAGCTACTCAAGGAAGGCAGAGGAAGAGATGGGCCTAGGACTGGGCCTTCAAGGATAGATGCACTTTCCCTGACAGAAGGAGCATGTGAGGCACTGCGTGTGTGCCTGTCATGTTTCAGGTATGGGATGGTGCTTTCCAGGCAGTGGGAAGAGCATATAAGCTAAGGTCTGGGGCCTGCTTCATATACTAAGGGAAAAGAAAGAAGTTCAGTTTACCTTGAGAGAAGGCTACAGACTTGTCAGGGGATTGTAGGAGGCAAGGCTGAAAAAGTAGTTTGGGGCAGATTATAGAAGGCCTTGAACGCCCCCCCAACCTCCCTGCAATGGTACTGCTCTCCTCTTTACCCAAGGACAGCAGCCCTTGGAATTGTTTCCATTTCCTTCCCGCGAGGAGCCAATACAGATCCTTGGCTTTAATCTTGAAAAAAAAAAAAAATCGCCTAATGAATGGTTAACTTGCTGGAGAAGAGCTAATATGCTTGATGGATGAACAGTTTACTCCCAGAGAAGACATTAGTTATGAGAGAACGAGGAAATCCAAAGAACCTTCCTCGGAGGTCATCAGAACACTCAAGTATTATTTCATTAATCTTAATATTCTAACAATATTAAAAACCTGACCAGATAAAAGGATATAAGGGAGAAAAGGGAGGAGGGAGAATATGGACAAGGGACAGGGAGAGAGAAAAAGAGGAGAGAGCGGGGAGCTGGGGGAGAGAAGACTGATTAAAATGGGGTGAGTCATGCAACCTTGTGTGCATTGAGGTGACCCTCCTGAAGCTATTTCTCTGTCCTCCTGCTTGTTCCCAGAAAAACAAGCTCGGAAGGGTTGACCTACAGTGGAAGGAAGCCTAGTGAACAGTGGAAGAGCTCCTATATCTTTTTCGTTTTTCATTGCTTTTACTGGCAGCAATGAGTGTTGCGTTTTGAGCATGACCTTTCTTTTTTTTTTAAAGAAAAAAAAGGGATTTATTTAAAAATGTAAAAAGCTAGAAGCTGAATAGTGATAGGAGCAATGGGCTGACAAAAACAATGCATCTGAGGAAATAAGGCCTAGCCTCATGGCTTCCTGTTGCAGTTACTTAAGAAACTGAAAATGCATGATCAGGAAGCAGTCCCTGGGGTCTGCCTTTTGTACCAGAAATGACTGGGGAGAGCCAGCTGGAGAGAAATGGGTCTTCCTTAGCACACTTATTTTGTTCTTAGTATGTTGGTTTGAACATCTAGACACCACCAGGGAATGCACAAAAAGACAAACAAACACCATGCAACCATACTGCTGAGGGCCATGACCTTGCACAATAAAACACAAGGTCAGGCATTCCAACTCTTGCAAATTGTCATTCTTCAAAAGAGATTACAGGAGCCAAAGTGATGCATCCTAAAGACAGTGATGTCCCCAGGAAGGGAATACACAGAAAATGAAATTAGTTTTATTATTAGGGTGATGTGTTCAGGAATAATTAATTTTTGTTCCTTAATAATCCACTTGATAACGCTATTTTAATTTGAGGTAAAAATACCAGCATGTATCCATCCTACGTTTCCCTAAGAGAAACTTTTTATTTGCCAAAGGACATTTCATGTGAAGCTGGCAAATTGTGTATTGACTGGGACAGACTGTGCAGGACTGTTTATCTTAAGGTCCCACATGGCTACATGACCCTCTGATAACACCAGTGTGATATCGCTTCTTCCAAGACACAGCTGTCTTTGAACACATGCTACACAAGGCTTTTAATCAGTAAATAAAATTCCATGAGTTGGGGGGATAGCCCCTACCCATACAACCCTGTAATTCAAACCTGCTGTGTTTCATCTTTCACGCCTTTCTGCCACACAGAGAACTTGTTGACACTACAGAAAGCAAACAGACACACGCGCAAAAGACATGGGAAAGAACAGATGGTTTTAGATCATGCCTCATGACTACTCAGACTATGGTTGCTCTATTCTTTGTTACTTATCTGCAAACGGCTTGATTTTTTTGTTCATAAAATTGAAATTAGCAAAGAAAGAATATTTTTCTTCTCACTCCCATTCCTTTTGCTGTTTGATATCTAAATGTTGATACAACTCACTGACTCTGATAAAATGGAGACAAGGGTCAGAGGAAGGAGCACAGGTCATGGTATCTGGAAAAAAACAGATTCTGATGCCAGAACCCCAGCTCCTCACTCAACACTGATCAGGCCTTACTTAAGGCTCTTAATTTCCCTAAGTCTCTGTAAAATGAGAATTCTGAGACTCCTCCGAAGTTGAAGTGAGAATCAAACGAGGTAATAGGAGCATGTAGCAAAGTGCCAGAACAGAGCAGTCAATCACGAACAGTTAGTTGAATCTGAATCTGAATGAGTGGGTGGCAGAGAACAGGAAATACTTGAAAAATATCCATTAGGACTAATTTTAGTCCTAAAAGCCATTCTGCTAGTTAAGAAACATGTTTTGTGTATTGTACTTACTAATCTGGAGGTTAATAGAAAAGTCCCTTTTATTTTCTCAACAATGAAACAATGAATTGAGTTTTTCTCAATGAATCTTTCAGCATTCCAGCCAAAGATCTGCACACAATAAATTAGGCATAAGCATTATTCAAGTTCACGTTGCCTTCTTTTCATGTATATATATTTCCAAGAGCTCTGCCTACAATGATAATCCTTATGTTCTGCTTTACTTCTAAGTATTCAATAATTACTTTTGCAAATTCCTTTCATTAATGAGGAGAAAACTATCCTTAAGCTGTGTGAAATATGCCAATTCCTTTAAAATATTTAAAGTGAAGAGATACAAATTGGACATATGTCGTCCATATTCTAGAATGCCTAAATGTCTATATTCTCAGGACTGGGAAGGAAGCAAGTCCTCACTTTAAATGAACTGTGACAAATGAAATGATAGCTCAAAGGCCTGTGTCAGCAGACCAGATGGAGCTGAAGTTTCCTATTTCTTAGCTCATTCATTATGACTCTGCAGGTGGGGCTCTTTCTGAGAGCACCATGAATAACTCAGGTGAAGACAGGCCTGAATCAAGCAGAGTCTTGGTGGCCCAAGGTAAATTTTTTATCAGTATTTTCCTACTACTTTCTGTGGAGAAGAGGGAAGCTGACTCTTGAGGATATATCCAGAAATACGTACTCCTAGTCACATACCGCTCTTTGCTTACAAAGAATACAACTGGGGAACAGCAATCATTACGACCAAAACCAAATCCAACTTTTAACACGATAGCCAGAATAATTTAGCAGCAAGATTAATAAAAAGAACCGCATCTATTGTCCGTTCTTACTCAAGAAGACTCTGAGTTGATTTTCTAATGCCTCTGTGCTTCACTTTCCCCATCAGTAAAAGAACTGACTACACTTAGGCAGTAGATTTTTATTATTTGTTTCTGACCATCACCCTTTCTTTCTTCTGGAAACAGCATTTCCTTATTTTAGAAGAACTGAACTTCCCCACCTTGCCCCTGGCCGCAAGTGGTCTGGATGGGAGCTAACCTCACTCCTCTGGTCAGTGATTGGCCCCATGAGTTGGGAACATGACCCAGGTTAATGCACTCTGAGCCTTTCCCTGGGATTTTCGCACTGGAGTTTGGGAAAAGTGCCTTTCTTTCTTTCTGGTAGGGAAGGGATGGAGATTGAACCCAGGGACAGCTTGTAGCCTGGAGTAGGAGTGAATGAAGTCAGCAGCAGAGAGAAACGGAGATAAGGGATAGAGAATCCTGCTGCTATTCAAGCCCCATGTTCCCGTTCTCCCAAGGCTGGCTACATCCCTGTCCTTCCTGGGGTCTGGCTGTGTGAGACAAGGCAATCCTCTTTTACCTACGTTAGTTCCAGTTGGGTTCCTGACCCTTGAAATCAAAGGAATTCCAATTGACATGCCCTACCTATCCAGAGACTACCTGAGGAATATAATTCCTCAGATGAATGGAGCAACGTAAATATTTTACACGATGGAGTACTGATAAATTGTTTTACATCATCATAATCAGTGTCTAGAAAATAATTAGAAATGACGGGCAATGCTGTTGTTGACTCTACTTGACAGGGTGCATAACTCATCTGAGAAATAACTGAATATTTGTTAACAACTGACTTCCTCTGTAAAATCTAAGTTTTAAAGCTCTTGCAAACAAAATTATTTCCTGATCATCAAACCCAGTAAGCATTTTCTTCCTTTTCTTATGTCGTAAGTTAACTTTTCCAGCTGTGTTTGTAATCAGAGCCCTTTCTATCCTTGGGAAATTCTATCCCATCAATTGCAAGTTTCCATTTAGTAGACTCATCTTTTTATATCTTCAACCTCCATCTCCAGTGCTCCTCTCCCATCTGCTCACACATATCCTTACAGCTTCCCTGTCTTAACAAAAAGTTCCCCCAAAGCACATTCTCCTCATGAGATACAGATAAAACTATTTCCTTCCTCTGAATCAAACAAATCTAGACTGAGAGGTACAGTAAGCTGGCAGTCAAGAGTTGAACAGTTCTGAGTTTGATCTGAGCTTCATCAGCTCCAGATTATGGGTAATGTATCGTAGTAAATTAACTTGCATAAATTACTGTCCAGTCTGTGTTGCAATTTGCTCATCTAAAATGGGGATAATGATAGTGCCTACTTAATAGGGTCTCTGTAAGGAGATAATACATGCCAAGTGTTTTGTGGAATTCTAGACACACAGCTAAGCTCCCCAATAAACATTGGTTATCATCATTGTTTTTATAACCCTGTCTCCATTTCTTCACAGGCTGATTTTTTTCCTTAACATGTTGCATTCTGTCTTTTCGCCTCTCATTCTACTCAGCTCATCAGTTCTAATCGCTAAATCCAACTCTTCTCAGTTGTCCAAGACCACTCTTCAGCATTTGGCCTAATGGTTCACCATCTCCTTTTTTAATCTCATTCCTCCTTTGGCTTCCCTGGTTCCCTTCCTAGCTCTCTAAATCCATCTCTGTCTCTGGACCAGCTCCATTTTCTCCTTTAATGGAGGCTCTACACTGTTGTTGATTCACTGGTTTTTTCCCTCAATGGAGAGCAGGGTCATGTTGAAATTAGATCCAGAACGCAAGTGCTGATGGTATGTGTAGGTCAGGGAGAGGTTTAGACAGCAGTGTTCTCACCTAGGTAGGCAGGTTTTGTCTGGTGCCCCAAGATGCAGGGAAATAAAGGACTAAAAGGGGTTTTAGAAGAAGAAGATCAAGGACAAGTCTTTATCCATTCAATATTCAATGTTACCAGACTTAGTCTTGGCCCAGGTTATACTTAGACACTATAAAAGAAGATTTAAACAAACTTAATAACACATTAATAAAAAACTTGAAATGAATCTAGATGTCAGCTTTTTAAAATCTTTCATTTAGATTACCTTTACACTAATTAGTAACATAATTGCTGCAAAGTGAATACACAGTTTGTTTAGTTCATGCCATGATCTGCCATCCCTCTTCCATTACAAATTCCCCTGAAGCTGCCCACCCATTTCTGTTATTTTCCAGTGTTCTATCATTTTGTTGCTTTTCAATGTCTTACTCCACCTTGATTATTCTCAAAACCTCACATCTGAGAAAGTTTGGGAATGAAATCGAAGGTACCTCCAAAGCAAGCAAGAAGCTCCATTATTCTGGGTGATCTGTTGTTTCACTCAAGCAAATGAGATCTGATGCATCTTGTCCAGTTATGAGGATAATTATTCAGCTTTTGTTTAAGCATATCTTCTAAAGTTTCAGAATTAATCTTGACCCTGATAAAATTAACTAATAAAGATCTCCCTTTCCATTGTCTGTTTGTGAACCATTCTGCCCTGAAGCTTCTAGGGGTCACTTCCCATTTCAATTTTCTCTGAGAGCAGGGACTATATCTTTTTCATCTTTGAAGCCCATTGTCTTTCATGAGGTAGACACAATAAATGTTTGATGTTCCAGGCAGAAGCATGGAAATATGCTACAGGGTTTCCGAAAAAAACCTGCTTCTCTTGTATCAAAGGCTAGTGATTCACTGAGACTCATACTCAGGGAGATGGTGTGCCAAGAAACCACATTATATACCTCTTCTTCCTCTCTCTTCACAGGATTTCACCAGGAAAAAGCAGTCCCCGTTCCTTCACTTCCTTCCCTTGAAAGTGGACTTGTGATGTTGATCACTGGGTAAGGGGAAAAGATGGTGTCTACATCTTTAATTCTCATGATCTCATTTGTTCATCGGTTCCAACCAGTGATGTAGGTAGATTAGCTATAACCATATTTCATAAGCAAAAAAGTCTAAAGCTTAAAAAGGTCAAGAAAATTCCAAATTATTATTCTTAGTGGCTGATTGGTCAGGTCTCCAGACTCATATCCAATCACATGAAATTCCCACTGTCACAGAAGACTGGAAAGAAAAGACAAGCATTATGGCAACTGGTATGCTCTGAGATTGCTATTTATTTTCTGCTTGATAAGAATAGGAAGTTGTTTCAGTTGGTATATCACCTCTTATTTTGCCCAAGTGGGGAAAAGTGCATTTTTATTAGTTGTATTAGGACCCATTTGTGCTTAATTTTGTTGGAAGTCAGTTCTAAAAAGGAGGCTTGGGACCCAGCCAGGATGGGAAATTCAAATTCCATGAAAAATCGACAAAGATATATTTCTTTTTTGTAGGAGGGATTTCCCCAAGGAAGAAGAAAGTTTCTTGTATTTGACTGTTCCACAAGGAAGCTTAAAGAATATACTGGTTACTCAAGGTCTGCCCTCTACAGAGGAGGACCATTGCTTGAGAAGCAAGAATTCTGAGGAGTTGGCAGATTCTAGCCCACATTCTGCCACTAATCAGCTGGTGGCCAAGGATGGGTTAACCAGGGACGGCTGAATGACATAGTGGTGAAAATCGGGCTTAGTGTCAGGCAGACCTGTGTTCTCATCCTGACCCTGCCTCTTATTAAATGTATGAATGTGGACAAAGCCTTTCTAAGCCTCTTCTCTTCAGGTTTATTATTTCCACCAAAAGTGACCTGTTCTTTCATTCTCCTACAAAAAGAAGCCGCTTCAAACTTGTTCTGAGCCCAGATCTGCTTTCCAAGCAGCCTTCCTGGCTGAGAAATTTAGCTCATACAGGGGACCACTTGTTTATTGTGCAAATAAAGCCAAGCTATTTGCCCAAAGCCCTGCCTCGGCAGAATGTTAGACTCTGTTAAACCCTTTGTAGGAGTTCCTAGGAGTAAATACAGTTTATCTATATTCATTTCCTCATTGGATACTTGACCTGCTTTGTGTAGCTATCGAGCCCAGTAACTCAGCCCAGTCTAATCATGCCTAATGTACTCAGAGCCAAGTTACAAAATACTCCCTTGCTGCTGTCCTTGAAGTATCTTTTTACTTCAGACTTAACTGTTTCTCTAAAATGGGTATCCAGGGCCAAGAAATACATATCGAGATTATCAGGTCTGAGCCAAGGCTGACTGTGACGGCAGTTCATCACCATTCATTCACTGATTTATCAAACACATTATTGGGTGCCTACTAGCAGCTGCTTTGTTCCAGGCACTGTGCTGGACGCTGAGGATACAGAGATGAAGGATGTGGCCCCGCCTTCAGGTTGTACACAGCCCAACAGGTGAAAACCAGACATGTTCTCGTCCTGACCCTGCCTCTTATTAACTGTACAAAGGCAGACAAAGCCTTTCTAAGCTTCCTTTCCCCATCTCTAAAGTGGGAATAACAGTCCTACTTCATGAGGTTGGAGTGAGAATTAGTGGCTTAAAATATAGTACCTGGAATATAGACAGAGCTCAGTAGATGGCATCTATGATTTCACTGTCATCATCATCCTGGGGACGGTCAATTATGATCTTAAATTAACAATTACAACATCCCTTGTGACATATGAAGATAGGGAGGAGGTCTTATAAGAGCATAGTCTGGGATGGTGATGAGAAAGAAGGCTAACAAGAGAAGGGAAATTAATACCTAGCTGCACCCAGAAAGATAAGTAGCAGGAAGTCAGACATGGGAAGGGCATCTAGGAAGACAGAATAATAGCATAAAGAAAAGCCTAGAGGCAAAAAAAAAAAAAAAAGGCACTTTCAGGAAATTGCAAGTAGTTCAGTATGCCTGGATCTTGGCACATATGTGGGGAAGTTGTGGGAGAGCTAGTAAGGAAGGGAGGGGCCATGCCATTATCCTTGCAACATCTTTGCTGCTCTTCCATCACTGCCCCCATATAAATACCAGATGGTGCCGTCCCTCAGCAGCCTTCTCACATGGCCTTAGCTTTAGAGATAGGAGTGTTTCTTTCAGTTTTCCATTTCTTCCTATTCCAGTCACTGTTGATGTCATAAGGGAGCAACAGGGCTCTGGTATAATCTTCAGGAGTTTCCCTGAGAGTGCGACCCACCCTCCAATACCAGACCAGAGAGTTCTCCATCAGGTAGGAAGAAGTCCTGGGAGAACTGGAAGAGGAAAGAAAGTATCAACTAGGGTTCAGCTGCTGCCAAAACCATTCCTATGACCACTGTCTCTTTTGCTGCCTGATGACTTTGACCTAGCTACAGTTTGGGAGGTGAAGCTTTAAACTTGCTACGATGTCCTATAGGCAGGTCAGTTACACCAAGTCCACAGGAACTAACAAAGGATGTACTTTGTGTCTAGGACTCTGCTAGGCACTGAAGAGAAAGACTAAAGCAGTGTACTGAGACTCAAAGGGGTTATCTAAAGGTTACAAGCAAGTAGGTGCAGCAGAACCGGAAACCTAGCAGGACTCCAGAGTTCATGACCTTCCTGATACATTCTGCTGCTCTTTTGGCATTAAGTATGGCCAATTTAGCTTGCGGACAGCAGCTAGGAAATAAAGTACAAGCCATGGCCAATCATGTCATTGCACATCTTGTTGACATAACCTGAATGAGCCTGACACAATAGAGGTCTACATTCAATCAATGGGAGGAATATTGATTGGCTTTGTAAAGCAGGAAGAAGTAAAATTTTACGGGGAAACTCTTGGCAAGCTCAGGTGACCTTGAAGAGGTCAAAGGTAGGCTGCTATTCAACAGAGTTCCAGGAAAACCAGGAGAAGCCATAACTGACCCTTGCATCTGCCCTAGGGTAAGTAAAATAGTCTCTAAGGAGCTCTTGGGTCGGAGATTCAATCAGTTACTGTGGGCCATGAAGAATAAAAGGCAGTAACTGGAGGCTGAGGAGGTTGTGGACCATTCAATTTTTTCACTAGATTTGGTAATCAGTATCTGAGATTATGTATCATGTCTTATCACTGGTGAAAGAGGGGAGAGGGGCAAAGGAACAGCCTAAAGAGAGAGAAATTGATGGAATTCAAAGGCAGAAGACTCCAGTAGACTAACAGAATGAATGTATATTAGACTGGAAATTCACTCTAAAACCCATGTGTCATTTGGCTCTATTAGCTTTAGACACAAAGATTTCATTTTAGGTGTCAGTGAGAAATATCTGTATGCCACTAAAAGAGAAGATGTAACCAGTCGACCTTTCCAAGCGACAAGG
Organism: Eschrichtius robustus; assembly: GCF_028021215.1. Taxonomy (NCBI): domain Eukaryota; kingdom Metazoa; phylum Chordata; class Mammalia; order Artiodactyla; family Eschrichtiidae; genus Eschrichtius; species Eschrichtius robustus. The sequence continues at coordinate 129,967,151 of NC_090826.1, read as the reverse complement.
TGGAGAAGTGGCTTTAAGTCCAGTTAATTGCCTGGAAGAGATAAACATCTACAGACTTATACAGAATGGGAATTGGGACACACATTAACAATGGAGATTGGCCCTAGAAAAGGTAGCTGAAATGGGGCGACTGCATTTCAAAGAACTCCAGCCGGCTCACTAGAGGGATGTGGAATTAAGACACTCTCACTGCCTCTATCCGCGTTTCCCTACCTGTATAATAGAGATGATTGATAACTTCCCTGAACCTGTCTCACAGAATTATCAAGAAGGTGAATAATGCAGCATAGTAACATGCTTTGAGACCTTTGAAAGATGCCTTGTATAAGTTCTGGGTATGATTTTGTCATTATCATGATTACTTTATCACCTTATCGTTGCAAAAACACATGCTTGGAGAACTGTGTTGGCCATTTTGACATAAATTTCAGGCCAACTTCTTTTTTCTCTCTTATTTCTTTCCACACTAATGGGCATTAAGCCAAAATAACTGGTCTACTCAATCTCCCCAGTACATTATGAGCATCTTGACCTTTGATTCTCTGCTCATATCGTGCCCCCTGCCTATTCTTGCTTTTCCTCTCCAGTTTTCTAAATCCAGTCCTTTTTTTCAACGTCTAACTCAGGTTTCCTCTCCTCTGTGAAGTGACTCTCTTTGTCTTATTCAGCACTGTATTAGGCAGGCTTCTCCAGAGAAATAGAACCAATAGGAGATATACATAGATATTGTAAAAGAGATTTATTATAAGGGATTGGCTCATGTGATTATAGAGGCTGAGAAGTCCCACAATCTATCATCTGCCAGTTGGATGCCCACGAAAGCAAGGGGTGGAGTCACAGCCAAAGGCCTGTGAACCAGGGGAGCCAATGGTATAATTCCAAGTCCAAGTCCAAAGGCCCGAGAACCAGAGCACCAAAGTCTGAAGGTAGGAGAAAATGGATGTTCTAGCTCAATGAGAAATCAAATTCACCCTTCCTCATCCTTTTTATTCTATTCAAACCCTCAAGGGATGGAATGGTGCCCACTTGCATTGGTGAGGGTGATCTTCTTTACTCAGCTTTACTGATTCAAATGCTAATCCCTTCCAGAAACACCCTCACAGACACATCCAGAAATAATGTTTTACCAGCTATCTGGGCACCACTAAGCCCTGTCAAGCTGACTTCTAAAGTTAACCATCAAAAGCACACACAGTCAACAAACATTTATTGAATGCCTACATATAATATTGAGTGCCTAGACCCTGGGACTGTAGCCGTGAGTAAGGACACTGTCCTGGTCCTCAGGAAACTTATGGTCCAGTTTACTCACTTCCAAAATTTCTTAATGGTGTTCCAATAAGAAATATATTTTACATCACAGCCCATTACACACATATATTTGTGTGTACACATATATATATAGACACAAGAGTTTCACAATATAATATTTATTATGTATGCTGCCTTCTGTATCTTCTATTTTGTTTTAAACGATGCTGGTTGTGACCCGCTGTTATGATTTTATAGCCCCCTAATAAGTCTTGACTTACAGTTTAAAAAACACTGGTCCCACTGAGATATAGAAAGGGAAACAGTCATGTAAATAGGTGATTACAGTATTGTGTTAGAAGCATATACTTCTTTTTACTGTTCACCGTTGTTATCTGTGGGATACCTATTCAGTGAAAGGCTCCCTGAGAGCAGGGACTGTGGCCTGTATCTCTTTGTATGCTTCCTCCATCCCTCAGTCTTGGTAGAGTGCCCTCCACAGAGAATGCAATAGATACATCATTGTTAATGATTGTGCTAATTCAGGTCCTCTTAACAGAGCCAAGAGAGGATTAGATGTGAAGGAGATTCACAGGGTCGGTGCCTGTGAAGGTTAAAGGGGGAAGGAAGAGAAGCTGGGAAGAGCTTTCAGACCATGATGCAGCTCTGGTAACTGTGAAGGGGAGGCGGAAGGAAGGGGAAATGGGTAGGAAGAATCATGGACTACAGCACAGTTACAAGAAGGGTTTGGCCAACCTGATAGGATGTCCCTGAGCCAAAGTCACCTACTGGAAGAGTCTTGCAGGAAAGGGCCTGCCTCATTATGCCCTGTGCGCTTTGTCAGTGGCTGGGAGCAGCCCGTAGGAAGTGTGGCCTCAGCAGGACCACGGTGGAGGATCCAGAGGAGCAGTGAGGTTGTCAGTCAGTTATGCTGCCTACATACTTGTGTGAGTGACATTAGTTTTGACATCATAGGCTAGGTTTTCCTTTTCAACTGGAAGCAAGTAGTAAACAATTCTAGTTAAGCATGTCACTTGACAACTGTACTTTGTTGTAGGTTCTTTCCCCACACCCCCTTTGTCTGTAGAGATGAGGCCCTCTCCAGCCGGCCCTCCCACCATCTAGCTGTCCTGCTATGGGCTAAGCTTTAGGAGTTTCTTTTGATACTGTCGTTCCAGGTTAGTGTTCCTCAGGGGTGGGGTGCTCAAGAAAGTAGGTAACAGGAGACACTTGAGAACAGCTGCCGGCACCAGTGAATACTTACAGCCCCAAACCCAGAGACTTAAATGAATTGTTCCTTGGTTAGTGACTCAGTTCTCTTCCTCCACTCCCTGTCCTTTACATCCACTGCAACCCACAGGGAAGATTTTGGGACCTAGGAGAGGCCTATCCTCACTTTTTAATTCAGGCACTGCAATTTGTGAAACAAAGCTTTCTTACATCTTCAACAGATTGTGAAGTTGTTGGTAAGCTGGGATTGGCTCTATTCTTTCTAGTTTTTTTGTCCCCCATCTTGGGACAAAGCGGCCCTGGCTGGGGCACTGACTGAACACCATCTGATGACCACTCAGGCAGAGAAAGTGGCCTCTCCCCAGCCCACCAGGAACAGGACCTCTTAGTGATCTGAACATAAATGTGACATAACTTACTTACAGCTGTCAGAGCAGACTGGCAATATCTCATTCTGTGACTACCTTTTTAGGTAAAGGTGTACCCCCTGATTTTTGTGGCTAGACAGCTCATAGCTGGTCCAGTTTCAGGCCTAGTTCTCAAGATATCACTATTCATGAGTAACTATTAAAAGAAATGTCAGTTGGGTTAAATAATGACTGTGTTCAGTATTTGTTCAGCATTCTACTTAGTAGGAACTCAAGCCCTGTACAAGCATAATCGCACTAATCCTCACAAGAGTCCTTTAAAAGAATTGGCAAAATGTCCATTTTGCCAGTCTGGGGAAAGGAGTATTGCATGTTAAGACTGTCTCAATCACTTAAATAATGGGGGGGTCATCATTAGTGACAGTGTAGTACTTGGAAGATTGGGGAGAAAGCGACAAAGTCTCTGAATGCATCCCATCTAGGCCTAATTAGGTTGGCAACTGCTAGACGTCACCTCTGGTCATTTAGAAGATAATCAAACTGAAATCTAACCCATATGTTCTTCACCTGATTTTGACAGATCTTTTTCTAGGATCCTTATTACCCCGAACTAAATGGATTTCCCTCCCCTCTGTAGTTCTGTACACTTAGTACTTCTCTTATGACATTTACCAAATTTGTTGTATCAGGAATAATTTAATATTTTATTAGTAATTATGAAACCCTTGTATTTACATGATGTTTTATGGTCTATGAAGCTTCCTTTACACATACTATTGTGCTTGACCCTTCCAACACCTTGAACAAGTTACCTAACCTTCATGAGCCTCATTTTCTTCCTTTGTAAATCAGAGTTATACCAGCCTTTCTTAAAAGAATTGGCAAATACGCTCATTTTGTCGGTCTGGGAAAAGAAGACTCATCTAAATTAAGACTTACTAAATCACTAACCAAATAATGCTCTTAGGGTCATCGTGGGGAGCAACTGAGCTAAGGGAGGCGACAACTGATTTGTAAAATGCAAAGGCATATAGGGGTAGAGAACAGCAAAGACTCTAAGATTTCAAGCTTTTGAGACTAAATATCAAAACAAAGACTTGCAGCAACACCTGAGAGGGAGAAGATTTACATGTTGTAACTGAATATTTGATAGGCTATCTATCTGTCTGGCCAGTCAGGCTTTTGGGCTGGTGCCCAGGGGGAAATGTCAGGCCTAGTAGGTGTAAGAGGCAATGGCATGTAGGCAGTAACTGAAGACAGCAGTGTGGATTACATCACCAGGGAGGGAGGGTAGCACAAGAGTCCGAGAAGAACCTTTGGGAAGGCCTGCATTAAGGGCTGGAGTGTATGGAGAGGTGATGGCTGAGGGGAAGCTGGAGTGCCTTCTCCAAAGGGAGGAAGAGATTCTAAGTCAGATATTAGAAGGCAAATGGAAGGAAAAGAGACTTTGGATTCGCAGCTTAAGAGGCCATTGGCGTCTTTGAAGAGGGTGGTTTCAGTATGGGAGTGGGTCGAGGAATGGAAGACATGAGGAAAAGGAGGCAATTAGTGGGGAATCTGCAACGTAAGCCATCCTTTTGAGAAATTTGGTGATGAAAGGCAACAGAGAGATTGGATGGTAGCTTTAGGAAGAAATAAGACCAAAGAAATGAAAGAAGTAGTAATAGCTAATGCTTAACAATTATATATTTTAATTAACAATTGCATAGCATTTATAACGTGTCAGACACTGTTCTAAGCGGTTGACAATTAATTTATTTTATTGTCAACTCTGCATGATGAGATAGCTGTTACTATGATTATCCCCATTCTTACAGATGAGGAGACTGAGGCATGGAATGGTTAAGTAAGTTGCCCAAAACCCACAGTTAACCACAATAGAACTGGTATTATTTAAACTATAGGCAATCTGGTTCAAGAGTCCATGTTCTAAGTCACTTTTCCCTCTGGAATGATTTGGTAGTAGCTTGAGGAAGAAGTATCAGGACTTTTTCTTATTTTTCGTGGGGAAGACTTCAGCTCGCTGGGAGGCTAAGAAGGAGCCAGTCCTTTAAGAGAATGAACAAGAATTTCTGGATAATGAAAAGAACAAGATGCCAGAGTCATGAGCAGCCATGGTGGGAAAGTGTAGATGAAACTGTTAGTCTTGAACAAAGTCAGCACTAGGAAGATGATGAAAATATAAATTACATTTTGAGGAGAGGGAAAACTGAGCGAATTCATATCAGATGGAGATTCTGCTGAGAGAGCTTGGGGGAGTGGTTAAGGCTTGAGGAGAAAAAGCTGCAGCTTCCTGGAAGGGAGAGAGAAGTCCTCTCCTAGCAAACTGCACTGAAGCCACTTAGTATGATGACTAAAGGCATCCTATATTCAAGGCCATACGCTGAGAGCTCAGCCTCCTTCTTTTATAGCTTTGCACAAGTTGAGAATGCTACTAAAGAGACACTTACAGAAGACAAGATAAGATCAAGTAGCACTTGGGACTTCCCTGGTGGCGCAGTGGTTAAGAATCCGCCTACCAATGCAGGGGACACGGGTTCGAGCCCTGGTCTGGGAAGATCTCACATGCCGCGGGGCAACTAAGCCCGTGAGCCACAACTACTGAGCCTACGCCCTGGAGCCCGCGAGCCACAACAACTGAGCCCACGTGCCACAACTACTGAAGCCTGCGCACCTAGAGAAGCCACCGCAATGAGAAGCATGCGCACCGCAACAAAGAGTAGTCCCCGCTCGCCACAACTAGAGAAAGTCAGCAAAGACCCAACACAGCCAAAAAAAAAAAAAGTAGCACTTGCATGGCTTACTGTTTTTACAGAGCTCAGAGAAGGGACAGATCTGTACACTTCAGAGGAACTGCGATAAGGCTGGGCTTGAGCTGGACCTTGAAAACCAGGAGAATTTGAAAGATAGAGGAAGAGCCAAGGTATCTGGTGGTGGAGGAAGGGATAGGGACAGAAGGATCAAAAGAAGAGAGGCAGGCATTAGAAGGAGCTCTTGGTAAAAGGGCAGGAGCTGGGGTGAGGGGAGCAGTGGCATTCAGGCCAAAAGACAACCCTACCCAGTGACTTACTCCTGATTTGGGTCCCCTTGGGTCCTCATGTCTCTCTCAGTCTCCTTGGTTATTTCCTACCCCGTTGTGCTTTTCTTCCACAGCCATCATCACTTCCTAATATATCATATTTAAAATTTGTGTTTTATTTATTTATATGTACTACTGGATTGGCCAAAAAGTTCATAAGATGGTATGGAAAATCCGAACAAACTTTTTGGCCCGCCCAATAGAACGTAGGCTCTGTGAAAGCAGGGATAAGGGTGTGGTTCACTGCTTTATCTCTAGGGCCTAGATCAGGCCTGGTGTGTAGAAGGTGCTCCCTAAAGATTTGCTCAGTGAATGAGTCCACCAGCAGTTTCAGGGTTAACGTGGGGTGCTTCCAGTGTAGGCTCAGGGATCCCTGGGCCCACAGCCGGACTGTGGAGGGAAGCCTGCCAGCCTGCTTCTCGAACGGATGATCTTTAACACCAGGTGAAAAGCAAGCTCTCAAAAATGAAAGGCAGAAACTTCTGGGAACTGGGGACGGAGGAAGACATCTTCCCTGAGGAAGTGGGAAAAGATATTTAAGGACTGATGGATTTTAGGCTAAATGATCCAGAATGGTTTAGGCAGGAAGATGAGGGCCTTGGTGGAGCTTGACAACTTTGGGAGGCCCCACTGGCTCTTCCAGCCCTCAGGTTTTATTCATCTGTTCCCTCAGTTCTCACTGGGTGCTGTGCCAGCCCTGGTGAAAGGAACAGTTTATTCCAGAGTCCTCTTCTGGGTAAGAAGCATTTCCTCAGATCCTGGTCCAGGTAACAAGGGCTCCTTGTATCCTTGCCAGTTTTTTTAGACTGTCCAATAGCAAAAACATGATTTTTTTTCCCCTACCTACAATTTAAGTTTAAAATTGGCTTCAAACAAGGAAACAAAACATGCACTGTTCAGAGGCCAGGAGTTACAAGTCTGAGCACTCATTGCCCGGCGATGGAGCGGATCCATGGTAGGCATTCCTGTGTTCCTAAAGCATCAGCAGTATCAAGGGTCTGCGCCCACCTCAAGCTGCCAATCCCCTCACGCGTCAGCAGGGCCATTTAATGTGTCAGCCCCCCTGTGAAGGGGTGATCCAAATACCCTGCTCTGCGAAGTAGGCTTGAGAGTCCTCCGTGGTCCTGCATCTGAGGAGTGAAGGGGGTCTGCTCCCACCTATCAAAAACACCTTGTGTTCCTTAAAAAGAGGCAATTTGCTCTTAGTCAGTGGCACTGCTCTTTTGAAACTCGACTGGCCACTTGTCAGGAGAGGTCACTTGTCAGACCTGGTGAGCTGGCCATTTCCTGGGAACCTTGGCATGTGGCTGCAGTCTCCCAGGGAGAGGCCTGTTGGCTTTGAATTCCTTTCCCCCAGAGAAAACCTGAAGGCAGTCCTCCCTCCCTGTGAAAATGCCCAGGAAGAAAGACTCACAGTGAGGAACCTGTAACTGTCTTCTAGGAAAGGTGGGCAGGTGAGGGAACACCTGGTTACGTCTGTCAGCCCGGCTTCCTCAGCTGAAATAGCCGCCATGGAGTGACAGGCCTCTCCCTTGGGCCAGGACATCCTGCGCGGAGCCCATTTCCTATTGAGCAGAGAGGCAGGCAGGGCCTGAGCAAAACTCCCCAGGGCCAGGGAAGCCCTGCCGGGTGCCCTCCTGAGCTCTGGTCTCAGTCGGGGTAGGTGTACTCCAGCGCTGGAGGTGGACTTTGATACCTGTCTCGGGAGGCTCCCCGGCAGAGGACTGAGTGTGTCATTGCCACCTGACTCTGATGAACAGGGTGTGGGTGTCGTACTCCAGTCCGGAGGACTGGTTTGGCAGCGGTTGGCTGAGGCAGTGTCAGGGAGGGAATCTGGCTCAGGGATCAGCTGAGGGCCTCGTGTTTCTGACCTGCTCTCCTCCCCACTCTCCTTCTTTTCCTTGTCCCCTGGCACGGGCACAAACTCTCCTGAAGAGGAGGAATCACATCGTAGCGCCTGCTCTATTCCAACAGTGCCTGGGTTCTAACCTGAACTCCACCACTGGGTAGCTGTTTGTCCCTAGGTAAGTTACTTTATATCTCTGTGCTTCAGTATTTTAAATCCATCTGTAATAGGAGGATGAAAAAATGATACCTACTTCAAGACTTATGAGAATTGAAAGAGTTAACACGTGCGAAATGAATAGTGCCTGCCACAGGGTACGTGCTCGAAAAGGAGAGTGTTAAGGAATCACGATAATGCTCCTTACAGCCTTCTAGAAGCTGCTGCTGCAGACTAAGCCAGGTAGAAGGCATTCAAGAATATTAAGTTGCCAAAGAACGTGATGGAGCCTGACCCCCATGCCCACCCATGGGCCAACCCTTCTCCTGCCCTGATCCTTGGGGAAATTGTGCTAATCTTGTAAATTTTATGAACTCTCACCCAGATTTTAATGCTATAGAGCCCAGAGCTCGGTTATACCTCTGCCCACCCTTACGCCCCATAGATACACTCCCCAAGGGGAAGAATTCATTTGGTCACTTTTTAGCCTTTCTGGCCCCTAAATTCTACTTTCAGTCAATTTTGGGGGGAAATCAATAACCACCACCAAAACCTGGGTACCAAATCTGTTTTCTCCACTGCGAGACCTAGTGTTTCCCAAAACTGAGGCCTCCATGTGCTCTGGCCATGAGGCCAAATTAATCCACATTTTTAGAGGTCTGTTTCTTCAGAGGATTGTTTCTTTAACTGCTGGAGGGAATATCAGAGAAGGTGAGAAAGTCCCACTGCCACCTGCTCTCTGACAAAAGACCGAGGGCAGCTGGGGCTTCACGAGCCCTCTGTGGCCAGCCCTCAGCTAAGCCTTTTCTTTCTTTTTTTTTTTTTTTTTTTTTTATTAATTAATTAATTTATTTATTTATGGCTGTGTTGGGTCTTCGTTTCTGTGCGAGGGCCTTCTATAGTTGCGGCAAGTGGGGACCACTCTTCATCGCGGTGCGCGGGCCTCTCACTATCGCGGCCTCTCTTGTTGCGGAGCACAGGCTCCAGACACGCAGGCTCAGTAGCTGTGGCTCACGGGCCCAGTTGCTCCGCGGCACGTGGGATCTTCCCAGACCAGGGCTCGAACCCGTGTCCCCTGCATTAGCAGGCAGATTCTCAACCACTGCGCCACCAGGGAAGCCCAGCTAAGCCTTTTCTAAACCTCCGTCTGGAGTTGGGTGAGGGACAGTTCATCATAATGTGGTTGAGGGCCACGTTCATCTGTGGAGCCTAAGAGCACGTTACGTATGAGATAACTGAGAGTTGAGAGTCCACACCGGTGCTTCTGGGGTTCTAGTGTGCCGCGGAATCACCGGGAGAGCTCCTGAAAGCAGAGCATGCTGGTCTCACCCCAGAGCTTCAGATTCAGTAGCTGGGATGGGGCCTGAGAACATGCATCTCTAACAAGTCCCTAGGAAATGCTGAGGACGCCGCTTGGGAGCAGATTCTGAGAACCACTGATTTACCCAACCAAGGGGGTTTTCCAGCTTCTCTCTAGCAAAACCCAGAGTCACCGGTTCCTTGTCATCCTTAATCCTTCTTTGGAGCAGAGCCGCTGGGTGGATAGTGCTGCCATTAGGAGGTCAGGCTTGGGGCTCAGACTGGCTGGATTTGAATCTTGGCCTCATTTTATCAGCTGTGTGGTCCTGCCCAAAGTACTTAGCCTCTGTGCCCCAGATACCTCACAATGATAAATACTCACATTTTCTGAGAGTTGGCACAGTTCTAATGTATTTATTATTTGTTTGTTAAATTCTTCCAAGACTATGAGGTAGGTGCCATTATATCCCTAATGAAGACACTGAGGCACAGAGAGAGATAATAATAGCAAACACCTCGTAAGATTATCATTTGGGGGCTTCCCTGGTGGCGCAGTGGTTGAGAATCTGCCTGCCAATGCAGGGGACACGGGTTCGAGCCCCGGTCTGGGAAGATCCCACATGCCGCGGAGCGACTAGGCCCGTGAGCCACAATTACTGAGCCTGCACGTCTGGAGCCTGTGCTCCGCAACAAGAGAGGCCGTGACAGTGAGAGGCCCGCGCACTGCGATGAAGAGTGGCCCCCGCTTGCCGCAAATAGAAAAAGCCCTCGCACAGAAACGAAGACCCAACACAGCCATAAATAAATAAATAAATAAGATTATTATTTGGATTGAGTGAGATAATCCATGTTAAACTTTCATTTGAAGATCTAAGAATGTTAATTACTTGTAATGTGGAAACAAAGATTTGAAGGTCCTTTTCCTTCTTTTGAGATTTTTAAGGATTTGCTTAAGAGGATGAACCATCCCCACTTCCTCCTGGGTCCTAAGGAGAAGACCTACAAATCACGTGCACATCTCCTCCCGTGTTTAGGTCCTCCCACAGGAGATCGGGCTCCCCTCTTGCAGACCTTCTGTCTCCGGAGAGCGGTCACAGTTCTGAGGGCCCCAGGGCACGCGCGGTGGGGAGGTGGGCATGGGGAGGGCTGCAAGAGGATGTGTGCAGGAAAGCAGTCGGGTGTGTGCGCCTGATTAAGCAGGGAGTCATGTATGCGACCTGACGGGGCAGCTCTGAGAATGCAGACTGTTTTCAAGCTCACCAGACCAAAAGAGGAGAGAAAGAGAGAGGAGAAAGAGCTCCCCAAACCCTGAGCTGCACCAGCGCATTCCAGCATGACAGACACTTGCTAGTGGCCTTTGTTTTTCTACCAGAGCTGGAGGGGTGGGGTTAGAGACCGGGCCTTTGCTTTTCCTGACCTCCACACATTTTAAGCTGTCCTTTCACAGATCAGGACAGAGGGCTTTTGTTAAACCTAGGCTGAATATGAATATGAATTGGTATCAGTCACCATCACTAAACTGGGTGAAAAGCGGATGATTAAACCTTCAGAACTTTCCAGCTATAAGGAACTATTCTGAGATACAAGGATTCATCATTCAGTTCTCACCTATGCTCTCTCTCACCTCCCAGTGGCTCCACTGGCTCCTGAACTTCCTCTCTGAGCGCACACCCGGCCCTGTCTTTGGGTCACCTAGCGCCTACTCAACAGGTGGGACGTGACTCCCCTCGACGGTTCCTAGACTCCCTTCCCCAGCCCCTCTGCTCACCAAGGCTGGATTCGGTGCCCATCTCAGTGCCCTCCCGGCCCCGGTTCTCATCGCGGTTCTCTGTACCGCGCACGGCTTGCTAGCTTGTCTGCTTCCCTCTCTCAACGTGAAGGCAGAAGCATCTCATTCATCCCTGATCTCCCAGTGCCAAGCACAGCACCAGGCTGATGGGGGGTAATCACTGAATATTCACTGAGTGGTGTTTTGGGCATGCCCACCCTCTCCTCGCCAGGCTCAGTGCCTGCTGTGGGCCCTCCCCAAGGGGAAGGCCTGATTCCTACCCTCAAAGAGAACAATAAAAGGCAGGAAACACTTGCTGAGTCGTTCAGCTTGGTTAGTGGTAAACACTGGGGTGAGAACACATTTGACCTGCTCCAGCTTAAAGCCGGGCTGAATTGACTGAGCTGGGCAAAGAGAGATGCTGCCAGCGTGTGAACCGGGCCAGAGTAGACAGATGAACGAGACGTGTGCCTGCACTGAGACGAAAGAACACGGGCTTAAACAGAAGCACTCGCTGTCCAGTTTCATGCCTTTCTAGATACCTAGTTCCTCCCGTGGTTACAGGGCTGATAAGGTAAGCCAAGGCTCTGGAAGACCAGCTTCCCGGAGAGGCTTTACCGTGCTGTTGAGGGGCTCAGGAGTGCCACAGGTGGGCTAAGGGAGACATTATAGGATTTGCCATCTCACAGGGGTGAACATTATTCTGGCCTGAATCTGAGCCTTAAAGATATCCCTCTGGCAGACAAATCTCTCTGTGACTACTCCTCAAACCTCATAATGGCAGACTTTCTCTTCTACTCCAGTCAGTAGGTCCCCAATGTGTACCCTTGGCCATAAGGGAAACCAGGATGAAAAGGTATTTGGGTAGGTGGGGGGGGGGGGCGTACCTCTTTTGCAACTGGACAGATACCTCGAAGGTCATTTCTTAATAGGTCAGTAGGGTCCTTTTTCTGTAGGAGAGAGGAAATGAGGAAAATATTCAGGTCTGGGAAGGCATATAATCTGTGAGGGGTTCCTATGTGTGCACCTGCTACAGAAAGACTCCATGGGCTGAATGCTGCCCCAGTGACTAGTTCCTCTCTGGCCAAGTCTAATCAGTCTTGTATTCTTACTTCATTGCTTTTGTGTGCATATAGCCTTCTCAGGACGAATATATGCTCTTGGAGGGCAGGGTACATATCCTGGTGCTTCCTTTGTATTTTAGCACAGTTCTGGGGACTTGGAATGGAGCGGGGAGGAGAGACAATACTTGTTGAAATGACAATAAAAATCAAGAAAGGCATTGGGTACAAAGCTCCAGGTCTAACCATTGTCTTTCCAATCCAAGAACAGTGCCCTTAGATTTAGTCCCCTGATTTTATTGGCTTTATAAACTTCTGGATGAAATCCTGTGCAAAACTTCTGTGTTGTGGAAACGGGCATTCCCCTGCCCCCAAATGCTTTGCAATCTATTACAGAAGCTCATGAAACTTTTCTGAGGCTGCTAGGAAATGCCCACCGTCAAAGGGAGCCTCTCTTTCCCTCCCCTCAGGCTGCAAAGGTAAGGCCAGAGCTACCTCTTTATTGTGGAGTAAAATTTGGCTCTGCCAATCCTTACCCTTCGGTGAGCAGTGGAGGCCAGATTCAACAAGACAGCATGAGGGAAACTCATCCCTGGACCAATTTCTTTTTTTTCCCCATAAATACTAAAATTAGTTTTCTTTTCCTCCAGTCCTTCTAGCTGAGAGATCTGATGTAGCAAAGTGGGTGACCTTTCTGTCCTTCAAGAAGAAATGACTAAAAGAAAGTAGAATGATTGTCTTCATATATTTGACTTATTTTGTTTGTTTGTTTGTTTTTTTATACTGCAGGTTCTTATTAGGCATCAATTTTATACACATCAGTGTATACATGTCAATCCCAATCGCCCAATTCAGCACACCACCATCCCCACCCCACCGCAGTTTTCCCCCCTTGGTGTCCATATGTCCATTCTCTACATCTGTGTCTCAACTTCTGCCCTGCAAACTGGCTCATCTGTACCATTTTTCTAGGTTCCACATACATGCATTAATATACGATATTTGTTTTTCTCTTTCTGACTTACTTCACTCTGTATGACAGTCTCTAGATCCATCCACGTCTCAACAAATGACTCAATTTCGTTCCTTTTTATGGCTGAGTAATATTCCATTGTATATATGTACCACACTTCTTTATCCATTCGTCTGTTGATGGGCATTTAGGTTGCTTCCATGACCTGGCTATTGTAAATAGTGCTGCAAAGAACATTCGGGTGCATGTGTCTTTTTGAATTACAGTTTTCTCTGGGTATATGCCCTGTAGTGGGATTGCTGGGTCATATGGTAATTCTATTTTTAGTTTTTTAAAGAACCTCCATATTGTTCTCCATAGTGGCTGTATCAATTTACATTCCCACCAACAGTGCAAGAGGTTTCCCTTTTCTCCACACCCTCTCCAGCATTTGTTGTTTGTAGATTTTCTGATGATGCCCATTCTAACAGGAGTGAGGTGATACCGCATTGTAGTTTTGATTTGCATTTCTCTAATAATTAGTGATGTTGAGCATCTTTTCATGTGCTTCGTGGCCGTCTGTATGTCTTCTTTGGAGAAATGTCTATTTAGGTCTTCTGCCCATTTTTGGATTGGGGTGTTTGTTTCTTTAATATTGAGCTGAATGAGCTGTTTATATATTTTGGAGATTAATCCTTTGTCCGTTGATTCATTTGCAAATATTTTCTCCCATTCTGAGGGTTGTCTTTTCGTCTTGTTTATGGTTTCCTTTGCTGTGCAAAAGCTTTGAAGTTTCATTAGGTCCCACTTGTTTATTTTTGTTTTTATTTCCATTACTCTAGGAGGTGGATCCAAAAAGATCTTGCTGTGATTTATGTCAAAGAGTGTTCTTCCTATGTTTTCCTCTAAGAGTTTTATAGTGTCCAGTCTTATATTTAGGTCTCTAATCCATTTTGAGTTTATTTTTGTGTATGGTGTTAGGGAGTATTCTAATTTCATTCTTTTACATGTAGCTGTCCAGTTTTCCCAGCACCACTTATTGAAGAGACTGTCTTTTCTCCATTGTATATCTTTGCCTCCTTTGTCATAGATTAGTTGACCATAGGTGCGTGGGTTAATCTCTGGGCTTTCTATCTTCTTCCATTGATCTATGTTTCTGTTTTTGTGCCGGTACCATATTGTCTTGATTACTGTAGCTTTGTAGTATAGTCTGAAGTCAGGGAGTCTGACTCCTCCAGCTCCATTTTTTTCCCTCAAGACTGCTTTGGCTATTCGGGGTCTTTTGTATCTCCATACAAATTTTAAGATGATTTGTTCTAGCTCCGTAAAAAATGCCATTGGTAATTTGATAGGGATTGCATTGAATCTGTAGATTGCTTTGGGTAGTATACTCATTTTCACAATGTTGATTCTTCCAATCCAAGAACCTGGTATATCTCTCCATCTGTTGGTATCATCTTTAATTTCTTTCATCAGTGTCTTATAGTTTTCTGCACACAGGTCTTTTGTCTCCCTAGGTAGGTTTATTCCTAGGTATTTTATTCTTTTTGTTGCAATGGTAAATGGGAGTGTTTCCATAATTTCTCTTTCAGATTTTTCATCATTAGTGTATAGGAATGCAAGAGATTTCTGTGCATTCATTTTGTATCCTGCAACTTTACCATATTCATTAATTAGCTCTAGCAGTTTTCTGGTGGCAGTTTTAGGATTCTCTATGTATAGTATCATGTCATCCGCAAACAGTGACAGTTTTACTTCTTCTTTTCCAATTTGTATTCCTTTTATTTCTTTTTCTTCTCTGATTGCCGTGGCTAGGACTTCCAGAACTATGTTGAATAATAGTGGTGAGAGTGGACATCCTTGTCTCGTTCCTGATCTTAGAGGAAATGCTTCCAGTTTTTCACCATTGAGAATGATGTTTGCTGTGGGTTTGTCATATATGGCCTTTATTATGTTGAGGTAGGTTCCCTCTATGCCCACTTTCTGGAGAGTTT
The DNA here is from genome assembly GCF_028021215.1 of Eschrichtius robustus. Classification (NCBI taxonomy): domain Eukaryota; kingdom Metazoa; phylum Chordata; class Mammalia; order Artiodactyla; family Eschrichtiidae; genus Eschrichtius; species Eschrichtius robustus. The sequence goes on along the minus strand of NC_090826.1, from coordinate 129,952,147 downwards.
TTATCAGAAATGGGTGTTGAATTTTGTCAAAAGCTTTTTCTGCATCTATTGAGATGATCATATGGTTTTTATTCTTCAATTTGTTAATATGGTGTATCACATTGATTGATTTGCGTATATTGAAGAATCCTTGCATCCCTGGGATAAATCCCACTTGATCGTGGTGTATGATCCTTTTAATGTGTTGTTGGATTCTGTTTGCTAGTATTTTGTTGAGGATTTTTGTATCTATATTCATCAGTGATATTGGTCTGTAATTTTCTTTTTTTGTAGTGTCTTTGTCTGGTTTTGGTATCAGGGTGATGGTGGCCTCATAGAATGTGTTTGGGAGTGTTCCTTCCTCTGCAATCTTTTGGAAGAGTTTGAGAAGGATGGGTGTTAGCTCTTCTCTAAATGTTTGATAGAATTCACCTGTGAAGCCATCTGGTCCTGGACTTTTGTTTGTTGGAAGATTTTTAATCACAGTTTCAATTTCATGACTTGTGATTGGTCTGTTCATATTTTCTGTTTCTTCCTGGTTCAGTCTTGGAAGGTTATACCTTTCTAAGAATTTGTCCATTTCTTCCAGGTTGTCCATTTTATTGGCATAGAGTTGCTTGTAGTAGTCTCTTAGGATGCTTTGTATTTCTGCGGTGTCTGTTGTAACTTCTCCTTTTTCATTTCTGATTTTATTGATTTGAGTCCTCTCCCTCTTTTTCTTGATGAGTTTGGCTAATGGCTTATCAATTTTGTTTATCTTCTCAAAGAACCAACTTTTAGTTTTATTGATCTTTGCTATTGTTTTCTTTGTTTCTATTTCATTTATTTCTGCTCTGATCTTTATGATTTCTTTCCTTCTGCTAACTTTGGGTTTTGTTTGTTCTTCTTTCTCTAGTTTCTTTAGGTGTAAGGTTAGATTGTTTACTTGAGATTTTTCTTGTTTCTTTAGGTAGGCTTGTATAGCTATAAACTTCCCTCTTAGAACTGCTTTTGCTGCATCCCATAGGTTTTGGGTCGTCGTGTTTTCATTGTCATTTGTCTCTAGGTATTTTTTTATTTCCTCTTTGATTTCTTCAGTGATCTCTTGGTTATTTAGTAACGTATTGTTTAGCCTCCATGTGTTTGTCTTTTTTACGTTTTTTTCCCTGTAATTCATTTCTAATCTCATAGCGTTGTGGTCAGAAAAGATGCTTGATATGATTTCAATTTTCTTAAATTTACTGAGGCTTGATTTGTGACCCAAGATGTGATCTATCCTGGAGAATGTTCCGTGCGCACTTGAGAAGAACGTGTAATCTGCTGTTTTTGGATGGAATGTCCTATATATATCAATTAAATCTATCTGGTCTATTGTGTCATTTAAAGCTTCTGTTTCCTTATTTATTTTCATTTTGGATGATCTGTCCATTGGTGTAAGTGAGGTGTTAAAGTCCCCCACTATTATTGTGTTACTGTCGATTTCCTCTTTTATAGCTGTTAGCAGTTGCCTTATGTATTGAGGTGCTCCTGTGTTGGGTGCATATATATTTATAATTGTTATATCTTCTTCTTGGATTGATCCCTGGATCATTATGTAGTGTCCTTCCTTGTCTCTTGTAACATTCTTTATTTTAAAGTCTATTTTATCGATATGAGTATAGCTACTCCAGCTTTCTTTTGATTTCCATTTGCATGGAATATCTTTTTCCATCCCCTCACTTTCAGTCTGTATGTGTCCCTAGGTCTAAAGTGGGTCTCTTGTAGACAGCATATATATGGGTCTTGTTTTTGTATCCATTCAGCCAGTCTGTGTCTTTTGGTTGGGGCATTTAATCCATTCACGTTTAAGGTAATTATCGATACGTATGTTCCTATGACCATTTTCTTAATTGTTTTGGGTTTGTTTTTGTAGGTCCTTTTCTACTCTTGTGTCTCCCACTTAGAGAAGTTCCTTTAGCATTTGTTGTAGAGCTGGGTTGGTGGTGCTGAATTCTCTTAGCTTTTCCTTGTCTGTAAAGCTTTTGATTTCTCCGTCGAATCTGAATGAGATCCTTGCCGGGTAGAGTAATCTTGGTTGTAGGTTCTTCCCTTTCATCCCTTTAAGTATATCATGTCACTCCCTTCTGGCTTGCAGAGTTTCTGCTGAGAAATCAGCTGTTAACCTTATGGGAGTTCCCTTGTATGTTATTTGTCGTTTTTCCCTTGCTGCTTTCAATAATTTTTCTTTGTCTTTAATTTTTGCCACTTTGATTACTATGTGTCTCGGCGTGTTTCTCCTTGGGTTTATTCCGTATGGGACTCTCCGCGCTTCCTGGACTTGGGTGGCTATTTCCTTTCCCATGTTAGGGAAGTTTTCGACTATAATCTCTTCAAATATTTTCTCTGGTCCTTTCTCTCTCTCTCCTCCTTCTGGGATCCCTATAATGCGAATGTTGTTGCGTTTAATGTTGTCCCAGAGGTCTCTTAGGCTGCCTTCATTTCTTTTCATTCTTTTTTCTTTAGTCTGTTCCGCAGCAGTGAATTCCACCATTCTGTCTTCCAGGTCACTTATCCGTTCTTCTGCCTCAGTTATTCTGCTACTGATTCCTTCTAGTGTAGTTTTCATTTCAGTTATTGTATTGGTCATCTCTGTTTGTTTGTTCTTTAATTCTTCTAGGTCTTTGTTAATCATTTCTTGCATCTTCTCAATCTTTGCCTCCATTCTTATTCCGAGGTCCTGGATCATCTTCACTATCATTATTCTGAATTCTTTTTCTGGAAGGTTGCCTATCTCCACTTCATTTAGTTGTTTTTCTGGGGTTTTTACTTGTTCCTTCATCTGATACATAGCCCTCTGCCTTTTCATTTTCTCTATCTTTCTGTAACTGTGGATTTTGGTCCACAGGCTGCAGGATTGTAGTTTTTCTTGCTTCTGCTCTATATTTGACTTTTTTATTTTTGATGCGAAAGAGGGGTTGGCGGGTTCTGTATGACTCACTATGAGGGATGGGTAGAAAAGTAGAAGCCACACAAAGAGTAATTTCAGCTCAGCAGGAGAAACAACTGTCTGCCAATTCCAACCATCTGAAATGGAATGATCTATCTGCTTTGTGGTGTAATGGGTTTCCTCACACTAAAGGTATTTTCAAAATACCTAGCTTACTTTTTTTTGAATAGGCAACCAATGCAACAGGATGAAATTTTAAAGGAACAAAAAAATATATTATGAAAAGTTAGTCCCCTTCCCACCCCTGTTTCTCAGACATTCCTTTTTCTTCTGAAGAGGCAACCTCTGTCATCTGGTGTTTAATCAAAGGCCAGACAACTCTGTGAGGAACACTGTAAATGGGCTGTGGCTTCTGGCATTGGGCAAGATGACCTCTGACGACCTTCCGTCTCTTAGATTTGCTGGTCATAATACATAAGGTTCTTCAGAAAATTGAATTTGAATTTGTAAAATACAAATTCACTGCTCAAGGACAGGGCTGAGGACTTGCGACTTGACGGTGGAAGTATTGGATGAGCTCTGAGACCCCCTTACGGCAACAGGCAGGTTCCAATATGTGACGAAAGAACTCTCTGAGGGAAATGGAATATAGACCCCTGTGCAAAGCTTGTAGGAACCTTTTTGTCAAATGTAGCTCCCCCCACCACCACCATTTTGAAACTGAAGATTGGAACAGGACTGCAGGCTGGTGGGGAGGAGGCCAAGAATTAGAGGAAGGGGTTTGGTGGGGAGGGTGGAGACAGGCTTCGGGTAGAGTGGAATGCAATGGTCATGGTGCTGTCAGGAAACGCTGGGAGTCCTAACACTGCCGACCCTGGGCAGTGACCTTTCCTGCCCATTGGAAAAGCCCAAGTGCTCCTCTTGGCCTTTATTCCCGGCCATCTCCTGCCTTCTCCAGGTTTCTTAAACTCTTGTAAAGTCTGTTGTTGGAGTATCTAGAAGGCATGGTTTCATTCCCTGACATATAGGGTGGCACATGACTGCATATATGGAATCTCTTTTCATGTATCTTGGAAAATTCAAAGGTACTTTTGACCTTGAAGGTAAGCTCAAACCGCTGATCCTGACAGATGAGTTCAACTGCAGTTTCAAGGGCTTCCAGACCTGACAAATCCAGGCAGCATCTGTCCTATTTCAGGAGCTTGGCTATTTCCCCAGAATAAATGGAGGGAAGTGAAAAAAGGTGGGGTTTTCAAGCAGGACTCCAGACTGATCTTTAATTACAGGAGGTATAAGAGGCCATCTTACGCATCCCTAGTTCAGCTTCTTAGAGGGGGAACAAACAATAAAACCATTTCATTGCTGACATTGTTACAATGGTCATTATTCATTTTAAAGGTTAAGAAGTCAGTGTTTATCAAATTAAATTTTTGAAAAGATGTATGTTTTCTAGACGTAATTTTGTGTCAGCAATAACAAAGCACATGGCAAGCAAAATCAAAAAGTCATTAAGGATTTTCTTATCCAAGACAAAAACTTGCAGGGCATGTCAAGGGACAGATTATCACCCGGCTCTGTGCTTGGAGGTAGGCATCACTTTCACAAGCATCTCTTCACATTAAGCGTTTATCAAGACTTCTCTCAGGGGACTTCCCTGGTGGCGCAGTGGTTAAGAATCCGTCTGCCAATGCAGGGGACACGGGTTCGAGCCCTGGTCCGGGAAGATCCCACATGCTGCGGAGCAGCTAAGGCCTTGCCCCACAACTACTGAGCCTGAGCTCTAGAGCCCGCGAGCCACAGCTACTGAGCCCGCACGCCTAGAGCCTGTGCTCCGCAACAAGAGAAGCCACCGCAGTGAGAAGCCCGCGCACCGCAACAAAGAGTAGCTCCCACTGGCCGCAACTAGAGAAAGCCCGCGCACAGCTACGAAGACCCAATGAAGCCAATAAATAAATAAATAAATAAATAAAAAAGACTTTGCTCAGGGACCTTGGCCATGGGAACCTCCGGGGCTGCAGTGTGGGCCTCCCACAAGGCACTTGGGGCAGCGTTGTGCCATGGAAACATCACTTCTACTGATGACAACAATAATAACAAGGACGGAAGTAATGTTCACGAGAGCTAACCTATTTAAGTGTCTACCACCGAGATATTTGCTGGGAATTTGGCACGTATGTCCTCATTTTCACCTCACGACACTCATAAAATAGGGACTTGTAGTGACCTGGTTTTGCGTATGGGGAAGCTGAGGCTTAAAGAGGTCAAGTCACTTTCCCAAGGTCACACCGCCAGCAAGTGAAGGGGTCAAGGCACAAACCCAGACCACTTGACTTCTCAGATTCTGTGTTATCTCTTAGGCTAAACCGAGTGGAGCCGACCCAAGCACACAGGGTAATTCCAAAGAATGATCTTAGGAAAGGAGGAAGAGAACAATAGCAGAGTGAATGTCAGAAAGACCAAGAGTAGGATCAAGGGACAAGTAAAAAGTAGATTGCAGTGAGTGATGTTTAACTGAATCTGTGTATAGGAGAGCAGGCTGGGGCTCATCTTTCACACAATGCCCGTTTAGGTGGTGAGGGAAGTGTGTGTTTTGAAAGAGCCCTGCCAGCCTGGCTCTCACCTTCCCGGGCTCTACTCAAGGCTCCCACCTCACGGACAGGGCAGAACTGGGGAGGAGGGACGTGTGCTTCATGTGGGACCTGGTCCCAGCTACTTTCCTGAGATCCATAACCAGAACCCCCGTGTCAGGCTACGGATCTGTCCAGAGCTTAGAGTGGAGAGGATGAATTGGCTGAAAGAAGTCATACTGGCTACATATACGTGTTTCTGAGAAACACCTGTCACCAAGCACTCATCCTAAGCACTCATGAGCTGGAAACCCTGTTAATTCAGCAGCATGACAAATGGAGAAACTTTGAACAAAAACTATATGAATGATGTAAACTGTGAAAGAATGGAAATAATGATCTATTTATCGTGATGAAGAATGCTTATTGCCAATCACACACAAAAAATATTCCTGGTTTCGATAATTAGAAATAACCCTCTTTGGTCTAATCCCCACATTACAAAGACATCTTACATTGGTAACTGTGATTTGAGTACACTCAGACCTGGATTAGTGTTTTTTAATTGTTCACACAAACCTCAGCTCTATTAAAGAGGGTTTGGGAATTCCGGGGTTTTTTTTTTTGTTCTTTGCTTAGAGGAAGAGGCATGCAGAATGCAGAGGCGTGTTTGACATGCACTTCTTCAATGTTTCACACTAAGCTAAAGACAGAAAATTATTCTGGTCCTTGGCAGTCCCGCCAGGACACGACTGATGTGCTTTTCCACGTGGGAGGCCTCATCATGCTGCAGAATTTCTGTTCCCAAGCTACCTCTGGCTTTACCTAGAACCCCCTTTTCCTTCTGAAGGCTAAATATACTGAAAACATTCGGTACTGCTCTGCCTTTGTATACACGGGGAGCCAAGAATATACTGCCACAAGCATGGGTGTGCTGGATTGACTCCTGCCCATCACGAGAGCCAGTTGTTAAATTTCTAGAAACTTTGTGAGCTTGTTGTTAAGCCATGGGTAACTTGAAAGTGGCCTGGCTGGGAGTATTTACACCACAGTAATTGGCAAATGCTATAAATCAGGGCTTTTCTTTCTTTGAGAACTAAAAATAAGAGACCACTATCCCTTCACCAAACATGCTATGCATTCACAATTGTTTTCAGCAAAATTTGTTGCACATCTGCTAAATGACAGACCTTATACTAGAATTACTAGAATAAGAGCCATAATGATAGGTGATATATGATCTCTGGGCCAGAAGAGACTTCATTAACTTGGAGAAGCTCCCCGACTATTTTCCTGTCTACTTCAGAGACAGGTGAAAAGCTTTGGATCTATTCACACTTGAGATTGAAATAGTCTGAAGTCTCTTCCACTTTCCATGATCAAATATCCCAAGAAAGAGATTTCAGAAGCTTGTAACCAATTCTTCTCAAAATAAAATCTTTACTAAATGGCAGAAAAATCAAACCCCTGATTCTTTAGAAATATTTTTCTTCCTCTTTCTCTTCTAACCCTTACTCTGGATCCTTGGGGGTTTTTTCATGCCAAAGAAATGAATATAGTAGGGTAATTCCCTGGGATAACTTGGGGTATTTGCTTTTGCTAATGCTTTCCAGATTGCTGGGAATAGGTTCATAGGGATTCCATAAATTCTATTTATCATTTATTTATTTTAAAATCTTGTTCAAATATGTAATTTTCTCATTAGCCTGCCCCCTGCTCTGGTTTTAATTCTGTAGCTCTGTGTCCAGAATTTAAAATGCCAAAGGGAAAAAGAAACTGACTTGCGTTATATGACCCCCAGTACCACCTAGTTCTGCCACTTAACTGCTGAATGACCTTGAGCTATCACTTTCCTAATCAATGTGTAACAGAGTGGTGTTTCCACCCACAGGAGCCTTTAAAGGATTAACTGTGGCCCTCTAGGATTCTTAGAAAAGGGAAAAGCAGTTGATTAGTATTTATCCAGTGCTGGTAGTCCAAAAGACAAGCTCTGCATTGTCTAGATTATGGAAAGCCTTGGTTCCCTTACCTCTAAGAACCATAATCAGCTTAGAAGGATCTGAAACCGTGGCTGCTCGGATTTTCCATTGAGGATCAAGAAAATAAAGGGAAATGCCTTGCGGAGTTATCTTCACTGAGGGACCACGAAACCACCACAGAAAAGTAGAAACAGAGTGCAGTCAGCATGGAATTCTCTTTGCTTTCCTTTCAATTTGTAACCCCCCTAATCCCCGTGCACAGCCTGTTGTGGTTGCACAGCCTGTTGTGGTTGCACAACAGGAAATAAAGCAGGATCAGGTAGCCCTCAAAGGCATGGGGCGTCAGAGAATGTAACTCCTGACGTTCTCTTCAGGGCAACTTGAGAACAGAAGACAGTAAAGAAGCAAATCCCAGGCCTGCAAATGTGAGGGTGAAGGAGTGGGTTGAGACGTGAGGGAATTACAGATTTTCTCTATTTCTCTTTCTTGTGGGCTTCAGTTCTTTACCTTTGCTGATTTTGCTAGAAGATTTCATTTGTAAGCCTCCTCTATTCTTAAGAGACCAAGCATTTTTTGGAACACCTGCTCTGTGATACATGCTGAGGATACATTGGACAACAAGATGTCGTTTCTTTCCACAAAGGAGCACATGGGAGAGAAAGAGAAGGAAAGATGTGAGCAGAGTATGTTAGGGAATGCAAAGCAGTAGAACAAGGGGATGGAAGAGCTTGTGGGAGGGGTCCTTAAGCCAAACTAGTTATGTTAGAGGGAGCTTGCTGGAAGAGGAGATATCTAGGCTAGTTTAAGGACAAATAGCTATTAGCCAGGTGAGCAGTAGGGAGACAGTGTTTCAAGCAGAAGAAAGAGAACGTGTGTAGAGACATAAGAGGACAAGACACATCAAAGAACTCGAATCCTAAGAACAGAGCTTAGGATTTGATCAGAGAGGAGAGGCAGGGGATGTGTAGGTAGAGGCCAGCCCTGGAATAATCTGTTGGCCATGCTCAAGAACTTGCAGTTTAGGGGGAAAACAAGAAACCATTGAAGTATTTTAAGCAGGAGAATAGCCTTATTAAAATGGTGGCTTAGAAAGCATTTAAAAATAATATCAAAATAGTAAGATTCGTTGATATTTATTGAGCACTTATTATGTGCCAGGCATATTTTGAGCACTTTTCTTGATATAATACATTTCAGTCTCACAACAGTCTTGCCCAAAGCCACATGGCAGCAAGAAAGTGTAGTGTCAGGACACAGACCCAGACAGGCTGCCACCAGCGGCCCTGCTCTCAGCCACTAAAATATAAACATCTTACGTTGTTGTTCTTCATTAACAAATGTCAATTCTCATTGCTTATGTTTTCCTTGTTGTTTTTCAATTGTAAGTCAGTTTACTTCAGCAATTCTCATGCACAAAGAAGAGGTCTAACTGTGAAAAACTCCAGATTTCAATTATCTAAGGTCTAGGGGGGTTACAAATTGAAAGGAAACCAAAAAGAATTCCATGCTGACTGCACTCTGTTTCTACGTTTCTGTGGTGGTTTCGTGGTCCCTCAGTGAAGATAACTCCGCAAGGCATTTCACTTTATTTCAATCTTGAGTTTTGCTGGGAATCCACAGGCATTCTTATCCTCAGCTCAGTTTCTGGATCTCAGAATGAGTTGCTCCTCCTTTAGAGGATTATGAGAGAGAAAACTAATTTCCTCTATTTCACTTGGAACCAGTTTTTGGGAATCAAAGTCCTAGTTAACATGGAGCACAATTAAGAAAAATCAATCAGAGTTAAATGAGTGATAATTAAAAAATTTAAAAAGGATGACTTTCACTTCTAGAGAGCAAGTTTGGTGCTTTTAGGAAGCCCCAGATTCTGCATAGTTCCTGAGATATGCTTGCAAATATCAAATATTACTTTTAATCAGTCCATCAACCAAAACTTACTGAGTACCAGCTCAGTGCCAGGCACCATGCTGGCTAGATACAGGGAAATGGTTAAGTCATGGTTTCTTCCTTCAAGCCTAAAGGAGGAACTCAGAGTCAGTCACTGAAATTCTTACAGTACGGATATTTATCAGCTTCATCTCCCTGAACACCTCCATCTCCTCTGTGATGCTTGCCACATGTGTCTCCTAACTTGCAAGAAATCTTAACACACTTATTCCCCTGAAATGCTCCAGTTCTGGACAGTCACTCTAGTTCAGGGAAAAGAGAGGTGCTTCCCGACTTGGGCTGACTGGCTGAGTCAGTTGCCACCGATGCATTACTTCCTCCTACTTTCCCATTTGACTGACAAATGAGCAGGCATCCTCTAGCCCGTGCTGTTCTTATAGGCCTATTTGGGAGTTAGTGGGCTGCGGCCATTGTCTAAAGGGAAAAGTGAAGAATTTTGATTTCAAGTCATTTAGGAAAGAATTACTATTACTTTAAGCATTGAAAACAGAAATATTTCTAAAAGATACATCAGCCCTTTGGAGAATCTCTGAAAAGCCCAGCTATGTGACCAGAAGCCAACTCCATCCCTTCCGCAAACCTACAGCGTCCTTCTTGGGAAGGTGTGACTTATAAGGGCTTAAATACAACGCTTGAGGATCAGTTGTCATGGAAACAAAGCTAGGACATAAATAGCTCATTCAGTCTCATACCCCCTTTCCAACCAGGCACTGCTGGGGGGGCAGGGGGGGGAGTGGGAGGGGGGAGGAGCTGAGGTGACACAGCCACAGAGTAGAAGGGACAATCTGTGATCAGAGATTCCCAGATCAGAAAGCTTTACCCTCTTAATATTTTCCAGGAGAGCCTAACTTTCTCATTCCTCAATGGAGGAAGACATGCAGAGCTATGAGGAAGTGAGGTTTGGGGTTAATTTGACATTAACCCCATTAACAACACTCTTCTCCTGTTTTCTCTCTTTCTTTCTCTCCATCTACTCTACCTGATCATGCTCACCCCCAAGAGTGTCATAGTGACCTCTTTTGCAGGTTCCCAAGTGTTGACAAACCAGTTCCTTAACCATCACCTTTACCTCCACGGTCATCACTAGTTCCAAGGGACAGGTTAAACTTCTGAGCTGGAGACACAAGGATGCACCTTTTACAAAGAAATTGGAGGCTGCCTTCTCAGAGAGAGATACCAGACTCAGCTGCTCCCAAACACAGCACCGCGTCAGACTTCCCGGTGATATCGTTGCCAGCATTTTTGTGTGATTCAGTAGTTGATGACACCTAGGTTTTACAGGTATAAAGCCTCAGTCACCTTTAACCAGTGTCCAGCACGGTGCCAGATCATAATGAGTGTATGTGGTACTGCCTGCTCAGCCCCACCCACTTCCTTTAGAAACTGTCTCTCTCTCCCCACCACTTTATCTTTATGGACTTCTAATCTAATCCCATTGCAATGCTCATAATTGATTGCTTGATTTGATAGGGTGCGTTTTCAAGTTGGGCTAGGTGCCTTCTTTTAGATTTTTCAGCTTGGAACCACAGTGGCCAAAAGCTATAAGGCATAAATCTTAGAAGATGCCTGTTGTCAGGTTTTCTGCCATGGGGAAATAGGCAGTCTGCAGCAGGGGAAGGAAAAAACTAACACCAGGAAGAAGGGAAAAGGTAGAGAAAGAATCCACACCATATTAAGTTCCTGGCTCCAGTGGTTCCTAGGGTCTGCTACATCCCTGCCCTTTTTGTGGGTTTATGGCTCTGGGAGAAAACCCAGTATCCTTCAAGAGTACGTCCTTTTTTTTTTTTTCTTTTTCTTTAAATTGTATGAATTGAGTTTCTGTCACTTGCAGCCAAAGGATCCTGACTCTTCCCTGGCACTTAGAGGCACTTTGTAAGTGTTTGCTGGATTACAAATGAGTAGTTTCTCAGTGTCCAAATTCAGAGTATATGAGGCTGGAAGATGTTGGAAAGGCTGCTTGGTTTATCCCTCATTCTGGGGGCACTCCAGTCAAGGAGAAAGTGCTCTTATTTTTAAAGCCCTCCTGGAAGAAGATTTTATAACCTCCCCGGGTTACTTAACAAAGGAGATGAGAGGAACATGGACAATCATGACATCTTGAATTTCTCCTTCTTCCTTAAAAGTCCCCTGCATTCCATTCTCAGTCTTAATGATTTTCCACTTCTTATTCTAAAAATGTTATTTTAAATCTTTAAATCTTTCATCTCTTTCAATCTTCATGTCATATAAAATCTATTTGTATTTCCCAATTTTTTTTTGGTTAATAAGATTATATGTTGTTCCCTGATTACTCTTCCTGGTAATTATAGCAGCTCACCATTAAGGGGTATACGATACACATTCTTGTATCCAGCAAATATTTCCTGAGAGCCTTGTATGTGGCAGGCACTATGCTAAGAGCTGTGATACAGAAACATTATAGCTAGTTCCTCATAGAAAATGAATCACTTAAAACCTAGTCTAAACCTGATATGGAATTTTATCTGTCTGACTGAAGTAATCACAGCTTCTGTCCTTATTTTCTTCATTGATTCATTCACTGTTCAGTCATTCAACAAATATTTCTGAGTTTCTATTTTAGGGGTATTGTTCTGGCTCTGCGTTTACGGAGTTGGTTGAACCAGGTCTCTACATTCTAGTGGGAGAAGAGAGAAAAAAAGCAAGTTAACAATTAACTAATCATTTCAGACAGTATCAGATAGTGATAACTGCCGTGATTAAAAGAGGCAGAATAAAGTATTAAGCGTCCTGGATTGTAGGTAGGCTATTATAGATGAGATAATCAAAGGGGTTTTCTCTGAAAAGGTGGCATTTAAACGGAGTTTATGAAAAAGGTTGAGCCATGCAAAAATCTGATCTACATAGCAGCCTTGCCAGATGGCCTGAGGAACTGCACTAGATGGTCTCTGGAATGCCTTCTGGTTAAAAAAAAAAAAAGCCCAGAATTTTACCCTTCCTACCTAGTTCCTGTTTTACAACAGTTTTTATGTTTCCTCTCAAAACCTTTGCCAGCATCTGTAGCTTCCAGATGTGGAGCCCAGAATTAGTCTCCAGTGAGGTTCTGTCAACATTACGACTCATGGCTCCAGCAACTTATGTTCATGTCTGTAAATGCCAACATGATACTTAATAAAAGCTACCATCTAGCCCCCCCTCATTCCAGGAAGAGCCTAAGATTCCAGACATGGACAAGTTATGATCTTTCAGAGAAAAAGAAGTAGCTTTGGGGAGCACTAAATGAGTGCCCCAGTGCCACGGTTATATATAAACCTTGGTTTCTCCATCTGTAATTTTGGAGTGGTCACAATAGACGAAATATTACCTTCATAATTTAAACTCACAGGAAAGAGACTATAGTCCAAATCCTTACACAAGGAAGTCTACCAGATGCTCAGTGTCCTTTGGTTTCAGTAGAATGTACTGATTTTGATTACTGCTAGAGTTGGTGGACCATCATATGGGCATTGAGAACCTTGGTTGTGAGGATTTACTTTTTCTTCTGCTGGTCACTGTGACACGACTACAAATTAAATTCTGAGGTTGAGACTATTTGGGCCACACTAGCAGTGTGAACTTAGACCACTTGTATGAGTGCCAGCTTGTAGTTTCATTTCTCAGATGAGATGTTATTCACCCTGTCTCCATCGGTGCCGAGACCGAGGCATGCAAGATTTTTTGCTGTCTCTGTGTGGTGAGTTTATTTCTTGTTTACTTCTGTATGGAAAGTGTGGCCCTTTGGTGTCTCAGCTTTATGTAGGGGTCTCCCATTAGATTCTTCATCTTGTGCATTAAAAAAAAAAATTATGTATTTATTTGGCTGCGTTGCGTCTTAGTTGCGTCACGCGGACTCAGTAGTTGCGGCACACGGGCTTAGTTGCCCCACGGCATGTGGGATCTTAGTTTCCCGAGCAGGGATGGAACCCACATCTCTGCATTGGAAGGCAGATTCTTAACCACTGGACCACCAGGGAAGTCCCTTCTTTATTGGTATATAAAATAATGGTGCATCTTTTCATTGATGGCATCTTAGATAGGGTAACATACAGTGATTAATTAGAAAGTCTAGCACTTTGTAAATGGAATGTGAGATGGTACGTGGAATGAGGGTGCCACAGCAGGGGAGAAAGCCACTGAAAAGGGATGCAGGAACAAATGAAAATACTACTTCATTGTCTACAGTCAGTCAGAAAAGAATAAGAATCTGACTTGACTGATACAGTACCATTATTATAACTATTGACTGGAAACAGTAGTCGGGAACAGTAGTTCCCAATAGTTATAATAATGGTACTGTAATAATGGTACTGTAATGGTATTATAATAGTTATAATAACTGATACAGTACCATTATTATAACTATTGACTGGGAGACTAAATGCTTGGGAAAGAGATGTGATACTAGTGAGACCTTGTACTTTAGGATAGATGTCAAAGGCCCAAGCATAGCTAGGAGAGTGGCTCCAAGAGTTTACAAAGTGTAACTACAGTTCAATATGTGTAGGTCCAAGTTCTTTCCCTGGGAGGGAGGGGGCCCGGGGGGCTCTTGCCCAACATTTGTTTATTCTTCATCTCCCCTACTAAATGTAGATTTCACTAAGGGCAGGAACTTTGGCTTCCTTCTTCAGCAACGTCTTCCAGTGCCTAGCATGGTACCTGACTCCTACCAGGGGCTTAACAAATACATCTGCAATGAATAAATAGGGGATGGGTCACTATTGGCACTGCCAGGGGTGTTCTCGGGGCTCAGGCCTGAGTTTGCAGCGCTGAGGAGGTCCAGATACCAGGCCCAGAGCAAACAGTCTGAGGTTCAGAGATACTAGAGGTGGGAGCAAAGTCGGGAAGCCAGATGGGTCAGCGAGGAGGGGAGATGACATCATCTCCAGTGAAGAGGACTGGAAGCAGGCAGAGGGCCGGATGCTGGAGGAGGGCCCTGAGCTGGGGAGCAGGTTCCTCTTCATTTCTCTTTGCAGTCCTGAGCTTCTGGTGTGGGTGCGCTGAGGGCAGGGAGGAGAGCCTTCCTGGAGTGAGCCCAGAGGGTTCAGAAAACACTAAGAGATGCATTTTGAAAAATGCTATCAGTGAGATCCCTAAACCATAACAATATCTTACAAAATTTCTTGTCTTCAGAGCAACTCATAGAAACAAAGCAGCAGAGTGTTTTGTAACTCTCATCCTCGTCACCAAACTCCTTTGTTCTTCGACTCACTGCAATCCAGTTGAACAAGTAATACATGAACTAAGGTTATCCCCAATATCTTAATTATGGCATCTGGTGACTTCTTTTCATTCCTTTCCTGCTTGACTTCCCTGTGGCATTTGCAACCACTGATAACCTTCTGTTTCCTAAAATTTTCTGCCCTTGGTTTCTGGGACACCTACTCCCAGTTTCTTCTCAATTTAACTTTCTTCTTTCTCTTTCTTGTCCTTTATTTATTAATATTCTCCAGGCCTGCCCGCTTGGAATCCCCCTCTTTTCACACTATACACCACACCACCATCTCCTTGAATTATCTCATTGGTACCTGTAGCTTCAAATACCACCTTTAGACTGATGACTCCTAGACATGACCCCCCAGTCCAGATCTCTCTTCCTAGGGCCAGACCATATATTCAGCTAGGAACTACCAAGATTTACCAACCTTGCCGGATTATTGCAAAAGCCTCTAACTGATCTCTTTCCAACTGGCGTTTCCTCCTTCCACTCAGCTGCCATTGTTTGTTCTTTCTCAGACCCAGTTCTGACAATGCTTTTCTCCAGCTTATTCAGTTAAGTATTACACAGCCAAATAATCCAAATAATGTCATAACCGGTATTTTGCACATGACTTTATGATCACACTTATCATACGGTGTTGTAATGCTTTGTTTCCACGTTGTCTTTCTCATTGGACTGTGAGTTTCTACAGAAAAGTATTATGTTGGAATCTTTTTTGTAAGGCTTCCATAGAGTACACAATAGGAACTCAAGTACTGAATGAATGAATGAGAGCAAATGTTGGATTGGGCTGAGGTACCTTCTTGTTAAACATTATTAACTCCTTTTAAAACCAACACTGTGGGACTTCCCTGGTGGTGCAGTGGTTAGGAATCTGCCTACCAACGCAGGGGACACGAGTTCGATCCCTGGTCTGGGAAGATCCCACATGCCGTGGAGCAAATAAGCCCATGCGCCACAACTACTGAGCCTGTGTGCCACAACTACTGAAGCCTACACGCCCTAGAGCCCGTGCTCCGCAACAAGAGAAGCCACCGCAATGAGAAGCCCGTGCACCGCAACAAAGAGTAGCCTCCACTTATGCAACTAGAGAAAGCCCACGCACAGCAA
Source organism: Eschrichtius robustus (assembly GCF_028021215.1). Lineage (NCBI taxonomy): Eukaryota > Metazoa > Chordata > Mammalia > Artiodactyla > Eschrichtiidae > Eschrichtius > Eschrichtius robustus. The sequence goes on along the minus strand of NC_090826.1, from coordinate 129,936,445 downwards.
CAAAGACCCACAGCAGCCAAAAAAAAAACCCAACACTGCCACATTTCTAATTAATTTATCAATTCCTTAATACATCACCCCTGTTGACTCTTGTGTAATATTCTACAAGAAAAAAAAAAACTTCTAAGCACAGAATTAACCCTAAAATAAGAGCCCTCCAAACACAATTTCAGATCCATCAGGTAATACTGCATTTAAAGTGAATTAATAATTTATATTTACTGAGAGCTAGGTGCTAAGGTGCTGTACATAATTACTTCCATTAAATGTATGGCAACCCTATAAGGTATATTACTATCTTGGTGTTACAGATGAGGAAACTCAGCCAGCGTGAGTACAGAGCCCAAGCGTATAACCACTATTGTTCCTCACCCCCTTAGAGGTTGTCCTTTTGCACTAGATCCAATATCGAGTGCTCTTTAAAATTAGCTTATGGACAATTCTCCTAGGAAACTCTTTCTTCCCTTCCCCACCCCTCCTACTACCCTGTGCATACCTCTATCACAGCACTTCTAACGTTTCATTGTGATTATCTATCAACCTACCTCTACTGCCCAATTAGATCACAAACTTCTCAGGAGCAGAAAACAATGATATTCACTGTTGGATCTACAGCACCCAACACAATGCCTATTGCTCAGTAGGTTTTCACAGAATGTTCATTTAATTAAATTAAAGTAAATGACACAGGTCAATGGAACAGAACAGAGAGCCCAGAAAAAAATCCACGCATACATGGTCAATTAATTTACAACAAAGGAGCCAAGAATATACAATGGGAAAAGGACAACCTCTTCAAGAAATGGTATTGAGAAAACTGGGCAGCCACATGCAAAAGAATGACACTTGGACCACTATCTTACACCATACCAAACATTAACTAAGACTTGAACATAAGACCTGAAACCATAAAGCTCCTAGAAGAAAACACAGGCAGTGAGCTCCTTGACACCTGGCTTGGCGATGATTTTTTGAATCTGATACCAAAAGCAAAAGTAATAAAAGCAAATTAAACAAGTGGGATTACATCAAACTAAAAAGCTTCTGCACAGCAAAGGAAACCATAATCAAAATGGAAAGGCAACCTACTGAATAGGAGAAATAATTGCAAATCATATATTCAATAAGGAGCTAATACCCAAAATATGTAAAAAAAAAAAAAAACAAAACTCATACAACTAAAAAAAAAAAAAAAAACCCAACAACCCAATTAAAAATCTGTGTCTAAGAAGACATTTTTCCTAAGAAGACATACAGATGACTAACAGGTAGATGGAAAGATGTTCAACACCATTAATCACCAGGGAAATGCAAATCAAAACCACAATGTGATAAACCTCACACCTGTCAGAATGGCTACTGTCAAAAAAACAAGAAATAACAAGTGTTGGCAAGGATGTGAAGAAAAGGAAACTCTTGTGCACTCTTAGTAGAAATGTAAATTGGTGCAAACACTATGAAAAACAGTATGGAGTTTCCTCAAAAAACTGAAAATAGAACTACCATAAGACCCAGTAATTCTACATCTGGATATTGATCTGAAGAAAATAAAAACACCAACTTGAAAATATATCTGCACAGCCATGTTCATTGCAGCATTATTTACAATAGCCAAGATATGGAGACAACCTAAGTGTCCACCAATGGATGAATGGATAAAGAAATTACATACGCACACACACGAATATTATTCGGCCATAAAAAGAATGAAATCTTGCCAACAACATGGATGGACCACAAGGCAATTATGCTACGTGAAATAAATCAGACAAAGACAAATACCATATGATCTCATTTTTTTATGTGGAATCTGAAAAAACAAAACAAAACTCAAACTCATAGATACAGAGAACAGATTGATGGCTACAAGAGGCAAGGGGTGATGGGGAGTAGAAGAAATAGGTGAATTTTATTTCAGCTTAAATAAATAGGATTTAAAAATTTTTTAATGACCATAGCTATGAACTGGTTACAGATTCATTCATTTGGGTTATCTTCATAATCAGTAGTGACTGCTAGAATGAACAAAATCAAAAAGAAATGTTTTAAATCAATGGAAAAATTACTCCTGTCCTTTGTGCAGCTATATAAGCAGAGAACCCCTCACTTCTTTTTTTTAACATCTTTATTGAAGTATAATTGCTTTACTTTGTTGTGTTAGTTTCTGCTGTATAACAAAGTGAATCAGCTATATGTATACATATATCCCTATATCCCCTCTCTCTTGTGTCTCCCTCCCACCCTCCCTCTCCCACCCCTCTAAGTGGACACAAAGCACCGAGCTGATCTCCCTGCGTTATGCAGCTGCTTCCCACTAGCTATCTATTTTACATTTGGTAGTGTATATATGTCCATGCCACTCTCTCACTTTGTCCCAGCTTACCCTTCCCCCTCCCCGTGTCCTCAAGTCTATTCTCTACGTCTGCGTCTTTATTCCTGTACTGCCCCTAGGTTCTTCAGAACCATTTTTTCTTTTTTAAGATTCCATATATATGTATTAGCATACTGTATTTGTTTTTCTCTTTCTGACTTACTTCACTCTGTATGACAGACTCTAGGTCCATCTACCTCACTACAAAACAACTCAATTTCGTTCATTTTTATGGCTGAGTAATATTCCATTGTATATATGTGCCACATCTTCTTTATCTATTCCTTTGTCGATGGACACTTAGGTTGCTTCCATGTCCTAGCTATTGTAAATAGAGCTGCAATGAACATTGTGGTACATGACTCTTTTTGAATTATGGTTTTCTCAGGGTATATTCCCAGTAGTGGGATTGCTGGGTCTTTTCTACCTCCATTTCCTCACTCCTTTCTCACTTTTTCCTTTTTCTTTCAATTTAAGGAAAAAAATCTCATTTTACCTTATTTAAAGTCCTTTAAGCCATAAAGTCTTAGTATAATATAAAATGCTCAAAATGTTGCACATTTACCTTTATAGGAGTTTTTATATTTATATATTATAATAATTTATGTATTGTTAGTTTTAAATAATCTAGAAATAGTGCTGGGGAATCTTCATTTCAGTGTGGAACCCAAAGACTGAAAGAGTGACCCCAACTGTTCCCTGTTACCAAAGATCATCTGGTCCCCACTGAACTCATGGACTGCACAGATCTAGCCCATCTACCAGATTCTTAAACCTCTTCAGGGAATGAGATTCTAGAATTTAATAGTCCATTGAGTGGAGAAACTTGTCTTTCTTTTCCCAGTGAGAAAAATGATTTTTACATTTCTTATAACTCAAATGTCTCTGCTGAAATAGAAGCAAGCTTATTTTCTTTTGTTTGGTTCTCAGCCAAGTTAGAGAACACAAGTTAGAGAATAAATTTTAATATGCATATTAAAAGAATAACTCCCTTCCAGGAACTTCACAAAGGGCATCAAAGAACAGCATTGTCAATTCCCCCTGGATCCTAGACCAAGAGGTTTAATTACAATAACAAGATTTTAAAGATCAGGTCTGATTATTAGTAAGATTATTTGGCCATACACACATATTCCTTTAATTCCACTTTAGAATGGGTATAAGAAGAAATTATCACTGCACCAAAAAGTAGATAGAATAAAAAAAATAAATTAATTAATTAAATAAAGCAAATGCAGGGAAGCCCTAGGCAAACTCATTGCCGTTGGGGGCAACAAAGCCTGCCCCCAGAACTGGACTCCTTATTTCTCTTCTACTTTCCAAAGGTTTCTCAATATTGAAACTGATGCCCTCTCTTTTAGCATAAAAATTTCACAACCTCCTCGAAAGTCACTAATATGCAAAAGTTAACTAATAGTTTTTGGCTAGAGTCTAAGTTTCTGAATATCCTCACCAGCTAAAAAGACTTTGTTCAGATTTACTTTCATTATGTTCTATTTTAACACAATAAGAATATTTTATTTTAAATATGTGTATATGCAAAATATTGAAATATTGCATGCACTTTCTAACTGCACTCCTCCCCCATAGATCGTGATATGTTCCTCCTGGGAATCCCTGGGCTTTCTAGTTTTGCTCTGGCCAGACTCCCTTCTGTGGGCAGCCCTTCGAACCTTGTTCCATGATGGGGTTTGCCACAGATAACCAGGCTTCCAAGATGATGAACTCCTGCCCTTGACATTTTCAAGTGCCTCCTTTCCCCTCCATACACACTCCGCCTCCCTCCCCACGGCTGCTGTGCTCCACTTTGGGCTCCAGCTGAGGACTAGAACACCAGGGCTGACTGCTGTAAGACTCGTTCACTGACTTTGCCACACTCTTGGGTCTAGTCTGCCTTCCTACCCTCTACCATCCACCGCCCAAGCCTTGTCTATCCTTGTGGGCGAGTTTCATGCCAGGGCCTGCTTCCCATTCCAAGCACATGACACATGCCGACAACAGGCTGAGAGAACAGAGGTCTCTGCCTGGAGCAAGCACATGGCATTCCCTACCCTGGGAAAACCCAAGACGAGGCTTGGCTTGGCTTGGCTTGGCTTGGAGCCATTTTTATCCCTCAGAAGGTAGAGGATTCTACAGAGGAATTGCTACTTTGAACTTAACTCTAACAAGGTTGATGTGATTGATTGCAAGGAAATATTAGATATACTGTGTTGAATAAGAACTGGGCACTGCTTACAATCAAAGAGGCAGGGTAGGGTAGTGGAAAGAGCTCCAACTACATGCTCAGAAAGACCTCAGTTCAATTCCCAGCTTGGTGTGAACTTGGCGAACTTATTTAACATTTGTGAGTTCAATTTCCTCATTCATGTAATGGGGATAATAACTCTACCTATTTTGTAGGGTTGCTGTAAAGGTGAAATGTGAATTCACAGTGTCCAGCATGTACTAGGGGACACAGTAAGTGCTCAGCTGAGCATTTATGAGCATACAGTATGAGTTTGATAAATGTTAGTTTAAAAAGTCAGCTTTCCAAATGTTAAATGAAAATTTGTTTGCTCCTGCGGTCAGAGACTCTAAATGGATACCATGAATGTTATTGCATCAATCCTTGTAGGATTTTTTCTTTTGTGCCATTTGGCTAATTAAGTATTTTATTCTTTAAAAATTAATGGGTCATGGACTTCCCTGGTGGTGCAGTGGTTAAGAACCTGCCTGCAATGCAGGGGACACGGGTTCAATCCCTGGTCCGGGAAGATCCCACGTGCCGCGGAGCAACTAAGCCCACGCACCACAGCTACTGAGCCTGCGCTCTAGAGCCTGTGTACCACAGCGAAGCCCGTGTGCCTAGAGCCCGTGCTCCGCAACAAGATAAGCCACCGCAATGAGAAGCCCACATACTCAACAAAGATCCAATGCAGCCAAAATTAAATAAAAATAAATCAATTAATTAAAAAAAATTAATGGGTCATGATAGTAAAATAAGTTTAAAAGCTGAACAATTGGGCTTCCCTGGTGGCGCAGTGGTTGAGAATCTGCCTGCCAATGCAGGGGACACGGGTTCGAGCCCCGGTCTGGGAAGATCCCACATGCCGCGGAGCAACTAGGCCCGTGAGCCACAATTACTGAGCCTGCGCGTCTGGAGCCTGTGCTCCGCAACAAGAGAGGCCGCGATAATGAGAGGCCCACGCACCGCGATGAAGAGTGGCCCCCACTTGCCACAACTAGAGAAAGCCCTCGCACAGAAACGAAGACCCAACACACCCATAAATTAAAAAAATTAAAAAAATAAAAGCTGAACAGTTTACCAAAAAAATATATAAAAATGACCCTTAAACATATTGCAAACATGTCTGATCTCATAATTTGAGAAACACAAATTTCAATTACAGAGATATAATTTCTCTAAAATTGATTTTAAAATAAAAACTACTACCACTGTTGTCGAAGCTGAGGGAAACAGGCACTTGCATACATTTCTGGTGATAATATAAATTAGAAAACTCTCATAAAGGGATATTTTGCAATATCTAATAAATATACATATGAGCTTAGCTTAAAAAATATGGAACGCTTCACAAATTTGCATGTCACTCTTGTGCAGGGGCCATGCTAATCTTCTCTGTATCCTTCCAATTTTAGTATACATGCTGCTCTTATTATTGAGACATACTTTAATCTTCATTATAGAACACAGGAGACCAAGATTCACAGGGGTTAAGTAACTCGGCCAAAGTTACACAATTATAAAGTATCACAATTCCGAGTTTATCCCTGTGATTCTATCAACCTGGTATGGTCAGAGTGTTATCTCATGCTTATCAGAAGTTCTTATTGGTAGTTACATAGGGACTTGATTAATAGACAAGAAAAATTAGTAATTTTTCAATAAATGGCTCGTACTTGGTAGCAGCATTTGAGATTACCAACATGAAGACAGACAGTATCTAAAGAGGTCTTTGGCATTCTAAAACACAATTATCTTGGTCTCTTTGACAGGCAATTCATTGAAAAAAAGAAGTTGAGGTATCTTTTTTTTAGATTAAAAGAGCCCCAAATGCAATGTGTCACCTTGATTTGATTTGGCTTTGTTCAAAGCCATGATAGACATGTTGGCAACAAATTGGGGAATTTGAATATGGACGAAGTGGAGAAAACAAGCAGGAATTATTGTTCATTTTTTGTTACTTTTGATAAAGGTGTTACCCTTTGAAGGAGAATTTTGCAGGGGTGGGGTACAGAGCTGCAAGTGGTAAAATGAACTATTAGTGGTAAAATGTCATGTGTCTTTATTTTTAAATGATTGAGCCAAACAATATGTAAATAGAGGAAATGTGACAAAATATTGACAATTGTAGACCCTAGGTGAGGATACATAGGTGTTCTTTGTGCTACGAGTCCTACTTCTCTGTATATTTTAATGTTTTCATAATAGAATAGAGATTTAAGAAAAGGCCCTTGAAAATCGCTGATCTAAAGGGAGGGCTTTAGAGTCATGCCATGGGGTTTGGCTCCTGACAAGGCTTGTATCAAAGACTGAGAGGAAGACACAGGACCAGAGAGTCAAACTTGGGAGGACTAATGATTGATGGAATCTAGATTTGAAAATGGCTGGAATCTAGCCAGGGGAACCTTAATAAGGAAGAATACTGTCATGTATATAGGTTTTTAAAATATTAGCAGCCTGAGGAAAGCAGTCAGAACAGCTATTCTCACTAAAAGGACAAAAAGGCTTTAGTTGGTGGCAAGTCAATGAGAGAGAATGAAGTGATGCAGCTGCTAGGACAACTAATGCCCTTTTAGTCTCATTTCTGGAAGCAGGAGATCCAGAACAAGGGAGAGTGATGGTCACACAGCCACATCCGGCCAGGTCACATCTGGAGTTTTAGATTCCACTCTAGGTCCCTTGTTTTGAGTGGCACTGGGGTAGGTCCAGAGAGGAAGACTGGGCCACATCATACTAGCCAAAGAACCTGGGGATCATAAGTTTAAAAAAGACTAAGGGTCAAAAAGTCCACAAATAATAAATGCTAGAGAGGATGTGGAGAAAAGGGAACATTTGTATGCTGTTGCTGTGAATGGAAATTGGTGTACCGCTATGGAAAACAGTATGGAGTTTCCTTAAAAAAATAAAAATAGAACTACCATATGACCCAACAATTCCACTCCTAGGCATATATCTGGAAAAGACAAAAACTCTAATTCAGAAAGACACATGCACCCCAATGTTCATTGTAGCACTATTTACAATAGCCAGGTCATGGAAGCAACGTGAATCTCCATTGACAGATGAATGGATAAAGAAGATGTGGTACAAATGTACAATGGAATACTACTCACCCATTAAAAAGGAATGAAATAATGCCATCTGCAGCACCATGGATGGACCTAGATTATAACACTAAGTGAAGTAAGTCAGACAGACAAAGACAAATATTATATATCACTTATATGTGGAATCTAAAAAAATGATACAAATGAACTTATTTACAAAACAGAAATGGACTCAAAGACATAGAAAACAAACCTAAGGTTACCAAGGGGGAGGTGGGGGAAGGGATAAACTAGGAGTTTGGGATTAACAGGTACACACTACTGTATGTAAAATAAGTAAACAACAAGGACCTACTGTATAGCACAGTAGTAACCTTTGAAGGAAAAGAATCGGGAAAAAAGTGTATACATAACTGAATCACTTTGCTGTACACCTGAAACTAACAAAATGCTGTAAATCAACTATACTTCAATTACATAATTAATTATTCATTTACTTTAAAAAAGACTAAGGAGAACATGGTTATGCCACCAAATATTTCAAGGGTTTTGTGCAAGAGACTAGTCCCATGTAGGCAGTGCCATAAAAAAGAAGCAGGTGCACTTGTTACAATAAAATGAAGCATTTTAGTAGCAGTGCCCAGGAAAGGACTGTGTTTGTTAAATGGACAGCTTGCGTGGATCATTACTGCTCCTGTTTAATGTAAGGAGAACACTGGGGAACTGATGCAAAGAGAGAGGAAAAATAAGTGAAAGTGCTTTGAAAAGCTTAAAATGCTACATAAGCTTGAGACATTTGTTACTACTTGCCAGAACTAGCATTTCAGTAGCAAAACTTCCAAGGGCCAGAGATAAAATTTATCTTTGACCTGGATGCTTGCCTGAACCTTGTATATAGTATCAAGGGCTCCTTTGTCTGTTTGTCAGGAAGATGAGTAATTATGTTGATAGTTTATCAGATTTCCAATTCCAAAGCTAGAAATCCCCCTGGCAACTTTTGAAGGGATTTTTTTTTTTTCTTTTCCTCATTTCCTCTTATTTTTGTTTTTGAGTCAATGAAACATTCATGTGGTTTAAAACTCAAAGAGTAAAGAAGGGTGTACTATGAAAAATCTCCTTCTGCCAATTTGTGTCCTCTAGCCGTTCAGTTCCACTCCTAAGAGCCAACTAATGTTACCCAGCATCTTTCTTGTTTTTTAGACACTCTTACTCTTCATGTAATTTTCTCCATGTGAGAATCTGGGAAGCAAGGAGAGAGTCTTCCTCTCCGTCCTCCTCCTTGCTCCCCTCAGACTCTCAGCAAGGGATCTGAAAGTCACTGACTCTCTGGCCATGTGACATCCCATAGGATGCTCACTGTTACACAGGACCCAGGGGAGGCCAATCCCAAGAGGTTTCGGAACAAGTTTTCCTCGAAACTGCGAACATTTGCCAATGCCTTATTTCACCATTCTGCACTCCACTGGCCAGGCAGTTAAACCTCTTGCCAAAGACTCTGCAAAGAACAAGAGATAACATCGTGCCTGGGTGAATATGCCTATTTCTCCTCTGACCAACTTTCCTGACGAGGTCACACAATTGCAACTTTGTTCCTGTCCAGAGGGCTGGACGGTTGGTGCTATGAGAACGTTATTGCTGCAATCACCAGGGTTCAGTTTATAGTGGAGAGTAACTCATGCTTATTCCCATACTGGCCTGTACACATGCTCTTCATTTGTGTATATGTGTGCTATGTCTCCAATGATAAGTTAGTCAAAGACAGGGTCCTACTACCTAAACCTTTTGTATCCTCAGATCCCCAGATACAAGGATCTCACCTCTTATTTTTTCATATTGCTTAGCAACTGAGAAATGGACTTTTCTTCCTTCTAAGTATCTCTTGCGTATGTGTCTGGGTAGCTCCCATGGGGATATGGTGGGAGCATGAGATATTGTTCTCATCCTCATGAAGTGACACATTTTTCTAGAGAGGCAAGAATTACACGTATGAAACAGGGACAGTACTTACTAAGGTACGAAATTAAGACGGGCTTGAGGGGCACATGGTTGAAACATGATGGATCATAGTTTTTTCTAGAGATTAGTTAAGTTTTATCCATGTCTTTAATCTTGATTCTTAAGACTGTAGTTTATAGATTTATTAACAGAAACAAGTCTGTGCTTCCTCTTCTTCTTGGAAACTTTCTGTATTCTGTTGGGCAGGGCCGTCCTCCTCCTTCAGACCTCCTCCAACTGGAGTAGCTACATCCACACAGGACATTCTAGACAGGGCTTCCTTAGGAGGAGACAAGGTCATTCTTCCAACCCTGTTACAATTCTGCTCCTTGGAGTTATATGATTCTTGCACATTTTCAGGTAGATGGGCAGCTCTAATGTGTAATACCACAGGGCCCAGGAGCCAACAGACCCTTGACAGGCCTCCCATGAGCTTTGACAGTCGGGGGCCAGGGAAAAGATGAGGGACCCTGATGAGGGCAGAGGCAGTAAAGGCCTGTGGGATTTCCCAAGGTTAAACTGGGGACTGGAGGTGACAATGGCTTTGTGTTACATACTTGATTTTTTGCATGGATTCTCCTAAATACAGAATTTCTCTCCATTTCTGGCAGTAAAAGAACCGTGCTGATTGTTTGCTTTTTAAGTTCCCTGTTGGGGTGAAAGAAGTTAAAAAGTAGGAGTAAGTCTGACTCATGTCTGTAGATTTTTATTATAACAAGCGTCATTTATTTTTAAAACAGCAAAATCTGGCTTTAGCCTTGAAATAAACAAGTCTACCCGAGATTATCCATGTTAAAAAATAAATCTGAAGGGCTTCCCTGGTGGTGCAGTGGTTAAGAATCTGCCTGCCAATGCAGGGGACACAGGTTCAAGCCCTGGTCCGGGAAGATCCAGCATGCTGCGGAGCAACTAAGCCCGTGCGCCACAACTACTGAACCTGTGCTCTAGAGCCCGCGAGCCACAACTACTGAGCCAGCGTGCCACAACTACTGAAGCCCACGCACCTAGAGCCTGTGCTCCACGACAAGAGAAGCCTACCGCAATGAGAAGCCCGCACAACACAAGGAACAGTAGCCCCTGCTCGCCGCAACTAGAGAAAAAGCCTGTGTGCAGCAACAAAGACCCAATGCAGCCAAATTAATTAATTAATTAATTAATTTTTTAAAAAAGTCAATACCACGAAATTTTGAAAGCCTGCTGCTGCCTTCTCTCTAATCTCTGCCAAGGGACCAGATTTCTCAGGTAGGTGAGTTAAAGCATCCTGGCATCCCTTTCCCTGGAAGGCTGAAGATGCAAGGGTATATGCTGTATACTAGATGTTCTCAAAGCATGGTCTGGGGATCCCTGGAGTCTCTGAAATCCTTTTTGGGATTTCTGTGAGGGCAAAATTATTTTCATAATAACACTGAGATGTTATTTACCTTTCTTACATTTCTTGCCTCCCAAGGGTATGGTGGAGTTTTCCAGAGGCTACATGACATGTGATGATGTTATCACTCTGACAGAAACTGGAAGGTGTACTTGTGTATTTCTGTGTTTTAAAATTTCTCCATTTTAATTTATAATATGATAATTGTCAGTGGATATAACCCACTATTTAGGAGTGCAAAATGTTCCTAAGATCAAAAATTTTAAGAACCATGATACAGACCAGGAGTCCCCAGCCCCCAGGATGTGGGCTGGTACCGGTCTGTGTCCTGTTCGGAACCGGGCCGCACAGCAGGAGGTGAGTGGCAGGCTAGCGAGCAAAGCGTCATCTGCCGCTCCCCATCCCTCACATTACCGCCTGAACCATCCCTCCCACCGCCCCACTGCCCCGGTCCGTGGAAAAATTGCCTTCCACAAGACTGGTCCCTGGTGCCAAAAAGGTTGGGGACTGCTGATATAGACCATCATTCTCAGTCACCATGCTAGAACACTAGGAAACACCATAATGTTATGCTTTTTGATGAGAGTTTGGAAACACCCAAATATTCTAGATGAAGACTTCTTAAGGAGATTTAGGAAGCATTCTATCTGTCTAGGTACATAATATTCAGATTACCTCAAAAGCTCTAAATAATTGTGCCGGGGGCTTGTATCCTCCCCTAACATATGGGTATAGGTGCCCCAAATCCTTTTACTGGATATGTTAATTTGCAAAAAAAAAAAAAAAGAGAAGGAAACATTTTTATCTGTGATTTGTCTGTCCTTTGACAATCATCTGAAATGGGATCATAATTCATGCATACAGCCTTCACCTTGAAAGGCAGTGCGTGCTATTTTTGGAATTCTTGAACTCTAAATGAACTGAAACCAAGAATCCATAGCCTACCAGGAATATAGGGCAATCAAGCAAGTTTTTCTGGTTTGGGAGTTTGTGTGTGTGTCTGTGTGCCTGTGTGTGCCCACGTGCGCACAAGAAATGAGGTCAATTTGGTCGCCAGTCCATTTGTTAGATATTTCTGAATCCCGTTCTTCAAACACAGTCAGCACAGAGGTTGGTTCTCACATGTTGGCCCAGTGCCCATTTAGTCAGGAACTAGAGATTCTATAAGGCCACTGCCTCCTAAGCAATGGAAGGGACCTTTTTGTTTTTTTAATAAATTTATTTATTTATTTTTGGCTGCGTTGGGTCTTTGTTGCTGTGTGCAGGCTTTCTCTACCTGCAGCAAAAGGGGGCTACTCTTCCGTTGAGGTGCGCGGGCTTCTCATGGCGGTAACTTCTCTTTCTGCGGAGCTCAGGCTCTGGGCGCGTGGGCTTCAGTAATTGTGGCACGCGGGATCAGTCGTTGTGACGCACGGGCTTAGTTGCTCTGCAGCATGTGGGATCTTCCCGGACCAGGGCTCGAACCTGTGTCCCCTGCATTGGCAGGCGGATTCTTAACCACTGCGCCACCAGAGAAGTCCTGGACCTTTTTTTTAATACGAGCCCTCCTGAAGCTGGGCATGGAGCATGTGTGCCCGTAAATATAATAGTTACAAGCCTAGACTCTTCCTTTGTCTCCCTCACACACATGGACTACAACAGAGTTGGAGATATATATCCTCAAACTAAAGTAACCAAACTACAAAATACAAGCATTTGTTTTGAATTCGACTGAACACAGATTAGACGAACATCTGTTATATGCAAGGCACTAAAGAAGGCGACATGAGGAAGGCAAGACAGACACTGTTCCTGTCCTCAAGGGTGGCAACAGCTAATCACCTGTCATTTTCCAGTTACTGCATCCCAGTATCCTCTGCCATCTATCAGAGTTAACTGACAGAGATAAGGACAGAAGGGTGACCTCCATTTCTCTCTTTTATTCTTATTAGGCTGAATTCATGAGGGACCTCCTGGGGCCATCTCTGGCCCCCTGCCCTGAAGGAAGAAATAATTTTCACAGAAAATTCATGTCTTAGAAACAGAAAGATGTTGTCTATTATAAAGAATCTTTAGCAAAATAAAATGAACGACACTCAATATGTTCCATTTTAATCAACACATCTTTATAATCATGGATGTTAAACCATTTTGTTTTTAGGAGAAATGAGTGATAAGACAATGGCAAGAGCTAGAATTCTAGCAACACTTAGGAAGGCAAAACTGAGTCATCTTTTTCATGCTAAGAGGAAGTGATGAGAAGACACTAGTGTCAGAAACTGGCTTGGTGAGGATGCTTTCTCTCTGAGAGTCTGGAAGGTGATGAGCTCCAACCACTCACTGCCTCATTGTCTTGCCCACTGGTTCCTTTCTGGGCAAGGAAGAGAGTTGCATCTCCTGCAGAGTTTTGTAGGCACCTGACAGCAGTCCACGGAAGACAGCTGTTCTGGGGCCCAGAATGGGCAGTCTGTAGCGAACGCTCTCTGGAGGACAGTGTAAGAAGGAAGGTCAAGGGCTCCTTAGAGTCTATTTTTTAAATCTACTCAAAATAACCAATGTCACCAAAGACTTCTTTAACCTTGTAAAACAGCTTCAAAATTCACATGAGAATCCCTTTTACTAGAACCATCTTAGCCCCCACCAACTTAAGCTTTTACAAATCTTGTCAAAGAGGCCAGAAAGGAGTGCTTAGAAACATAACTCAAATATTCGGAGACATTGCCAAGTAAATTATAAATGAAGATAAAGTGTGTCTGGAGTTGTAACATGGGTCAAAGGGAAAAGAGGATTCAATTCTCAGAAGACTTTTCAGGGACACGTATGTGGTTCTGCTCTTCAAACAAACATGATCTTATGAAAGGCTACAGTAGTGGAAAAGTACTGGTATTTCAAAAGGAACCTTCATTTTATGAAATAATTTATTTTAGGGCTCCTTAAAATCCTTACCATCCTGACCTCTTCTTTGAATATGAGTTTATATATACAAAAAGTTGGTTAATATTCAACTCTTCGAGAATACTCATTGTGAAGGAGAGTAAATCAGGGCATAAAATAGCATCTTCCCATTGGAAATCACTGAATGACTAAGGGAACTGGAGTCCTGAATTCTCTGGAAGAAGCTCTTTAGTCCAGCTGAATGAGAGCTAAGAGATGTCACAAGATCACAAACCTAGGACCCAGTTCAGTGTCATTGCTGTAATGAAGAGGAAACAGGTCCAGGGTCATGATGGACTGAGGACCAGAACCCAGATCTCCTTAATCCTAACCCTCTGTGCCATATCTCAGCACCGGGCCAGGTGGTAGACCTAAGTCAGGTGGTTAGCAGCTCTACCAATGTTTATGGACAAGAGCCTGTGAGTTTCATGGAACTCTGGACTCAAGGCCAAAGTCAAGATAAACAAATCCAGAAGAAACCCCATCACTTAATAGAGATAGGCTCTCTCCATTTACTTAGTTCTCACTAATAATTATCGAGGACATATCAAGTTTAGCTGAATCCAGAAAAATACTAGAGATTACTGTCATGACCAACAGAATGAGTTAGAGTCACTGGCAGTGATGTTCGCTGGGATGAGTCAGCCATTTGGTATTTGCAGCATGTCCACAGGCTACGCAGCACAGGGACGTGTCTAAACTGTATAAACCAGTGGGGCTGGGGCAGTGTCAGCAGGTTTTCTGGGTCAGTCAAAGGTGAAGGCTGCTTGTATTGAGTGTCTGGCTCTTGGGGGTGGGGGTGGGGGGCAAAATGTTTCTCTGGTTTTAAAGGTGGGAACACAGAGACCCGGATAGTTTCAACAATACGGCCAAACCTGTCTAGCAAGACTAGGATCTGAATGCAGGTCTCTTTGCTCCTAGGATTTTTCTTTGACCTCAGAGAGCACATACAAGAGCAAAGCTCAGCTCAGAAGGGTTGCGACTGGAATCAACTGCAGATCTACCAAGCTTCAGCTCCATAAGCACTCTCTCTGAAGTCCCACCTCCAACACTGCTGTCCTTGGATGAACTCTATGGGCAAGAACGAGGTCTGTCCAGAACATCATGTGCTGATCTATGTACACTGAGTCTAGTTCTTATACTGGTAATTGAAATACACTCCCAGGGTTAATAAATTGATGAAAGGCATCTTATCACACTGTCCTGTAGAATCAGAAAATAAACATTCCTGCTGAGGGAAGGGCATGTAATTGTGTGTGAGTGTGTGTGCACGTGTATGTGTGTTTTATCCTTTGTGAGGCAGACCTGAAAAAATTCAGGTTTAAGGGGAACTCAGATTGAATGTATGGCTGGTACGGAGAACCCTGAAACCAACTGCACATGCCTGTCACCCAGTGTTCCCTAGGCTTCAAGAGAATGAAGTGGTTGCAGGCAGATGGGGGGCAGCTTTCATTGGCAGGATGCTCTTAGCTCTTGGATCTTCAGTCCACTTTGGCTAAATGAAAGTCACGAGCGAGGCCAATATTTTTGGATACATAAGAAGGGATTGGGAACAGCAGTCTTTCACTCCGCTAGAGTGCTTATCTCCTAACCTCAGCTGTCGCCTGCGTCTCTGGTCCTCCCTTTTGACATCCCTTCAAGATATCCCTTCTACCCTCAAATTTCCTTTCTTGATGTCCTCTCAGTTCAGTTCTGGCTCAAGCTCCTCTGCAACCTCCCAGGATAGAACTTAGACTTTCCCATCAGTACACAGTGAACTTGATTTTTCCTTACTGTGTGTATCAAATAAGAGAAAAACTGAAAGTGGCTTCAGTTAATCTGGGAGCAAATGAGAAGATGGACAAAGTTACTAAAGTGACAGCCTATACTACATCAAACCCTTGAATCATATCACTCCCAAGAATGACCCACCCCCTCTTTGCCAGCCCAGTGTTGGCTTTTCTAAAAGATAAGACTTAGGTCAATGCTGAAGCTGGAGATAGAGTCGCGCTGTCCTTTTTTTCCATACCAGCACATGAACATAAGAATAGCGCTGGCCAGCTGCCAGGAGAAGGCAGGTGTTCTAGGGAGCCTGTGGAAGGGAAGGCTCAGGGCTTGGCGAGGCCATGCCATGGGTGTGGGGACACATCTCCCTTCCCACCTTAATTGGTACTATCAAGACTACCTGAGAAGGGAATTAACTACTTTGTGCCCCGTCCCTGTGGACATTCTTCAGCAAGTGGATTATGGGGCTCTTTAGGAAGAATGGGGCAGAGCCCTGTGGCGTGGAGAGGACCTGGGAAGGAACACGCCATGGATAAAGGCAAGTGAGGCCTGAAGAGGGGACAGGTATGGCTGGAGTGAAGGGAGGGCTGTGGACCAGTCGAAACAGGTCAAGAAGCAGTATGTGAAAGAGAAGGGATGGAGAATGGAAATTTGTTCAGAAAATTTAGAAATTATCTTAGGTATTACTCTGGGGGTGGTATGTCTCCCACTACAAGTACTCCAAAAGAAAGCAAACCTGTTGGGATGTCATCACGAGGACGTTTGGGTACAGTCTGGGCTTTTGGTGGATGAAGACTCATCATTCTGACTGGAAGAAGCAAGAATACACATCAGTGATTTGGCTAGGGCTTGGTGGAAAGGAATGTGTCATTGTACATTTTAAAACACAGGTGGTCTCTCGACCCCAGCACCTGTTAACCTGGTGTTCAGACCACTTGGGAGCAGTGTGAGATGACTGGCCAAAGACCACCACTTCCGAAGCTCCCTTTACTTTAGTAGTATTTTCATGGATTTTGATAAAAGCTTCATTTAAAAAAATGTTTTATTCCACTGTCAGATAATATATGGTCTGAAAGTAGAAGGGATTAAGGAGAGAATCCTCCAGTTCTCAGAAAAAAAAGTAACAACACTTCCAGATCAGTGCAAAACTGAGAATATTTTGTTTAGAACCTTCCAATTCTCGAGAAAAATGTCTTGATCACTCCCTATTTCTCCTGGTGGCTGAGACTGTGGAAGTGACCCTCAACCAAAAGGTATATAGGCTCAAACCATTTCTACATTATTTTAAATTGTTTTATTTCTAAAGACTGACCAATCTGTAAACTTGTATGGGCAATCTACGTCTCTACATTCATTTCCTGATATCTACTTCCACAGAGATTTTCCAGGATTATTTTTACTTTGCTACTAAAAATATGGTCAGTCCAGTCAGTTAATTTTATTAAATTGCCATTGGAGGACTCACTGGGACTAAGAAAAAGAAAAATCCCTTCTATTACCCATTTTGGGCAAACAAGAAGGTGGTATTTGTAAGACTGAATAGTTTAAGATCTACCTACACTATAATTCAACAAATATATGTCTATCTGCTCATACTTATTTCCTCTCTCTTCTCCTCCTTCCCTCCCTTTTTTCCTTCATTCCTTCCAGTCAACAAACATCATTTAATTCCTACAATGGCTATAATTAAAGTCAGTTTAAAAAATTATTTCAGTAAGGACAATTCCAGTATGCTTATATATGTAGTGAGACTTAAAAACTGTGAGGACAGATTTTATAAGCTACAAACAGAACAAGGACCTGACTTTAGAGTCACACTAGCTAAATCTCAAACAGAAGTAGGATGTTGTCCTTCACTACACTGAAAAAAAAAAAAAAAAGACCAATCTAATGATACTTCTGTCTGGGATTGACATGATTTTAGGATTGGTTCAATCTTCGGTCTTAGCTTTAAAGGAATAAGAGCTTGTTTTAAAAAAACACACACAATTAATGACTCAGGATTTGAGACTTTCTTTAAAGTACCAAACTTGCAAGATAAATAAATTGGAACAAAACATTTCAAAAGTCTCTTTCATAGAAGAGTACCTTTGGCTCAGAAATTCCAGTTTTCCATTTAAAGTCTGTAAGGAATATTTTTTAGAATGACTTTTATTGTGATCCAATAGAAGAGCACTTAAAAAGTATAGAGTTGGGGGCGGTAAATGTCACTAGTGCTGGAGTCTGTACTGCTCAAATACACATTTCTTCCATGGCCCTGTCTGCTTGGGCCAGGATGTGGTCTTGGTGCATCTGAGTCTATACTTCAGTTTGTGCAAATGGCTCTGAGCTCATACAGGGAAATATAACAACTCCTGCTGTCATCTAAGGTTACAAAAAGACCTATTTATTTTCTCACGTTACTGCTCTCTGTAGAGGAAACAAATTAAAGATTGCCATTAGATCACATATAACTTTTTTGTTTAGTCATATGGAAGGGTGACTGTATGTTTACATTTCAACCATCTACCGCAAGGCAAGTCCACCAATCTTGGTGCCTTATCTGGGGTGACTCCATGTTTTGAGTTTTTTAGTAAAGTGAAAACTTAGTCCTTCTTCCCGGTCTGGTAGTTAAATGCAGAAAAAACCCTGAAATCCAACTAAGCCAACTTTGACTGGATTTTATTTTTGATATACTTGATCTTGATAAGAAAGCAGCAAATGACAACAAACTGATAACAGTAATTTTAGTCACTATAAAGTAGCAGAGGCTGTCTTAGACTCAAGAAAATTTATGTGCAATCTCCCATACTTTATGAATTAGATGTGTCATCCACATGGAGAATTTGTATTTAGTTCTGCCTAAGTTAGCGAAGAAATCTCCTATCCTCTGCCTTGTACTATTCTTATGAAGGTAGAAAGGAAGATTATAGTTTCTACAGTAGTTTCCATAGCTGTTCAGGCAAAGAGGTTAAAAACAACTTTTTTTGTCTAACTATGTACTATAACCAGAAAATGAAACCACTCAAGAAGCTCATCCCTAAAGCATTCCCTAAGCATTTTACTTATTATATTTCTCAATCCACAACCGATATAACCAGATACAAAGCTGTGTCCTAATTTAAATCTTTGATTTACCTATGACTCATAGTATTTGCTATGGATAGTTGCTAAAGGATAGTTTCAGATCATCTGGGATTATCATAGTTCTTGGTTGCACCAATGGAAGAAAGTCCCACGTAGAACAATGCCCCAAACTGCATTCTAATTTAAAGAAATAACGTACTGCCTTAGCAAACTCAAGTTGCATTTAATATGAGTTATTAATACCTCATTTTCTGGGCTTCCCTGGTGGCGCAGTGGTTGAGAACCTGCCTGCCAATGCAGGGGACACGGGTTCGAGCCCTGGTCTGGGAAGATCCCACATGCCGCGGAGCGACTAGGACCGTGAGCCACAACTACTGAGCCTGCGCGTCTGGAGCCTGTGCTCCACAACAAGAGAAGCCGCGACAGTGAGAGGCCCGCGCACCGCGATGAGGAGTGGCCCCCGCTTGCCACAACTAGAGAAAGCCCTCGCACAGAAACGAAGACCCAACACAGCCAAAAATAAATAAATAAGTTAATTTAAAAAAAAAACAAAACATCATTTTCTGCTTTCTCCTTTCTCTTGTTAAATTTATTCCTAAGTATTTTAATTTTTTGATGCTTTTATAAATGGAATTGTTTTCTTAATTTCAGTTTTGGATTGTCCACTGCGAATATCTAGGAATAAAATTATTTTCTGTATATTGATCTTGTGTCTTGTGACTCTGCCGTACTCATTTATTAGCTCTAGTAGATTTTTTATGGAACCCTTAGGACTTTCTATATATAAAATCACATCATCTGCAAATACAGTTTTATGCTTTCCTTTCTAATCAGGATACCTTTAATTTCTTTTTCTTGCCTTAACTGTCCTGACTAGAAGGTACGGTACAATGGCGAACAGCAGTGGCAAGGGCACACACCCTGGTCTTGTCCCTGATCTTAGGGGAAAATATCCAGTCTTTCCTCACTAAGTCCGATGTTAGCTGTGGGTTTTTTGTAGACACCCTATATCAAGTTGAGGAAGTCCCTTCTATTTTTAGGAGTCTTTTTATGCTTTCCCAATATCTCCGCTCAACCCCCTGCAGAGAATGGAGGGGTCTTAGTGACAACAGCAGACAGACAGCCCCTCCCCTCCCCAGTCCCCGCCCCAGAAGGAAGGGGAGCTGCTACTGCACATAGAGAGACACGGGTATTTCACGCTCATTTTCTATCACTTCCCACCAGGGTGTGTGCGCCCCAGTTCCGACAATGGTAGGGAAGGGCCCTTGGGCACTTTTGTGTCTGAGGCCCTTCCTTTGGGCATCTGCAGGAATGGTAAAACCACGGTGTGTGCTTCCACTTGGGGCAGGTTTGGGCAAGAGCAAAGGTCAGAAAAGAGGTCTTGAGAAAGAGAACAGTTGTCAAGGTCCCAAGTGAGCCAGCTGGCCAGGGCCCGCTTAGGCCTGGGGTCAGGCCACATTCTAAATGTGGACACAGTGATTCCAGGAATGAGACCAGGAGAAATCCCAATCCCAGCTTCTCAGATCCCAGTCAGTGCTAATACTGAACACCGTGATCCTAATTATGCAGGACATGAACAGAGATCGGGACATCCAGGTACAGCTTTGCTGGTAGCTTCAGTTACATTTCCAAATCCCACGTGACAACCCAGAGAAGTGCTTGCTGGCTGGAAGCAGTTTTGCCATGAACTCATCAAAGGAGCCTCTCTCGTGTCTCCCGTTTGTCTTCCACTCCTTATCCTTCCTCTTTCTGCACACCTCGCCCCACCTTCCTCCCCGAGTCAAAGGAGAATCACAGGCTATTAGAATTGGAGAGACCCTTCCCAAACCCTAACCTAACCGTTTAGCTAAATTAACCTTCCACCCAGCCTGGTGCTCGCTCTGAAGGCCCCTAACCCTACCCCCTAAACTGACCCAAGACCTAGCTCCAGCACGTACAGCGCCCCCCAAACCACGCCTCTTTCTTCAGCAGCTCTGATGGCAGAGCTACGTCCTTGTGGCGCCCACATCCCTTTGATAGCCTTTCTTTTCCTAAAACTCCCCCTACCCACCATCCCCCCCACCAGTTACAAATGACCCCTATAGCCAGGCAGAACCAGAGAATCTCTCCCCAGCTCCACCACCACTGCGGTCGTGGCTGAATTTATGACAAACCCCAAGATGAAGCTGCTTGTTTCATGGGTGTGATGCTGGAGTGTTGTGTTGGAGACGTGGTAGGGGAGAGAAGGGGCTCCATAACCTCCGGCACCTCTGAAAGGTGCGGTTACCCGAGGAGCCCAAAGCAGCGTGGCTCATCTCGGCTCTTCCCCTCTGGCCCAAGCTGCCTTGGTTCATTTATCGTTTGGTTTGTCGCAAATGGGGAGATTTAGCATATCGTGTCAGGAGACGGTGTCCCCAGCACCAGCAGCTGCTCATCTGCAGCCCTTCCTGCAAGGCCCCGTCATGGTCCCTCTGCTGGGCTTTGGTGGGGAAGGGGTAGGGCTGTGCCCTGGGGATGCTCACGCCCGTCTCTGCCATCCCCCTCGACTACCATTTTCATTTCTCGACACGTGGAGCACAGCTGCTTGTTTCTGATCAGCGTGGGGTCTCTCTGGTTCCCCCCGGCCTGTGCGGAGAGAGAGAGACAGAGAGAGGTGAGGAAATGGTGGGGAATCTGGGGCCGCAAAGAACTGGGTCAGGGGTGGAGGGGTGAGAGAAGTAACCGTTATTTCTTCCATGAAACAGAGATGGACACTTCGGTCTCAGCCCCATCCCGGTGGATATGAAACCCAGGCTTGTCTGTGGCTGGTAAATTCAGAGAGGGTTTAGGCAGGAGGGGTTGAGCCACAGACTAAACGGTGACCTTGGGCCCCTGCGTACAGTGGAACAGGAATAAGACAGCTGGCAGCGGGGGTGGGGCTGGGGGCTGAAATCCAGCTAGGTCCCTCTTTCCAACCCGAGCACCCAGTCTGAGGGGCTGCGCTCTCTCGTGGGTGACACACTTCCTACATTTCATACAAAAGTTCCACCATCTGGACTAGTTGAAGACCTCTGACGGCCTGAGAAGAATCAATAGGAGACTTCTGCAAACCTCCTTTCTCTGGTCCCTCTGAAATCCTACCCTCTTTTCTCACGCCTTCACTTTGGCCTGACATCAGCTCTCAAGCCTGCACTGCCCAGCACCACGTGGCCCTTCTGCACCTCCCCGGAGCCGCCGATCAAGCCCTAGGCAGAACCGGAGCTGGTGTGTGGGTCCTGAGCCCCCTCTCTCCCCTAGAGGAGGGAGGCAAAGAAACCACCAGCCCAGGGAGAGTGGGGCACCCCTTCTGCTCACTGGAACCCCTGCTTTCTTTCTGACTCCACTTGTGCCAAAGGGTGGAAGAGTGGGCTTCGGGGCGTTTCCACCTGAAACACAGGCTTCTCATTCGCATGACTGATGAAAGCTTGGTTAGGGAGCAAATGGCAGCTTGAGGTTAACATTCTGTCTGGGGATTCTCTTACCCTTCCCCATTCACACTGACACCAGAGTCGTGAGATAGGTTCTTAGGAAGCATAGAATTCAGGGGAGAGGAGGGCCACAGGGACAAGCAGACAGTCTCCAGGAACTGAAGGCTCCTCTTCCATGTGGTCGAGTTGGCGACCTATCACTGCAGGTGTGCACGCCTGTGCCCTGACCTGCTCCTGGGCTGCCCTGCGAGGTGTGCGGAACAGGAAGAGGAGGAATGTGTCTGTGCAGCGTGGGCAGTGAGTGCCTGGGCTGGGCTCCTAAGGTGACTTTTGCTGGATTGTCTCGTGAGAGACACGTGTTGCTTGCGTGCGGCATTATTGGGGATTGAGGACTGTAAACGATGTACCACGTTTGATTCTTTTGACAAATATTTAAAATACATTTCAAATTTACAGGCCATTTTCAAAGAAGCAACTCAGTATCCCCACGCCGTGGGCTGGCATGTGAAAGCATGAGTGGGAACGGCTAGATTTATCACTCGGCAACAAACCTTCATCGTGAGGCCACCACGTAGAGGGCGCTGTGATGGAGTCACAGAGATGAATAAGAAGGTTTCTGGCCCAAAGGAAGACCAGGGATGAATACAGACTTATGTATTTGTCCATTTGCTACGTACTGGGGACACCAAGATAAAGAAGACACAGCTTCTGACTGCAAGCTGCTCACCACCCAGCAGCCTGGGTACCAAGAAGTGTGCTGGTGTTGAAGGGCAGAAATATACTGAGGCCACAGGGGAGCGGAAGGGAGGCGCTGAGCTCATCTGGTGGGAGTGGGGCGTCAAGGAAAGGGTCTGAGGAGGGTTGAAAGAACAGGCGGTGCTCAGGTAGGTGTTGGAGGTGCTGAGCAAGGAGGGGGGCGGCATTCCAACCTAGGAACGCTGTGCAACAACATGGAAGAAAGACCTGGCCAACCCGCTCCAGGTAAGTGAGGACAGCCTGGAACGGCCAGTTGTCTGTGGGAGGAGGGAGGAGGGAGGCTGGAGAGGACCCCCCCATACCCTGCCCACCATCAAGCCCATCAAGCCCCCACTCCCACCCCTCAGGGCTGACTCCTTTACTCTTCTGGGCTGATTCAACCTCCTACCTTATCTTCCCTGTACCCTGGGGGTGGGATCTCCTGGGGCCCAGGCTTTTCCCTCTGTCCCTCACATCTTTCAGTTCTGAGACTAAGACACTGTTCTCTGAAACTGCGATTCAAGCCTGGATGCACAAGGTAACACTGAAGAAGCGAGGATGCTTCTGGGCCTTCAGCAAAGAGAGCGACTGCGTCCCACGTGAGGAATCAGGAAGGGCTTCTGGAAGCAGCATCTTTGTTTGGTTTGAAAGGATGAGGAAGGCCTGGATGCTGGAGGTGGGGTGGGAGGGTTCTCAGGCAGGTTTGGTTTTAGTCGAGTTAGAAGCAGATGCTTGTCTTTCCTGCAGTTGATTCTGCCACCTTTTCCAGACTTCTGGTTTCTGCATAAGAGTACACCAGACCCCACACGGACTGGAATCACGGGGTTCATGGCAAACCAAGCAACAAACACGCATGGTGCACGGCAGGAGCTTGCTAGGTGAATGACAGCTGAGCCTGTGACTCCAGAGTCCCCCACCACGATGACTGTCATCCTTTGGAATCCGAGGGAAAAAATGCCATATATATTGCCTTATCTGGCCTTGTTAACTCCTTACCCTTTATGATATAGCTTAGATGTTTCTTTCTCAGAAAATCTTTCTCCTGACCCCCTTACCTGGGTGCCCGCCTCTCGGGGTCCATCACAGATTTGGTATAACTCTTGTAGCAATTTGTACTGTTATTCTTTTATTTTTTTAATGTGTTTGTTTCCTCCGCCAGGCTGAGAGTTCTTTTTTTTTTAAATTAATTAATTAATTAATTTATTTATTTATTAATTTATTTATTTATTTTTGGCTGTGTTGGCTCTTCGTTTCTGTGCGAGGGCTTTCTCTAGTTGCGGCGAGCGGGGGCCACTCTTCATCGCGGTGCGCGGGCCTCTCACCATCGCGGCCTCTCTTGTTGCGGAGCACAGGCTCCAGACGCGCAGGCTCAGTAGTTGTGGCTCACGGGCCTAGTTGCTCCGCGGCATGTGGGATCTTCCCAGACCAGGGCTCGAACCCATGTCCCCTGCATTGGCAGGCAGATTCTCAACCACTGCGCCACCAGGGAAGCCCCAGGCTGAGAGTTCTTTAAGAACAAGAATGTATCTCACACATGTTTGGATGTATAAGAGGCTGACTTCCAATTTTCTCACCACCGAGAACTCTTTTTATTATTTCTTTCCCCTTGACTCAAGTTTTGAAAGCTTGTGATCACCACGGGAACTACCCTGCGTACTCCTAAGTCCTTCTCCTGTTTATGTTGATCAAACATGTATAACGACAAGTACAAGTTTCCAAGGGAAGTACTGATGAACACCACTGACCTGAAATAGGACAGGAATCTAGAACCTGTCTCGGAATCGGCACACAGTAGGCATTCAACACATGTTGGCCGAATGAATGAATCAGTGTGAGCGTTTTAAGCTATCAGGTATAAACAGAGACATGACCAGCATACATGTATGTCCATAAATCCCTACAAGACACACATGTGTGAAGATCACTATTATAACAGCACTGTCCTCAGGGAAACATTACAGGACATTTGTGTGCAACAAATTCATCTGTACCGAATTCTTAGGAAACGCAGAGGCTGGAGGCAAATTGCTCGGCTCCAGACCTGGCGATGAGAGACTTGGCTGTGGTCAGTCACAGAAACGCCCTGGGCCTCCCATCCCCCCGGGGTGCTGCTGGTTTCTGCGGCCAATAGGCCAGAGGCCAACTCTACTCCTGCCCACGCTGTCTATGGAGAGAAGAAAAAGTCTTTGATGTGTGGCTTCAGTCACCTCTGCCAGGAAAGTGGCAGTGACCCCACCTGAGACTCGCTGTCAGCCAAAGCCTCAACCCTGAGAAGAGCCAGTGCATCCCTCCTCACTTGGAGAGGCGGGCAAGGGCCCTGGGGCTGTCTGTGCAATGTGTTTGTTAGGCAGCCGTGATGGGCGATCCTGCCTGGCCGGTCTACAAAGCAGCCGACGCAGACAGTTTGGGATTCTGAGTTCTCCCTGGGCCTCAGCTTCCTTCCTCAGCCCTGAAACCAAGGCCTTTTCCTTCCGCAGCACGTCCTTCTCACTCCCGGTTTCCCTCGGGCCCGCTCAGCACACTAGCAGGAATGGAGAGTGAACTGGCCGGTGGTTCTGAGCACAGGCCCCCAAGCTGTATCATCTGTACAGTCAGAGCCACCAAGAAAGGAGGCTCGGAAACGTTCATGGGGTTCTCGTTTCCCCAGCAGCTGTCCCCAGGAGAGCAGATGGCAGTGTGACAGGAGAGCCACGCCAAGGCATGACGCAGAGCTCAGCCGGGCCCCAGAAGCCGAAGCCTGCTCTCCACACTTCACACCTGGAAACACCTTCATACCTGAGCTCAGTGTCTGCTCAGGTGCCTAAGCTCCGGCTCGTGGCCCAAGTCCTTGGCCTCCTGGAATCTTTGGGAAAGAAACAGAATTGTTTCTCCCTCTCCCTCCCTCTTCCTCTCCTCTGTCTCTGTCTCTCTCTCTCACACACACACACCTGTCCACATAACAAAAACTGAAAAATGTAAGCACCAGATGGCAATTTTAAAAATAGCCATCACAAGCATGAGTCGAGGGGCACCAACAAATCTGCCTCTGATCTCGCCCAACGCCTCTGTTCCTTTCCTCCTTCCCTCTCCTGCCTTAACTGGGAGGCACCTCGTCAGTCACCTACTTCAACTCTTTCATTGAACACGGTGAGGAAACTGGCCCAGAAAGGTTAAGAGATTTGTCCAATAGCACGTACATTTAGTTTCCATCAGCCAGAAAATTCTTTGCATCAAGGGTCAAAGAAAGACTACCTTTTCTCAGGAGGAGAGTGGACTCTTAGGGTCCATATCAAGACATAATGATTCCTGTATCCCTTAGGATCCAAAAAGTAGTGGTTGGAGAACTGTTTTCAATATTCAAACAAAAAAACCCCTATCATAACTACACATTTTCCTGCTCTCTGACAACACCAACCATCTCAATTAAAGAACAAAGCTGAACATAGTTTTAAAATTACTCTTGCTGTTCACTAGGAAAAATTTCCAACATACACGAAATGATCGACAGCCATGTACTTACCATCCGGACTTGTTAAACTTGGTTTTTATTTCATTATTTATATCATTATTTACATTTAGATCATTATTTCAGGTCAGTGGTATGCATCAGTACTTCCCTTTAAACGTTGTACTTGTTGTTGCATGTGTTTGATCAACAAGAGGAGGGATGAGGAGTATGTGAGGATGTTTCCCTGGTGGTCGTGAATTTTCAAAAACTGAGAGTCAATGAGAGAAAATAATAATAGAGTTCTCAGTGGTGAGAAAACCGGAAGTCGCCTCCCATATGTGTTCCCAGCCACATCTCCACTGCAGTGTTGTCACCCCGGGGCTTTTTGTCACAGGTCTGCCAAAAGCAACATAAACAATGCTCTCCTCTTTCCCCTGACTCGTTAAGGCTGGAACAATAAAGCCAGTCAAGGAGAGTAGCCGGGGCTGGGGGCAGGAATGGAGGGAGTGGGGGGCACTTTATTCTCCTCAAAGAATTGGTCACAGCCAACCCTGCAAGCAGGCAAAGAGGCTCCAGGGGCCCCCCCTGCAGTTCCCCGATCAGCCCCGCGTCGGCTCTGCCTGTCCGTGAGCTCTAAGTCACCTCCCGACCTCAAGTATCCAATTATCATGGTTCGCTTTCTTCTTTCACGGCATCCGGAGGAGTCCTGAGTCAAGGCCTGGAAAAGGCAGGTGAAAGCCCTGCCTAGTAAAGAAGCTGTTCCACAGGTGTTTAAATGGGGAAGTGTTTAGGCCTCATTTCTCTGTCTTCATTTGCTGTTTTTCTTCTTTGGTAGCTCCGACTCTCCTCTTCTGTTTCCTTTTTGGTGTCTGTTGTCCCCTGACCTCTCTATGTGTCTCTGGCTTCTGCTGTCTTGCTCTTTGTCTCCCTCTCCCTGTCTTTCTGTCTCTGAGCCTCTGTTTCTTCTCTGTCTCTCTGGCTATTCACTAAGGCATCCTGCTCCAGTCACACAGAGACTCGCCCCTGCCCTGGGAGTGCTCCTGGGCAGGACAGAAAGGCCGTTTGGAATGTGGATGTTCGAAGTTCTGCCTTTTGACCTGTGATGGTGAGGAGGAAGGGAGCCAGGTGGCAGGACCTTTGCACCTGTGCCCTGGGGCCAGGACCTCTAGTTGGCTGCGGGGCTACCACAGCTTCCAGACAGGTCCCTGATTTGGAGGAGTAGGAAGAGATAAGAGACGGTGCATTCCACTCCCACAAGGTACAACACAGTTTCTGTCTAGAAAGGAGCAGCGCACACATGCAGGCCTCGTGCTCGCAGCCGACTCTGGGGGCTGCATTCAGATCTAAGGAGGTCTGTGTGGCAGGCAAGGATCTGATGTGAGGCAGCTGCCAGGTGCCCCGACGGAACAGGGATCCCAGGTCCCTATGAAGGGTGGCAGAATATGCCTCCCCCAAATCTGCCACTTTGCCCTCAGCATCATTTTGAGCTAAGACACTTGGAAAAAACAGCAGGTGCAAGAAGGGTGCTCTGAGCCTCCTCCTTTTCTTCCAAAAATCAGGAGAAAAAACCCCAAATGGGAGATGTCCTAATACCGGGAGGAAAGCATCATTCTTATCTTCAAGGACAAGAAGTTGAAGCCAAGAGAATTCTGTACAAACAGACCTTTTCGAAGTAATTCTTGTCCTCCTTTAGCCTCCCCACAGTTTAGTTACTTTTCCACAATTGCCCCTCTTTTTTTAACCTACTATAAAAACATTCAGGTTTTGCCACTTTGGGTCTTCATTTCCTTATAAAGGGTCCTGTGTCACATAAAACTTCTAGTAAATAAATTTACATGCTTTTCTCCTGTTACTCTGTCTGTCAATTTAATCTCAGGCCCAGCCCCAAACCCTAAGACGGCAAAGGTACAGTAAACTTTTGTCTCCCCTACACCTGTTAGCCCTTCCAATCAGCAAGAGCGACTCTCTCTCTCTCTTTCTCTGGTGGAGGGTCAGCCCCCGACAGGGTGATGGTGAGGGTTAGGGGTTCATGAGGTACCGGAGTCTCCTGTCCCAGCAGAAGCGATGGACTTGCGACCTCCTGGGTCCGCCTAGAGACCAGTCCCCGCGGGCTCAGCCTATTGGCCAGGCCGCGGAAGCTGTTGCTCTTGGCTTCCATCTAGCGGCCGCACGTGAATATTGCAGCCGTGAAATTCTAAGCTCTGCTGAAGGGGGTGCCTCTCGCTCGACCCGCTTTCCTCCCCCGCCTCAGAACCTTAGTGCCTAGGATGGCACGGTGTACTGAGACCCAGAAGAGACCCGGACGAGGAGGCGCTCGGTAGCAGGGGAGAGCCTGTCTCAGTAAGAAGTTCAGAGACGAGTGACTAGAAGGCTTCTTGCTGGCTCTGCAGCAACAGAGGGGTCAGCCCTGTCTCCGCTCAGGCTCCTCCGTGCATTTCTTACCCACTTGCCCGTCCAGTCTAGGGTGTTAGGGGGATTCGTGCTTGACTCTCAAGCACAGCCCTGACTCCGCCACTTCTGTGCTTGTCAACCGGGAACGTTGGCACGTCCCCTCCGTGCCCGGGCGGGGTCCACCCCCCTCCTTAGGTCCCTCCCACTTCAGCCAGGGCTCCTGCCGGCCTGATTCCTTGATGTTCTGCCCGCACGCTCAGTCTCCCTGTCTCTGCTCCCCCGGCTGTTCCTCCGCTTGTGGAAAGAATATCTTCCAGATCCAGTGCAGATGCCGCTTCCTCTTGAATCATTCCCTCGCCCCGTCTCCGCTCGCCCCTCCCCCAGGCCACAGGTGACCTTTCCTCCCACCTCCTCTCGCCAGTACTTTGCCCCTCTCTCTCTTATTCCGCGGTTGCGTACCTGGCCGTCCGCACACTCATTTGTGTGGGTGGCATCTGACTTATTCTGTATCTGCGTTCAGCCAAGCGACACGAGGGCTCTGTAAGCGTTTATCCCCTGACACGGGGGCTCGTCCCCACCGCGGCTCACACTTGGCTCTGGCTGCGAGTGGGCACTGCGCCAGGGGCTCTCGGAACGCCGCTTCGCGCGCTGCCTTCAGTGGCCCTGGCTGTGTGACTTGTGATCTTTCGGGTGGAGAAACTGCTCTCATCCCCGAGAGTCCTCTGTCTGCCTCCACCTGGGGCAGATGCTCGCTGCACAAGCACCCCTGATGTGGGTACCCACCCCCCCGCCCCCTGGAGCGCAGCGTCCCGGAGTGTCACTCGGCAGCCAGTCGTGGCAGGTTTCCGTGAGGTGAAGGGGAGATCACGAGCTCTTAACGCGAAATTCCGTGGGTTTAGGGGGTTGTAGGTGGGAGACAGAGGGGTTCATGGTGGGTGGGGTAGGGGGTTAGAGACTGCAGAAAAGGGTTCGTTCTGGACACAGGCTAGAAGCAGTCTCTGAAGGTCTCAGGGAAGATCCCTCAATATGAATTTTGGGGGGTTCCCTTTTTTTTTTTTTTTTAAAGGTTTTTATTTGTTGATTGATTGCTGTGTTGGGTCTTCGTTTCTGTGCTAGGGTTTTCTCTAGTTGCGGCAAGCGGGCGCCACTCTTCATCGCGGTGCGCGGGCCTCTCACTATCGCAGCCTCTCTTGTTGCGGAGCACAGGCTCCAGACGCGCAGGCTCAGTAGTTGTGGCTCACGGGCCCAGTTGCTCCGCGGCATGTGGGATCGTCCCAGACCAGGGCTCGAACCCGTGTCCCCTGCATTGGCAGGCAGATTCTCAACCACTGCGCCACCAGGGAAGCCCTGGGGGTTCCCTTTTTGATGATTCTAACCTGATTCTTAGTTCTAGTGGACGGAGCGCTAAGACACTCAAGACAGGGTGCAGGAGAGGGGTTCATTCACATCTTTCAACAAATCTCTGTTAAACACTGACGATGATCCAGACTCAGGGCTGTGTTGAGGAGATAGGAAATGGCTTTGTACCCAAATTTTCTGTCATTCTAGAACTAGCTATGGGTTTTTGTTTTTTTTTTTTTAATTTTTATTTTGGCTGCACTGGGTCTTCGTCGCGGTGCGTGAGCTCCAGAGTGCGAGCTCAATAGTTGCAGCGCGTGGGCTTAGTTGCCTGCAGCAGCATGTGGGATCTTAGTTCCCCGACCAGGGCTCGAACCCACGTCCCCTGCATTGGAAGGCGGATTCCCAACCACTGGACCACCAGGAAAGTCCCAGGTTTCTTTTCAATTAAAAAAAAAAATTGAGTACCTTAGATAAGACATCTGGAGCTTGCAACAAAATTGGCAATTTCATATCCTTCTTGGATGAAACCAGAAAAGTGGCAGACGAATGAGGATATCTGAGGAATCAAAACAAGAGCAAGTTAGAACCGTAGTCCCCGGTTTGAAGAACCAGGCTCTTGGCTGTTTCAGAGAGAACCCTAGGGACACCCAAGGAGTTGCTCCCCACTCCGATCCAGGAGGGCCCAGGACATTTTGGAGCTGCCACAAGATTTTCCCTCTTTAGTCACTCTGGCTTCTCTGCCCCTTTGGTTTTGAACTAACCAATGCCAGTTCTAGATTGTCAGAGACAGTGTGCAAACAAGGCAAGAAAATAATTGTTCAGAAAAGCAGATGGATATTTAACTGATATTTAACAAAAGCAGTCCTCTCCTGCCTGCCCTGCTTTCTCAGTTTCTGTCCCTGCACCCTGAAACAATCCATCCATTTCCTCCCATGAAACATCTCCTTCCAACTACACTTTTCCTCTGGAACATTCCTTCTTTCCAGGCAGAAGGTGAGGCAGAGATGCTGCAGAGATAACATCAGTTCTCTTCCCAGGGTGACAGGCCCTGCTGGCTGCTGTGGTTCATTTTATTACAGCGTAAGGAGCCAGGGTGTGCAGGCGGCCTGAGCATTGTAAACAGCCTGTGTGTACAGCCCTGTGCCTGCCCCGGCCTCCCTAGAAATGGAAACTCACTCGGAACGCTGGTAGTTCTGCCAACAACACCTCTCCTCTCTTATGAGGAAAGATTTCATTGTCCCGTGTTCATTTATAAAAAAGGCATGCGCAGGGAGTTTGGTGTTCATGAGGCATTTGTTGTTTTATTTCTCCCACCATTTTCCTGGGCCCTGGGAGAGCGGGGAGGCAGGTCTGACCCAGCTCCTTCACTGCCTTTGTCTCTGATATGTGAACAGCTGGCCTTGGACTTGACATCCAAATGCTGACCAGGAGAGACCAGAGGCCACTTTAGAACTGCTTCAGCACACAATAATCTCAAACAAACAGGACCCGGTGTGACCTGAGGGCTTTCGAGACTGATGATGGTTGTGGCTTCAGCACAGTCAGGCCAACCTGAGAGAGACCTCCTGGAAGGAAGTGGTCTGTAGGCAGTGATCTTCAGACCCAGGTCTCACCTCCTCCAAGCCTGTAGGTGTGTTTCCAGAGCTCACAATTAGGGGTGCTCTGAGCACATTTCGCTAAATGTTCCTGTCTCTTTTTCAGACTGCTCTGTGTTGGAATTGCTTGTCCAAAGCTAGGTAATACTTAAAGCACATTCAGAACTTTCTAACCAAGTTCTCAAAAAAGGGTTTTGCCAAAAATAAACAGCTTGGAACTCAGAGCTTTGGCCACATGAAGAGTTTCCAATCCTTAGGAATTGTTGATACCTGAAGCATCCTTGCAAAAGACTTTCCATTCCTATCTTGTCCTTCTGAAAGCTCAGGGCACCTCACAGGTGCTGTCCAGTCGTTTTAGAATTCTTGCGAGGTAGATAAGCACCATGTCTCTTAACAAGAGTTGAGATTGCTGCCCAAATCCTCCCAGTACAGACATGAGTAGAGCTTCAGCAGACCATGTGAGGTAATTTCTCCTTGCCACTAGCTCAAGCATGTCTGGCTGCAGGAAAAACTACTCTTTCCCTTCTCAGCTGGCCGTCCCCTCTGACACTCGGGGACCTGGCTATGAAAGTGAGCAAGTTCTAAGGGTGATCAGTTGTGTTCTGGGCCTGGCTTTTTCAAGTCCCCCACCCTGAGTCCCCTCCCCACCTCCTACCAGAGGTTTGTACAATCAAGGAAAAAGGGAGCTGGGGGTGAGAGAGCCATGCATGGGGATGCTTTGCTCCTGGCTGCAGGGGCAAGTCTAAGGGGCTGGGGTGGGATGGGATAGTGGGATGTTACCCTATTTCGATGTCAGACAGGAGCCATTTCACACGAAAATCCAGATTTCTGCTATTGTTGGAAAACCCAGCAGATCTGGCCACTGGGGTCACATACCTGCAGGCAGTCCCAGTCCTTAAGGGAGGTGACCTCCCCTTCACTACAGTTCCCTTTGGCCAGCTCTATTCATTTATGCCGACCATCTGACTACCACTGTTATGTGAGTTTGTACCCTGCCCCCAATTAAAAGGTGCTAAATTGTCATTACTCATGGTGATCCTTGAACTGCTAACAACTCTTAATAAGAACTATGTTACCTGTGTTTTTATTTAGTAAATAAGCCTTTGGGTTTATTCAATCTCTGATTGCCTGCTTTATACTAAGACATTAGCTAGAGTTTAGATATATTCAAAGTTATGGAAAAAAAAAAACAAACAACAACCCAGAATCGAACAACAAACACTTCATAGGTGCTCTGAAAATACACAAAACTGTTTAGCTGCTTACTGAGAATGTGGTGTTTTAAACTACAGCAGACAAGGCAAAGGTACATGTTATTGAAGTGGGGATGTGGAGGGGATATCCCTCATGGAGAGTCATTTATCCATGGGCAGGAGGGTACGTGACAGTTACCAACAGGAGGAAAGACTGTTTTCAGAGAGCATAATCTCTCTAGCTTTCACACTCACCCTTCCTTTCATCCCCCCTTGGGGTGTATCACTACACCTGGGGATCAAAAAGGGGGGAGGAATGAGGAAACCCAGTTATTTCAAGTGGCAGCTCCCTACACATGAATTTCCCCAATTTTGAAAAATAGAAACGTGTTCCATAGCAGTTGGTTTGAAAGGGCAGGACTGGTGAGATTGGAGGAGATTGTCTCAAAGTTTAAATATAGGAAGTTGCTACTCTGTAAAGACAGGACTTTATGGTTCTAGACTTCTGATGGTTAAAATTTTAAAACTTCAGACTAAAGCAGGGAGAAAAGATGATGAAGAGGACAGAAGTCTTTTGAAAGGCAGTGTCCATGGGCAAAATTCTCTTGCATTGTTAAGTGGTGGTGGTACAGAGGGAGGTTAATTGAGGTCTTATCTCCTCCAGCCAGGCCAATTCTCAGGGCTCACTTTTGTCTTAGAAACCCTGGCCCTTTCTGGGTTTTGAGCACTTGACTTATGTCTCTCAACCGATCAGCTGTGCCCCTCAGATGATTGCCCCTAACCCTTAAGAAATCATCTTCCATGAGACTTTGCTTGAAACCTTTGCCCTCAGTGGCTGAGCTATTACCTTTTCGGGAGGCTGAGCACTAATGGCTTGTTTATGAGGCTGGCCTCACTAAACCACGGAATCTTGTCAAATCTTGGAACAGAAACCTGGAAGGAAATGGAAAGAGATCATTTTGCAGGGTTTATTGCACTTGGCTATTTCCGTCATTAGGATGATCAAAGTAAGCTAATAGCAGCTACACAGCAGTCAACACTTTACAAAGCATTTTTATGTTCCGTATTTGACCCTGTTGACTCTCCCATTAAGTAGCCAAGAGGAAATAGTGTTATCACCATTTTACAGATGAAGAAATCAAAACTTAGACAGTGCGATTTGCTGAGTCACACAGCTAGTGAGTGGATTTAGGTTTTCTGACTTTTGTGTCCACTACATCTTGTGTTCTACTATATCCCTTTGCTTCTTCATTACTCCCATCTGTTCATGCATCTGCTTGTATTTCCATGACCTCAGCTGAACATTAACAGCCACCTATTCAACGTGTCTGGCTGTTTTCAGTCATGGGGCCCTCCACCCTCATCCCTTCTAGGAGGCAGAGGAAAGAACTGCACTTTGAAGCTATAGACAATTGGATATTAATCTTGGTTAATCCACTTCCCAACTGTGTGGCCTTGGAAAAATCACAACATCTCTGAGCTTCAGTTTTGTCTTCCGTGAAAGGAGGACGATATCATCACTTTACAGGTCAATGCACAAGACAGAAAGCTTCATGAGGGGAGGGATTTTTGTCTGTTCTGTTCACCGCTGTATCACTAGCACCTAAAACAGTGCTCGATACTTGTAGATATTTAGTGAATATGTGTCCAGTGGATGCACGGATGCATGGGAAGTCCCTAGCTGAGGGCCTGAGTTCATAATAGGAGCTCCATCAAAGTAGCCGTTATAATCTCTCTTCTCCCAGCCCAGCCTCTCTCCCTTGCCCTTCGGACGCCACGTCCCAGTCTCCCCGTTGAGGATCGGCTTTCCTGGCTCAGAGCGTTCTTTCCGGGACAGGAGCCGGGAGTTCCTCTGAGAGGCCAGGAGGGGGCAGCAGCGACCTCGTGGCCGCGAAGGCCGAGGAAGGGCGCTCTAGCCGCGGAGGGTGTGGCGGCCCCGGAAGTGGTCGGCCGCCGACACGACCCCGGCGCCCCGGATGGGGAAGGAGGTGGGTGGCCGCTCTCCCCCGGGCCGCGCACCCCTACGAACTCGCGGGCAGGTGGGTTCCGAGTGGGAATCAGTGTCTCCGGACCTCCTCCGCCACCCCCCGCAGGCCCGAGGCTGGGTGAGGGGCGGCGGCGGGCGGGGGAGGCCCGGGAGGGGGAGTAGGGCGCCCGCGGAGACACCCTACCCTGCCCCACCCCCGCCCCGTCCCCCGCCCTGCGGGCGGGCGTTGCCCTTTTCGGCGCCTCTGACCCTCCAGCCCCCGCGGCTGCCGTGAGATCCCCGGGCTGGGGTCCCTGCTGTAGTGAGGGGGGCTCTCAGGGTGTCTGGCTTGTGATGCAAAACCCGTCGTGCTCTCCATGGAAGAAATAAGGTCGGGCAATAAGAATTTTCCTTGCAGACTTGCTGCATGACCTTGGTATTTCTGACTCATAGTTTTCCCATTGTGAAAAGGGTATCATTATCTTTGATCCTCCCGAGTTTCGCCGTTAATAAGTAGGATGATAGCTCTTTAAAGGATGTTAAGCTCAGCTAAGGGATTAAGAATCTTGAGTCCTTGGTTTTGGTTAAATAAACCAAAAAGCTCATATCTTTCTGTATCGTGAGGTTTACTTTTGTCTTTAGACCGGTAACTTTTTTGTTTTTATTTTAAGTAACAGATGCCTTGGAGAGCCCAATAAAAGCTTGGAACCTAACCCTAGAAATTTGCATAAATTACAACTACAAATATGCATTGATAGGGTTTTTGAACGGTCTGAAGCCCACCTATAGACCTCAAGGATGTGAACTCCTGAGTTAACTGGTTTGGAGGCATAGGCTTTGGGGCAGAATTTTCGTTTGAATCTGGATCCACTATTTACCACTGTTAACTTGGGCTAAAGTTACCTAAGCACTTTGAATCTCAGCTTTTTTACTAGTTACAGTGAGGTTAATACTAATTTGCAAGGTAGTGGAGGTTAAATGAAAGAAGCTACGTAACACTCTTAGCACATAGTAAGCACTCCATAAGTGATAGCTGACAAGGGATTATAATGTAAAATCTGAAATGAAATTTTAATATCCATAATTATAAGATGGCCACCATGTGTATTCTGTTC
This sequence comes from Eschrichtius robustus, assembly GCF_028021215.1. Lineage (NCBI taxonomy): Eukaryota > Metazoa > Chordata > Mammalia > Artiodactyla > Eschrichtiidae > Eschrichtius > Eschrichtius robustus. Next base: position 129,900,508 of record NC_090826.1, on the reverse strand, counting down.
AGACTGCTAATAAACTTCTAATAAAGCAATAAGTTGGTTTGATTTTAACTCAGTCCTACCCTTGACCTTTCACAACTTTCATAGATTCATAGTCTCTCTTCTTCTAGGAACTTAGCTGTATTGTTCTGCCTCAGAGAACAAACTCATCTACTGTAGGCCTAGCCTGGGTTGCTGCCTTTGAAAGCAAGGGAAGGTCGGTACAATATCAACCACAGCTCAGCATGGAATTTCCAGAGAGGTTTTATTTCAAAACTTTATAAAGATCAAGAACCACATGGACTTCTGCAAGGGAGATTGAACTGGCCTGAGTTTGAGCGAAAGGATAATGTGTGCCCAGCCTGTAACTAACACCGAAGAGGCCAGGTGGCAGAAGGTCTTGTATGAGCGACAGCCTTTTCCTGATAACTACGTGGATCAGAGCTTCCTGGAAGAGCTCCGGAAGAACGTCTATGCCCGGAAATACCAATATTGGGCTGTGGTATTTGAGTCCAGTGTGGTGATACAGCAGCTGTGCAGTGTCTGTGTTTTTGTGGTTATCTGGTGGTATATGGATGAGGGTCTTCTGGCTCCCCATTGGCTTTTTGGGACCGGCCTGGCTTCTTCACTGATTGGCTATGTTTTGTTTGATCTCATTGATGGAGGTGAAGGACGGAAGAAGAGTGGGCGGACCCGGTGGGCTGACTTGAAGAGTGCCCTAGTCTTCATAACTTTCACGTATGGCTTTTCACCGGTGCTGAAGACTCTGACAGAGTCCGTCAGCACTGACACCATCTATGCCATGTCAGTCTTCATGCTGTTAGGCCACCTCATCTTCTTTGACTATGGTGCCAATGCTGCCATTGTATCCAGCACACTGTCCTTGAACATGGCCATCTTTGCTTCTGTCTGCCTTGCCTCACGCCTGCCCCGGTCCCTACATGCCTTTGTCATGGTGACATTTGCCATCCAGATTTTTGCCCTATGGCCCATGTTACAGAAGAAACTGAAGGCATGTACTCCCCGCAGCTATGTGGGAGTCACAGTGCTTTTTGCATTTTCAGCCTTGGGAGGCCTGCTGTCCATTAGTGCTGTGGCAGCCATACTCTTTGCCCTTCTGCTGGTTTCCATCTCATGTCTCTGCCCTTTCTACCTCATTCGCCTGCAGCTTTTTAAAGAAAACATTCATGGGCCTTGGGATGAGGCTGAAATCAAAGAAGACTTGTCGAGGTTCCTCAGCTGAGTTAGGGACCTCCATTCCGTTACTGAGACAAGCTGATAGACCAGCCTTCCAACTAGTAGGAGATTTGAAGGCAGAGTTCCATTCTGGAAGTGGCATAATGATGTGGGTGGGAGATCAGAGATCAAAAGAAAAAAATTACCCATAGACTTGGGCAGTGAAGGTGCTTATCCTTTCTGTTACTTTGTCGATGAAAAAGCTTCCTGGGGCCCTTTTGAATTATTGCCTCTCATTATTATTCTCTGTAACAAATGAAGTGATGTGGTTTCTGTTTATTAAAAAAATAACAACACATCCATCAAGTTGCCTTATGATTTTTCTGTGAGCAGAAGGCAGACAGAAGGGACATGAAGAGAGAGTAAGAGTATGTGTGTGCCTATAAAGTCACTTTTACCTATTGCAGTGAACTAAATGCAGGCTCTGTTATTTATCTACAGCTCAAATCCTAGAACCCTGGATGCTGTGTCCAGTTTTGTGGCCTGAGGTCACAGAATTGGTCACTTAACCTTGACTCACTGTTTTCACTTAGTTCTTACTGAAGCATGGATGCAACTAGCTACAAGGGGCGTATGATGTGTCATAATACACAAGCAAAATGTTGGGGGAATTCAAAGAGGCTGGAGGTCAAATTAGCTGGAGTAATGAGGAAATACTTATTAGAGGAGATGGCACTTGAGCTTAGTCTTAGAGGTCAGATGGGATTCAAGCAAGCGAAAGACGGTTTTGGGGCCAAGGTGGCAGAGACCTTTAGGAGCCAGGTCAGCAATCCGAGCAGGTGAAGCTGGCATGCCTTGTGTGACTAATGGCAGCTAGAACTATGGGGAGAACATGCCCTGTCCCAAGAGGGTAACCACTACTCTGCATGCCTTGACTGACCAGAATTGGCTTATAATTATTATTTAGTCCACATCAGAAAAAGGGCCAGGACTTAGTGGTTGAATATAGTAAAGAGTTGTATAAAATAGCTTTTGTTTTTTAATGTTTTATACACTTCCCTTATTTGAATGGATTTCCGATGATCAACTTTAGGGAACTCACAAAGCAACTGCGTCCACGTTGGTGAGCAGAGAGTTGCCCACATTTGAATCACTTTCAAAAATACTTCCTCAGTGGGATGAATGAATGTGCCTGTGCTGTCATGTTCAGCTCTTTCACACAATAGTATTTGGAATTACCCCGAGGCCTGATCCTCTTCAGTCTGATGGTTGTAGAAGTTCACCGTGGAGGTGGCAGGGGATGGGGTGTTACGGGCTGGATGTGAGGGTGCAGGGTGGGGCAGCAGATTCAGTTCAAAGAGAAAAGAGGTGACTGTGGGGAGAAGAATATTCCAACCAGAGTGAACAGTGTGTATGTCCAGGTGCACAGGGCCTGACTCATCCTGGCAGGAGAGGGGAGTGCAGAATGGACGGGCTGCGGTGAGAGGCTGAGGTGTGAGCGTGGTGAATACCTTGAATTACTGGATCCTGGAGTCAATGGCAAATTAAGGAGCTTTTGAAAAGGGATATAGGGCTCCCACCAAACACACTTTTGTGTGTGTGTGTGTTTATAAAATTCTGGTAGCAGGATTCAGGCTAACCTACAGAGGCTGAGCATAGGGAGCTCTTGTGGTAATAGTGAAAAATGAGGGTCTAGACTAAGGGTGGTGACTGTGCCAAGGAGGTGACGGTTCTGATTAGAGAGATTTTCAGAACTTAGTAAATTCATGTTGGACAATGGAAGGGGAAGAGAACTGGCGGGGTTGGGGGGAGGCTTCTGCCTTGAGTGGATTCTTCTTTCTAGTAACTATACCCTGAGAAAACAGAAGTGAGAACAGGTTTGGAAGTAAAGTAGATAAGAAAATAAGAAGCATGTTAAGTTCGAGGTACCTGAGATGGTACACCCAAGCTAAGGTGTTCCATGTGTAGTATCTGAAGGACATTGGTTCAGAATTCTGGGCATTATCTAGAAGGTTATTGAGAACAGAATCCAGTGCTTTTGTGTTTGTTTGGAATTCTTTGTACAGAATTGGTTGCCTCACAACCAGGCTATAGTGGAATTAGATCACAGAAGGATAACTGGAATAACCAAAATGGTAGGAATCAGAGGGAAAGCAAGCTGGCCTATGAAAACGGATTAGAGAATAGAACACCACAGCCTGGAAGGAAGCCTCGAAAGAGATACAGTCATTTCTATAAAACTATTAAGGGTGAAGGTGGATGTTATTTGCCTACCAAATCATGACTTATAGGAGGAGACACCCTTTGAAATTTGAACAGAGAAATTTAAGACAAATGAAAAAATAATTTTTTTTTTTTTTAGAAAGTAGAAGCCTAGTGCTTTTTTAAAAAAAATTAATTAATTAATTTATTTATTTATTTTTGGCTGTGTTGGATCTTCGTTTCTGTGCTAGGGATTTCTCTAGTTGCGGCAAGCGGGGGCCACTCTTCATCATGGTGCGCGGGCCTCTCACTGTAGCGGCCTCTCTTGTTGCGGAGCACAGGCTCCAGACGCGCAGGCTCAGTAGTTGTGGCTCACGGGCCTAGTTGCTCCGCGGCATGTGGGATCTTCCCAGACCAGGGCTCGAACCCGTGTCCCCTGTATTAGCAGGCAGATTCTCAACCACTGCGCCACCAGGGAAGCCCCCGAAAAAATAATTTTATACACTGTCTACATGTAAGTCTAAGAAGTTTCACAAGCCAGGGACATGAATGGGTTCCAAAAATTTTTGGGAAAAAGCGCACATAAAAAAGCCATAACTGTCTTTTAAGAAAGTGTTAAGGGACTTCCCTGGTGGTCCAGTGGTTAAGAATCTGCCTTCCAATGCAGGGGATGTGGGTTCGATCCCTGGTCTTGGAACTAAGATCCCACATGCTGAGGGGCAAGTAAGCCTGCGTGCTTTAGAGTCCACGTGCCACAACTAGAGAGAAGCCCGCATGCCGCAACTAAGACCCAGCACAGCCAAACAAACAAATAGATAAATGTTAAGAAATCCCAAGCCTTTAGGTGTTGCTGCCTGAAGGATGATGAGGCTCACTTACGGCATGCTTCTTCTCTGGGTTGCTGCTGGCATAGGGATGCAGGCCTACTTAACAATTGGGATGACCTAATGTGACAGTTCTTGGGAAAGTTACCTGTCACTTAAGTATAGTAATCCAGTCAGTCTTTTAAATTTAAACCACACCGAAAGGGTGCAAGTAGGATATTAATGATCTAAATTTTCAGAGAGTATTATGGCGTGTGTATGTGGGCAGGTGGGGGAGGGCAGGGAAGGGGAGAGGGTTAGGGTAGCTTTGGAATTAAAATCCCAACTTGTCAAATACTTGCCTGTATAAGAAGATGTACCCCTTCCTCCCAGCTCTGTTTTTTGTCACCCTAAGTTATAAGGAAGGCTGGAGGGTGGTGGTGGCAATTGAGAGCAAGGAGGGAGGGATGGGAAGGCAGTTTTGCCCATCTTTCCAAAATGGTACCAGGGATTGCAGCTGAGATGGAAGGATGCATGACAGGCAGAGACACAAGGCAGCACGTGTGCTTGATTTTTTGGCGTGATGCATGACTGGCACGCGGCTAGAATGCCGTGCAGGGATCTGAGTGTCGCCACACCACGGTGGTTCTGTGTGGCAATCAAATCGGTGTCAGTGTTATGCCTGTATGCTGTGTCAGTACTATAAACTTTTGAGTGTGCTTTTGGCCAGCTGGCTTAAATTATGGATGTAAGAATCACATAGAGCATGTTCAAGGAAGCATATGGAGCCATCATTTACATCGTTAAGCCAAAGGCTCAAGGTCAAGAAAAACAAAAACAAGCCAGCAGAGGGCATCAGTCACACAATTTTACAATATTTCAAACCCTTCGAATGCGGGAAAACAGGACTGGACACAGTGCCATCTTGTGGAAGTTATTGATGTTGCCTTTTACAATGAAATTCAATGTGTCTTGAATTGCACCTAGGGCTAAAGGCTAACTGGTAGGCAGTCGCTTTTAATGCTTTATCAAGCCCCTCATCATCCCCTTTATCCCTTATTCTCTTCCCCCAACATCTATTTATTTAAAAATGTATTGTCCACCTAGGACCACCGCTACTCACTTCTACCATTCGCATTTTATGATGTTTAGCCTCAGAAATTTATTCATTCAACAAATACTTACTGAACATTAACTACATGACAGATACTGTTTGTCCTGCGTGCTTGAGATACACCTACGAGTAAAAGGGACAAATTTCCTTGACCTAGTGGAGCTTACATTCTAGCAGGAGGAGAGAGACAACAAACATAAGCAGAAGGTAACAAATGCTATTGAAAAAAGAAGAAAAAAGCAGCAATGGTATTCAGTAAGGGGGTCAGGGTAGGTCTTATGGAAAAGGTAACATTTAACCAAAGATTGGAAGGAGGTGAGGGAGTTATCCAGATTCTCAGGGGAAGGGAGTTCCAGGCAGAGGGAAGAGCTGCTGCAAAGCCCCTGGCAGAAGACCGCATGGCATGTTTGGGGAATAGCCAGGAGTGGCCAAGATGGGGTGATAAAGGAGAGCAGAAGAGGAGGACAGAGAGGGAAAGTGGGAGGCTGGGTCACCTAGACACTGTAGGCTATTAAAAGGACTCTGGCTTTTACTCTGAGATGGGAAACACTGGAGGGTCTTGGAGAAAAAGAGGGACATGATCTGACATAAATTTTAACAGGCTCATTCTGGTTGCTGTGGGGAAGAGTAGAGCAGAAATAAGCATTAGGAGGCTCTGATATTAATCCACGTGGGGGATGACAGTGCCTCAGAGCAGAGTGATAGCAGAGGAAGTGGTGAAAAATAGTCACATTCTAGATATAACTTGAAAGTAGAGTCAAGGTCTTCCTGACATATTAGATGTAGGGTATGGATGCAAGAGAAGAATCGTAAGTGACTCTTATGGTTTTTGGCCTGAACAAATTGAAAGATGGAGATGCCATCAATTGAGACGGGGGCCAAGGGGATATGGATAAAGATTTTGGGGAGGAGGATCAGGAGTTCACTTTGGGGCATGTAGGGTGTGAAATGTAGACATCCAAGCTGAAATGTTGAGTAGGGAGTTGGAGATATGAGTTTGGGTTGTAGGAGCAATGTATGGGATTGAGATATAAATTTAAGACTTGTTGGTATATAAATGGCATTTAATGCTATGTGACTGGATGACATCACCAAGGAAGTTTATATATACAGAGGACTAAGAAATCCAAAGTAAAAGGTTGGAGAGAAGAATAAGCAAAAAGATTTGGAAAGCACAACCACTGAGGCAGGAGGAAAATCAAGAGTTTCGAGTCCTGGAAACCAAGTGCAGATGACTCAAGGAAGAAGGGGTGATCAACTGTAATCAGATCAAAATCTGAAAAATCAAGAAAGCAAGGACTGAGCATTGACCATCGGATTTAGCAAGGAGGAGGTGATTGGTGTCCCTTAAAAGAACATTTTTTTTGTGGAGTTGTGGGAATAAAAACCTATATGAAGTGGATTTAAGAGAGAATAAGAGAAGAGAAATTGGAGCAGCAAGTACAGGCAACTCTCTGGAAGTTTTACGTCAAAGGGGAAACAGGAAATAGGACAAAAACTGAAAGGGGAGGTGAGGGCAAGAAACTTTTTTTTTTTAAGATAGGAGAAATGACAGCATGTTTGTATACTGATGGAAATGAAACAGTAGAAAGTAATAGTTGATGTGAGAAAGGGAAGAATTAATTGCTGGGGCAATATTCTTGAGCAGGTGAGAGGTGATGGGATCTATTGCACAAGTGGAGGGGCCGGCTTTAGGATGGGAAGGGTTAGTTGATCTATGGTAGTATAGTGGGAAGGCAGAGAATATAGATACAGATGCTGGTAAGTGGGTAGATGGTTAGTGGATAAATGAGGTGATGGGAATCTTTGGAAATTCTTTTCTGATTGCTTCAATTTTCTCAGGGAAGTAGGAGGCAAAAAATCAGCTGAGATGTGAGAGTAAGGGGGAAGTGATGAAGTGAGGAGGTATGAAACAGTTCAGGACACTGGGAGAGTGAATGAACTAGGGATGCCTAGTATAATTGCCCAGCAGTGGTAAGGGCTCTTTTGAGAATGGTAGTCATGAATTTAAAGTGAAGCTTGGTTGTGTGTGGGTGTGTGTGTATTTTCCTAACCACGTACAGCTACATGAGTGCAAACTAGAGTAGACGGAGAGTTGAATTTACCCATGGTGGTGATTAATCAGATTGAGAGAAGGGCAAGGGAGAACGGTAGCTATGCATGGGCCTGATTATAATGGTTGACCGTGGAATTTAAGTTGGGTAAGAAGGAGAGTGAACCTCAAGAAGGGTGAAGGACAGGGAGGTGAGGGACAGGGCAAAGGTCAATGGATTGGAGGTTCAAGGGGTTTGCAAGACAGGAAGTAAAGGTCAGAGAATAGATAAAGACAAGGTTATGACTTTGGGAGTGAGCAGCTGAGGTAGGGTGGAGGGCAACGTCATTAGAGGAGCGAAGTCCAAGGAAATGAGAAGTGAGATGGGGGGCGGTGTTGGAAGGAATACCTACACTTAGGTAGAAATCCCCAAGAATTAAGACAAGAGTGGTACTGGAAAGAATGACAGGGAAACAGGAGCTAAAATCATCAAGAAATAAGAGAGAATGAACTGGAGATTGGTAGATAAGTGCAACCATGAGGGGTATGTGCTATAATCTGGTGCATGAGGTTCAAAGCTGAAGGTTTTAGGGAGGAGGAAGGAAGAATGGTCTGAAAGCAAAAATGAAAAACAAGGATACCTACCCCACGTGAGGCTCAGCAGTACAAGGGCTGTGGGAGACAAGCACCCCCTTTGGAGAAGGCTGCCCGGAAAGCAGTACGCTTAGAGCTGTCTTGTTAGACAAAGAAGGTGACAGACACGTCCAGAGGACAGGTTGAAGATTTAGGGGAAGTTTACTGATCATGGGCAGTGAATTATAGAGGGTACAGGGTAAAGGTTTCAGAAGTTGGAGAGGGGGGAGAAGAGCGTGGAATAGATATGTACTGCAATCTCCGTACAGGACGGCGGCCCAGCAGTCTAGTGCTTTTTGGCAGACTGACCTAGGCTGGGATAAAGAGCCGTGTAAGTCCCGGCGGGTTTAAGGCAGATGATGAGAATATGAGAGTTGGTGGGTAGGGCTGCGGAGATTTCTGGGGGCCTCCTTTTTACCTCAGAGGAGGTGTGGTCTTAGTGTGCAGGCATCCTCATGTCCTCACGAACATGTTTTTAATTGTTCCCTAATGGAATTCATGTGTTGATTCTCTGGGTAATGGACATATTGACAAGAGCCTTGTGGGGCTAATGACTAATTTCCCGAGAACCATGCAAACTTCCAACAGTGGGGCAGTGCCATTTGTAGTGTTCCAGAAAGTTGGATTCTGGGGAAAGTGATCAGAGCTGAAGTGAGAGCCAGGGTTTGACCGAGGTCCTGGGAACCATCAGGCCTGAGGAGGGACGTTCCTCTGACCACTGAGAGGGCGCTGGCGAGCTCAGCTGCAGGCAAGAGGCAGAGTAGAAACAGCTGAAGTTCTGTAGGAGTGAGCTAGCTTAGACCATGCCACTGCTTTTGGTGTCCTTCTTCTTTTACAACTCACAGGTGCAATTAACATTGGCTTGTTTACCTTGGGAACAGTGGCAATCACCAGCCAAATCAAAACACGATTTTCTTCCCAGATATATTACTGTGATTAACAGGAGGACTCCCCAGAGATAAGGTAGTCTGTTTCCCAACAGCCCAACATTTGCTCGGCACCTGGGGCCTGGCAACTCCACGGTACTGGTGCCTCCTTGCGCCCGTCAGGTGCCGCAGGGCTAAGAGTGCCAGAGGAAGGGGCTTAGAAAGGCAAATGGCCTTTTCTGTCACCATCCAGTGCCAATTGGCACCTGGGTTTCAAATGACACCCAGGATCAGCCTGAGTGAGGTCTTGTGCCCTAAACAGACTAGCTCTCCACTCTCTTGACCATACTTTTGCTGGGGTGTTGGAGCACATTGATTTTACCAGTGCTGAGGTCAGGGATACTGTCCCCTCGGGCCTCTGAGAGAGCTGGCTTGAGGAGTTGCTTCTACTTTCTCAAGCTCCGCTGGCACACGGCTCAGGCTCCAGGACAGCCCCGTGGCCTTGTGCAGGGCCCAAGGAACATTTGGACTCTGGTCGGTGAGAACACCGTGGGCCTCCCACTCTTTCTAAATTGCAGAATAAACAGATCTTTAGGCCCCAGGCAGCTATTGTGTATAAGGCTGAGAGTATTTTTGTCTTTAAAAGAGAAAAAAGCAGCAGGCAGAGGTAAGTATCTCCTTGGCTCTAACTGAAATACAGCCACAGAGAGGAGGACTGGGGGAAGAAAATAATAATAATAATAATTATTATAATTATAATAATAAAATAATAATAATAAAAAAAGAATCTGAAAGGCTAGTTTTTCCACTGTGTTATATGGAGCTTCAAAAATATCCTCTGTAAGGAAAAAAAAAAAAAAAAAAAAGGCCATGAAGAACCTAGTGGCAAGATGGGAATAAAGACACAGACCTACTAGAGAATGGACTTGAGGATATGGGGAGGGGGAGGGGTGAGATGTGACAGGATGAGAGAGTATCATGGACATATATACACTACCAAATGTAAAATAGAAAGCTAGTGGGAAGCAGCCGCATAGCACAGGGAGATCAGCACGGTGCTTTGTGACCGCCTGGGAGGGTGGGATGGGGAGGGTGGGAGGGAGGGAGATGCGGGAGGGAGGAGATATGGGAACGTGTGTATATCTGTAGCTGATTCACTTTGTTATAAAGCAGAAACTAACACACCATTGTGAAGCAATTATACTTCAATAAAGATGTTTAAAAAAAAAAAATATCCTCTGTTAGTCTGTTAGCAGCTGTTTTGAGAGGGAGGACCCACTTCAGTGACTTCTCTGTTACTGTCTTGAGGATCCTTAAGTCTCTTTGGCTCCTGGGGGCCAGAGGCTAAGGCTTTCTTTATTCTGTGCCTGCTCATGGCTTGTGTTCAAGAGGATCACTGAAGATGTGAACTGCAGTGAGAATCAAAACCTGATATAAAGTATTGTAAAATGTGATTAGATTAAGAACACTTCGAGAGTAGCAGTTTATAGTCTTGACTATAACAACCTGCCATCCGATCTTAAATGTTGACAGTATTGCAATTCGATAGAAACTTGTAGTATTAAAAAACAAACAAAAATAGGTATATATTATGGTATTGGAGGCAGCTGGTATGTCTCTTTAAATGGGGGACATACAGTGATGTGGTAGCATAAGCTCCATTTGATTTATTCAGATATAGACTCTGTAGTATTATAAAGGGCTATAGAAGTTTTTTTTCTTTTTCAGCAATCTTTTCTTTCTGTGGATGAGGTTCATGTCTTTAAGATGGACTCACAGCTGTGAAGACTGTGAATCTCATGGAACTGGACTAAAGATTCCAACATCCATTTTCTGAGTTTTTTTTAAAGAATCATACTTAGTGCTGAGTTATAAAACAGATGTTGGCAAGTACAGTCTTTTTCAAACTCTGGGATAAAGAGTACTGAAGGGTACAGGGTCTGAACCCACCGAAGGTATCCATGTTTGTACATGAACAGCTGAGGTTATTTCCTTATCTCCTCTTGGATTTCAACTTCTAGGATGTTTGTTGAAACACCCTTCAGTGTATATGTGGCTCCCAAGGCTTACAGACATTTATTTAACAGTGGAACTCCCCAAGGAAAGCATGGGACGTTTTATTTTTTCCTACCTTTAGTTCTCTTTTCTCCATCTCCTAGGTGTCCTGGGTGTTTCTAGCTGGAGACGGGGGGATTCTCATTCCCCTCGCTGCATCCAGTGGGAGACTGCTACAGGGTATCTTCTAAATCGAAAGCCTGTTTGTTGGAAGCCAAAGCAAAGTTAACAGACTACTTCATTTTCAATAGCACTATGTCTTTCTCAACCAACACTTATGTGATTCAGTCTTATACTATTCCATTAGAAATGAAAAGTTTGGTTTCTGATTGGCTGAAATAAGTTCTATTGTTCCCTTCTTTGTCAGAGGTCAAAATCACCACATTCTGGAATGTTAGCAGGCTTTGGGTCAAGCAGATAATCTGGTTCTAGGACTCAAATAACTGCGTCAGCATGGAAGTCGGTAACAGTTCTCCCTGGAAAAAAGGACCCGAATTTTCTTCTGTTATAGCTTATATTGGAATTGCTTATTTAGCTATTTTGTCAGCTACTTTTATCCTGTTTCTTATCTGGTGTTCCCAGTAACTAGGACATTCTTATGAATTCAAGAAATGATGCATAAATAAAGGGATGAGAATACTTAAGAAATATTATGTTTACTAAAGATATAATGGTTTGTTTCTCCCGAAGATCCTGAGTCAGTACAGTTCAACTATACTTCTTCAGCTCTCTATCCAATATTGAGGGTGGAGGTGGGAGAGCTGAGGAAGGGGATGTTATGAAACACAGATACACTATGAGCAGTAAATATGAACAAACCTCAGCATAGTTTAATTTTACTCCAGGCTGCTTCCTTCCCCCTCCCATTCGAAGAGGAGGCCCCCTTTCTTCTCGCCTATCGAATGTGAGGAAGGGGCCATACCTAGTTGTTGAGGAGACCGAGCAAGATTGCCAGGGAATCATTTCATTCTGCTCTGACTCAAGCCTTACTTTCTCATGGTCATCAGGTCAGTCTAAGTTTTAAACATCTAAATGGTGTAACACTGCACATAAAAATAAGTTCAAGTTTAAGACAAAGTGGAAAAGTACCAAACACTTAAAAAAGATGAATTGGCGAAAACCTTCCTGTTGACAACCTCTGTGTTTGCGGAGGTGGTGTGATGTAATCCAGGAAAACTGGGTCTGTTGGGATGAGCAATGCTATCAGATGAGAATGCTACCCGATAAGAATACTGATGAAAAGGAATTAAATGCCTGGACTGAAGGTGAAGGGAAGGGCAACAAACTGCGTGCTGTGTGATATTTTGCGTCAATTCAGCCGCCTCCAGGTGAACTTGAGCTTCCGTTGATCCCCAGCTTTGGCGCCTTTGAATTTCCTTAGTCACGAGCGCTTCTAACTCACAGTCACTGAACTTGAGATGCAAGTACACACCAACGTAACGTGCCATATGAAAATTTTCACCTGAGAAACTGCTTCTGCATTTTGGGGAGGAGAAAATAGTCCTTAAAAAAGATTTTTACAGCCCAGAGAAAGGGCACTGGTAGTGAGGGTCCCCCATTTTTTTTTTTATAAGCAGATATTCATTTTTAATTATTATTTATTTAGTTAGTTAGTTTTGGCTGTGTTGGGTCTTCGTTTCTGTGCGAGGGCTTCCTCTAGTTGCGGCGAGCGGGGGCCACTCTTCATCGCGGTGCGCGGGCCTCTCACTATCGCGGCCTCTCTTGTTGCGGAGCACAGGCTCCAGACGCGCAGGCTCAGCAGTTGTGGCTCACCGGCCCAGTTGCTCCGCGGCATGTGGGATCTTCCCAGACCAGGGCTCGAACCCGCGTCCCCTGCACTGGCAGGCAGACTCTCAACCACTGCGCCACCAGGGAAGCAGCACCCCCCCACCCCACCCCCCGCCGCCTCTCTTTGCCAGGGCTTGTCTAAGTCAGCCAGGAAGTGAGTGGACCACCAAGTCCTGATCAACAGGACTTTACTTTCCTGTCCTATAGTTTTTTTCTTCATATGCTAAAGTGAGGCACATTCAGAAGTGATCTCATCCAAGATGAGATCCTTTAAAATTTTAATTTAGACCAAGTAAATCTTCAAAAAGAAAACTCTGAATTAAATCTCAAACCTTTAGGGAGCCTTCAGATCTCATATTTGGCAGGATGGACTACATTACCTTAATAATAAACATTTTATTTGGATAAATTTTTGGGATTTGTTTTTAACAATAGCTTAGAATTTCAGTGTTGGAATTACCATTTGAGGATTAAAGTATAAAAAGTTATCTTTTCCCCAAAGCTCATATAGATTCTATTCTTCCAGTACTTTACTGACATCATTAAGAATCTTCTCAAGGTGGCAACATTTCCTTGTCTTGTACTTTTATTCAAATGATGTGTTTTTTCCCCTGAATTTGCCAAATAGAATGTATGAGATTGATGTGTTTCAGACCGACAATTTCTCCCATAATCATACATATTTTATCTCCTAGAAAAATAATGAAAATAGAAAAAAGGTCTTGGTGCAATAATAATTATTAATGGGATTCCTGGGGGCAGATTGAAATTATTCAGTCCTCTGTGTCTTTTCTAGACACCCAGGATTTTTACTTGTTTCACTCTTCTATTGGACAGACATTTCAACTGAAGATAGATTATTTTTCTCCACCAAATAGCATCCCCAATCACAATGCTTTAAGAACTTAAAATCAATCATTTTCAATTTAAGCACCTTAAAAGGTCAAATTATGTATTTTTCACCTTACATGGTTTTAGTTGAAACAAACTCCTATTTTAACTCGGATCTTCTTTAGAAAAAGAGACAACACACTTCATTTTTTATATAGAATAAACTTTGTTTTTATTATAGACATGGATCAAAAATAAAAGTTTTTATGTACATATGACATATAGTGCAAATGAAAGGCTTTTAAATACCAAGTATAGACATATTGTCGGAAACAAAAGGAGATGAATGATGGGGGTTAGGATGGTCGTCCGGGAACTGCAGGAGGGGGTCGCCTAGTGAAAACAAAACAAAAAACAAAACAAAACAAAACAGAAGAAAAAGAAAAACACAGATGCAGAGGAAGAAAACAATGTTTAAATTAGAAAATAAATCCAAATAAGAGCATGCATAAATATCCCACAAAAATCAAACTCAAATCAGACAGAAAACATGCAGACATGCAGGGGAAATGAGAGAACATCACATGGCATTGTGAGCAGCTCCTAGGATGTTTCCTTGCTTCCAGCCATGTGCTAGGTATAAGCCATTTGAACCCATGCCAAAACCTTGTTATTTTGTACCATGGAATGATAAATCCATGCAATCGTATTCAGGAGAACTGGGAACAGTACAAGAGCCGCATACCTTTATAACTTGAGTATTTGTTTCCCAACCCTGATTTTGTGACATTCGGTTATTGCCAAAGATTTCCGTAAATGTTGTGAAATCTCCATAGGGGGAGAGGGAGTTGATATAGAAATATGACAGGTGAGATTTCTTTAAGATGAGGGAAAGTAGAAGGCGGCAAGGGATCAAATGAGCAATGTAATCACAATGCAGAAAATATCTGGGGTCGATCTTGGAGAAAAGGATTTGTAAGTAAGAATTTCCTTCAGGTGAAATCCTGATGTGATAGCCTTTCCAGGCCCAGGCAAACTATGAGGCTATGTCTGTTCCATGGTGACCCCAAAGACTTTGGGTAAGGTTTCCCTCTGTCTTAGAGTTAGGTGCAACTGAAGTTCTTTTTTATTCTGAACCAGGTCCAGGGTAAATGAAATTTGGTTTGCTGGCTCTTTCTCCACATCCCTAGCCTGGCCTGCATCTTGTCAGGCCCACTGGTGGTGAAAGAAGGACCCAGAGTTTTGCTTCGTTTTGACATCAGCCTCTCTGGATGATGGGCTGCTAGGGAAGATACAGTAAACGCTACATGGCAATGGACAGCTCTGTAAGTAGGTAAACAGCAGGCCCAATGAAGCTTTCCCACGGGTTTCCAGCAGAAGTCTACATTTAATTTCCTCTTTCTAGCCCAACTGGTAATGAGCTCAACATTACAGCAAGCCATAGAACGGCAGGTTAGTTCACTACCCTACTCCCTGTGGGACTTCTTTTTGGCCACTCAGCCAGGTGTTCAACAACATACTCACTTCCATCTTACTTCTGTAACACTTCAGTGAGTGGAGCAATGAAGTCTACAAAAAAACAAAAGCAAAAACGAAAGCAAGCTTCTGTTTCATCTTCTATGAGATGTTAATGGAGCCATACTGACTGGGCTATTTCTGAGCAGCAGTAAAAAACGACCTTACCTTCCCCAAAGTCCAAGACCAATTTTTCTTTGGTCCAATTTAAGCTGGCTGAACTTAAGGAGGCCTCCTATCCATTTAAATGATGAAGAACCTGTTATTGGTCTGCAACCTTTCAACTGCGGTGGGGTGGGGGTGGGGGGTCTGCAAGCCTTTAGCTTTAGAGATCCAGGTAATGGTTATCCCTGGTGATTTCATGAAGAAAGTGTAATTAAATTCCTGTCAGGCTCAATGAGATTTATCACCTGCCCAGCAAACAGAAACTATTTTTGAGTTCTGAAGGGGCTTTAGAACACTTTAATTACCTCAGCAGGGTGGGGAGGTGAGCCATTAAACTGAACAGCAAGTCCACAGTGCTAAAGGGACATTTTGTCAGCATATGCCAAAGCACTTTTCTGTTTGAGCTAGTTTGGTGTTCTAGTCTAGAAACAGGATCAGAAACTTTATGTCTTGGAGTATATTTCATGGACAGCTAGAGTGACATCTATCCCCTTAGCTCTTTTCTTTCCCTCTTCACTCATCCTGTATCTAACTTTCCTCTTGTTGCCAAAAAAGCATTGCTGGTGATGACACCATACACTGGCACAGAGTTACTTCTATTATGGGTCTTGGCAGTTTGGGTTTTTACTATTTCTTTTCCAGAATTTTCCGTATTACTTAACACAGTGCTGAAGTGCTTGAAGGTCACGTGCTGAAAATATTGGGGCTTTTTATATGAAGGGCTACAAAGTTACCTTATACCATTGCCACTTCTAACACAAAACTTGAAGTATTGAGTTTGGAACACTGAGTTGGGATACTGAGTTGCTAACACATATTAAAGTTCATCATACTAGCATTCACCATACAAGCAAATTCTACCTACTCAAGATTATAATTTCAGGTTATACCTCCTTAAGCTTTCTGAAAAATAACTTCGGAGAATCGTTTGGCTGAAACAGGAAGGTAAGGTGGTAGGAAAAGCTGTGTGTGGAACATGGGCATAATTCATATATAAAAGTCTCCAGTATTAAGAAGAATGATGAATTACCCACATTCTCTTGGATCTACCTCAGTGCTGCAAGCTGTTCCTAGGGTGACATTCCTCTGGCAAGAGCCCTGGGAAGGCCTTCCTTATAACTTTTTTCTTTTCTGTTACAATCTCACAAAACATTCCCTGCTTGTTTTCTTTGCCCATCACTTAGATAACTTAATATCCCAGAGCAGTTGGTGAGCCTGAAGGCTTGGGAAAGTGAGACAAGAAAGGCATAAGAATAGGCGTTCTTCTCAATGCTTTTCTGCTGATCTTCACTTTTAAAGTCAACCTAGATCCCTCCCTTTACAAGAATACTATGGGGGTAATGTAATTAATTTAAAGGAGCTTTTTTTTTGGCGAGTGAGAGAGAAAAGGTAATATTGAAAATGATCTGAGTCCTCCACAATGCCCCCCTAGGACTCATTGCATGTCTGTCTCTATCTGCTTTCACGCCCCCTGTTCCTATGTGACCTACCTCCTTGGATCTCCCCAAGCATCAGAGCTCCAGGAGGGTGGTCCTAAGCTGGGAGCTCCAGTTGCCATGACATTTGATTTTATCACCCAACTTTGTGTTAGTGACAGTCTGTACTGGGACAATCTCACTCAATGCCTTTCCCCTCTGGCCTAAAGCCACTAAAGCAGTGTTTCCTAAGGCATGTACCTCAGAACGCTAGTCCCGTGAGATGCTCTATGAACAAAGCATTGATGGTCAAATAAATCTGAGAAACATGGAGACACTAGCCCTGCCATCTGATATTAAAGCTTCTATAGAGTCTTCCAGTAAAGAAACATCTAATTTTTAGTCATCATTTCCCAAGCATAGTCAATCAAGAAATCCTTGGTGTATGTGTGTGTAAAACTTATTAAAATCTCATGGAATGGACTCCGGGAAACTTCAAATTAAGGTTGTAGTTTTAGCCAACATCTCTTGCATGTTACTCTAAGTATCAGTCTGCCTCAGTGTGAAAGAACACCAAGAAATGGTCTTAAAAGTGGCAATGCCAGGTGTGTGATGAAATTAGTACTTCTCAGTGTGAAATTTAAAGGTTCCAGCTGAAAAGCAAGAATCTTGAAAACTAATTGAGCAGATACTTACATTGATGTCAGAACTATTTTTAAAATACAAATGGAAATTTGCCAGATAGTTACAATAAGGTCCTTTGGTTTTGGTAATTTCTACCAGGAACTATTCTGAATACAGAATCGTGCAGTAAGACACACACTCACAGCACAGTGCACAGCATGATTCGCATCCTGACTCTTTCTTCCATTAAAAAGCTTCCTTTGAAGGCACAGATGGCTCCACTCATGGAAGATGTATAGACATGAGAAAGAAATCACAACAGAAAGTGTGAATTAACCCAACAGTCTTTCCAATTCATCTTTTCACAAAGAGCACACCCTGAACACAAAGGGAAAGTAAACCAACAATTCTCCCCTCCCACTCCCTTCTTGTCGGCACAATCTGAGTCTATGTATGTTGATAAGGGACCTATCATCAAAACTCTTGTAACAAGGAATCTTTCTCTATTCTCTGGAAACTCAGGATAAGGACGTGTGTAAGACTGAACACTCTTCTGTTCTCTTAATATTGGGGAAACTGAAAGGGGTAACTTCTCCCCTCAATGCCCAATGAATAAACAATGGAGGCCAGCTGTTGAGTCAGGAACTTAATTACTTTCTGTCAGAAATGCCTTCTGTAGACCTACCATTTGGGCAGAGTATTCTTCATCCTTCTGTTTCCTAGCTTTTCGGGATCACTTCCTTTTCAATAGCAAAATGTCACGGTGCTTCTTGGCAAGCGTCACTTTGTACCCTCCAGCTGCCTAAGGTTTGTGTTCTTCTTTAACTTAGTACAACAATGACTTCAAATCAGGAATAAGATGTTTCCCACTCTCCTGCCTTTGATTTGTCCAGTTTGCTCCCTTTAAAAATCTCATCCTTCCCCAAATTAATGACAGTAATGCCAAATGCTATCATTCTCCACATTGGTAATTCTGGACCAACATGATCGAAAGAGTTATAAATATTTACAAGTCTCAGATCTTACTGATAAGCATAGACATGACTCAAATATATACAAGAATGAGGAAGGGGGGAGTCCTTCAAATGTTATCATTTATTTCAGGTTCAGAAATACAGCTTCACATTTTCACAATAGGTACACATGACCTTCAAGAATGATACAGGCTTTAGGAACTTGCTTCAAAAATTCCATTCATAGAGTCCATCCATATATCAGCATTAAGAAAGCCTGAAAGTGCCAAGAAGACAGTGGAAAGTACTCTGGCTCCAATTAATTAAAGAATCAACAGAGAAGGCAAGACTTTGCTTCTGTACACTGCTTCTTAATATAAAAAAGCAAAAGAGGAGTTTGATTCAGAAAAGGGAGAGAAAAGAAACATACAGGCAAGCAAAACAAAGGCTGTACATGTGAAATTAAACACAGATCAAGTAATGGTGGAATTTCTGATTGGAAGGAATCATTTTTAGAAAATTGGCAACATACAATGCAAGAGATTAGACAGAGTAATTTTATCGTAATTTCAAAAACATTACATTAAGGAATTTGAGGGTAAAAATTAAAAAGGAATGAAGCCTTGAGCTGAGCCATGTGTGAAACCCCAGACCAGAGAGGTGAAAAGTCTCACCAATAATACCAGTATGAACAGGTCTTAAGACAAACAGGAGACCCTTCCTTGAGTTTCCTCTCTCTTGCTCTCATACATACATACATTCTTACACATATATACAAATAGCAATGCATATACTACATATGCTTCAAAATACTTTTAAAATTTCACCATACAGAGCACCACGTAATGTTAAACATACCAACTAGACAGGATGACTGAAGGTTCTAGAAGACACATTTGAGCTTTTAAGAAAGGAATGAGGGATCTAGTGAATGAATAACTGTTTCTTAGAAACCATCTAGCTTCATTCACATTAAACTCTGAGCTCACAGCTTGCAGTCCTCTTAGTGAAATGATATAAAACTCATGGCTTGAGTCTCAAATATTATCTTCTTTCATCGAGTTCCATAGTTTAGAGACCTACTATTTAAGCTTTATTCTTAAGGAGATTCCTGTCCATTTCAAATAATTACATTGTTTGACAAATGAAAAATGTTTACCTGAAAAAGTGGATGGATGACCTGCCGCTGAGGTGTTACATAACTTCTTCCCTGCATTTTAAGCAAACTTACTCAGAAAATCCACTACCTGTATTATACTGCTGTATCCCTCTATTTTAATTTTTTGACAGTTACCGTAGAGAAAAAAAAAAAATGACTATGTAGACAAACTTAGCTTTTTAAGATTCACCTCAGCAATCTAAGAATAATTTATAATTCTAATCAGAGATCTTAAAGGTAGGTTTCCAGATCTTACACTTACTATGAGCTAGCTATATTGGCAAAGATAATTTCTTCTTCGATAGCAATGCTGTGAATTTAGATGCAAATGCCTGTAGATGTTATTCTACCATGTTGTCATGGAAGTTCTGAGCCTTGTGCCTCTCAGAATGAATGTAATCTGGAGAAAATTTTGTACACCTCATGTATGTTATGAGAAATGAACCACTTTTATCACATATTATGGCAAATACTCTAAAGCTAACTCTTGTATTAGCACAGTTTAAAAAATATATTCATACCCACACATACACACATGTATAAATATTTACACCCAAACATATACATATATATGCAATACACACACAATCACACTCATGCTCATGGCATTTTAACAAGTGATTTTTAAAGCTACTTACCCAAAGGGGCACAAAATACATGTACTTACACAAATTTACTATGTATATACTGTATACATAGGGACACATGCTTAGAAAATATGTGTGTACACAGAAAACATCAACGTTTATCACATACTGGTATTAGGTCCCATTTCATATTTGAGAATTATGGCTACAGTCTATTCTAAAAAGTCATAAAATGAATCTATATGATTACTCTTTAATTCTAAGGTCAGAAGGCTTATAGTTATATCACAGGAACTTGGTTTTATTATAATGTTTTGGAATAGAGTGAGTTTGTATCTGAACAAGTAGGCAATTTGCTAACTAAACAGACCCTACTGCTCTTCTATGTTACAAAACACAGCTAAAAGCAATATTCAGAGGAGTAATCTTGGTAGATGATTTCTGGAAATGCAATATATCTGCTCTAATTCAATACTATTTCAATCATCTGTCCACAATTGAGTAAATGGCTATTCCAGTTTAGTCAATAAGCATGCAAGATTTAGCATGTGACAATAAAATAGATTTACCCATCAAATAAACATATACAGTTTACTTTTCCAAATCCTAAAAACACTATGTTTTATTATACTAGACATGATGGAGCTACTTCTGTTGTGTAGACAACATCAGAGCAATCAGGATGAAGTTACACAAAAGATCTCAAGTGTGTGGGAAATACTTAGAAAGCTCATTAGCGACATTCCCATCTTAAGGCCTGATATGAACGCTGTACTTCACACTCCGCACATCCTAGAGCTTCTGACTTCATTTACATTGACATCTCCTTTTAGCAGGATACAAACCCTTTGGGAAATGGGATTAATACTAATCATATGACACAGTACTGCAGTAAACTGAAAATATTCTCCAACATGACTGCTGAAATTCCAGGGGAGGCTGGGTTCTATTAGAAATAACTTAGAAGTAAAATAAAACAAAAATGTACACACAAGAAGAGATAACTGGGACAGTGAAACTGTGGGGTGATAATCTGAGAGCAAAAGCCAAAGGTGACAAACGCCATTGTTTATGATGCATAAAATCGGTGCAAAGAAACTTGGGAAAAAAAATCCCCAGTTTTCTTTGACATGGTTTGGGCTGATCTAAGAACACATCAGTGGTTATCCGCAACATTTTCCTTTAACCAAAGGAAATTTTTGAAATACAGCAAAACGCAAAACCACATACAGCACAAAGCCAAACCCTGAAGTATATAATCTGTTAGATGCCTATTTTAGAGAATTCAAAAGAAGGAGCAAAGGGGATCCTAAAAAAGAGGGAATTTTGTGAAGAGATATCACTTTAGACTATTAATTTCACTATGGATGTTTACTTATTTCCACTTAGCTGCAACACTATTTTAAAAATACAGTATGTATCTTGCACATCTGTTCCATTCACAAAGAGTTAATTTTTTTCCATGAGAAAAAAAAAGATATGAGAAGATTTAGGGTGGTGATTTAGGGTGGCGTTCTTTATACAATCACTTGCAATTTAAAAGTTGAAATGCCCTTTTTGTAAATCTTGTATTCTCTGATTTTTGCCTAAGTGGACTAGTTTTAACCCTTTAGAATAAGTTCAAAACAATGCCATTCAACTTGGCAAGTTCTCTTTTTAATAATGGTTAAAAGTTTTACTTCATACTTTATGGGCGTCTGCTTTGGGTATAAACTACACAGGAAATTAAAGTTAACATACAAATCATGTTTGCTGCTTTCAAAGGGAGGCATTTCAGTTGGTTAAACCTGATTTACTTCTGCAGAATATGAAATGGGTGTCGTGGGACACAACTATGCAGTGAATACTTGGTCTGCTGTCTGGGAACAGTTAGCAGACAAAATTCCGGTTGGCTTCTGGCTGTTTCCTACATGCTAATGATCTAGTTCTAGGTAGTCCAAAAGTCAGCCTCAAGACTGAACTATTAACCCCCAGGCTAAGCTGCTCTTATACATTTTAGAAATGTTAGAATTTGCCAATTTGCTTTAAATCTCGATGTCTTAATACTATTTTCTGGAATGACCTGGAAAGAGAGAGACTCTGAAGTTGTCCGACTGTAGGAGTGTGAGCTCTGCTCTCAAACTAGGGCATCTTTTCTTTCCATTCCAGGTCCCATTCTTTAAATATGGCTATCCCATAGTAAGGCTCAGGATTTATTAAGAAAGCCTAGAACAGATTAAAAAGTTACATTAAACTGTTTTAAAGGTAGGCTAAATTTTTACATTAGGAAATTACACATTAGCATGGAAAGGGAGACATTTTTGCACTAACTAACTAAATCAACTGGAATTAGTGTCAAAGTATAATTAGCCATGCTTAAAATTAGATCAATGTAAAAAATTAAATATTTTCCATGTCAGCCTTCACTATAACTTGTGAGGAGGTAAGTATATACGTGAATAAAGAAATTACATTTGTGCAGACACTTCTAGAGATGTGATATTTTGCTTCTTCCTTGAACTCTGAAACTAGCCCAATTTACTGACTGACTACCAAAAAACAAGCTTTAATTCACTGTTGAATATGCTTCTACCTTGAAGCAAAACACATTGCCATGAGAAGCCCTCTAGAGCAAGCAATGCATTAACTTTTCCTTGGCAAACTACCTCATGCTTCTGGAAAAGTTTTATTTTTAAGGAATCCTAATTTTAAAAAAATCGCTTCTTAGCAGTTTTATGAAATAAAGAGGAAGGAGAGAGGATCTAAATAGGTAATCACGGAGTAGGCGGAAACATGTATAATGGACAACATAATTTCCATCAGTCAAAACAGAATGTGGGAAAATAAATATGTATCATTTAGGTCTAAGCCCACCATCTCTTATCTCTTAAGAATTATATTGAATGGGCTATCTGGTAGGTAACCTGGGAAAGTTGTCAAAGCAATTCCAAATATATGCCAGGGTAGGCCAATGGTCCACAAAGTAGCGGGCTGCTATACAATCTACTTTGGTTGATACAACATATAAAGCCTCAAGGAGTCAGCAGTTTTCAAGAGTCAAACCCCAAAAGTTTGACATATCATGAGCAATGAAGGTGAGTGATGAATGCATTAGTAAAACTGGTTACTTGCCTACTGATGTCCACACATGCGACTACTCATGATTTACTGCAACGGTTATCAAATATTTTGCTTTCGCATAATTCATTAGTAATTAATTGCCATGCCAGACACTTCGTTTAGTCTAACAGGGAGGATTCTAGTGGACGGATTATAGTGGGACGAGTTGGTGATGGGGGTGGTCTCCGGCTAGAAAGAGAGAAAGAGACAGGTAAAGACACAAGTAGAATATCTAGCAGAAGGTTATCCCAAAGACACTGAGAAAGAGCCGTCACGCACATGCTCATGCACAGACAGGTCAGCAGGAGTGGCTGCCATTTGTAATAATTTAATACTGTCACCTTTCATTCACCTAGCATTTTTTTTTTTAAATGAGGTATTTTTTCATATACAAATCTTGCTAAAAACTGAAGTCGTCCCTCCCAATACTAATAAAAATATTAAGTCATTTAAAAGCCATCTGAAATACACGGCATATTTCTCAGTCAACAGAGTATGAAGCGTACTATGTTATGCCCACTCCAGGAACTAATAAGGTATTTAGGCCTCAGAGACTGATGGGGTTTGAATTTTTATTTCCCTTTAAGTAATATTCTTCCTATTTTTTCTCCCTGTCTGCATGTTGATTATCACTTCTCATTGTCTTTAGCAGTAGCTTTCTCCAATTTATTCTGTATTTTACTTCTAATTTGCTAGGCAGTAGAAAGTCAGAAAGATTAAGGCTTTTAGAGTTCTCCACAATAAGTGTAAACAGGCTCAGGGTGAGCGCCTGAGTCCTAAAAGTTTTATTCTTAGCAGCAGTATTGCTCACTTTCTGGTTGGTAATGGTGTTTCTAATAGCTGAGGTTGCTGAATAAACTCCAGATAACGAAATATTACTATATCTGAGAATCTCAGCTGTACCAACTAATACTCTTTCTTCCCTGAACCCAAACATTTATTTCCTAAATGTATTAATAAGCTTTTTTGGGTGTGTACTTGACTTTATATGTCATATCTTGGAGAGTAATGTTTATAGCCAACAAAATTCAACAAATTCTGCAAATTGAAACCTTTCTTCTTGATAAAACTCTCCCATTGATTTTTTTCAGAAAGAACCCTTCTGGAATTACAGTCATGTCATGAAATTTTCTTCTGTATTGGACACACTAAATTGATCAAATCAAATATTTTTTCTCAGGATGAAGGAGTGAAGTTAGAAAAGTTAAAGAAAATGGTTATGAAATGTTAAAAAATTACAGAGCTATAAGATAAAATTAGATGGTCAAGGAAAGATCAAAGCAAAAGAGATATTGTTGATTAATGGTACAAATACTGACCACTTAAGCACAAACTCATAGATCTTAGTAGAGTTTCTTTTGCCTCCTGTACTTGAAAAATGTCCAGGAGGCTTTAGACGAAAGGTTTCCTTGGGAAGGTGCATTCCAGTTTAACCTCTTATACTAAGTCTCATTACTAAGCAGGCGCTCAGTTTTTGAAAGTGTAATTAGAGATACTTTATAGGCACAGTTATGAAACTAAACCAATCCCTACTAGCTCTTTAATTTGAGTAAACAAGTCAGTCCTTTTCCTGCAGAAAGGCTACCTGCTACCATGACCACCTGAAATGTTTCGGCAATTTCCTGCTGAGAAAAATCCTCCTATAATTTCCTTTTCACTTATGACCATGCAAGAACACCTGCGCTTTCACTAGCATACTGCTCATTTTCATTTGAAATGGCCATATTTGTTTAACTTATGTCCTGGATTTGAACCTACATCATTTTCTCCTTTGATGTGACGTTTCCAGAGGCCAGAGGTCATGTCCACTTGAGTTGTTTCATAGAGTGTTCAGCAGGGTGTTGCCTTCAATTATGTTCTCAATGTTCTTTTGTTTATCTGTTGGAACCTGCTATTCCTCCCACAAGACTCACCTTGGTGAAGTCTTCTCTGACCTACCTTTCCCTATCTTGATGCTTCTGTAGAATCTCAACATATTTCTAGAATTAGGTTTATATGCTTATTGCGACTGATTAGAAATGGGCTGTGTCTTACTCATCTTCATTTTCTTGTGGTGTCTAGCTCAGGGCTTGTCATTCAGCCACTGAATGTTTGACAAAATGAATAAATGAAAGTTACTCCTAGAAGAAAGAAACAACGTATGAATACTTGTGATAACCATTGATCTTTACATTATATTAAGAGGGTTAGGGTTTTTTTGTTTTTTTTAGTAAATCATTGCTCTTGCAAAAAAAAAAAAAAAAAAAAAAGAAGCTACAATGGCATGTAGGATTTAGACTCTTGGAAACTCTACCTACAGGGTATTTGACTGCTCAGTTGTTCAGCAGATGTTTGGAATAAATAGTAAATCACAGGCTCTTCCTCAGGGAGTTTGACAATTAGTCACATAACCTATAGAAATATATTCTTAGCATTTAAGCAGTTACAGGAGGGGCAAGAGAGTTGGCCAGAATTTGAACTTGAAAAAGGGAAACTCTACCAGAGGCTTAATAATGGGATGGACTTAATTAGGGGATTTTATTTGAAAAAAGTGGATCTTAAACGACAAACGCAGTGAGGGGCAGAGCACAGTGTGGCATGGTGGGTTGGAAATTGTTTCATGCATATGTGATAGCTTTGACCAAGGGTTGTAGCCAAGAGAGAAAGGAATGCAAACTGAGTTCTCTTCTGATCCTTTTGTTCTTGGCTTAAATGTCATTCCTCAGCACTTCCTGACCATCCTATAGTTTCCAACCACCACTCCTCATGGCTTCATAGTTTTATGTATTTCATAGCACTTAACTCTGCTTGCCATTATGTATTTATTTACTAGATTATTGCCTGTGTCCTCCAACAGATTGCAAATTTCTTGAGTGCAGAGACCACATATTCTGTATTTATTACATATATTCATCATTGTATAATGTGATTAGAAGGCAGTGAATAAATATTTATTAAATAGTAGACAAACAAACGAATGACTGAAAAGTACCTATACAAGGATGTTTAGCCAGGTTAGAGTACAGACCAGGTCAAGGTGAGCGGGTCCAATGAGGCCAGAAATACAATCTTTTGAGGCATTTGTCAGAGGTTTATATTTGAGGCAGCAAGTTTACACAGAAGTCAAAGGATGTGGATTTCAGCTCCAATTGCCAGTATGTATAATCATTAATCACTAAACTTCTCTAAGCCTCAGTTTTCTCATCTATGACACAGGAGACTCAGACTAGGTGATCTATAACATGCTTTCCAGTTACGCATTGCATGTATTATTTATTGAGCATGTACTATGTGGACTGTATTATGTTGCATGATTTTTAAAAACTCAAAACCTATTCATAGTGGAAGATGAATGGGATAAGAGAAGTATGCAAGTGGTTTTACTATGGCACCCCATTTAAGTGGAAAAATTGAGGCAAAATTTTGTAAGTCAGACTCTGAGAATATATTCTCAGAGCTTGAAAATACAATAATGTGGTCAAAGCAGGGGCAAATATGATTTTAACTGTGGCACATAAAATGTGGAAGTCATAAGAGAATGAAGGTCTATAATGGGGTTAAAGAAACTAGAAATTAAGTGATGAGGTGGAATGGAGGAGTTCACTGATGGAGACAGAGAATAGAAAGACTGAAATACTCTGATGGAACAGAAACTTCTCATTAATCTCCACCCCAATCTTTGGACCATGCTGATGGGACACAACAAGGTCCACGGTAATGGGCAACTGCACATAGAAGGCAAGGCAGGAGACCAGAAAAATATAACTTTCTGCTACGTGCCAGGTCTTTTGTCTTGTTTACCACTGTATCCCAGAACTCAGCGTCGCCTTTGGCTCATAATATTTTTTTTCAAATAAATAAATCAGGAGAACCTATGTATTATGAGCACTTTTTAAAAAAAATAAATTTATTTATTTTTGGCAGCGTTGGGTCCTCGTTGCTGCGAGCGGTCTCTCCCTAGCTTCGGCGAGCAGGGGCCACTCCCCGCTTCGGTGCGCGGGCCTCTCACCGCGGCAGCGCCCTCCGCCCCGCTGCAGAGCTCAGGCACCAGGCGCGCGCGCGCGGGCCGCAGAGCGCAGGCTCAGCAGTTCTGGCGCACGGGCGCAGTTGCTCCGCAGCACGTGGGATCTTCCCGGACCAGGGCCGGAACCCGCGTCCCCTGCGTTGGCAGGCGGACTCCCAACCGCTGCGCCACCAGGGAAGCCCCCCTATTATGAGCACTTTAACGGAGTCCCTAAGGCATTGACAAGGCATTGCACACCTGTGTGGTGAATTAATGATTAAAAAAAAAAGAAAGATAAAATTTCCATCATGTTCTCTTAAAACAATTATAACATCTTTAAAATATGCTTGGTTTCAGGTTAAAGTAACCCATATATGTACTGAGTAATTAAAATTCCTAGAGTCTGTCAACCCTTGACTGATGGTAATTACAATAGCTTGGTTAGGTAATTACAATAGCATAATTGGCCATTATTGCAGGGAAAAAAAAAAAAAAACCCTAAAAAGTGTGTTCCAGTGCTTCACTGTCTCGGTCTTAGAATGTTTAAGTAACGATTACAGTGTTTTGGTGTTTTTTTTGTTTTTGTTTTTTTAATGTGTCAGTGTCATAGATTATGAAAGCTTATGATTACTAACTTCTTCACTATTTATATATAAAATAATTTTACTTATAAAAAAAAAAAAGAGTCTGTCAACCCTACTGGAAGAAATGAGCATCATCTTATTTCTAAAACAATAACCCCCCAATAATCTCTAAAGAAAGCAATTCAAGAGAAGCATTAAGTTGTTCAGTGTGAATTTTCTTAATAAGTAATGCTAAGATGTTTGCCAACTTCAACACCAGAAAAACATTTAAGGTTTACTGTTAAGGTTCATTTCATTGGTCTAGTTCCTAACCATTCAAAGAGTTTCCAAAGACATTCACCTCATAAGACAGTTTGTTTCGGGCCAAGCAGAGTTATTTGTTTTGTACCAAATTTTCCTCTGTTACTTTGTGCAGTGATGGGCTTCATCAAGTTACCCATTACATTGCAGTGGAGCATCTTGCATCACTTAGTGTTTATTGAAACACTGTGTTGTGTGTGGGCGGTTTATGGTTACAATAGAAAAGCTGTGTTTCTGCTTCCAAGTCAAAGGGAAAGATGTAATACTTGAAGTTGCATTTGTAGCTGCAGGGATGGACCGTTTGCAGTATTTTAAAGGACAATGACAAATTTTGTAAGAAAGTCAAACGGTCACTTGGGGTGGGAGGCATGGTGGGGGAGAAACTGTCTACACTGATAAGAGAGAAGAATGCATCAGCTGTCTTATTGTCTTGTTCAATTCTCTTCTAAGAATGGAAGAACTAAATTTTCATCTGCTCTTCTTTGGGTTAACTGGTTCTAGGTATTCATGATGAGAGACAATCTGAACAGGGGTGCATCAGCATGGGGGTGAGGATGGAAGCTACCTTTCCTCTAGCTCCCTGCTTCCTGGTAATCAGCATAACACTGATTACTGAAATGGCTTGGTCTTTCTGCCCCTGCCCTTATTCCTCTTCAAGATGGGAAGTGGGATTTATCTGTCTGGCAAGTATGTGAGCCAGACTGGGTCTATGTAGCTCAGGCTCTGTCCTTTCCTGTGCTTAAAACAAGATATCATGACTCCCAGGCCAGGATTCTTTCTATTGGGCAGCTACGTTGGCATGTTCTAAGGCTATGGTCCTCAAACTGGACAGTGCCTCAGAATTCCCCAGAGGACTTGTTAAAACACCGGTTTCTAGGTCCCACACGGAATTTTTAAAGGGGTGAGATATTTCTAGCAAGTTCCCAGATTATACTGATGCTGCTGGTCCTGGGATTGTGCTTTGAAAACTGTTCTAAGACATAATAAATGATGTTGTCCTTGCTTCATTAGCAATTCATTTCACTTGCCAGATAAAGTAAAAGCAAAAAGAGAAAGTGCTGGAAAAAGATCTTAAGAAAGATGAAGAAATGGTTGTAGAAATAACTTTGATACCTTTGGAAATTAGACTCAAGCATGGGTCAGTTTTAGGTTTATTTTATAAAGACAAAGATATTATGCTACGGTAGTTTTCTTGTTAGTCATCACCAGAAGAATAACTACTTGTTTAGGGAAGCTTGTATTTGCTCATGAAAATGGCAGTAGGTATAGAAACTAAGCACATCTAACCATGCATTCCAAACTCTCATCTTTGGAGAGGGTATGATTGAAATCCAACCTAGTTAGCTAGGTGGACCCAAATTAAAAAAAAAAAAAAAAGGAACACCCTCAAAAAAATATTCAAAGATTGATACTTCTAGAGGAATGCTATCTGCCTAAGAGGATAGTTATTTGCATAAAAAAAGGATATGCAATAGGCTTCATTTATACCGTAAGTTCTACTTATTAGATATAGGTGCAGCTTTAAGATATAACTGTCTCAAAATTTAATTTACAGATAATTGCATTTAGGATCATGAGAGAGTTATACATCTCAGGTTTCTAGGAGCCATGAGAATCTAATACCAACTTGCACAACTTTTTAATCTTATAGATGAAACAGATCAAAAAAAAAAAAAATGAAGGGTTTTCTCTACCTAAGCACAAGAGGTAAGGCACCTCCTTTTTGAGGGCTACATTGGACGAATTTCTTAGAAAACAAAAGAGAACAAAAGCAAAAACTGCTTCTGAGTTTTCTAAAATTGTGAAGAGCGCCTCCCACAGTGCACTCCGCTGCATTCAGCTCTAGAGTGGCTCCAGGCAAAAATGGCTCTGGTGGCGTCAGAATCAGTTGAGTTGGGAGATGCCCATAGTTATCCCCTTCCCAGGAACTGAAACGCCTCGCTTCTCCACGACTCTCTTGAATTACTTAATCCTTGCACCATTTTTCAAAGTTTAAGGCATCTGAACAACGTTATAAACTTTCCTAAAACCTGAGATTACTCCTTACCCTGCCTCAGCCTTCCACAGCACCTGCAGGGGGCAGTGTCCCAACCAGAAGTTCAAGAACATGAATGAGTGAACATCCCCAAGGATAAATCAGACAGGAGCACACCTGCCGGTGAAATGGAAAGGCAACTATGACCCAGGACTTCCTCTTGCTAATGTCTGCTCTAAGAGAACAGATTATGGGACACAGCATTTTAAATTTCAGCATTGTGTTGTGCTTTGCTTCTTGATTTGAGCATTTATTCAAAAAACAGGTTTTACACGTCTAAAAAATCTAAGGCTAATAAGTTCAGAAAAATGCTATAAACAGTCATGATTTGTCCACATGGAAGATAATATTTTGTAATTTATTATCAAAAATACTATAGGATGCTATCCCGCATATTTTTGGCCTTTTAGCTTTAGTAACAGAGTAAGCCGATACTGTCCAAGAATAGTTTACAGTAGATGTTGGAAAGAACAGAGAACTTGGAGTCCATTTAAAGGATTCAAAAAATTCTCTAATATGATTCTTGCTACATTTTAGAGCCAGCATTTCTTTCCCCTGTGAAAATGAACCCACGATTTTATAATGTATGCTATTGGGAAAGTATGAATCAATCGATAGACTTTGAAATAAGAACATAAGGAGAAAAACAGTCCACAGTTTTTATTTGATGATGCAAACATATAATATACAGTATAACTTAGTCTCTGAGATAAGTGCTAATATAACCTACCTTGCCACACTTTCCTTACTTTATTTTACATATCTGACTTGGATTTCACCCGTAAGGATGGTACTGATAAACCCACTTCTGTGGCTGCAGCAAAAAGGCAGCTTAAGGGATGATTTGCCCACATTAAATCTGCTCAGTTTATGAGCTGTAAAAAGAATTAGCCAGGCAAGGTTTTTCAACAAAACAGAACAAGAGAGAAAGCGTGTTTAAATTGCTTCTTAAAATACACTAAATATTGGGCTAATTCTAAAAATAAACTTTGATTAAACACCAAACATCAACACATTTTGTTTTCTTTCATTACCTCAATAAGCCCTGTTTATGTGCTAGGTGCTGTATTAAGAGTTAGACGTACAGAAATAAAGACAGTCGCTGCCCAGGAGTTTCTACTTGAGCTGGGAAGAGAGACAAGTAAACAGTGTCCACAGTTGGGTAAGTGCTACGGCAGGATTATGCCTCAAGAGTTTCAGGGACACCTGGAGTCTTAGCCTGGGGATGGAAAGAGGTTGGAGGGTTGGAAGGACTTGAAGAAAACAAAACAAGTGGAGGGGACTGGCATTCCAGGAACAGGAGATAGTATGTATGAAGGGAAAAAAAGCTAGAAAAAGTACTGTCAGTTTGAGAAATCAAGTATTATCTTATTCTTTAGCACAAGTGGCAAAATTGCTTGTTTTGCTCCAAGTCCTAATTCATAAAACAAATAACTTCTGGAGGGCTTTTAGTTGTTTTAAAATATGATTCCTAAAAAGCATTACTTCTGAGATTAATTTTTATATTTTAGCCTCTGTACTGTATCACTGACGACAGATAAGTTGGGTAGAGAAAAAGACTAAAAGGTATGCAAAGAAGCAGACGGTTAAGAGGAATATAGTGATGAGAAAACTACATAGAGAGAGAGGATGTGGTTTTTAAAGAGATTTACACGCACATGGCTATTGAATGAAGTTAGGCAGTGTCCCCTCGGAGGACTTTCTCTCTCTCTCTCTCTCTCTCCCTCCTTCCCTTCCTCCCTTCTCTCTCCCTCTCTCTCTTTTTCAAGAAATGCCCAAAGAGATCTAAGAACTTACATGCTGTATGTAGAAACCTACTCCCATTGATGGTAGCTGGGGTAAAACTATTTCTAACCCTCTTCATCTTCTTCTGTCCTCTTCTCCCTGCCCTTCCCCTCACTCCCACCCCAGGCACCAGGGGAAGGGGTTGGCCAACTCAGACATTTGGGGGAAGGAGGAGAAGTTGGGAAGGAGGTGCTAAGAACTAGCTACTGGGAGAGGCAAACTTCTACTTCTGAGATGCACATTCCTTTGTCATCTCAAGTCAGGGAGAAGAAGCAAAACAAGCAAGGATGGGGAGGGAAAAGGCAACACTGGATCTCTATAAGAAAGTGTAAAATTCATCTCTGCTTTGGAAAGGTGGAAAAGACCTTTCGCCCCTTTCTGATAGAGAGCAAGAAGCTTTCGGGCATGGTATCTGACTTGGGGCCTTATCTCAAAGAGGGTAAATACGTAATTAGGAATACTGATGCAAAAGTTAACTTTCCAATTCCTCTTATTTTTGTAAGAACAAGAACAAGAGAAAACTGAGCACAGGGAATTTGAGGACTTACAGAAGATTTACGTTGTGCCAGCGTTTCATTTCTGCCTGACCTGTGATACCCGGTGAACTAAAAGGCCAGTTTTAAATGCACCACGTGGTATTTTTCCGGTCACTCATATCAGTCCGAGTGGAAAAAATGGAGACGAGTTACCGTTTACTAATTAGAATCCCAGTGATTAAAAAAAAAAATTCCAGCAGGAGGAGCTCTAACATGCCTTAGAGTTCAAATTTTAAAAACAAAAAAGTTGAAAGCAAACAGAAAAACAGAGAGGCGGTGTGCCTTGCAAGCTGCCATGTCAGTGAACAAATATGTGACCGAGTCCAATTAAATGCTTAGTGCGAAGCCAAGTGATGATACTGGTGGAGAGAGAACGGCCCACATTTTCTCCCTTCCACGAGTCTCCTCGTTCTGATGCAGTTAAACTGGGAACGGACCTGCGGTGTTAGCTCTTACAAAAGAGGGAGCGAAAGGCTGCTTTCTGGGCAAGTCTAGAAGTTATTCTTTTTCTCTTGAAGTGTCATATTGTTGCTAAATGAGTCTTTGATGCCGGCTCAAAAACCGCATTTTAAAATGTAATTTTCATTGGTGTCTGAAGGCACTACGAAAACTCCTGTATGTTCGTCCCCTTTACTCAGTGGCTTGTTGGGTGTTTTTTTAAAATGAGGGAAATGCTGTGTTTGTAAAAACTGGTGCTAAAAGGGCAAGGAATCATATGTCCCCTGGGCCACGTAAGGAGTCTGCAGAAAGAATTAGAGCTTTCTAACACACTCACATACATCAACTGGAATACAAAGAATTTACTCAGGAAAACAGTGAGAAGTATATGAATTTAACAGTTACCGGATTTTTAGGGTAAGCCTTTCCATTTTGGACAGTGTTGTGGGAGAGGAATGGATGAGTGGGCGTACAGTACGATCAGAATTACTTAACCTGAAGGAAAGTTTCAACCAATCCCTTTTAATCGCTCGCCAACAAGAAGTCAAACTTTTTGTTTTACACCTTAGTGGTATGCCCACATTTAAAAATTTTATATAAGCTCCTACAGAAAACTTAACTAGACCAATTCAGACCAAAAGTCACTAAATAAAGCTAGTCTAGACGGAAAAATCTATGAAAACCATATGTCTTTTAGGCATCTGTCTTACAAAAACTGCCATCATCTTGGAGAAATAGTTCCCAAAATATGCTTTTAGGAAAACACTACTGTAACGACCATGGGAGCTGTGCTTAAGAAGATGGCTGGACTGGGAGAGAGTAAAGCCAGAACGTTTACAAATGAAAGGCTCTCATTTCTACATATATCTGTCTGTAAACATCACTGAGAGGATGGACAAAGGCAGGTATAATTTATATTTCCACTACTCTAGAAGGGATCAAAAAAGTTTACAGTTTTGTTCCTCCACATCCCCACAGAATGTTAGACCAAGGGACCTCAAAGCAACTCTATTCTCACTCACAGAAAACTGTTTTGAATAATGTTGTACATGGATGAGGCCAAAGAACCAGAACATTTTCTTCTGATTATTACCTCATCCTGCTGGCCTGCCAAACACAGCTAGAAGGCAGGTGTCAGACAGAAGCAACCAAAGGAAGACTGTCCTGTATAACTGGGTGTAGGGCCCAACTGACAGACAAGGGGAATCAGAAGGACTGGGGTACAATGCAGGAGTGCAGTGAGAATGCAGTAAAGAGAAACGTCCTAAGACCTTGCCTTCCGGATTTAACATTGCTTTCTGGACTGGAGACAACGTTCAGTGCTACCTTCCTTATTCTAGCTTCATATTTTTGTACCTCAAAATGCACTTTAATAAGTGGTATGAAATCTATAGACAAAAACAGAAAAGTTAACTCTAATGATAAAAATGGCATCATTTTGACAGAAACCTGAAGAGTCTCTGGAGACTGTGAAAGTATTTGTAAATTGCAAAGATCCCTTGTGACTGTCAAGAATATTTTGCTGAAATTTCTTGCTCTACAGGGAAGGGAACAACACAGTAACAATGGTCATTGGTATGAGTGCCCCATGTGTTGTTCGGACACCTAGAAGACTGGATAAACACTATGTATCAAATAGAAAAGGTCCCGGGTGGAAGGAGGCGAGTACAGTAAAAAAAAAAAAAAAAAAAGAGGGAAATCTACAAGGTGGCATCAATCACACACCAAAGTTTTAAGCAAAAGCAAGAAACACGATTTCAACATGTTTATTCAAAGATACGGTGCTTTAAAATGAGTTTTCAAATACTCATTAGTTTTCGAGTATTAAGATGGTAATGGGGTAGAGTGTTTGAAATATTAAAACAAATCAAGCAATCATATCAACAACCCTCATTACAGATCCCTAAACTGAACTGTAGAGCATTTAAGTAGGTTAATCAAATTCTACTGATGAATCACAGGGATTTTTATGGTCCATTAATTTCAGTCCTGAGTGTTCTGATACTACTATTGTTAGAGCTAAAACTGTGAGTTTGCTTTCTTTCAAGGGCTATGTACAGTATGGATTTTATTGTGACCTTAGACCCAGATACGTGCAGGGAAATTACTGCAGTGGTTTCTCTAGTTAACACATTTACTCATGTTTCCTTAATTTTCCACCCCAAGAGGCAATAATTAATGTAGAATTGGCCTCACATGAAGTTTTATTATTTTAGTTATTAAAATATTTTCCAATACTACTAAGAAGCAAGAAGAAATTCTAGTTGTTTTAAAAATAAGTAGACGTTTTCCTCAGTTTTTATAGCTTTCCTCCATGAATGGTGGTCTAAAGGCAAAGCAGTGTGCAGACTTTCTGGCGGAGACCCTTGAACACGAGACTAGGAGGAGATTTATTTGAGGGGAAAACTTGATTCACTTTTAAAACTGGCTTTGAGAGTAATCCTAATATAAAGTTAAAAAAATACACGTGGTACAGAATATATCTTACATAATTATCCATTCCCAAGTGGAATAATTCCATTTTAGGTTCTCGGGCTTCAAAATACCTTTAAAAAGGCTTTCCTATCTCCTCCTCTCATAAAAGGTCTCATTCTAGATGAATGCAAAATATAATGAAATTTAGATAAGGCTGATCATGAAAATCTGAAACCTAATACAGGTAGTATTTACACGGTGGAGGCAACTGGTATATTTGATTGTAAAATAAGATTATTTTCCAAATCATATTCAAAGCCACCTGAGGTCTCCTTTCTCTTGGTTTTCAGCATTGCCATAGAAGCTTGGGGATTCACTTGTGGTGGTATATCTAGCTGGTGGTTATCTAGTCTTTAGCTTATTCTCTGTCTCAGTTGGTTCATTAGCCTTTCTACAAAAACAAAACAAAACAAACAAAAAAAATAGGAAAGGGATGAAGCATGTTTCTAAATTTTGTATTAACTTGCATATTTACTGGGTTCCCATAATAGCAGCAAGAACAGTATTATCCTGTTTTTCAGTGTTTAAACTAATCCCAATGGGGGAAAATGTTGACTTCATAAAGATCTGGAATTCTCCACGTGTCTGAGCAATTAAAATCAAGAAGGCCTGGCCTTGTCATTGACCATGAATGATTGAGAATTTTGCTGTTTGCCATTTTGATTAAGGATTTTTTTCCTGATCCTTGGACGGAATGTGTTCTTTCTACAATTCACGTGAGCAGATAATTTTGACTGGAAAACAGGAGTGGACATTTCCTGGTGTTTATGGGAATGGTTAAAAAATAATTTCAGAAATTAGAGCACTTGTTATTTGCAGGTTTGCCTATCATGTGGCTCTGATGCCTGAAAAGTAGCCAGAAAGAAAAGAAAGTACTGTGCCATGCTGAGGCTGCCTCAGTTCCTTGTGGCTTTGGACTTTGGCCTCTGTAGGAATTGTATTTCTGGTCAGAGTTGCCATACGATCTAAACTTCACCTAAATACCGGTAGTGCGGCATCAGTACACATGCAGACTCTTGCAAACCCAATGCATTTCCAACACCCCGCCCCCCATCCCCTGCATTTAAAAATACTGGCCAGACCAGAAGTGTAATATTCTTTTGGAAACAGCATTTGGTAAGCCAGGTGGATTTCATTTGGCAACTAAAGGGTGTAAATATGTGTTTAGATTCAGAGGTTCCCCTAGACAACGGTTACAATACATTGGCTAGAGTAAGCTAAAGGTTTTAACATTGGGCATTTAAAAATTCCATGTTTAAGCAGCAACAAAGTTATGACAAGCAGACAAAAGCCATCAAACCCTCAGTTAAATCCTCAACTCCTTTCTCATTCTGCTGGAGGGAGGCATGTAAAGCACATTCTGAGTGAAAGATGCAGCATTTACATTTTCATGTTTAATTTCCTGGCTATTTATCGGCTAAAGCAGCTCTAGTAA
The DNA here is from genome assembly GCF_028021215.1 of Eschrichtius robustus. NCBI lineage: Eukaryota > Metazoa > Chordata > Mammalia > Artiodactyla > Eschrichtiidae > Eschrichtius > Eschrichtius robustus. The sequence goes on along the minus strand of NC_090826.1, from coordinate 129,863,945 downwards.
GCTAAATTTCACTTCTAATTTTTCCTCGTAGCTGATAAGTCACAGGGAGGAAGAGGTGTCCAGCAGCTCATTCTTGGAGTTTGCTGCTTATATAAAATTTAGAGGTGAAAGAGCCATGGATCATGTTGTGCCACGAATCTCTCAAGTCATTGAAAAACATGCCATCTGACCACAACTGCCTGAAAATGAAGATTTTCCCTGTAAAATCATTCTTTTCTTACAGTGAGGGAGACAAAAGAGGGCAGTGATGAAACAGAAGTACTAGCTTGTGTGCGTCTGCAAGACTGTGGGTCTGCTTACACTGGGCAGAATTCTTTTCTCTGAGCTGACATCAACTCGTATATAGGAACATTCAGCAGACTCCAACTGGTGACAGTTTGCTGCTGACCGGCTACAGGAAGAATAATAATTATTGGCTGTGCGTTTTTCACTGGTCAGTGGCTCTTGTGCCAGACTCCCGTCTTGGCTGTCTTCCTCAATCAGGCGAAACCAGGGGCAGGATTAGGTACCCTGAAACTCAGAAAGGCTTTCCCTACACCGTTGAAACTTAGCAATTTAGAGCGCCAAACGAGAACAATGACAGAGCTATTTGCTATTATTGGTCGTGGGACATGGAAGCAGTTGTTCCCTGAACTCAATGCCAGTTAGCACGGGGCTGGTATGGTATATGGTATATTGTTATATTTACTGCCCTGCTGCCTGTCTGCCTTTCTGCTGTTTGTACTTTGCCTCATGTAGATCCTTTCTTACTTTCCGTGTTCTTGTACCCTCCCGCACCATCAGATGTCTGGAAAAGTAAGATAAGGGGCACATTGAAAACTGAAAGGCAATCTGAAATCTACCTTGACACATCTGCAAAGCTCCCAAACTCCTGGGCCCTGCCTAAACAGACTGCCAGTCATTGTGGACTGTGGCGGGATGGAGATGTTTGTGTAAAGTAGACTCAAGTTTGCTATACCCAAGAAGGAAACCACCAGGCTAATTTTACTTCCACTTGAACCAGAATGAAACCAAGACCTGAAGAATGAAAACCTTTGACATTAACCATTGATTCACTTCAGTGAATTATTATGTTACAACCAGAATCACTGTGGCATTTGAATGATTTTGATGAAATATCTAATTGTGGGGCTCAGATTAAATTGCACGTTTTTCTTCAGTGAGCAGCTTGTGGCCAAATTCCCATTTTCATTACAATATGTTAAGCATCGTGACAACTCATGTTAAACCTGCAACAAATTATTAATTACATTTGGGATTTCTGTAACTAATTTTGTTACATAGTAGCCTCATGAGATGCCTTAAATATTAAGAATCAGAAAGACCGCCTCAAAGTTGTTTCTATTCTCAGCAATTATACTTTGTAAAAACCCTTGCTTGACTTTCAAATCCAGTTGCTAAATATAAAAACTGTTCCCTGAAAAATCAGAACACCTAATCATATTTTTATTTGTTTGTTCTTTAAAGGAGAAGGATGTCGAGGAAAATAGAAAGCTCATGGCTGAAATCAGAAATCACAAGATGAATTCATCACTTGTCCAAAGACACTCAGCTGCTAAAAGAAGTCGTACTTTTAGAGGGCTGTTGAGGAGGAAGTAAGTCAGGGTGTTTCCAGTACACGACTGCTGGGGAGTCAGACAGGCTAGTCCCACAAGTCGCTTAACTGTCCGTGAACCCTGAGCCCACAACTTCAAGGCTCGGCAGCTTCATCCTTCATGGCACCAAACCTTGATATTAGGGATGCAAAGACACACTCATAAGAATCATGGGTTTGCTCTTACTCAAAATTCGGGGGACTGGCTGAAAACAAAACAAAACGAAACAAAACGAAACACAACAAAACAAAACAAAACAAAACAGAGAGACCTTATCCCTAGGTGAAAGGGATTCTGTGTTAGCTGCCAATTAAATCAACATATAAAATACGTAAAAGAGATATGGTACAGAAGAGCATCAGGGTCAAACATTTACAACCAGATTAAACTAAATTGTAAAGAGAACCAAATGGCTTTTACCTCTGTAAAGAAAAGAACATGAGTGCGTGGATTGTCTCTTCATGTAGAGAAACTGATGTACCTTTTGCCATGGTTGGCTGAGTAGTAAATTACTGAGAATGTGGGGCTGTGATGAGACTCTCAAAGTGTGCATGTCAAGTCAGGGAAACTTTATAAGTCATGGAAGGAGCATAAGTGGGAGGCCCTGGGATAACCTTGATGCTATTCCAGGGCTGTCTCTGCAGTGCAGGGACCCCAGTTTCACCATGGGCCTCACCAGAGACTCTTTCTGTGGAGCATTTCTTGGTTTCCATGCTGTGTTTCTGTCATGTGAATGAGCTGGAGTAAAAGCTAAGTCCTTTCCTCTGATTCACTTTTGTCATTTTTAAAAGACACCATCAGACTTGGTGACAGGGCTGGTTAAAAGAAAGGACTTCTATTTTTCAGAAAAAAATTTTTTTTTAAATAGAAGACTGGATGATGAGGTAAATGAAGTTTGCTTTTCCTTGGATAGAGACCCTTCCTCCCACCCTTATCCCCTTTTGACCGTTGCAAAATAGCCTAGTCCAAGGAAAGGGGAGAAGACAAATGAGTGAAATAATGCCAGAGTCGGGCTGTTGCCAGGAAAAACACACTCTGATTCAGTTAATTTGTTCTGTTAATGTCAAAGGCTGTGATTCCCAATTAGCTAATTTTAAGAAGCTGTAACCGAAAATAGCTACATCAGCCCTAAAGTTAGTGTTTGGTGAAGATTAGAATCTTCAAGTAAGAGAATAGGGTCCCTAAAGAGGTACTGATGTCTGTTTAACATCATGTTGCTCAACAAGGACACGACTGGCTGGGATTTTCCAACTGGGTTTCAGCCGCTTCAGAGAAGTTGATAGAGGTGAGAGGGGAGGGAACACACCAAACATTCTGGCAACAGAAAGTGTTCCACAAATCAGATTTGTGTACAGTTAACTTTCTAATGGCAGAAGCATCCATGCTGGTGAGGCTCTTTGGGATAGAGGTGCTCCCCTAGCTCAGGAGGAGTTAATTAAAACAGGCATGCAGTGTGCAATATTTCTAGCCCTCACTGAAAGTCTGCATGCACATAAACCAGAACAGCTTGAGCAGCTGAGAAAAACTGGGCCAAAAACCACTCGACCAGCCTCTCTCCTTCCTCTTCCTTTATATTGGAATGGAAAGATACAATAATAATCATTTTTTTAAAAAAAGCAGAACACTCATGGTTTCTGTACAATTGCAGGTGCTTTCATTACATCTGAATAGGGTTACAATAAATCTATGCTCTTAAAAGGGAAGATCACAACTTGCTAATGAAATCACAAATTATCCAGAAGAAAACTATGCGCAGGCACACGCTGAGTGGCAGAATCTTTTGCCTCTAAAAGTTCAGTTTTTGCCTTTGTAATATTAAAGCCCAACAGGGAGCCGGCAGGACACTGCTTGTGCTGTCTTGTCACGTTATGAGTTTCTGGTTTCAGGTAAAAGGGGAGAAAGGGCCTTTAAGAAAGCAAAAAACTGGAGAAAAAATTAAACTTCCTTCTCGGAAACCTAAGGGTTGTTTTTCTGGAGATGATGGATAATGGCATTTCGAGTTATTTTAGTTTTTAATAGAGAAAATGGAGGCAAGTCATGGAGGGAAAAGAGAGTATATAAATAAATGGAACAAAGTGAAGTTTCAACAAGAGCTTCCCTCAACTTTTTCTTTCTTTCTTTCTATCTTTGTCTCCCTTTCCTTTTCTCTCCTTCTTTTTTTGAAATCTTAAACCCCATTTCTGGCTTGCATTTGGTAGGATTCCTGCCCTGGCTTTTATTAAAAACAGACTTTACGTGGTCAGAATTCTCCATCTAAAGCTAAACTTTAATAGGCATACGGATCCTAACAAAGTCTTTCTTGCTCTCTCTCAGGTGACCCCCCCCCTCGTCCCCCCAAGGATTTCCCTCCCAGTGCGCTGAACCGGCGCTGAAACTGGAAGGCTCAGCAAAAACCACCAATTTTCCTCTTTTACTCTGAACCCTCATTTCTGTTTTACTTTTGAGACTCTTTGCAAGGCCAGATCAAGTTAACTCTGGCTCTAACCTGAGAATAATCCAGAAATTTTGAATAACACGCTGCTGTCCTATAAATTCCCCAAAGCAGGTGCCTGAAACCTGGCAGTTTCCCTTCTCCAGCAGAGGCTCCAGAGCCCGATTCCTGCTGGCTACCTTGTGTGTGTGTGAGCTGGGAAATACCAAGGGTGACTCCACCTGGCTTAACAAATCAATTTAGCATTCAACAGTTATCTCTGAAGGGTATTGGCAAGCCAGCTTATCTGAAACCGAGAGGTAAAGCAGCCAAGCGAGCAGGCAAAGACATGCACTTCCATTCTTGAAGGCAGGCACCACCAGGTTGCTCTAGTTCCTTCTTATAGCTAAACAGACAAAATAGCCGACTTTAAGGCCCCTGTATGGGACTCCCATCTTCCCACACTCAACACCCCCGCCACCACCACCCCCCAGCCCCGCCAATGGCCTCCACACCTTCTTGGCACAACGGCAGACCCTTTCCCAGTCAGTTTTAAGTTTCCTAAAACAATAATTTAATCTTGTGTGTAGTGAAGCTCAGTGCTGACCTTTATGCTTGTTTACATGGAAGGGACAGTCTTTTGAATACTGCAGTGCAGTGGTTCTCCAGGGGAGGGTTCTCAAGCCTTTTCAACCCTAACCCTAACCTCTCCCCGCATCCACCCGCCCCTCCCCCCACCCCCAGTGTCAATGTCTAGAGACATTCTTAGTGGTCACAACTGGGGGAGTGCAGCTGACATCCACTAGGTAGATGCCAGGATGCTGCTGAACATCCTAAAACGCACAGCACAACGTCCACAACAAAAATGTCAGTAGTGCTGAGGTGGAGAAACCCCGACATGGTTAGGAGACTGCTTGGGATTAAAGCCCAGCTCGATTTGGGCTTGATTGAGCAGCCTTGGGCAAGTTGCTTAACCTCTGTGCCTCGTCTGTAAAACGGATAATAACCTATCTCATGGGGTTGTTGTGAGCATTAAACAAAAATGTACCTGCAAAGCTCTTAGGACAGTGCCTAGCATACGTTGAGGGCTCAAGAAATACTAGCTGTTGTTACTGTTATGAGAAATTCAGCTCAGTTCCAAATAAATTATAAGCCAAACCTATTGAGGTTAGAAAAAAAAAAATACATAGGTTTGAGAGTACATATATCCTCTTTGATGGGGACCAAAATCATGATGGCAGTAACAACCACAGTGCCTTACAGTTTGTGAGACTCTTTCAAATACCTCATCTCATATGATTTGGGCCACATCCTTGTTATGTCTTTATTTCATAGATGAGGAACTCCTGGCTCAGTTAAATGAGTGGCCCAAGGCCTGTGGCAAACCAGGTCTTCTGATTCCACATCTCCTTCTATTCCTTCTACACTTCCCTTTGTTTAGTGGGTTAAGATGCCCCTTCTTCTCTTCATTACACCCAACAGCCTGAAGATCAAAATAAATGTAAGTACTGAAATCAGAGGGTGAGGTGACTCAGGCTTCATGGGTGGGCAGAACTCACTTCTCTTTTTATGGTACCTGCATAGTAAGGTTTTCCTTCATGGAGTATACAAATATTTTAATCCTCTGAATTGAACTTCTAAAAAACTAACTTTCTGTATGGGCTATTTTCTTTCATTTTTAAATTTCTGATGTTGAGGGAAAAAACCCTAATTCCCTCTATTTTCAAAATCTCTAATTAGTATATTGACCATAAATGTATGAAGGTTAGAATATAGCTTCAACTATATGTATACACATTTCAAGTTCTACTTATTTATTAGCTATTTTGTTTCACAGTTAAGCCTGACAATCTGCTTACAAATGCCAAATGTATTATTCAAATGTACAGTGTTCTATCTTATATATATTATCAGTGACTGCGCACAGCAATTATATGCCTGTGTTAAAATTTCTATGCATAGCTTTTTAAAAAACAATCACAGATTAACCAGCCAGAATTTTACTCAGCCTACATTAAAGTTAATAATATTGGGTTTAAGGGTCAAAGTTCAGAGGGCAGATAGATAATATTCCTTGAAGTCAGTGGTTTTCTAGAACTCCTCTGGTAATAGAGAAGGCCAGGCCTTAGCTGGTGATGCCCCAGTGACCTAGGGAGCACACAGCTTGCAGCGACCCAGCCACGGCTCCTTCATTTCCAAGGTCTCCGTCAAATTCTACAAACAGCTGCCAAAACGTCATTCATCTGGACCCAGGTTTCTTTGGTCCCATTTAGTTTGTGCCAGTTGAGAAAGGAGAGGTTTAGGCCATATACTGGTTTCTAAATGGTGTCACGGGCTCAGCAGTCTTCCCATGATCCCCCTCCCGGAGGGAAAGCTGAGAACGTGTATGACAGTATCTTTACCATTTTCTTTTCCAAATCAATTTTGTCTGTCAGGCTATGAGAAGAGAACCGACGAGCGTGGCCCTGATTTCGGCCTCGCGCAGAACACTCACCTTGGGACGCTCGGAGGGGCCCTGGTGGGCCGAGACGGAACCTGTGGAGGTGCCCCGAACGAGTCGCTGCTGTTGGGGAAAGGAGGCAACGGGCCAGGCCGGAAGGGCACAGGAGGCGCCGCCGAGTGGGGTCCCGGGGAGGGGATGGCGGGTGCGGGCCCCCGGCCGGACGTGGGCCGCGGGAGGGGCGCGCTCAGCGTCGGCCTCCGCTGGGTGGTGGGGCTTGGAGGCGGGGACCTGGGGGCAGAGACCGACAGCAGTTTGCCCATCCTCCTCTCCGCTGGAATTCATCCTTAAAAAATATTTTATAACTGACTGCTTTTTTAAAAGTATTTTCTGACTAACTCAGACACGCGTTAGGGATGTTAAATGGTATAGAAGGGTAAATAGTGAAAAGAAAGTTTCCCTCCCCTCCCCCCCCACCCCCTTGCTCTGTGGAGACAACCAACATCTTTTCCCGGGTATCCTTTTTAACTATATTCTACAATACCTTTCCTCTCTCTCTCTCTCTCTCTCTCTCTCTCTATATATATATACATACATTGCTTTTTTGTACACAGCGTTCTACAACTTAACATTTTTTTTTAAGCTTCACATTAACTGGCCTGTGTTTTCATTTCACTACTTAAAGAACTTACTCTTTTTAATGGCTGTATAATGTTCCAATGTAAGGATATATTGTGCTTTGTTTTTTAAGTGTAAAGGTTTTTTTTTTTTTAATTATGTGTAACACAAAGTTATTTAAGTCAGTAAATTTTTAAGGAATTTCACATGTTCTGATTCTTTCCACTGCCAATCACCTTAGTTCCTCCAAACTCATAATCTTCAAGATAAAATAGTCCTTTCAGAAAGAAGTTATCACGTGAGTCAGCCCCCAATTCTCTTAGTTGGGCTTCTTTGCTCTCCAATGGAATATGGACACACTTCAGAATTCCCCACCTGTAATCTTTGGGATCCAGTTTCCTCAAGTGATTTACTTTAGGACCATGTTTAGGGTCAGGAGATGGATCTGCCTGGTTCTGAATTTGACACCCTCTAAAAATGTATTAGGTTCAAATCATATTCACTCCTAAGCCATCACACCCTAGAACAGTACAGATCATTGGGATATGCCAACACCTAAGATAAAAAGTTTGTTAGGTTTTTCATAGTTTACTTGGCAGCTCTGTCTTGTAGTTCTTTCCCACAGATCTAACAGGTAGTTCTATGAGTAAAGGAAACCACACGGTTAATCTATGAGGCGTCTCCAACGATTTTGTGCTTGATTTTGAAAGCGGTTGGGATCATCTGACCTTCTCTCTCGCTCCTGGACTTAAATATCTTTTTTCCTCTTTCTTTAGGTTCATACTGGTTTAGGGAAGCACATTCAGAAAATGACACTGGACAAGCTGGGAGGCCTCCGGTGATGTGGAGCCATCTTCTTACCTGCGGGAATGCTGGATCCAGGAGTCGTCCACCGGCGGCGGTGCGGGCGTGAACGTCGTGGCTGTGTTGATGTCGCCGATGACCACGAGGGCTTCTTTAAGGGCTTGGTACATTCGAAGCATCTCATCCCGGCGCTGAGCCTGCTCGGCAGATTCCTCCATCAGAGTATTTTGGTCCTCTGAAGAATATAACTGTGCTAGGAGCTCAGAATTTATGAAATCTTTAACCTGCCAGGTCACCACAGAAAAGTAAAAAATGGGAATGAATGAGCGATTGAATGATAAACTGGTTCAGAGCCTGTGGACAAAGGCCACAAAAGTCCACTCTGGGAAAAGGGATGCATCGTGCATCTGTTTACGCTTATTTTCTTCATTATCCTCCCAGTGCCAATAACAGTTTTCCTCTCTGTTTTATGGCTGTTGACAGTAAAGAAGAACATAGATTAGCTGAAAAGAGGGCCAAACCTCACCATCGCCAGAACAGGGCCTGTTGGCTGTACAAGCATTTCTGCAATGTTGTCTGAGGCTGCTTGGCTTATATATAGACAAGGGAAGGTACCAGGAGGTAAGCAGTGGTATTTTCAACAGGAAACAACGACACGCAGAAAACTATGTAATAACACAAGTTATGCCTTCCTTGGTATTCCCAGCCCTTTACCTAGCTTTTACCAAAATCACTGGAATACTATTAGGACCCCAGGTTTCAGTGTTGTCTCAAAAGTGGAATTAGCACCAATAAGTGAATATTTATTATTAAATACAGAATCGTATACAATTATGCAAGTTGATTTACAGAAAGAAAAGGCGATATATTCTCTGCTTTCTAGAGCTTAACAGTGATGAGGACTGACATAAGGTTCCATAGTTAACAGACATATGAAAACAAACTGAAATATGAACAATTCGTGTGAGTCTCAGGGGAGGGGCATTTTGTGGCAGGATGAGAATGGAGACGATGCATATGTTGTGAGGGAGAGAGAACCAATCGTTATATTTCGTCAAGTCTAAGACACCACTGATTTTAAGACACACCAGTCTTTTATGTGCCGCTAAGAAAGAAAAAAACACCATCAACTAAACTACGACAGAATGCCGAGATGTCACTGAGCGTAACGTGCATCTTCCTGTTAGAAATGTTAAATGTGAAAAAAAGTGAATGTGAGAATCAATGAAATCCAATGTGCCTTCACAAGTTATCTGATTTAATTCTCACTGCCTACTTACCAAATGTATATTATCCCAATTTTACAGATGAAGGAACTGAATGGACTTCAGAGAGTTTAAGTAACTTGCCCAAGGTCACGCAACATTAAGTTGAACCCCAAATCTTCTGACTTGAAGTCCAGTGCTCTTTCCATTCACCCCCTTACCTCACTTTGAGTGCTTAGAAAAGATAATTTATGTTTAAGCATCATTATTTTAGTGTGGTGCACAAGTATGCCAATTAACTTAAGCCTAGAAAAATAAAGCAACTTGGATTTTTCAGTTTCTCTGTTAAATGAGAAAGCTAGTGCTTATCTAGAGTCACTGGCTCTAAGAAAGGCCAAAGTCCAGTACATTTAATTGTTACTAGTTCAAGCAGACAACAGAACACCTGTCAGATGCTCAAAATTCCTGGGTTGTAGTTACATTTGTAACTCAGAGATGACAAGACTCTAAAACACATAGCTTCACTATTTTTTAAAGGTCTCAAACCATGTAGATAATTCTACTAATCAGAAAATTCAGCTAAATCACAGCTTTGTTGTGGTGAAATAAAAAGTGTTCCCTGCACATGTTCTGTAAACCAGGAGTGATTTAAATGTGGAAGCAATCTAATACGCAAGACGTATTTGGGCAACTGTCTGGTGGAAGGGAAGGTTTATGTGTGATAGCTGTGCAAGGTAAATTTGGCCAGATAACCCTGGGCCAGATGTCAAGGCCTTGAATGTCAAGGAAAAGTGTTTGAACTTTATCCACTTGGCAATGGGAAGCCATGGAAGGCTTTTAAAACAAGTAAGTGAAATAATAAAAGAGAGTTTTAGGAATATCAATCTGGCTGTGATTGGAAAATAATTTGCAAGTGTGGTAGTAGAGATAAAGAAATCTGTCAGAAGGCCATTGCAGATCATTTATGAGATGATAAGGGTTTAATTTAGTAAGTGGCATAGAAAATATGGGCAGATAGAAATGACATTATAAAGGAAAAACCAACTGGACTTGGTGCTGTTTGGATGTGAAGGGCAACAAAGAAAGGAACAAAGACAGACACCTCAGGCATTGAGGTTTGGGTGAGGGGAAGTCAAAGAAAGTCAGATTTAGAGAAGATAGTAAATTTGGCTTAAGAAATATTTCATTCCCCTCCTTGAAGATTTATTTACTGCCAAACACACTTGCAGGTACCCAAGGAGTCATGCACGCTTGCACAAATCTTCCACTGTGAGGTGTGTGTATCCACTTGGAGAGATGGTGCAACTCCAAACTCAAAACCAGACAAGTTTCCTGGCATTGACCATCAGTTGGGTTAAGCTCTTTTGAAGCTTTACATCTTCCTGGAGTATCACTTAGAATCTATTAAACACAATTTAAAAGAAGATCCTTCCAAGAATAGATTTAAAGCAGATCTGAATTAAGAAGCAACTGTCAAACAAACCACGAAATAAAATAGTAAGAGCCTGCTTCAGCATTTTGATCAAAGATCTGCCTTGAATCAACTCTTCCACATCAAAATGTTACACACTAAAACTGTAACATAGATGGATAGTTGGATAGTTGCCTACTATCCAAAAGATTTGGCAATGTTCTGAAATAATATGAATAATTTTAGCATGAGAGAAAATGGCAATATAGCACAGTGGTTAAGGGCATATTCTTTGGAATCAGACAGTTCTGAATTTGAGTCCTAGCTCTAACACTTATTGTTCTTGGACAAATAACTTAACCTCTTTGAGTTTCAGATTCCTGATCTGTAAAATGAGGTTAAAGGTAGGAGCTGCCTCAAGAGTTGGTGGAAGGAAAAAAAATAAAAGAGTTGGTACAAGGATTCAGTGAAAGAGTGCATATAAATTGCCTAGCACGATGCCTAGCATTTAGTCAGTGCTCCATCAACAAAAGCTATTCTTTTTACAGTATATAGTCTAACTTGGCGTTAGGTATGAAGAGGTAGGAAGCTAGTGCAACAGTGCTGGCGTCAAGTGACATAGTTCAACATAAAGCATAAGTTAACGTTTTATTTTGCACTTAAGAAAACTTCTAGAAAGACTCTTCTCCTCCTGCTAGCCTCACTTTCTAATGCTACAACTGGAACAAAGGTGGGGGACTTCAGGGAGTTTCCAGACACTTCAGGGACTTTCTGAGCAGTTTGTATGTCAATGGTACAAATATTTAAACCAAGGATTCTGCACAGTTGGAGGGCAAGTGGATCCCTTTTACATGATAGCATTTAGAAAATACCTCACAGAACATGACATAAACTAATTATACTTGGATGTGAGATTTGAAATAATATTTATGCCTTTAATTATAACACCTTATAACCTATACATCTTTGTGTGGTTCACCAAAAAATTCTCACACACAAAACCTCATTCCAGTTCAAACTCTACAGGCTAGATAAACAGGCATTACTGCACCATGTCGTTCTGCTCAGTGTAAAGGAATGTGAGGTCATTAAAAACGTTCCACATGTTTTCCTCTCTTTCTTACTTTAACCCTTCTCTAGCAACCTGCAGTATTTTTGGATCTTTAACTTTCTTTGTCTTTATTACTAAAACCATTTTAAAGCCTTCACAAATAGAAGACGCATTTATAGAGTTTTCATACCATTCAGTTTACTAAGGAGACCATTTCCTTAAAATCTCTTTGTTTTGAGACAGTAGGAACTACAGAATGCGACGGTGATTAACTCTCATTCACATGAATACGCACATAAAAATTTAATTGAGAAGTTTAATTTTGTTTAGTTTTAGAGAGGGACTTGGGTAGAATTTTGTGATTCTTTGAGATCTCACAATTCTCTCATTTCCGCTTAAGGCTGCTTTACATTTCCGAGGGATTTCATTTTGCTAAAGCCCAACGAAGTTTTCCTTCTTCTTTTTTTTTTTTTTTTTTTTTTTAAAAGTAACATCCTTTGACTCACAAAGGTCGAGAAAAGAAGAGAGACACACAAAAAAGTATGTACTGTATGATTCCAAAGTTCAAGAACAGTTACAACTCATCTACAGTGTAAGAAAGCAGGAGTGTTACCCTTGGTGGGGAGTGATAGGGGAGGGGGAGCAAGAGTGGGGCTTCTGGGTCCTAGTCAGGATCTGTTTCTTGAGCAGGATGCAGAATTCTTGACCCGTGGAAACAAATCAGCGCTCTGGCATTTAAGATGCACTTTTCCCTCAAATAACGAACATTTAAAATAATACTCTTCTTCACACACATTAAAGTTACAGTAAGTTTTGAGACTAGGGCACATGTTACTAATTTTCCACCAAAGCATCAATGGCCAAGGAGAGTGAACATGGACCTCCAGGGGTCCAGGGGCACAGGCTCCAAGCGTGAAATGCTTCTAGGTTTCAAGTTTGGTTCTTAAAATGTTTCATAAAAAACTTTACATTCTATTTTGTATTATCTGGGTTTGTTTGAATATGAGGAAAGATGTTTTAAACTACTTACTAGTTAAGATACAAAACATTGTTTCTCATATTCAAACAAACCCTAATTAAATCTTCAAGTAAAATGAACCCTCTGGGCGAGTCACTTAAACCTCTTGGGGCCTCAATTTCTTCATTTAGAAACTGGACAAAATCATGAGTACCCAGCAGGTGGCTATTCTGTTCAAACACAGAACTGTGTGCCACTTAGCCAGTAATACATTTCAAATAAAACTGGATCCACTTTCTTGATTCTCTGATGGAGAACTTCTGGTGGTGTGAGCTACAGAGAAGAGGCCATCAAAATATGCTTGCTGTGGGGCGTTATATGTGTGTTTTCTTTAATGTACCGAACAAAACTCTGTTTCTTTGCCCGTAGCCTGTCTAGAACAACCGCCTGTCGTAAACTTGCTATTTCTTTGTGCTGCTGTTACCTGGTATGTTTAAGCAATGAAACAGCTGCTGCATTTCAATAGACAAAGGCTTACAGTATGTCTGAGGGGAGGCATTTATTGCTGGCTTTACATTTCTTAAACAATTCCATATGGAGACTTGAGTGGCAGAACGCTTAATGTAAACTTTCAAAGGAAACTGCCCACCAAATTCTGAACTTTATGAAAGTTGGCTGAAACATATTCTTTTTCAGAAGGCAGAGTAGTCACTCCCATTTCAAAGAGGAAAGGCCACAGCACCACTTTCAACAGTGATAGTCAACAAATAGAGGACCCGGTTTTAGGCATTTATTGGTTCTAGAGGAACAGCTAGCTTTCTCACCCACAACCATTTATAGAAACAGCAGGGTTAAGTGGATGGAATTCAGAATAAGGAGTCAAAGTATTTGTTTTCTTGTTGTGATTCTATGATTAATTCTCTCACTTGAAGATCTCTTCACTTTAAATAAAAAAAAAAGTCAACACATATGCATGACACAGTGCTGGGTGTTCACTGTGTTTCTGTTTCTTGTACTCAACGGGAATGAACAAATTCTTCTGGAATGAACAAAAAGGGCTCAGACGTTCTGTACAATAAAATGCCATGAGAATATGAGTACATTTTTAAAAAGGGATTTGTATTTTTACATATACATAATTACATATATAAAATTAAAATATATATTATATATATAAAACTATATACTCTTATATATATAGTAAAAAAGTGGATAAAATAATACCCAAAGAAAAGCAGTCATCCTAGATGTGTAAAACTATTTTCTGGTAGATATGAAAAGTTAAATTCAAACAAAGATAACCATAACTTCATAAGAATCCAGCATTACATAATGTTTTTGCTTTCTCCTTATTCCTATTAATCTCTACTTCAAGGTTTGACCTTGGAGATCAGATCTTAATTGAAGTCTTCTTTCTCATGACTCTTATGTGAGGTCTCCCTGGAGACAATTAGCAGAACTTTACTTCCATGGGTAATGCCCTGTAGGTGGGGCTTTCGCCATTTCATGAAGCAAGTGAGCACACCAGTGAGGAGTGAGGGCAATTACCCTCGCGCGTGCGTGCGTGCGTGCGTGCGTGTGTGTGTTTCTTGAGAAGGTGAAAGTAGGTTAGATCTGCAACAGGTTTTTTTTTTCCTTTTAACTAATTTATGTCAAGCCACTCCTCACAGCTATAGACAGGAAGTGCTATTTCCTGTGCTGATGATTTAATACACTGCAGAGCAGAGCAGCGTTTGAACTGATGGCAGCACTAATGACTCTCAGTAAAACAGTGAAAAGATAAATGATACTTAATCAGGAAAATGTTTAAATAAGCAAGTGCCTGGATTCCATGGCAAAACAACCTGAACTCATTTAAGTGAAGTTAAGAGGGTAATTTAAAAAATAGACTATTTGCTTAGTACTTTATATTTTTCAAAATGGCATATAGTCACACTTATGATGTTCTCTGACAACTCTGTGGGGTAGTTCAGGGTTCTTAGTGTAGTTTTAGAAGTGACTGAGTTCAACTCAGAGGGGCCAAATGATTTGCTTCAGGTCACACAGCAGGCCATTGACCAAGCTTAAGTATATAATTTATAGTTTCCAATATATTTGCAATACATTGCTTACCTGCTGCTGATGCTTCAAGGCATCCTACTAACCTTGCTTGAATAAATGAAATGTGTACAAAAATACAGTGAGTTAAAAACAAGATTGCTCCCGTGACTGTTTGGGGCTTCTTAAAGTCAAGAAACTCATAGATCATGAACAACAAATGGACTGTCATACTTAGAATTTTGAAAGGAATCTTAATATATGGATAATGGCTATTTACAATTCTTAAGTAGGCAGCCATATTAGTTTCTTACAATTATACTTTTCATTGTACTTCCATATATACTATCTTGGGGAACAAATCCCTAAGCCAGGTACTTTTTCTATGATTCATATTTCACATATGGAGGAAATAGGTAGAAAGAAGTTAAGGATTTGTCTTAGGTTAACAGAGTCTGTAGCAGAGCCAAGCATAGAATCCAGGTTTCTCCTAAATTCTAGTGTGGGGCTCTTTTCAGTACTTTACCATCTAATTTTTATTTGTTACAAGCAAATGCTCATAATATATCATTGATTTAAATAAGAAGGTGTCCTTAGAAGATAACTAGGAATAAAATCGTTGGTGTCTCACTTTTCAAGAGTCAGAAAAGCCTGCTATAAAACACCTCATTATAGCCTATCTTATCTAAAAGACAAGTTCTCAAACAAATTGTGATGTTATTTATGCTTTAACAAAGTAGCTACCAAAAGGACCAAACCAGACCATGTAATTTAAGTATCATTTTCTGACTGCTATAAAAATAACCATGAAAAGGGAGAGATTCTATGCAATATAGATCAACTGATGGCTAGTCTAGCAGGCACTTTGAGATCCGTGGCTCTATCATCTTTACCTTAGAAAAGGTAACTGACTTTGTAGCCAAGCAGACAGGGCAAAAAGCCCTTTCCCAGGTTAAAATAGCATTCCATAGTTTTTAGAAGGTGAAAATAATCATATTACCATATTCAGTATGTGTGTATATGTAGAAGAGAATAAATATCTTTTGCCTTTAATCTCAAAGTCTAGGAGCCAGGGTATCTGGTTTTATTGCTGGCTTTGCAACTAATTTATACCCTGACTAGAGTATTTTTGCTCTGCTTTATTGTAAGCAAATTCGCACCCTTCTAGAGGAGACAGCCAATAGGGAATACCACTGTACTGTAGCTAGAAGTTTTATGTTTTCTTTCTTAACTTCTCTTACACTCGTCATTCACTTACCACTTGTAATGGAAATTGATAAGCCTAGGTGATAGGTATTTCGACCATCCAGAAAATATCACAAAGAAGCTGAAGAGAATGTGAGCAATTTCCACACTAGGATGGGTTAGAGGTTAAAATGAGACAGTTTATAATCACTTACATTATTGATCATAAGATGCATTATCGTTTTTGGAATTAGGTCTCGGATACATTTGTTGATAATAGACATGTAGGAGTCTACGAGGTTGCGAATGGTCTCCACTTGCCTCTCCAACTGTGGGTCCATGGAAAAGTTTTCTGTTTGGCCATTCTCATCATTTTCAGTCTAACAGAAAGGAAAGCCAAACATGGATTATTTCACATTTATTCAGAAGAGAAAAATACCAGACATTATCAGATGAAAGACTTCTGTTTACTGAATTTGTAGTTGTACTACTAGATGGTAACATCTTTATCTTATCAAACAGCCATTAATTCTGAAAAGAGATCAGAACCATGCAATTATTCTACCTTTAGCCTGCCACAATTGAGGAAAAGCAAGGATTGTAATTCTGAATGAATGTTTAGATGGATGACCAGATAAACAGTGCACCTAACAACATACCTCTAGAGAACAATCTAATCTTAAGCCATTTGCAAGCTGGCCAAAGAACTGAATCCAAACATATGATGCAGATGTACACTTCTGGGAGGCGTCTCCAGGGATCCTATAGATTAGAAATAACCTTGGTGTTGTTCTGGAACTATTAGGTCTGCATTGGAATGGATCAGCACTTGGATCAGTCCAGATTTAAAACTAAATCTCCTAGGCCTGGCCTGGAGCCAAAATAAGAGATATAGGGGATAATTCATTTTTCCATGCTCTTGCTGGAATTTGTTATATAAATTCATGCTTCTGTCATCACTACTAAAGGCTGGCTCAACTGTGAAAAACTTACAATTTTAACTTCTAACTTGTTATTCTTTCAATAAAACAGAACACATCCATACACAAAGCATTTATTTCTTCAACACGAGAGAAGCATCTGTTTTCTATGCTATGTGACTTGAGTTAATTAATTTTGGCTTATCCACCAGAGGCTGGGCTGGAATGGCATCTTCATCATTAAGGACTGACCTATTGGCTTGGCATTGAAATCAATTTAGAACAAATGGTCTCCATGTCAAGTCAGGTTGAACCATCTAAGCCCCAGAACATGATACAAATATTGTTAGTGGTCTGGCTACTTTCTAGCTTTGGAAAGATTTAATTATGAATGGAAAAAATAAAAGGGGGAAATAATTTATTGCTTCCAATGTGGACATGAAGTACTTTTCTTTGGAAATGTACATACTTTGATCTGCTGGGTTTTTAATCATCCAATCAGTTCTCGGCAAAGCACTGTGCTGAATCGCTTAAAGAGATCTATAAATAACCGTTAACTTTCGATCAATATGCATGTGTGAAAGGCATATTTGTAGGCCACAAAAATCAACAATAACAAAGGTAGAAATTCTAAACATTTATAAAGGCTTCTGTTGCTCTTCTAACACCTTAAAAATATTAAAATAATATGTGCTCACTCTAAAACACAATGGTCACTTTCCAATCCTGAGAGTCTGGCTCCATACTTCAGGGTGATAACTGGAGGACATTTCTTTTTTTTTTTTTAACATCTTTATTAGAGTATAATTGCTTTACAATGGTGTGTTAGTTTCTGCTTTTATAACAAAGTGAATCAGCTATACTTATACATAT
Organism: Eschrichtius robustus; assembly: GCF_028021215.1. NCBI lineage: Eukaryota > Metazoa > Chordata > Mammalia > Artiodactyla > Eschrichtiidae > Eschrichtius > Eschrichtius robustus. The sequence goes on along the minus strand of NC_090826.1, from coordinate 129,846,438 downwards.
ATCCCTGTATCTCCTCCCTCTTGTGTCTCCCTCCCACCCTCCTTATCCCACCCCTCTAGGTGGTCACAAAGCACTGAGCTGATCTCCCTGTGCGGCTGCTTCCCACTAGCTTATCTATTTTACATTTGGTAGTATATATAAGTCCATGCCACTCTCTCACTTCATCCCAGCTTACCCTTCCCCCTCTCCGTATCCTCAAGTCCATTCCCTATGTGTGCATCTTTATTCCTGTGCTGCCCCTAGGTTCTTCAGAACACCCCCCCTTTTTTTTTTTTAGATTCCATATATATGTGTTAGCATATGGTATTTGTTTTTCTCTTTCTGACTTACTTCACTCTGTATGACAGACTCTAGGTCCATCCACCTCACTACAAATAACTCAATTTCGTTTCTTTATGTGGCTGAGTAATATTCCATTGTATATATGTGCCACATCTTCTTTATCCATTCATCTGTCAGTGGACACTTAGGTTGCTTCCATGTCCTGGCTATTGTAAATAGAGCTGCAATGAACATTGTGGTAGATGACTCTTTTTGAATTATGGTTTTCTCAGGGTATATGCCCAGTAGTGGGACTGCTGGGTCGTATGGTAGTTCTATTTTTAGTTTTTTAAGGAACCTCCATACTGTTCTCCATAGTGGCTGTATCAATTTACATTCCCACCAACAGTGCAAGAGGGTTCCCTTTTCTCCACACCCTCTCCAGCATTTATTGTTTGTAGATTTTTTGATGATGGCCATTCTGACTGGTGTGAGGTGATACCTCATTGTAGTTTTGATTTGCATTTCTCTAACGATTAGTGATGTTGAGCATTCTTTTATGTGTTTGTTGGCAATCTGTATATCTTCTTTGGAGAAATGTCTATTTAGTTCTTCTGCCCATTTTTGGATTGGGTTTTTTTTTTTGATATTGAGCTGCATGAGCTGCTTGTAAATTTTGGAGATTAATCCTTTGTCAGTTGCTTCATTTGCAAATATTTTCTCCCATTCTGAGGGTTGTCTTTTTGTCTTGTTTATGGTTTCCTTCACTGTGCAAAAGCTTTTAAGTTTCATTAGGTCCCGTTTGTTTATTTTTGTTTTTATTTCCATTTCTCTAGGAGGTGGGTCAAAAAGGATCTTGCTGTGATTTATATCAGAGTGTTCCGCCTATGTTTTCCTCTAAGAGTTTTATAGTGTCTGGGCTTACATTTAGGTCTTTAATCCATTTTGAGTTTATTTTTGTGTGTGGTGTTAGGGAGTGTTCTAATTTCATTCTTTTACATGTAGCTGTCCAGTTTTCCCAGCACCACTTACTGAAGAGGCTGTCTTTTCTCCATAGTATATTCTTGCCTCCTTTATCAAAACTAAGGTGACCATATGTGTGTGGGTTTATCTCTGGACTTTCTATACTGCTCCACTGATCTATATTTCTGTTTTTGTGCCAGTACCATACTGTGGAGGGCATTTCTGTGGCACCTTACTGCTACTACAGCAAGAGAGAGGATTGGAAGTTTCAAAAATGAAAGTTGTTTCCCTATACCATTTCTTTTTAAATGGTCTTTGGTCACTGAAAGAATTAAATCAAATAGTTTCTTATTTTTATTATTAATTTGTAATATAAGCACAATAGGATCTGGGATAAATAGGTAAAAAGCTAAGGCCATAGAGTGGTAAAGTGATAGAGGGAAGGTCAGCCATGGCAGTGAAAAACCAATTGTTTTCCCAAACATCTTTCCAGGGCATAAAAACCACTGCAGATTGTGTTCCATGCTGAGCCCAAATTCTAAGAATCAGTGGTAACTGCGATGTTGTTTTAAGGGTATTGTATTTGAAAGTAAAAACTTTAGGTTCAAATTCAGGCTTTATCATGTAGTAGTTGTGTGGCCACACCTCACTTATTTAATGTAACTGAGACTCAGCTTCCCCATCTTTAAAATGGGAATACACTTCTCTGGAAAACTTGTGGAAGTTAAAAGAGATAATGCATATGAAGTAACCTAGCCAAGGGCCTTGTGGGTGCTCAATAACGTTAGTTTCTTTCTTTCCTTTCTGAATATTCATGGAATGAGTTAGAGAGCCGCTTGACTCTCAACACACATTATGGAAATTTAAGTTGAAAAATTTGAGCACAAGACATTTTCAATTCCAACCATATAAAAATGGCAAACTGTATTTTTTTATACCACCATGTTTTCTGCAAGCTAGTCCCTTTGCCTGGAATCCCCTCCTCCCATCTGTGAAGATCTTTCATCTTTCAAAACCCAGCTCCACCATCACCTCTTCTAGACAAACTCCCGATGGCCCTCAGACCCTCCACCGCTCCCCATACTGTACTTCATCTGTTTTCTTGTACTACTGTTTATTATTTTATCCAGCCTAGTTTTATACTTCTCCCCTATTAGACTCTGGGGTCTTGTTTATCTCTCCCTTCTCAGCACCTAGAACAGAGCTTGATGCACCAGAGAAAGAGGAGAAGGAGGAGGAGCTGACACTACAAAAGGGTTTACCTAAATCAAGAAAGCTGCCTCAGTGCATTTCAGGATCTCCAAGAGTGCCTACTTGTTACAAAAATTGGAGATGAGAGAAACCTCAAGTTGATGAGTTAGGATCCACTACTACTTGATCATAGTGAGGATGATAAAATGATGATGAAATTATGTATATAAGTGAGACCACATGACCTACAGCTTTGTGATGAAAACATCTTTTACATAAAGCAATATAAACCTCCATAATGGATAAAGTACAATTCAGTTTGTCTCTCTGATCTGAAACATACTGGGATTTTGCTGTTGTATTTAACAAAAGGGGGTGATGGCATTTCAGCATCAACATACTACCTCTCCCAGGAACATTTATTGAGCACTTACTGTGTTCTAGATACTGTGATAAGCACTTTACATAGAAGATCCACACCACAACCTTAGGAGGTGGGTACCATTGTTATTGTCAACCTAAGAGCATGCTGAGGCTCTGAGAGCTGAAACGTGTTCAATAAGTGTAAGATGAATATAATGTGAATCCAATTTCTGTTTTTCCTTAGGTATAAAAAAATCAAAAGTATTATGAAACAGGGGAAAATCTATAATATATCAAGTTAGTTTCACAGATAAAATAAGAAATGTAGAAAGAGTTTCTAGGAAAAAGATGTCATTTTAAATACTGATATTTGTTAAAAAAAAAAAAAAATGATTGAGCCAGAAGAGAAAACCAGAATAAACAGCATTTATTAAAAGAACCTCTAGGAACATGAAACACCAGGAAAATTATACCACCATTCTAATTTTCATATAGAAACACTGAATTTTCCCACTTCACACTATTCTTAACATTTAGCCTTGCTTTAATTTCTGCATATAAAAATATGCAAAAGACATTGACATTCACTTTTTGAAATCAGATGCAAATAATAAACAAAGCATTGGAGTGAATGGAGAACACTGAACGGTTTAATTCTCAACATTAAAAAAAAAGAAACGTTCCAGAATAACCAGTAAAACAATTAGAAATTCTCTTTAGTTTTTGGAAATACTAGTAGGCATGTAGTCACGTGCAAATCTTAACTACTCTGATAATACCATGGGCATGATGGGGACTCATAGAATTCAAAATGCAAATTTAATTTCTTTTCTCATTTTAGAAAGAAAGAAGGAGTAACTTCCCCTTCCAGTATGTCTAAGATGAATGGGGACAATGTACATATGTGGAACTTTTCTTTTAACTGAGTAACTGCAGAGGGCAAATACTCCCTTTTCTCTAACTCCAGTCTTAAGCAAATTCTCTTTCATTCTCTTTTCTGTATGAATACTGAGTATGACTATGTATTATTTTCTTTGTTTAAGCTATAGGATTGCAATAGGATTCTTTGCAGTCTAAGCACTGAAGTGACAGCTGTTTATCATTATCCTCATCAAGGGAATGTAAAATAAAAATAGTAATTTGTCTCTGATCTTTGAGGCAAAAAAGAATGGTCTGCAAACATTTAACCTTTTATGTGCAGGTTCATTGATGCTGTTTACAAAATGTGAATAATATTGTGAAAACCAGCTTTCTTCTGAAAAATAACAATGGACAGCCTTCCTATTGTAAATTTTTTCTAAATAGCTTTTGAGAAATCTAATGCAATTTAAACAATCAAAAATAGCAACTTAGCACTATAAATGTAAACTTGTTTATAAAAATTAATATTAATTTCACAGTATTCAAGAAACAGGCTGCTTTACGAAATTTTAATTTAAAAGCTTTCTCCTAAAGACTTGAAACTTTAACAGGTGAAAGAATGATAGAGCCAAATCAGAAATAATTCCCACGATACCTCAAAGCATCCACTATAGAAGCTCTGGGCTTGATCAGGATATCTATTTTTCATATGTTCTGTTTCTGTCTCCTTCCTTTCCTTAAAGCTCTTACTTAATTATGTCACAGGCTTCTTTGAGGATCATTGAAACTATCTAAATAAGGCTGGTGACTGCAACTCTTTAAAAGTAGAATAATAGAAATGTGAAGTATCCTGGCAATAATATGCACATAAACATACTATTGAGCTAAAGGGGAGTTTGCTGCATCTCTTCTCAGCAGTGGAGAACTTTGGGAGTTAATCTACAGATCTACACAAGTGATTTTTCCAGATAACCAATGCTTGCCCCTTTTAAAGCATCTTATTATTGTTATACAATTCTCCACTCCCTTTAAAAAAAGGGTAAAAAATATCATTTAACTTTTCTTAGTGAAGCAGATTGTCATTCTGAAAATACTGTTTCCATGGTAATGCTGCTTTGAATTTTCTAGCCCCACAATATGGAGAATGTTTCACTAAGAACCTTTCCCCACTCCCAGTCATTCACTTCTAATTTGCAGAGGCCAGAAAGGCAGGCAATGAAACTTGTAAAAAAAAAAAAAAAAATGGGAGAAACATGTTCCAGGAAGCCTTTGAGGATAGTCTAGGCTACAGTCTGGTACTTTGAGGCACGTATTTCATTATTATTTCAACATAATAAGTTCATACTTATGAACTTATCTGTTCTCTGGAGAATGCTAATACACAGTCTCACTAAAGATCATAAAATAATATGTGATTCAGTGTTACATTGCTTAGTGGAGTTTATAGGTGCTGTAAGAATTCAGAGAAGCAGAAGGTCAGGGAGGCTGGGATGGGGAGTTACAATGGTCCCACTCTAATGATTTAACTTTACTTCACAACATTCTCTAATAATTGAGAAATCTAATGCAATTAGATTAAGGGAGAGAGAGATGAGTCAAAAAATAATCCATCTTCATCCTCTCTATTCTATCACAGGTCTTGCCATCCCTCCTCTTTTGGTAGACCAAATATAAATTTGGGAAGCCTCCTCTCCTCCACTTTCAGTTCTGGTGGTTAGATGGGACCTCACTGATAGGGCCAAGTCCCCCCAGATACCCATTTGGCCTGGCCTCTGCGATGACAGATGGCAACGTGACCAAGCAAAGCCAATCACAGCACATTTGTCAGAACTGTTAGGAAGGAGACGTTCCTTTTCAGTTAGGATGAAAACTTTTTAAGATGTAAGCCTGAGGGCTAGCCTGCCTCAGAGAGAAGAGGGGTCAAACCTGCCAGTGAATGAAGTCAACAGAGAGAACTGCATAGCTGAGACATGGAGAGGGGCAGATATTTAAAGACATTATTGGAATGTCTGGATCCAGCTGGGACAGCTCTATCTACCTCTGGATTATGTAGTTACACCAGTCAGTAAACGGTTTTGTTATTTTTAAAAAGTTGAGTACACTTGAATTTAATTTCTGTTACTTATGCCCTAAAGAGTCCAAACGAATGAAACACTTAGATATTCATGATGTTCTCTCAGCCTAAAACTTTTTTCTTACACCTCCACCTGTTCGTCCTTCATGGTTTAGCGCGAATGTAACACATCTTTGAATGCTGCAGGTAAAACACAACACCCTCTGAACATCCAGTTTAGATTTTTAATCCTTTGTCTTGTATCTTTGTTAGGTATGTAAATGTCCATTTCCCTAGCCAAAATGAAAGTTTCCTGAAGGCAGGGATCATAATGGTTGATGGCAAATCCACAAGAAAAAGGTGAAAGTTATAGGGCTAAAATGATGTTCAGACAATCCTTAGAGGATACCATTACTACATTGATGCATTCGTGCTACATTACTACATATACTAGTTAATGGGCTATATTTTTCTTTTTTTCTTCAACCAAATTGGTAGACTGACTTCTACCATATGGAAACATTTCTACATTGAAAGTTATGATGAAAAAAAAATCTCACTAAATGACAGTAAAATGTCAGATAGTTTTCAAACTGATTTACATTCACTGACCCATTTAATCCTACAGCAACCTTATGAAGTAGATATTATTATTATTGTTGCTATTGTTGTTATTTGCATTTTACAGATGAGGAGACTGAGAAGCAAACTCACTTGCTTAAAGTCACTTAGTTAATAAGTGGTAGAGTGGGGATTCCATACAGATATTCCAATTGCAGAATGTATTCTCTTAACTGCTATATAATATTACCTCTTCTCCATTCTTGATTAGGGTGGGGTTGATACTCACCCCACCAACAAAAGTGATCTACAAATACCTTGAAATGAAAGATGTACTTCCAAATGCTACTAGGATGACCAAATATAGTCCTGTGAGAAATGCCTTATAGACGTAAAACAATTCTTCATGATGTTGGTCACAATGAAAGCCCTTCTGTGATTCAGAGTGATTCTTTTGGTGCTGCTAATTCTATAACGTCACTATCATCACAAATGTTTCATACTCAAGTAACCAAATATTATGATCACAAGAAAAATCTTAGTGGTTTCATTTGTAAGAAGATAATACCTGAAGACTAGGAACAAAAATGACCATCACAAAAGAGTAATCTATGCTTTTGGAATTCTACTTTTCTTATCTAAAATGCATAACTGCAGGGAAATTTCAAGTTATTACATCCATCATACCATTTGTTTAACAGATATTCTTAAAGCTCATTCATTTTAGAATCAGGGTATTAAGGGATTATAAGGTCTATGCAATGAAACATTGGGTCTTGTTATAAAGACTGAAAGACGGACAAAGATGTGAAAGAAAAATCATAAATATTATAAAACAAAATCTATCTATTGTTTCGTTCTTCAGAAATGTTTACATGGATGAGTACTGATGCATCACAGTAAAGTTAATAAAGCCCTAGAGAAAGCAGGGGCAATAAAATTCAAGTATTATGAAAGCATTAATTTAGTTCTTCCTTATATTATGAGGCAAATAATCTTAAAAGCTCAATATAAATACAGTATCACTTGCTTTACATGCAAAAACATGTAAAAAACAAACGAAAAAGAATGCAGTGGATTACAAACACACAATGGTAAAACGCTTTAGGTAGAATCGTTACTTCTTTCAAGAGTGTAGGGAAAAAAACGAAGCCTTTAAAGAAGCAGCTACAGTCAAGGGTTTTAAATTTCTCCAAGGTCCACTGAACACTGTAGTTGATAAAGCTGTCAACCACAGAATTCTACTGCAGAATTCCCAAAGGCCTCAAGATAACTTTTTCATCCATCCCTACAAATGAATTAGTGAATACACCTTGAGGGCCCAACAGCCTTACCAGATGATCCAGATAAAACATCTAAAAGCTGTTTTAGACAATTTAGATCGGTTTCTGTTAATGTGAGAGATGAAAGTAAAATCAGAAGAAATTCGCCATGTTGAGATATTGCAAATTTCTTGTTTCCAACGTTCAAAGGTAGAACATTTCTGGTGACAGCACTGGACCACATCTGTCTGGGTCATAAAATAGACAGCACATACATTGGAATTGGAAAGTTACTTCCAAAGTTGCCAAAAACAGAACTCCTGTCTCTGTAGATAGTCGTTCCCAATTAACAAATACTCTAAAATGTAAGGAAGTTTGTCTCAATTTAGGCAAAATTTCAGTTTGCAGAAAATAGAAATTCATGAAGATGATAAAAATAAAATATACTGTAGATGCTGAAACTACTGATATTGAAAGTAAGATTGATTGGACAAAGAGCTATATACCAGAAGTTACAACCATTGAGTCTGGAGTTTGTCTTTTGTTACTTCTCTCCATCCCTCTTCTGAAACTCTGTGTGTGTGTGTGTGTGTGTGTGTGTGTGTGTGTGTGTGTTGCCTGCTTACCAATATGGAGGATGGAACATATATTTAAAACAAAACTTACTTTGCTTCACCTTAATACTGATATTTGCTTCAGCTATCAAATTCTGTCTACTTTTCACAGAGTGGTGAAAGTTAAGAGAGACAAGATGACTTAAAGATCAGCAACTTACGGTTTCATTTATAATAAAAATTAAAACTCTTCTAAGGTAAATTTATGAAAAGGTGCAATTACTATTAGAAAAATTCTATAGTATTTTAAAGTTTGTATACATGAGATTGTACTGAGGGCTGTGTTAATAAAATTTGTAAACATGACTTGAAGTATAAGAGAAAAATTGATGTGGTTTCTTAAAATCTTTCTTCCCCTAGACTGTTTTAAAAGTAGTTTAGGAGCAGATATCAGACTACAACCACTAACAGATGTTGATCAATCAATCTACAGTTCCAAATAATGTTTTTTATGACCAGATCAAGTTGTTCCTTTACAGAATAACAAGGTAACTTTAGATTAGAGATGTAAATATTGCTAAGAAAATGTACTCATGCATGTATTCACAGTTTCCCCCGAATTTCCCTTTTTCCTAACCGTGGCTTCAAAATTCCCAGAAATGTTACTATTAGTGAGTACTATGATATTCCCTCTGCCAATTGTTTACGTCTACTCAATCCATATAAACACTTTCAAAGTAAAATAGATATAATGATTTCTGAATTAAAGAGTTGTGGTTCAATAATGTATTAAAAACACAGACACAGTCACTTCTTTTAGCTCTGAAATGACCAGGCAGTCAAGGAAGATATACACATTTGCTGATCAAAAGAGAAACACAATAGCTTTATCTGCATCATTTCTAGGAAAACAGACCAAAAAAATAACTGTCAATAATTTTTAAATGCATTCACAGACACCATCTCAGTTGATTCCCAAAACAATCTTATGAGAGAGAAGTATGGGAAGGAATAAAGGAGGTGATCAAGTTAGACCACTTGGTTCTACCACTTACTAATTCTGTGTCCTTGGGCAGGTTAATTAATCTCTGGGTCCTTCAGTTTTCTGTCAAATAGAGTAATAATGGTACCTATTATCATTATTACCTTTCAAAGGGTTGTTGTGTGGATTAAATAAATTACTAGGGTAGAATTCAGAAGAGTGCCTGGCACATAATAAACCCTCAATAAATTTTAGCCATTATTATTCACTAAGGAAGAAGAAATTAAAGCACAGAGAGGGAAAAAGATGTACCTGAGATCATAAAGAGAGGAAGATCCAAATGGAACTCTGACCTAATTTTCCTTGTGTACATTTCATGATCTTTACATACCATCTCACTGCTTTTGCTCATTAGCAATACCTCAGTAAAACTGAGTATTGGGCCTCCCTGGTGGCACAGTGGTTGAGAATCTGCCTACCAATGCAGGGGACGTGGGTTCGAGCCCTGGTCTGGGAAGATCCCACATGCGCGGAGCAACTAGGCCCGTGAGCCACAATTACTGAGCCTGCGCGTCTGGAGTCTGTGCTCCGCAACAAGAGAGGCCGCGATAATGAGGGGCCCGCGCACCGTGATGAAGAGCGGCCCCCACTTGCCATAACTGGAGAAAGCCCTCGCACAGAAACGAAGACCCAACACAGCCATAAATAAATAAATAAATAAATAAATAAATAAATAAATAAATAAATAAATAAATAAATAAATAAATAAATAAATAAAATTAAAAGAAAACAAAACAAAAAACTGAGTATTAAAAGTGGAATTAAATAGGAAGTGAGAAATTTATTCATAATTAGAACTTTTTCTTACTCCTCCAACAGGTGATGGATACAGTGTTTTAACACTCCAAAGATATAAAATACAGTGCGGACCAATAGAAATATAATGCAAGCCACATTTCTGTGGCCACATTAAAAAAAGTAAAGCAAAATAAGTGAAGTGCATTTGAACAATGTTTTATTTAACAAAATACATCCAAAATATTATCATTTTGACATATGTTTATGGGCTAAGTTGGATCTCCTCAAAATTCCTTTGTTGAAGTCCTAACTCCCAGTATCTCAGAATGGGACTGCATTTGGAGATAGAGTCTTTAAAGAGGTAATTAAGTTAAAATGAGACCATTAGGGTATGCTTCATCCAATGTGACTGGTGTCTTTCTAAGGAGAGAAAATTTGGACATAGGCACACACAGAAGGAAGACCAGATGATAACAGAGGGAAGATGGCCACCTATAAGCCAGTAAGAAAGGCCTCAGACGAAACCAATTCTGCTGACACATTGAGCTCAGATTTCTACCTTCCAGAATTGTGAGAAAATAAATTTCTGTTGTTTAGGCCACCTAGTATGTGGTAGTTTGTTATGGCAGCCCCAGAAAACTGATACAATGTATAATTAATATAAACATCATTAGATAGTTTCCTCCCTCCCTTCTTCCCTCCCTCCCTCCCTTCTGTCCTTCCTTACTTCTTTCTTTCCTTCCTTCTTTAGTTCTTTTTCTGTTTTTTTTCCACCATGTCTTTGAAATCCAGTGTGTATTTTACACTTACAGCACATCTCAATTTAGACTAGGCACAGTTCAAGTGCTCAGTAACCATAGTGGCTACCTCATTGGACAGTGTAGACACAAGTGTAGGTACATGGTATTATATTTTTCTAAATAAAGGTTTCTTTTTAAGTTCTAAAGAAATTCTGCTCATTTAGAAAACTTTATAAATGGTTACACAGTAACAATCCTGTTCTTAAGTTCCAGTTCCACTGTTAAACAATATTGCTGACTCATGCTGGTAAAAATATTCACATTAGACTGATATTCTCAGAATGGCTCCCTGATAAATCCTATGTTTCCTGGTTAAGTGTACAAAAGTTTTATTTCCTTTTGGTTATAGTGTCAAGTGAGACTTTGAGAGAGCATAAAATGATCTCATTAAGGTAATCAGTTGTGCACTTAATTTTAACTTTTATTGAGATACCGTCAGTATGGGGATGGAGTTTAATGAGCATTTACCGCTTTAAGGTGACAAGAATAGAGAATAATATGCTTTACAGATATCCACTTGAAATCATGAAGGTATTGGTATCACACTCAATTCTCATTCATCCATGAATGAGAATTTTCTAATCTGTGGATTTTCCAGATAGTCAGCTGGGATCTGATTTTAGTTTAATGACCATTTTGTTGCTCATGAATATCCTAATCTCAGAGCCAAGACTCTCCTTCTTCCCCAAATCAGAGAAATTTGTTAATCATCAGTGTTTCATTGAAAAATTTGTCAGAGAGCTAAGATTGAATTTACTAATTAAACTGATAATGGGGAAAGCCTGTGGAATTTTGTTTTCATCCAGGACTGTTTTCGTACATCTCAGTGCATATCTACTGAAGGCTGATGTTAACTGGAATATAACCAAATGGTTTTTAAAGCTACTACTCTTGTGATAAACGCTACATCGCTAAGGACTGTAACTGCTCACACCCGGTGTTTGGTGGTTTTTACTCTTCTGTACGCACTCATCTACAGAATGTACAACTCAAAGTTGTACTTGGAAACTGGCATAATCTTTAGGTAAAAACAGGTAAAATACAGAGCAGGATTTACATAACTTTCTAAAGCATTGTTTTTCAACTTGCGGTTTGTGGATATATTCCTGAGGAGAAATTTTTTTCAATGACAAAGTAAAAATTTTGTGTTTTTGCTTTACTATAATTAAAAAAACTGCAATGATCTCAATGACTCCATTTGTTTTTTTACCATTTCATGCATTAATATTTCAATTGGTATTTCTAAAAGATTAAGGACTCCTTTTCAAAAAAACATAACCGTAGTACCATTGTCACCTCAAAAATATTTAACAAGAATTTCTTAAAATCAGTGACTCTTAAAAAAATCTATTTATTTGGGAAATTTTAAATACGTGTAAAAGTAGAGAGAGTAGAGAGAATAATATAAATTAACCTGGAGGTGCTCATTACTCAGCTTCAGTAATTCACCACATGGACATCCTTGTTCTATCTTCCTCAACTATTTTGAGGCAAACTCCAACATCATATAATTTTATCTGTAAATATGTCAGTGTGTATTCCTAAAAGAAAAGGACCCTTAACAATCATAACCACAATACTGTTATCACACCTAAAAATATTAATAATTTCTCAACATTACAAATATTCCGTGTTCACATTACATTTCCCCAGTTGTCTTTGAAAAAAATTTTTTTAAGTTTATATCCAGCGTAGAAGACTGTGAGATGGTTATCTATATGATAACCTTCCCTCGACCATCAGAATTGATCTCTCCCTCCTACACATTTATTGCTTATTTAAATGTTTCTTCTTCTTAAGAATTTACATTTTTTCCTATGAATTATTATTAATTGCTTTCTAGTAGGTCTTTTCCACTGTATTATAATTCATTGCACATGGTTAGTACTCTATAGTGTTTAATAAATGGAAATGGAATTTTTCTTCTCGTAGATTGAAGGGAAGGGTAAGAATAGAATGGGGGGAAGGATGAAATAAGGGTATTGGGCAGCTTCATCTGGTTGGTCTCAACGTTCTCCCAAAAACAGAGGAGACATGCCTGCCTAGAGGCATGTGAGGGACTGATGTGAAGAAAGATCATATTTGGAGCAGGTACCACATCAGTCAACAAAGAGATGAGTAAAAGGAGGTGAAGGTCCTATAAGTGTTGGGTATCATAAATTTGCAAGGGACCATATTTTTGCAGCAAGTTTTCTTTTCCTAGGAGTTCACAGTTGGAAGGACAAAGAAAGCAGACAGCATAAAGGTCCAGCGTTGTTGACTGGTGCAGTGAGCTTCACCAAAATCACTAACGAACATTTAACATGGGAGGGTGGCAGGGGGGTTGGGGTGGGGTGGGGTGGGGAGGTGGGGGGTGTGGCCGAATGATGCCTCAGATGGCACTGAGATGATGAGCAGAGTGTGCAGGTGGAGGAGAAAACCTAAAGCAACCCGTCAGTCCAGGCTTTCAATCTGGCTGCTGAGAATAGCCTGGGATGATTTTGAAGAATATCCTTGACTGGGCCCCACCCACAGAGATTGTGATTTACTCGGTCAGGGATGAGGCCTGGAGCACCTGCGATTTTTTTAATTGTCCTAGGTTGAGAACCCCTGCAGATATAGATCTGGGAAAAGCAGAAGGGGTGAGGGGATTGAAGGTTCTACGGAGGATAGAGTACAGGATGAAGTAAAAATGCTATTTACGGTCTGATGCCTGAAAATTCCCAGGAAAAAGAAAGGTCTGACTTTACATAAAAGAAAGTATCTATGTTTTAAGATCCAAATGTGATCTCAGCTAGTTTCCACTGGACAGACGTCACCATTCCCTGACAGTCATAATTGGCACTGTGGTAGACAGAGGGTGGACGGTAAAGGAAAAGTTACCAAAAAAAAGTTATTTCAAAAAGAAAGTTGCCGATCCCAGAACAGGCCTGTAGGGTCCTTCTGAGCCTCAGTGAGACCAAGGAGAGACAAGTACTGAGAGGACACGGGATGCTTGGGAAATCCCATCATGGGCCAGACCCAAGGTCAGCCGACTCAACAGATCTCAAGTGACCTCCTGTGGGAAGGCTTGGAGCAACTCTCTGACTTCAACTGTAAAAATCAGGCAGAGCCCTGGTTTTCTAAGTAGCCATTTGTGGCTCTCATTCATAAATTTGGCTAAGAGGTTTTTTAATTCATTTACCTTTCCTGCCAGCACCACCTTTGGGAACTAACGAGTTCCATAAGTTTATAACCCGCTATGTGAAGTAGATTTCCTTTCGTTTACCCTAAACTTACTTCACTCTGTTTTAAAGAGTGCCCTCCTTGTTCTAAAAAGAAAAAGTAAATAAGACTGTAAGATGAGGACAGATTGACTGAAGTAAGCAGGGGAGAAAAAGAGCTAGGTGTTATAAGGAACCGCAGACTACCTTAAATTCTTAGTATAGTTTTAAAAGGCAAAACGTGGCTGGAATGCATGACCAAGAGGGGAGCTGAGTGTGCCAAACAACAACGGCTCCATTGTTCTTAGTATGGTTAGACCCTTCCAGGGGTTCTGCAGCCTGCTCAAATGAAAGGGAGAACTTGAATGTTTAGCAGACATCAATAAAACGGATTAAAACACTGAAAGTGGACTTGGAAGAAAAATTAAACAAATTTGGATTTTTCAGGTTAGAGAAAAAAATTCAGTCTATACCAAAGTATCTAGGATACTATGTATAAAATGGAAAATAGTTGTCTGACCTGTCAATTAAAAGACAAAGGGAAGGAGTCAAGGTGCATCAGATGGTTATCTAGCTTTGCCATAAGAAGGAACGTTCTGGCACCGGCAATTATACATAAGATTAAAAAAACTGTGTGGTTTATTTTTCTTGAAAGTTCCTATTTCCAAAATGATTTGGGGTTCATCTTGCCTTTATACCTGCCTCAATGGATTATAAAGACAGCTAAATAGGTTTTTACTCAGAGGGATATGGCAATATTGGATTAGGTAAAGGTATGAAACCAATGAGGATATAAACATCTTAGAAAAGAAAGGAATTTGTGATTAAAATATTAATATGTATAATTTTTAAAACAACAAGGAAACAACAAATAATTAAAAAACATATTTAGTGGGCTGAATAGTAGACCAAAGTATTTGTTGCATTCTTTCCTTTAAGGTCTTAGTACAAAGTTGATTATAGGAAAGTCTTGTGTTTTAATGGAAAATAGGGCAAAGGTTATGTGTAACAGGAATCCAGTCATGTGGAGCTTGCAGAACGCAGGTTAGGCTCATAAAACTGCTCATTAAAATGCTCTGTTCTAAAGCAAAAGCAAATAAATGAGCTCAAGGAAAAGAGCCACAGAAATCGTCTAGAAATATTTCCATGAAAGACTGTGAAAATAGTCCTCCCTAGTCATAAGAAATGTTCGGTTATTGCTTATACAAATAGCCACACTTAAAAGACTTTTAAATACCTTCCCTGCAATGCTGGTTTTTGACCTTCTGCCAAGAGCTACTTAATGTTTTTTTTTTTTTTTAATTTTTCTGAATAGACTGTATGATGAACAAAAATAAAAAGGCACACACACCAGAAGTTTTTAAAACAGCATGAGCAGAATAGTTTAGTATTAACCCCCATCCCCAAATTCTGTATTACATTCAGCAAATTTACAAGTTCTACACTGGCTTAAAACCCCTATCCCAAATTATAGAAATGAAGATCCCAAAAAATCTTGAAGATTTAAAGCACTTCTGTTTTCTACACTTAACCATCTTATAGACTGAGGAATTTTAAATTCACAATAGTAACAGCTTGCTGGCAAAATAATGAACAGCAAGAGGACTTCTAAGAAGGCAGCTAGCCCCGAAGCAGCTCAGACAGACCATGCTTACACAATAGCTGGCTGGTCTATAAGACCTCAAAGCCAAAAACAACACAAACAGGCAGCAGCGCCATCAGTATAGAGGGAAGCGCACAACTTGATGCTTATTAAGTGAGTGTGGGGGGGGTGGGGGGTGGGGGGGGGTGTCCAGACGCCAATCTGATTTTTAATGTAAATTCAGTGATGCCCCAGGCTCTGTCTGAGTCACCAGAGACGCAACCTGGTGGAATCTCACCAGGCCAAATGATTAACCAGAGGGAGGCCGGCTCACTCAAAACAGACTGCTCCAGAAAGAAGCACAAGTAGCGAGGCATGTGGTCTGTATTCACACCCGACTATTCTAAGTGTGGCTTTGCTTTGCACCATTTCCATAGCCTGTTAGAGCCACGAGAAAGTCGACAGGAGCATGGAAATTTTTCCTGCTTTTTTTTTTTTTTTTAAAAGTAGAAGGAATTACCAATGGCAATATTCTCTTTTCACTTCAATTTATTTTATCATAAGAAAAGCCATCAGGAGTTATGAGAAGCAATGCATCAAACTGAGAGAGATTCCTTCTAAAAAGCAAGGCTGGATCACAACAGGCTTCCTGCCAACATTTACTCTGCTGTTTCAGTGTGTTTTGTTGTTGTCCTTGTTGCTGTTTTACTCTGTTGGGGAGGGAACTGACTGTGAGTCTGGCCGAGTTTTGGCTAAAATAAAAATACAGAGCTATTTTACACAGCTGAACCAAATTTCACATCCTGTGAGACGGCTTAGACATTTGATAAACACATCTTGGCAACAACATCTCATCTCTTTAGAGTTAGCTCTGAAAAGGGTATTTCCTAATTCACCCAGCCCTAAACAAAATCATCTGCTGTTCTTTTTCCCACTGGCCTCTAACACACCTTATTCTGGAATAATGCTTTCTTTTGCCTTAGTAGATTTTCAAAATCAGCATTATTCTTCCCACAGTGGTAGTTTACATTTTTATACACACACATACACACATGGACACACACACACTTGCACAAGTCAGCAAGATTAAAAGCCTCTCATTTTTTATTCTTGAAGCCCCAAAAGGGAAAGTGTTATTCATGTGCCAAGGAATACAGCCGTTCATTATTTTTCCTTTCTTTCTCGCTGTATATCCTCCCAATAGGATTAAAAGCAGTCTGGGATGTGGAGTATTGAGGTAGAGGAAGAGAGAGAGGAGTGGGAGGGAGAATAGCCTCGACCATGCTGACTCAACACAGTAGGGACCTTGTGCTTCATACTCAAACTGCTTCCTTCCTACTTAGCCTTGCACTTGGCCCCGTTCTACCGAAGGCATGCATTGATGTCTCTGGATAGAGCTGGGAGGGAAGACACCTAATAGATGGGCCTTCTGAGAATGAGGGAGGTTGGAGAGGCCTAGGAAACTATCATAACCTTATCTTTGATTTTTTTTTTTTTATTTCAAAGACGACACAGACAGATGGAGAGATATACCATGTTCTTGGATTGGAATAATCAATATTGTGACAATGACTATACTACCCAAAGCAATCTACAGATTTCAATGCAATCCCTATCAAATTACCAATGGCATTTTTCACAGAACTAGAACAAAAAATTTCACATTTTGTATGGAAACACAAAAGACCTCAAATAGCAAAAACAATCTTGAAAAACGGAAATGGAGCTGGAGGAATCAGGCTCCCTGACTTCAGACTATACTACAAAGCTACAGTAATCAAGACAGTATGGTACTGGCACAAAAACAGAAATATAGATCAATGGAACAGGATAGAAAGCCCAGAGATCAATCCACACACATAAGTCACCTTATCTTTGATAAAGGAGGCAAGAATATACAATGGAGAAAAGACAGCCTCTTCAATAAGTGGTGCTGGGAAAACTGGACAGCTACATGTAAAAGAATGAAATTAGAACACTCCCTAACACAATACACAAAAATAAACTCAAAATGGATTAAAGACCTAAAAGTAAGGCCAGATACTATAAAACTCTTAGAGGAAAACATAGGCAGAACACTCTGACATAAACCTCAGCAAGATCTTTTTTGACCCACCTCCTAGAGTAATGAGAATAAAAACAAAAATAAACAAATGGGACCTAATGAAACTTAAAAGCTTTTGCACAGCAACGGAAACCATAAACAAGACAAAAAGACAACCCTCAGAATGGGAGAAAGTATTTGCAAACGAAGCAACTGACAAAGGATTAATCTCCAAAATATACAAACAGCTCATGAAGCTCAGTATCAAAAAAACAAACAACCCAATCAAAAAATGGGCAGAAGACCTAAATAGACTTTTCTCCAAAGAAGACATACAGATGGCCAACAAACACATGAAAAGATGCTCAACATCACTAATTGTTAGAGAAATGCAAATCAAAACTGCAATAAGGTATCACCTCACAGCAGTCTGAATGGCCATCATCAAAACAATCTACAAACAATAAATGCCGGAGAGGGTGTGGAGAAAAGGGAACCCTCTTGCACTGTTGGTGGGAATGTAAATTGATGCAGCCACTATGGAGAACAGTATGGAGATTCCTTAAAAAACTAAAAATAGAATTACCATGTGACCCAGCAAACCCACTACTGAGCATGTACCCTGAGAAAACCATAATCCAAAAAGATACCTGTACCATAATGTTCACTGCAGCACTATTTACAATAACCAGGACATGGAAGCAACCTAAATGTCCATCAACAGAGGAATGGATAAAGAAGATGTGGTACATATATACAATGGAATATTACTCAGCCATAAAAAAGAACGAAACTGGGTTATTTGTAGTGACATGGATGGACCTAGAGACTGTCATACAGAGTGAAGTAAGTCAGAAAGTGAAAAAAACAAGATCGTATATTAACACATATATGTGGAATCTGAAAAAACTGGTATAGACTATCTTATTTACAAAGCAGAAATAGAATACAGACGTAGAGAGCAAACGTATGGATACCAAGGGGGAAGGGGGGGGGATGAATTGCGAGATTGGGATTGACATATATACACTATTGATACTATGTATAAAATAGATAACTAATGAGAACCTACTGTATAGCACAGGGAACTCTACTCAGTGCTCTGTGGTGACCTAAATGGGAAGGAAATCTAAAAAAGAGGGGATATATGTACATATAGCTGATTCACTTTGCTGTACAGTATAAACTAACATAATATTGTAAAGCAACCATACTCCAATAAAAATTTAAAAAGTA
The DNA here is from genome assembly GCF_028021215.1 of Eschrichtius robustus. NCBI lineage: Eukaryota > Metazoa > Chordata > Mammalia > Artiodactyla > Eschrichtiidae > Eschrichtius > Eschrichtius robustus. The sequence goes on along the minus strand of NC_090826.1, from coordinate 129,827,745 downwards.
ACCTTATCTTTGATTTTTAAATAAATTTTCATCTTGAAAATCAGTCAGGAAATTTTGAAGAGTATTGACCAGTTATTTTGCAAAGTGTCTCTCAGTTTGAGTTTATCTGAGGTTTCTTCATTATTATTCCAGGTTGTACATTTTTGTCAAACAAACCACATAAATGAGATGTCGGCCTCAGTGAATTACATCAGGAGACACATGTTGTGGATCTATCCCGTTAACTAGTGAGGTTAACTCTGAGCACTTGGTTAAGATGGTGTCTACCAGGTTTCTCCACTGTAAAGTTTCCAGTTTTGCCTTTTTGGAATTAGTAAGTATCTTATGGGTGATATGTTGAGGGTATGTAAATATCCTGTCTCTCATCACATTTTCACCAACTAACTTCAGCATCCATTGATGATTCTTGAGAGAAACAAATATTACTCTGGTGTTTTGCAAATGGTGATTTTCTATTTCTACTTTCTCTTCTAAATGTATTCATTGGAATTATATTGTAAGGAACAACTTTCCCTTCCCCTTCATTTAATTATTTAGTCAAATATTTATTTATATAAATATGGATTCTACAGGATATAATCCATTACTACCATTATTCTTTTGCTGTAATTGTCCCAAATTTAGTCATTGGAAGCCTCCTTCAAGTTGCCTCCTGTATCCTTAAGATGTCCCCCATCATTTTTTGAGTACTTACTTTCTGGCACCATACGTATTCCAGGCTTGTTTTGTACTTTCTATGCTCCAGTCCTAGAATTTCTCCAAGGAGTCCTGGTCCTTTTATTGGAGACTAGTATAAAATAACCCTTTTTTTGTGAGTTGGAGTGAGTACATAACTCTCCTAGTGGTAAAAAGTCACCAGCGCGTGGGTAGGAAGAAACAAAGGCTCTGAACTTCCAGTGTTCTGGGGATAAACTTTTTCACAACCATAAACTTCAGTAAAATATGCTTTTCCCAGTTCACTCTAAATTGGAAATCCTTGCTAGATAATGACATAGGACTCACAAAACTGATTGCTATAGATCAGCAAGATATAAATACACACATATATATATATTTTAACATCTTTATTGGAGTATAATTGCCTTACGGTGTTGTGTTAATTTCTGCTGTATAACAAAGTGAATCAGTTATATGCATACGTATATCCCCATATCCCCTCCTTCTTGCGTCTCCCTCCCACCCTCCCTATCTGACCCCTCTAGGTGTTCGCAAAGCACTGAGCTGATCTCCCTGTGCTATGTGGCTGCTTCCCACTAGCTATCTATTTTACATTTGGTAGTGTATATATGTCAATGCTACTCTCTCACTTCGTCCCAGCTTACCCTTCCCCCTCCCCATGTCCTCAAGTCCATTCTCTACGTCTGTGTCTTTATTCCTGTCCTGCCCTTAGGTTCATCAGAACCTTTTTTTTTTTTTTTTTAGATTCCATATATATGTGTTAGCATACGGTATTTGTTTTTCTCTTTCTGACTTACTTCACTCTGTATGACAGACTCTAGGTCCATCCACCTCACTACAAATAACTCAATTTCATTTCTTTTTATGGTTAATATTCCATTGTATATATGTGCCACATCTTCTTTATCCAATTATCTGTTGATGGACACTTAGGTTGCTTCCATGTCCTGGCTATTGTAAATAGAGCTGCAATGAACACTGTGGCACATGACTCTCTTTGAATTATGGTTTTCTCAGGGTATATGCCCAGTAGTGGGATTGCTGGATCATATGGTAGTACTATTTTTAGTTTTTTAAGGAACCTCCATACTGTTCTCCATAGTGGCTGTATCAATTTCCATTCCCACCAACAGTGCAAGAGGGTTCCCTTTTCTCCAGACCCTCTGCAGCATTTACTGTTTGTAGATTTTTTGATGATGGCCATTCTGACCGGTGTGATACCTCATTGTAGTTTTGATTTGCTCGGAACACTTACATTAGCCTGCGGTTGGGCAAAATCATCTAACACAAAGCCTATTTTATAATAAAGTGTTGAATATCTCATGTAATTTATTGAATACTGTATTGAAAGTGAAAAACAGAAAGGCTGTGTGGGTGCAGAATGGTTGTAAGTGTGTTGTTTGTTTACCCTCATGATCCTGGGGCTGATGCGGAGCTGTGGCTGCTGCCAGCATCATGAGAGAGGATCATAAAGCATATCGCTAACCCAGGAAAAGATCAAAACTCAAAATACGGTTTCTACTGAATGTGTATCGCTTTCCCACCATCCTGAAGTCGAGAAATCATAAGTGAATCATCATAAGTTGGGGACCGTCTACAGAATAGTGTGAGAGTACAAGAAACACACAAAAGAGAGTGTTCTCTTCCTACAGATATTGATGGATCTTTCATTACAAATTAAAAACCTACCTAAATAGTATGTTTAGCAAAGTGCAACTGGGACTAAAACAAGTAAATTTTTTACCACAATGTTTAACATTTTTTCCTGATTTTTTAATAAGTCAAAGTGAACGAAAGATGATTAAAACTTCTAAGTGGTAATATAATTAAATTAAATGCATAAAAAGCTGTTTAGTATTTGTGGGAAAATAAAACTCACTGTTCACATGGCCTTTAATTATTATTATTGTTTTTATGTCAGCTTAGATTTACCTAAATGCTTACCTATTTCTTTGTCCATATTCCTTTCAGATCATTTTAGTTCTTCCTAAAGTACTTCTTTAAGAAGTTCTTTTTGTGTGCATCTATTGGTGATAAACTCTCTGCTTTTGTTGTTTGAAATGCCTTTGTTATACCTTCACTTTAATATTAAATAATAATAATATTTATAACATAATTAGGTTAACTAGTTCTAGTTAACAGTGTTTCTCTCTGTACTTTGAAGATTATTCCATTATTTGTTTTTTCCATTGTTGCTCTTAAGAAGAAGTCTTAATTCTTGTTCCTTGGAAGTTAATCTCTCTTTTTTCTCTGAATGCTTTTGAGATTGTCTTTGGTGTTCTGCAATTTCATTACAATGTGTTTCTGCATGTTATCTGTAGTGTTTCTAGATCTTAGAATTCATGACGTATATTAATGATTAACTTATGTCAGACTTTCTCATGCTATCCTTTACGTCTCATACACATGTCCTATCTCTCTACCTCTCTATGCTGTATTCCAGGTAACTTATTCAGTTATACATCCAGTCGTGTGTAGGAACTGGCTTGTACAAGCTTACAATAACAAATTGGGCATATCTTTTCCCAAGTCTGTGTTCACTGTCATCACATTGGTAGCTTAAAATGGGCCATGGTGGGAGTAGGTGTACCATAGGAGTTGGCAAATACTACATAAAAGGGTTTTCTTCCACCCCCTGGAGAGCCACTTATTAAACATCTATCAGCACACCACTGTATACAGTCCATTTTACTTAGTCTTTCTTCAGCTGTTTAATTCACTCAGAAAGTTTTAATTTCAATAGTTGCATTTTTCATTTCTAAAAGTTCTATTTGGTTCTTTTTAAAAACATGGCATTGTCTTTAAAAAAAAAAAAGGTGTTCCTTTATCAAGTTTGTGATTTGCTTTTTTATTTCTGTAAACATTTTAAACATAGCCCAACAACTTTTCTATTGTTTGCTATTCCCTTGACTCACTCATGATGGCTTCCTTTTAAATGTTGGATTGTGCATTTATATATTTTTTTATTCATGTTAATCCTATTAGGTCTGATATGAGGGTGTGTTCCTCCAGAGGATATTCATGTTTCTACAGGCTCCCAGAACTGCTTTTAACCAGGGTCCACTTTAAGTTAGTTTCTCAGCTTTCGATCCGCTTGACCATGCGAGTGGTACAAATTTGAACCCCAAATCACATGACAGTGATAAAAAGGATTCTCAAGGAAGACTTTTCTTCTACCCAGAACCCAGGCTGAGACAAATAATTTTCTTTGTTTTCTTCCATTATTGGCAGGTAGATTTTTCTTGATCTACCATTTCATTGAAGGTGTATCTCTTTGAGTACCCTGCTTACTGCCCGGGTCTTGGTTTCAATTTTCCAATTTGTTCTGGCTGAAGTCTTTTCTCCTATCCCCATATACGTATGTAAACCCAAAGCTCTTGGGTGCAGTGATGGCAAATGCCCCACGGACAGCTGTAGCTTCACCACAGGCTTAACCCTCTGCTTTCCAGCCTCCTCTTTATTTCTGCACCCCAGGTTTTCTCCTCTTTCTTGTGAGCTCAATCAGGAATAAAAAGAGCAATTCTCACACTGTCCTCAATATTTCTGGATGTTTTGAAGTCAAGATACCTAGTCTAAAAAACTGCTGGAAATAAAGGCCACATGTCTTTCAAAAGGATCTTAAGATTAGTATAGTTTAAAATAATAACCATTTGAGAGCTCTGATTAGTGCTAAGTCTTCTCTTTTTCTTCAGAATATTCTATAGCAAAAATGTTTTATATACCACAGATACAAAGACACACACATCAACATATTACGTATTACTACTACTATGTGTTGACTGTTATTAGCTATTTCAGAATAGCTATTGATCCTTACAAAACATTTTGTAAACCATGAATAAGTGGAATCAAAGGTTGATACTAAAAGCAGTTTAAATCCTAACCACCATTTGTTTGTCAAATTTTATTTGGCGTCCACATAATTTAGACTTCTAGTTTCCTTTGATGTTAGTAACAATACTATGTACTATTTGTAGAAATATGAATATGTACTTTGTATAAATGTGAGGTACACAATTTTGAAATTGTTTCACTTACGTAATTTGTTTTGAGCTTTTGATCAAACTTGTAACATAGGTAGACTTATCTCCTTTTTCAGAAACTAAGAGTCAAAAAGATGCACAACTTTTCCAAGGCCATACAATATCAGTTGAAGAGGTAGAATTGAAATGCAGCTTTCGAAGCTCTAAGTTCAGTGTTCAATAAGCACAAATCAATCAGAAAAACAGGGGCATTTTCCCATTGCCATGGGGAAGAAAATCCTATTGTAATAGAAGACTCTGTGATCAGGGCAGAGGGATATATATATACATAAAAGAGTGGCTCAATTTTAGTACAGTTTTAATTGTTTATGTTTTTGAGATTTTTTTTTTCTTTTCCTGAGGGTTATGCTGTAGAAATTTAAGGAACCTTTAATTCAAAAATGTTCTGCAACATAGACCCTGGTGCAGAGGACTGGTACATTGAAGGACTGCTCATTCCTTGCCTTTCTATTTCCAATTAACATTCACAAAGAAAGAAAAAAAATGTTCACATTACAAAGAGTCAACTAAAAAATATCAATATCAGGAGTTCATTCACTGAAATGATTTTTTTCATGTTGTACGCGATAACAATTTTAAGACACAATCTCTTTAACTTCATAGGCAAATCCTTGCAAACCAATAAACTGGAACTCTTCATGAATTCTTGCACTCACGGTGAGATTTGTGGTGACAGTTTTTGGTTCAAAAGTGCATTCCTGTTGTAAATGGACTGCATGGGATCATTCAGTGGAATGAAGTCCAGTATCACACACACAGCTGTACTCTGAGAAGTAATTTTAGATGTCAAGATAATGTATGTTGAAGCTGTGCAAAAGCACAATCCACCAGTGGATCCCTTTTGGCAAACTGCTGTTTATTGTATTAGTCTCTGGCTGTACAATGATCTGGGAAACTGAAAGATTGGAATTTGTCACTTAGGCCATTCATCCTCAGCTGCCAAGAGGTGGGCATATTCTGACCTCTGGAATTAATGTTGGGCAGAGTTCCATATACCACCCTACTAAGAATGCGGTCACCAAGCTCCAGTAAAGACATCCTGTTTCAGCAATACAGTGTGAAGAAAAATTCACGACTATCAAATTGTTTAGATGTTTCCCATTCATTTTAGTTGGGTAGAAGTCCGTTTTCTTTTTACCTATGTATAAACTAAAAGTGTATCTTGAAATGGTATATTAGATTTTTTATTTTTTTCTATAGCTCTAACTTAAAAACAGCTGAACTTATTTTCCTGAATACACATAAAAACTCCTGAGCTGGGATCTGATATATCAAGTTTCAGCCTGAAGCATTTTTTTGAGCCGATGGTTTATGCTGAAAATGCTGACAGATGTCGAACAGCCTCAGCAAAGCAATCTTTAAGGGAGTCCTGGGTAACAGACCATGTGGCTGCTTTGAAAGTGCTAAATTCTTGTTGCCAAACAATTTTACTTAAAAAAAATCCTAGCATTTCTTATAGTAAGATTTTAACAGATATTTGAAGAAAGCCATCCATTACTCTGTAGCTGAATTTTTGGAACCTGCTAGTTCCCATTTTGCATTTCTCAGGGCACCAGAAATTCTATTAGATTTATCATTCTCAAGGGTCAGATAAAAGCCAGACTTCTAAAATTACGACCTTTAAAGCATAAAGTAGATATCTAAAATTTTAAAATTGCTGCAGGAAGTCCCTAAAACCAAGAGAATCTAGATGGTAAACATTTGCTATATTTCTGGCAGTGATTTTTCTTTGCTGGGACACTAAAATATGAGTCAGGGGAACTACATACAACACAGGTCTGATCAGAAACAACTGAATGTTTGTAAGTACTCTACAGGGGGTTCAGACTTTCCCAGGAGGGTAATAATTTAAAAGATGTCAGTGGATGCAAATGAATGTCAGCCGTAAGAAGGGAGAAGAGGTGAATAGTACTTTTGTCTCCGGGAGACTTGGAATTTCAGACAGGCTCCATTTTGGATAATTCTATTTAGCCTGCCTACATTTTCTGATGTTGTTTCAGTTGGGAATGATAGAATGATTTTCCTTATCCCTGCATCCTGAACTGTTCAGCAGTGTTTTGTCATGCTGTTAACAGCCGTCAGGTTCCATGGCTATGCAGATAGATGAGTTCCCTGCTGATATAAAAAGGTCTTATGAATTACATCTTGTGTAAAAGAGAGCAAAATTCTTTTTACAAAGTAAGTATAACATGAGTAAGAACCGAAGCTTTTTTCTTCTCCTATTGGTCCTCTAGCATACCCTGGTCTCTGATAGCCTAATAGATTATCTAGATATTTTATTGTATTGCTGTGCTCTTTGGAGAACTGTTTTTACACTAATTTTTCTCCAAAGCTAAGTACATCCTTTCATCCTCTCGAGTTATACCATGATACTTAAGCAATCTTCTAAAAGTCTGAATACTACATAAAGTGGCACAGAATGCTGTTTTGCAAAGGAAAAAAGTCCACCTCTCTGGATTCTCGAGCATATTAAGTCATTAGCAGGAGGAAGAGTCCACCTACAAGAAATATACTAACGAGATAAAATGGAATGGTATGAAAAATGTAAGCAACTTTATGATGTTATTACCATACCAAAAAGTCATAAAGGAGAACAGAAATGCCATACCAAAAAGTCATAAAGGAGAACAGAAATGCCAAGTCAACTGCCACTAATCAAGTAGAAAGAAGATATTCTATAATAGCGTTTATTATCCTCTTTGAAAAAAATGATAGAATGGTTAGTTGAAAGGTAAAATATAATACTCTCTGCCTGTTAGGTTTATCAAATTTGCACAATTTGAAAAAAACAATAGGTATTTTATTTCCAGAAATCGACACCAATTTAGCATTTTGTATGTATCACAGACATGCATCACACAATGTACATATTTACTGATTCATTTTAATGTTTTTTTTCCTGCCTCTCCTCCTCCTTCTGGCCTCAGGATGAGTTATTTATATACATGTGGATTTGGTGCTTTTCTGTTTCTAACTCTCCACAGTATAGCAATCCTCTTCATAAATCACTGTATCATTAAAATGATTGTGCATAACCACTTAATTCAGAAAAATAAATCCTGGAGGCAAAATTACTCTTTGGCCAGACTAACTTAAATAACATGTATATTCTTTAGAAGCTTAGTGAACACTGTTCTCATTTATTCCATTCTAGTGAATTCAACTCAGGGGATGAAACTTCGGGATTTTTAAAAAATCTTAATTTAGAAAAAGGCTATTTGTAATATACCACTGCATAAATATTACCTCAATGTGAAATTCAGAACAGAATATTTCATAATTATTTTCTTATTAAAATGATATAAAATTAATGACAACTAGGTCAAGACTATATCAGACCACAACCAGTAGACTAAAGATAGATCACTTACTCTGAAGCAAACTAGGAAAGGAAAATGAGTACCACTGACCATAAAAGCCATTTCTGTACCTGCACAGAGCATAATAATAGCAGCAGCAATCACTTACTGAGAACTTCTAAGTGCCAGGAACTGAACTAAGGGCTTTACTGATTTTATTTTCTCATTTAGTCATTACAATAATCCTTGAGGGGTGTGTGTTTCCTAATTTGCATATGAGGAAACTGAGGCTCACACAGATTCAATAATTTGTCTAAGTGTGTAAGCCAGGATTCAAAATGCTTGCACCATTAGAAAATAGTGAATACACTTTTAAATGGATGACCAAATATGTAGTGGAGGAATTGGTAGAGTATCCAAGAAGGAAAAAAGTCTAGAGAAGTGAGAAGGGAGAACTGATCTTCCCAGGCATGTCTCTGGGGTCAGGAACCCTTGATATTGGGAGTGGAGTATTGGAAGGTTACCCAGAAAGTGTGACACCTTAGCTAATACAAATTACATTATTCATTTATTGAAAATGCTACTGGGAAGATGGGGAGGTTGGGCAGGGCTGATGGCACCTCTCCAGAATTTGAATTTACCATTTGCCAGCTCTGTGAAATTGGGTAAGTTATTTAATCTCTCCAAGTAGTGGTCTCTTCTACCACAAAGTGGAAATAAGAACTGCAACCCATAAATATTTGTTGAGAGGACTGAATGAGATTTTTAAAACACCAGCACAATGCCTGACACATATCTAGGCATTAAACAAATGTTACTTCCCTCTTCTCTCTTGTACTTACATAAGTTTTACAGACATTTTCATATGTTAAATGGATTATTACTAAGCTTTTTCCCAGCTTTTCAAATTTTGGGGTTTCTATTTTCTGTTATTTTTCTGGTTTGCATTCGTTATGGTAAACAAAATATTCTATACATAGATGTGTGACAAATTTTGGTAGACTCTGGACTTGAGTCTTGGCTCTATCATTTACCTAACCAATGATATTTACATGTTAATTGATCAACAGTCAAGCTAATTCCATTGTCTTTGTAGGTGATCTATTCTGGCTTCTTTTAAGATCTCTTTGTCTTATAGTTTCATTATGATGCACCTAAGTGTATATTTATTATCATTATTATTTAATTCTATTTAGGACTTGCTGTGCTTTCTGAATCTGAGAATTGGTGGACTTCAACAATTTTAGGAAATTCTCTGTCTTCCTGCCTTTCTCTTTCTCCTCTCTCTCTTTTTCTCTCTCTCTCCTCCCATCTCCCTCAATATACTTCTAGTATACAGAATTGGATTAACCATAATTCTTGGTTCATGGCACACTTTCATCATTGGTCAATGTATGAATCAATTTTATTTATTTACTTAGATTTTAAATTAGTTATTTTTATAATGTAATTAGCACCTGTGAATTCATTACCCAAAACAAAAGCTAGTACTTTTTAAATAACTGCATCTACTCATAGGGGACATTCCACCAACTCATCTCCCTGTCTCTGTCACCCAAGTTAACCATCTGTGAAAACAATCATCTTTCCCTTACTTTCCTTTCATTATTGTTTTATTGCATCTATATGTAGTTTTAAAGAGTTCTTTTTATCAGTTATTTTAATTTCATAAAAGGAATATACTATACATAATTTTTTAAATTTATATTGCTAATTCATGCATACTATTACATGTACTGTAGTTCACTTGTTTGGGGTGCTGTATAGTACTCCACTGTGAAAATATACTACGATTTATTCATTTCCCCTTCTATTGATGGCCATTTAGATTGTTCCAGATTTTCATTATTATAAACAGTGCTATTGTGAATATTCTGCTATTCCTTTTTTGAATACTGCCTTTTCTCCATTCTCTGCTTCCTTCTAGAACTCTGATTAGACACATGTTAGACCTACTCAATCTATGATCTCAGTTTTTTTCTTTGTGGGTTTTATTCTGGTCTGAACTTTATTTTGGTCAGTGTATTCATGTCACTACAGATTTTCCAGTTCACTAATTCTTTATTCAGTTATATCTAATTTGTTTCTTTGAATCTTTTGATTGAATTTTTCATTTCAATGATTGTATTTCATTTCTAGAAGTTACTCCTTCCACCCCACCAATCTGCTTGCTCTTTCTTGCTTATACTTACAAGCTTCTCTTTTACTTCTTAAACATATTAAACATTTAAATTTATTTCTGTGCCTAATAACTCCAATCTCTTTTCTTAATGGTCTGATTTCCCTGTCTGTTGTTTCTCTTGGTTCTCAGTAGTGGCTTGTTTCCTTATGTCATTCCTTTCTTTGTTCCTTGTGAACTATTCATTTTCCTTGGAACTCTATCTGAGGGAGTTATTTAAGAGCTGGGTTAAACTTGCATTTTTCCAGAGATGATTTATGTTTGCTTCTGCTAATTTCTCTGGGGTACTGCTAACCCAGGAAAATTAAATTCTGTATTTGAGGTTTTCCACAACACACATGTAATGTCAATTCAGACCTTACACTCAAATGAGGGCAGATTTGGTGCTATACAGTCTAAAGGCAGATCACCACCACCACTGTCCTTCCATTTAGTGCCAAGGTCAATAAAGGATCATTTCCTTGCTTCACCCTTCTGGACACTGGGTCTATTTCTAGTTATGCTCTTATACTAAGGTTGCCGGGGTTTTTCTGTAATACCAGCCTGTATGACAGTCTCCTGTTAGATTCCTTAGAAATGGTAATGTCCTAAGCTTTACACCTGTTCCCCAGGCCTTCTTTGGCCACCATGATGAAGGCTCAGGATCTCTAGAGTTTGGGTGAAACCCTCAGAATGAAAACCAGTTCTAGTATTTGCTCACCTCCCAGGTTTCTTGCTTTTACTTTATTTTATGGTCTTTGTGAATTCTTTCCTTCAATCCATTTGGCAATGCATTTAAAAACAAATTTTATGTATTACATTCAGCATTTTAACTGTAATTGTGTTGGGGTGTCCATCAGGGTATCTGGTCTGTTTGTCATTCTGTTTAAAATAGAAGTCTGTCTGTCCCCATTTCAACATTCATTTTCTATTGCAACAGTTTCTTAGTCTCCAGTCCTATATCTTAATAGATTAGATATACTAATACTCACTCCTAGTATAACACTCTTCTTAAATATAAAGATGATCCCATGTTTACATTTCTTTAATGACTGCATAGTGCTCTTAGGATAAAGTCCAAACTCCTGCCCATGGCATACAAAACCCAGCAAGATTTGTCCTCTGTCTACTTCCCCTGCTTCTCAGCCTCCTTTGTACCTCGTCATTCAAACTTCATGCAGTCATAGCCATCTACCTTTGGTTCCCCCAGTATATTTTCATTCCTCTGAATTTTTACTTATACTGTTCCTCTGTCCGGGATCTACTCCCTTTTCCCCAGCCTTCTCCCAGATTCTTACTTGTACCCTTCAAAACTCATCTCAAAAGTCACTTTCTTGGGCTTCCCTGGTGGCGCAGTGGTTGAGAGTCTGCCTGCTAATTCAGGGGACACTGGTTCGAGCCCTGGTCTGGGAAGATCCCACATGCCGCGGAGCAACTAGGCCCGTGAGCCACAACTACTGAGCCTGCGCGTCTGGAGCCTGTGCTCCGCAACAAGAGAGGCCGCGACAGTGAGAGGCCCGCGCACCGCGATGAAGAGTGGTCCCCGCTTGCTGCAGCTAGAGAAAGCCCTAGCACAGAAACAAGGACCCAACATAGCAATCAATCAATCAATAAAATAAATAAATCTTTACAAAAAAAAAAAAAAAAAGTCACTGTCTTTTCAAAGCATTTTCTGATCCACATCCTTGCCTGTCAGGAAAACATAATTAGGCACCTCTCATCTATGCTCTCTAACAGAAATATTACCGTGATGATCATAAAAGGTGATGATAAATGATTTTCTTATCAGCCTCCCTTACGAGGCTGGGAGCTCTTTGAGAAGAGGAATTCTTTCATGCTTTATACCCAGCACTAAACATAGCCGGATGCGTGGAAGGGGCTAACTAAATGTCTGTGGGATGAATCAGTGAACCAAGTGGGTACAGCTACACTTACAAGTTTGGTAAATGTGATGAGGAAGACTTATTCTAATGGATAACAGGGTGGGTGTGTGTGTGTGTGTGTGTGTGTGTGTGTGTGTGTGTGCATGGGTGCGCGCGCGCATGTGCGCGCTTGCTGTGCGATTTAGATTATCTGCTCTTTAAAATTATCTGCATAATTTCCAACTTCCCATCAATAAAGAAAACTGAGAGCTACCTTTCCATTCACTCTGCCCTGCAGAGTTTGAAATACTTGACTTATTGCCATCGTACCCCAAATGTGTTTGGGGCTAAATTAATAGGGAGAAAAGCCATTAGCTCACTTAGGAAACCTTTAACTCGCAAGTGTCAGAGAACTGCTTGGCTTCAAACATTATTTTCTTTAGCATAATCAATTTCCCTTTCCAAAGGAACCTCAAATAAGAAAGCAATATACAGTTGAAAAAGTACTTTTAGAGAAACAAACATTTTTAAAGGTCATGAAACTAAAGCTTTGTGTTGAATTTTTTTCTATGAAATGGAGAGATAACTGTTAGGGTCTCAGGCTAACTCCTCTGAAACTCCCGGAAAGGGAATTCTTATTCCCTCTATGCATACAATAATGTTTTTTTTTTTCTAAGGTATATTTTAAAAGGATGCCAGTTTAGCAAAAATTCTAGGCACATCTGATTTGGACATGAGACCTTACATGTTAGTCATCAACAGACAATGGATTAACACCTTTATCGGGCTATAAAATGTGAAGTATCCTGAAAGCCTTTGGTATTAGTGTATTTAGTGGAAAATAATTAAAAGAATGTCAATGTTTTCATAAAAATAAATTTTGTGATATGTTTACATGTATCCTTTTGTGTACACACAGACACACACACACACAGGCAATGGAATTAGAATTCTGATGGCTATTTTTCTCAAAATTTAAACCATCATCCATTAATAGTTTGAAGCAATTCCTAGTCTATTTCTAGTGTGAGCTGAGTCCATCATAAAAACACTGTGAGAAAGGAAACAAACTGCATAGATTCCATTTGGCAAATCAGGGGCCTGTAGATCTGACTGTGGTTCAGCCTCTGGCGCCATCAGTTGGGCTCAAAATCAAAAGCTGTGGAAGGAGGTAATTAGCAGGCACTCTAGACCACTCAGCTGGCATCAGCAGGCTTCTTATAGCCACTGGGAAAGTGGGTGGGAAGGGGTTCAGAAATATTCTCTAAAATAATATTGTTCCTTTAGAATACATGATTGCAATTATAGGGCTGTTTTTATGGAGAAGAAGTTAACTTTGATTAACGTTCATATTGACACATTTGTTAAGGTGTCAATATTTAATTAGAAAGTTCAACTACTAGCAAGGACAATCATTACAGTGTCATATACAATAAGAACACGACAGTAGAAGTCAACATCATCTAACCCACACACAAAGGTAAAAAGGTAAGGTCACCTGGGCATAGCGACCACCACCAGTTCTTGGTGAAAAGGGGTGCAATTCCCCATTTCATTAATTCCAGCAGAAATTAAACCAAGGAGAGGCATTTTGCCAAAGCAATGAAAATATAACTATGCAGGTCACATTCAGAGGATAGAGTCCTCTGAATCTTGCCTGATCAGGCTGTTGATTTCTTAAACCTGAGTGTTAAACGGAAAGAAATTGGCTACGTTCAAGCCACTCGATTTGGCTATAGACGTGATTATTTACAGATGAAGGCGAAGCAGCCCTGAAGTGAACAGAAGATCGGAAGACTGTGTTCCAAATTGACCAGCTGAAGGAAAGTTTATATTTTAAAAAAACAATCACTTGGTCAGTGACTCATGGGGAAAGAATTCTTAAGCTTTCTTCAGGGAAACCCCAGTAAATAACATGTGTAATAAAATGGGGATGGTGTTGTCTGTTTTGTTGGGCCGTTCAGTCCACATAACAAACCTTTTGGCAAAAAAAGGAACATTCTGAACCCGATTCTCTCTGGGAAACCCCTAAACAGCAAGAACTACTGTGGCTTCCTTACAGTTTTACAGAATATTTTGTATCTCAGACTTGCATGTGAAATAAAAACTTGGAAGAAATGTGGAAAAAAATCTGCTTTTTGTTATAGGGTTGAGGATTTTTCAGTTGGTTGCTTCCATGATTCACACTGCACTCCACTGCTCTGAAACTCAAAACCACATATCATAAAAAGCAGCACTGGCTCGAGTTAATTCTTCCTGCTTTGTCCCTAGGAGAACCAAAAGCTCGAAGTGTGGCCCACATGACACACAAGAGAAATGAATGAAAAATTCTCGGCCTGCTTCAATTTCCTGGAATATGGTGTAAATCATGTGCTTTAAAAGAGATCTGGAGTTCTACTTTTTTCTTTTCTAATGTGGGGTTTAACTGACATAATCTATAACAGTTTCAGTTCCTCTCTTTTTAATTAGCAAAAGCTTTTGGAATTTTGTTGTTTTTGGTCTCTAAGAACATCGTGCAAGGAAAAAAACAAGGTTGAACAAAATAAAATGTGTTTCTAAATGATTAAAGAAACCCTGTCTGTTGGGGATAGGAATGGTCAAAGTTCTCTATTCCCCAACCCCCTGCCCAGAATGCTTTGTTCAAGCCACATGGTGTCTAATCAGCATGTCTTTAGATTATTTTATGTTAATTAAAATTATGGTTAGTTTCGGAGGTTAATGTATACATGTACATGTGGCTACAAAGGCTTCCCAAATTACTGGCTGAGCTCCCTTGCCTTGGGCAGGCCTGATCTGTGATAAAACTGACCACGTTAAACCAAGTTTATTGCTATGGAGTTTTTTAACTCAATGTAGAAAATACATTATGCAGGTCTCTTAAAGAAGTTCCTTTGAAACCACTCTCTCAGGATCTCAAAAGAGGAAAAGGGGCAGAAAAGAAGAAGAAATGTAAATGGAAAAGAACAAAGGAATTGGCTCATATCAGGAAAAAAAAAAAACCAAACAGCTTTACAGATTACTGAGCGGCAACAAATGAAGCACAGAACAAGACTGTAATAGATCACAACTTCTACAACATGCTTGCTTTTATTTTTAACTAGAGAAATGTTGCAATGCATTGATTGAGTGAGAGGAAACCCTACCCGCCCAAACAATGAGCAATGGTTAATACTATATATTCTAATTTATTTTTCACTTTTTGTCATACAGATGGTAGAACTCATGCCGAGTGCTCAATGTTTGTCAGAGACTGTAATTAGGAAAAGCTCCTAAGAGTGGTCAGCATAAGCCTTAATGGTCAAAGCTGCAGAGAAGCCCAGTGAGAGTTGGGCAGGGAACCTGTATGGGAGATGGGAACAAACAAACAGAAGTTGGAACCAGCAATGGGGACAGAGTGGTGCTTCCTCTGAGAAGAGGAGGCTGTCAACCCACAACTTATGAGGAAATGTGTTAACCTATATCTGATTCTGATGACATACTAAATTCCCAGAATAAATCTAACCCCAAAGATTTGGAAGGGGCATATTTTTCATTTACATCATCATCTATTCCTTAAAACTCTTCTTGGTTCAGGCCCTCACATCCTCTCTCCTTGACTACTATGAGAATCTCCTGACGGGTCTCCTGGCTCCCATTAAATTTATCCTTCACACTGCTGCTAGACTAAACAGTCTAAAACACCACTCTGACCTTTCATAGTTTCTCGATGGCACAGGATGAAGTACACTATCCTCAGTGACTTGATCCCCTGCCTGCTGTGAGGGCATCAGTCCTGCCACGCCTGACCTCAACAGTTAGGTGTTGCCCATTAGCATGCCTTCCCCTCCCTTCCCGCAGGTTACTGGGTGCTCCTTAGGAGCCACTGAACCCTGAATATACCTTTTATCACCCTCTATTGTAAGTTTCTGTCAGATAGTGAGCTCCTTAAGGAGAGAACCCATGGACCTAGTAATTTTTGTATTCTTGACACCTGGCAAGTGCTCGATAAAGGTTTAGTGAACTGAACTGATGTGAAATGACAGAAACAATAAATCACATCAAACTACAACAGACAGGACAAGCAGGAATGATGTATAAAAGAAGGCTGTCTCTCAGGTTGCCCTCACCTATCGGAGACTAGGAAGCTACCTGGGGAAGTCTAGGCAAGTACACTGGCTCCCTAAAGTTAGGGGGAAGATTCAGGAAGCTATTGCCTTGAAATATGGCTGAACACCAAGTGTTTGCTGTACCTCTGGGTGCTTTGACCCCTAGGCATAGCATGCAAAGACTACTTCAGACCGCAGTACTTTGATGGAGCAGATAACCTGCCAGGCCAGGGCACCATTCGTTTCTCAGCAGATGACAATCTAATGCTAACAACAGGTCAAGGGCAAGAGTGATTGACAGAGGTGAAGTTCTAAGGCAATGTAAGCCACTGCAAATGTCTAGAAACAGACTGGTGGAAACATAGATGGAAACAGATAATACAGTTTGAGTTAACATTTTCAGGAATAGCATCACCCTGTCCTTGTCTTACAAGGGCAGCAAATGCAAACTTTCAATACTGTCAGAAGTCAGGAAGGAAATTTAGTTAAAGGTAGACTCCAAAGTGATACCAAGAATGGAATAGTCTTTTACACATTGAAAAGGAACAACTTAACAACCAAAATATTTCACAACCAGAGGTTATTCTCAACTCTCCTTTGACATCAATCAAACTTTATTTTCTATTTAGAAAAACAAGTGTCAATGAACATCACGGGCAAACTTGGCAGGGTACAAAGTGTGGAAATCACCAAAAGAGGGAAAATGTGGACATACCTTTTAACAAGTTAATATTATTTAGCAGAACAGTTCTAATAAGCAAAAGGTAAAAGAAAGAAAGAGAAAACGAAAACTGTAAACCTGTACAAATAAACTTTCTGCTGTTTATGTGTGTCAAGTTCAGATCCACTTTCACTCTGGACTTAAAACCAAAATGAAGTACTAGTTATACACTTCGGCTCATCTGGAAAACTCCCTGGAAATTTTCAGAGCTTCTTAGCACAGAAGTACAAAGAGATATGGTAATGACTTCCCTGAACAAACAAATATACAGAAAAGAGTGAGCTCGTTTGGGCTCTCAGGCACACCCGGTGGCGGCTCTGATTCTGCGCCATGAAGAAATGTATTGGGCCTCTCTGGATCTTCCTTCCAGTCCGGGGACTGCCAGCGGTCATTTTCAACGAGGAAAAGTAATGATTCCTCACCATCAGTGTCAGAGCTGTGAACAGAATCCGTTCACAGCCTCTCTAGCTACTGGCAAACTGATTTGCTATTGCTCACAGCTGACGGGGACTTGGGATGGGGTGTGATGAGAAAGCTGAAATTTCTGGTAAACCTGGGCTTAGGGCACGATTCTTAACATTACATCAATATACCTCACAGTAGAATCAAAGGCTATGAGTGTACAAATCTTCCTCGATGTGACAGAAGGGAAACATCAATAGCGTTTGCACCTTGCACAATGGCTGCTGTTAGTACCTACAGTAGTTAATTCTAAAACTTTAGATGCTATAAAATTACCCTGGCAGCTTATTTCAAAATGCATACTCCCAGGTGACGTCCTCAAATACTCAAATTCAGAAGACTTGGGAGTGGCCCAGGAGTTTGCATTTTTAATAAGAAACTTGGGGGTGTCTGGTGCAGGTCAGATGGACCATGCTGAGAAACCCTGAGTCAGAGGCTGCTCCTCGTCCTGCTGCCTACTCTGCAACAGCGTTCCCCATCAAACAAGATGATGTTTTAAGAAATGGGGGTGGGGTGGGGAGGTTATTTGATAAGTTCAAGAATTGCAGTGAAACACATTTACATGTTTCTTTATTCCAGGACTCTCAAATTTTAAAAAATGCAAATGTACTCTGTGTCTCACCAGAAGAGAGACAAAGAATACAATGTAACCAAAACATTTTTGATCATCAAAACACTTCCTTCTCCTTTAAATAGGCTGAGCATACTTTGGGAAATGCTGCTATTCAATATATAGAACTTTCATGTAAGAATACATAAAAGCAGAGAACTACTGAGTAGGATAATCCGTAATACCTAGACGGAGATGGTTTATAGTCGGGCATATGAGAATACCCTGGAGCAAAGATGAGGCTATGAACAAATTCTGAAGGTAAAAGCCAGGCAGTAGCTCCGCAATTGTAGCTCAGCTGATGCTTTGCAGGGCATTAGCAATAGTAAGCCTCTGGTAAATAGTAAGCTCGGAAAAGGGATGATATTTGGAGAAAGAGGATGGTACTGGGAGTCAGCGCAACTACTGGGTCCAGAACCATAGCACTTTAACAAAGCTTAAAAAACCATGTGAGTACAAAAAACAATATTGAAGACAGCCCACACCTTTTGAGAATTGACTTTATTCCTGGCACTGTTCTACATACATCACAAGTATTATTAGCTCACTTGGTCGTTGTGAGGTAGAGATTGTCATCAAGCTCCATTTAACAAATGAAGAGAGAGGCTCTGAGCAGCTTGCACAAAGTCACCCCACTATTAAGTGGCAGAGCTGGGATTTCAGCTCACACTGGAGCTTTAAAACTCTGCACTTCTTTGTTGCCCTAATCAGGAGGATCAATAGGTTTCAGTTAAAGGAAACTATTTGAGAAGAAGGGATTTTTTTTTTTTTTTTTAAGCGAAAGGCAGATGATCAAATTGGCAAGGATTAAATATGAAGGTAAAAGAAAATTGTAATACTCATTGTAGGTTACGGTTAGGTGAGATGTTAGGAATGTGAATCACTCTAGCTTTGAGGCAAGTAATCAAAAACTCTGTAATTATTCATTCCCTTTGATAGCAATTCCACTTCTACAAGTCTACCCTAAGGAAATAATCAGAAATGAATACGAGGAATCATGCACTAAGATGTTTACTCTAAATTTACATACAATAATAAAAATTATATTGAAATTGAGTATGTACATCAGAAAGTTCATGAACTCTAAATTCAAAACTGGGTTTGAATTAAATCCTGACTCTTTCACTTATTAGATATGTGATCTTTGGTTAGTTTGCAAACTTTACTAAGCCTCATGTTCTTCATCTCTAGAATGGAGAAGATAGTGTTTACTTTACAGCAGGGATTCTCAACAGCAGTACTATTGACATTTTAAGCAGGATAATTCTTTGCTGTACAGGGCTGTCCTGTGCCTTATAGGATGTTTAGTAGCATCCCTGGCCTCTACTCACTAGATGCCAGTAGCACCCCCCAACCCAGCTGTGACAGTCACAAATGTCTCTAGACATTTCCAAATGCCCCCAGCTGAGAGGCACTGCCTTACAGGACTGTTGTGAGGATTAAATGAGCTAATTTAAAGACATCTAGTGGCGAAGGGAAAGAGAGAAATACACAGTTTTTGAATGGGGAACCAGGTAGAAGAAAGAAAAGTCTATATATCTATAGACAAAGACACAGATAGAGATTATCTATCTATCTATCTATATATCTAGAGAAGAAAAGGCCAGTAGGAGAGAGAATAAAAATCCAAGACATGGAAATAACTGATGAAGCAAAGCCCCAAATATATGCTGAAGGGATGGCCTTGTCAAAGAAGAGGAACATCCTCTGACCTGGGAGTACAGAAAGAAAGGATGAAGAAATGAAAGAATTCTGAGGATTTTCCTTTTTATAGTAATGCTATTATCCCCATTTTGAGAAAAATTAAGACATAAAAAGTTCTCTTTCTCAGGGTACAAAATATGTTGATAGAGTTGGGAATAAAACACAATTAACTTATACATACTGGAAAAAAAAAAACCCTAGTAATTTATTTCATTAGCATTTTATTGTGCCTAGCCCTAAAGAATGAGGTGTGTAAATAGTTTGGCAAAGTAAAAAATTTAATGTACATGGGAGTAATTTCAGGTGAATGAATCATGGTGACCAAGCTAATGGCTAGAGGTTTTGGAAGCTACTTCTGCCTGTGTCACTACCTTTCCTTATCTATTCTTACTTTTCCCCTGATTTCCCTCCTTTGCACTTTCACCTACTTCTTCCCTCAAAACTCTATGTCTAAGGTCACAGTGTGTGACTTGTTTCTTCCATCATTTATGTCCATTCATTGAATCCTTGCACAAATATTTACTCACTACCTATTATGTCCCAAGTTCTAGGGATATAATAAGTTAACAGAACCACAGAGGGGATCTTGTCTTCATAGAGTCTGAAGTACAGTTAAGAAGACAGACAATAAACAAATAATAAACCAATAAATGTAACACAGAAGAATATCACACAAATCAACCAATATACAAAATGCCGTTCTGCCAAATTTCTGCCTAATGTTCCCTGTCTAGTACTTAAAATTTAAATACTGCTTTTTCACGATTTGGGAGGCCTTTCTATTTAGTAAGCAGTTGTAATACACTGTCTTTGTTAAAGAACTATTCCTGGACCACAGCCACCATGTCATTATGTCATTTTATAGAATCCAAGCTGAAATTAATTAATTAATTTTACTTTTTGGTCATGCCACGAGGCATGTGGGATCTTAGTTCCCCGACCAGGGATTGAACCTGCCCCTCTGCATTGGAAACACGTAGTCTTAACCACTGGACCGCCAGGGAAGTCCCCAAGCTGAAATTTAGATGTCTGCCACTCTCTGATGTGACATTTGTATTCTACAAATCCATAATACTATAATCTTTATACTTCTGTCCCTCTGTAATTCATTATAACTATAACCCTCTCAGCACTTCACATGAATTGGAAATGTAAAATTGTTAATAGCCTTCATAAAACCTGGCTTCTATAACCGGCTTCAGTAATTTTGTCACATTTTAAGAAAATCAAAGTATCAAAGTTATGCTTCAATGCTTGACAAACTCTACCTTTATATGGGCTGAGCAAATTTATATGACTGGCTTTATCTTTGGGTCTGGATGTTGCCATCTTAAAGTGACTTAAAAAAATCTTTATTGGCAGACAATACATTCCATACCTTACCCAAAAAAAGTTTCTGCTTACAATCCATGAGTTGGATTGTTGGACCACATGGAAAGGGAACAATAAGCTTAGGTTAGAACATTAGAAACGTTTTTCTTGATAAAGACTCAGATTTTAACCATACTTTACTGAGTCTCTTTTTATGTCTCGTTCTAATGCTCAAATATAGAAAGATTTTGACTTTTTTTTCTGTTTTCATGGAATTCCAATTTTGAAATACGCTTTTAGTGGTAGCACATAAAAGTTACCCAAATTTATAAAAATTGGGCTTTTCTTTTTGTTTGTTTTTTAAATTTTGTTCATTTATTTATTGGCTGTTTTGGGTCTTCATTGCTGCACGTGGGCTTTCTCTAGTTGCGGTGAGCTGGGGGCTACGCTTCGTTGCGGTGTGCGGGCTTCTTATTGTGGTAGCTTCTCTTGTTGTGGAGCACGGACTCTAGCAGTACGGGCTTCAGTAGTTGTGGCACATGGGTTCTAGAGTACTGGCTCAGTAGTTGTGGCGCACAGGCTTAGTTGCTCCACGGCATGTGGGATCTTCCCGGACCAGGGCTCGAACCCGTGTCCCCTGCATTGGCAGGCAGACTCTTAACCAATGAGCCAGTGGGGATGTCCCGGGCTTTTCTTATTTAATGAAAGACATATGTTCACAAAAAAGTGCTGGTGAAGGCAATTCTTTGTAACACTCACAGTCCTTGACCTCATACCACTTGTCTAGGTATATAAGCTCAAGTTTGAAAATCTTTTCAGTTATTGTCACACTTTCTAAGGCAACCTATCAAATCAAAGGGTAAGGAATATTTTTCATACGAAGCAGATACTGCTGAAGTATAATGGGAAGTGTAAAGTGCTTATAAACCAAAGTTTGTAGTCTGAACAGATTCCAGCTCTTCAACCAATTTTAGGTGAATTTGACTCAGTTAATGAAGGTTATAGGTCCAAATCTTCATAGGCTAAATTGGGTATGAGAGGTCCTTGCATACTTATTTCAAGCTAGGTCAGGGTTTATCAACTTCAACACTATGGACACGTATGACTAAATAATTCTTTATTGAGGAGGCTATCCGGTAAATAATAGGATATTGGCTTCCACCCACTAGATTTCAGAAGTATCTCCCCAGTCCAACAATCAAAAATGTCTCCAGACATTGTCAAATGTACCCGGGAAGCAAAATCACCCCTAGTTGAGAATGACTGATCTAAGTGGAAACAGTACTTTTTTCCAATTTCTTACTTGAGGGAATAATTGCAGTGATAGAAAAATTTCAACAAGCTGATCCTTTTTTTAAAGCTCTATTTTGCTCTTTGTATCAAATTGTCATTTTTTTTTTTGCCCAATTCCTTTAAGTGTCACTAATTCTTCCTTTGAAGCCATGTGACACAAAATGAGAAAATTTGAGACTAATGGCTAATTACTGCAAAGAGGAAAATGAAAATGTCCAAATTAGAACCTTTCTTCAATTAAAACTTGGTCAATAATAACAATTTTTGCTGAAGAATGTGTGTTGTCGCTATGTAAAGGTGGTCTTTAGTGTTCCATTTTGTGTTAAATCCCCAAATAACACCAGCCTTTTCTATTTTAGGGCTGATTCAATCAGTTGGCATGTAATTGAATACATCTTCTAAATTCTTATTTAAATACTATTCTGTTTTCATTTTAGAACTTTTACTAGATTCTGCTTATCCCAATAATTAAGGGAAATGCATTCCTAATTCTGGACTAAAATAGCATGTATCAAGTTGAGGCAAACAAAATGCAAATGCTTTAGAAAAAGAACATGGTTTTAAGTTAAAATATGTTAGTCCTTTTTATCATTTCTTAAAAACTAGAGTCCTGAGTGACTTATTTTAGGTTTTGTTCTGGGATACTTGCCTACCTGCTCCATCCATTCAGAATGCTTAATTTTTAATATGCAAGTGTATGGCTTCCATGTAGTAATTATCATTACCAACTGGGTGCAGGCATATGCTCACCTGGCCTTCTTCTAGCTTCCTACAAATTGCCTCATACTCACTTGCTCAGTCTACCTAAAAGTTACTGCTCTCTCCCCAACTTCCCCCCATACACTTTCTGTATAAATTTTTTTCTTATCTTATTGTATTTCTAAGTTTATAAAGATAATACATGAGTGTTGTTACAAGTTAACATATGGATGTCTAAAGAGGTTAAAAATAATTCTTAACTTTTCTTCAAACCCATTTCCTACACCTGTCTCTATGCTCTTATAAACACATACAGAAACATGTATGTGTACGTATGTACGTGTATACACACACACACACACACACACACACACACACACACACCTGTTCTTTCTCAGTCTCCTTTACTGATTTCTCCTCTTCTGTTATCTTTCTAAAGAATAGATAATTCTGTCCTCAGCTCTCTTCTTTTTGCTTCTATACTTTGCTTCTTTCTCCTTAGGTGCCAAGATTTTAAATATCTAACAACTTCTAAATCTCTGTCTAAAGGCCTCTCCTCTGAGCTTAGATTTATATATTTAACTGCCTAGAAGACATCTCCATTGGGATGTTTAAATAGACATTCAAATATTTGATTCTGCCCTCCAAGGTGCCTGGTAAGATGGTACTTCCTGCCCATTTGAATTTAGGTGTGGCCATGTGGCTTGCTTTGGACAATGAAAAGGGTACAGAAATTACATGTCACATTCAGATAGAAGCATTAACAGTCAGTGTATGACTCTCCACTCATTTCCTCTGCCATGGTGATCAGTAATAATCCTATCAGCTTGAGTCCTGAAGTGGGAATAACAAGGAACAGAGTCCCAGGCAGCTTGAGATGCACAAGCAGCATGAGCGAGAAATAAATTTTGTAGTTTGCAGCCACCAGACTTTGTGGAGTGTTTGTTGCAGCAGTATAACTTAACCTATCCTGACTAACCACCGATGTGTATTAGGATCCCAAATTTAACATGGTCAGAATGAAATGACCCACTCCATTTTCTCCTTTCCCCATCTTACTCATTTTATTAAATGGCACTAACACACACCCATCATCCAAGATCCAATAATCTTTTTTTATTTTACTCTTTCTCTCACTTTCCAAATCCAATCCATCAGTAAATCTTAAAGGTGTGGCTCTACTACCAAAATGTATCCCGAATCCAACTACTTCTCACTATTGCCACTACTGTGACCCTAACCCAAGCCATCATCATCTCTCCTCTGCACTGACTCAGCAGCCTCCCCATTTTCCCTCTAAACACCAATTCTCTCTTTCATCTTTATTACTGTTTTT
Source organism: Eschrichtius robustus (assembly GCF_028021215.1). Lineage (NCBI taxonomy): Eukaryota > Metazoa > Chordata > Mammalia > Artiodactyla > Eschrichtiidae > Eschrichtius > Eschrichtius robustus. The sequence goes on along the minus strand of NC_090826.1, from coordinate 129,803,484 downwards.
TCTTATTGATTTCTTAGAACTCTTTAATTTTGGCAAAGATATTAATTCTTTACCTTCCATATGTGTTGCAAATGTTTTCTCCAATTTTAACTTTTTTTTTTTACCCTGTTTATTTTTTAGAGTCAGATTAAGTCACTGGCTTTTATTACCATCAGCCTTAGTCTCTTTGTGCTTAAGTACGGTACAGAGGGACCAGATACTTTATACCTCTAAACCTTTCAGTTCTTGTTCAAACTGGAGGTGTCTGGTAGGGAGCTAGCAACACAGAGTAAATATTCAAAGGTCAACATAACTCTCTGAAACCAAAAGGATGATTTTTCCCCTCAAGGGGAATATTTCTTAGTAGGGACTCTAATGCTAAACCTAGTACTTCAATTGTCATCTGTTTTTCAACTTTCAGATTATACATTTTGTTACATAAATGAATGGATTCAAGGCAAATGAATCAACTTTTAAATTTAAAATTTACAGAATTCTTTTCATTAGCCTAATATTATATGTTTTCATCTTTAAATCTCAATTAGATTTTTTTAAATAGCGGAAGATCAAGGGCCAGATATTAGGCCACGGAATGGCTGATAATCCTTAGATAATATACATTATTTGTACATTATGCACAACTCAGTCATAGAGGGCGATAGTGCTGACAGTTACAAAACTGCAACTTCAGGAAGAATGATTGGTCCAGGAAGATGGGGAGGCTGGATACTATGGAATTTGAGCATTTGAAACAAGGACACTATTTGAGACTCACAGGCAACGGGGGGAATGTGAGCGTTCAGAGACTCACAACATGGTCCTTCAACAATATGTAATTCAGTGAGGAAAACAACATATTTGCACAGGCAGGGTAAAGGGAAAGGAGTTGACAAAATCTGTGTATTAATTAAAAAAATAATAATAAACAAGATTATACAATTATGCCAAGTTTATAGTCTCAGATGATTAATTTCCACTATTTACTTATATTATCTTTTACTTTCCTGTAAAGTTTAATCCATTTATGTAATATATCTCTCCTTCTGAATACTATTTTCATCATTTTATATTTGTTTCTTTCTCACCTTCCTCCATTTAAATATCTTCCTCTTTTTCATTTTTCTGTGTGTTTTAAAATCTTTTTTTGAAAATTGCACAAAAGACAGTTATTAAGAAAATGAGAAAATGACATGGGAACAAAATTTAAAATTGCCCATACAATTAACATTTTGGTGTGTATCTTCTCAGGATTTCTGTGTGTAAATATATACATATAAATATCATCCTCTACAAAATTTTAAAGCAAAAATGGGATTATGTTATTCATGGTGATTTTTTTCAGTTAATTTATCATGAAAATTTCCATTGCAATTGATATATTTATATCTTTATATACATATATAAAATATATATATCTTTATTTTAAAAAATTTGCTTCATAGCATTTCATTGATGTACCACACATTACTCAACCAGTTATCTATGATGGATATTGATACAGTTTTTAAACATTGGTAATTATGAAAAATGTTTCCAAATCATTTTTGAACAAATACCTTTGCACAACTATCAAATTATTTGATAAAAATAAATTTTTAGAAGTGGAATGGCTTGACCAAAAGGTTGGCACATAACCAAGGCATCTGATCTGATGCACATCACCAAACTGGTCGCCCTCCAGGAAGGCTGTGTGTATACTCTGCCACATGTAGCAGTACATGAGAAGGACAGCTTCCTCATTACCACCTATCATGACCATTCTTTCACATTTCTCATGATCTGAAGCTCAAAGATGATGTTTGGGGCTTCCCTGGTGGTGCAGTGGTTAAGAATCTGCCTGCCAATGCAGGGCACATGGGTTTGAGCCCTGGTCCAGGAAGATCCCACATGCCGAGGAACAACTAAGTCCGTGTGCCACAACTACTGAGCCTGCGCTCTAGAGCCTGTGAGCCACAACTACTGAGCCCACGTGCCACAACTACTGAAGCCCACGTGCCTAGAGGCTGTGTTCCGCAACGAGAAGCCACTGCAATGAGAAGCCCGCACACCGCAACGAAGACCCAATGCAGCCAAAAATAAATAAATAAATAAATAAATATTTTTAAAAAAAGGATGTCTGGACAGCTATTTTAATTTACAATTCCTGGTTGCTAGTGAAATTGAAACTTTTTCTCATCTAGTTATCAGTCTTTTTACTTTCTGTTTTTTGGTCTTAAATGATTATGTTTATTGATTGGCTGGTTTTTGTTATGTTTTAAATGAACTGAATAGAAACAATTCTATTTTGAGGACATTTAATCCTTTGTATGTCATACATACTGCAAATATTTTATGAATTTGTCATTTGCCTTTTAACTGTTTACTAACTTTTGTCCCATACAAAAGCTTTAAATTTGCATGTAGTTTAAGCTTGCATTTCTTTTCCTATTTTCTAATTCATTAATTTTTACTTTAATCATTAATTTCTTTCTTTCCTTAGTTTTTTTCTCTCCTTCCGACCTTTTAAGTTTATTTACTTCTATTAAAATAAGAATTCTATTTAAAGTTATTAATTTTTCTCTGTGAATAACACTGGGTATATTTTATAATATTTCCTGTATAGTATTTTCATTGTTATTATATTTCAAATAGTCTGTAAATTAAGCATTGATTTCCATTTGGATCCATTCTTGGAGTGTATTTTTTCATTTCTAAGTAGATAGGTTTTCACATTTAAAGTTTGCTATGTAGGGCTTCCCTGGTGGCGCAGTGGTTAAGAATCTGCCTGCCAATGCAGGGGACACGGGTTTGAGCCCTGGTCTGGGAAGATGCCACATGCCGTGGAGCAACTAAGCCCGCGCGCCACGGCTACTGACCCTGCGCTCTAGAGCCTGTGAGCCACAACTAATGAGCCCGCAAGCCACAGCTACTGAAGCCCGCATGCCTAGAGCCCGTGCTTCACAACAAGAGAAGCCACTGCAATGAGAAACCCGTGCACCGCAAGGAAGAGTAGCCCCCACTCACCGCAACTAGAGAAAGCCGGCGTGCAGCAGCGAAGACCCAAGGCAGACAAAAACAAATAAATAAATTTATAAAAAAAAATTAAAAAAATAAAGTTTGCTATGTGTCTCTAGTTTTCTAAAGCTTATTAGATATCCAATATTTATATATATTTTAAATATACACATACATATCTTTTGAATCCACCTTTTTTCTTATACCCATCACATTTTTTTTTTCATTTTGTTTTTTGCCCAGCTGATCTGGTAAAGATAGGGAGAAGGATTTTAAACTCTCATAACTACAGTGATTCTGTATGATTTCACTGTACAGTGTGATAACCACATTACGATAAATTAGCAAAAGAAATAAATTACTACTTTTTTGATTAAAAATGCTTCTGTGAGGGCTTAAATTTCAAAATAAAACTTATCACAATGAAACTTCTAAAATCATACTTGATGACAACATGTTTTCAAAACAGAATCATAAAGAATTCCTTTTATTTTGGGGCAGTCTTAAACCAATTCCTTTGAAAAATATCATAGGGCATACAAAAAGATGTCTAAAATATTGTGAGAAAAAATATGTCAAAAAAGCTACGACATAAGACATCATTATTCTCTTATTTCTCATTAACTAGAGAGAAGTCACTTCTTTTTAGATACAATAGGGAAAATAAAAATATAAAACAAGCCCCAAACATCCTTCAGAGGTCCCTGTCCTATCACCCACTGTGAGCTTTCTAAACAGCAGATCAATTCTTGCTTCCTTATAGAGTCTATTTGGCAAGATTCATAAATTTGGGAACACAATATAGATTCCACCTCATTTATCAAAGCTTTTTGCCTTCAACTGAACTATCCTTTTTTCCGACTGTTTAAAATTAAAGTTGGGGGCTCAAAAACTAAGCATTCATTAGCAACGCTCTTTTAAGACTGGTTTGCCAAAAAAGAACCACAGGCTTATTGGTGTTGCAGTGATTGAAACAGACAATTCATTTTTATATGCACATAGAACTAAAATAACACTTTGAGGCCAGTGAGTTTTCATCTTTTCTTTTAACTTTAATGGTATTCTTATTAGTTTATGCATAAATTAAGGGAACCAGATGGGCTCTCCTTAAATCCCAGGGAAATACATTCACTAAACTTCTTTAGGAAAATCAAGGAAAGAATGTACATTATTCAAAGAAAATAAATAACCCTAATGGAGTTGACTATACCTAAACTACATACAATGTTCTTTCAGTCATTTTAAATACTAGAGAGGAAATATATTGGGTTGGGCAAAAAGCTCGTTCGGGTTTTTCCGTAAGATGTTATACCTTCTGACACTGTACTGTCTGCTCCTTCATCTACCAAGATTTTAACACACAACATCAATAAGACATTTCCAGGTTTGATAATGGATTTTCAGTGCCTACTTATACTCTCTCACATATGACCAATTTAGGGTTAAAGATCTGGCATAAGAGGCAAAACAAATTAACATGGATTTAACATCTGTGTTCTTCAGTGTAATATATTTTGGTGACATTCGATTTGGCACACTCTGTCTTTGCAAATGATGGCCAGAATCCAATGGATTACCAAATCAGTACTTTAGGTAATAATTATTTTTCCCACTAATGGAGACTGACAATGTACACTTGTCTTGCTGAATGTGTTAGAAAATTACTAGACAAAGTGTTTTTTAAATGTTGTTAAAACAGGTGTTCAAATCAGATTTTCTTTCCTTCTTCTTTTCTTAAATATCAAAGCCCTCTACTCTCTATAAATTACTGCATTTAACCTAACTGGAACTTAGTAAAAGCTTAGTTTTTTTCTTTTTTCTTTTTTTTTTTTTTTAAATAAATTTATTTATTTATTTATTTATTTTAGGCTGTGTTAGGGCCTTGTTTCTGTGCGAGGGCTTTTTCTACTTGCAGCGAGCGGGGGCCACTCTTCATCGCGGTGTGCTGGCCTCTCACTATCGCGGCCTCTCTTGTTGCGGAGCACGGGCTCCAGACGCGCAGGCACAGTCGTTGTGGCTCACGGGCCCAGTTGCTCCGCGGCATGTGGGATCTTCCCAGACCAGGGCTCGAACCCGCGTCCCCTGCATTGGCAGGCAGATTCTCAACCACTGCACCACCAGGGAAGCCCAAGCTTAGTTATTTTTAACATGGCATGTTTTTAACATGTTTTAGCATGTTCCAGTTCTATTTCTCCTTTTCAAATGCTCCTCTCCAATCAAGGCAGTCAACTTCATATTTTTGCTGGGGGGCATACAAGAATCCTTTAGTTTTTAAAACTAAAGTTTTTAGACTAAAATTAAGTAAGGTGATAGTAAATTTCTCTTTTAAATGTAATAAAAGATTCATAAGAGAGTAAATGTAGCATTTCTGTATAACTTAAAATTTTTTGAAGTATTCATTTCTGAACCTAGGGTTCTTTTCAGTTTTCATTTGTGTTTCTGTACCAACATCATTAAGAAATTTGAGAGTTTTTATTATAGTATTTTATTCTTTATATTTTAAGGGCTTTTTCTACCTTCAATTTGCCTAATATATCAAAGATACTTAACTGAAACTCAAAGTCTTTAACCAAAAAATAACACTAAATGTTTATTAAATTTCTAGACATGCCTACCAAGCAAGGGCATCAAATTAAAGAAGGAAATTAAATGTCTTCTCTCTAGGACAAAGCATGGAGATTACTTTTTACCTGAAGGCCTCAGTTCTGAAAATGACATTCTGATTTACATTTGTGTTTAACCAGCCAACCAAACAAGGTCTAGGGAAACCCCTCTAAGGAGGAGACAGACTCTACCCGAAGCAACTTAGGATATCACTATGCCTATAGAAAAACATTTGCAAAGGAAAAATAAGTAATGGGCCTGGAAGGAAAAAAAAATTTTCCTGAGCAACTGTGATCTCCTCACAAAAGGAAAATTTGCTTTTTAAGGACAAATAAAATACATATAATTGTTCAAGGAAGAATGTGACCCTTGGTGTTTTGCCCCATCATGCAGTTATAATATAAATCTGTGTGTCTCTTGTAGAAGTTTTTTCTTTCTGGGAGTTTAGAGAATTAGCTCCCACACTCTAAGCATAATCTAAAGGTGGATGAAGCAGATCAATTTAGCTGTCATTGAGAACATGAATAGTAGGGTTGCTCCATACACCTTATAATATACGTGTGTGTATGTATATGTGTGTATGTGCACTATACTTAATGTATGTAGGAAGATGAATTCATTCATCCTGCTCATCTAAAGAAACATTAATTGAGCAGGCTTCATTCTCTTTAGTGTCTGGTTAGTTATCATAAATAATGAAATACCATTCACTAAATAAACAATTAGCCTTCGTGAGTCTGAAATGAGTCACCTTTTATAGCTGGCTCATGTATATGGCAGGCAACAAGTCAGGTATGTTGCCTTGGGGACAACTCAGACAAGCATTCTAGCATGAGAGGGAAAAGCGAATCTCATATTCTCCTTTTGAAGACTCCAGATCTATACTCTGGAGACAGCACAGCTTGTATTCCAGTGTTTTCCATTTATACTGAAATTCTAAGCTAAAGGAAAATAGCATGCAGATGTGCTGCTTGTGATTTGAGGAGGCTCTTTTGTGCCAGAGTCCATAGTCAGTATAATGATCATATTTTAAAAGTATTAGCCTTCTATTTTTTCACAAACTATTACTTATTCATAATATAAGCAACTAAGAATTAAGGCATAGGGGCAATAAACATCAGCCCCTCCAAAGCAGCTGCTCTTTAATTAAAAATCAAAGCAGTTAAGTGCTTGCATCTTTGGCACTCTTCAACCAACACTCTAACTGGCACCCAAGTATCTCCCACAGCATTGTACCAAGTGTTTACACTGCAGACGGGGGGCTCCAGGTGCCAGGAGACCCTGGAAGGCCTTCTGCATCATCCGAGAGGTAGCCTTGAGGAGTAGCAGCTTAGAATGTTTGAGTTTTATTGCTCATTGTATAATTATTTGAAAAATCAGTAAATTCTGTTAAACTGAACATTTTATTACCCAGAAGAACTTGACCAAGCAAGACACAACAAACGGATGACTCCTATTATGAAGAAGAGTTTTCTTTGGGGAATTTTACAAATGCTTTTAAGTCATCAATGAATCACTAGTGAAAGAGGCAAATCATAAATGCTTTTTGAATGGCCTAAGGGTTAGCACCTCCCTAAAATGTCAGCAGCTGATTCCCTCATCCTCAGCATGTACAGGCTTGCTATTAGTGCACTCACATAGCTCAGGCTATTTAAACGATTAAGAGATGCAGCACATGCAATTCTAGACAGCGACTCAGTGTAACGTAAGTGACCAGGATCAGAGATACTTACTATTCAAGAATCAAAATACATTATATGGTATAAGAACTAAAATTTTGTCCAAATGTTTTTTCCAATAGTGGTATATTAGTTAGAAATATTATCTTTTACTTTGTAGAAGAAATCTTTAATTGATTTCATAAGTTACCTTCTGTTTTAAAAAGTAAACTATTAGTGGGCTGAGTTCGCCCCTCTGGTCCTTCACAAATGTCTATCTTGTACTTTTCTTATATTATTTTTAACTTTATTAAATATTATTACTTGGGTCATAAGCAATTATAGCAAGATATAAATTTATAAAGTGACACATTTTCAATACCAACATCTCTATCACCTTATTCCATAATAGCACATTCCATCAAATTAAACTCCAAGATTTCCCACATTTGTTTTAAATTCTATATGTATGGCTTATGAATAGCAATTTTGATGAATTCCAGCTGGTTTAAATATGCAGGCAGACCCTTTATAACAGAATCCTTTCAATTCTTATTGTATTCAATGAGGCCTATTTTAAGTGGGCCACCTGGTAGGATAAAGCACTAATAATTCTCCACAGAAAAAAAAAGAAAAACAAATCACCCCGCTAAACTTAAGACCATCTTCCCCAACTACATTACTATTACATACCTAATATAAGTGAGAAGTAGTTCTAATCTTCTGGAAAAGTTGAATTAAAGTTTTAACAATCTAGCCACCCTATGAACTACTAAATTACTCATTTACCTATTATAACAACATTAAAATAATTTCCACCATTTGTGTGCGTTGCCTGGTTTCACAAATCTATCATACACATTTCAGTCTCCCCCTCCATTCCCCACACCCTCCTGTTTCCATCCAGCTGGAATACATCAAGGGTGCAGAAGCCAAGGCAAATGTTGACCCCACCCTCCTCCATCCATTTTAAGGCACCTTCAAAGCCAGAGCACTGATCTAGCTCAGTTTCACCAGCAAAGCCAGCCATCCTGCTATTTAAGACACCAGTTTGGGGTTTTTATAACTACACATTAACATGAGAGCTTTGATTTTTGGTCAAAAACTTCAGCTGCACTGAGTTTCATCAGACTGTCTTCCCCTTTCTGCAGAAGAGTCCTCATTATTAAATCTTCATAATCTTTGCTCTCAGTGTTGCTCTCTTTCCTTATAATAACAACCTCTCTGAACTGTCCAATAACCAACCCTGAGGAACATAATATTTCCCTTCCGAAAGGTCAAAAATGAACAGCCATGATGGTAGTCCAAGCTCTGTTTTCTCTGACATTTGCACACCCTCTATCATTTGTGCACTGTCACAGACATCGGTCATTTCAAAGTGCACAGAAACACTCTCGCCAAGGCACATGAGGGAGGGGAGTGGGGGCTGGAGAGAGAGGAGCTGCAGTAGGACAAAGAACTTACTTTGTTGTTCCCCTGTGCATGTAGCCGCAAGGAAAAAGAAACAAAAAAGAAATATGTTAAACATAAATTTATTTTAAAATCATGAGATTTTTCATGCTAGAGCAAAATCCAAACAAATAACTTAGCTCTTCACTGACATCCCATTCATACACATACAGCGCCCAAAGCTCATGGACAAGTCAGAGATTCTGCTTATATTAAGTGAAATCATACATTTATAACTGTAGAAAATTATGACAGAGATTTCCCCCTTTCTTTCTACTTGAAATACTTGAAGTATGGGAACCTGGCCAAAAAGCATTGGTTTGAATTGGTAATAAGTGAACTGTTAGCATGAAAGGCAAAGTATTTAGTATGTCAGCTTGCCCTTTCCTGACAGCCCCTCCTCCAATGTGCCAAGCAGTGGAAAATTTCATCAGCCAATGCATTTTTAAACAAACACTGCATCCTTGGTTTCAAAGAAGGTGGGGGAAAAAAAAATGAGTAGAGGAAAAGAGTGGGTGGCTCTGGGGAGACAGGGTAAGCAGACCAAGTTACGACCTCCATCTGTACCATTCCTTTACTTCGTAAATTATGACTTTTGTCTTGGGTTGGCATGGGAAGCGAAAACTGTATAGTGGGGATGCAGCCAAAATAAACACTGGTCCACATTCAAGAAAATGGGTCTGGAAAGGTTAGTCACAAAAATGTAGTCATTTCTAAAAGGGACACTCTGGATAGAGACACAGAGAGCCGCCAGCCACAGGCGGCAGGCAAATGGCTCTCCTGTTTCAAACTGGAGCTGCAGGAGTATGATTTATATCAAACAATTTAACTCACATATGGCTTAGAAAAATAAAACGGTGATTCATTACTCCCAGGGCAGCCCAAGTCCTTGCAAGGTCAGATCCTGTGAGGGAGACGTGATGGGATTTGGGCAGGGAACAGATCTGAACTCTTCTCACAAGGGGCCCAGAAGGAATTTCTCTGTCTGCTGAGATGCAGAGTGGAAGAGAGCTGCAAGTGAAGTGTGTGCATCTGTGGAGGAGCCTGAGCACGGGTGGAGTAACAGGTTGAGCTGGAGATCTGGCATTTAGTTTTAAGAGAGGAAGTGTGTGTGGGGAAGTAATACATACAAAAATTTTCTGGAGAGCAGTAAGGGAACCATCACAGGAGAGTATATTTTCTGGAAAACAATGCCAATTTGTTACTGGGGAAATGTCTAATTCAAGGACCATCGAGGCCATCATATTTAATAAAAGCATAAATTTAAAGACACTGGTAAAATAGTGTAGAGAAGCTTCTTGACATTGTGAGTTGCCGTGATATAACCGTTAGCATCACTGGCTTATGTGAGACATAAATAACGGTACAAGAATGAATGAAATTGGGGGAGAAAAAGAGTCTTTTGTAAAAGAATATGCCAGTGGTTCAATAAGGCAATAAAGATCCCCAAAGAGAATTTTATCAGGAGTAAAATATTTTTTAGAGAATAATGGGACCTCGGTTCTCCAAAGAAGTGCAGTATTGCTGAAAATACCTCAAAACAGATGGGGTTTATTGCATTCCACAGCAGTGCAGCTTTTGATCTACCAAATAAGTTTCAGGAGTTCAACCAAGTATTTTTGCACATTAGGGAATGACTGGCTTCCCTGCTCGGTGGCAGATGGTTCTGTTTGTAGTGGCAACAGTGATGTCACAGAGTAGGGGGCCTTAATCCTTAAATATGAGAAACATACAAGTGGAGGACGTGGTGTGGCTTTGCGATTTCTTGTTTCCTTCAATCATTTCCCAATTGTCTATTCTGAGAGAGGCATAACAGTCATGACTGGTGAATTGTAAATTCTCTATAATTCCTCCACCACTCTGTATGGCAGCATGTATATTTAGAAAGTACCTCCACTGAAGAAAAACTAAACTCTTCAAAATTGGTCATGGAGCTGCTCTAATTTCTGTGGGAAGCACTGTTGGATAAGCTAAGAATAAAGTTATGTACAGCTGGACTAACATGGGCATTTTCTGTCTTGTACAAAAGACTGCTGAGTAAACGCATGGGAGTGGTCATCACCATATTAATAAATATTTATGGGGGTCTGTGTCCATCCCTCTTCTCCCCTATTTGTCATTTGACACAGAGAAAAGTTCAGTTGCAGGGTCTATCCAAAAGGACTTTCTGATGTCCCCAAAAGATTTCATTACTGGATGGTTTCAACCTCCAAGGCAGTCCTTAAAAGCATGAATTATGAGTGGGAGAGTCCTGGGAGAGTCCTGAATTCAGAGGTATAGTGAAGTTCCAGGGTGCTTCACTTTCTACTGTCATGTTTCATCTCTTAAATCATACACTAGAGGGGAGGACCATCTATCTAGATAGCTAAAAAAACCCTTGTGAAAAGTTCTGAGGTATACGACTTAACAAATATGCAAAACTGAATTTGCACCAAATTTATTTCAGGGCATGCACAGATTTGCAAGCTGCTTTTTTCAGATAACTAGTCAACCAGCAGCTGAGGGTAGGCTTGTGGATTCTCACTTCCCCTGACAGTCTCTATGGCTCACTCCTGACTAACTGATGGAGCCTTTGAGGCCCGCCTGTCCACAGGGCAGCAATTTGGTATCCTGAGACAACAGTTGGGGAAATTCTCCCCAGATCTCACTGATAGTTTGCAAAGAAAAGGGAACTAGTAAACTGAGAATTACAGCTTCATGGACACATTAATGATAGTCAATAACAATAATAAAGGCTACATGGCATTGAATGCTTTCATCCAGTTGCAGGCACTGAGCTAGATGTGATGTGCAACAGTATTCATTTAGTCCCATAAAATCACTCAGAGGAAGAGATTATTATTTTGTGTTTAAAAAAGAATAAACAACTAGAGAGTGAAGTAAGTTGCCTGAGCCACACTGCACATAAATGGAAGGGTCGGGATTCCAATGCGAGTGGATTTGACTTAAAGTCTACTTAACTTCAATGCACACAGAATGTTCCAAAGAATTTGGAATTCCTTCATGTTTATATATAAATTAAGTCACACTGTGAGCTGACAAAACTGTGTCAGAAAAACCAGTCATTTGTTATACCACATTCTTTAGATATTTAATTAAATTTGCACTTATTTGTGTTCACACTTAGAGGAAAAATTTATGTACATGTGTCACAAAATAATATTTTAAAAGTTTTAAAATTATGACCTGCCTAGCTATTGATACACACACACACACACACACACACACACACACACACACACTTTTTGATGCTCCTTAATCTTGAGGGGGAAATGGTGCGGAGCAAGAAAGGGAATAAAGTTTTGGGTAGAGAGGTTAGTTATAAACTTAGCGGAGGAACTCAGTTTCAGGGGGACTCGGTTTCAGTCCCCACTCCTGTTTCAACTTTCCCCAAATCCTTGAGGGAATATCTCATCAGTAAAAAACAAAACCAGAAAACTATTAATTAATTCCATTAGAAACATCTTTACTTTGAAACTGTGTAAAATCCTACACACTTATTTAACAATTTTATACTGACTATAATTTCAATTTAATGGCCAAAGGAAATAGAAATAAAAAATAAAATTCTGCCTAATCCAAATTCAGATTTAAATATATTTTAAAAATATTCTGGCTGCTCAGAAAGCTCAGGTGATGGTAGAGTGCCAGAGTTGTGGCTCAGAGATGTTATGTCTAAGTTCACTGAGTAAGTCAGTGGCATAGTGGGAAACAAAATTCAGGACTCCTCATTTCCATTTTAGGGCCACGTACTATTACAATACAATGCTCAGATAAGAAGTCTACATTTAGCATTAGATCCAGAAAGTTTAAGGGAACGAAGGTAATTAGAAAATGCACATGGGAATATAGTTGGGTTGTTGTACTTTATATAGATATCTACTATAGTTTTTTTAATCACACTGTAGAGTGGTTATTTATTTGCATCTCTCTCTTCCACTAGACTTGGAACTCCTATAAAGTAAGAATTGCCTCCTTTTTAATCTTTGAATCTTTAGAGTCCATCATAATAGTGATAGATGAAGGGAAGGAAGGAAGTGGGAGAAGATGGTGGAAGGGAAGGAAAGAAGAAAAATTTGTAGAATACTCCAGGAGAAATGACCTAAGAGACAGAAGGAACAAGGTAGCAGAACACTGTTATATGAGTGACATAAAAACATTCCACCACGTGGACACGATAGAAAAAGATATGATGAGGATAAACATGTTATAAAAAAGTATGCAACCTTAGTTTGGACAAAAAAATTATCCAAAACGTCAATTCATTCAAATCTGGGTGATGGCTATTTAACTAAATGAAGCCAAACGTATACAATTTAGAAAAATGACCTACGTAGAATTTTTTCCAGTTAAAATAGAGATGTCTCATGTAGAGTTAAAATAGAGATGTCTCATGTAGAAAGCAGAACTTTATCTAGACTCATATCCATGTATGACACATAAATGTTTCATTATTAGTGTAGGGATTGACTGATTTGCTGTTGACTCAATGGTTTATTGATACAAAAACAAAAACACCAGAAGTCCTAAAAATTTACTTAGAAAGAGACATCTGTTACTAGGTTACTCTGACTTCTTCATCAAATCTTTCTAAATTAGGAATAACTCTACCTAAAAGTATCGCTTCCCCCAAACTTAAGAGTATTCACGAAATGCAATGTTTAGATAAACATTCTACTTAGATTGCTTTCAGTAATTAGCTTCCATTTAAACATCTGAAAGTCAAGTAATAGTGTAATATAACCTGCAGAACTACATGGTGCATAAGAAATGCAAATATTGTTTATGATGAAAACTGAGAAAAGCGATGCTCATGGCACACTGCCAAGTTTAATTTCCTGTCATGTCTTTGGCATGTAGTAAAAAGCCCCTTTGTCTCGATTTTCCAAGCAATTGTACCAAATGTATGTTAATAAGCAAATAAAAATGATGTGAAAAGAATCAAAACAGTTTGTGTAGGACAACTCTAGATTTGCTTCAAATTGAGCAGCCTAATAAAAAAAAATAGCAAATATCTCATTGAGCATCTTCTTTTGTGTAGAGCTATGGATACATGAAAATTCAGATTTATAAAAAGAGTTCACAGAGGGATGGGTAATTTTGCTTTTCCAAGACAGTGTTTTGCTCACAAGAGATGCATTACATAATTTTTTTAAAAATAGCAAACTTGTGTAGTGCATTTAAAATAAGTTTAGTTGACAAAATCATGATGTAAGAAAACATTTTCACAAACATTACAGTTCCTTGGAAGGAAGACACACACACACACACACACACACACACACACACACACACAAACACACTGACATTTTATATAACCAAACGTACTTGGAAGACAAAAAATATCATAAAGTATTTACAATCTCATTGGGCTGTATTATAAATATCCACAATGTTTTAAACTCTCTTCTACTTGCTTAAGTAAGTAGTCTGTGATGAAAATGATAATTATTATTATCATCATCATCATTATAAATAAAAATAGAGTGCTTACTTGTGTTTAACCTGTCCAGTGCTTTCCCTGCATTATCTCATTTAATCCTGTCAACCACGCTATAGCAGACTCTTGTTATCTCCATTTTAGATGTGGGAATCTTGAAAGATAAAAGGGCTAGAAAACCTTCCCGAGATCTCACAGCTTGTATGTGAGCTTCAGGAATTTCAGTCTATGTAGTTTGATGCTAAAGCCTGTGATTTAACCCACAGGCTGTGCTGGTTCTCCTAACAATCCAGCCATAACAATCTTTTAAAAATATAAATCTTATGTCACTAACTGGCTTGAAACCCTCCAATGGCTTCCCATCTCACCCAGAATAAAACTCAAATGCTGGCCACCTCCTTCAAGGCCTACATAATCTGGCTACTGACCACTTTTGGAAATCATCAACTACTTTTGTTCTCCTTCATTGTGTCTAGACACCCTTGACTTTTTTTGCTGCTCTTCTAAGACACTGAGCTGCTTTGCACCTGCTAGCCCTCTGCTATGAACACTCTCCATCAGACGTTCATATTACTTATTCCCCGCTTCTTTCAGGAGCCTACTCAAATGTCAACCCTTCAAAGGGGCCTTCCCTAATCAGCTTACTAAAATAAAGCTCACTTGCCCCTCATTCTCACTATCTGTCCCTTTAATTTAATTTTTTATAGAACTTATCACTCTAACAAATCACACTCTACAATTATACTGTATCCATTCATTTATTTAACGTCTGTTCCTTGAGGAGGGCAGGACCTCACTGTTCACCTCTGCATCACTAGTGCCTGGAAAGGTAGCTGGCAAAAACCATGTGCTCAACAGGCTTTTGTGGAATGAATGAATAAAACATTAAGTATATGTGCATTTTTAATATAGAACGTTTAATATAGAAATTAAACACACTACCATCAATGGATAGGAAAGAGTAATAAGTAATGATTAGAATTAACAACAAAAATAGAAGTGGTACAGAAGATACCTCTGTACTGCATATCACCTGGAAAGAGTCTGGTTTCACCTCATTTGGAAGGCACAGGGTGTGTCATGGGGGTTCACTGTTTTAGGTGTTAACCAGACAAGTGGAGGTTGATATAGGGTTAAGAGGTCTACGTGAGAACTAAAATAACAGCAACAAGGAGAATGTTTTGGCACAAATCCTCTATCCTTTACCCCTGGAACTTTGTTAAATTCCAGTGTAACCTCAGGGACCATAGTCAGGTCTGAAATCCACCCCAAGATGCTTCAATTGTCCCACAATGTGCTCACATCTCAGACTTTCCCTTGAGAAGACTCTATCCCTATTTGGGGCATAGAAATAACCCAACTTATACACGGTCAGTCCTATAAACAATCTACAGCCAATCTAAGCACCACAAAGGTCAAGCTGGAGTAAATCCTTAAAGCTCAGTCTCATTGCTTAACTTCTGGGGGGGAACCCAGATAGTACAATGTCCCGGGGGTAGCAAGTAAGCAGTGAGAGCCACTCATCTGCAGAGTCTGTTTAATGGTGTGTGTATATATGTTGGGTGGGAATTCTGAAGTTTAAATCCAGACTAGTCTGTGTAATATTACATTTTCCAAAGAACACAAATAGAAGGTCTGTTTATTAACTTGAATGAGAGAAGTGTCTCTAAGACCCTTGAAGTATATTAATAAAGATAAGTGGGAATAACTTATCTTTATTAATATAGCAATGTAATATTTTTTTGTTCTTTTATACTCACAATGACATTAACCAGAGTTTAATTTTGGATATAGGTACTACAGACATAATGAAAGGAGGTAGATTTTTATAAAAATAAGTACATTTTAAAGAATATGAAATAGTGTTATGATTGATGATATATATACTATGACTATATGAAGAATGTTATAAGCTGCTTATATGAATACTATAGAATAGTATACTGTAGAACAGCATATAAAGGAGAATAAAATTTTAAATTAAAACAAAGAAACTCTCTTGCTTTGAGATTACATATGTTATGTTTTATGGCAAAGTTGGGCATTTTCTTTAAAAATATACTGATAAACTTCTTATAATAGAAATCTAATGGATAAAAAAATATGTAAGCAAAGTAGCAGTTAAAACTATGGCAAATTAATTAAGTCAAACAAGAACTAGCTTCTCCAGCATATAGTATGTAGAATTATGCTTTCTTAAACATGGTTAATAATTTTAAAATAAGAGATATATCCAACTTACTAAAGATTTATCTGGATAAACCCCAGCTCTTAGTAGAGAAGCCTTCCAGCTGTCTACATCCTCCTGTGAATCACATGCCAGCTCGAGAAAGCGATAGTCTTTGTATACATTCCTGGAGTCAAAAAAAAAAAAAAAATCGTGCTTTTAGTTTTGAACCAAATTCAAAATGATTTCATATCCCTGCAGATGATGATACAAACGACAATCCAAATAAAGGGTTATCTGACAGTCACTGAAGAAAAACAAAAACAATCTATTGCATTTAAAATAATTAGCACATTCCTATATGTATGTATTATACAATTAAAAAACCCTCACATTAAAGAATTTACAGTTATCTGTACTGCCAAGCAATAAGAAGGGAAGGAAATAACAAATGTTCTCAGTATGACACACTGAGTGCCAACTGACAGGGAGTTGTTCTGAGGGGAATGGATTTGCTATTGTCTAGTAATTAGATGAAATTTTGAAACTAATTTACAAGTCTAAATGGCTCATAAAACTTTAAAATTATGGCAATAATCTCAAAAAACTAAAATATTGTGCTGGATTCAAATCACAAATGCTCATCAATATTGTGAAAAGGAAAGAACATTAACTAATATTTAACAGAGTAAAGTGCCTATGAAGTGCATATTGACAACTGGATAATACTATAATTTTGTATTTCCTTTCTTAATAATAAAATAATACACAAAATATAATAATGCCCATTTAGAATAATTTAGAAACTAGATAAAAGTATAAAAATGGATACAATCAACCATTTTCTACTATTTACAGATAAACCTATTTCTTTATATTCTTTTGTTCTATGCATTTTTCCACAGTTGAGTTTCTCTCTCTTTCTCACTCTCTGTCTCTCTCTCTCTCAATTTTGTGTCCTTTTCACTTACTATTATATCATGGTCATATACTCATGCTATTACATCTTCATAAACATCAAATTATAATGGTATAATATTCATTAATATAAATGTATGATAATTTACTTGACCTCCTTCTAACATTAGATAAGTAATTTACTTTATTTGCCATCATAAATAATGCTCAAATAAATATTTTTATCCATAAGCCTTTGCCTTTCTACTTTAATTTACTACTATTATTTTCTGAGGATAGATTCTTACAGATAGAGTTACAGAATCAAAGTTATAATCACTTTTGAAGACAATGATACACGTTCCAATCATCTTTCCAGAAAAGATAATCCAATTTAGACAGGTACTAGCAGTGTACAAGATTAACAACCTTTTTCTCTTCTTTATCTCTCCCAAGGCGTTCTCATTCACGGCTAAGAGTTTCAATTTACACCTAACTCAGATGGCTTACATATTTACATCCCCTGTCCAGACCTGCTCGATTCATACTGCTTACTGACTTCTCCACTTGAGTATCTCAAAGGCACTGTGACATGGATGACTGAATTGGTGATTTCCAACTTGATGTTCCCATTTCATGCAGCATCAGTGTAATGCAGATAATTTGGAGGTATCTTAGACATCTTCCACACTCTCATACACCTCCTTACATTTTACCACTTAAAAGTGTACTTCCTGTATATTGACCATCATGTTATTATCATCTCTCTTTTGGGTTATTACAACATCTCTTCACTAGTCTCGCAGCATCACACAACCACTTTAAATTTGCTCTCTACACGGAATCCTTATTATCTTCTGAAAATGTGAATCAGATATTCACATAAATATACCTGGTTATACCAGTTAAAACCCCTGGTATAAAACACTGCAATACTACATGCTTTTAGGAAAAGACCACACTCACTATGATGGCCTACAAAGCCCTGCACAGTCTGGCCCAACATTACCTTACTCTCTAGCCTCTTTTCATACTCTGTTCTCCCTTGATTTTTAAGCCACACTGGCCTTGTACTTCCTCATATATGCCATGCTTACTCCCAAAGTCTTTGAATATACTGCTCTCTCTGTCTGCAGCTATCTGTCCTTCCCTCATCGCACAGTTAACTCCCGTGCCTTCCCACGCTCATGAGACCAGTCCACTTAAAGTACCCAGCAGTTGCACCTGTGCCACAATGAACAAAGGAAAATAAAAGGACACCCAAAGAGGTCTAACAGCCAGAGAGACAAAGAATAAAGAAGGCAATCAGAGCAGTCTATCAACAAAAGAGAAAGGTTGGGGGTAGCAAAAGAATAATAAGTATTTGAAGAGGTACAAAAGGGCATTAAAAAAGACTTATAGAACTAAGAAAAATAAGATTTTTAAGTTAATATATTGAGTAGATAAGTTGAAGGAAAGGATGATCAATCTTGAGATTAGAATTAGTAGATGTTAAGATCCAGTAGGAGAATTAGAAAAATATAAAGAGAGAAGTGTGGAGGAAGGACCCAGAACATCTAACCTGTAAATAATAGGAGTTCCAGAAAAAGAAAAGGAAGATGGGAGGAGAAAAATAATTATAAAAAAGAAACTATTTTTTAAAAAAGAAACTTATCCTGATTTTTAGAAAGATCCAAATCTTTACATTGAAAGTGCTGTTTCAGGTAGAACTGATGAGAAAAATTATCACATACACACATGCTAGTATAAATCTTGAGCTCTGAGATAAAGAAAAGTCTTCTGTAAAGAAAGAGAAAGTTGCTTACAAAGGAAAAAGAATTAGACTGGCACTGGACTGAACATTCAAAAGGTAGAAGGCAATGAAATAGTATTCATGGATTCTTAAGAGGACTGCCGACTCAGAGTCCCACATCCAGCCAGGTTATCACCATATACCCAATCTGAGGGAGATGCTAAGGCAGTATTAGGATTACAACAACACTGAATGAACCTGCAGAGAGTGTTCAAGGTTGAAGAAAAACTAAGAGAAGAGAAAACAGTGGTGAGCAACAAAATTTGCTGTATCCATAGAGTCAAATCAAAATAAATAATGATAGATCATCTAAGAATTGCAATATAAGTACTAAATAAGAACTCTTAAAGAAGAAGAGACACATTGCAACAGAAATTCAAATAGTCTAAAACTCAGGGGAGGGTGGAAGGAAAAAACGATGCTCACAAGTTCTCCTCTGATGGGTATACGAGCAAAGAGTAGGGAAGGAAAGGGATCCCAGAGTTCTCATATTGTTGGAAGAAGTGGGCGAGGAGAGAAGTAGGAGAAGAAAGTGTCTTGGGAGAGAAATATTTGATAATTTGCCGCATGGAATAATAGGGTTATGTACTGATGAGTGTAAATATTAATAAAATAAAAAGTACAGAACTCCCAAATTAAAAAAGAAAAATAAAGAAAATTAATAGCCTCTTGATCAAATCAACAAAAAATTAAGAAAAGAAACAACAAAATAAAATAGGAAATTTTAACGATAGGAATAAAATCAAGTATATTAATTATTAAATTAATAAAAGTGAACTGAATTCTCTCAGCTAAACAGTTAATTTAGGTTAAAAAAAATAAAACCCAGTTATATGTTATTTGCAAAAATAAAGGAACAGGTAAAGATATATCAGATGAACACAAAACAAAGAAATAAAAATGCATGAATGGGGCTTCCCTGGTGGCGCAGTGGTTGAGAGTCTGCCTGCCAATGCAGGGGACACGGGTTCGAGCCCTGGTCTGGCAAGATCCCACATGCCGCGGGGCAACTGGGCCCGTGAGCCACAACTGCTGAGCCTGCGCGTCTGGAGCCTGTGCTCCGCAATAGGAGAGGCCGCGATAGTAAGAGGCCCACGCACCGCGATGAAGAGTGCCCCCCACTTGCCGCAACTAGAGAAAGCCCTCGCACAGAAACGAAGACCCAACACAGCCATAAATAAATAAATAAATTAATTAATTAATTTTAAAAAAAATCTAAAA
The DNA here is from genome assembly GCF_028021215.1 of Eschrichtius robustus. Taxonomy (NCBI): domain Eukaryota; kingdom Metazoa; phylum Chordata; class Mammalia; order Artiodactyla; family Eschrichtiidae; genus Eschrichtius; species Eschrichtius robustus. The sequence goes on along the minus strand of NC_090826.1, from coordinate 129,783,283 downwards.
AAAAAAAGCATGAATGGCAATATTAATATAGGCAAGATAGAATTTAAAAGTACTGAACAGGATAAACAATTTAAAAGCACTAAATAGAACAAATAGAAATATTATATAATGATATAAAGTACAATTTATGAAGACTGGAAAATACTTATAAACCTGTTTGCACCAAATAATATGACAAGTAAATGAAGCAAATGTTACTTAAAAATGTAGGATAAACTTGACATAACTATTGCATATAATTAATTAAAATATAAATATGGAAAGTTTTTAATATGGCATTTTTCAAATTAGATATAGTGGACAAAAAATAAGTAAGCACATAAAAGAAATAAATAGTACAACAGATTAAGTAAATTTAATAGATTCCTTTATCGCTTAAATAGAAGATAAAGATGTTTTCATCATCAACAAACCATTTACAAAAATCTGTCATATACTTGGATCTGCACACATACACAATATCAGCTTTAAGAAATTAAAAAAAAGAGAGATTTTATGAATCCCATTCTTTGGTCACAAAACAAAAAAAAAAAAAAAAAGAAAAGAAAAAATGAATTTCTAAACAAAAGACTCAGAAAGAAAATAAAAAGCAAGCACACTCCTCGATAATCCTTGTATTACAGAAGAAACCGAAACAAAATTGTAAATTATTTAGAAAGCAATAAAAAATATATAAACACATCATATCCAACCAGTGGAGCACAGCAAAGGCTGTAGGAAAACTTATGGCTTTAAATATGTTCATCATGTAGAGAAAAAATTAAAAAAGTTAATATTCATCTATGGAAAGTATTAAATTAGGATAAAAAAACAAAATAAGCCAAGAAAGGAAATTAACATAGATTAAAGCCAAAACTAATGAAATAGGAAATATTAAGATAACATAAAGGATAAGGACATTCATGAGTATCTTCCCTTTAGTAATAGATAATAAACTTATAATCCTAATTAGGGGAGAAAACAAAAGTATACAAGATCACAAATGAGAAAGGATAGAATACATACCCACAAATATATAGGTGATTGAGAAAATTACAATCAAATACTTTATGCAATCTTATGTCAAAACTAAGAACCTAGAGGTAATTACTAATATCCTAAAAAATATAAATCAACAAAATTAACTCAGAAAGAATTGGAAAACCCAAGTTGCTTTTACAAAACACTGCTAGTATTAAGATACTTGCTTAAAAGACTAACACTGACTGCAAGACAAATATACAAAAATCATGGAGGGACCTTCAAGATGGCGGAGGAGTAAGCCGTGGAGATCACCTTCCTCCCCACAAGTACATCAGAAATACATCTACATGTGGAACAACTCCTACAGAACACCTACTGAACGCTGGCAGAAGACCTCAGACTTCCCAAAAGGCAATAAACTCCCCACGTACCTGGGTAGGGCAAAAGAAAAAAGAAAAAACAGAGACAAAAGAATAGGGACAGGACCTGCATCACAGGGAGGGAGCTGTGAAGGAGGAAAGGTTTCCACACACTAGGAAGCCCCTTCGCGGGCAGAGACTGTGTGAGGCGGAGGGGAAAGCTTCCGAGCCACGGAGGAGAGCGCAGCAACAGGGGTGCGGAGGGCAAAGCAGAGAGATTCCTGCACAGAGGATCGGTGCCGACCAGCACTCAGCAGCCTGAGAGGCTTGTCTGCTCACCCACTGGGGCGGGTGGGGGCTGGGAGCTGAGGCTCGAAGGTCTTCAGAGGTCAGAATGGCCATCATCAAAATATCTACAAACAATAAATGCTGGAGAGGGTCTGGAGAAAAGGGAACCCTCTTGCACTGTTGGTGGGAATGTAAATTGATACAGCCACAATGGAGAACAGCATGGCGGTTCCTTAAAATCTAAAAATAGAATTACCATATGATCCAGCAATCCCACTACTGGGCACATACCCTGAGAAAACCATAATTCAAAAAGAGTCGTGTATCACAATGTTCATTGCAGCTCTATTTACAATAGCCAGGACATGGAAGCAACCTAAGTGTCCATCAACAGATGAATGGATAAAGAAGATGTGGCACATATATACAATGGAATATTAGCCATAAAAATAAACGAAATTGAGTTATTCGTAGTGAGGTGGATGGACCTAGAGACTGTCATACAGGGTGAAGTAAGTCACAAAGAGAAAAACAAATACTGTATGCTAACACATATATATGGAATCTAAAAAAAAAAAATGGTTCTGAAGAACCTAGGGGCAGGACAGGAATAAAGACACAGATGTAGAGAATGGACTTGAGGACACGGGGAGGGGGAAGGGTAAGCTGGGACGAAGTGAGAGAGTGGCATGGACATGTATACACTACCAAATGTGAAATAGATAGCTAGTGGGAAGCAGCCACATAGCACAGGGAGATCAGCTCTGTGCTTTGTGTCCACCTAGAAGGGTGGGATAGGGAGGGTGGGAGGCAGACGCAAGAGGGAGAAGATATGGGAATGTATGTATATGTATAGCTGATTCACTTTGTTATACAGCAGAAACTAACACACCATTGTAAAGCAATTATACTCCAATAAAGATGTTTAAAGAAATACAAATCAATGACTTTCCTCAATACTCCCAATAACTTTGAAATGGAAAAAACACTCCATTCACACTAGGAGAAAGGCTATAAAATACATAAAAATAAATTTTTTTAAATTAAGAAAATTATAAGATCTTCATAAATGGGAAGGCATATTTGGATGTGTTCATTTGATTACACTATACTGCTAGGTCTTACTAAGTGACTAGCACTACTAGGTATTCAATAAATACTTACTGAATAATGACTACCATCACACCCTTAAAAATACTGACTATCATCTTTAAAACATCTTTGCAAATTTTATAATTTAAATGATTCTTGGGGCTTCCCTGGTGGCGCAGTGGTTAAGAGTCTGCTTGCCAATGCAGGGGACACAGGTTCGAGCCCTGGTCTGGGAAGATCCCACATGCCGAGGAGCAACTAAGCCCATGTGCCACAGCTACTGAGCCTGCACTCTAGAGCCCATGAGCCACAGCTACTGAGCCCATGTGCTGCAACTACTGAAGCCCACGCACCTAGAGCCCATGCTCCGCAACAAGGGAAGCCACCGCAATGAGAAGCCTGCGCACCGCAATGACGAGTAGCCCCCACTCACCACAACTAGAGAAAGCCCACGCTCAGCAACGAAGACCCAACGCAGCCAAAAATTAATAAGTAAAATAAACAGATTTTAAAAAAGTGATTCTCCATCAAAGCTTTAATATTTTTGCAAAGGAGGATGAGCATTTTTATATATTTATGGAAATGATGTTCTTTGTTCTGATTTCATTACATACTTTTTGTATATTACTGTAATAATTTTTCATTTTTTATTGGCTTTTGCCTGACATATCTTTGTCTCTTTTACTTTTTTGCTTTTATCCATTTGTTTTAGTTTTTAAAAAGAAATATCTGTTATAAATGCTAACTGTAAAGTAGGCTTTTATTTTTCATCCCAATTTGAAAACCACCTCCTACAATTAGGAAAGTTTTAATCATGTTTATTTCTCGCCTTTTTGGTTTCTATATTATTTTAGTGGTTTTCAGTTCTACAGGTAAATGACCACCTTAAAGTTTTCCAAATCATTCTTGAATTCATTTTTGTATATAAAATTCCTGTATATAAACTTTAGGAATAAAATAATAATTTTTGGCTTCTTGGGGGATTTAGAAGCTTTTACTTTCCACATTATCTCATGACATTTGCAAATCTGTCTAGAAATATTAACCTAGAATATTATTTCTGAATTATTGTTTTCACATTTCTTTGAGGCTCCTTTTTTCTTTTTTTACTTTTGTATTCAATTTTGTTACACTTAAGCAATTATTTAGATGGAACTCTACATGTTTAACTTTAATAAAGATTTATCATCAGGCATCTTCTACCTGGACTTCTCAATTTGTAAACTCTTACTTGGATTCATTTTTCGAGCTGGCTCAAACTAGAGTTAGCTATCTAAATTTCTGGTTGGGGCAGTCTCCACATTTCTCACATTGATTCAGTGAGTAAGTGAAGAAATTTCTTATTGTTTTTTACTGTTTAGCCCAGTTTTTCTTATTCAGGGTAATGCACGCAATGGTCACTCAAAGGATTTCAATCTAGTTCACTCTGTGAGTCTTGCAAATAGTTGACTGTCATTTCCACTTTCCAGTGCTTTTGAGACTTTCCGTCTCCGTTGTATATGAGTTTTTGGATATAGCAATGGATGGAGAAGGGCAAAAGAGAAGCTTCTAATTTTTCACCATCTTATAAGAGGTCATCTTATTTAACCTTCATAGCAACCCTGCAAAGTTGGTTATAGAGCTGTTTTACAGTTGAGGAAGCTGAGATTCAGAGAGATTAGGTGACTTTCCCCAAATCACATAGCTAATTAACGGCACAACCTGGGCCTACCACGTTCCTCGGCATACAGCCTCTGTAAAACAAATATCAGTTGAATGAACGAACAAAGGAATCAATGAATAAATGAACTATGGAATGAACTTGGACTGTGCTTATTTTTAAAACCACCTTTTTCATTTTTGACTGGACCCTTAACTTTCTACAGAAAACCTAAGATTTAAAAAGTCTGAAGAGACAAACCATAATAAGTAGAATGAGTAATTTTAATTAAAGTGGGACATATTTAAAGGAAATATATTTTCCTAGTATGACAGTTTATTGTTGGAAAATTTGAAAGGTCATATCTTTGCTACAGAGCAGAAAGGGTAATGGATTATCTTGATGGAATCAAAATTCATCAGTTTTTAATTTTCTAATTACCTCTCTACAATAGCTTTTAACTATCACTTAGGTTTCCATCTGAGGCATTTCCACTGCACAGTATGAGTTCCTTTAAGATGTAAAGGTATGGGGAAGGCAAAGCTGGACAAATGCCATGGGAGCTCTTGGCCAGCTGGAAAGCACGAAAAGTAGAGGGTACAGACTTTCCACACTCTCTAAGCAGATCTGAAGAATTCAGCTTTGGCCCACTCTTACTGACCTTTCTCCAGAGTATTTTCTTTCAGGGGCTCTTCAAATGGAAAATCTTGATTTTTTTCCTGCAAAGGATAGCCAAATTCTTGAGAGGGAAAATAATTATCTGGTTGAAACATTAGAAGAGGGTCAAAGGCTTCTGGTGGCTTTGGCTGCTTCATTTTTACCCATTTTTGAAGCCTCGTCTTAGGCTGTGTCTAGACATCCAAGGAGAGTTGGATACAGGTCTAAAACACTAAACTGAGCTGATTTACTGGAAGTCTCATAAATTCTGTGGATGCAGCTTCCAGGTTCTCACCACATGCCGTGGCTGTATAGATAACCCACAGCAATTTGTACTGACTGCATTTTTTGTTGTTGTTTAGTCTATGTCAGCTGCAATCACACAGATACGGGCTTCTGAATGATTTCACTATGAAATCAAGCTGAACTATATGTCTTGCAGTTTGAAAAAATGAAATTCATCTCAGTATTAAAAATGACCATAAGAAATTTTATCCCATAAGTAAAAGGCTTTTAAGTGTTACACTGTAGAGAACATGACCACATGATGAGCCCATGTTTTGATTATATACATAACTTTCATTCACGTCATAAGAATGTCTTTGGGTGTTAAAAATGTGAAGTTTAATTTCTTTGCCTATGACAGTTCTTCAAACATCTGAGACCAGATATTATGTGTCCCACAAGTCTTCTAGTCCCCAAGCCAACACTTCTGCCAACTTTTCCAAATGTTTCTCATATGAAGAGGTTTCTAGATAACACTGCATCCTTCTTGCATTCTTGTGAATTTGCTCTATTTTAAATGGATTTTCTGAAAATGAGATGCCAGCAACTGATCACAAATCTCCAGATGCGATATTATTCATATGTAAGGAAGAAGTTTGGCAGAATTTTTGCCTGCTTTCTGGACAGAAAACTTTTACTAATGTAAGTTTAAGTAAAGCACAGTAGAATATAGTAAAGACCATAAACACCTATTGAAATCCCGGCTATTATTATCATTTATTATCTTATATGACATTGGAGAAGGCAACCTCTTTGAATTTCAGTTTACTCATCTATAAAATGGGGATAATAGCATTATCTATCTCAGGCTTACTATGATAATAAAATAAGGTTATATGCGTGAAGAGCTTATTTCACACCATGCCCAGCATTGGCTAAATGCACAAGCAAAATATATAAAGTACAAAAATTATTATTATGCATTACTTTCACTGCATTTAGGTCCCTTACATTTGACGTCCTATAAAACCAGACCTCTCCTGGACTGAATGCATATAGACTTTTTAAAACATGAGTAAAATTTATACTTAGCATTATTACATTTCATCTGGTTAGTTTTGGCCCATTTACCAGTTTGCTCAGATGTTCTGAACTCAAATTCTGGCAAACAATATATTCACAATTCTTCCTGTTTTGCATTATCTGCATATTTATTACATAATATTCCCTTATCATTATCAGAGTCATTGGTAATCATATTATAGACCTAAAACAGACCTCAAAGGATCCCATACCAGAGTTACATGTTCCATTAACTTTTACCCATTGGCTATCAACAATAAGACAAGATTTAATCATAAGTCCATCATAAATGGACTATCAAGTTATGTCTCTCTATTTCCCCTCACGCATATTTCAAAAGACTATATCAAGGTCTAAGTATATTATATCTACTCCACTCTATTAAAAATTTGGAGTCAGTTTGGTTCAACTTGTTTTTCAAGATTCAAAGAAAGTTCCTATTGATCACTGATATCCTTTCTAAATAATTATAAATATCAATTTCATAATTAATTATAGATGTATATAGCAGGGCATTGATGATAAACTTATCGATCAAATTTCCATTTTGTTTTCCCTTTTGAAAACCTGGACAACAGCTTCCTCTGTGGACTTTGTTTTTACTGATCCACTGATCCTACCACATTCCCACTCATCATCACCTTGCTTATGTCTTCACTTCTGTGCACAGTCAGTTTAGCAATATAACTACTACCTTGCAAACTTTTGAGTCCCTTTCCTGTCTTTTCCTTCGCCATTTTATTTACCTAATAAAACTCCAACTGAATTACTTTCTTACTCAGCTCATATATCCCAGTTGCTAAAGAATCCAAGAGAAAAACTATACAATTGTGATGACTATACTCACTTCAAATATCAAATGGGCACCTAACTTTTCCAGACTTCCCTACTATAGGTCTTCAGTCAATATGCTTTCTCACTGTACTAGAGGATTACTTCATACCTTTTTTTCCCTCAAATCTCTAATACACCACCTGCCACTCATACTTAACAGATAATTCTGCTTCATACTACACAGAAAAAACAAATACAATCTGATGAGAATGATCTATCTTCTTTCCACCAAATCCACCAGACTACCTGCATTAGCAACCACAGGTTCTGCCTTCCTCTTGTACCATGGAAGACCAAACCCTCAACTTATACACTGGGTCCCGTCTCTTCTAATGTCTTCCTGAACTTCCTGCAATTATTTCTTTTCTCTTCCATGTCAACAATTTCTTCCTTTCTACTATTGGATCATACATATGGCATACTAGCATGCCTCAAAAGCAACCATCTTAAAACACACACACACACAACACACACACACACACACTTTCACTTTCACCCCCTAAGAACTGCCTCATTTCTATTTGCTTTTACAGTGAAATTCCTTGAGTTATCTTGAATCATTTTCTCCATTCTCTCTCCTCTCATTCTTTCGTCAATCCACCCCAGTGAGATTTGTGATCCTGCTACTCTATAGATACTGGTCTTATCAAGTTTATGTGATCTACAGGTTGCCACAGAAAATGCTCAATTCCTAGCCTTCATGTGACTTGCCTTCACTGCAGCACTTGACATTGTTGACCACTCCCTCTCTTCAATCACTGTCTTCTCAAGACTTTTGCAATACCACACTCTCCTGCTTTCCACACTTCTACCCTACTGACTACAGCTTCTTAATCTCTTTTGCTGTCTCCTCTTCCTTTGTTAGACTTTTAAATTTGGGAGTGCCCCAAGCTCCTTCCATGGTCTGTGCTTTCTCCAAGGTGATCTCTGTCTGGTGGCCTTAAATACCATTTAAATGCAGATAACTCCAGACCTCTACACTGAACTACAGACTCCTATATCCAAGCCACCATCTTCTCTCATCTGGTTGATTGTTACAGCTTCCTAACACCTCCTTGACACCTCTCTTGATCCACTCTCCACAAAGAAGCCACAGTGATCATATATTATATCACCACCCTGTTTAAAATCCTCCAGTGACTTCCCACCATGAGCAGAAAAAAAATTCAAACTTCTTGCCATGAATGATCTACCTTTCCAACCTCGTTTTCCATTTATGTTCTTCCAACTGCAACATAAGTTCATTGATGGAGTGCTAAATGTTGATCAATGTATTTCTAGCATGTACATTATATGCTTGGTGCTCAATAATATTTGTTGGCTAACTAACTACTCTTTTGGTCTTTTCTCAGCATCCAAAACTCTTCAAAGACTATTGACAATGAATCAATGATACCAAGATGTTACATTATTATAAATTGAGAACCAAACCTGTGATTTCAACAATATGAATTTAATAAGCTAGGACTATGAATTATTCTTATATCTTACAGAGAATATTCCTGATTTCATGTACTTGTAATAATAAGAAGCAGTGCAATAAAACTAGAAATTATGATAAAAGTTAAACAGAAAAGAACCATAAAACCACTTAAAGTAACCCCCCACCCCCACCAAATTTTGTGTCAAATAGCAACTTAAAGGTGTAATTACACACTATTTGCTAAATAGACAAAATAATACCACACACCAGATTGAAACTCAGGATATGCAGCCAAAATTCTATTCAGAGGCAAAATCACAGTCATGTACATCTTATTATTTAAAAAAAAAAGAAGCAAAAATACATTGTCAGCATTTAACAAGTTGGAAAATGATAAAACTTAGCAGAGCAAAATACAGGATATAATAAATTAGGAACTAATTATGGAAAACTGAATTATCATTGACAAATTTAAGAGTCTGTTCTTTGATGAATCAAATAATGAAACAGCTCTGTAATATCTAGTAAATAAAAGATGAGAAAAATAATCAAAATCAGAACTGAGACATGATTTAACAGGGAGAAGATTAAATTATTTTAAGAGATGCTAAGTATACTTTTATGATAGCAAATTTATAAGTATCAATGATGGATACAATTTCTAGGAAATTACGAAATAAGAATCATGAAATCCCAACTGACCAATAGCCACAGGATAAACTGGAAAACAAAACTTTTCTTCAAAATAGTTCTGATCTCAGAGAGTTTATAGGTCTTTCTTTCCAAATTTTAAGGGAAAGGTTCTTTTATGCAGGGCATCTCAGAAACATTAATAGGCCAATACACACTATAAATCTCCAAGAAAAGAACATGCAAAGCAGAATTCCCCATTTATTTGACCCTAGATTCTTTTTTCCTTGAACTTCTCACAGGGCTAGTCTGTACTTTAAGGACCAAACTTTGGGATATTTCTCTATAAACCAATCTCACCTATGAATAAAGATGTAGAACTCCTAAAAAATATGTTAGGAAATTGAGTGTCATAAAATGTTTAAAAGTATGACCTTGAATAGTCAAAGCAATCTTGAGAAAGAAGAACAAAGCTGGAGGCATCACGCTCCCTGATTTCAGACTATAGTACAAAGCTATAGTAATCAAAAACAGTATAGTATTGACATTAAAAACAGTCACATAGATCAGCAGAACAGAATAGACAGCCCAGAAATAAACCCATATGTACATAGTCAATTAATTTCCAACAAAGGAGCCAAGAATATACATTGGGGAAAGGACAGTCTCTTCAATAAATGGTGTTGAGGAAACTAGACAGTCACATGCAAAAGAATAAATCTGGACCACTTATCTTACACCATACACAAAAACAAATATGAAATAGATTAATGACTTCAATTTAAACCTGAAACCATAAAACTCCTAGAAGAAAACATAAGCAGTGATATCCTTAACATGGGTCTTGGTGATGATTTTTTAGATTTGACAACAAATACAAAGGCAACAAAACTACATCAAACTAAAAAGATTTTGCACAGCAAAGGAAACCATCAACAAAATTAAAAGGCAAACCATCAACAAAATGAAAGGAGAATATATTTGCAAATCATATATCTGGTGAAGGGTTAATATCCAAACATAAAAAGGATGCACATAACTCAACAACAAAAAAATCTGATTTTAAAAATGGGCAGAATAGACATTTTTCCAAAGAAGAGATACAGATGGCCAACAGGTACATGAAAAAGTGCTCAATATCACTGATCATCAGAGAAATGCAAATCAAAACCATAATGAGATATCACCTCACACTTGTTAGAATGGCTATTATCAAAAAGACAAGAAAGAAATGTTGGTGAGGACGTGGAGAAAAGGGAACCCTTGTACACGGTTGGTGGGAATGTAAATTGGAGCACTCACTATGGAAGGGTATGGAGTGTCCTCAAGAAATTAAAAATAGAACTACAGTACGATCTAGCAATTCACTTCTGAGTATTTATCCAAAGAAAAGTAAGACATTAACTCAAAAGACATGGAAACAACCTAAGTGTCCATCAAAGGATGAGTGGATAAAGAAAATGTTATTTATGTGTGTGTGTGTGTGTGTGTGTGTGTGTGTAATGCTAGGTAAAATAAGTCTCACAGACTAAGACAAATATCGTATGATCTCTCTTATATGTCAAATCTTATAAAGCACAAAACAAAAAACTGAGCTCATAGATACAAAGAACAGATTGTTGGTTGCCAAAAGCAGCGCGTGGCATGGTGGGCAAGAGGTACAAACTTCCAGTTAAAAAAGAAATAAATCATGGAGATGTAATGGTGATCAGAGCATGGTGATCATAGTTAATAATACTGCATTGCATATGTGAAAGTTGCTAAGAGAGTAAATCTTAAAAGTTCTCACCACAAGAAAAAAAATTTTTAACTGTGTGTGGTGACGGATGTTAACTAGACTTGTGGAGACCGTTTCACAATATATACAGATATCGAATCATTATGTTGCACGCCTGAAACTAATATAAAGTTATACGTCAATTATACCTCAATAATAGAAAAAAAGATCCAGCCACCACTACCAAGTAGGGTTTTTCCTAAGAGAAGTTTTTGTGAGGAATACTGTAAAGAGACCACTTGCATTCAGTACCATGTATAAATTGACCACTCACAAATCCCAGATTTCTCCTCCAAGCTACAGTTAAATTCTGGATATTTCCACTTTCAAAATCTTGATTTACTCTCAAATCTTCTCTTCCTCCAAAGTTTCCTCGTATTAGTAAATGGTGCCCCCTTCCAACTAGTTGCTTGTGCTAGATACGTGTCATTCTGGACGTCTCTTTTTCCCGCACTTCAGTTTCAATCAGTCCGTCTGTCAACACAGCCCCCTAATGAATCTTCTTTATTTCATCTCCACTGCCTCCATTCTAGTCCAGGACACCATCATCTTTCACCTGGATTGCTACACAAAACTCCTAACTCCTAGACCTGCTTCTCTCCTACTCTCCATTCTGCAGCCAAACGCAACCCCATCAATGGCTCCCCACTGTATTAGGATAAAGATCACCAATTTTGATATTCAGTCTTTAGTTATTTCCTTTCCTTAACACAGTGAAGAGAAAAAGGTGAAGAAATAAAAATTTTAAATGAAAAAAAATTTAATTTTTATAAAAAATATTTTAAAATATAAGAGCATTGCAAAACACATTTACTGTAAGTGCAGCTGCAGAATCAGCTGAGTCACCACCACTCCTGACTTTCTCTGGCTGCCAACGGCCATGGTGCCAAGTCCATGTCAGTGTTAATCACTGACACAATAAAAGAGCTGAAAGCATGAACTTTGGTTATAACTGTGGGGTCTTATTTATGATGAGAAAGGTCATAAAGAAGGCAGATTACAATTTAAGTGGTGGAAATTCTAAAAATATAGAATATTTTATATCTAAATATTCTTCCTCATATCCAAATGCTAAAATAATCTGATGTCACACAATTTAAGAAGGTAATCTAAATAAAAATAGAAAGTTTGGGTTTCTTAGTAGGAACTGGAAAGACCTGGTTTCTTGAAAGACCTTCTGCTCCTGGCCCCTTTTCCCTGGACTTCATTGTTTCTCCTGCAAAAGAGGAGGAGGACTGATTGATTTGATTGATGGGTTATAAAAGATAAATTGAGCAAGCCTGTGTCCATAGGACACATGCATTTCTCTCTCATTCCAAGATGCTCTGGTGAGTTCTGCCTTGTGGGAGAGGCCTGTGGTTGCTCAGCTGTGGCTATGATTATTGGGGGCTGAAGTATTAGCAAGACACTTGGCCACAGATCTAGATCCATTTGTTTCATGACTTATCTGTTTGTTTCCTGTGCTTCCAAAAACAGCAACAACAACAACAAATATGAACTGGAGAAGGGGAGAAAAGAGTGTGATTTATTGGCCCCCTAAAACTCCAACAGTGAGGGGTAGCGTTGAAGAGAGGTTAATAGTTTTGGTTTCAGATGGGTTAAACAGGAAGTGAAAGTAGGCCTTCTGAGTGAAAATGCCCAGTAGGCAGCTGGAGATGTGGGACTGGTGTCTCAAGATAATAAATAATGACCATACTACATGTGGCTGTGATGCTATGTACCATGTGAATTTGTTTATTTTATTTTAATACAGCTTATTAGCCTCATTAAGTATTTCCCATAGGAGGACAAGCCAAACAACCACAGGTCATGTGTCTACTTGGGCATAACCAATAGCAGGCAAATTAGCCAATATTACAATATCATTTAAAAAAGTCGTTGTTGCAATGCAATATTTATGCAGAATGTGTTGATGATGATGATGGTGGTTCTATGACCAGGGGTCCCACGGCATGCCTTTGCATTCAATGTTGCCTATGTCCTCCTACCTTCTTTACCACCTGGCAAACTTCTGCTCATCCTTAGAGCCTCAACTCATATATTCCTTCCTCTGAATCTTCCCCAGGTAGCATTAATTACATAAATTATCCTCTTCTCTATGTTCCCCTAATGTCTTACTTATACGTCATTTGAGTTGAACTACATCTTCTGTTTAAGGAATTTATTACTTCTAGAGGTGGTAGAAATATAAACAATGTCAGAGATGATTTACATAAAAATCCTGGGTAAAAGATCCATAAAGGACTAATAAAAACAGTAGAGATTGTGAGGTACATCTTCAACCTCCAAGTTTCTATTAAGGAAGATTTCCACACCAAGTGTCTCCGTAAAATATAACAGACGGATGGATGAATTATGTAACTGGTTACATGACATGTCATTCTGTATAATGGTTCTTGTGGCATTCATTTATTGATTTACTTGTTTAATAAACATTTGTTGAGAAGCTATGTGCCAGGTATTGTGCTAGGCCCTGAGGGACACATGGTGAATAAGACAGACAAGGTCCCTATTCTCATGAAGCTTATATTCTGGCAGTACATATAAAAATTGATGGTGAATGGAATGCTAAGATACTAACAATCATTTATTTAGACTTCACTGTCAAGGTACCAAGTAAGTCCCAATATCCCAATGACATTTCCCTCTTCTGCCTAAACAACAAAAGAAAAAACAGACATCTGTTTTATTCCAGTAAGTTTCATCATTTAACAATTACTCAAAAGACTGAAAATAATTCATAACCAGATAAAGGAAATCTTTACAAAGCTCCTAGTGGTTTTTAAAAATTGCTGTTTAAAAATGAACACTACAAAGGAGTTTTTGACCAGACAGCTGTTTGAAAGAACAATGATTTCATGTTTTAAGAGTAACTTTAAAATTGAGATGTCTTTGCCTCCCAGGAAAACTCAGCAGCTGTGGTGATTATTTCACTTCTCTTTCGTTCACATTTTACTGGATTTAATTTTAAGGGGAAAAAAAAGGTATAAAAGAGAAAATTGTGTACAACACAGAAGAAAACCTATTGCAAAACAAGCAATTGCGCCTTTTTAACCACAAGGAAAACATAAAGGCAACCCCAAATCTCTTTTTAGCTGAGGAAGAAGAAAACACAGCCCTTTCCTGGTGAAGTTCACCTCTTTCCCTGCTAAACTTAGAAAATTACCCCTCTAAATCTCAATAAAATCAAGGTTAAGTCGGTTTTCTATAAGAATGGAAAGGAATAACTAAAACAACTTCAGGAAGTAGCAATGGAGAATCAGTCACAAACAAAGAATATAAGTAATTGCTGCCTTGTATACTTCATTGGTCAAGTCCCGCCAACCACTGTGCCCAGTTTTGGAACCCAACTAAAGCAATGGAGTCCATCCATGAGGGAGGTGGAGAGAGCCTCCAAGGTGATTAAGAGGAGACAGATGAGGTTAAAAGGCTAGGGGAAGATGTTTTCAAGATGCAACTAGCAGGCAAAGCACTCTTTGCAGCACTCTGAAGCCCCTTGCATTTAATTAGCCATTGCCACTGATGGAAATACTGAGAGAAAATGTGGCACAGAGATATGAGGAAGAATTTTCCAGTAATTCACGTGAACCTCTGATAATCAGGTCTCCCTCTGTAGCTAGAAGGATATAAGGTGGTTGATACCTGGGAAGGAAGAAGATCTGCAGTAAACAGGTGCAAGTTGATGCCATGTGGCTGGAGCTGTGTGGACATAAAAACAGGTCTGACCCAAAGGTGAAACCTGCCTGAGATGCCCCATAAGCTGTGCAGGTACCTGGGCTGGAGGACTGTCCTTTTCTTCTTGCTCCATATGAGGAACACATATGGGTTTCTACTGGCTGTAAAAGTTGCCAGACAAGAATGATGAACTCTATCTGCAAATAAGGAATCTGAGACTATCTCCAAGTAGACTTAAGCCTAACATTCCAACGGTCTAACAAAATATGCTTCCTGATAGAAATAAATAAAGTGGCTTTTCAATATGTGGAGTAGGTGAACAGTTTTATCCTACCCATAACATCCTTATCCCATATCAAAACTTTCACCAACCAGTTTTGTTTCTGGCAGTTTCATTCTTTTGAGTCTTGAGGTCTTTAGGTTTCTGCATGAATCATTGTGTGATGTGACAGAAAGAGCATAGACTTTGGAATCAGAGAAATTCTAACTCTGGAACTTGTTAATCATATGTTAGTTTTGTGACTTTGGGCAAATTACTCAAGTTCTCAGAGTCTCGATTTCCTTGTTGATAACTGAGGATAGTACTATCTAAGAGGGTTTTAAAGGATTTGAAATAATGTATGCAAAGCATTTAGCATGGTGCCTGGCAGTAATTATCATTAAAATGCAAATGTTCCTGGAGAAAGCTATTGGCTCACAAGGCAATATCTAAATGATGTAACTAACTGAGAAAGAAAGACTGAAGAAGAAGGTAGACAGAATGAGCAGTGAGGATGAGCAATGGACAAGATCAATCACAAATTCCAGCTCCTCCATAGCTCTCTGTCCTGAGCTTGGTAAAAACACTGGGATAAACAGTTATGAAATTTACAATAGCCAGGACATGGAAGCAACCTAAACGTCCATCAACAGAAGAATGGATAAAGAAGATGTGGTTACATATATACAATGGAATATTACTCAGCCATAAAAAGGAACAAAACTGTGCAATTTGCAGAGACATGGATGGACCTAGAGACTGTCATACAGAGTGAAGTAAGTCAGAAAGAGAATAACAAATATCGTATAATATCGCTTATATGTGGCATCTAGAAAAATGATACAGGTGAACTTACTTGCAAAGCAGAAATAGAGACACAGATGTAGAGAACAGAGGTATGGATATGGGGGTGGGGGAAGGAGGGTGGGATGAATTGGGAGATTGAGATTGACATATATACACTACTATGTATAAAATAAATAACTAACGAGAACCTACTGTATAGCACAGGGAACTCTACTCAGTGCTCTGTGGTGACCTAAATGGGAAGGAAATCCAAAAAAGAGGGGATATATGTATACGTATAGCTGATTCACTTTGCTCTCCAGCAAAAACTAACACAACATTGTAAAGCAACTATACTCCAATAAAAATTAATTTAAAAAAACAGTCATGGAAGGAAGTATAATAGATTTTCATCTTGCTAATATATTTTAGACATGGTCTTGCCTAGAGATGAAATATGACATCTCTTGGTCCCTTTCAATCTCGATGTTATATAATTCTAAAATTTCAGAGCAAAGAAATGGAATGAACAAAAGTACATCATATTTTTCAAAGTATCACTGAAGAAGAAACAAGTACAATACTGCCAAACAAAGAAGCTAACATTCAAGAACAGAACTGTAGTAAATTACCGTTAGGTCTGCAAATCAGCTTGACTCATAAAGAAAATACTAAGATCCAGTTTGTTAATATGCTTTAAAACTGAGTAATAATTACTTATATTGAGCGCAATAGCTATTTACAAAGTAATTTACAGTGCTAAACAATAGGCATCAATACTTTGGGCTCTAAAACACTTTGTGGAAGCAAAGTTTTAAGCATGCTTACACTGAGGAAAATGGGGATGTTGGCTCACAGGTTACCTAATCTCTATTTGGGATACCATTTTTCTGGTAACTCTCCTCTTGAGACTTGCCGTTATGATGATTAATTTGTGGACCTTGGAGAAAAGAAACCAATTCCAAGTGGATAGTCCATCTGGAACTCTGTCATTTTACCATCTCTTGGAACATTCCAACAACATCCCAGTCTCCTTTCCGTGTATTTCAACTTACTTCCTTTCAGCCCACACTGTGGTTCATCAGAAATATATTCCTCTCCATACTACTGTCAACTCCCTTCTAAAAATCTGGAGTCCCTTGTTCCCTAGCTTCAAAACTTTTTCAGATCAGCTTCAAAACTTCCTATAATTTAATTCTGCTAACACATTGTTCCTCTCCATCATCACATACACAGAAAATCTTAGCATATTCAGTTTTCATAACTGCCAGTTATAAATATCTCTTCCTATCAAAGCAAAACTTGCTGTTCTCAGAACACAATTTTCTATCTTTGACCAAGACTCCCATATTCCAGTCTTTGTATGTGGAATTCTATTTGAATCCGTCCTTTTACCTCATTCACAAAAGTATTTCATGAAAACTTAATTAATAATGCTTGGTTTGAACTATTCCTTTCATATCTCACTGTGTTTGTGTGTGTGCGTGTGTGTGTGCATGTGTGTGTGTGTGTATCCAAAACTTGGATACTATTAATTTCAATAATTTTGGTTTTAGTGTCTCTCCTTACAAACTTTTCATGAATGTTTTATTTCCTTCGATTATTAATCTGGAATCTCTTTTGGATGGCTACCTAAATGTTTAACAAAATAAAGGAATATATGTGAAAATGAATTGTAAAGTATAAAGTTCTATATAATTATTCAGTACCATTTTTTTATATCCTCACAGAACGTGCAGTTACCATTAAATAAATGTTGACTAATGCTTAAAACTGAGGAAAAAACCCAGCAAGCAGCAGCTCAAGGATAATAATAAGCAATACCAAAATCTGTTCAGTCACTCATCCACTCACTCACTCACTCACTCACTCACTGCAGAATAACTACTCTATGCCAGGCACTGTTCTGGGCACTGAGGATATAGCAATGAACAAATGAGATTAAATTCTTGCTTTCACAGAACTTACACTGAAATGGGGAAGATAGAAAACAAAATAGAGTAAAAATATCAAAAAGTAATGTGTTATGAACAAAATAGAGCAGGAGAAGGGGACAGAATGATAGAAGTGCCTTTTTAGAGAGGGTAGTCAGAAAATGAGGTGATGTCATTTGAAAAGAATCAAGAATTGAAGAGGGGGATGTGACTCATGAGAATTTCTGGGGGAAGAACATTCCAGACAAATGCAAAGGCCCTCAGACAGCATAAAGCTCAACATACTCAAGAAACAGTAAGGAGGACAACAGCAATGCAAATGCACCAAGGTCATGAGTTTGCTAGTGGTTTTGTGCTGATTTAGAAACTATTCAAGTGCAAATACTCACATGCTATACTGTGCCTAGGCAGAGAAATAAAAGCCCCTGCACTGGGTGTTATACTATTCTACTACCTAAAGTTAATCAATTAAACTTTTTTTTTTTAACTTGTGTATTTCAAATGAATAAGCTTTTACTATCAACATCAGTGTAGTGAAAGTAATTTAAAATGCCCCACATTAGTTTTCAATCCAGCATAAAATTATTATTCTCAAGCTTTCTCATAAATGAATTGCACCCTCCAAAGGTGATGAAGCATCAATCCTTCTCTCAACACGCACACTCATTCATTTCCTATACTGAAAGGAGAAAAATGATACACAGTCTGGCAGGATTATGTTTATAAAACCAGATTGCTAGTTAAAATAAGCAAAACAAATTTCAGCAACAAGAAAACTGGCCTGCCTCCCCAGGTGAAGCATGGGGAGACTGACCTCATAGCCCAGAAAAACCACAGTGATAATACAAACTACCAGAGAAAGAACATTCTAACCTCCGAATTAAATCAAGCGCTCCGAGCTGCTGGGGTTCTTCTCTAGTCAGCATGTGCTGGGGTTCACTATGGAAACACAGCAGAACACGAAAGGCAGTGAAGCCAATGGTGCAATGTGACACAGGCTGAGTTTGTATACTTATGCAATAACTCACATGCTGATGCTCCTGATTTGTAACTGAAGGCAGGATAAAGCCGGGATGTTTGTGAAGAAAAGGGCTAATGAATCACAGAAACTTGCCTTCTCCTCCACAGCATGTCAAAGAATGAGTAGTGAACGTTTCCCTGAAGTCAACTGTATGTGCTGCTTATGATGAAACAGTAATGGTAACATGCATTCCTGCAAAGCGGCCATAAATTATAAATTGTGATAAAAATTTAGGAACTATTGACCCTGGGCAAGGAAAAGAGCCATTTATGCATCTAAGGAAAATAGACCGTAGAATATTTTTATAAGCACTTTGCCATTTTAAGTCTACTGTACTTTGGACAGAGTAAAAGAAAAGCATAACTCTGGGTCAAATCTAGGATCCACCACAAGAGTATTCCATATGTGAGAGAGAAAGTAGGAAACATATCAGAAAAGGCAAAGAGGTCTCCCTTGCCGTCAATTTCTGAGCTCAGAGATGCTTTTCCTCAGCAACAGGCTAATTTTTAATGCAGCCATAATTTTATATAAATTGCTTCAGATGTACCTGCACCACCTTTCGGGGCTAATGTAATCTATTAAGGTCTATAATTGACAGGACTGTAGTGCAGCCTATATTTTTATCCAAAGATCCATCCAAATTCTAGTAGTTTAAAATTTCACGGGGGAAAATCATAGTAACATAATCTAATGACATCAACACTTTAAAAACATTTCTCATTTTTACAGAATAAAGCACCCTAATCCTCTTGCTATGATATGCAAGGTAATTCTCCTAATCTCATCAATTATTTTAATTTTCACTCACAGGATCTTATCTTTTTATATTATACCTTTTCTTGCAATTGACTGAAAAGTTTTTAATGTAATGTTTTAGGTTATAAAACACCATGGTTTTGTATAAAAGCAGGACATTTTCAATTCTTGATGATATCCACCTGACCATATCAACATGTTGCTAGATACTTTCAGGGCTAGTCTACAGAGATTCCTAGGTCCTTTTCACTCACTGCACTTAACCAGATTCCAAGAGTCTTAGACAGAGTTTGTATCATTTTCCTCTAATACATGACACCTCATGTTTTCTCACATTGCAATTAGTCTGCCATTTTCTTACTCACTACGAAAGCCCTGTGAGGTCTCCTAAAGATTGTTTTTTCACTGCCCAAGGGAGATGGATCTACAGAATTTGAGTTTTTCGCAATGTATTTCAGATTATTTACACAGATGTTAAGACTAGTTTGTGCATTGGAAATGTAGGAAATTAGGATGCTGGGAAATCTCAGTTATTATACTATGCCACTGACAGAAATACCCATCTCGTCCCAATACATTATGAAAGTCATGAATGCAGAGAACAAGGACCATTTTTGTTTCTTCTAGCCCCTACCACAGATCCCAGCACATTATAAGTGTTCAATAAAGTGCTGATAAGTTGGCTAATTTCCACCCTCAACCTACTTTCTTGAAGAGTTTCCTAGCCACATTAAAAAAAAAAAAACACACAAAACCCTCAAGTTCATAAACTTTATAGTAAAACTTTGCTAATGGTTATTTGAAAACTTAAATGTGTAGTTATTCATTGATTATTCTTTTTGAAAAATTTTATTTTTTAATTTTTTATACAATTTTTAAAGGTTACACTCCATTTACAGTTATTACAAAATACTGGCTATACTCCCCACATTGTACATCCATTGATTATTCTTTATTGCCATATATTTAGCTTCTCAAAGAGCTCATAGAATAGTTAGGCATGCTTTCTTCTCAAAGAAACTATCTTGCTTTTTGTCTAACTTTTAGTTCTCACACCATTTATTATAATTTATACCAGTTTACCTAATATGAAAGTGAGAATCCCCATTTCTGATTCTGGAAATACTTTGATCCTCCAATTCATAAGAAGAATCCCAGGGGCAGGTTGAAGGCATCAGTTATAAATATCACTTTCGAGACTGGAAAATTATGATTAGCATGAACTCTTACTCATAAAGGACAATTAGGGAATGGGCTATTATACTAAGTAATTTAATTTATATATAAATTAGAATATGTGTGTGTATAATTTCTGTTACAAGATTTAAAAGTACAACACAATTTACACAAAAATCTTGCCAAGCATAGTTTAAACTTTAATGCTTAATAGTGTACTTCAGACTCCATCCTATTTAGGGAATACTAACAAAATAAGTAATCATAAAAAACTATAGGAAAATAATTGTGCATAAAACGGGTTTATGTAGTTAAGTTGGCATGTACCATAGAGGTCACCTAAGCCAAATTCCCCCATAGATAAGGCAGGACTCTCCTCTATGACATCATCAACATGTAGGCTTGACCATTTATCCTTTTTTTTCCCCCCAGACCATGTCGGTTTATTGGTAGCTATTATTCTAGCATAATTATTAATAGTGCCCCCTTTTACTCTCAAAAGTGAGGATACATTATGATCACCCTACCAATATGTTTTTAATCTAGCTTCTGCTCAAAGTGCTCTGGTGATGGGGGAGGCTTGCTAATTCACAACTTGCCCATTCTATTTTTAAAAGGCTATAATAAAAATATAAAATATATATGCAATATATAAACATATTAAAAATACTAGACATCTCTTTCTAATGATGAGCTTATATCTTTTTTCAGAGTCACTTTTACCCATTACTAATTTGACACTCTTGGAAAGGCAATACAGAACGTGAATCCTTCAACTCTATAAGACAACTTTCATGCTTTTCTTAAACATAAAAGGTTAACCATAAAATGCCAGGTTAAACATAAAATGATTCAGTAAGGAAATACCCTTTGGGAAAAAGTTTGTTGGGAAAAGAAAATTATCTTATAACAATATATGATTTTTAAGGAACTATATTATAGGTGTTCTCATGGAGCCAGGAAATCTAAAGGACTAACAGCAGTTGACAGTTTCCCTTCTCAGGCCTCTGGCTCGAATGCACTATCTGGATTTCCAAGGGCTGGAAACGAGTATTTGTTCTCAGAGTTTTACACCAGTCAAGTCATGTGGAAGAAAAAATAAACAGCTCTGTGGAGAGGGGCAAAAGAAGTCAGCAGGACAAAGTATTAACAGCATAAAAAAGAACAGGAAAGTTGAAGTATCAGTAAGTGCATCTTTCTCAGGTTGCTTTCTCCTCATTAACAATTCAGGTATAAGAAGAAGCCACATGAGAACAAATTAGTGGTTACCAGCAGGGAGAGGGGAGGGGGAAGGGGCAATATAGAGGTAGGGAATTAAGAGTACAAACTATTATGCATAAAATAAGCTACAAGGATATATTGTACAACACAGGGAATATAACCAATATTTTAGAATAACTATAAATGGAGTACAATTTTTAAAAATTGTGTATCACTATATTGTACACCTGTAACTTATGTAATATTGTACATCAACTGTACTTCAATAAATTTTTTTTTTAAATAGAGATGAGTTAATTTGACCTATCCAGTAATTTAACATCATTTTGTGTTTTATAGGAAAAGCCAAAATCAGTATCTGGACCATGGGCACTAATCCGAGATATAAATGACATACACTTTGAATGATTCTACCTGATGAGCCCACATTACTGTAACTAGCTCCACTGTGTGTCTAGCAACAGCTACACAAATTACAGGCCACAACTGTCTAGAAATAATTAATCTCTACTAGGGAGTGTGTTTGGCAAATTCAACCCCCTATTTGTGATGGTCAACAGCAGAGCAGTACTTGAGGTCTGAGAACTGCTTGTTACTGGTCTACAATACATTTAAAGTACAGAACCTGAGAAAAAGCAGCTGGAAGCTTTTGTAGTTGTCTGACACTGCATGACATCCAAGCCATGATCAGTGGATGAGCCTTATTGAGTAGGGTTTAGACGAGTTTGGGTGTTGTTAAACTCATGAGGGGAGTCACATGCAGTTTAAGTTGAATACTGGCTGTGCAATGGGACTATGTATTGTTCTGAAGAGACTGAAAAAAAACTTTTTAAAAGTTCTTTACCACAGAAAGCTTGAAAAGCTGTGCTTTAGGAGAAAATTCTCTACTTTAAATTTCTGACTCTTTTGATTTAAGATGAAGGATATTGACCAAATAATCCTTTACATATACAACATTTAGTAAAAACCCACCTAACAGTAGCTCAATATTTCCTATCTTTCATCACTTCTCAAACCTACCACAGTGGAAGGGAAGGAAAAAGGATATATTTGATATCTTTCCCCAGATTACCAGAGGAGTTCTCTCATTTGAGACTGAGGCCCTGGATCCTTTCACTTTTGGACAGAACTAGAGATCAGGGGAAATGTCTATGTTCTTGGTGATAGGGCTACTCTCTTTAGTCACACTGCATTTCCACATATGCTTCTCGGAAATCAACACATTTCCAACATCTTCACCTCCTTTTCAACCCAAAGCTATTTGATGATTTCTCTCGTTGTCACCCATCTTCCTCAGTATCACCACTGGTAAAAGATCAATGACAGATAAGGGGAGTAAACAAATGTTCTGGAAATGTCATAACTGTTTTGGATTTTATCTTAGGGGGTGAGTGGGAGGAGACTGAATGGCATGACTTTGATTGCTAAAATAGATCTCTCTATCAACTTGGCCTGAAATGAGTTTGACTTTCCATACGTGTTATGTTTTCACACTGTTTTAATACAGTGTGTAGGGGACATGTAAAAGTCTAATCTGGTAATCAGTGGATTCTTGGTTCTTCAAAACTCTTAGTTTTGAAGCAACTAATAGAGATATTTATGCAGCAAGTACCTCCATCACAGCATGAAATAAACCTTAAACTGATGTCATACCACTAAATCATTATATCACGTATTGCCTAACTGCCACAGTTCTCAAAGTATTGCCTGGGGACTTCTGTGGTCCCCAAGACACTTTCAGGGGGTTTTCAAGGTCAAAACAATTTTTATAATAATATTAGTTAATTTTCTTCACTTTCATTTGCTATGAATGTACAGAGGAGTTTGCTAGAAGCTGTGATGACACGGGATGATGTCATCACTCTGGCAGTTAATGGAAGATGAGCTGGTGTACTCTCATGTTATCTAGAATTTTCAGAGGAAGTATGTGCTTTTCCAGAGATTAACTCATGTGTTCTCAGTATTTCTAATGTGCTCTTAACAGCTATTTTTTATTTATACCTGCTATAATCTTTGTGACCTCATTATGATCCAGTAAATTGTTATTTTGAAATCCTAAAGTTTCCTTCATGCCTATGTGGAGACACAAAAACCTATATGTATACATTTTTGTCTTGTATAAATACGAAATAAAAATAGAATTAAAGCTATTCCTTTTCCTTGGCTTTATAAATGTTTATCATTTACCTTACTGTCTTATGCAATTAAACACTTTTGAATAGGATTATAATGCCAGTTAAGTTACAGCATCATTTTAAGACCAATTATTGGACATTTAAAAAAAAGAAATCACGTAATTTAAACAGAGATATGATATATTCTTTGAAATCCAAATATTGTTTGTAAGAGTTTTTCAAAGTAGCAGTGAAAAAGCCCTTGAAGCATCTTACGAGATAAGTCACTGTACTGCAACAGCTAGAGAAGTGCACACTGTAGCTGAGAGGCTAATAAATAAAAATTTTGCACTTGATATTGGTGAATACCTGCTGGATAAAAAGTGAGTAAAAAGAAATTACTGTCATTTTCCAATGATAGAGTAACTTGTCCAATTAAAGATTTGGTTGCTAACATGGAGCATGAATTAAAAATCTCATCTGCAGAATTATACTTTTGCCTTAAAATGGACAAATCTAAAGAATGACTACACTTGTTTTCGTTATATTTGTCCGGTATCAGTACCAACTAATCCTTAAAGACCTTTATTTTAATAGAAATACTTATTAATTAATCAGTGTTGCTGAAATAGTCAAAGTACAAACTTTTTTGAATTTCATGATTTATCTTGCAACAAATGTGTTAACATTTGCACTGATGGTGCAAGAGCAAGAATGGGTGACTTAGCACCAGTCAAGACAATGTCATGAAGCTGCACTGAGAGTCATTGTAGTCTTCATTGCCAAGAACTTACAGTTAAAAAAAAAAGCCAGTTTCACTTAAGGATATCCTGATGAAGTAGTAAAAACATTAATTTTTAAAAATCTAGACCCTGAGTATACATCTTTCTAATATTCTATGTCAAAAATGGGAGGTCTGCATAAGCACTTCTGCTGCATACTGAAGTGATTTTCTCAAGCAAAGGGTGCAATTAAACTGTAAGCTAAAGTACCTAGTTTTTTCATGGGATGCCATTTTTACTTGAAAGTCCAACAGTCAATCTATGGTTAACAAACTTGAGTTTTGGCAGAAATTTTCTCAAAATGAACAAAATGAGCCTAACACTTAGAGGAAGACAACTGACAGCATTTATAACCAATGATAAAATTGAGCCTCAAATTTTGGAAACCTTGTATCTCCCACCATGGGCTTGACAGCTCCCCTGTTTCTGATGACATTGGTGGTGATATTAATGAATATAATGAAAATACTGTATAATGAAATGTGAAACACTGAGAAGATCTGTACGAATAAATGAACCAATATTTTCCAAATGACAAAATGTGTGATGCTACAGAATCACTCATAAGTAAAAGATCCATTTAAAGTGCACGGTAGACCAGTGGATTAATGTAACAGAATATAAAAAGTTCATTGACATGATTTCAGATTCCACACTGCAACTAACTTTTTGGAAACTATCACTTGTTGCGTTTTGCTGAGGTATCAAAGAAGAAAACCCACAGAATGCGAAAAAGCTGTTAAAATATTCTTCCCTTTCTAACTACATATCTGTGTGAGACAAGATTTTCTTCATATACTTCAACCAAAACAACATATTCCAACAGATTGAAAGCAGAAGCAGATATGAGAATCCAGCCACCTTCTATTAAGCTACACATTAAAGAAATTTATAAAATTGCAAAAAAAAAAAAGCCACTCTTCTCACTGATATTTAAAAAAATATTTTTCCATAAAAACATACTATTTATGTTAATATGAAATTGATTCATTACTATTATTTTTAATTGATATAATAAGTTAATTTTTTCTAATGTTTCATTTTTAATTTCTAACAATGGATATAATTGGCAGTATGCTAATAAATGTGTATGGATTTAACAAACACACGGATAGAAAAAGCAGATTCTGTGTTTGAATACTCAAAACCACTCTCTGCGATTGCATTTTTTGAGACAGTTCCTTTAAGTGAACAGTATTTCCCTCAGGTTCTAAGAAATAAACATAGGCAGTTTCAAAATTAGGAAAAGAAAAGAAAAGGAAAAAACTTGCTCCAGTTAGGCTTTGCAAATATTTTCTTTATGAAACCATGCATCTACTCAGAATTAGTTGCAGCATGTGACTAACATTTCCTACCAAGGCTTGTGCCGTGTCAGTTTCCTTTACTAATCCTATGTGTGTTAATTAAAGTTAATTACACATGCCAGTAAATAGTTTCCCTCTGAATGCAGCAAATTGAAGCAGAATAATATAATTTATATGCAAGGTATATAATTAAAACCTTCACAATATTTTCTCTCAGCAGGTATAGTCACTAAGGACATTCTTTTTTTTTTTATTTTTTTAAACATCTTTATTGAAGTATAATTGCCTTACAATGGTGTGTTAGCTTCTGCTTTATAACAAAGTGAATCAGTTATACATATACAATATGTTCCCATTTCTCTTCCCTCTTGCATCTCCCTCCCTCCCACCCTCCCCATCCCACCCCTCTACGTGGTCACAAAGCACCGAGCTGATCTCCCTGTGCTATGCGGCTGCTTCCCACTAGCTATCTATTTTACATTTGGTAGTGTATATATGTCCATGACACTCTCTAACCCTGTCACATCTCACCCCACCCCCTCCCCATATCCTCAAGTCCATTCTCTAGTAGGTCTGTGTCTTTATTCCCGTCTTGCCACTAGGTTCTTCATGGCCTTTTTTTTTTTTTTTTTTTTTCCTTAGATTCCGTATATATGTGTTAGCATACTGTATTTGTTTTTCTCTTTCTGACTTACTTCACTCTGTATGACAGACTCTAACTCCATCCACCTCATTACAAATACCTCCATTTCATTTCTTTTTATGGCTGAGTAATGTTCCATTGTATAGATGTGCCACATCTTCTTTATCCATTCATCTGTCGATGGACATTTAGGTTGCTTCCATGTCCTGGCTATTGTAAATAGAGCTGCAATGAACATTTTGGTACATGACTCTTTTTGACCTATGGTTTTCTCAGGGTATATGCCCAGTATTGGGATTGCTGGGTCGTATGGTAGTTCTATTTGTAGTTTTTTAAGGAACCTCCATACTGTTCTCCATAGTGGCTGTATCAATTTACGTTCCCACCAACAGTGCAAGAGTGTTCCCTTTCCTCCACACCCTCTCCAGCATTTATTGTTTCTAGATTTTTTGATGATGGCCATTCTGACCGGTGTGAGATGATATCTCATTGTAGTTTTGATTTGCATTTCTCTAATGATTAATGATGTTGAGCATTCTTTCATGTGTCTGTAGGCTAAGGACATTCTTTATGGGTAAGTTGGTTTCACAGTAAATCAACTGAGGAAAAATAAAAGTATATTAAACATGAAATGTTAGGTCACAAAAAGATTTCTGATTGATAAATTGATATTATAAAAAAAACAGGCTTATAATTAATATTCTTAAGTGCATGAGTTGAGGGAGCTCAGTGATCTTTAGAGAGCTTTATATATATGTGTGTTACTTTTATTTAAAGGATTTTTTTTCCCCTTCAAACTCAAGAACTAGGCAAGGTGTTACTGCTTTAGTAAATGCTTTAATAATCAGGATAGTATATGGTAACACTGGTAATAATGGAAAACACTACGTCTGCCAGTGAGAACCATGGATACATTGTTCAGTGTAACTGGATTTCAACAGCAACAGATTTGAATAATAACCGTTTTGGACTTTTTCTGTTTATTCTTCTATTTGATATAAGTTTCTTTTTCAACAGGTAGATTGTTATACAATATTCCACAGGTCATCGCTAAAAACCTGACTATTGCAATAGTAAAACATGCCCATAGTTTTATTTTTGTTCTTGGGAGGCCTCTAAGACTGCCAAAGAAATTTAAGTGTTTAGAAGTTTCCTTCAGGCTAGACCCAGCTAGGGAAATTTTCACACCCCTGCTTATTCATTTCTTAAGAGCTCTCCCCGCAGGTTGCTGACTGAAATACCTGCACACTTGGCTATCCCCCTGCTGGCCTTATTGGGGGTTCCCAGCCATCACAAAATCACCACCACACTGCATAAGCCGTAGCACACAACTCACTTTATTTCCACCCTTATCATGAATAACCAGAAGGTAAACTCACTCAGCCTTTAAAAATAAAAGCCTGAGACAAGCTAGTTAATATCTTGAATCCAGTTCCTTAGCATGACTAACTAGTTTTCAAAAGGGAATATTAATTTTTTAATAAAAACTAGCAATACAATCTTATTTATAAACAATCACATATTTAAAGGTATCGGGTCATTGGTACCAGTCTCTTATAATGATGATCTGTTACTTTCACTTGTAACTTAACCACTACAGCATCTCTTCTTTTTTTTTTTAACATCTTTATTGGAGTATAATTGCTTTACAGTGGTGTGTTAGTTTCTGCTTTATAACAAAGTGAATCAGTTATACATATACATATGTTCCCATATCTCTTCCCTCTTGCATCTCCCTCCCTCCCACCCTCCCTCTCCCACCCCTCTAGGTGGTCACAAAGCACCGAGCTGATCTCCTTGTGCTATGCGGTTGCTTCCCACTAGCTATCTATTTTACGTTTGGTAGTGTATATATGTCCATGCCACTCTCTCACTTTGTCACAGCTTACCCTTCCCCCTCCCCATATCCTCAAGTCCATTCTCTAGTAGGTCTGTGTCTTTATTCCTGTCTTGTCACTAGGTTCTTCATGACCTTTTTTTTTTTTTCCTTAGATTCCATATATATGTGTTAGCATACTGTATTTGTTTTTCTCTTTCTAACTTACTTCACTCTGTATGACAGACTCTAACTCCATCCACCTCACTACAAATAACTCAATTTCATTTCTTTTTATGGCTGAGTAATATTCCATTGTATATATGTGCCACATCTTCTTTATCCATTCATCAGATGATGGACACTTAGGTTGCTTCCATTGTCCTGGCTACTGTAAATAGAGATGCAATAAACATTTTGGTACATGACTCTCTTTGAATTATGGTTTTCTCAGGGTATATACAGCATCTCTTTTAAAGACTGTATCTTTGAACCAAGCATATATTTTTCCATAGTATGTTTGCAACTAGCATTAATAAACACAGTTGGGGCCATTTTATGGTCCCCAAATGGAGGTGTACGTCTGTCCCAAGCCACAGTGTTTGTCTGCAGGGGGTGGTAGGGGGAGAGGACTGACCATCAGCAAGTAGTTGTTCTGGGAAGTAGGTGGGGAGCAGGCAATGTGTTTGTTCTGAAATCTTAGAAGAAAAGTAAACTTGCTGTGAAGGACATAATTTCTTTTTGTTCTTGAACTTTACACAGCCGTGCTGGGCTCATTCATCAAGATAGCCCTTGGACGGAAACCTCCTGAACATGAATGCCTCAAAAACTGACCAAAATCCTTCCTGGCACTCCCATTGGCTTAAGATAAACTCCAGTTGAAATTCTAGTGAAGAAAGGAACTGAATCTAAGTTGCTGAGTCTATCCTATCAATCTATTTGTTTGAAATATGCAAGGGCTCCCAGAGAGCACAATGCCTAATTCCCCTAAAAAAATGGATACGGACTACACACAGGTATTTTAAGCATGAAGAATTTCTCCAACGCCTTTTAATGACATTTGAAAAAGCTGAAAAGCACTAACTTGCTATTTTTTCCTTCAGAAAAGGCAGAAACAGTCACCCAAGTAGGGCATCAGACTCCTATTTCATTTCAGAGTTTAATTTGAAAACCAGTAAGAGAAGAATTTAAATTGATTGCTTCAAGCCACAGACATTTCATACCCAAGCAATCATGTTGACTTTCATGAGAATTTATCTTAGCTGTGAAATCAATTGTCACAGACTTAGTCCACAAAAATATTACCAAATTATATTTGATGTCTGTCTTGGTGTGGTTGGTGAATCACATAAATCAAATGGGCAGACAATTTTGGTTCTCCATTCCATCTCCCTCCAGGCTCCCCTTTGAAAATATTTTTACCCCTCCTCTTTGATGTACCTAGGATTTCCTAATGATGCTATTTCACAACCAAAGAGACACTCTTAAAGGGAAAAGATGCAGTAGCAAGAATGGAGAAACCACTGTAATATGCAAGATCAGAACCATATGACAACAAATATCTTTGCAGTGAGAGTCTCGAACAAAGAAGACAGTGGAAACAAAAACAGAGTTCTCTGATTCAAAGATATGGATTTAACAGCTTTCAAGATATAAAGTGTCCTTTTATTGACTTGCTAAACATGTACTCCTAGCCAACTCCTTGACAGGGAAAGCACAGGGTTTATCTTTATAGACTTGTAAAGGGAAATAAACATTACTGTCATAGTGTGAACTTATAATCAATAACTCTGCAAAAGTCCTCAAATCTCTGTCTGACTCCATGAACTTAATAGTTCTGGCAGAAACAAGAAGGACCAAAAACTAATAAGGACCTACTGTACAGCACAGGGAACTCTACTCAATACTCTGTCATGGCCTATATGGGAAAAGAATCTAAAAAA
This sequence comes from Eschrichtius robustus, assembly GCF_028021215.1. NCBI lineage: Eukaryota > Metazoa > Chordata > Mammalia > Artiodactyla > Eschrichtiidae > Eschrichtius > Eschrichtius robustus. The sequence continues at coordinate 129,752,883 of NC_090826.1, read as the reverse complement.
GAGTGCATGTATGTATATGTATAACTGATTCACTTTGCTTTACACCTAAAACTAACACAACACTGTAAATCAACTATAGTCCAATAAAAGTTTAAAAAACAAAAAACAGCCTCTGCCCCGTGGAAAGTAATCTAGCAGTGGAGATAAACACTGATGATATGAATTACATTTTTAATTAATTAATTAATTTACCATTGTGTTAAAACTAGAAAGAAGTACAAGGTATTAAAATGTTGACTTAACACATTCTGTTACTGAAACACATTCTGTTACTTAAACACATTGTTTAAGTGTTTCTCACGGCGATACCACTGACACCTGATTAATACCAATTTACTTATGTGTTCCTCAGGACAACGCATCAGACTCCGGTTGATCTCATACCTAGCAGAAATTTTTTTGTACCAAGAATAAAGTATGGGGAAAACCACATCTTTATATCAGACCTTATAGAAGTTACAGAATGGGTACAATGAAATGGATAAGTCAATTGAGAGTGATAAAAAGTTTTTACTCTCAAACTGATTTTTTTCCTCCACCAGGTACTCATAGTTAGAGGGTATTATAAAGACCCCTTCTGTGGAAAGATAACCCACCTACACTCCATGAGAAAGTGAAGGATGACACATACTTCATTACTCAGCTTGGATTGAAAGACTGGTTACTACCTGAATCTTCATCTGATGAAGAAAAATCTTCTTGAACCAGAATATTCAGAAGATAAACAATCCTCAGTATTCTATGAAGCAAGAAGAAATGTCTTAAACATTCTTTTGACAACAGTGGAGGATAAAATGAAATAAAATAACTTCTCCAGGTGTCTTGTTTATGTTCCAAGCACAAGCTTAATTTCATTGTATTCTCTACACAATATGTCATTTCCTAGTACCAAACACTATATGTTTTTTACTCTATTGGATTTCTAATAAATATGAGCCTCTGCCATCCATATTTATGGAAGAGTAATTGCTTCCCTTTTAATATAGATTTGACCACCACACCCAAGTTAGACATAACCTTTTAGGCAATGCATTGCATAGTCCCTCTTGCCCAGCATATTTGTTTAATTAAGCACTTTTCCAAACAACTTAAACTCCAAGCATGTCTGAATATAGAAATATAGACATAAAGGTATATAAATGGAAAACCTGACTTCAATTCCTTTCCAGCTAACAATTGGAAAAATACACCACTCAACAATGAGAATAAAGAGCCATTCTTTTCAGAATGCCTGAAGAGCCCACACTCACTATAGTGCAGCATTATTTGACATTTATTGAGTGTCGACAACGTGCTGGGGACTGAGCAGAGTAGTGAAACATCCTGAAATCACTTTCTGTAGGAAAAAGGAGGGAGTGGTGAATTGGAACACTCGGTAATACTGATAAACCATATCCTGAATTGAAGCTACAAAGCAGTGTCAAAGAAAGAATGCCTTAATTTAAAAGAAAACAGAGCTGGACAACCCCAAGGGGTGCTCTGAAAATACCATGTGGCTGCTCTACAAACCCCCTGGACAGGCACAGATCTCTGCTGGCTACCAGAGCTGACATACCTGGGACCAAATGGGCCTTAGCATGACCTTAAAAGCCAATGCCTGCCTGGGGAGAGCAAAGACCAGCACAGTGAGCCATTATCTAGAGGTGTTTCTACCAGAGAAAACATGGCATTTCTAACAAAATCAAATGGAACAAAAACCTGGGGGAATATTCCAATCTTCAGTTTAGACCTTGCCACAAAGAAGTTAAGGAATCTTTTAACTTAGATTTTGTAAATGATATGGTGATGCAATGAATGTGAGATCTAAATATTGTAACTTATCAGTCTCCCCAGGTATCTAAGATGCCCTCTTTGAAAGGCTCAGAGGAGGGCTGAGGGTGCATATTCTTACCTGGAGTTTTTGTAGGCTAAATCAGTCTAGGTGTGAAATTTACTCTCTTCAAGCGCTGAAGTTACTGCAACTAGTAACAATTCCTTCCATTTATAAAAATCTTAGCGCTAAAACTCTGTTTAGAATGGCTCAAAAATCTGGTCATCAGACTCATAAAGATCATATTAATTCACCAGGACACTGAAGGCTTTTTAAAGAAGGATGTTAAATGTATCAATTCCCACACACCTGATGATTGGGAACTACAGAATAACTGTTTTAAACTTTATGGTGGAAAGTTGAAATAGCAACTGAATGAACTCTTAGGAATAATGCTGTGATACAGGTAGCAGTGGCTAATATATTTTTTCAAGAACTGTAGCAGGGGTACTGGTCAGTTCCATGTCAGGCTTTGCAAATGAGACTCAAAAGTGTTCCATGGAAATCTGTAAGACCTAACAGCAAATTGAAATACCTTCACAAGAAAGTAAAAATCTTTTCACTGTTGCTCTTTTAGGAACAATTCCAATTAAATTATTAGGTGGAATTTCCTTTCCATAGTTAATATCAAAACTACAGTATCAGAAAGAGCCCTGGATCAAGGAGACATTAGACCTGGGTTCCAGTTCTGGCTCGGTCATACCTACTTTTTTTGACATGAGGAAAACATTGAACTGTTATAGCTCTCAACTCCTTAATCTGTGAAGTGAGGAGGGCAGACAAGATTATCTCTAAGGTCTCAGAGAACCCTAAAAAGCCATGACATTTTACATTTACATTAGTGCCAACCCTGACGTTCACACAGAAACTCTTAAGTCCTAGGCCAGTGCACCTTACATGGGTCAGCTGAATGGCTAAATAAATTGATCTAAAACACTGCAGCAGGACACAGGGATGAGGAACACAAAGCAACACAAGCATTTACAAAATCTCTTCTAAATTAATCAAGGATAAATTCATCTAAAGGCAAGGAAAGAGAACACTTCTTTTAAGATCTTGTCTCAGAAGAAAGAAAAAATATAGACACATAACCTCAGAATCAGTGTAAGTGGTGAAAAGAATATCATTCACGTGCAGTTAAAAGAATTATGCTAAGTATATGGGATTTTGATAGATGCATGATTTTCCCTTTACACGAAATATTAAATACATAAACTTACACGGGTAAGTACAGTTCATTAAACCCTATGGAAGACAAAGGAATGTTTTTATTTTTTTTAACTAGGGCCATCTTGCCTTTGAAACTAACTTCTCATCCAGAAAAGGCTGGCAAAAGATTAAGCAACATTTTCCACCCATTTGCTTTGACTAATACTATTCCCTCTTTGGGATATTCCTTTCTGTTTCCTCTCCATCAATCTGTGCCAAACCCAATGAGAGTCATCTTCTACGATGCTAACTATTGCTGTGGCTAGATCCTATGCTCTCTGCTGCTCCAGCACTTAAGTACTGGAATGGAATACACTATCATATAGTCTGTTTAAATGTTACCTTTTACACTATAACCCATGTGTTTCATGTATAATATCCTGTCAACTAGATTACCTTTTCTTCCTTTTTAATCTCTTCATTGATTTGTTAAATTTTATATCTTAAGATTGGGAAAATAAATGTTATATACAGTCGCTGATTACAAAAGTCATGCAAAACAAGATCACAACAAGATCACACCTTATATTTCATTTAGAGTATCGATACTGATATGCAGGGCTAATAATGCTGAAATGTCTAATAAACATTTTGGAATGAATAACAGAATAAACATTTCTTTATTGAGAAAATGAATGAGAGAATAGGAGGATGACAGTTGTTTTTCCCTACTTGGTTTATAAAACATTCATGCTTGAAAACACAGAGAACTCCTAGGTTGACCTTCCTGGTTCACTTTTATCACAATCCTCCCTTCTAGGGGAAGTCAGGGACATAGCTTTTTGTTTCAATAATCTAATGGTAATAAAAGACCTTTTCATTTCAACGAAAATGGCAGAATGGAAACTTTCAAAATTCGTTCCTACAAGACAGCTAGAAGTGCTGAAAAACAAGCCAAGAGGAACTACATCTTTTATCTCTTTTGCCACTGGGTCAGTTTTAGTGACCAAAAGGCTTGGATTTCAGTGGCCACAAAAGAATAGGAAACACGATCTTGGGATTTATGTGAGAACTAGGACTCTTCAAAGGCCTCATCCTCAGAAAAAGAATAGATTGAAAAAAAGAAATCTGTTCACTAGAAAAGAAAGATGACAGGCAAGTTTGTTCTGGCCTAGTCACAGATGAAGAAGGTATGAGAAACTAGAAGACAGAACTAAAAAAATGTCCCAAAACAAGTCACAAAGAGATAAATATAAGATTGAGAGTTAAACACATGAAGGCCAGGAGTAAATGTTTTAGTATGTATATGTCTAATAGGAATTCTAGAAGGAGAAACAAGAAAGAACAGAGAAGAGACAAAAGTCAAAGAGATAATGGAGAGAGATCAAGATGGTGGAGAAGAGGGATGTGGAGCTCACCTCTCCCTACAAATACATCAAAAGTACATCTGCATGTGGAACAATTCTGACAGAATACCTACTGAAAGCATGCAGGAGATCTCATAAACCAAAGCTACAAGAAAGATCCCTATGTAACCAGGTAGAACAAAGGGAAAAGGGAGAAGAATTGGGATAGGACCTGTGCCCTGGGAGGGAACTGTGAGAAAGGAAAGGTTCCCTCATCCTGGGAACTTCCTTCACCAGCTGGGATGTCCGCCGGGACAGAGAGGGAGCTTCAGAAGCTCAAGAGGAGAGTACAATACCCAGTTTGCAGTAGGCAGGACAGAGAGACACCAGCACAGACAGTTCTTGTGACCCCGTTGCACTTCCCAGCCTGAGGCGTGTGCCTGCCGGTGCGTGCAGTGACAGGGTGTGAAACTTGGGCTTCAGCACACAGACCCAGAGAGAGGACTTGGTTTGGCTGTGCAGAAACAGCCTGAAGAGCCTGGACTGTGGTCTGGGTCACAACTGGGCGTGCCTGCAGGACAGAGCGGGGATCCGCCATAGGAGACCCACTGTCAACATGGGAAGGGAGGGATGTGGATCTGCCATAGAAGGCGCATCATTAGCATGCTTACAGTGGGGCAAGTTTCTGGCCGCCACAGGTTTGCAAACTTTGTGGGCACACACACGCAGAGGCAGGGCTGAAATCTGAGTCAACTACCTGGGCTCTCACAGTGGGCCTGGAGGTGTGGCTTCAGTGGGTTTTCCACACTGGCAGCTTTGTGAGCACACACATACCTGAGGGACATCTGAGCAAGTTATAGGTGCTCCCACAGCAGATATGGGTCCAGGCACCAGCAGCATAAAACTTTGTGGGTGCACACATGCATAGGTGGGGCTGAAATTTGAGCCAATTGCCTGCTCTTTCACAGTGGGTGTGGAGACATGGCTTTAGTGGATTTTTGTGCCAGCAGGTTTGTGAGCCTGCATACACACCTGAGGGTTTTCCTAGTCAATTACCGGCACTCCCACAGAGGACCTGGCCCCCGAGAGGAGCACCATCAACAGTGATCTTTGCGGACGGTGGTGTCACAGAATCATAGCAGACAGCTCCTGGGGAAGAACACGAAGCAGCTCCTTCCGCAAAGGGAGCGCTCCAGTCCTGCCTACCTCACACCACAGCTTGAAAATGGATCTGGGGTCTTCTACACCAACAACTGCAGAGCAGACCTGCCCCAGACAGGGCTGTGATAACCACAGAGCAAAGAGGAGGCCCTGCCTAACAACCAGTATGGGCTCTGGACACCACAACACCAAACACACGCCCTATTAAGGGGACAAGGGCCAGCACACCCTGAGGAAAGATGTGGCAAGCATCCATACCAAAAGCAACTTTTGCACCAAAAATTCTGGACTCACACGGACTACACAGGGTCACTCCCACAAAAAAAACAGCCCTTCAAGACCACAGCAGATAACTGTTTCTCTTAAATTCATAGGGTCAGAGAAATATAAGTAAAATGAAAAAGCAGAGGAGCTACGCCCAATTAAAAGAACAAGAGAAATCTCCTGAAAGAACAAACAATGAAACAGACCTTTCCATTCTACCAGGCCCCGAGTTCAAAAAGAAGGTAATAAAACATCTAAAGGCATTAAGAAAGACTATCAAAGAAATGCAGATCACTGTAACAAGGAACCAGAAACTATAAAGAGGAGCCAATCAAAATTAGACAACTCAACTGCAGAGATGAAAACCAAGCTAAAGGCAATAAACAGCACATTAAATAATGCAGGAAAAACAAATACATGATCTGGAAGATAGAATAATGGAAATCACCCAATCAGAAGAGCAGACAGAAAGACAAATGAGAAGTGAAAGCAGCATACAAGATCTATGGGATAACATAAAGCATGCCAATCTATGCATATAGGAATCCCAGAAGGAGAAGAAAGAGAAAAGAGGATTGAAAATATATTTGAAGAAATTATGGCTGAAAACTTCCCAAACCTAAAGAAGGAAACAGATGTCCACGTACAGAAAGCACAAAGGGTCCCAAAGAAGATGAGCCCAAACGGACCTACACCAAGACATATTATAATAAAAATGACAAAAGTTAAAGATAAAGAGAGGATCCTAAAGGCAGCAGGAGAAAAACAAAGAGTGAATTACAAGGACACCCCATAGGACTATTAGCTGATTTCTCTACAGAAATGCTGCAGGTAAGAGGGGAGTAGCAAAATATATTCAAAGTCTTGAAAGAGAAATATCTGCAAACTTATATACTCTATCCAGCAAGAGTACCATTTAGAACAGAAGGAGAGATAAAGAATTTCTCAGACAAGCAAAAACAGAAAGAATACAGCAATACTCAACCTATCCAAAAAGAAATACTGAAAGTGCTTCTCTAAATAAAAAAGAAGCAAGAATTTATAGGAAAGAGAAACTCACAATAGGAAAGTAAATAACTTAAATAAACCAGTACACAGATTTAACAAAAAATCAAAAAACTTTGTGAAAGCAATTATAACTACAATGGACAGCAAAATGATAAATATGAAGATGTAAAGGAGGACATCAAAATCATAAAATGTGGGGGAGTGGAGTAAAAAAATACAGGTTTTTAAGAATGTGTTTGAGCTTATATGACTACCAGTCGAAAGCAAGTAGATCTAGTAATGGGTTAACATACTTGAAACCCAGGGTAACCACAAATCAAAAACATACAATAGATTCACAAAAACCAAAAAGAAGAGAGCTCAAGCATGATACAAAAGAAAATCATCGAACCACAAAAGAAAAAACAAAACAAAAAAGAAAGGAACAAAGGAGAAATACCAAGTCAACTGGAAAACAAGGCTTAAAACTGCAATAAATACATATCTATCAATAATAAACTTAAATGTCAATGGACTAAATGGATCAATGGATCAAAGACATAAAGTGGCAGATTGGACAATAGAATAAGAGTCTAAACAGAACACTCCATGACAAAAATCACAGAAAGATCCTTTTTGACCCACCTCGTAGAGAAAGGGAAATAAAGACAAAAATAAACAAATGGGACCTAATGAAACTTAAAAGATTTTGCACAGCAAAGGAAACCATAAACAAAGCAAAAAGACAACCCTCAGAATGGGAGAAAATATTTGCAAGCGAAGCAACTGACAAAGGATTAATCTTCAAAATATATAAACAGCTCATGCAGCTCAATATCAAAAAAACAAACAACCCAATCCAAAAATGGGCAGAAGACCTAAATAGACATTTCTCCAAAGAAGATATACAGATTGCCAACAAACACATGAAAGAATGCACAACATCACTAATCATTAGCGAAATGCAAATCAAAACTACCATGAGGTATCACCTCACACCAGTCAGAATGGCCATCATCAAAAAATCTACAAACAATAAATGCTGGAGAGGGTGTGGAGAAAAGGGAACCCTCTTGCACTGTTGGTGGGAATGTAAATTGACACAGCTACTATGGAGAACAGTATGGAGGTGTCTTAAAAAACTAAAAATAGAAATACCATACGACCCAGCAATCCCACTACTGGGCATATACCCTGAGAAAACCATAATTCAAAAAGAGTCATGTACCACAATGTTCACTGCAGCTCTGTTTACAATAGCCAGGACATGGAAGCAACCTAAGTGTCCACTGACAGATGAATGGATAAAGAAGATGTGGCACATATATACAATGGAATATTACTCAGCCATAAAAAGGAACAAAATTGAGTTATTTGTAGTGAGGTGGATGGACCTAGAGACTGTCATACAGAGTGAAGTAAGTCAGAAAGAGTAAAACAAATACTGTATGCTAACCCATATATATGGAATCTAAAAAAAAAAAAAAAAAAAAGGTTCTGAAGAACCTAGGGGCAGGACAGGAATAAAGACGCAGACATAGAGAATGGACTTGAGGACACGGCGGGGGGAAGGGTAAGCTGGGACGAAGTGAGAGAGTGGCATGGACACATATACCCTACCAAATGTAAAATAGATAGCTAGTGGGAAACAGCCGTGTAGCACAGGGAGATCAGCTCGGTGCTTTGTGACCACTTAGAGGGGTGGGATAGGGAGGGTGGGAGGGAGATGCAAGAGGGAGGAGATATGGGGATGTATGTATATGTATAGCTGATTCACTTTGTTATACAGCAGAAAGTAACACACCATTGTAAAGCAATTATACTCCAATAAAGATGTTAAAAAAAAAAAAAAGAATAAGAGCCTACAATATGCTGCCTACAAGAGAACCACTTTAGGGTAAAGGAAGCATAGACTGAAAGTGAGGGAGTATGGAAAAAGATATTTCATGCAAATGGAAATGACAAAAAAGCTGGGGTAGCAATACTCACATCAGACAAAACTGACTTTAAAACAAAGTCCATAAAGAAAGATAAAGAAGGACACCATATAATGATAAAAGGATCAGTATAAGAAGAGAATGTTACACTCATTAACATATATGCCTCCAATATAGGAGCACCCAAATACATAAAACAAATACTAACAGACTTAAAGGGAGAAATTGATGGGAATAAAATAATAGTAGGAAACTTAAACACCCCACTGACATCAATGGACAGATCTTCCATACATAAAATCAGTAAGGCAACAGAGATTCTAAATGACACCATAGTTAGACTTAATTGATATCTACAAGACATTATACCCAAAAAAACCCAGACCATACATTGCTTTCAAGTGCATGAGGAACATTCTCTAGGATAGATCACATACTGGGACACAAAACAAGCCTCAACTAATTTAAGAGGATAGAACTTATTTCAAGCATCTTTTCTGACCACAATGGCATGAAACTAGAAATCAACCACAGAAAGAGAAACAAGGAAAAAACGATAAAATGGAGACTAAACAACATGCTACTAAAAGAAAAAAAAAATGTGTCAATGATGAAATCAAAGAGGAGATAAAAAAAATACCTTGCAACAAATGACAATAAAAACACAACCATACAAAATCTAAGGGATGCAGCAAAAGCAGTCATAAAAGGGAAGTTCATAGTGATACAGGCCTTCCTCAAAACATAAGAAAAATCTCAGATAAACAACCTAACCTACCACCTAAGAGAATTAGAAAAAGAACAAACAAAACAAAGTGAGCAGAAAGAAGGAAATAATAAAGATCAGAGAGGAAATAATAAAAAAAGATTAAAAAATAGAAAAAAATCAATAAAACCAAGAGCTGGTTTTTTGAAAGGATAAACAAAATCAACAAATCTCTGGTCAGGCTCACCAAGAAGAAAAGAGAAAGGACGCAAATAAGCAGAATAAGAAAGGAAAGAGAAGAAATAACAACCAATACCACAGAAAAACAAAAAAACATGGGAGAATACTATGAACAGTTATATGCCAACAAACTGGACAACCTAGAAGAAATGGACAAATTTCTAGAAACATACACCCCACCAAAACTGAATCAAGAAGAAACGGAGGGACTTCCCGGGTGGCACAGTGGTTAAGACTAAGCACTCCCAATACAGGGGGCCCGGGTTCTATCCCTGGTCTGGGAACTAGATCCCACATGCATGCTGCAACCAAGAGTTTGCCTGCCACAACTAAGGAGCCCTCAAGCCACAACTAAGGAGCCTGCATGCTGCAACTAAAGAGCCCATGTGCAACAACTAAGGAGCCAGTGAGCCGCAACTAAGGAGCCCTTGAGCCACAACTAAGGAGCTCGCCTGCCACAAATAAGGAGCCCACAAGCTGCAACTAAGGAGCCTGCCTGCTTCAACTAAGACCTGGTCCAACCAAATAAATTAAAAAATATTAAAAAAAAAGAAGAAGAAATAGATAATTTGAACAGACCAATCACTAGAAGTAAATAGAAGTTTTAATAAAAAAAACTCCCTGGAAACAAAAGTCCAGGATGGCTTCACTGGGGAATTCTACCAAACATACAAAGAACTTACACCAATCCTTCTCAAACTCCTCCAAAAGATTGAAGAGGAGGAAACACTCACAAAGTCATTCTATGAAGCCACAACTACCCTGATACCAAAACCAGGCAAAGACACTACCAAAAAAGAAAATTACAGGCCAATATCTATCTCTGATGAATATAGACACAAAAATCCTCAATAAAATCTTAGCAAACTGAATCCAACAACACATAAAAAGGATCATACACCATAATCAAGGTGAACTCATCTCAGGGTCACAAGGATAGTTCAACATACCCAAACCAATCAATACGATACACAACATCAACAAAAGAAAAGACAAACACCACATGATCATCTCAATAGATGAAGAAGAAGCATTTGATAAAATTCAACATCCATTCATGATAAAAACTCCCACCAAAGTGGGTATAGAAGGAACATATCTCAACATAACAAAAGCCATTTATGATATACCCACAGCCAACATAAAGCTCAACAGTGAAAAGCTGAAAGCCTTCCTTTTCAGCTAAAATCTGGAACAAGACAAGATGTTCACTCTCACCACTTCTATTCAACATAGTATTGCAGGTCCTAGCCACAGCAATTAGACAAGAAAAAGAAATAAATGGTATCCAAATCAGAAAGAAGACATAAAATTGTCATTATATGCAGATGACATGATAATATATACCGAAAACCCTAAAGACTCCACAATAAAACTATTAGAACTGATAAATAATTCAGCAAGGTAACCAACTACAAGATTAATACACACATTTCTGTTGCATTTCTGTACACTAACAATTAAATATCAGAAAGAGGAAGTAAAAAAAAAAATCTTCTTTAAAATCACATCAGAAAAATATCTAGAAACAAATCTAACCAAGGAGGTGAAAGAGTTATATGCTGAGAAGTACAAAACACTGATAAAGGAAATTGAAGATGATTCGAGAAAATGGAAAGATATCCCATGCTCTTGGATTGGAAGAATTAATATTGTTAAAATGGCCATACAACCCAAAGCAAGCTACAGATTTAATGCAACCCCTATTGATTTCCCCATCACATTTTTCACAGATCTAAAACAAAGAATCCTAAAATTTATATGGAACCACAAAAGACCCATAATTGACAAAGCAATCCTGAGGAAAAAGAACAAAGTTGGAGGCATAACCCTTCCAGGCTTCAGACAATACTACAAAGCTACAGTAATCAAAACATCATGACACTGGCACAGAAACAGACATATAGATCAATGGAACAGAATAGAAAGCCCAGAAATAAACCCACACACATATGTTCAATTAATCTTTGACAAAGGAAGCAAGAATATACAATGGAGAAAAGACAGTCTCTTTAGCAAGTGGTGTTGGGAAAGCTGGACAGCCACATGTAAACCAATGAAGTTTGAACACTCTCTCACACCATACACAAAAATAAACTCAAAATGGCTTAAAGACTTAAATATAAGTCAGGACACCATAAAATTCCTAGAGGACAACATAGGCAAAACATTCTCTGACATAAATTGTAGCAATGTTTTCTTAGGTCAGTCTCCCAAGGCAAAAGAAATAAAAGCAAAAATAAACAAATGGGACCCAATCAAACTTCTAAGCTTTTGCACAGTAAAGGAAACTATAAACAAAATGAAAAAATTGCCTACAGAATGGGAAAAAAATATTTGCAAATGATGTTACCAACAAGGGCTTAATTTCCAAAATGTACAAACAGCTCATACAACTCTATATCAAAAGAACAAACAACCTAATCAAAAAATGGGCAGAAGACCTAAATAGACATTTCTCCAAAGAAGACATACACAAGGTCAACAAGCACATGAAAACACACTCAACATCACTAATTATTAGAGAAATGTAAATCAAAACTTTAATGAGGTATCACCTCACACTGGTCAGAATAGCCATCATCAAAAAGTCTACAAATAATAAATGTTGGAGAGGGTGTGCAGAAAGGGAATCCTCCTACCCTGTTGGTGGGAATGTAAATTGGTGCAGCCACTATGAAAAACAGTATAGAGGTTCCTTAAAAAACTAAAAATAGTTACCATATGATACAGCAATCCCATTCCTGGGCATATACCCAGAAAAGATGAGAATTTGAAAAGATAGATGCACCTCAATGTTCACTGCAGCACTATTTACAATAGACAAGACTTGGAAACAATCTAAATGTCCATCAACAGATGAATGGATAAAGAATGTGTGGGGTATATATATATATATATATATATATACACACACACACACACACACACACACACACACTGAAATGTTACTCAGTCATAAAACAAGAATGAAATAATGCCATTTGCAACAATATGGATGGACCTAGAGATTATTATACTAAGTGAAGTAAGTCAGACAGAGAACAACAAATATTATATGACAAATTTATATATGGATTGTAAAAAATAGTACAAATGAACTTATTTACAAAACAGAAACAGACACACAGACATAGAAAACAAACTTATGGTTACAAAGCAGAATTCGGGGAGGGATAAATCAGGAGTATGGGGTTAACAGACACACAGTACTATAAATAAAATAGATAAACAACAAGGATTTACTGTATAGCATAGGGAACTATATTCAATATCTTGCAACAACCTATAATGGAAAAGAATAGAAAAAAAAGTGTATGTGTGTGTATACATCTATATATTCGAATCGCTTTGTTATACATCGGAAACTAACACAATATTGTAAATCAACTATACTTCAATTTAAAAAAACTGTCAAAGAGATGATATACAGATTTTCAGATTTTATGAAAGTCATGAATCATAAGGTTTACTAAACACAATGAATCCCAAGAAGCAAATATAAAGCAACACACACACATAAACACATTGTATCAAAATTTCAATATATCAATGGGAAAAGCGATCTTAAAATCAACCAGTGAGAAAATACAGATTAACTTATGAAAGGAACAATAATTAGACTGGCAGTTGACTTCTCAAAAGCAGAGCTGAAGTCAGAAGATAAGGAAATAATGACTTCAAATTTATGAGGTGAAAGAACTATCAATCTGTAATTTAATATCCAACTAAAGTATTATTCAAAATTGAGGGCAAAATAAAAACAATCACCAAACTGAGTTACAATCAAGTAGCACCCACTGAAGGGATTTCTAAAGGGTATACTTTAGTGTGACAGAGACTGAAACAAAATTAAACACTGGGATGCAAGAAGAAAAGTAAACAAAGAAATTGGAGATCACATCAATAAATCTAAACAAGCATTGACTTTCTGAATCAATTATAATATTGAGTAAGGTGGTAAAAAGTAAGGTGGAACTCCAATACCGGGTAAAAGTAACATGGAAATCAGGACAGAATAAGTGGAGCTAAAGTGTTTTGAAGTCATTATGAAAAAAGAGTAGAATGATTAACTTCAAGCTTTAAGTCAAAAATATTAAAGGGATGCCAAAAAGAATAAAAATAAGGTGTATATTGTGAATTCCAAGCCAAGGAAAAAAATAAGTTAACCTGAAATGAAGAAAAATGAGTCTGGAAAGAAGGGGGTAAAACAAGTATACAAAAGGCAGGGTAGAAGATGGCGGCATGGGAGGATGTGGAGCTTGCGTCTCCCCACAACTAGGGCAACTTTTGGATGCTGGTGGGGAACCTTGATGCCCAAGGAGATGGGAGGAACCTCTGAGCGACCGGGTAGGATGTGTGGGGAAGTGAGGGGGTAGGAGAAGTGGAGGCCAGACAGGACCAGTGCCCCTGAGGGGTGGCTGGGAGAGGGGAGGGGTTCCCATGCCTGGAAGGACCCTTGGGGGTTCTGAAGATCAGGGGAGGTGCAGAGGGCATTTCCCCCACCATATCGGGCCCCAGGAAGCCTGCTGGGCTCCCGGGCCCGGTCCTCTGCCCTCTGAGGACCCTCCTGGTCATGTGGGTCCTACGCGCATAGGAGGGAGGTAGGGGGAGAGAAGAGGAGAGGCAGATGGGAGGGGGCCTCTGAGATCAGAGGATCAGGGGAGGTGCAGAGGGTGTTTGTCCCATCCAATCGGGCCCAGGGAAGCCTTTTGGGCTTCTAGGTCTGGTCCCCTGCTCTCTGGAGGCCCCTCTGGCCGCATGGGTCCTAGGGGCATAGGAGGGATGGAGAGGGGGAAGAAGAGAGGCCAAGGGGGAGGAACCCTCCAGGAATGGAGGATCAGGAGGAATGCGTCTAGCATTTCCCCTGCCCACTCAGACCCAGGGAACTTGCTGAGGTCCTGAACCCGGTCCTCCAGCTTCCAAGGCCAGAGGCACTCCAGGGCCCATCCTGCTGCATTGAGCCTAAGTTCCCCCTCCCACCCTGCCAGGGCCTTTTCCGGCCCTCTGGGTCCTAAGCATAGGCCCTGCCCAGTGCCTAAACCCCACCTCTGCCTAAGCCCCGTCCCCCACAGCCAAGGCATTTTCTGGCTTTTTCTTTTTCTTTTTTTCTCCTCTTTTTTCCTATTGTAGTTCTATTTTACCTTCCGGTTGTTGTTTCATTTTTATTTTTATTTTTTTAATTCTCTCTAACATATCTGTTAGTTTTCTAATATTATTTTATTTTTTACTCTTTGTTATTGTTCTGAATTTTTTTTCTTTTTCTTTTTCTTTTTTTTTTGCCACCCCACACGGCCTGTGGGATTTTGGTTCATGAGCTGGAGGTCAGGCCTGAGCTCCTGTGGTAGGAGCTCTGAGTCCAAACCAGTGGACTAACAGAGAACCTCAGACCCCAGGGAATATTCATCAGAGTGAGGTCTCCTAGAGGTCCTCATCTCTGCTCCAAGACCACCTCTACCCAACAGCCTACAAACTCCAGTGCCGGAAGCCTCAAGCTAAACAACCAGTAAGACAGGAACACAATATCACCCATTTAAAAAAAAAAAAAAAAATGAGATGACAAAAAAGTATGTCACAGATGAAGGAGCAAGGTAAAAACCTACAAGAACAAATAAATGAAGAGGAAATAGGCAACCTACCCGGAAAAGAATTCAGAGTAATGATAGTACAGATGATCCAGAATCTCGGAAATAGAATGGAGGCACGGATTGAGAAAATACAAGAAATGTTCAACAAAGATCTAGAATAACTAAAGAACAAACAAACAGAGATGAACAACACAATAGCTGAAATGAAAAATACACTAGAAGGAATCAATAACAGAATAACTGAGGCAGAAGAACGAATAAGTGAGCTGGCAGACAAAATGGTGGAAGTAACAGCTGAGGAGCAGAATAAGGAAAAAAGAATGAAAAGAATTGAAGACAGTCTCAGAGTCCTCTGGGACAACACTAAACTCACCAACATTTGAATTACAGGTGTCTCAGAAGAAGAAGAGAAAAAGAAAGTGTCTGAGAAAATATTCGAAGAGATTATAGTGGAAAACTTCCCTAACATGGGAAAGGAAAGAGTCAATCAAGTCCAGGAAGCACAGAGAATCCCATACAGGATAAACCCTAGAAGAAACACACCAAGACACATTTTAATCAAACTAACAAAAATTAAATTCAAAGAAAATATATTAAAAGCAGCAAGGGAAAAGCAAAAAATAACATAAAAAGGAATCCCTATAAGGTTATCTGCTGATTTTTCAGCAGAAACTCTGCAGGCCAGAAGGGAGTGGCAGGATATACTTAAAGTGATGAAAGAGAAAAACCTACAACCAAGATTACTCTACCCAGCAAGGATCTCATTCAGATTTGACAGAGAAATCAAAAGCTTTACAAACAAGCAAAAGCTAAGAGAATTCAGCACCACCAACCAGCTTTACAACAACTGTTAAAGGAACTTCTCTAGGCAGGAAACACAAGAGAAGAAAAAGACCCACAAAAACAAACCCAAAACAATTAAGAAAATGGTAATAGGAACATACATATTGATAATAACCTTAAATGTAAATGGATTAAATGCTCCAACCAAAAGACACAGACTTGCTGAATGCATACAAACACAAGACCCATATATATGCTGTCTAGAAGAGACCCACTTCAGACGTAGGGACACATACAGACTGAAAGTGAAGGGATGGAAAAAGATACTCCATGCAAATGGAAATCAAAAGAAAGCTGGAGTAGCAATACTCATATCAGATAAAATAGACTTTAAAATAAAGACTGTTAAAAGAGACAAGGGAGGACACTACATAATGATCAAGGGATCAATTCAAGAAGAAGATATAACAATTATAAATATTTATGCACCCAACATAGGAGCACCTCAATATATAAGGCAAATGCTAACAACCATAAAAGGGGAAATCAACAGTAACACAATAATAGTAGGGGACGTTAACACCCCACTTTCACCAATGGACAGATCATCCCAACAGAAAATAAGTAAGGAAACACAAGCTTAAAATGACACAACAGTGATGGGAATGTAAATTGGTACAGCCACTATGGAGAAGAGTATGGAAGTTCCTTAAAAAGCTAAAAACAGAACTACCATATGACCCAGCAATCCGGCTACTGGGCATATACCCAGAGAAAACCATAATTTGAAAAGATACATGCACCCTAATGTTCAATGCAGCACTATTTACAACAGCCAGCAACATGAAAGCAACCTAAATGTCCATAGACAGAGGAATGGATAAAGAAGATGTGGTATATATATACAATGGAATATTACTCAGCCATAAAAAGGAACAAAATAATGTCATTTGCAGCAATATGGATGGACCTAGAGATTGTCATACTGAGTGAAGTAAGTCAGACACAGAAAGACAAACATTATATGATATCGTTCATACGTGGAATCTAATTTTAAAAAAACAATACAAGTGCTTCCGTGGTGGTGCAGTGGTTAAGAAGCCACCTGCCAACGCAGGGGACACAGGTTCCAGCCTTGGACCAGGAAGATCCCACATGCTGCAGAGCAATGAAGCCTGTGTGCCACAACTACTGAAGCTCACGTGCCTAGAGCCCATGCTCCACAACAAGAGAAGCCACCACAATGAGAAGCCCAGGTACCTCAACAAAGAGTAACCCCTGCTCGCTGCAACTAGAGAAGGCCTGCGCACAGCAATGAAGACCTGACGCAGCCAAAAATAAACAAATAAATAAATTTATAAAAAACAAAACAAAACAATACAAATGAACTTATCTACAAAACAGGAACAGATTTACAGATATCGAAAACAAACTTATGGTTACAAAGGGGCTGGTGGGGAGGAATAAACTGAGAGATTGGGATGGACATATACACACTGCTATATATAAAATAGATAACTAATAACAACCTGCTATATAGCACAGGGAACTCTACTCAATACTCTGTAATGGCCTATATGGGAAAAGAATCTAAAAAAGAGTGTATGTATGTATATGCATAACTGATTCACTTTGATGTACACCTGAAATTAACAAAACATTGTAAATCAACTATACTCCAATAAAAATTTTAAAAAAAAGAAAAAGAAAAAGAAAAAAAAATAAAATAAATGACACAACAGACCAGATAGAGTTAATTGATATTTATAGGACATTCCACCAGAAAGTGGCAGAATACACTATCTTCTCAAGCGCACACGGAACATTCTCCAGGATAGATCAAATCTTGGGTCACAAATCAAGCCTCAGAAAATTTAAGAAAATTGAAATCGTATCAAGCATATTTTCTGACCACAATGAGATTAGAAATAAATTACAGGAAAAATACTGTTAAAAACACAAATACATGGAAGCTAAACAGTGCACTACTAAATAACCAAGAGATCACTGAAGAAATCAAAGAAGAAATAAAAAAATACATAGAAAGAAATGACAATGAAAAAACGATGACCCAAAACCTATGGGACACAGCAAAAGCAGTTCTAAGAGGGAAGTTTATAGCAATTCAATCTCACCTCAAGAAATAAGAAAAATCTCAAATAAACAATGTAAGCTTAAACCTAAAGCAACTAGAGAAAGAAGGACAAACAAAACCCAAAGTCAGTAGAAGGAAAGAAATCATAAAGATCAGAGCAGAAATAAATGAAACAGAAATGAAGAAAACAACAGAAAAGATCAATAAAACTGTGCACAGCAATGCAGTTGCTCAAAAAGTTGGTTCTTTGAGAAGATAAACAAAACTGATAAACCTTTAGCCAGACTCATCAAGGAAAAAAGGGAGAGGACGCAAATCAATAAAATTAGAAATGAAAAAGGAGAAATCACAACTGACACCCCAGAAATACAAAGGATTATAAGAGACTACTACAAACAACTATATGTCAATAAAACGGACAACCATAATGAAATGGACAAATTCTTGGAAAGGTACAATTTTCCAAGACTGAACCAGGAAGAATTAGAAAATATAAACAGACCTACACAAGTAATGATATTGAAACTGTAATTAAAAGTGTTCCAACAAACAAAAGTCCAGGACCAGATGGCTTCACAGGTGAATTATATCAAACATTTAGAGAATGGCTAACACATATCCTTCTCAAACTGTTCCAAAAAATTGCAGAGGGAGAAACACTCCCAAATTCGTTCCTTGAGGCCACCATCACCATGGTACCAAAACCAGACAAAGATATCACAAAAAAAGAAAATTACACACCAGTATCACTGATGAACATAGATGCAAAAATACTCACCAAAATACTAGCAAACAGAATCCAAAAATATATTAAAAGGATCATACACCATGATCAAGTGGGATTTATCCCAGGAATACAAGGATTCTTCAATATATGCAAATCAATCAATGTGATACACCATATTAACAAATTAAGGAATAAAAACCGTATGATCACCTCAATAGATGCAGAAAAAGCTTTTGACAAAATTCAACACCCATTTATGGGCAGAGGGAACTTGTCAGAAAATGGACATAGAGGGAACCTACCTCAACATAATAAAGGCCATATATAACAAACCCACAGCAAACATCATTCACAATGATGAAAAACTGAAAGCATTTCCACAAGATCAGGAACAAAACAAGGATGTCCACTCTCGCCACTCTTATTCAACATAGTTTTGGAAGTCCTAGCCATGGCAATCAGAGAAGAAAAAGAAACAAAAGGAATACAAATTGGAAAAGAAGACGTAAAACTGTCACTGTTTGCAGATGACATGATACTATACATAGAAAATCCTAAGATGCCACCAGAAAACTCCTAGAACTAATCAATGAATTTGGTAAGGATACAAAATTAATGCACAGAAATCTCTTGCATTCCTATAAAATAACAATGAAATATCAGAAAGAGAAATTAATGAAACAATCCCATTTACCATTGCAACAAAAGGAATAAAATACCTAGGAATAAACCTACCTAAGGAGACAAAAGACCTGTATGCAGTAAACTATAAGACACTGATGAAAGAAATTAAAGATGATACAAACAGATGGAGAGATATACCATGTTCTTGGATTGGAAGAATCAACATTGTGAAAATGACTATATTACCCAAAGCAGTCTACAGATTCAGTACAATCCCTTTCAAACTACCAATGGCATTTTTCACAGAACTAGAACAAAAAAAGTCACAATTTGTATGGAAACACAAAAGACCCCGAATAGCCAAAGCAATCTTGCGAAAGAAAAACGGAGCTGGAGGAATCAGGCTCCCTGACTTCAGACTATACTACAAAACTACAGTAATCAAGACAGTATGGTACTGGCACAAAAACAGAAATATAGATCAATGGAACAGGATAGAAAGCCCAGAGATAAACCCACAGACGTATGGTCACCTAATTTATGACAAAGAAGGCAAGTACATACAATGGAGCAAAGACACCCTCTTCAATAAGTGGTGCTGGCAAAACTGGACAGCTATATGCAAAAGAATGAAATTAGAACACTTCCTAACACTATACACAAACACAAACTCCAAGTGGATTAAAGACCTGAATGTAAGATTGGACACTATAAAACTCTTAGAAGAAAACATAGGAAAAACACTCTTTGACAATAAACCACAGCAAGGTCTTTTATTACCCACCTCCTAGAGAAATGAAAATAAAAACAAAAATAAACAAATGGGACCTAATGAAACTTAAAAGCTTTTGCATAACAAAGGAAACCTTAAACAAGACGAAAAGACAGCCCTCAGACCATATTCTCTGACTACAATACAATTAAGTTAGAAATCAACAACAACAAAACAATAAAATTCCATGCACTATAAAATATAAAACACAGTCCTAAACAACTCAAAGAAAAAAATCATAATGAAGATTATGGAAACAGAAGATCGGAGCAAACAGAACTTAATGATAACAAAAGTATTACATTACAAAGTTTGTGATGAGCAGCAAAAAAATATGTAGAGGGAAATCTATACATTTATATGCATATATAGGAAAAAACAGGATAAAAATTGATGAGCTACACATCTAAATTAAGAAGTTAGAAAAAAAGAGCTACAAAGTAAACACAAAATACAAGTTAGGAAATGAAGAAGGGAGCAGAAATTCTTGAAACAGACAAAATATATACAATTGAGGATCAAAATCAAAATCTGGTTCTCTGGAAATAGATACAACTCTGGAAAGAGTGATCAAGTTAAAAAAAAGTAAGGCTTAATATCAGAAATAAAAAGGGGTCATATTTCAGATACAGCAGAGATTTGTAAAAATAGAACATTAAGAAATACTTGATGCTAATACATGTTAAAATGAACAGAATGGACAATTTCCTAAAAAATTATATAATTTGTCTAAACTGACTCATGGAAAAAACAGAAAACCTGAACAAATCTATAATTATTAAATCACTAGTCAAAAGTCTACTTATCAAAACTGTCCACAGGGTTGGATGATTTTACAGGTGGGATCTACCAATCAGTTGACAGTTAATCCCTACCTTACACAAAGTGTTCCAAAGAAAAATAAGAACTTATTTCCACTTCAATTATGAAGCTAACAGAACCCTTGATATGAAAACCAGGCAGGGAAAGTACAGAAAAGAACATTTATGGGCCAATTTCATTTTTGAACATAGATGCAAAAGTCTAAATAAAATGCTGGCAAACTTAAGCCAGGAACACATAATAGATAATAATACATCATAATTTAATTTAGGTTTAATCCCAGGAGATCAAGGATGGTTTACAATAAGAAGGTCTATTAATGTATTTCACCACATGAATGGATTAAAGAAGAAAATCACAGAGGCAAAAAAAGCACTTAAAAGAGTTAAACACCCATCCATGATTAAAACAGAAACCTTAGCAACTAGGAACCCAGGGGATCATCTTTACCTGATATCAGGTACCTATAAGAAAGGGCTTAACCATAAAGTTGTGAAATAATTTTCCTTAAAATCAGAAACAAAACAAAGATGCCCAGTTGTACCTAACATTGTACCGGAGGGCCTAGCCAGTACAAAAATAATTGAAAATAATCAAGATTTCAGAGGAAAAGACAAATGGCAAATGTGCCTGTAGATGGGACATTCTTGCACACACAGAGGTCTTGAGAAGTGGTTGAAGAGTTCAATACCTTCTGACAAGTCTAGAATTCCAGGATACCTAGATTTTTAGAAGCCCAGAGTTTTCTTATATTTGTGTTTTTTGCTGTCTTTAAAATCCATAGTTGTATTTGTCTAAATAGATGCTTTACCGTTGTCTGATTTTTTTACTTTGTACTCAGCCCTTTTATAACCTGAACTTTCTAGGTTGATCAAGGATTCAAATTTAGTTTGACCTCCTGTGTGGTAATCATACTTCCCACTCTGTATCCAGACAAGAAGGCTGAGCATACCCCTGAAGATTCCTTTAGGACCTCCCAACTCCCCGCTGCTCTGAGGAAGGTATGTAAACAGTACTGAGTTTTGCCCTAGTGGAAGACACACTACTGCTCTCTCCAGGAAACCTTTTTATTCTTTATCATTTTCAGTGTCTTTTTACAAGCTGCTCTCAAAAACAATACTAGGTCTTTAATAAAATCCCATCACAGTATCTGGTAGGGAGTTGTATTTAATTTTCTTTTCCCTTGATTCTTTAAATGCTTGCTCTTGTGGTTTTTCTAAGTATTTTTGTATAATGAGTCACTCTGAGCAACTGACTGGGAATGTAGGAAGAAGGGCTTTATTTTTTTTTGCTATTTTGATTTACTGTGTGATTGACCCTGGACCAGTCATTGAACCTAATCAAGGAACTTCACTCATTGCTAAATAAAGATAAAAGGCTTTGAGAGATGGGTTAAAATTAGATCCTGCCACCTACTGACTCAGTCTCTTAATAACTGACTCATAGAAATTAATTAGCTTGTTCCTATAACAATTCCATTTGGAAAAGATCTCCTTTATTATTTTTGCCTAGTTGGAGCCTTTTTACATCTCTCTATCCAATTCTCTGTCGCCTCCCCATTTGTTTACTTAACTTTACTGCTTACTTTCAGTGAACAACCATGGCACTCCATGAAAATCAGCCCAAAATTCAGGGCTAATTTTGTGATCTTAAGAAAGTCTCTGAGCTACATTTCTAATTTAGGAAATGGTAACCACAGTACTCTATCTTTTAGCTCACAGACAATTGTTACAAAAACCAGGCAATGAAAGTAAAGAGTGCTTTGAAAAACTGTAAAGAACAATATATTTATATTCACATTAACTGAATAATTCTATTCACCAATGTAAGAATTGAGTCATAATACATAGGAGAAGGTCTTAAGTGATATTCATCCATGCTAGACAGAGACTATTAAAAATTATAGCTGAGCAATTTATTTATAAGTATGTAAACAATACATTCAGGACAAGGAAGACTTTAAAGTAACAAAATGTAATTTAAGAATGGAAGCAGCATGACATGGGTGCCTGCTGGAAAAGCAGGAAATAAATTAATTAATATTTTAAGATCCTCCTTATTCTAAGTTTAAATCTTCTGAATCCACAACCTATGGTAAAAGCTAAAAATACAAAATAAATGAAAGGAAAACTGAAGAGTTGACAAATTTCAAGGTGGGAGCAAAAGAAATCTTGTAAATATGGTCTCTGGATCATGTAGAAATTCAAGGAAAGAAAATGTGAAGACAAAAGTTGCTTCATTTTCTTACCTTTGTTCTGTATTAAAGAGTGCAAAGATGTGCTTGCTAGACATAAAGCTTTTTTCCACATCCCGAACTTTCAGGTTGTCCAAGGGAAGCATATACTTCTTTTCTTTTTCCTAGAGAGAGAGAGAGAGAGAGAGAGAGAGAGAGAAAGAGAGAGAGAGAGAAAGAGAGAGAGAATTGGCTTTAATAAAAGATCTTGAAGCATGCCCATAGCAACACATCACCTGAGTTGGTCAACATTTAATTAGAATATTTTGATACCATCACACACTACTTTGATACCAGCTACCAAGGAACAAAAATTATCTGAGATAGGAGACTCCAATGGTTCTCAACACGTGGGTCAGAAGAATGAGGGGAGGGAAAGTGCAGAGGAAGGAAGGGCTCAGGGATGGAGAAAACACATGGTCCTCTATCCTTTCTTCCTCATGTGGGTCCCCTTAGATGTTTTAAAATGTTAGTTTGATATTAAAAATTTAGCCATCTGTTAATATTTAACAAAAATGTTCTGGTCCTAATTCAATGAGAAATGCCAGATGGATTTCATTTCATATTTTATTTGCAGCCTAAGCAGTTTTGATAGCCAGAGCTGGCAAGAGACTGGAAGCACAAGGACCCTAGTATGAAATACCCCCTATAAACTATGATAAAGCACAGAAAATACTTCCTTCCTTTGAGTCTAGAATAAAATGTGGGTCGAGAAAGAAATGATTCCATTAAATTGTCAAACTCTTTGAGAAAAAAAGAACCCATTAGAAGTGAACTAATATTAACTAGAACAAATTCTCTTAAAATTAACAACACTTTAGGAAGAAAATGCACATTTGAGAGGGGAGGTCTGCAAATGGGACCAAACTAATCTTGGTAAAACAAAACATACTGGATGCCAAAGAATTATTAGAAACATTTACTTTTAAGGATTGGCCCAGGGACAATATTATCATATGCATAAACGCCTAACAACCAGTATAATAGAAGAGAGCCAAATACTCAGTTTAAGAAACCTAGTCGATATCTATTACCTGGGGCACTTTAGCACAGTCCTTGTTAAACAGTAGTCCTCTGTATATCTCGGGTGACAGTCCTGAGAAAAACCAGGCCTAGACCCCAGAGGAGGAGAGCATGGAGATCTAGCCATGACTTTTAATAAACAACTATTAATGCCTGTGGGAAATACATGTAACGTACAGATATGTTTGACATAAGCCTTTTTGTTCCTGAAGCTCCTCCAGCTCTCGCTTGAGAATTGGTCTAGGCTCAGCTGTGTGGGGCAGAACTCTTCCATGCTCCCTAGCCTGCTTGTGGGGACCACACTCTCTGCAGACATCAGAGAGTGTTATTGCAAGAACTATCACTGGCTTTGCCACTTCTCACTCCTAAATTAATCAGGGAAAGTTGGGCAGAGCACTTTAGAATAGTGAGGCAGAGAGAAATAGATGACTCGAGAAGTTGAAGGAAGCTGGTTGGAGAACAAAATGGCTGTCCTGGCAGACAAGGTCTTCAAAGAAGATAGCAAAACAAAACAAAACAAAAACATAAAAGAAACTGAATGGCAGTGAGAGGAGCCCAAGAATAAACATGAAAAAGCAAAGCACTGTAAGAAGATTCCAATGTTTCTTGTACCAAAATTAACAGTATATTAGCAAACACAAGGATATTCTAAATAGCAAAATACATAATTTACATAAATGAAGCATTATAGTTGGGTCTAACTTGTTTGAAAGACTTGTCAGACTATTTTAGGATAGCATTCTAAGAGGCAAGATCATAGACTGAATGAAAAGCTACCCAATACATAATCAAATGAAAATGTTTGAGACGCAGGGAACATTTTTTTTTACTGGTTGTTTTTCAATGCCCTAAATTTAAGCAGCTGGATTTTTTTAATGCATCATCCTATTCAACCTTTTGAAATGATGGATTCGCCTTTAATGGAAAATCTGCATCTCATTGTAAAGATGGAATACAATGTCCTTGGCATGTTTTCTATAGAAGTAGGCTCCCTTTTGTACTGCATTCTTTAGCATATAGTGAAGACCAAAACTCCAGCAAGTTTACATCAGATATTAAACACTGGAGAAATACACACATATGCAGAGAGAGAAATACTAAAAATGCAGTTTCATTTCCAAAGGACTAAATGTCATTTATCTAAGAGTTTTGAGGACATATTGCTAAATTATTTCATAATCAAGAGTTATTTTTATATTTTATTTTCCCAGTTTTATTGAGATGTAATTGACGTACAACATTGTGTACCTTTAAGGTATACAACATGCTGATTTGATAAACATATATTGCAAAATGATTACTACCATAGCTTTAGCCAATGCCTTCATCATCTCACATAATTACCATTTTTTTTTTGTGGTGGGAATATATAAGATTTACTGTCTTAGCATCTTTCAAGTTAAGAATACAGTATTATTAACTATAATCACCATGCTGTACATTAGATTGCTAGAACTTATTTGTCTTGTAAGTGGAAGTTTGTGCCCTCTGACCAATGTCTCCCTATTTTTTCCACACCCCCATCCCTGTTAACCACCATTCTACTCTCTGTTTCTGAGTTTTGCTCTTTAAGATTATACAAATAAGTGATATCCTATATTATTTTCTCTTACTCTGACTTATTTCACTTAGCATAATGCCCTTAAAGTCCATCCATGTTGTTGCAAATGGCAGGATTTCCTTCTTTCTCATGGTTGAATAATATTCCATTGTCTGTGTACACCATATCTGTTTTATCCATTCACCCATCAGCTGTCACTTAGGTTGTTTCCGTACCTTGGCTATTGTGAATAATGCTGCAATAAACATGGGAGTGCAGCTATCTCTTCAAGATTCTGTTTTCATTTCTTTGGATATATACCCGGAAGTGGGACTGCTGGATCATAAGGTAGTTCTATTTCTTTTTTTTAAAGTATCTGTTTATTTATTTATTTATGGCTGTGTTGGGTCTTTGTTTCTGTGCAAGGGCTTTCTCTAGTTGTGGCAAGTGGGGGCCACTCTTCATCGCGGTGTGTGGGCCTCTCACTATCGCGGCCTCTCTTGTTGTGGAGCACAGGCTCCAGACGCGCAGGCTCAGCAATTGTGGCTCACGGGCCCAGCTGCTCCGCGGCACGTGGGATCTTCCCAGACCAGGGCTCGAACCCATGTCCCCTGCATTGGCAGTCAGATTCTCAACCACTGCGCCACCAGGGAAGCCCCAAGGTAGTTCTATTTTTAATTTCTTAAGGAACCTCCATACTGTTTTCCATAATTTATATTCCCATCAATAGTACATAAGTGTTCCTTTTCTCCACATTCTTGCCAACACTTGTTATCTTGTCTTCTTGATGATAGCCATTCTAACAGGTGTGAGGTGATATCTCCTTGTGGTTTTGATTTGCATTTCCCTGATAATTAGTGATGTTGAACACCTTTTCATGTACTTGTTGGCCATCTGTATGTCTTATTTGGAAAAATGTCTGTACACTACTGCATTTTTTTTTAACATCTTTATTGGAGTATAATTGCTTTACAATGGTGTGTTAGTTTCTGCTTTATAACAAAGTGAATCAGCTATACATATACATATATCCCCATATCTCCTCCCTCTTGCGTCTCCCTCCCACCCTCCCTATCTCACCCCTCTAGGTGGTCACAAAGCACTGAGCTGATCTCCCTGTGCTCTGCGGCTGCTTCCCACTAGAAGAGTTTTAAGACTGACAAAAATAGAAGAAAAAGAAGATTCAGACTGATTTGCTTAATTAAAGTTATAAGTCAAATGGAGAATTAAATGAGAGAGCAATGAAATGACATATCGTGGATATTTCTAAAATTCTTGGTGTTTTTGGGAAAGTATGACATTCTGCTAAAAGAACATCTTGAATATGAAATAGCTAAAATAAACAAAAGAAATAGAGGAGGAGAAAGGAAAAATAGAATTATAATTTCCAAAATATAGTGAATCTTAGCACCAGCTTAACTGAGACATTTGCTACATATTCTTTTTAACTCCATTAAACTGCCTAAACATAATGCAGTGTTCAATATGGTAGCCTCTAGCTAAGGGGAGTACCAAGTATTTGAAATATAGCTAGTCAAATTGGGATGTACTTTAAGTGTTAACTACAAACCAGATTTCAAAGATTTAGTATGAAAAAAGAATGCAAACTATATCATCAATACTTTTATATGGATTATATGTTGAAATGATAATACTTTGAATATATTGGGGTAAATAAAGTATTATTAAACATAATTTCATCTGTTTATTTTTACTGTTTTGAATGTGGCTGCTAGACAATTTTAAATGGCATACGTGACTCACATTAACTTTCTATTGACAGTGATGAGCCCATGTACCTATCATCACTTTCCTTCCTCTCATCCATTCAATTTTCCTCTTGAAAATTGATAAATACACCTTTCTGCCATCAGGTGTATTTATCATTCTCCCAGTCACCCAGTCTGAAACCTCACTGCCATTTATGATGTATTGTCTTCCTTCGCCTCCTTTATTACATCAAGACTACGCTGCATTGTGTTTGAAGCATTTGTCAGAGCTCCCATTGTTTGACATTCCCACTACATTAATCCAGGTCCTTGGCATCTCACAAGCATGCAGTTATAAATGGCTTCCTATCTAGCCTTCTAGTCTTCTAATTCCTCTAACATCACCAGGGAGGGCAATTTTCTTAAACCACCCTGTCAAATTCATTACAGTCCTTCAAAACGTTCATAGCTCTCCACTACTTACGGAAGAAATTCCATGAAACTCCTTAATGTGAAATTGAAAAACACCTACAAAGTGGTCCGATCCTTATTTGTCAATATCTCCTTTACTCTTCCATAGGAAGTCTCCATTTCAACCAAATACACATTTGCCAACAGTCTTTTCCCAGCTTGAGACACCCTGTCAACTTCTCCCTGTCATACCAGTTCACTATTTAGAGTCCAGCTCAAGTTTCTATATTCTGTGCAAAAAGTTTTCCCAGGTTTTTAATTATTTGTCTGTCTGTGTCACTTCCCCATCTCTCTCCTTTCAATTCATACAATAGGTATTGTTTATTCTATTAATTTTTAAATTATAGGCATACCTTGGAGATGTTACAGGTTTAGATCCAGACCACCGCAATAAAGCAAATATCACAATAAAGCAAGTCAAATGATTTTTTTTGGTTTCCCAATGCTATAAAAGTTATGTTTACACTATACGGTAGTCTATTAAATGTGGAATAGCATTATGGCTAAAAAAACAACGAACTTACCTTAATTTAAAAGTACTTTGTTGCTTAAAAACACTAACCATCATCTGACAAGGTAGGGTTGTTACAAAACTTCAATTTGTAAAAAAACACATTATCTGAGAAGAGCAATAAAGTGAAGCACAATAAAATGAGGTATGCCTGTATACCTTATATGAGACACCCTCATCTTGTAAATGCACTACATTAAAAAATTTCTGTCAAAGTTGTTCATTTGGAACTCAGAATGTTCAGTAAATTTTATTGTTCAAGTAGGTTACATTTTTTGCAAAGAAAAGAGAAAAGTAGAGAATGTTTTTTGTAATATTTGTAAATAAACAAGAAATAGAATTTGATATTTTAAACATTTTATCTTTAGTAGACATTTTGGAGGAAGCATTTGCAAAATTCTAGAGAAAGATTTTTTAATGGAGATTCAGAAAGAAATTTCTGTGTATTTTCAAAAGCTTCAGAAGCTGATGTCACTCATTCAACACCATTATTTTCTTCATTTTGAAACATGGTACCTTTCCTTTTCTCAATATAAGGTTTTTACCAGCACTATTTGTACGGGAGGCATCAAAGACGACAGGGATTCTTTGTTCAAAGAGAGAGGGAATATGAGAGAGAGTGTGTTTTTTCCTTGCAATAACTTGGTAAGAGTTAGAAGAAAGAGGAGAAATAGAATAGGCCAAAATAAGGAGGCATTAATGTGTGAAAGAGTGTGGTCTGAGGTGGAAGTAACTAAACTATGAGTGGTAAAAGCAGAGGAATCAAGTTGGAGGGAGGCGGGAATTAAGATATAGCCCCACAGTATGTGTTCACTGACCTTGAAAGGAAACAAAAGGATCAATGAGGGACAGATGTGGGGTCAGCAAGTGCCCAGTGATAACCTTTAGCTGGCAGAGCACCATCAATAAAACTTGGTTGCTGGAAGGAGCTACAGTGGGTATGAGGAGAGGGTCTGGTGTGTGGAGGAATAGCTCCTGCATATGCAAAGGATTGGAAAGTCTTTCAAACAATTGGTGACTCATAGGTAGAGAGTTTTACAACTTGGGGAATATTTGAGTGGCCTTGGTTTGATGACTATATTGAATCATTTTATTTCTGCATCATTCTCACTAATAAGGCAACAAAATCTTCAAGGATAAGATCACAAATCCTTCCTCATTTCCACATATTATAATACCTAGCATAGTGGTCATTGAAATTTACATAGCATATATTATAAATATTTGTTGAATTGACTTTAGAATGTCTGATGACCAAAGCCAAATACTGCATAAAAATGTTGATAGTCACATATATTTTGAGAATCAAATAAAAATTCTATGGGAAAAAAAACCTGTATAAGATACTTAACTGATTGGCAATGCTTTTGATCATTAAACTTTTATAAAGTTTAGGCTGACTGCCATGTTTATTTTTACCTCTGCCTTTGTTTGTATTGCTTCTACTTGCTAGGAATGCCTCTTCTCAGCAAGAAGGCAAATACTAGTGGCCTTGAAATTTATGTCAATTGCCACCTCCTCCATGAAGTCTACTCTGATTACAGCAAATCATAGACCTCTGTATAGCTCTCAAATTTCCCATAATTTTTGTCATAGGCTATATAGAATGCCATTTCTTATTTATGTTCAGTTTGCCTCTTCAAGCAAATTGGAAGCTCCTTGAGGGCAAGGACTGTGTTATAATTCTTTTGTGTTTACATTTAACAGCTATTACACTGCTGCGTACACAGATGTTGCTTATCAAACCTTTGATTGTTGATGATACATTACAAATAAAATACCAACATGATGGAATTTTACTCTTATGGTGTACCTATACTATTTTTACTATTATGTCTACCTATACTATTATGTTAAAAATGATCTAACCAGATGTGATATGAAAATTTATTTTAAATTCCTCAAAGATTGATTTTGAATTAATTTAAGTGTTTTGCGTAGTATTATATGGTTTATTAAGTGAAATTTTACTAACCTAGACCAACATACTTGATTTGATTAATAAAAAAATCTCATGGCCTAAACATATAAATATACTGTGACAATCCAATACACTTCAAAACAGTACAAAAAACAAAATGCAGCAGATATGCTGCTCTTAAGAGGTAAGAACTGATATAAAGTTTTAAAAATTGACAGAACATAAAAGAGACTAGATTATAAAAGACAAGAGAAAATTATTTTAAAAAGCCAGTAAAGGCACCAAATATATCTTTGAAATATGTAATAATGGTTCCAAATTTATTTTTTAAATATGTGAGATTTGTTATAATTCTTCACTGCCTTGCTCTAACATTTTAAAACATCATGGCAATTCCTCAGGCTAATAAATAATCAGATTAGAAACAGACTCCATGACAGACTAACAGAATATACCATGTTGCTGAGAATAGCTGTGCTTCACAAGAGCAAAGAGTCCTGGTTTTGACCACTCCTCTTCTCATACTCAATAATATTTCATGTGCATTCTCTATTATCACATTTGCCACATTGTATACTCCTAATCTGTTAAATGTCTCTTCTCCTATTGAGAACCTGACATTTATTTGTCCTCCCTCAGTGCTGCACCATTCTGCTAGCAATGAATGCGGCATTCGTAGGACACAACAGCACCGACGATGTGTGTAGGGCACAGAGGGGGTCCTGCATTGCCAGCTACAGGAGGAGACAATATGATGAAGCGACTGAGAACCTGGTCCAAAAACAGGGCAGTAGCCCACAGATCAGTCCAAGCTGAAAAGATCCCTCGTCCAGGGGCTATAAATGCTTTTGCAGAATCCTGAAAACTCATGACATACTGTGGGACACTCAATTATTATAATTTGCTTGCTGCTCAAGAGACAATGATGTTGATCAATATTTTTTCCCTGACAATGTTTTCTTTTTTCCTTGATACACTATGACCAGAATGTTTGCAAACAGGGAAACTGGAGACTTTATCCTGGGTTTCTGGGTGGGGATCAGGGCCAAGAAAAATGTGATGCCCTCATAAATTAATATAAGCCTTTCATGCTTTCAATAACTGACACAAGAATTATGAAAGCATACATACTCATCATGCTTCCATCCTCACCTCACCTCATTTTCCAAGATGACACTGTATTGCCCTTCAGAGTAAATTCTAATTCTTCCACACACCCACTGCACCAACCACGGGACTCCTGCTTTCCCGGAAGTCAATGCATTTTCACTTTCCACACAGAACACATCCAATCATATCTTGTCTTCATCTATACTATTTCCTCCACTAGAAATACTGCTGCCTATTTGCCACTCTGTTTCTCTTCCCTCAAAATTCCTGCAAAAGATTACTCCATCTAGCTCAATGTACATTTTTTCTTCAAGTATTATAGGTCTCATTTTTCTGTCTTCTTTTCCTTCCCCACCCTATTTGTAGACTTATATTTTCAAATCAGTGGGATCCTTTAAAAAAATTCTGACACCGAAGCCCATTACATTAAGTAGATTAAAAAGTGTAGGTCCTCAATTGAAGCAAGAGTGAGGATATGAGAAACCTGCCCATTAAGACTCATCCTCTCGCCCTAAGAAATGCAGTTGCAATGACTAAGGACTCTAGTACACAGGCCTGGATCTCCGGATCCCTTTTCCAGAGTCTGGTTCACCTGCTAGTCTTATTCTCCAGATGTTCCCACAGTGCCCGGGCTCTGCTCTCACCTCCAGTCTGCCTGGAACTTGATTTGCCTCACCCCTTTAAGTCCACTACACCAAGCAGCTCCATCTAGCTCCCTGTGACTTCTAACTGAGCAAACGCATCTCTCAGAACCATGGATACAATCTAGCAAATCCTTCCAGTTCAAACCACTCCTGCCATGCTCTGCCGGCCTGATTGGGCACTTTGATGTGCCCACCAAAAACTCACCCAAGTATGCAGTGCTCCTGAACCACCACAAGCTCCTGCTATGGCCAGGCATGGCACCCAGGCCTCGTCTATCATTTCCGGGATTCCTCCCACCCAAGTCTGATCCCTTGACAGAACTTGTGTGCTTGGTTTGTACTACATTACTTTGTACTTTTGCCTTATTTTCTAAGTGTCCAAATGTTTCATCTAAGTGTGTGTATGCTCTGCCTTTCCAACTACCAGGTAAACTCCTAAGGGAAAGAGCGAATCCATTACTATTATTACCTTTTTAAATTATTTTTATTTGATGTATCTTGCTCCCTTGCTACACTATAACTATGTCCTGACTTCCCCATCAAAGCGTCAAGTCTTTGAGGGAAGCAACTGCTTCCTTCTTACTTTTGGTTGCATAGTTGACATTCTACAAAGTGTTGAATGCACATATGCCTGAGTTCCCTCATAGGCTGGCATGGTGCTTTGCCTAGATTAAGGACTCAGAGATGATGACTGACTTATAAAATAATCAAAATATCAAAGAAAAAAGAGCCTATATAAATATTGAGAATACCAGATTACTAGTTCCACATGCTGTTGAAAACTAAAATCTGGTGTTTATTGCTATTAAAAAGTTATAACTATAGAGATGTACAAGTATGAAACTCATAAACTACCCATCTTTTTAGTTGGACTTTAATACCCTGCTTTAATCAGAATTACATTTTGAGTAGTAAATAGCATCTGTGAGCCAGCACACTGCTAGTAAATAGTACTTCTTTAGATTTTCCTCTTGGGCACTGAAGAAACTGTCTATGTGTGCCTTTGATGGGCTGTCCTAGCAGGCCCAAGAAAACTCCATGGTTTATATGCTATTGGCTTCATGGCTACCCGCTCTGCACTCACTCAGATCCTTAAATGGAGCTACACACTGGCATATCTCTACTGGGTAAGGGAAATACAGTCACACTTGGCATTACCCAACCGGAGACACTGCTCTTTTCCTGGCTCCTTCTCTCTCTTCAGAGTCCAGTTAAATCTCCACCTCCTCCAGGAAGCCTGTCTGGCCATAAGAGCCCACTGGAGGGCTCCCTCCTCCCTTCTCATGGCATTCTTGGGCCATACCACTTTTTTTTTTTTTTTTTTTTCATTTAGTATATATATATTGCCCTATAATTTCAGGTACATCTGATACCCTCAAAATGTGGACTCCTCTTACCCCCGATTAAAAAGGTACTTTTATAATTTGAAAGTGAGAATATTAATGATTTTATTCTTAAATGTTTATATTTAATCTCTATATTAATCCTTATATTTAAAGCAATATTCATGAATATTTGTACATACACTGACAATGTAAAAGACAGATATAATAAGTGCACTAAAGAATAAATTTAAAGGACTTATGGTTAAGCATGGTAGATTGATTGCATGCATATATAGCCTTTCCCTCCTCCAAACCCACTATGATAACAGTGAAGGAATAAAAAGATATTGATTCACAAGGACAAAGAAAATGGGAGGGGAGAAAACAGTGGACAAGAGATTTCCCAAAAGCTTTGGAAGAGGGAAAGCAGACAGAGGAGCATTCATTAACTTAGCATACAGATAGGAGTTATCACCTCCTAACACCTACACGGGGAGAGAATGGAGGACAAGCCACCCCACTTGGGTCCTGTCTTCCCCTTGGAGGCACCTGGTACCTCACATGAAGGGATACAGTTGTGGGAGTGAAAGGGCAGGATCAGATAGAGCCATACACAGAAGTACACAGAGCAACTGATGACATAGGGTCCTTCCCTCTAAGTATGGCAGCCCATTCCTTAACCCCAGCAGGAGACCAGAGGCTTTTCCCTAGAGAAAAGATTATACAAAAGAAGTTTTGGACCCAGAGATACCAGGCAGGGTGGACAGCAAACATGGGTTAAAAACAAGAGAACTTAGTGAAAGCCTTTATACTGAAATGCTGTCCCTCAGCCACCTTTCCTGCCCTCCCCCAGAATGCCAGCAACCAGATGGATTTCTATTCCTCTGTCAGGCAGGATATTGGACTGTCATTCTCTGGGAAGCTAAATAGATTCAGAGAAAATGCCCCATATCCTAACATTTCAAGGAAAAAGCCAGCTTCCTACCTGATCACCTTACAAGGAGATCCTATATTTCGCAAGCCCCACTCACACATAGAATTTCCAAGCAGCTGAATGGCACAGAATCACCATAGATTAT
Organism: Eschrichtius robustus; assembly: GCF_028021215.1. Classification (NCBI taxonomy): domain Eukaryota; kingdom Metazoa; phylum Chordata; class Mammalia; order Artiodactyla; family Eschrichtiidae; genus Eschrichtius; species Eschrichtius robustus. The sequence continues at coordinate 129,718,306 of NC_090826.1, read as the reverse complement.
ATATATCACAGCTATTAACTGAAGTGGATTCTGAGGATGGACTATCTCAACACCCATTCCAACCTCCTTGTAACGTTTGAGTTCAATTCAAAACTCCCCTTCCCTTCCCAATCTTCCTCTTACAGTGAGGGCTCCAGATGAGACATAGTTTCAGCCAATCTGATGTGCTTATGCCAGACTTTGGTTCAGAAGTGAGTCACACTGAAAAGAGACAGAGGATGTGGCACCTGTTTTGTTGGCCTGGATCATGGCAGAGGTGGTATGGCTCTGGATCCAGAGGCTATATAATATAGGGTGGCTTCCTGATTGTGTTGCCTCCAGATTGGTGGAGGAAACAGCTCCCTGGCAACCCAGGTTCTGAAATTTAATTTGGGGAACCATTCCTGGAAACTCAGCCTATTTCTGTAATTTTTCCCTCCCAAAGGTTCTTTGAACAGTATATCTCCCTTAATTAATGTTTTGCTACTTAAAGTAGCTAGAGTAGATTCTGTTGTTGATAATTAAGAACTCTGAGAATACAGTAGCAATATCTAGTCATCATGTACTATTATGTCTTAGCAAAAATGAATAGCCAGTAAAGCAGAAGAATAAACATTTCCCATTTTAATAGTCATTTAAAAAAAACTACATGAACTGATTATTAACAAGTATGTGAATGTGAGCGTGAGTGTGAGTGTGAGTGTGTGTGTTTGAGTGAGAGAGAGCGAGAAAGCTATGCAGTTATGAATTTCCAGGGCTTTTCACTCAAGGAAAGAGTCTTTAGCTAGGAAAAATTATATACATATGAGAAATAACCTGTATGAGAAATTTTAAATTGAAAATTCAAGGGGTAGGTGACAGCATTTGAGCAGATTTATAAGAAACAAAATAAGGCAAATGATGTGACTAAAACAGAAAGAAAAATTCCTGGTGGCATGTATGTTCATAAACTATTACCAACTACCTCTATAATCACAGTGAACTTCATGGGTTAAATTTTCTCTACTAGTAAGCTAAGTATAGGGATTTTACTTAGCATGGCAAAACATACTGCAAGCCCTTTAAAATTAGCATATTTCAAATGTTTAATGGTCTCATTTCTTCACTTCTTTCTGTGTTCCAAGGCAACACAATTTATATTTTTTTAACAGAGAAAGTTTCAAGTTTGGAATGGTGACTAGTTTACATGAAAAGGTATGTGATATAATACGAATTCCTGGTGGTAATATCCCTCAATTTTGACTTCTGTGGCTGCACGTTAAATTACAAAGTGAATTTAAGAGATCCCACAAACTCTGAAATTATGCTTACTTTGTAACGCTTTCAAGTGCATATTAATCATACAAAATTCTACATGCATAGCCCTTTGAGTATAATTGTATTAAATAAAAGTGTTATTTTGGCTAAATGCACCATACATTTGTAAAAGTTCAACTCAATAAAAGTAACTTGTTTACGAATTCAGCATAATTTTTACTTATCTTAGAAAAGTGGGGGTCAGGAAGGCATGTACAAATAAAATCCTCTGACAATTCCCAGAACTCAGTAGATGAACGGTTTAAATTTTACTCCCATCATTTGTCACCAAGCTTCAGACAAAAATCAAGGCTCAATTTTTCCCTCTCTCCCCTATCATTTCAGCAAAGAAACATTCAAAAAGAGGCAGCACTAAGGAAAAAAGCAACAGGACTGAGCATTCAACCAAACTAGCGAGCTTTTCTGAAGTCCTTTGAATTGACCATTAAGCTACCCCTCCCACTCCTCTGCTGATATTAACATAATTCAATGAGGTTCCTTCTGAGAGGGAAACAACTGTTTGAAAAGGAGACCTGAGTATCATGCCCTCTGTACTTTACTAAGAGCCCTTCTCCCTGTGTTCCAGGGAGTGTGGGCTCAAGATGGGAACAGGGAAAAAGGGGCCCCTTCCATGTGCCTTCTGAGATGCAGCCCTGGACTTAAAATGACATTTGGCTGGATTGCTCTGAGCACAGCTGGTGGTCTGTGTACTGCTATTGGCTCAAACACATGTCCACCCAGAAACAAGCTTTGGACAAGGGAAAAAGAAGTGGAATAGTTCTTCTCCATCAATCCTAATCCTAGCTTGCCCACTGCTTTCTTGGGGAAGGGTGATGAAGAACAAAAGTAGCACAGAGAAAGAGAAAGGAGCAGGTGGAGGGAAGACAGAGAAAGGGAGAGTGAAGTGACATGTAGAAGGAACCAAAAGAAACCAAAAGCTACCTAAGCTAGAAGTGCTCTCTGCTTTCACTGCATGCACAGGTGGCCCTATCCCCAGTCTCTGAGAAACAACGACCAGTGAGTCAAGGACAAGGACACACATGGTTTGGAATTAAGACATAAGGGTTCACATATGAGCTCTGTCACTAGCCATGTGAACCCAGGCAAATTACTTGATTTCTCTAAGCCTTATTTTATCTCTATATAGAGGTGATAATTCTTGCTTCATAGCGGGTGTGATGATTAAATGAGATCATGCAGAGGTCTGTGCATTTAGGGATTCCTAACGTCTGTTTACCTTTCCTTGGGGGACACTTTATTAGCCATCATCTTCCCACCAATAAAAACAGTAAGGTGGGTGTTTCTTCAACATACTTACAATAGAAAGCTTTTACACTTGTAAGTTATAGAACTATGAGGGAAATGAGATAATTACATGCCCAGCAGATAAACACACATTAAACACTGTATTTATCACATGAACAATATCAAGCCAGGAGGGTGACAAGCAGTGAAACAATATCAACAACTTTCCACTCTGCGTTCTTATTCAAGGAAGGTTTGTAAGAAACCCAGAACTGTCGGACTATGTCCATATCCAGAGAGAGGAAATGTGACTACAGGCTAAGGGGTGATACTAATTCCTCTCCTTCACTCCCACGATGGATTGTACCAAATAGGTCAAGGAAATTACTTAGAGGGAGTACAAGTTCTGAAGGAAATACAAAAATGAAATTCAATATTGAAGAATCATCTACTTTTTATTACAGATATATTATGATACTTAAAAAAAAATAAGCAGGAGTCTCAAGACTGACTAGGAAACTAAAAAGTAGGAAAGGCTTGTTTTCTTTCTCCAAACATCTTCCATTTAGGCAGTTTCTCTTCTCTGTGGATTCCACACCAAGATGGCCTGGGCTGGCTGCTTTGCTGCTGCTTAGTTTGTAAATTTCTCCCCCCTGCTATGTCCCAAGAAAGCTCCCCCTCTCACTACATTTGTCCTGTATATTACCAACTAGATTTTAAAAGCCAAGAGTAGGGAATCTGTTTATCTCCGTAGATCGCTGATACTAGTAGATACTTAATACACGCTGATTTATGATGATATCAAACTCACCTCTACTATGCCTCCTTCTGCTAGGCTTTGTTTCATGCATAATTACATTTATAATAAATTAATGTCGCTAGAAAATCAATTGTTATTAATTATTCTTCCCAGGAAATATTTTTTTTAGAAACATTTTTTAAGGATTTTTTTTAAAATTTATTTTAAGTAATTATTTATTTATTTATGGCTGTGTTGGGTCTTCGTTTCTGTGCGAGGGCTTTCTCTAGTTGTGGCAAGCGGGGGCCACTCTTCATCTCGGTGCGCGGGCCTCTCACTATCGCGGCCTCTCTTGTTGCGGAGCACAGGCTCCAGACGCGCAGGCTCAGTAATTGTGGCTCACGGGCCCAGTTGCTCTGTGGCATGTGGGATCTTCCCAGACCAGGGCTCGAGCCCGTGTCCCCTGCATTGGCAGGCAGATTCTCAACCACTGCGCCACCAGGGAAGCCCAAGGATTTTTTTTGATGTGGACCATTTTTAAAGTCTTTATTGAATTTGTTACAATATTGCTTCCGTTTTATGTTTTGCGGGTTTTTTTTGGCCACGAGGCATGTGGGACCTTAGCTCCCCGCCCAGGGATCGAACCCGCACCCCCTGCATTGGAAGGCAAAGTCTGAACAACTGGACTGCCAGGGAAGTCCCTCCCAGGTAATATTTTTGCATTTAAATTGGGTACTTCAATCCTTTCACCTGAAAGGACTGAGTCATTCAAGTGCTTTAGCCACGTGGTAGGCCTGAGATCCTTGGGTTGCCCTTAAATCATCCCAGTATGTAGCTGTCTAGTCCAAGGCTGGACCAGACTGCTTCTCCATATCTTAAAGCAGTATGCTTAGAGTAGTGTTTCTGCAATTAGAGTCTCCTCACCCCCATCTCTCCCATTAATGTTGTTGATCAATCGAAGTTTTTTGGTAATATAGTTCTGTTTGAATTTGACTTTCTTCGCTTTTTTAAAGTAGAATGATAAGCATAAGGTACTTATATATTTGCAGATATTTAAAATAAAATAATTTTGTGTTCATACATAAATAATATTACAAATAAAAATAGTTTGCATATGTTTATAACTGATGAGGATTCTTTTTCTTTAAAGGGTGTTTGGACATTACCCAAGTTTGAGAAACACTGATTTAGGGAAAGTGTATTTGGAATTCTCTTAATAAGGTTGACATGGTCAAAACAGGTACAAACAAATGACCCTGACTTATAAATAACTTGGAGCATAGCTTAGGAATTGCTTTAATTTCTAAGTGCCCTCAGCAGGACCAGGAGAAAAAACACTCTGGCCCTCAGAACCTGGGAGGCCCAGCCTTGGCTGGAGCATACATTGAGGGTCCTTGGGGGGACTGTTTTCCTGCTCTGTACTTCACTTTCACTATATGTAAAGCAGGGATAATAATACACAAAATCAATCCTTAAATTGAAAAACGAAAACAAATAAACTTAACGTTATGGGAACAAAGAGGCAATAGATGAAAAGAGCATTTTCATCTTTTAAGAAAAAGAAGGTACTATTTAAAAGAGTAACTCTTGAAAATATCTCAATAATACGTGTCTAATTCATACTGACATGTGTAATTGAACCTATGTTTAATTTTTGCTGCAAATTATCTGCTTCCTTTAAGAAGCCGGGTTGGTAAAATGCTGAGTTGTATGGTTCAAAAATAGAGCTGTGGAAGAATTAGGGATACCTGGGAAAGACAAAATAAGGTTGGGCCCTTAACAAAAGAAGAATGGGTGAATCAAAGGAAGACGAAGGGAGAACACAGCAGAAAAAGCTGGTGCTAAGGATAAGAAAAGACATCATCAAAAAGCTGGTAGAAAGTAATAGAAGTAAGTGGGGGTTATGGAGATTTTCACACCTAGACCTCATTAATAACATAGAAAAAGTTTTACACAGACAGGACCAGACAAATAAAGACCCAGAGCAACCCAAAGAGAGATAAACAACATAAACACAAATACTGAGTTTTATCCAACTTTAGATGACAGTGTGTCATCCTCTTTCCTGCCCCATGCTCCCTACCCCCCTCCTCCCACTCCTCCTCCTTTTCTTACTCTTGCTAAACGTAAATACTTATTGAGTTATTTACAATTAGATTTAATGGCTACTTATAATTAAATTTAATTAATTACTCTTTTATTATTCAGAATAATTATATTCCAATATATAAAAAGATAAATCTCAGATCCCTTCTTATTTTAACTGTGTTAACATATTTAAAATAAAATTAGAGTGATGAAAACTATATTGCTTTTCTAAAAATACCAGGATCCATGCCCCCTCGCCAAAAAAAAGAAAAAAAGCAACCTCAGTTCTTTAAGTATAACAGAAATGTTGCAAGACATTATTTTTTTATAGGTTCATCAGGGAAGCCTTCCTTGACATGGGAAATGATACGTATGATTTAAAAGATCATTTGGTCACTTTGTGGAGTGTGAATTAGGGAGGGCCAAGAGTAGGAGCAGGAAACCAAATAGGAGACCAATGCAGTAGTGCAGGAAAGAGACAGTGGTCTTTACAGCTAGGATAGCAGTGGAAGAGAGAAGTGACTGGGTTTGGGAAAAGGTTTTAGAGGAGAGCAGTTCTTGGTAAACTACAGCCCAGAGGGCTAAATCTGGCCTTAGCTTATGTTCATGTGGCCCTAATAGCTAAGAATGATTTTTACTACGTTAAATGGTTATGAAAAAAAGAAAGAGAAGAAAAATACGTGACAGAAAACACATGTGGCCTACGAAGCGTAAAATATATGCTATCTGCCTCTTACAGACAAGGTTTGACAGTCCCTGGAGTAGAGTCAGCAAATCTTGAACCTGAATCAGATAGAAAGAGGAATGAGGTAAAGATAGGAATGAAGGAAAGCACCTCTGTTTTTAGCTTAAGCAGTTGGGTGATGGACACGCCCTCTCCATTGCAGTCAATCACATCCTCCTGGCTGCCTCCACTTTATCTTCTACATGTCTTTGTTGTTGTACTTCTTTCACTATCATATTTATTTACTTATCTGTCTGCCTCCCCTCCTTGGCAGTGACTTATTTAAGTAACTCTAATTTTTCTCAGTATTTACAGCACCCAGCTTTGTAGAAGACACATGTTCCATAATTATTGAATTTAACTGATACATTAGCTTCATTTTCAGTAGTGCTAATAATATCAACTTCTTAATTAATAAAACATTACAATCTTTTTTTTAGTGTGTAAGAGTTTATAAACCATTTTTGCAACCTCTCTGTTCCTTACTACAACGTTATACATTGGTATTACAGTAGGCCTCAATGATAAGTTCTCCTTACAAGAAATTATATTTTATATTTATTTACTTATATTTAAAATTTTAGGAACTATAAGCATCTTTCAATGTGAATTAAAATCCATGACTTTGGAAGGAATGATTAGAAAAAGAAGGACAGGCTGAAAAAAACCTTAGTGATGGAGTATTATGAAAAATAAAGGGGGGACTCCCTCTTGCGAGAACACCGGAATTACAACTAACTGTTGAACAATCATTGACAGGAAGACACTGGAACTCACCAAAAAAGACACCCCACCACCAAAGACAAAGGAGAAGCCACAGTGAGATGGTAGGAGGGGCGCAATCACAATAAAATCAAATCCCATAACTGCTGGGTGGGTGACTCACAAACTGGAGAACACTTATACCACAGAAGTCCACCCACTGGAGTGAAGGTTCTGAGCCCCACGTCAGGTTTCCGAACCTGGGCGTCGGGCAATGGGAGGAGGAATTCCTAGAGAATCAGACTTTGAAGGCTAGCGGGATTTGACTGCAGGACTTTGAAAGGACTGGGGGAAACAGAGACTCCACTCTTGGGGGGCACACACAAACTAGTATGCGCATCAGGACCCAGGGGAAGGAGCAGTGACCCCATAGAGACTGAACCAGACCTACCTGCTAGTGTTGGAGGGTCTCCTGCAGAGTTGGGGGGTGGCTCTGTCTCACCATGAGGACAAGGACACTGGCAGCAGAAGTTCTGGGAAGTACTCCTTGGCCTGAGCCCTCCCAGAGTCTGCCATTAGCCCCAACAAAGAGCCCGGGTAGGCTCCAGGGTTGGGTTGCCTCAGGCAAAACAACCAACAGGGAGGGGACCCAGCCCCACGCATCAGCAGACAAGCGGATTAAAGTTTTACTGAGCTGTGCCCACCAGAGCAACAGCCAGCTCAACCCACCACCAGTCCCTCCCATCAGGAAAATTGCACAAGCCTCTCAGATAGCCTCATCCACCAGAGGGCAGACAGCAGAAGCAAGAAGAACTACAATCCTGCAGCCTGTGGACCAAAAACCACATTCACAGAAAGATAGACAAGATGAAAAGGCAGAGGGCTATGTACCAGATGAAGGAACAAGAAAAAACCCCAGAAAAACGACTAAATGAAGTGGAGATAGGCAACCTTCCAGAAAAAGAATTCAGAATAATGATAGTGAAGATGATCCAGGATCTCAGAGAAAGAATGGAGGCAAAGATCAAGAAGATGCAAGAAATGTTTAACAAAGATCTAGAAGAATTAAAGGACAAACAAACAGAGATGAACAATACAACAACTGAAACAAAAAATACACTAGAAGGAATCAATAGCAGAATAACTGAGGCAGAAGAACGGATAAGTGACCTGGAAGACAGAATGGTGGAATTCACTGCTGCGGAACAGAAAAAAGAAAAAAGAATGAAAAGAAATGAAGACAGCCTAAGAGACCTCTGGGACATCATTAAACGCAACAACATTCATATTATAGGGGTCCCAGAAGGAGAAGAGAGAGAGAAAGGACCCGAGAAAATATTTGGAGAGATTATAGTCAAAAACCCCCCTAACATGGGAAAGGAAATAGCCACCCAAGCCCAGGAAGCGCAGAGAGTCCCATACAGGATAAACCCAAGGAGAAACATGCTGAGACACATAGTAATCAAATTGGCAAAAATTAAAGACAAAGAAAAATTATTGAAAGCAGGCAGGGAAAAACAACAAATAACATACAAGGGAACTCCCATAAGGTTAACAGATGATTTCTCAGTAGAAACTCTAGAAGCCAGAAGGGAGTGGCATGATATACTTAAAGTGATGAAAAGGAAGAACCTACAACCAAGATTACTCTACCCGGCAAGGATCTCATTCTGATTCGATGGAGAAATCAAAAGCTTTACAGAAAAGCAAAAGCTGAGAGAATTCAGCACCACCAAACCAGCCCTACAGCAAATGCTAAAGGAACTTCTTGAAGTGGGAAACACAAGAGAAAAAAAGGACCTATAAAAACAAACCCAAAAGAATTAAGAAAATGGTAATAGGAACATACATATTGATAATTACCTTAAACGTGAATGGATTAAATGCTCCAACCAAAAGACACAGGCTTGATGAATGGATACAAAAACAAGACTCATATATATGCTGTCTACAAGAGACCCCCTTCCAACCTAGGGACATGTACAGACTGAAAGTGAGGGGATGGAAAAAGATATTCCATGCAAATGGAAATCAAAAGAAAGCTGGAGTAGCTATACTCATATCAGATAACGTAGACTTTAAAATAAAGAATGTTACAAGAGACAAGGAAGGACACTACATAATGATCCAGGGATCAATCCAAGAAGAAGATATAACAATTATAAATATATATGCACCCAACATAGGAGCACCTCAATACATAAGGCAACTGCTAACAGCTATAAAAGAGGAAATCAACAGTAACACAATAATAGTGGGGGACTTTAACACCTCACTTACACCAATGGACAGATCATCCAAAATGAAAATAAATAAGGAAACACAAGCTTTAAATGACACAATAGACCACATAGATTTAATTGATATTTATAGGACATTCCATCCAAAAACAGCAGATTACACTTTCTTCTCAAGTGCGCATGGAACATTCTCCAGGATAGATTAAATCTTGGGTCACAAATCAAGCCTCAGTAAATTTAAGAAAATTGAAATCATATCAAGCATCTTTTCTGACCACAATGCTATGAGATTAGAAATGAATTATAGGGAAAAAAACGTAAAAAACACAAACACATGGAGGCTAAACAGTATGTTACTATGTAACCAAGAGATGACTGAAGAAATCAAAGAGGAAATCAAAAAATACCTAGAGACAAATGACAATGAAAACACGACGATCCAAAACCTATGGGATGCAGCAAAAGCAGTTCTAAGAGGGAAGTTTATAGCTATACAAGCCTACCTCAAGAAACAAGAAAAATCTCAAATAAACAATCTAACCTTACACCTAAAGGAACTGGAAAAAGAAGAACAAGCAAAATACAAAGTTAGCAGAAGTAAAGAAATCATAAAGATCAGAGCAGAAATAAATGAAATAGAAACAAAGAAAACAATAGCAAAGATCAATAAAACTAAAAGCTTGTTCTCTGAGAAGATAAACAAAATTGATAAACCATTAGCCAGACTCATGAAGAAAAAGAGGGAGAGGACTCACATCAATAAAATTAGAAATGAAAAAGGAGAAGTTACAACAGACACCACAGAAATACAAAGCATCCTAAGAGACTACTACAAGCAACTCTATGCCAATAAAATGGACAACCTGGAAGAAATGGACAAATTCTTAGAAAGGTATATAACCTTCCAAGACTGAACCAGGAAGAAATAGAAAATATGAACAGACCAATCACAAGTCATGAAATTGAAACTGTGATTAAAAATCTTCCAACAAACAAAAGTCCAGGACCAGATGGCTTCACAGGTGAATTCTATCAAACATTTAGAGAGGAGCTAACAGCCATCTTTCTCAAACTCTTCCAAAAAACTGCGGAATAAGGAACACTCCCAAACTCATTCTATGAGGCCACCATCACCCTGATACCAAAACCAGACAAAGATACTACAAAAAAAGAAAATTACAGACCAATATCACTGATGAATATAGATGCAAAAATCCTCAACAAAATACTAGCAAACAGAATCCAACAACACATTAAAAGGATCATACACCATGATCAAGTGGGATTTATCCCAGAGATGCAAGAGTTCTTCAATATACGCAAATCAGTGTGATACACCATATTAACAAATTGAAGAATAAAAACCGTATGATCATCTCAATAGATGAAGAAAAAGAGAGTGGGCATAGAGGGAACCTACTTCAACATAATAAAGGCATATACGACAAACCCACAGCAAACATCATTCTCAAAGGTGAAAAACTGAAAGCATTTACTCTAAGGTCAGGAACGAGACAAGGATGCCCACTCTCACCACTATTATTCAACATAGTTTTGGAAGTCCTAGCCACGGAAATCAGAGAAGAAAAAGAAATAAAAGGAATACAAATTGGAAACAAAGAAGTAAAACTGTCACTGTTTGCAGATGACATGATACTATACATAGAGAATTGTAAAGATGCCACCAGAAAAGTACTCGAGCTAATCAATGAATTTGGTAAAGTTGCAGGATACAAAATTAATGCACAGAAATCTCTTGCATTCCTATATACTAATGATGAAAAATCTGAAAGAGAAATTAAGGAAACACTCCCATTTACCATTGCAACAAAAAGAATAAAATACCTAGGAATAAACCTACCTAGGGAGACAAAAGACCTGCATGCAGAAAACTATAAGACACTGATGAAAGAAATTAAAGATGATACCAACAGATGGAGAGATATACCATGTTCTTGGATTGGAAGAATCAATACTGTGAAAATGACGATACTACCTAAAGCAATCTACAGATATAATGCAATCCCTATCAAATTACCAATGGCATTTTTTAAGGAACTAGAATAAAAAATCTTAAAATTTGTATGGAGACACAAAAGACCCCGAATAGCTAAAGCAGTCTCGAGGGAAAAAACAGAGCTGGAGGAATCAGACTCTCTGACTTCAGACTATACTACAAAGCTACAGTAGTCAAGGCAGTATGGTACTGGCACAAAAACAGAAATGTAGATCAATGGAACAGGACATAAAGCCCAGAGATAAACCCACGCACCTATGGTCAACTAATCTATGACAAAGGAGGCGAGGCTATACAATGGCGAAAAGACAGTCTCTTCAACAAGTGATGCTGGGAAACTGGACAGCTATATGTAAAAGAATGAAATTAGAACACTCCCTAACACCATACACAAAAATAAACTCAAAATGGATTCGAGACCTAAATGTAAGACTGGACACTATAAAACTCTTAGAGGAAAACATAGGAAGAACACTCTTTGACATAAATCATAGCAAGATCTTTTTTGAGCCACCTCCTAGAGTAATGGAAATAAAAACAAAAATAAACAAATGGGACCTAATGAAACTTAAAAGCTTTTGCACAGCAAAGTAAACCATAAAGAAGACGAAAAGACAACCCTCAAAATGGGAGAAAATATTTGCAAATGAATCAAGAGACAAAGGATTAGTCTCCAAAATATATAAACAGCTCACGCAGCTCAATATTAAAAAACACACAACGTAATCCAAAAATAGGCAGAAGACCTAAATAGACATTTCTACAAAGAAGACATACATGTGGCCATGAGGCACATGTAAAGGTGCTCAACATCACTAATTATTAGAGAAATGCAAATCAAAACTGCAGTGAGGTATCACCTCACACCAGTTAGAATGGGCATCATCAGAAAATCTACAAACAACAAATGCTGGAGAGGGTGTGGAGAAAAGGGAACCCTCTTGCACTGTTGGTGGGAATGTAAATTGATACAGCCCACTATGGAGAACAGTATGGAGCTTCCTTAAAAAACTAAAAATAGAACTACCATATGACCCAGCAATCCCACTACTGGGTATATACCCAGAGAAAACCATAATTCAAAAAGACACATGCACACAAGTGTTCATTGCAGCACTATTTACAATAGCCAGGTTCATTGCAACACTATTTACAATAGCCAGGTCATGGAAGCAACCTAAATGCCCATCGACAGACGAATGGATAAAGAAGATGTGGTACATATATACAATGGAATATTACTCAGCCATAAAAAGGAACGAGATTGGGTCATTTGTAGAGACGTGGATGCATCTAGAGACTGTCATACAGAGTGAACGAAGTCAGAAAGAGAAAAAGAAATATCGTATATTAATGCATATATGTGGAATCTAGAAAAATGGTACAGATGAAACGGTTTGCAGGGCAGAAACTGAGACACAGATGTAGAGAAGAAACCTATGGACACCAAGGAGGGAAAGCGGTAGGGGGTGGTGGTGGTGGTGGGATGAATTGGGAGATTGGGATTGACACGTATACACTGATATGTATAAAATGGATGACTAATAAGAACCTGCTGTATAAAAAATTAAATAAAATGAAAATTAAAAATTAAAGAAAAAGAAAAGAAAAATAAAGGGGCAAGGAGGAAAATCCAGGTATTAGAATGACCATCAGGGCAGCTGAATTAGGTGTAAGGAGGGTGGTGAGAAAAAAAAAGGAATCAAAGGTGGACATTTATGTTTTCCTGTTGCTAATATAAAGAGGACTATGGGACATGTAAGTTGAGTCCTGTCTTGGAAAGTTAAATTTAAAATGCTGATTAGACATTCAACTATATATGTCCAGAAGGTAGGTAGATATCCAAATATGGAGTTCAGAGTTAGAGATGTAATTATGGTAGTCATAAAAATAGGGCATACAGATGGTATTTAAAGCCAAAAAACTAGGTGAGTTCAGCTAGAGTGTGTGTGTAGACAGAGAAGAGGACAGGGCCCAGGCCACTCCAACATTTAGAGGTGGAAGAGAGGAGAAAGAACCAGTTAAAAGATACTAAATAGCTAGTAAGAAAAATCAGGAAAAGAGGAGAACGTGTTCTAAGATGGAGGGGGAAGTGAATTATATTTAGTCTTTCTAAGAAATACGTAAGATAGAAAGAAGAAATACGTAAGATAGAAAAGTAACTATTACATGTGTCAAGATATAGGAAATTGATAACCATGAGAAGTGCTGTTTTGGGGGAGGGTGGGAACAGGACCTTCTTGAACTGGGTTGAAGTGGGTTAAAGAGAGAATGAAGAAGTAGAGGAAATATTACAGACATGTCTAGGAGAGATATTCCCATGGACATTTAACCTTCAAGCTGTAAAAAAAAAAAAAAAAAGAAACTGAACATAAGAAAATAACATTCACTTAAAAGAACATTTTAACTTTATTAAAACATTCTATTAGTATGTATATGTTTCCTACTTTTCAAGTAGCATGTGTCCTATATGATAGTAGGTGTGAAGTGGTTTAACAAAGCGTTCTTTCCTGGAGTCAAGAGAGCACCAGAGGGCTGGGGGTTCCTGGCAAAGCAATCAATTGCCTGAAACAATATGCAAACTTTTGTATATGCACACATATTGTGGGGAGGAGGGGAAGACATAGCTTTAGTCGAATTCTCAAAGATCAACTGGGTTAAACAGTAATGAGCTTCTGCCGTGATGAGGAAGGCAGGACTATAATTCAATGGAATTCCATAGGCGTGTTATCCCATGCACAATTTTGTCCAATGGAGAAAAGGCAGTTTTTTAGCTTGGATGCCAAACAAGTGCTTTGTTCCCATAAACTAAAAAATCTAGCTCATTCTCACACGGGGCAGAGCTCAGCATACACACTGTTCTCAGAAGAGAGGCTGACCAAGAAACATCACAACATGGCAGAGCCATCACCAGCATGACAGGTTAAGCAGGCTCATAGTTTTGACTCCCCCAGTGAAGGAAGTAAAGAACAAAACAGAACTCTAGTAACACTGGAGATGGATCTTTGAACAAGTGCAAAAGCAAAGGATGAGCGTTTTCTGTACGTAGATAGTGAACTTATACAAGAATGTGATGTCCTAGCACAGATCAGCACAGGATGAGAACACTGGCGCATACAGAGAAGAATCAGCACAACTTGGACAATGAAAGAAGCATTCTCCTAACCAGTTTCTTAGTGAGGAGAAGCAGGAAGTTTACCTGTAAGAACCCCAACATGCATGCCTGAGTCGGTATATTTTATTATACTCTACTTTATTGTAATATACCTACATATCTATGTAATAAGAAGGATACAGTTCTGGGAATTCCCTGGTGGCGCAGTGGTTAAGAATCCACCTGCCAATGCAGGGGACGTGGGTTCGATCCTTGGTCCGGAAGATCCCACATGCCATGGAACAACTAAGCCCATGAGCCACAACTACTGAGCCTGCGTGCCACAACTACTGAAGCCCACGTGCTCTAGCGCCCTGTGCCGCAACTACTGAAGCCCGCTTGCCTAGAGCCTGTGCTCTGCAACAAGAGAAGCCACCGCAATGAGAAGCCCGTGCACCGCAACAAAGAGTAGCCCCGGCTCACCGCAATTAGAGAAAGCCCGCGCACAGCAACCAAGACCCAGTGCAGCCGAAAAAAAGGATATAGTTCTTATTCTGTACCATGAACTCGATCATTCTCCCCATATCTTTTTATTAAACACTTGAGTTTTAAAATTCAAAAAGTTATTGCTAGAGTTAGGACTTATAAATAGGGTATGCCTAACCTGATTATTATTGACAACATTTTTGTATGCAGAGTGGGAAAAAGAGGTAACAGTTACACCTTACAGAAACCTTCCTTAGCCAGGCATATTTCTGCCTGAGTGTGCTATTCACTACAAATAAGTGCTACTAATGCACGTGTGTGCGCACACACATGCATATACATTATTCATTAGGTATTTAATTGTCATTTGATTTTGAGCTCTTATTGATTTTATCAGATTTAATCGTTCAGAATAGGTATTTCAATTAGTTGTTTCATCTCTGTCTTTCCTAATAGACAATGAGTCTCTGTAGAGTAGGGAAAGTTTTCTGCTTCTAACTTTGAACATAATAGGTCTCAATAATTGTTTGCTAGATGAATGGGAATTAAGCATAATGGCTGTTTGGCTGAATTTAGAGTATGTATTTTTTAATCCTAGTGAGTTTGCAAACTCAAGGACTTTCCAGTTGTGTTTCTTCTTTAGGTAAGACTAGAAAAATAATGAAAACATAACTCTTTGAATAATTTATAGTAAAATCTTCACCAAGTAAGTTTTTTTTTTTTTTTTTTTTTTTAATGGAAACTGCATGTAGGTGAGGCATGTTATTCAGAAATGACCTATTGTTTAAAGGATTCTGAAATACAGTTTGAGCTCCTTTGGAAAACTGCGCTCCATATTGGAAAATGGCAAAAGGAGAGGTTTTTGGTGACAACTGTTGATGGAAATTTTTTTTTTATGTTTACACTTTTATTCACTGAATAATGTTGTTTCTAACAGCATTAACAAATTTACTTCTTTGCTTTATCCTACAACACAGGATTTTCAAACATTAAAAGTGTGATGGAAATTTTTTAAAAAATTTTATTCACACTGCAGACTCACTTTGTCAGATGGTACTCCAAATCAATCATTAAATAAATGTAGGGTATTCACTAGAAAATACCCAGGAATAAGTTTAACAGGAAATGTGCAGTGCGTTATGAATAAATTTATAAAATTATGCTGAGGGACAAAGCTAAAATAAAATGAGAAGCAGATCTTGAATAGGAAACTCTAATATTTAAAGTTGTAAATTCTCTTAAAATTAAATACCTATAATGTAATCTTAGAGAAATTTTTCAATATAATTTTGCAAGAGGTAACTTGAAAAAATGATTCTAAATTTCATTTGGCAGAATAAACAGTTGAATTAACAGGAGATTTCTAAAAAATAAAAAATGTAATCAGAAGTCATATACCCTTCAAATATTAAAATTTTAATTTAATATAAAAATTACAGTGATAAACATCACATGCCTGTTGTAAAAGTCCACCGAAAGATGAGTTGAATAGAAAAGAGCATAGAAAGAGTGAAATATATGAGAATTTACTTTGTGATAAAGGTGGCATTACAAATCAGACTTCTGGGTATTTTTTTTTTAATTAATTTTTATTGGAGTATAGTTGTTCACAGTGTTGTGTTAGCTTCTTTTGCACAGCAAAATGAATCAGCCATACATATACATATATCCCCTCCCTTTTGGATTTCCCTCCCATTTAGGATACCACAGTGCATTAAGCAGAGTTCCCTGTGCTATACAGCAGGGGTCCCCAACCCCCAGGCCTCAGACCGATACCAAGTCCGTGGCCTATTAGGAACCAGGCCGCACAGCAGGAGGTGAGCGGTGGGCGAGCAAGTGAAGCTTCATCTGCTGCTCCCCATCGCTCCCCATTGCTCACATTACCGCCTGAACCATCCCCCCACTTCCATGGAAAAACTGTCTTCCACAAAATCAGTCCCTGGTGCCAAAAAGGTTGGGGACCACTGCTATTCAGTATGGTCCCATCAGTTGTCTATTTTATACACAGTATCAATAGTGTATATGTGTCAATCCCAATCTCCCAATTCCTCCCACCCCACCCCTTTCCCCCTTGGTATCCATACATTTGTTCTCTACATCTGTGTACAAATCAGACTTTTGGATAAACGACTTTAGAAGAACTGGCCTCCGTTCCCCACTCCCCCCAGAAAATTTTTAGATGGGTCGAACTCAAAGTCCAATAGTACAGTTTAAGTGATAATTCTGGTAAGATTGGAGTTAAAAACAAAAACAAAAAAAAAACCCAACTTTTGGTATGTGACACAAAACCTGAAGCTGTAAAATGTCTTATGGATATGAGATGCTTCTTCATGGCAAAATAATGGACAAAACTGAAAAACAGATGACAATTTGAGAAAAGGTACTGGGAACATATACGACTAAAAATTAATATTCAGAGAGCTTCAAAAAATCTGTTTAAAAAAAACCACAACACTAACAGAAAAGTGATCAAGGATAGTTTTAGCAGTTCTCAGATGACGAAAGACAAATGGTCAAAAAAACATGACACCAAACCTCACTAATGATCAAAGAAATGCACATTAAAACTACATGTGTGTAAATATTTGCACATCAGACTGATAATATCCTATACTGAGATAGATATTTTAAACACTCTTGGTTGGAATATTAATTGGTACAGTCTCTTAGAAGAGGGGAGATGTGAAAAGACCAAAATTTTAAATGTATCTGTCCTTTGACCCAGTAACTCCATTTTCTATTTTAGGAATAGAGCCTAAAAAGTACTTGCACAAGTGGACATATATGAAATGTTATTTGCTTTGTTACTGTTGAAAAGCTGAGTTGTCCATCAACTGGGGACTAGCTAAAAAATTACGGTACATATTAATAACAGCTAACAGTTGTCAAGTGCTTATTGTTCTAAGCATTTTACCATATATTTAGTAATTTAATCCTTCCAACAATATTATAAAGTAGGTACTGTTATCATTACAGTTTAAAAGTGAGCAGAGTATGGTTGATAAATCCATACAAAAGAACACTGTGTGACTATGAAATAAAATGACATATCTATATTCATTGGAAAGAGCACCTAGATTTTTCTTGGCTGAGAGAAGCAGGTTATAGAATAGCATGATAGTATAATTATATTTATATTAAATTCTATAAATTCATGCATTTACATTCAAAAGAGAGGTGTCTAAAGGAAGGGTTAATAGTGGTTTTTTTCCTAGATGGTGAGATGTTGAATTATTTAAAACTTTCTATTCTTGAACTTTTTCAAAAAAAAGTTCTTAAAATAAAGTATTTTGACCATTTTAGAAACCTCACATAAGTGGAATCATGTGGTATCTGTCCTTCTGTATCTGGCTTATTTCAATTAGCATAATGTCTTCAGGGTTTATCCATGTTGCTGCATATTGCAGGATTTCCTTCTTTTTTAAGGCTGAATAATATTCTATTGTATACATATACACAACATTTTCTTTATCCATTCCTCTATTGATGAACATTTAGGTTGTTTCCACATTTTGGCTATTGTGAATAGCTATCATCAGGATGATAATATCTCTTTGAAATCTTGACTTCAGTTCTTTTGGATAATACCCAGAATTGGGATTGCTGGATCAACTTTATGAAGTATGTAAAATAGTCAAACTCATAGAATGAGAGAGTAGAATGGTAGTTGCCAGGGGCTAGGGGTGGGGGAAATGGGAAATCGCTAACAAACAGGCATAAAGTTTCAATTATGCAGGATAAATAAGTTATAGAGATCTGCTGTACAACAGTGTGCCTATAGTTTACAATTCTGTTGTACACTTAAAATTTATTAAAAGGGTAGATCTCATGTAAGATGTTCTTACAACAATAAAACCAAATTTTTAAAAAATGAAGTATTTTTCATTTGGGGAAATGTGGAGTTAATAAAACTTTTTCTAAGTTCCAGTTGGTCTTCCTATTTAAAAAGTCCTGTATATTTCCCCTCTTTTTAATCCTGTCTATTCTGGCCTAAAAATTGAATTATTAGCCCTTTACCCTTATTTACCTTTATTATCCCAAGTTCCCCTGAATGCTGGGATGAAACAGAGTTCTTAGAATTGCCTGTCAACATGCTACCGACTTAATGCATCTTTATATAAAAATATGGTACTTGGCCATTTGGTAATAGTTGCTAGTTAAGGTGTTGAGCAGAAGTTATCAAAGCACTCAAAGAAGAACTCCAAAGCTCTTTGTTCAAATGTGCTGCCACTGGGAAAAATAAAGACTAAACTGAGATGACTAGAAGGAGGTATGTGCCACTAAAGAAAATAGCATGGTGAAATGGGAGGGGAATATTGGATTGGATGGCAAGAAACCAAGTTCTAGTCCTGGCTCTACCATAGCCCAATACTGTAATTCTGGGCATGTCATGTAATCTCTCTGAACCTGTTTCCTCATGTAAGGAATGAAAGGGGAGACCAGATCCTTCGTTTTCAAACTTAGATCACCAGTATTCTGGGGCTTCTCTGGATGTGCTTCGGGGGCCACCATGGAAGTTGGAGAGCCCTGAGGCAAGAGGGCTGGATCCTGGTCTCCCACCCTACTTTAACCAAAACAACTCTATTTTTATTTATTTCATATAATGGGATTTCACAGAAGATTTTGATTGAATAAAGGGTTCCAATGCTTAAAAACAAAAAGGAGAGAGAAAAGTTTGAAAACCACAAACTAAGCTGATGTCTGAGGTTCCTTATAGCTTTAAGTTCCTGTTTTGAAATTAATCTATGCCTCAGAATGTATGTGAGTAAGCAGTGAAAATGCAGTTTGCCCTGAAGAGAATTTCCAAGTCACTGAAAATCAATCATGAAGAGTCTCTGTTGCTAACATGTGGCAAGTTGATTTTTTTTTTTTTTTTTTTTTTTGCTTCCCTCGGGTCAATTTACCATCTGCCTCATCTTCATTAAAACATTAATTTCAGCTTAATCCCCTTTTTTCCTCTCTGTTGGTAAAAGGACCTGGCTCACTTTGAAATGAAACAGAGTGAAGCTATGCTTTCATATGCAGGGTGGTTTCCATTTGATTATTATGGAACTCTAGAATACTAAAATGAATAAAGTAATTTAGTTCTTTTCTGAGACTCAAGGTCTAAAAGCTATTCAAATAAAATGTACTAAAATTAATTAAATGTATTGAGTATTTACCATACGCAAGGGACAGTGCAAGGTTGTCTGGGGATATAAATGTGGAACTCTGCTCTCAGGGAAGTCTGTAATCTATAGTAAGAGAGGACATCAGGTCTATGTGAGTTCAAAGGACAGACTTGTCTCATCAGGCTTAAGGGAGGTCAGGAAAAGCTTCAAGAGTCTCAAAGGGTGGGCAGGATTTTGATAGGCATAAGTATAAGAAAAGGGTATTTCTGGTGAAGAGAATGCTAAACTAGTAGGTCTGGATCTAATTCAATAAGCAACAGGGCAGTTGGGAAATACGTATGCTCTATGAAGATTAAACTGGTATCAGAATATACTGTAAATAGAAGAAGGCAGAGACTAAAAGTTGGGACAGCAACTGGGATGCTAGATGCTCCAATGGCCCAGATAAAAAGGTGATGGAATGAGATAATGGCAGTGAAAACAGCAAAGAAGCGACTGATGGAGCGACACCTTGAGCAGACTCCCAAGAATTTAGAGAATGTCTACGAGAAGTACACAGTAGAACAGGTAGGAAGCTGTTACAAGAGTCAAGGAAGAAGACAACAGTAGCTTGGGCTAAAGTTGGAGAGTAGAGGAAGTACATATATATTTGAAAACTATTTAGAAGACTAACAGGGTTTAAGTAATAGATTGGACATGGAGGTGATGTTCACTAGATAGGAAATAATAGATGGAGATAACTCATGGGTTCAGTGGGGCCATGAGTTCCATTTTGCATATTTTGATGCTGAGGAGTCTGAGACATCCAAAAGGAGCTAGGGTAATGGGAAAAAGAGAATTCTCTATTTGATATAGTTTTGAGGATGTGATATTCTCAGAAGGAATTTTGATTTCAATGAATGCAAAGAACTGTAAGAATTGATGGGTGAAAAGTTAAAGGATATATGGGAATTTTCACAAAAGAATGGGTACACAATGGGATCTGCAGATGTGTCTGGAGAGGTTGCACAACTTAGATAATCTGATTATGATCTGCTGATAGAAAAAGAAATTTATACTTAATATGAAAAAACAAGGAATATGACTACATCTTTTTCTGGATTTTGTTTGTGTACTAGTTTAATGAATGAGTGAGTTATGTCTCCTATGAGATTTTTGACCAATGGAATTTTCTTTCCATCACATGATTGAATGTTTAGAACTCTCTGTTCATGTTCTATTTAGTTCAAGTGGTTGTATGTTGGTTCCTTGGCGTCATTGTCAATAATAAAATTCAACAAAACAAACCCCTAAGTATGGCTTTGTTTTTCTCTTTTTAAACATATCTGATTCTCAACCCAAACCAAGATCCAATTTTTTCTTCTCATGTGGGAGACAAGTATAAGTGACTGACCACCATTAAAATTACTTTACTCACTAGACCCCACTGCCCTTTTGCTAACCTATCTCTCTGCTCAGCCTCTTAAATTCTAGCCCTTCTCTGTTACCAACTGTCACCTACTTGATATAAACCTCTGCGCCTTTATCAACTTCCTGCTATACTCTCATTCCTTCCTATTTTTAACAAGTAACCCAAGTGATTTTTGAGCTTAGGTAAATTTGAGAAAATCTGTACGGAGTCTCTTCAGGGACCACCTTGAGGATGCAGGAGAAAAGCAGGCTGAGCCATATTCCCTTCAGCTGCTTCACTCAGACTAGGTCTGTGCTTACTCTTTTTATAAGAGGCTCTACATAAGTTTCCATCTGAAGCAAAGATCCTATTGCTAAAAACACCTGAAAATTACAGTCATGGATCCATTGCAACCTCTGACCTTCCTAGTCTCCCCATCCATTCCCACTTCAGCAATATACTCACAACCAGTCTAGAGTCCCTCAGCCACTTGATGATCAAGAATTTGACTTTAATGAGGGCCGAATATGTGATAAGCTCTATTTTATGTGTTAAATACACAGCATTGAACAAAACAGACAGATTCCTTGCCTTCATCTTACTTTCTAGTGGGAGATATAAATAATAAAATAAACAAGTGCAATTTTTTAGAATATTAGAAAATGAGGAGTGCTATGGAGAAAAATAAAGCTTAAAATGGGGAATAGGGAATTCCACAGAAAGGGTGTGTGTGTGTGTGTGTGTGTGGTGTGTGTATGCACGTGTGTGCACAATTTTAAATAGGGAAGAAGGAAAGTCTCATGAGAAGAGAACCATTAAGTGAAGACCTAAAGGAGGCAAGAGAATGAGCAATGTGGATATCTGGAAGAAAAACATTTCCTGGCATAGAAAATCACAGTAATGTTTGATTAGCATTAGTAGTAAAAAATGTAGGAACTCCTTTATCAAGCTAATTTTCTGCCCTTGGAGCCACCCTTTCCCTTGCTATTATTACAGTGAATGCCATTTGCTTTAACTAGAATCACCACTTAGACTCTGGTATTCAATCCACCAAGAACATTCATTACTGACATTATCTCAGGTTTCTCTCTACAGCTGAAGAGACTGACAGCCAAAGAGGGCATACGACTTGCCTGAAGTCACAGTGCTAACTAGGAGTAAGCTAGAACTAGGGGTCAGGTCTTTCAAATTCCAGCCTCAAGTTCTTTCAGTTGAAAAGATCTTTAATATGTGGATCAGAAATCTAATTGATTACATTTCTTATATAAATGTTTCCTTAGTGAATATATACTCATATAAGAATAACATGGGCAATATCCTTAGTAATAAATTTTCTTTCTTCGAATACCACTTGTGAGTTCCCACATGGGAGTTCCCACTTTCACATGTTGCAATAAGGAGAAAAGATGAAGAAATAAAGGAAGAGAAGGGAAGTGAAATGAGGGGAAAAAAATGAATGAAAAGTAACATGTGATCCAATCAGCTCTCAACCCCAAATCTTCCTAAACCCTAGTTCTTTCCAGCAAATTGCAAAAACACTTTCAATTTCCACCAATTCTGAAATGGAGCAATATACATATATCTAAAAATTGAAAATTTTATTTTCCTTAATGCCATTTGCAGCAACATGGATGGACCTAGAGATTATCATACTAAGTGAAGTAAGTCAGAAAGAGAAAGACAAATATATAATATCACTTACATGTGGAATCTAAATATGAGAGAAATGAACTTATTTACAAAACAGAAACAGACTTACAGACACAGAAAACAAACTTTTCTATGGTATGGGGGGTATCAAAGGGGAAAGAGGGTGGGGGAAGAATAAAATAGGAGTTTGGGATTAGCAGATACAAACTACTATATACAAAATAGATAAACAGCAAGGTCCTACTGTATAGCACAGGGAACTATCAATACATTCAATATCCTGTAATAAACCATAATGGAAAAGAATATGAAAAAATATGTATATATATAAAACTGAATCACTTTGCTATACACCAGAAACTAACACATTGTAAATCAACTATACGTCAATTAAAAAAAATAATAAATAATTTAATTTTCTTATCCTCTATGGAGCTATTTTATTAACAAATAAAGGAAGCACCCATAATTGTCATCAATTAATGGAATCCCAACCAGATACATTGCGATAGATTGATGTTTACTTCTATAATATGATACCTCATCAAAATTCTGTTTCACATTCCACCTGGTCATTCCATCCAGTGCCGTTTAGACACACTGCTTTCCTTTCTCATCTTATTTGGTAATGTGATCTCCATTTCCTCTACTATTTAATCTTCCCTGAGAAGCACTGCTGTTTCTGACATCTGTTGCCTTCCCATCCACCTCTGTGAACTCTGAGATAAAGACAAAGTTTCAAGAAATGTAAAGCTCATCTGTCAACTTACTTCCCCGGCCACCTGTCAGAGGCCTCACTGCCACTCCCATGTGCACTCTTAACTCTACATGGACTTGAAGCATTTTTTGTTGAGCTCTCTTTGGAGAGTTGTCCTCATTCTCCATTTTTAAATTAAGTTTTTGTATATTGTATTTATTCACAATGTATCTGATCACTCCCCACTGTAATCATTTTGCATACAGCTCCCATGCCATTGTTTCTGCTGCATCAAAAGCCTGATATTTCAAGAAACTTCTACCTAGTTCTAAAACTCAATGGCTCAACTTGAGGGTTTAACCTATAATCTGGGTGTTTGAAGAGATACCACAGCTGCTACAGCTGCCAAGATGGGTATGGAAGCAAACAACCCTTTCTCATCAATGACCTCATCATATTTGTTCACGCCCTTAAAATATTTAAGCTGGATTAGTGCAATGAATTCTGGGTTTAGGGCTGTCGTTAAAGACCACCTGGGAGATTTAGTTAGTTTGCCTACTTTAGGATCCTGGTCAGATGAGCCAGGTTTCACTTCCGTCATACATTTAATTTGCAATCTAGAAAAAGTTGACTTTATACTGAGTTTCTTGAAAAATTTTCCTGCTTATGTCTCAGGGTTTTCTATTTTGAGAGTAAAATTAAGACATAGGTTTCCTACGTAAAATGCACCTTTCTCCCCTCCACCTTCACCCCCCAGGAAAACAACAACAACAAACTATCTGAACAGCTTCCTCTTTGCCAGGGAAGACAGGTCTAAATCAAGGAGCTACAGGTTGGTTTTCCCTGGCTACAGGGAAGGCATGGAAAAGTGCTCTCCATTATAAACTCTTCCACATCTTCTCCCCCATTTCCATCTCCCTCTTACCTCTCTTGGATTGAGACCTTTGGGTTCTAACAAGTCGTCACTGTGACAACTTCTCTGCCTGACTTCCCTCTGCCTTCACCCACAGTTCACCAGGCTCATCACCTTCATACACACATAGATGCACACAGTCCCTTACATCTATTTACACTCTCTCTTAGTTCTAGAAACAGTAGTCGCTCTCTTCTCTGTATAGTTAGATTATCACTTACTTTTTTGTATTATGCTTCATTGTTTATAGTCTATTTTGCATATTACAATTCTTGAAGGTTTTAATTTTTACATTTTCAAATATAGTGCCTAGCACATTGTGTAAACTCAGAGCAAGTTTCTATTTTTTTTAACATGTTTATTGGAGTGTAATTTCTTTACACTGTTGTTGTGTTAGTTTCTGCTGTATAACAAAGTGAATCAGCTATACGTATACTTATATCCCCATATCCCCTCCCTCTTGCATCTCCCTCCCACCCTCCCTATCCCACCCCTCTAGGTGGACACAAAACACAGAGCTGATCTTCCTGTGCTATGCGGCTGCTTCCCACTAGCCAGCTATTTTACATTTGGTAGTGTATATATGTCCATGCCACTCTCTCACTTCATCCCAGCTTACCCTTCCCCCTCCCCATGTCCTTAAGTCCATTCTCTACATCTGTGTCTTTATTCCTGTCCTGCCCCTAGGTTCTTCAGAACCATATATTTTTTTAGATTCCATATATATGTGTTAGCATACGGTATTTGTTTTTCTCTTTCTGACTTACTTCACTCTCTATGACAGATTCTAGGTCCATCCACCTCACTACAAATAACTCAATTTCATTTCTTTTTATGGCTGAGTAATATTCTATTGTATATATGTGCCACATCTTCTTTATCTGTTCATCTGTCAACAGACACTTAGGTTGCTTCCATGTCCTGGCTATTGTAAATAGTGCTGCAATGAACATTGTGGTACATGACTCTTTTTGATTTATGGTTATCTCAGGGTATATGCCCAGTAGTGGGATTGCTGGGTCATATGGTAGTTCTATTTTTAGTTTTTTAAGACACCTCCATACTGTTCTCCATAGTGGCTGTATCAATTACATTCCTACCAACAGTGTAGGAGGGTTCCCTTTTCTCCACACCCTCTTCAGCATTTATTGTTTGTAGATTTTTTGATGATGGCCATTCTGACCGGTGTGAGGTGATACCTCATTGTAGTTTTGATCTGCATTTCTCTAACGATTAGTGATGTTGAGCATCCTTTCATGTGTTTGTTGGCAATCTGTATATCTTCTTTGGAGAAATGTCTATTTAGGTCTTCTGCCCATTTTTGGATTGGGTTGTTTGTTTTGTTGATATTGAGCTGCATGATCTGCTTGTATATTTTGGAGATTAATCCTTTGTCAGTTGCTTCGTTTGCAAATATTTTCTTCCATTCTGAGGGTTGTCAGAGCAAGTTTGTTGTAATAATTAATTTGATTTGTTTAAACCTAGATAATACATGCATGTGCTAACAGTTCAAAAAGTTCTGGAGAGCATGTGATGAGAAGCAAGTCTCCCACTCCATCCCTCTCCACTTCAAAGGGAAATTTCTTTGAATTTCTATCTAAATCATCTGGTCCATAACCCTATATAATAAGCATATACTTTTATTTCTTGATTTAATCATTTTACACCCGAGCTACTGACTCTGCCTATTAAAGAGGAGTTTTTAGCTCACTCACAATTCCCCTTCCAGTTCTCCTCCCAACAGTTGGTAATTATACAAAAGTTCATAATTCCATATCTGAAGTTCTTGGAACCACATATGTTTCAGAATTCAGATTTTTTCAGAATTTACAAAGGTAATATTGTGTGTATATATATCATATGCAGCAAAACCCACACTAAGTGTTTCCACAGTAAAATATATGAACAGTCACATTAAGTGGGATATATAAAGATTATAAATAGCTTCACATTAGGTGCAAATCAGGTTTTTCCAACAAAAATTTGTCAAAATTTATCTTCTTTAGCTTGTGACAATGAACCCACAAGTTGCATTAATTGCCCAGTCCTCTTTACACTTACTCAGATTAATTTTAATCTTACTAGAGTAACAAAATGCATAGTTCTCTCACGTTAAAAAAAAATTTCTTCATGCACTTAATCCAAACCCAAACCATCCAATTAATTAGTTTCTATCAGTTTCAATATTTAATTATGATTCAGCTACACAGCTATTAGTAATTGCTTCTCTTAAGTAAGAGGCTGACTCAATATGCTACTGTCCTTTTACTCTCTTACATCATTGCTGACCACAGTATCTCTCTGTAATGATATGCCACGGTGATTATGTCTATAGAATAAAAAGAAATTTTACAAGTTAAAGGATACCTCTGATGCCTTCAAACATGCAGGAACCATTTCAATTAGCAGATGACCAGATGTTATCATTATAGTCCATAGTCTCTTTCAGTAATATTAAAAATACTCTAGAAATTTTCCCTACCCAATTATCTAAAATATTCTGAAATCATGTATGTATGTATGTATGTATGTATGTATGTATGTATATATATATATTATATATATATGATTTGTCTCCTCTTTTCCAAGGGGAAGTCAACTACAGAATAAGGTTTGGTTGTTAGGTTGTGGGGATAAAAGCACAGGGAAAATAGAACATTGCCTGACATATAGTATATTCTAAAATGAGTTGAATTTTCAGAGACAAAATTAGTCAGGAGAAGGAGAAGAAAAAAGAAAGAACGAAAACAAAATAAACAAGTGATGTAATCAGAGGCAGTGAGAAGAAGAAAATAAAGTGTGAAGCCAAAATTCAACAAGGCAACACATCTCTAAAGGAAAAGAGGCCTCCAGCACACTTAAAGTTTTGTCCTATTGAATCTTCACTCACTTCTACACCAAAAGAGCCACCAGGAGATTTCAAATGTCTCAGAGGGTAAAGGACTGAGCATAGTTGGTTGACAGGCCCTAACCACACCTAACACATGGCTTCCCAACCACCGTATTGGCTTTGGACTTCTGAAAGTAGCCCCTTAGCACTGCTGCTCCTGTAAGAAAGGGTGGCAGCAGCAAATAGAGAGTCAGAGAAAGCACTCAAGCTTAGAAAGAAGTTTCTGCCTCTCCACATTTCGGGGAATAGTGGTGATGTTATAAGGATGGGTGTAAGAAGACAAGTAAAGTCAGACTGTCTATAAGTATCACTGTATGGGTGACACTGCTTGTAGGCTGTAATTCTAATCAGAACATTTCTTTTTTTCTAGGAAGGATTCCATTTCCATTGGAACAAATAATCATAGATGTGTCACCTCAATTAATAAAGTAATATTCTTGTGAAGTTTGAAAAGGATATGGTGAAAAAACAATAAACTATGATTTTCTAACAGTGAAATGAAATTTTAATGTCATGTTAAGAATCCATTGTTATGGAAAATATCTAGGTACATATCTAATTACAGAGGGAAAATATTTAAGTGAAAAACTTGACTTACTTTGGACTTGAAATCTGAGCATAAACCAAGTTCACAGACATATTCAATAACTGCTTTGTGTGGTTGGAGCGTGAGATTAAAAAAAGAAAAATACACACAAATATGTGTGTGTGTACATATATATATTGTTTCCCTTATTTCTTCTCTAAAGAAACTTTGGTGATCATAGAGGTGAAAAGGATGTTACATTTGCCCAAGGAGTTAAACCCCATTTATAAGAAAGAAACATTTGACAGGAATTAATAATTTTTCTCTAATTTGGCTTAGTGTGTCTATGAGTCATTTTAACCTTTTGAACTTGGAGACCAACAAGATAAATTTGCGGCTTCACATGTAATCTGATGAGTTGAAGCCTTTTGGCTGATCATGACTAAAACATCCATTACCAATGAAGAAGCCAGGTTTTTGCCTTGCTTTTTAGAATTGGGGTGGGGAGAAGATTGGGATTTTTCAGGAATAAGCAGATCAATGTCCCGGGTAAATACGCCAGATAATCATTGCTATGGGAGAACATGTCTGAGATAAAACACTGATAAGGGCATCAAACTACTTTAAATTTTATCATGGAGTTGACTCTAAAATCTCTAAAAAACATTTTTAGGGCCAAATTGCATAAGATATACATGAATCTTCCAAGGGAATTATGCCTTTGAATGGAGAAGCCATTCTGGAATGATTTCCCAATATACTTAAGAGACTATATTTGGATGAGATCTAGAATTCTGAATCTTATTATACAACTAACTGGCTAAATTTCTTGATTTTATTCAGGTCCTCCTATGATTCTTTGATTTCTTTGACAGAGAGCTTGAAAAGTATATTTATATCTGCAATTTTGTATAGATGTGGCTCTTGCCCCTTCCTTCATTTCTGTAGTATTAAGTGCAAATTACCAATTGAATTATCAGGTATTTTAGAAAAAAATGGCTCAAGGTTTTATAACTCTTCACGATTTATAAGAGCCAATGCTGTTCAAAACTGGAATTAAGTCATAGGAGTAACAATTCTCACAGTGGTTTTATGGTTAGGTTTCCGATGAGCCAGTCACCCTGGCTCTGTTTCACAAACAGTCATAAGGATTAACTCCTAGTTTCCATTAAGAAAAGATAACCAACTATTAAGCCCAACTAGTAGATATGTACAGTTTGAAGGGGAAATTTTCAGTTTTATCCTTCTTAAAATGTTATATTATTTTAGCTATTATTCCATCCCATTTGGTTTTATTTAGTTCATTCGTTAATCTTTCAAATTTTTCTCACTGCCTCATTTTAATTTCCTTGGATAAGCAGAGTGAACGTTTTTTCCCAGCTGTATATATGACACTCTTATAATCGTCACTAAATCAGCAAACCAATACAGTTATTTGTGCTTATAATACATATTACATACTCTAAATACTTCTGTGGCAGACAGTACAAGAATTACCTCTGCAAATAAATACTTTGGAAGAACTCTAGAATCCATCATATATATATATTATATGTATAATATTTCCATATATATATATATATATATATATATATACACACACACACGCACATATATATATATTTTTTTGGCCACGCAACTTGCGGGATCTTAGTTCCATGACCAGGGATTGAACCTGATACCTCGGCACTGAAAAGTCCAGAGTCCTAACCACTGGACTGCCAGGGAATTCCCTGCTCTGGTAAACTTAAGTGTCCCTGATTTTTAACTTTTGGGTTGCTTCTTAATCTAAAACACACATACTTAATAAAGACTGGAGCTTGAAAACTTCCCTAAGTCTATGTCTTCCCCTTTGGGTTCATGTACATTCAGAAATCATTCTATCTCCCAGTAAGTGTGATTTATTTGATGCACGTAGAGATCTGCGCATGTAGACACAGGGACAAATGAACAAACTACTGTAACCAAGAATTTAAGTTTGCACTTCAAAGAAAAGTTACCAGATGCCAACATTTCCAGAGAGCATTGTTATTTAACATGTTCTAAAAGCTAACAGGATTCAAGCTGCTATTCAAAACTGTGGTAGAAATGGTCCCTGCCCAATTAGCTTGGAAATAATTACACTAAAAGAGTCTACTCATATTAACCAGTTACCAGACACATAGGATCAATCTTAAATGTGCTTGTTACTTGATATCTGCTGAGTAGCTACATTTGAAACATAAAAATATTTGTATATTGTTTATGAAATTGGTATCAGTTTCTTAATAGTATTTAATTCCTCTCAACATAGGTGAATCTTTATTAGGTAGGAACTGACTACTCAGGCACCTTATGCCATAGATCTCCTTTTTGCATTTTTGTCTATTTGGTCCTTTTTCTGATTAATATGCCCTCCACTGGAAGCTGGAAACAGAAAAGAAGACTAATTTGAAAATGTACTGATTTCAGGTATTCTTTCATTTTCTCTTTTATACTACTGAAAAGAATGGCTGATTTTCAATAAATAATAAGTTCTAATTAACTCAGCAATCTCTCTACATCTACACTGTTATGCATTTACTTTAAAATTTACATTCCAGCAGGTTCCCGGCCATTTTTCATATCCGCAGGATATTAACTATAGTATACAATATTTAAAGTGCTATAAGATCCTGAAATGCTTCTGACTCATCACAAACACATTCATTTATGTCCAGTGCAGCTTTAGTGGTAAAGTATATTTATCATATTCCAATTCTTTGTGTTGCGTGTGTGTGTGTGTACACATATATGTCTGTATATGTATATAAACATTGCTTTGTTAATGACAATAGTTAAATAACTAGAACAATATTTTATCCAACCAGGACAACTTCTAAGTTTTCTTTTTCTCCATAGGAATTATAATGGGATACAATGAAATTTTGAAATCAATTTCCCAACTATTTAGACATAAATTACAAGTTCAAATGAAGGTGAGCAAAAAAGCTTTGCGTTAGCTGTAATTTAGAATAGTGAGAAGATATAGTAAGCATCTAATAGATTTTTGTTTTTAAATGACATTTTTAGCAGTTAACACATTATGAAGGAAAGATCCAGCATCCAGAAAAAGTTTCTACCTGAAAAAATAAATTAGGTTTGCTTTACAACAACAACTCTGGTCATGCCAAACAACGATGACTGTTTTTGTTGAAATTTTTGTTTTAACTTTTTAAAATATGTGTGTAAATAATTTCCAGTGATATTTAATTTCTTTGATGCCAACATGCTTTCCTTAACAATGAATTTTAATTGTTCTATAAAAATTTTTAACTTTTTGTTGAAGTATCCAGAAATGCATAGCTCACAGAATTTTCACAAACTGAATGTTCCCATGTAACCAGCACCAGATCAAGAAACAACATTATCAGCACCCTAAATGTCACCGTCCTTGTAACCTCTTCTAACAATGCCTTTTAACTCACCTTGTCAAAGCATTTTCTCCAAAAAGCAATTTCTGAGGCAGATATAGAGTAAAGCAAGGCTAGCCTGTCATTTTTAGTTCTGTTGGCCTGAAGTATAGTTGGTTTGTGGGCAAGGGGCTCCCTCCAGAAGTTGACATTTACCTGCCTGGATGATGGTGATGATGGAGATCCTGCTGCTGCTCTCTTGTTGTTCAGGGGGAAAAGTTAGGTGCAGGGGACAGTGCGTGGGAAGAGAAGAAAGAACCCTGGACTTGTCAGGCTGCAAATCCACTGCTTGAAATTCAGCTTTTCCTCCTCAAAGTGGTTATTTGACCTGGGGCAACTAGGCTGATTAACCTTTCTAGGCCTTAATTTCCTCTATCCATCAAAAAAGATGTTTGACTATACGATCTTTAAGGTTTGTTCCAAGGCTAAAAGATTATCATTTCATATGGAAGGATGGTTGGATACACAGGTGAGGTATAAAGAAGTAAATTCTCTCCTCTTCAGTACTGATCTGACTAGGGGGACTTCCACCCTTTATCTTTCCTATTTCTGGAATCGTGTGTTTAGCCTAAATTAGAATTATTTGATCTGCCCTTCTTACGTACTAAAATCAGTCTGTGATGTTAAAAAATAATTTCTAAGACCACAAGTTAAATGTATAATTTTTTGCTGCCTTTTTAGTCTCTCATGACAATATAAAATAAAATTTGGGCTTCTTAAATAGCATCTCACACCTCTTGTGGTAACCTGTGTACCATAAGAATAAGAATTTCATCACACATATACGTGAAACATGAAATACTCAGAAAATGTGACGCTCATGAATGAGCAGATGATTTTTGAGCTAAGCCTTGTTCAAAGATAAGGAGTAGATTAATCTTTCTGCAAAGCTATTTTGTATCATATGAAATATTTTCAGTGACTGCACAACAGTAAAAGACATACATCAGCTTTTATTTAAGAACTTCAAAACTTCTGACAATTGGCTCACATGAATCATCGTCAGGGAGAAATCTTCCAGCAACAGTGACTAGCCTTAGTTTGCTGTCTGGCTAAGGTATGATTCATACCAGAGACAAAGCAACCTTCCAACTTCTCACAAGAATATGGAAACTGCCATGAAAACAAGAATTAGAAATCTCATTATTGATGTCCCTTCTGTCCATTCTTTATTACCATTCCAGTATCTTCCCTGCACTTTCCCTTCCCTTGATTCATCAGACTTTTTCTATGTGACATTAGAATAAGCCTGACGGCAGTTCTCTGCAATTATTTGCATTAGGTGAAGAAAACCTAATTACAAATTAGCTACAAATTCACTCTTTTGCTTCACTGCAATGAATAGATAGCATAAAACAACTTGAACAATTCGATCCTGATTATGTAAAAACATTACAACAAGCCCTCCCACCCCCTCTTCCATCCTCATAAATACTATCCTTACAAGACAGACTCACAAAACTCCAGGTTCCATTTTCTTTTCAATTTCCATCTATTCCTTGAAAAGCCATTTCTTCACATTTATTCTCTGACCTTATTTCAGTATCTGCAGCAGGAGAACTGGATAGAAACTCAAGTTTTAGTAATCAATATACAACTTTGGATGTGTAGTCTTCATAAATCCTAGAGTCTTTCTTTTTTCCATTCACCTAAACCTATCAATTAAAAAAAAAACAAACATTTAAACTAGACATTGTGTATCAAACTCAGAGCAGCAACTTTCTGCAGTCATATTCAGTCCACATGAGATACTTAAGGATGTAATAAAATATTAAAAAGCATATTCTAACTGCTTGCTATTTTAAAATAAGGAAAAAAAAAATCCTTTCAGACAGTAATCAATTTCATCGTGGTGGAGATTTCTGCAAAATGCATTAAGAAGTTCACGCCTGTGGCAATGGTCACTGCACATATTTTGGAATGTCTCCCAGACTCTAAGACTTTTTCCAGACATCCAGGAGGGACTTTATTTAGTATGACAGAGATCCTGCTCTGGGTCTTAAAAAAAAGGTAGAAGGAAAACTTTTGAAGGTTCAGTTTCAGCTGGATTTTGTTTCTTAGACACCGAATTGCCTAGGTTATGGAAAATACTAGTAATTATTGAGTGACGATAATAAGAAAAGTTTCCCCCTCTTTTTTTTTTTTTTTTTTGTCTCAAGCCTTAATTAGTTAATCAAGGTATTGGTTAAGCAATAATGCTACTTTGCTTCCTAAGTATCTCTACGGGCAGGGTAGAGTCTATCCTACCCCAGATACTGAAATCACCAAAAGGTATTATGATAATATTTTTTAATTTTTGGAAACAATAAGATGTAGCTCTGTTTACACAACTGCCCTTTTACTGCAACAGCAATCTTAAATTTGCTCAGGAGTTATGACTTAAGGGAAGGCAGCTGAAATCACTGGATTTAACAAGTGCTCTTTAACCATTTCTTTTTCTATCTAGTCTAGCTTTAAACTCTTCGCTCACAAGGGTCTATTGCTGTGGCTATGAGTGAAACCTGAGTATAGAAACTGACAAATAGTTTATATTGTTAAGGACATACTGATGTATGTTAGAGACTCAGATTTTGCCCAGACATATGTTATCCTCTTTCTTCTCTCTCTCAAAGGCATAACTTTTGGGGGGACATATTCTGTCTCCTGTAAATCAAATTCAACTTACAAATGAAATAAATAAGTGAAACAAAGTTTTCCTAGTCTTTTTATTTCACGTTTTATCGATTTCCTTTATAGTTTTTCTGATTTTTTCAGATGTAACTTTATAATTAATTATTCTCGTATTGGCTTAATATTCCCCTTTGCTTTAGTTCCAGCTTAGTTTCATTCTGTCCTCCAATCCATACAGCTCCTGGTGAGCAAGACAGTGTGCTTCTTGGACTCTGTTCTTCACTCCCCGTCCTTCCTGCAAGGCCTGAAAGTTAGTAGTCCTTTAGGGAGGCAAATGTCATTTTCCTTATCTTACTGATTCTCACATTTCTTTGTTCATAACCTAAGAAGGCAAAGAAAGGCATGCTTGCAAGCTCTTGATTATGTTTATAAAATATTTGAGGTTATTTACAGAAAAGTGGTTTGGAAAAAGCACTAATTTAGGAATCTGAAGAACTGGATTATACTTCAAGCTTTGCTATTTACCAGCAGGGTGACCTTGAGGAAACCACTGAACTTTCCTGAGTCTCAATTTTCTCATCTACAAAATGGGAATAATACCTGTCTTGTCTAACTCACAGCTTTATTTTGAGGATCAAATGAGATAGTGTATGTCAAAATACTGCTAAGTATTTTATAATTAATATTAA
The DNA here is from genome assembly GCF_028021215.1 of Eschrichtius robustus. Lineage (NCBI taxonomy): Eukaryota > Metazoa > Chordata > Mammalia > Artiodactyla > Eschrichtiidae > Eschrichtius > Eschrichtius robustus. Next base: position 129,683,789 of record NC_090826.1, on the reverse strand, counting down.
AACTGCAAAGCACCAAATAAGTGATCACTGACTAGTGCATTTTTGATGACTGTATTATACTATCTCATAATTAGTAATGTTTTTAATAAAATAATTTTAATTTTATGAATCTAGCTAAACTGAGACTTCAGTAGATACATGTTCAAGGTGGTAAAAAATGGCCTCAGAAATATTAAGCTGAAAAAATCACTGGGCTGTTGGAGATGCCTGTGGCCTGAGCTGACACAACTTTTCTGGAGCTGCGGCTATAGAAGGGCAAGGACCCAGGCAGGAGCACTGCAGACTCAGGACTATGTTTCTGTAGGGCTCTTAGGAGAGGTACTGGAGTCCCCTCCCTGCTTCAATGCAAATAGCAACAAGCAGCCTGGCCTTTCTTAAGCCAGTCAGAGACCAACACTTCCAGCCCAGCCAAGACAGTTCTTGAGATCCACTGACTTGGCCTCTGGATGGACAGAAATATCTAACACACCAGGATCATGCCCTGCCCTAGGCAAAGTTGAAAATCATTAACGTTCACCCTTGGGACCTGTATTAGTTTGCTAGGGCTGCCGTAACAAAATACCACAGACTGGGTGGCTGAAACAACAGAAATGTATTTTCTCACAGTTCTGGAAGCTGTAAGGCCAAGTTCCAGGTGTCAACAGGATTGATTTCTCCTGAGGCTCTCTTTGACTTGCAGATCACTGCCTTCTTGCTATGTCCTCACATGGTCTTTCCTCTCTGTGCACACTTGGTGTATGTATCTTTCTATGTCCAAACTTCCTCTTTTTATAAGCACACCACTCATATTGGATTAGGGTCCACCCAAATGGCCTCATTTTAACTTAATCGTGTCTTTAAAGGCCCTCTCTCCAAATATAGTCATTTTCTGAGGTACTGAGGGTTAGAGCTTCAACATATGAGTTTAGGGGGAGGGGACACAATTCATCTTATAATAAGGTCTTTCCTCCTATTACTTCTCCCACCAGTATCAATGTTTCCTTTCTACCAAGGTCCATGTAGTTCAACACATTCTCTTTTCTCTATGGATCCCTAGCGCTCATCACTTCTGAATACTTCTATAGAAACAGTTTATTATGCACAAATGTTCAAGTTCTTTGAAATCTGTACTGTGATCTGAAACATTATATTATTATGATTTCTAAGCCTAAGATTTGCAGTGTCAAGGACTAGAGAGTATGCAGGGCAGGATCTTATTCCTTAGACTAAAATAAGACCAAAAATGTGGACAAGCCAGCTGTATTGGTTAGGGTTCTGTAGACAGAACCAATAGGCTCTGAGTATGTGTGTGTGTGTGCACGTGTGGAGAGAGAGAGGGGGAGAGAGAGAGAGACAGGGAGACAGAGACAGACAGGGAGACAGAGACAGGGAGAGATAGATACAGAGAAAGAGAGATTTATTTTAAGGAATTGGTCCACACCATTGTGGAGGCTGGCAAGTCCAAAATCTGCAGAGCAGGGTGTCAGGCTGGAGGCCCACAGAAGGGCTGATGTTGCAGCTCAAGTCCAAAGGTGGTCTGGAGGCAGAATTCCCTTGTCCTCAGGCGAAGTCAATCTTTTCCTTAAGGCCTTCTACTGTTTGGATGGGGCCCACCCACATTATGGCAGATAATCTGCTTTTTTAGATCTACTGATTTAAATATTAATCTCTAAAAAAATACTTTCAACACAACATTTAGACTGGTATTTGAGCAAATATCTGAGTACTGTGGCCCAGCCAAGTGGACACATAAAATAAGGCATCACATCAGCAAAACATGATCTAGATAACAATACACAGGGACTAACTTTGGAATTCGGTCCTTAAACTCAAAGAGGAAAGCCAGCAGCCATACTGTGTCTACTTTGCAGCCTCCACTACTTTTGGCCTCCTCTCTGCCCAACCTTGGGGAAGAACTGCAATTTGTAGTTGGGCCATTCTCAATCATAATTCTCATTTGGATTTGTAGAAACTTTTTTTTTTTTTTTTTTTTTTTACTTGGTCTATCTCCTCACTAAATAAATAGTAATAGTCTTTGGACAAGCGAGGATTTTGTTTTCTACTTTCTGCATAAAGCTATATATTCTGAGCAATATTACTATATAATTCTTAGTGAAAATAAATGTAGGATTTTTTTAAAGGGATATTACACTTAAAGAAGTGCATACTTTCTTTGTTTTGCTAAAAAGACTGAATCCAATACAAAGTTTAAATTTAATGCTGAGATACTGTGATATATCTTTGTAAATGATATGTTAAGGAATGTGATTTTCTTTATTCTAGAAACCTTACCCTGAACCTCGAATTTCCAAATAACAAACTCAAAACTATTTTAAACACAGGGAGAGAAGGACATCTACAACTGAAACATCTAAGACAACCTTTACAATTTAGCTTTTATTCACAAAACATACTTTTAAAAATCCCTTAACTCTCAAATTACAGAAAATAAAAGCACTATAATCTGAGAACCAAATCCAGACGGCTTTCTCCCATCCCTCTACTATATCACCTTGAGGGCAAGGTTATGTCCTGCTCATCTTTGTATCCTAAGCACCTAGCATAGTACCTGGCACATAGTAGATGCTGAATAAATGTTTGCTGAATAAACGTAAGCAATAGAAGTTTACGAAAATATTCAAATAAAGTCCCATCAAAATGATCTAATAGGAGACTAATAGATCCAAGGATAGCTTAAGTTAGGGTTGAGTTACTAAAAATTATCCCTTGATCTGTATCAAGGTTTGGACCAAAGGACACAAGGAAATCTTTTATGTCCTTACTGAACAGAAATGATTTTGGTGTTATCTACATCAGTGTCACGATATCAATACTATAACATGGCCCTGGAACCCTAATCATTGTATCAGTTTTTCCTAACGGATATGTTGGCAAAATGTTCCTGCTTGCCTCAGAAAATAGAAGGCAGGTAATTATTCCCCTTCTGACTCGATGCCAGATTTGAGGGAGAATAACAAAAACCAGCCTCCAGCCTGTGTAATAGGGTGAGCAGGCTTGCTACTCGTTAATACATCCGGAGCACATACCAGTCATTGTAGGGTGGTAAAGAAATAAGACTCAGCCCCTACCGGAAGTACTTCATGGACAAAGGGAAATGGAGTAAGGGCTATAATAGCAACTCAGAAGAAGTGACAAATTAACCTGGGGTGCTTCAGGAGGCTTCACCAAGGACATGACTTTTGAACCTTATCTTAAGATTTTAAGACAAATTTTCCAAGCAAATTATGAGCTTAGGGAAGATTTCGAGACAACAGTTCTCAAAGTATGGACCTTGGAGTAAGCAGGACCCCTTTCAGGAGGCCCACATGGTCAAAATTATTTTTATAGTAACATTAGTGCATTATTTGTCTTTTTCACCATATGGATATTTGCACTGATGACACAGAAGTAACGATTCTAAAACTGATGATGTCTTAGCACAAATCAAGGTTGGGACACCAAACTTCACTAGTAGTCATATTCTTCAATGCCAGGCACTTACAGTTAAAAAAGAGTCAGATTTACTTAGGAGTATCCTTGATAAAGCAGTAAAAACTATTTCTAAAATTTTGACCATTAGGTATGTGGCTTTTTAATGTTCTCTGTGATGAAATGAGGAAATATACATAAAACACTTCTGCATTCTGCAGTTCAACGGGTATTTCAAGGAAAAGCACTTGTGTGATGCTGGAGTTGTGCTTTTTTCATGGAACATCATTTTTACTTGAAAGAATCACTGCCAAACTACAGTAATTCAAGTGTATCACAGGCAGTAAGGTTACTGTTCTGTGAAACTTTGATTCAGTTGTATGACATTTCAGGAAAAACAAGTAATAATATTAGTTGCCAATCATAATATTAGTGCTTTTATGTGAAAATTTAAACTTTAGAAAACTTGTATCTGCCACAGTGAACTTGCCAGCTTCCCAATACTTAAAGACTTATTTGATGCAATCCATGGTGATATTAACCAATGTGACTTTTTGACATTGTATAATAAAGTAGATGAACATTTGGAAGATCTATACATCATTCAAAAAAACAATATTTCCCAAATGGCCAGTGCATAGTATTGCAAAATCATGCATGGGTAAAAGATTCATTCAAAGTGAAAATGAGACAAAGCAATGGATTTTAATGTCATAGATGATGAAAAGTTAATTGGTATGATTTCAGATCTACATGGCAACCAACCTTAAGAAATTACTGCTTGTTGAGTTTCGGTGTAGTATTAAAGAAGAATATGTACACAATTATCTGAAAAGGTTATTAAAATACTCAAACTTTTTCCAACTACGTATCTGTTAGAGTCTGAATTTTCTTCATATCCTTGAACTAAATAACACACAACAACAGATTGAATGCAGAAGCAGATATGAGAATACATCTGTTTTCTATTAAGCCAAACATTAAAGAGATTTTCAAAATTGCAAAACAATGTCATTCTTCTAATTGTATTTGTTTTGGAAAATACAGTTATTTTTTACAAAAATATATTACTTAGGGCAACACATAATGGGTTTACTATTATTCTAAATAAATTAATATTTTTAAAAATTCTCCATTTTAATTTCTATTATGGTACATATCAAGAGATACAGTCTATAGTCCACATATACAAAGGTTTTTTGGGAATACTTCAGAGTTTAAAGAGATGCTGACACCAAAACCTTTTAGAACTGCTACTTCATTTAAAGGAACTAGTTTGTATAATGGCAAAGTTCATGCAAAGGAAATATGGTGAGTTCCTAAGTAGAAATAGGCATAGGCTTCTCTGAAGAGTTGGCTGGAGTTGATAGTAGGAAGGTAAACTGAGCAGATTATAAAAGTAA